>NC_064616.1:63451785-64698928 GCF_023898315.1 Schistocerca nitens
CGCCTAGAACCGCTCGGCCACACCGGCCGGCCTTTAACTGACCGTTTATGGCAAATTCAAAGCTGCCGAGACTGCGGTCAGTGTATGACAAGCTTCGAAGCGTCCGTCGCTTTTAATTTGTAAAACAAGGTAGCAATGGGTATCTTCCTGGTAATACACTCATGTTCTGCGGAAACAAAACACCTTGAACGACTAGAGAGAGGACGTACTGCAGAAATAATTAGCATATCAATCAGAAGTTCCATGCGTGATGGCATCGACGCTTATAAGGCGCGAATGCCGTCCATCCATGCTTCATTCACATGATTCCAGAGTTCATCTGTGGTGGTTGACATTGGGTCACAATGCTGCACCCGTCGTTTCACCATATACAAAACATTTTCGATCGGTGACAAGTCTGGTGATCTGGAGGGTCAGGTCAAAAGGCTGACTCCTGTGACACCAAGAAGGCACGTGTTCGTGCGCAACGCGTGCTCGTGCATTGTCTTGCTGAGGAATGGCGTCTGGGGTGTTGTGCAGAAAGGGTATGGCTACGGGTCGCAGGAAGTTATTCACTTAGGTCACACTGATCACAGTGCCCTGGACACGCACCAACTGTAATTTGTGGTTGTACCCAATAGCACCCCACGCCGTCAGGCCGTGACAGAGCGCTGTATGTCGTGTGAGAACGCAGGCACTGCGATGCCGCTCCTCCTGCCTGCAGCAAATCAAAATGCGGCCTCATTTTCCAAGAAACAGAACCTGGATTCGTCCGAAGACGTTAGCTGATGCCATTCCTGTCCTTAGTGACGTTGTTCCATACACAATTACCGTCCGGTATGGTTCTGCACATTCGCCAAAGTAGGCGGAGAAGTGGACGATGCGCACGTAATCCATGCCGTAATAAACGACGACGGACTGTCACCCCTGATAGTATACTGTGTGTTACACTGTTCCACTGTTGAGCCAGAGGCGAAGAGGACGCACATCTGTCCTGCAATGCCATTCGGATGAGGTGTCGATCTTCTCGTGGGGTGGTCTGTATTATGCTGCCTGACGCATCTCGACTTGTTCTACGGCGTTCCGTGATCCAATCGGCACACACCCGTTACACATCCGAAACTTTTCGTCCCACACGGGCAGTAACTTTACGGATGGATGCGTCACGTTCTCTCATACCAATAATGTGCCCTCTTTAAAACTCACTCATTTGACGGTATGATTCGCGCATACGTCTGCGAGACATCCTGTACGTCTTCTCCAGCCACGCTGCTTCACGTCTTCTCAAACCACTCTGGTCCATTACCTTCGGTTTATAGCAACGAGAGCAGCAGGCAAATTTTACCGGTAGGTGGTGTTGCTTCCCGATATCGATGTTGACCTTGAATCCGCGGTCCAAACTGGTTCAAAAGCTAATCATTTCTGCAGAACATACTAATGAACGCGTCCATCGAATATTAATGTCCTATCTCTAGTCGTTCAAGTCGTTTTGTTTTATCTGAACATGAGCGTTCGTAGTGAACTTCATCTAGAAGCTGTACTCTTCTCGGAAAGAAAGCACAGACACAATTATGAAATTATGGATTTAACGCTCTATGTTTCGTTGTCGTTATATTACATGCCTAATTCGTTCAGGCAGAAGTCCTTTGCTATAATGACAGTACATTTCTGATTCATGAGAAACTCGTGACAATAATTTAAATTTTATCTTTTCCTATTCCTCTTTTCACAGATTGTACGTAACATTTCGACATATGTATCAGGTAATCCTACAATGCTTTGGAGAGGTTTAGTTAGGTACTGTTTTCATTTTGCAGCGACTGGCGTAAAGCAAAAGCAGTAGAACAATGACATTTCCTGGATTTTGTGGAACGCCAACGCTGCAGAGTAAGGAAGTATGGGATACGGACAAACGCCAGCATTTATAAATATTGCATCAACCGTAGCACGAAATCTAGCACTATTCATCTACATCATATAGTGAAACCTTAAACAAACGGATGCAGTCATAGTCTGCAAATTTTTCACGGTTTCTCCATGTCATCTCTGTACACAGTGTCCAGAAGTGCCGCTACCAAATTTAGTGCATATTTTTCGCTACTGATACTGCAGTTTCATTCTAACTATGGGTTGAACTGGGTTAGTTGCCTAGCCTGTACAGTCGCTGCACAATGCGGAATGTTCTGGCAGCCCTAGATTTCCTTTAAATACTATTATTAATATACGTTACGATCACGAAGTTCAACAATTCATTTCCGCAAAAATCTTGAATGTGGTTCTTTCGTAAAGGGAACGTAATATTCGTATTTCACCCAGAACATTTTCAAATCTATTGTTTTCGAGAATACCACAAAACTCTGATTGGTTTGAGAACAATAGCGAACATGATAAGAACAGTAGTGTCACACGATTTACGCAGGGAGCTGTTTAGAACAGGAAAAGGAATAACGAGCAGAAGAGATTTCGGTGTTTACCATCTCAATCGAGCGCCACCTGCGTGTCCCCTGATTTAATATCCAGGTCTACGAAGTTAATGGCACCGACGGACCAGAGTAATGAAAGAAGTTTGCAGAGAGCAGAGAGTAAATTACACCTGCAGTTTCTTTCGACGCTCAATACCAGTATCGTAGTTCGTTCTTGGACTCTTCACCATCGCTAATTTTTGCGTAAAGGAATTCATATGCCTCAATGCGGCTGCTTTTGGTTTCTATTGTCTATGAAAAGGTCGAGGCTTAATTTGTAAAGCTGGCTTTCCGTATAGCTATACACTGAGGTGTAGAAAATGTAATGCTCTATTTTCGGTACACCTTACTTCACTTTTACCGGCCTGCGCAGTGGGGCACAGCTAACATACACATACTAGCCTTCACCATGAACATATTTCGACTTCATTTGAAGTCTACCGCCACGTGTTCCTGTCTGTATGTGAAGGATAAACTCCAAAACTACTGTAGGGATTTTCATACGGTTTCCATTAATAGATTTATTCACGAGGAAGGTTTGTGTATATAATTTACTGCAATTAATAAAATGTTCCGGGCTATCATGCTGTGGTCGAACGGTGCTGAAAGCTTGCACGGCGGGGTGACAGCAGCAGGGGACGAAGGCAATCGACAACGGCTAATTGTGCTAGGGTATTCGAAGCACGTGACGTCATGCAGTGCCCGAGAGCACACGTAAACGGAATTCTGCTGCAGTCAGCAGCGAGCTAGGGTGCCAATCGGACACCCAAAGAAGCTACGATCCCCCTTGAAAATGTCCTCCACAGCTGCAGACGCGACGCGTGGTTTAAATGTGAAGCCCGGTACATTCTATTAATTGTGACACATCCGGCCGTGAAAGTTTACGTTTTACACATAATTTATTACTGCTATGCTAGACAATTCTTCCGGTCATAGATGCTTAGTGCTACCCGTGCGAAGCTGGGACAGGTCGATAGCTTTAATGTAGCGTATGGATATTATTACAAGTAATACGCCGTATTCAGCCTTACTCATAATATATAACGCGACTGGCAGCTACAATTGCATTTCCAAGGACTACATTGATGTTTTTGTGGAATAAATCTGCTTCAGTTAATTACCTAGCAATGAATGAACGATACGTGTGATAGCTTTTCAAGAAGTTCACCTTAGAAGAGATTAAACGACACTTAAATTATTAATATGGGTTACCTTAATTTGGATACAAGATTTCATTTTCTAAATTTACATTTACAGTTCAAATGATTTACTATGTTTATGACTGATACACGACTCGAATGATGGAGCGCAATTTGTGATCAAAAGATTTTTTGAAGAACCAGATATCATACTATTTTTGATTACATAGAAATCTAATATAAACTAAAATAATCAGAGGGATAGAACTTAATTTTTTTACGTTCTTGTACACACAGACCAGATACGGATGTCTTTTGATGCGCTGGGTGACTCAAACTATTCGTTCCAACTTCCTGCTCCCAGCGGTATGTAATTTATACGTTTGTGCATGTAATCAGGAAACAGTATCATACTATTTTCGTTTATGAAAACCGATGAAGTGATATGGACAGCTCATGACGAACCGTCTTTTGCCTACGTGTGATTACCTAATGCAGTATGCACACGAATACTCGTCTCCGTAGCTTAGATGACTATCTCAGTTTGACACTACCCTTTTCGCCAGTGCAACCTTTTCCCTGCGTCCTCCTTCTTCACCAGACGTAGTTTTCCTAAATCACTCAACATCGTTTCTTTGAGCACACGGTGGAAAAATCATCCCATCCTTGTCCAGCAGAAGTGGTCCGTCTTTAATGTGCAAGCTGTTGAAAGGAGGCTATACCGTAATCATCCATATTCTTTTGCTTTCCTCGGTTGTATCCGGTTGAAATCGCTAAGGTGAAAATGAATTTATAATTGCAGAGTTTGGCTGACGAACATCATAGATGTACGACCCACAGTACATGAGGACTAATCTGTGTAGCTGCGCCCCATGTATGGCATGTGCGAACGTATAGTTCTTGGCGGTAACGTGGAATAAATGAGATATTAAAAAAGAAAATCGGCTATGTCTTAAAATTTCCATTTCAATATCTCAATGAGAACAATGGTACAGGAACAAACAACTCTAAAACAGAAGTGGAAAGACTTAGCTACGTTTGCGGGGAATATTTGCAAGTGATGATTGAACATCACAGCCTCTCTACAAGAATGAAAGATAAGACAAAGAATTTAATGAAGTTATGTAAAAGTGAGACCACCCGATGTTACTAATCGTCACTTATTCTGTACTGTGAATATGCTTCAAAACTCTTTTTCGTTACAGAATATGTTTGTCGTAATAACTTAATCAGCGACATAATCCAGTGAACTGGAAAATAACATGTATTGTCTAATTTTGGGAACGGTTACTAAACAGTTGCACAAAATAAATAACTATTTCGTATAATAATTTGCCTTGGGATTCAGGAACGTACGTTAGACTCAAATTTTATGTATTTATTGAAGAGCCAATATCCTACGTGCTAACATCTGCATCACTACAGGAAGAATTATTTCATGGACTTCATACAGGATATATTGAAAACCGCAAATAATTACGTGTTGTACATACTGATTTTATAAAGTCATCTCTTCATACACTAAAAATATTGTCTTTAGGAATTAATCCCTGAGTATAGGTCGGAGCCATTACATACTGGATAGCTTGATTTTACGCGTCACTAGAGAGTTTTGTTAATCTGAAACGATCGGCAGAAACAGCTTCAGATTTGGTAAGTGACCTGCCACTATGCATAATTTTGAACTGCACGACATATGGAATAAATTGCTGTTTCTTGGTAGGTATCTCAAGTGGTCGGTGTCACAGGTTGCAATCTGTTAATTCCTGTAGAAAAACCAGAAGTGCTTTGAGTTCAAGGACGTTCGTGGGTACTTTTGACCTTCGCTAAAAATCGGTAATTACAGAAATGATTTGAAATGTCGTTATACGGGTACTACAGATTCCGCTCTACGGCCGCCCGATGGAGGTTCATTGCATGCCTACAACTGTACTCTGCCAGATTGTACTTGTATTATCTGCCCCTTCTCTCTTACATTCGCGAATGGCGAATGGGAAGAACAACTGACAGCAAGCCACTTTAGTTTCTCTGCTTTTTTGCGTTGTGGGTAGTTCGCGAGATGTTTTTGGGCTGAATTAATATCTGGTTTGACTTTTGGGAACGTACGCTCTGTGAATTTCAACATTAATACTCTCCGTGATGCAAAACGTTTCTCTTTCAGCGCCTACAACCGGAGTGCGACGAACAACTCAATAACGTTCTTGTGTTATTAAACGACGCCTTGAGGAAATATGCCTCTTTTCTTTTGATCTTTGCTACCTCCTCTAACAATCCTACGTGTTCATGATCCCAGATTAATATGCAGTACTTAAGAATCGGTCAGAGGAGTGTTTTGTAAATCACTTGTTTTGCGGGGTGAGTTACGTTTCCTGAGAATTGTTCCTATGAATTTCAGCCTTGCCCCTGCTTCTTCTACAACTTGTTTTTTAGGCTCGTTCCAGTTTAGGTCATAATGGACGGATACTCTTGGATACCTTTCGGTTGTAGATGTTTCCATTCATCTATCGGCTGTAGGGTAATTGGTCCTCCCATCTACTTATGCGTAATAACTTACATTCTCTTACGTTGAGTGGCAACTGCAAGTCTCTCTGCCAAACATCGATCTAATACAGGTCGTTTTGTATTTCGATACAATTTTCAGACGTTGCAGCATTCCTCCATACACCATCATCTGCATACATCTTCCTGGAGGTTCCTACGTTACCCACCAGATTTGTGTATGTACTGAATTGTCAAGGTACTCCTTGGGGTATAACAGAAGTTATTTCTACATCCGACGATTTCACCCTACTAATCGGTACTGAGTATGTTAAGCACCAGTTGTCAAACGCGTGATATTTTTACCACAACATGTTTCAGGACTACGTTATGTCATTATCAAGTGCTATAAAACAAGGAATCAAATCCATAAATCGCAATACTTCACGTACTGACAGTCGTATAAAAATATTTATACCGTCCTATAATATAAAATACTCAAAGCTTCTGTGGAATTAGGCACCGCCAGAACTAAAAACACAACAGCAAACATGCTAATATAAAACTCTTCCATGAACATCCCATGTTGACGTATTATATTCTCACGGCACACTCATAAACTCGAGACAGCCGCTTTCACCTACCAACAATAGTACTTTCCTACAACACATATGTCACAGCCCCCAAAGATGCTACCGTCTATCGTAAAATCTAGGAGCATTATACACTCCTGGAAATGGAAAAAAGAACACATTGACACCGGTGTGTCAGACCCACCATACTTGCTCCGGACACTGCGAGAGGGCTGTACAAGCAATGATCACACGCACGGCACAGCGGACACACCAGGAACCGCGGTGTTGGCCGTCGAATGGCGCTAGCTGCGCAGCATTTGTGCACCGCCGCCGTCAGTGTCAGCCAGTTTGCCGTGGCATACGGAGCTCCATCGCAGTCTTTAACATTGGTAGCATGCCGCGACAGCGTGGACGTGAACCGTATGTGCAGTTGACGGACTTTGAGCGAGGGCGTATAGTGGGCATGCGGGAGGCCGGGTGGACGTACCGCCGAATTGCTCAACACGTGGGGCGTGAGGTCTCCACAGTACATCGATGTTGTCGCCAGTGGTCGGCGGAAGGTGCACGTGCCCGTCGACCTGGGACCGGACCGCAGCGACGCACGGATGCACGCCAAGACCGTAGGATCCTACGCAGTGCCGTAGGGGACCGCACCGCCACTTCCCAGCAAATTAGGGACACTGTTGCTCCTGGGGTATCGGCGAGGACCATTCGCAACCGTCTCCATGAAGCTGGGCTACGGTCCCGCACACCGTTAGGCCGTCTTCCGCTCACGCCCCAACATCGTGCAGCCCGCCTCCAGTGGTGTCGCGACAGGCGTGAATGGAGGGACGAATGGAGACGTGTCGTCTTCAGCGATGAGAGTCGCTTCTGCCTTGGTGCCAATGATGGTCGTATGCGTGTTTGGCGCCGTGCAGGTGAGCGCCACAATCAGGACTGCATACGACCGAGACACACAGGGCCAACACCCGGCATCATGGTGGGGGGAGCGATCTCCTACACTGGCTGTACACCACTGGTGATCGTCGAGGGGACACTGAATAGTGCACGGTACATCCAAACCGTCATCGAACCCATCGTTCTCCCATTCCTAGACCGGCAAGGGAACTTGCTGTTCCAACAGGACAATCCACGTCCGCATGTATCCCGTGCCACCCAACGTGCTCTAGAAGGTGTAAGTCAACTACCCTGGCCAGCAAGATCTCCGGATCTGTCCCCCATTGAGCATGTTTGGGACTGGATGAAGCGTCGTCTCACGCGGTCTGCACGTCCAGCACGAACGCTGGTCCAACTGAGGCGCCAGGTGGAAATGGCATGGCAAGCCGTTCCACAGGACTACATCCAGCATCTCTACGATCGTCTCCATGGGAGAATAGCAGCCTGCATTGCTGCGAAAGGTGGATATACACTGTACTAGTGCCGAAATTGTGCATGCTCTGTTGCCTGTGTATATGTGCCTGTGGTTCTGTCAGTGTGATCATGTGATGTATCTGACCCCAGGAATGTGTCAATAAAGTTTCCCCTTCCTGGGACAATGAATTCACGGTGTTCTTATTTCAATTTCCAGGAGTGTATTTCGAGTCTAGTAAATTGTAAACCCCAATACTAAATTTCTGTTGCAACGCGTGCATCCATATAGAATTACGAACAGATAAAAACTGAATATCGCTAATTCGAATAAAAATGCGCAGAAATATAGACTGCCAGATTGAGGATTCATCTCATAAAAATTGGCGAGATTATTTAATAACTGATGGGTAAAAATTGCATTCAGGACGGACAACAAACTCGAGAAGAAAGTGAAAAATTGGCACAGGGGAGAACTCGATGAGGAAAGCGGGAGTTTATGAAATAAAGTGTCAGGATTGTTAAATGAAGCACGTGGAGAATACGGGAAGAAACTGCAATGTTAAGTTTAAAGAGTATAATAATAAAGAGAATGGGTTATCGACGGGGGAGAAACGAAGCATCTCAAGAATGAGTAGCATTCGTTGGGTAGCATCACAGATAGCATAAGGGTAATGCAGTTTGAGGATAAAGGGACGCTGTTGTCAAATTTAGAGGAAGTGAAATTTTTTTTTTTTTTTGTTTTAATAAATGAATGCCTCACCATGAGAAGAGAGAGGTGTCCAAGAGTCATTTCTGGGTCCACTTTAGCGATATCTTCCTTGGGAAACAGCCACCAAATTATTCGAATTAGCGGTGAGTTTTATGTCTGAAAATGCATGTTTGCTGCTGTCTTTGTATATTTTACGGTGCCTAATGCTACAGAAACTTTAAGGTATGTTATGCTGCTGGACGATATAAATATTTGTATATGGCTGCCAGTACGCGTAGTACTGCGATGTACTGATTTGTTTCCTCGTTTTATAGCACTTCATAATGGGATAACGTAGTCCCGAAACATGTGGTAAGAATATCACACGTTTGAAAACTGGTGAGCAACATGTTCAGTACTGATTCATGAGACAATCGTTCGATGGTTACACAACAGATACTCTGTTAAGATCGAACAGTTGAGTGCTGCCTGTAAGGAACTCCTGAATACCCTCTCAAAGTCTGTCCAGTACTCATGATGCTCGTATGTACGGAACTGTATCGAATACCTTCCAGAATCCAAGGAGTCCGAAATCAACTTAGTTACCGTTTTCTACGTCCTTTTCGAGCAAATGGACTAATAGAAGGGACTGAGTTTCACAAGATCTCTGTTTGAGGATTCCGTGTTACTCTCGGTACTTGAGTTTTCATTCCCTAAAATATGTCATAATGCGATAGTACACTGTATACACCGACTTCTCAACTGTGCTGACATAGAAACAGAAAAGTTTCAAAGCCAAAATATGCATATTTTAGCTGTGTCGTGTGATAACTCTCCGTTATCGTAATTTATCGTGTAGAAGACTACTGTAACACTTAGATGACCCATTTACCGAATACCAGTAATCTGTGGCACACAGAACATGTGAAAATCCAACATTCGGATTCTAAAGACGAACGACGAACTGGGACAATCCTTGCAGCGTCACTCAGCGCAATTTGTTCACATATACTGTCCTAGAAGATTCTTTTCTGAACAAGGGGCGACTCCTAAATGGACAAAAGCCTCATTACCTGCAACTGACTCCAAATCAATGTGTGATAGGAGTGTAGTGGCGAACAACTCTGAATTATTCGATATGGAAATGACGTTGTTTCAATTTTCGAGTCGAATCACGACACGTTCTTGATGTTTACGAAGACCGTTCATAATCTGATGCCGCAGAGGTATGCGTAAATATCACAAACGTATTCGTGTCCTCAATATGGTCGCGCCACCTACTGTGAAGGTGCTATTCGCTCAGGCACGATGGCGAGTCAATAGTTTTTTAGTGTAGTAACATATTGCCATTTTCCTCCATTTACATAGCAGATACCAGTGACCATCGTAGCCCGAGATACAGAAGTGTCTCGCTGCAGCTACTGGAACAATATTTATTTACGCAATGCTGCCTTTAGTTTATAAGTGTGCCCTGAGAATATAACACGCCAAAATGAGATACACTCCTGGAAATGGAAAAAAGAACACATTGACACCGGTGTGTCAGACCCACCATACTTGCTCCGGACACTGCAAGAGGGCTGTACAAGCAATGATCACACGCACGGCACAGCGGACACACCAGGAACCGCGGTGTGGGCCGTCGAATGGCGCTAGCTGCGCAGCATTTGTGCACCGCCGCCGTCAGTGTCAGCCAGTTTGCCGTGGCATACGGAGCTCCATCGCAGTCTTTAACACTGGTAGCATGCCGCGACAGCGTGGACGTGAACCGTATGTGCAGTTGACGGACTTTGAGCGAGGGCGTATAGTGGGCATGCGGGAGGCCGGGTGGACGTACCGCCGAATTGCTCAACACGTGGGGCGTGAGGTCTCCACAGTACATCGATGTTGTCGCCAGTGGTCGGCGGAAGGTGCACGTGCCAGTCGACCTGGGACCGGACCGCAGCGACGCACGGATGCACGCCAAGACCGTAGGATCCTACGCAGTGCCGTAGGGGACCGCACCGCCACTTCCCAGCAAATTAGGGACACTGTTGCTCCTGGGGTATCGGCGAGGACCATTCGCAACCGTCTCCATGAAGCTGGGCTACGGTCCCGCACACCGTTAGGCCGTCTTCCGCTCACGCCCCAACATCGTGCAGCCCGCCTCCAGTGGTGTCGCGACAGGCGTGAATGGAGGGACGAATGGAGACGTGTCGTCTTCAGCGATGAGAGTCGCTTCTGCCTTGGTGCCAATGATGGTCGTATGCGTGTTTGGCGCCGTGCAGGTGAGCGCCACAATCAGGACTGCATACGACCGAGGCACACAGGGCCAACACCCGGCATCATGGTGGGGAGAGCGATCTCCTACACTGGCCGTACACCACTTGTGATCGTCGAGGGGACACTGAATAGTGCACGGTACATCCAAACCGTCATCGAACCCATCGTTCTACCATTCCTAGACCGGCAAGGGAACTTGCTGTTCCAACAGGACAATGCACGTCCGCATGTATCTCGTGCCACCCAACGTGCTCTAGAAGGTGTAAGTCAACTACCCTGGCCAGCAAGATCTCCGGATCTGTCCCCCATTGAGCATGTTTGAGACTGGATGAAGCGGCGTCTCACGCGGTCTGCACGTCCAGCACGAACGCTGGTCCAACTGAGGCGCCAGGTGGAAATGGCATGGCAAGCCGTTCCACAGGACTACATCCAGCATCTCTACGATCGTCTCCATGGGAGAATAGCAGCCTGCATTGCTGCGAAAGGTGGATATACACTGTACTAGTGCCGACATTGTGCATGCTCTGTTGCCTGTGTCTATGTGCCTGTGGTTCTGTCAGTGTGATAATGTGATGTATCTGACCCCAGGAATGTGTCAATAAAGTTTCCCCTTCCTGGGACAATGAATTCACGGTGTTCTTATTTCAATTTCCAGGAGTGTATTATAGGTAAGAAGAGTAAGACGTATATTTGAGAACTTTTGCTAAAGCGAGTTGGTGCTTTGCTCTTAATTTGTTTTCTTATGCGTTTATGAGGTCTAGACTCACGCCGTTGTCGCCTGGCTGAAGTAGGTCAGAGGCCATCAGAAATCTGTCTCAACACCAAGTCAGCTTTTGTTGCAGGAGGAAATAGAAACATCATTCAGAGCGGCAATAGTTACTAGTTTAGACAAAACTTATATTTTAGCCTCTCTATTACACGCTATCAGTTCTCTACATTCTTTAATGTGCACTAGTTACTTTTGTAATCTGATAGCGTCCATAGCTAAGGACTATATTAGTTGGGTTGGCGACATTTTTAAAATAACTAATGCTGCGGTGGCCACAGCTGACATGTTTCAGGTTGGAGAATTAGCCTCAGTACTTCTCGGGCCTCTATGGCAACGACTGTAGGGCTTCAGGTACATCTCGTGTCGCTTGGAATTGGATTCCTCAAGCCACAGCACTTTCCAAAGAGCTTCATTCTCCATTTCGTCTTCACCTGAAGGTGAATAATACAACGAAGATTGGTTTCGGATGTCTGGACCAAAGACAAATGACGGCAATGGTCGCTAGGTTCCCGTATGAGATGTTGACTATTGCTGATAATACTGGTGAGTCACTTCGTCTGCTGTTATTTGAGTCGATCTTCCAATTATTTCCGGATTTGCATACACGAGAATGTTGCTTAACACTGGGAACTTCTGTGTCAGTGGGGAGGGAGGGGGGGTAGGTGTTGATACCCCCCAAGGCGGATGGATAATTGATATGGATTAAGTGTAATGGCTGAGGGGGCGGAAGCGGGGCGAGATGTTGAAAAGGAACTAAAAGCTGTTCGAAAGCATCGTATGCAACCCACAGCACGTCGAACCCACCAGTAACGCCTGTCTCCCATGTTCTGAGACCATTTTCCAATTCATTCCGATGGCCGATTGAAGTTCTGATGCCAGCTACCCTCGCTCGCTTGCGATTGGTGATATCGTCTCCAGGATGGACGGCAGTTCTTCGATCTTTAAGTCTAACACCACAGAGTCCGTCGATTCTGTGACGCTACCGGATGCAGATATCCGGAGCTATACGAAGTTAAATATAACATCCCCCTAAACACATCAGGCAACACACACTCAGAAAGCAGATAATCACGTCGCACAGAATGCCTGGTGTGCACGTGATGGTTTAATGGCTGAGAAAAACCGCTGTGTTCTAGTAACAAACAGTTAATTGTAACAAACCACAGTGAAATGTGCAAGGCACGTGTATGAGTTATAGATTTGCCAATCCGAGAAGCATTTCGAACCAAGACCGCAAATTATTCTGACTTTTTAATGGTAGCAACGCGTAGGTATTACTTGGAACTCAAAGCTTGCAGAATCCAGAAATAAATAATAGTGAAATTCTAAACTCCGAGTGGAACAGATGCTGTGAAGAAATCAGTAATATTCAATGAGAAAAATGCAGAATCTGAACACCGAGTAATCCGAATGAAGATACACGTCAAAGATATACCAGTAATAGTAATCTGTCTCTTTGTCAGCCAACGAGAGAGATGAACCTTGCACAGAACGCTTATAGAATATTGCGTATAGATTCCGAGTCCGCATCAGAGTAAGAAGGGAAGATTTCTACCTTTTAACTATAGAGCGGCAAACGCAGTCGTTTAAAACAAGCATCAGTGGTACCGAGGCAGAACCAGCTTTCATCAGACAATACAAACAGACCATCACCCAGCCCTCCATTGAGCTCCCGCTCGAAAACAAAGAAGTGGCAAATGGCGGTGGTTTTGCGTGAGTAGAAAGCACGCTACAGTGCGTCTGACTCGTAGCTGTCCTTGAAGTAACCGACTTGTAACAGTTCGTTGTGTTACTGTGGTGCCAAATGCTGCTCAAATTGCTGCTGCAGGTGCAGTGCGATGCGCCAGAGACATACATCCAACACAATGGTCTTCACTCTCGGTAGTGCCACGTCATCATCCAGAGCCCAGTACATTCTCGTGACGATCACTGCCAGCAAACACGTACAGTGGCTACATCCCTGCCAACCCTTTCTGCTGCATCACAGAAGGAATATCCAGCTACTCGTAGCCCTGTTATACGACTGTGTTCAAAGTCAGTGATGTGTCGATAATGGCGTCTTTGTCTCCTTACACGAATTCTTGACAAACATCAACTCACCACGTCGAGTCTGAAACGTAACTACACTACATCTACATCTACATTTATACTCCGCAAGCCACCCAACGGTGTGTGGCGGAGGGCACTTTACGTGCCACTGTCATTACCTCCCTTTCCTGTTCCAGTCGCGTATTGTTCGCGGGAAGAACGACTGTCTGAAAGCCTCCGTGCGCGCTCTTATCTCTCTAATTTTACATTCGTGATCTCCTCGGGAGGTAGAAGTAGGGGGAAGCAATATATTCGATACCTCATCCAGAAACGCACCCTCTCGAAACCTGGCGAGCAAGCTACACCGCGATGCAGAGCGCCTCTCTTGCAGAGTCTGCCACTTGAGTTTATTAAACATCTCCGTAACGCTATCACGGTTACCAAATAACCATGTGACGAAACGCGCCGCTCTTCTTTGGATCTTCTCTATCTCCTCCGTCAACCCGATCTGGTACGGATCCCACACTGATGAGCAATACTCAAGTATAGGTCGAACGAGTGTTTTGTAAGCCACCTCCTTTGTTGATGGACTATATTTTCTAAGCACTCTCCCAATGAATCTCAACCTGGTACCCGCCTTACCAACAATTAATTTTATATGATCATTCCACTTCAAATCGTTCCGCACGCATACTCCCAGATATTTTACAGAAGTAACTGCTACCAGTGTTTGTTCCGCTATCATATAATCATACAATAAGGGATCCTTCTTTCTATGTATTCGCAATACATTACATTTGTCTATGTTAAGGGACAGTTGCCACTCCCTGCACCAAGTGCCTATCCGCTGCAGATCTTCCTGCATTTCGCTACAATTTTCTAATGCTGCAACTTCTCTGTATACTACAGCATCATCCGCGAAAAGCCGCATGGAACTTCCGACACTATCTACTAGGTCATTTATATATATTGTGAAAAGCAATGGTCCCATAACACTCCCCTGTGGCACGCCAGAGGTTACTTTAACGTCTGTAGACGTCTCTCCATTGATAACAACATGCTGTGTTTTGTTTGCTAAAAACTCTTCAATCCAGCCACACAGCTGGTCTGATATTCCGTAGGCTCTTACTTTGTTTATCAGGCGACAGTGCGGAACTGTATCGAACGCCTTCCGGAAGTCAAGAAAAATAGCATCTACCTGGGAGCCTGTATCTAATATTTTCTGGGTCTCATGAACAAATAACGCGAGTTGGGTCTCACACGATCGCTGTTTCCGGAATCCATGTTGATTCCTACATAGCAGATGCTGGGTTTCCAAGAACGACATGATACTCGAGCAAAAAACATGTTCTAAAATTCTACAACAGATCGACGTCAGAGATATAAGTCTATAGTTTTGCGCATCTGCTCGACGACCCTTCTTGAAAACTGGGACTACCTGTGCTCTTTTCCAATCATTTGGAACCCTCCGTTCCTCTAGAGACTTGCGGTACACGGCTGTTAGAAGGAGGGCAAGTTCTTTCGCGTACTCTGTGTAGAATCGAATTGGTATCCCGTCAGGTCCAGTGGACTTTCCTCTGTTGAGTGATTCCAGTTGCTTTTCTATTCCTTGGACACTTATTTCGATGTCAGCCATTTTTTCGTTTGTGCGAGGATTTAGAGAAGGAACTGCAGTGCGGTCTTCCTCTGTGAAACAGCTTTGGAAAAAGGTGTTTAGTATTTCAGCTTTACGCGTGTCATCCTCTGTTTCAATGCCATCATCATCCCAGAGTGTCTGGATATGCTGTTTCGAGCCACTTACTGATTTAACGTAAGACCAGAACTTCCTAGGATTTTCTGTCAAGTCGGTACATAGAATTTTACTTTCGAATTCACTGAACGCTTCTCGCAGAGCCCTCCTTACGCTAACTTTGACATCGCTTAGCTTCTGTTTGTCTGACAGGTTTTGGCTGCGTTTAAACTTGGAGTGAAGCTCTCTTTGCTTTCGCAGTAGTTTCCTAACTTCGATGTTGTACCACGGTGGGTTTTTCCCGTCCCTCACAGTTTTACTCGGCACGTGCCTGTCTAAAACGCATTTTACGATTGCCTTGAACTTTTTCCATAAACACTCAACATTGTCATTAAAATTGCTACACCACGAAGATGACGTGCTACAGACGCGAAATTTAACCGACAGGAAGAAGATGCAAATAATTAGCTTTTCAGAGCATTCATACAAGGTTGGCGTCGGTGGCGACACCAACAACGTGCTGACAAGAGGAAAGTTTCCAACCGATTTCTCATACACAAACAGCAGTTGACCGGCGTTGCCTGGTGAAACGTTGTTGTGATGCCTCGTGTAAGGAGGAGAAATGCGTACCATCACGTTTCCGACTTTGATAAAGGTCAGACTGCAGCCTATCGCGATTGCGGTTTATCGTATCGCGACATTGCTGCTCGCATTGGTCGAGATCCAATGACTGTTAGCAGAATATGGAATCGGTGGGTTCAGCAGGGTAATACGGAACGCAGTGCTGGATCCCAATGGCCTCGTATCACTAGCAGTCGAGATGACAGGTCTCTTATCTGCATGGCTGTAACGGATCGTGCAGCCACGTCTCGATCCATGAGTCAACATAAGGTTACGTTTGCAAGACAACAACCATCTGCACGAACAGTTCGACGACGTTTGCAGCAGCATGGACTATCAGCTCGGAGACTATGGCTGCGGTTACCCTTGACGCTGCATCACAGACAGGAGCGCCTGCGATGGTGTACTCAACGACGAACCTGGGTGCACGAATACAAAACGTCATTTTTTCGGATGAATCCAGGTTCTGGTTGGAGCATCATGATGGTCGAATCCGTGTTTGGCGACATCGCGGTGAACGCACATTGGAAGCGTGTATTCGTCATCGCCATACTGGCATATCACCCGGGGTTATGGTATGGGGTGCCATTGGTTACACGTCTCGGTCACCTCTTGTTCGCATTGACGGCACTTTGAGCAGTGGACGTTACATTTCAGATGTGTTACGACCCGTGGCTCTACCCTTCATTGGATCCCTGCAAAACCCTACATTTCAGCAGGATAATGCACGACCGCATATAGCAGGTCCTGTACGGGCCTTTCTGGATACAGAAGCCGACCGCGGTGGCCTTGCGGTTCTAGGCGCTTCAGTCCGGAACCGCGTGACTGCTACGGTCGCAGGTTCGAATCCTGCCTCGGGCATGGACGTGTGTGATGTCCTTAGGTTAGTTAGGTTTAAGTAGTTCTAAGTTCTAGGGGACTGATGACCTCAGCTCTTAAGTCCCATAGTGCTCAGAGCCATTTTTTTGCATACAGAAAATGTTCGACTACTGCCCTGGCCAGCACATCCTCCACATGTCTCACCAATTGAAAACGTCTGGTGAATAGTGGCTGAGCAACTGGCTCGTCACAATACGCCAGTCACTACTCTTGATGAACTGTGGTATCGTGTTGAATCTGCATGGGCAGCTGTACCTGTACACGCCATCCAAGCTCTGCTTGACTCAATGCCCAGGCGTATCAAGGCCGTTATTACGGCCAGAGGTGGTTGTTGTGGGTACTGATTTCTCAGGATCTACGCACCGAAATTGTGCGAAAATGTAATCGCATGTTAGTTCTAGTATAATATATTTGTCCAATGAATATCCGTTTATCATCTGGATTTCTGCTTCGTGTAGCAATTTTAATGGCCAGTAGTGTATTGCTCACGACTGTAGGGCCGCTCTTATGCGACTGGTGCGAAACATAGACATCATCTTTCACATGTAGAAAAACGTCTATCAACTGTCGTTTATGTTGCACAACTCCTTCTTGGTGATGCGATTTCCTTTTCCGTTAGTACGTATATTAAAATATATAGGCTATGTTCGTTCACATTTTTACTAGATTATATTGTAAAATTTTGAAGAAAATCGGTCAGCAGTTTGCGGCATTCTCGGTACAACGCTAAACAACGACGTTTCGTTATACAATAGTACAGAATAGATAACAGGAAAGAGAAAGAAACCCTATTGGTAGTAGCACTGACTGATGGGCTATCAACATGTAGCTGATCGCATGTGCGCCTCGAAAAACTACTTCGACCGTCGGAGACTGTAGCGCGATTACGTAGGAGTGCGTTGGCCCCGGTAGAGCGTGGACCGGAGGTGGGAAGGCAGCGGCAGCGGCAGCGGCAGCGCCTCGGCGGCGCGCAGGCGCGGGGCTCGCACCTGTGTCTGCCGGCGGCGGCCGCTCGATGGCCCTCGTGGAGGGCCGCGTCCACTCTCGCCAGCGCCGCTGAATGGCACAATTACAGCCGCTTTACAACTGCACCCCACGCCAATTATGCGGCCCTCGGCAAAGGTTAAGTAAGGGAAGCGATACCTACACGTGGCCCACATTTCGTTACAGCGGCCTATCGATCCGGAGCACGGCCTGCTTATTAGCCCCGCTGCTAGCCGGTAGCGTTTCTTAAAAAACCTGTCTCTGTATTCTCACTGGGACTGCGAATCAATTACGAAGAAGAGACGACTAACTAAGATGCCTTATCTGAGCTATTTCTTTTTCTCCTTATTCATTGTTCTGTTCTTGTTAGAATCGCGAGCACGAGAAGAAAATTTCTCGTCCTCACTCGGAGATGACGTCGATATGAATGGTACGGTGTTTCATTTATGTTCGTGTATATCACGCAGTAACGTCAGTTATAAGTCAACTTAATCTTCACAGTAGTCAGAGAGAACCCGATCTGCACGGACGAAATTTCGATGATGGCATATGCCACCTGGAGGATAGGTAGAGGTTTCGACGTCGTCTGCCAACAGAGAACTTAGTGACGTAGCTACCAGAGCGCCGTCTGTGTCCACCCTTTAACGGGAAATGCTCACAGCCAGAAGGCTCAGTGTGGTGCAAACGTGTGAAGCGAGCAGGCAACGACACCGTGGAGACGCTCTCGTGTTCCCTACAGCTAAATAAGCGACTTCGATAGGAGTCAAATTGCGGCCTTCCGGGTGGCGGTGTGGTCTCCTAGAACTGCCACGCAGTGCAGCGTCGGTTGTGCAACGAAGCTGGTGTCAGTGGTCACACGAAAAATCTCTCGCGGTAGATGAGGTTTTCGGTGTCTACGCAGCACAGAGGTCGTATTGTAAGGGCAGTAGTGGCAGATGGTACAGCTACTACGGTACAGATAAGAGCACTTGTAAGCTCACTGTTGCGAACCGGTTATAGTGGGACTACGGGTACGCACACCTCTAGCCCATTTTCCAGTCACGCCACATCATCGACGTGCACGGCTCGACTGGTGCCGTCAGATGATCTGTTGGGAGATGGAATGGCGCGCCGTAGTATTCAGCGATGTGTCTGCATACAACATACGCCTGGTGAGCGCTGTCTCCGAGACACACTCTTCCCACCCGAGTCGTTACGGTCTGGGGTGCGATAAGCTACAACTCTCGTTCACTTTTGGTGTTCCTGGAGGGGATGCTAACCAGCGCTCCGTACTTTGTTAGACCGGTTCTTTTGCCGTTCTTGCAACAGGAAGGTGATGTGTTGTTCCAGCTGAACGTGCTCTGCAAGACGTGCAGCAACTTCCCTTTCCAGAACGATCTCCGGACTTGTATCCGATCGAGCACGTGTAGGATATGACGGGACGAGAAGTGATTCGTGCCACTCGTCAACCAACAACTCTTACAGAACTACGTGAACAGGTATAGCAGACGATGAATAACGTATCCTATGACATTATTCGACATCTGTACGATCGACTGGATGCCAGAGTCAGCGCCTGTGTTGCCGCCCTTGGAGGCTTCGTGCGTTGGTGTTTTAGCGTGGGTCGGTAACTGGATCCTCAGAACAGCTTGTTCTATTGATCTGTAAAGGTAATCATTTCACGTCCTCCATATGCACTGTACCGACAATAAATCTTGAGTCAATTGGAAAGCTCTAAAAGGGTGTAATAATTTTTTTTACAGCAGTATATTTACGATTTATTCTGTTTATTATCACAGTTACCATTGCTTCTGTGAAATTAATTTCACGACGGCGAAGGAGTCTGCAATATGTAGTCAGGGATGGGTAGGATTTCCCATAGCCACGCATGTATAGATGCAAAAGTACTGTAACGTGGTTACCGTCGCTTGGAGGAAAGTTTAGTGTAACTTTGTTGTGTTGCTCTTTCATGGCATTTGGTGAACCAGTACACGAGAACCACATTGGCCAACTCTCCCTCTGTAATCCTACTGCACTGTATCACTGTATTACTGTTAACGTTCGACTAACACTACACTACCGGTACGACAACTCCGAGCCGTAATGAATGCAAGCTTCAGGACAAAGAGGGAAGTGGGAAAACACCCCTGTACAAACCCCGAAATTTTGTCGGTAGAGTTCGGTGTCACCTTGCATAGGTTTCACTGAAACTGGTGAAATGGACACCACGCCTTCATAAAATTTTTAATATCAGCCTATTTATCGAAGAAAGAAATTCATTCAGGTCGGTGAATATTTGTAAGGAATATGCATCTATATTTTGATTTGTTCAGATACCGATGATTTTAAAAGTATTGCTACATTTTTGAAATGCGACCACATATAGGAACACTGATAAGTGCAAATTGTGTTATCGGACGATCGACGATGTCAATTATGCAGAATAAAAGCTCCACAGGCGAATGAGAAGAGAGAGTTCGGTACATTTTAAATAATGAAATAACTACGAAAATGTTTCGTGAAAAATGGGAGCCCCGTTACTTGAATGACGAATAAAAACAAAAGCAAATACGAATTTCCCCGTCGATGTTGGGACTGGTATGAAAAGCATCCTACTGATTTTATACGCCGATTTGATACTGTGGCTGACGCCTGGGTTCATACTTTTACGCAAGGGACGAAAGCAAAAACCAATTGCCCTATATCCAGTAAGATGGTGGTGCTGTTAACTGCCAGGACATTATAGTAAATGTCTTTTGAGATCCAGAAGTAATTCCTATTAATAACTGTTTTATCGAGTATAAATCTATAAAAGCGCAAAACGAAGCCGGTTGATCCAGTTAGATGAAAGATTTCGTAGGTAATTGCCATAGTTATTAACGAGAAACAATATGTTTCAACAAGACAATGAACATGTACACAAAGGTGCTTTTACAATAGGATTTAAACTGGGAATTGTTGGCACCGCTCTGTTCGCTAGATTTAGCACCCGCCGAATTTCACATTTGCCAGGAAAACGTTTCTTTACAAATAAAAGATGATGCCAGCCCTCGTTTTTAATTTTTTCCTTTTCGGTAGCTAAGTTGCAAACTGCAAGACTACCAATTCGGAGGTCTCGGGTTCGATCCATGATCAGTCCTAAGGTCTATCACTTATCACTTCCTTCACCTCTAGCAACGTATGTTGTTGTTAAATGCCGAGTTCCACCGTGGTTCGGTATACGTGTAAAACTGTAGGCTCCCATATAACTGGCTGCGTAAATCCGTTCAGATGTCGGCGGACGGCGACAGCATACCACCTCCAACAGGATCCGCCTAGTAAGTGCCGTAGCGTTCGATACAATTTTCGGATTGACGACTTCTTTATGTTCCGGGTCATTTAATAACGCACGTTAGAGCTCTTCTCGTTGGGCAGAGATCATTTATGGGGCTATACCCTTTCATATGCTGCTAAAAATTGGAATCGTCACACTCCCTGTTCCGAGGTTAAGGACATTCGAGATGTAATGCACGGTCCAGTCACATTAGTGTGACCACCGCCCATGTTTGACGTCAACGTGCAATACCCACTCACAGATGGCAGATGGCAGCACTGGTAGTGGAGGATGTATACATCGTGTCGGGGGTACGCGGAATACAGTGCAGTTGTTGTCGTAATACGGAAGTGGAAAAATTTATCTGGCGACCACGACGAAAAGGGCATTATGATTGGACTCCAATGGAAGGGTGGATGAATTTCCGAAATGGCCGAGCTTGTAAACTGTTCGAGTGCATGGCTGAATGGTGTTATCCATAACGGGCGCCAGGGCTAATGTGATCTGCGATGCATCACGGGCCACGTATGACAGGGTGATCGACGGCTGCGGAGATGTGTACGGGCGAACAGCCGTACAACTGTTGAGTAACTGACCGTCCAGATGAATCAAGGGCTGCCCACACTGCCTCCACAACGACCGTACAGCGAACGTTGCTGCGTGTGAGCTTCGCCGCATGCGCCAGGTTCACGCACCCACGCTTACTGCTGTTCATTGCACGCCAATACCGCATCTGGATGTCCACTGAGTGGCTACAGGTGGTCTCCCCAAATCAATCACGTTTTATACTCTGTCACACAGATGGAGATGTCCGCTGCCATGTCCGACACGAAACGTCTGAAAACAAACGCTTGCAACATTCGTCGGAAGGGTCCAATCCGGATGAGGAAGTTCTGTGGCCTGCGGAATGTTTTAATGGTATTCCCTGTGTGATATCGTTATTTTGGAAGGCACACTGCGTCAACCCATGCATACATCTATCCTCCATCCGCGCACGCTGTACGTTTTCCTCGGCACAATAGCATCTACCAGCAGAACAAAGCAACGTGTCACACAGTTCGCGGCCTGCATGCTCGGTTTGTAGTGCACCAGTATGGGTTCACCGTACTCCCCTGGCCGCCAACGTCTCCGGAGCTAAACCAGTCGAGAATCTGTGGGAACACGTGGATCGGGATGTACGCGCCATGGACCCTCAATCGAAGAACCTTGGGTACCTGGCCTCAGTACCGGAGTCGGCACGGCTGCACGTACCTGTCGGTACCTTCCTGCGGCCCACGCTACGAGAAGTTGTTACTCAGCCTGTTAACAAGTGGCCACCTGACAGTGTATAACAACATATTTCAGTATTAGGGATTATTTATTAACTTCAGCTATGTTCGTTCACACAAGGTTCATAAAAATAAAACAATCATTATGTTGGTGAAGCGAAGCAGTAATTACGTTTCTTTGTGTGGAATGCATTATCTCATTGCCTTTAAATAATACCTCCGGAACATTTGTGCATATATTTTAAATGAAGTACTACACTGGGGTCAAACCAATGTAATACAATTCTATTCAGAAGAATAATGTTGAGCCGGCAGCTGTGGCCGAGCGGTTCTAGGCGCTTCAGTCCGGAATCGCGCTGCTGCTACGGTCGCAGGTTCGAAACCTGCCTCGGGCATGGATGTGTGTGATGTCCTTAGGTTAGTTAGGTTTAAGTAGTTCTAAATTTAGGGGACTGATGACCTCAGATGTTAGGTCCCACAGTGCTTAGAGCCATTTGAGCCATTTTTAAATAAGATTGCACTAAAGGAATGGACGTAAGGGGCACTAAGTCTGAAAAATAAGTGCATTTTTTACTTAAGAAACACAGACATTCACTGGCACTCTGAGATATTTTCTCTTTGTCGCCGTACTACAATTACTGTGTGCAGAGGTGACGGAGATATTTCTCAGCAGAATAAAGGGAAGCTTCCGGCAGTACTTCTGAGAGGATGGCTGCAACGTGCTAGTCGTTTATAAAGCTTATCTCATAGGTACTGAAACTGAAGGAAAGCAACCAGCAACCCATGTGGTTGTCATTAAATTATAGTGCAAGGGACACAATCCTACGGGAAGAAAGATGCAGAGAATAAGACTATTAAGTATGGTAAAATCCAATATGGCGACCCCATGTATACAGGGGATAAAGGTCAGAAAAAAAGAAGAAAGACTGAACAAACAATCGACCATAGGGTTTGCTGCAGGAGCCGTAGAAGAACTCCACTGGGGTAATTTGGTAAAAACACGAAAAACTGAAGACGCGCGGCTGAATGGATCTCTGAACGTGAGTTTTTCTGAAAACGAGTCGAGTATCTGAAACGCACGGTACTTCTACTTGAGGTGACATGAATTATTTCGTCCCACTTGTGAACTAGTTCACCGACAAAGTTACTAGAAGAGCCCTATTTTAACATGGAATACGGAAAGTAAGTGAATGATATTTTTTGTATCTTAACACCCTTCTCCAAGGTCAATTAATCGTGAAACACAAAATAAGAGAACTCTATTTACAAACACACACAGGCGGAAAGAATCACAAAGCCAAAAAATAATTCATGTAGCGTAATGAAATTTCTGGAATCTATTTGTCCTGGTAACACATTTAAGTGATTATTATTCAAGGATCACTTGTTAATGTAAGCACGAGATAAGTCACTGCAAATGTGAAATGCTGGTACAATTATAAACGATGTAATCGCCAGAATGTTGAACGTAACAATGGAAACGTGCATGCATTGCACTACATCTACGTCTGCATCTACATCTACATGGTTACTCTGCAGTTCACACTTAAATGCCTGGAAGAGGGTTCATCAAACCGATTTCATACTACTTCCCTAACACTCCACTCTCGAATGGCGCGTGGGAAAAAGGAACACCTAAATCTTTCCGTTCGAGCTCTGATTTCTCTTATTTTATTATGATGATCATTTCTTCCTAAGTAGGTGGGTGCCAACAAAATATTTTCGCATTCGGAAGAGAAAGTTGATGATTGAAATTTCGTAAATAGATCTCGCCGCAAAGAAAACCGCCTTTGTGTCAATGACTGCCACACCAACTCGCGTATCATATCAGTCACACTGTCACCCCTATTGCGCGATAACACGGAACGAGCTGCCCTTCTTTTCACATTTTCGATGTCCTCCGTCATGCCTACCTGGTAAGGATCCACACCGCGCAGCAGAGGACGGACAAGGCTGTCTACTTGGTGGGTTTGTCGCATCTTCTAGGTGTTCTGCCAACAAAGCGCAGTCTTCGTTTCGCCTTCCCCACAATATTATCTATGAGGTCTTTCCAATATAAGTCGATCGTAATTGTAATTCCTAGGTATTTAGTCGAATTGACGGCCCTTAGATTTGTGCGATTTATCGTATACACAAAATTTTTCGGATTTCCTTCAGTACCCATGTGAATGACCTCTCACTTTTCTTTGTTTAGTGCCAATTGCCACTTTTCGCACCATACAGAAATTCTCCCTAGATCATTTTGTAATTGGAATTGATCGTCTGATGATTTTACTAGACGGTAAATTACGGCGTCATCTGCAAACAATCTAAGGGGGTTGCTCAAATTATCACCTAGATCACTTACGTAAATCAGGAACAGCAGAGGGCCTATGACACTACCTTTCGGAACGCCAGATACCACTTCTGTTCTACTCGATGATTTACCGTCTGTCACTACGAACTGTGACCTCTCTGAGAGGAAATCACGAATCCAGTCACACAACTGAAACAATACTCCATATGCACGCAATTTGACTAATAATCGCTTGTGAGGAACGGTATCAAAATCCTTCTGGTAATCTAGGAATATGGAATCGATCTGAGATCCCTTTTAGACAACACTCATTACTTCATGGGAATAAAGAGCTAGCTGTGTCGCACAAGAACGATATTTTTAGAATCCGTGTTGGTTATGTATCAATAAGTCATTTCTTCACGGTGATTCATAATATTTGAGTACAGTATATGCTCCAAAATCCTACTGCAAATTGAGGTCTGTGATATGGTTCTGTAATTCAATGGGTTACTCCTATTTCCTTTCTTGAATATTGGTGTGACCTGTACTACTTTCCCTTTAGGAACAGACCTTTCGTCAAGTGAGCGGTTGTATGTGAGTGCTAAGAAAGGTACTATTGTGTCTGCATGCTCTGAAAGGAACCTGATTGTATACCGTCTGGACCGGAAGACTTGCCTTTCTCAAGTGATTCGAGTGGTTTTGCAACACCTAAGATATCTACTTTTATGTCACTCATGCTAACAGATGTTCTGGTTTCGAATTCTGGAATATTTACTTAGTCTTCTTTCGTGAAGGAATCACGGAAAACTGTATTTAGTAACTCCGCTTTAGTGGCACCATCATCGGTAACATTTCCATCGCTATCGCGCAGTGACGGTATTTACTGTTTCTTACCACTGGTATACTTTACATACTACCAGAATCTCTCTGGGTTTTCTGCCATATTTTGAGATAATGTTTCATTGTGGAAACTATTAACAGCATCTCGCATTGACGTCCGCACTAAATTTCGAGCTTCCGTGAAACTTAGCCGGTCTTGGGGATTTTGCGTTCTTCTGAATTTGGCATGCTTTTTTCGTTGCCTCTGCAACAGTGTTCTGACGTGTTTTGTGTACATTGGTGGATCAGTTCCGTCTCTTATTAACTTATGCGGTATGAATCTATCTGTTGCTGCCGATACTGTATCTTTGAATTTGAGCCATATCCGGTCTACACTTACATAATTAGCTTGGAAGGAATGGAGACTCTCTCTTAGGAAGACATCAAGTGAATTTTTATCTGCTGTTTTAAATAGATATATTCGGCGTTTACTTTTAGTGGTTTTGGTTGATATGGTTTTGAGCCTCGCTACAATGACCTTGTGTTCACCAATCCCTGTATCCGTCATGACGCTCTCTATTAGATCAGGATTATTTGTGGTAAGAAGTCAAGTGTGTTTTCGCAACCATTTACAACTCGCGTGTGCTCATCAGCTAATTGTTCAAAGTAATTCTTAGTGAAAGCATTTAGTACAATTTCGGAAGATGTTTTCTGTCTACCACCGGCTTTGAACACGTATTTTCGCCAACAAATCGAGGGTAGGTTGAAGTCTCCACCAATTATAACTGTATGAGTGGGGTACTTATTTGTAATGAGATTCAAGTTTTCTTTGAACCGTTCAGCTATTATATCATCTGAGTCGGGGGGTCGGTAGAAGGGGCCAATTATTATTTAGGTACGGCTGTTGAGTATAACCTTTACCCATAGTATTTCGCAGGAACTATCTATTTCAACTTCACTACTAAATAAACTACTAACAAGCGACACAAACGCACCACAACCTACTTTATTTAATCTATCCTTTCTGAACACGGTTTGCGCCTCTGTAAAAATTTCGGCATAGTTTATCTCCGGCTTTAGCCAGCTTTCTGATCCTATAACGATTTCGAGTTCAGTGCTTTTATTATCGCTTGAAGCTCTGGTACTTTTCCAACACAGCTACGACAATTTATAACTACAATACCGACTGTTGCTTGGTCGATTCTCGTCGTTTCTTTGCCCTGTACCCTTTGAGACTGGAGCCCTTTTTGATCTTTCCCGAGACTGTCTAACCTAAAAAAACCGCCCAGTCCACACCACACAGACCCTGCTACCCTTGTAGCCGCCTCCTGTGTGTAGTGGACACCTGACCTATTTAGCGGAACCAGAAATCCCCACCACCCTACGGCGCAAGTCGAGGAATCTGCAGCCTACACGGTCGCACAACCGTCTGAACCTCTGATTCAGACTCTCCACTCGGTCCTGTCTGTCGACGATGCTGTACAGTTGCCGGATGTCAGTTTGTGGGATGGAGTTCCGTGTCTGTTGCACTGGGTCGGTCAAAACAGGGCCGGTTAATGCTGTTTGTGGATAACGCTGGAGTTGTCTTCCGATGATGTCCCACATGTGATCGACTGGAAACGGGTATGGTATCGAGCCTGCTGAGGCAACATGTCGACACTCAGTAGAGCATGTCGGGTTACAACAGGCTGCATAGGACAACCAAGAGAGTGCTCCAGCTGTCATACGAAATCGCACCCAAGAATATAACTCCAGGTGTAGGTCGAGTGTGTGTAGCACGCAGACAGGTTGGCTGTAGGCCCTCAACTAGCCCCCTTCTAATCTGGAGACGGCCATCAATGGCATCGAGGCAGACCTCCACACTGCCCTCGCCTCACAACACAGAAGTCGCAAACGGAGGTTGTTTGGGGTGATTGCAGTGCTCGCTACAAGGCGTCTGGCTCGGAGTTGTCCTTGAAGTAACCGATTTTTAACACTGACGTGGGTACCATCCCGGTATTCACCTAGTGGGATGTCGGAAACCACCTAAAAACCATATCCAGACTAGCCGGCACACCAGCTCTTGTAGTTAATTAATCCACTGGGCGGATTCGATGCAAGGCGGCGCGCTTCCTTAATCCCGAAATTGGCGTCATGCCGTGCGCGGCTATCCGGGCGAATACTTCATCCATTTCCTTGTAGTTATTAAATATTTTTCATTCACGTAGATCTGTGACTTTCGCCATGTTTGCTTATTATGAGTAGAGGTGATGGCTGACGCATTCACATTCAAATGGTTCAGATGGCTCTGAGCACTATGGAACTCAACATCTGAGGGCATCAGTCCCCTAGAAATTAGAACTGCTTAAACCTAACTAACCTAAGGACATCACACACATCCATGCCCGAGGGAGGATTCGAACCTGCGACCGTAGCACACACGCGGTTCCGCACTGAAGTGCCTAGAACCGCACGGTCACCGCGGCCGGCCGCATTCACATTCATTTGTCACGTTCGAAAGCGGAAAACGAGTGAATAGTAACCTGTATCACTCAGCCACAATACCTGGCGCAATTCTGATGCACACCTATAGTGGTTCTAGAAATAACTGTCTGCTTCGTTGTAAATGTCAGCAATAGGTACGAATAACAAGATACACGATCTACAAAAAGTGCTCTTCCAAACTCTCTGTGTCGTTTACATTACTGTCATCATTAAATTTTGAAATTAAATGATGTTAACCTATGCCCATATCACTAAGCGTAAAAGAAAAATTCATTCCCTTGTCTCGACATGTTTGCTGCTGCCTAAGGATTAAAGCAATGTTGACTATACAGTGTGGTGACAGAAGTCATGGGATACGTCGTAATATCACGTCGGGCCTGCTTTTGCCCGGTGTGGTGCAGCAACTCGACGTGGCATAGACGCAACAAGTCGGTGGAAGTTTCCTGCAGACGTACTGTGCTGCCTCTACAGCCGATCGTAACTGCGAAGGTGTTAAAGGTACAGGATTTTGTGCAAGAATTGATCTCTCGATTGTGTCGCATAAATGTCCGATGTGACTGATGTCTGGCGATATGGGTGGCCATATTATTCGGTCTAATTGTCGATAATCTTCTGACATGGTGCACTGTCATCCTTAAAAATTCCATCGTTGTTTGGGAAACTGATGTCCACGTATAGCAGGAAATGGTCTCCAAGTAGCCGAACATAGCCATTTCCACTCAATAATCGGTTCAATAGGATCAGTTTGACCAGAAGACCCAGTCAATTCTATGTAAACACACCCCTCACCATTACGAAGCCACCACCAGCTTGCACAGTGCCTCGTTGACAACTTGCGTCGATGGCGCCGTGGGGTCTACGACATGTTCGAACCCTACCATCAGCTCTTACCGACTGAGACCGGGACCCATCTGTCCAGGCCACGGATTCCCAGTCGTCTAGGGTCCAACCGATATGGTCACGAGCCCAATAGAGGCGCTGCAGGCGATGGCGCGATGTTAGCAAAGGCATTCGCGTCGGTCGTCTCTGCCATAACCCGTTAACGCCTAACTTCGCCGCACTGTGCTAATGGATGTGTCCGTCGTAAGTCACGCATTAATTTCTGCGGCTATTTCAAGCAGTTGCTTCTCTGTTAACACTGAAAACTCCACCCAAACGCCACTGCTCTCGGTCGTTAAGTGAAGGCGTCGGTAACGTGGTGAGAGGTAAGGCTTAAAATATGGTATTCTCGTAATACTGAATTCCCTAAAGATTTCCGAAATGGAATGTCTCATGCGCCTAGCTCCAACTACTTTTCCGCATTCGAAGTCTGTTAAAAACCGTCGTGGGGCCATAATCACGACGGAATCCTTTTCACGAGGGTGACTCTAGTACAAATGACAGTTCCGTCAATGTGCTAACCTACTATACCCTGTGCACACGAAACTACCGCCATCTGTATATGTGCATATCGCTGTCACTAGACTTTTGTCACCTCAGTGTAATATGAACCAATATTCTGATGGCAACCATTAGCTGTAGATGAAATTACATAAAAGATGCCCTTACGTTTCAGAATGAGCCTTTGAGGTTTGAAACTCGAGAAGACTCCATAAATTAAATAATAAAGAATTTTGAGTGGTTGCTATATTTTCTTTGTAAGACGAACGTACCGGTATTTACCAACACTAACTCAGACTTCGATAAGCGAGAATCGTCACATGGTCGCAAAATTTACAAAGAAATTAGTGTAGCAATTGTCGTCGTGTCGGTTAAATTTCGGAATTGTGTAACAGGACACGGAATTATCTCGTCAAATATTTCACCAAGAACGAAAACAACGAAAAATGTGGGACAGATTGGTGATATGTGGACAGTAGCAACTATGACAGAACTGTTGAAAATTTAAGTACAAAATTATTGTTACAGTAAAAACAAATCCCGTTATTGTAATTTAGGGGACGGTTAGTACGGAATTAAAGTTCTCCTGAAATCTAGATTCATCCCCGACTGCATCTTACTTTTCCTACTGTAGCTACCCTGGCTTGATGTTAGATAGAATTCGGACTGCAACAGCGGCCGCGATCCGCTGCGTGGTCTTTAGGGCAATCAGAATGTGAGTGAGACGGGCAGCCCACCCCTCGCGACTTCAAAGGCTGCCGCAACTCCCCCGGCCCGCGCCCACTGCCCTCCAATCCTCTGCAAGTACAATATTTGCATGTTTGGAAAATGTTGCGGTAGCCACAGAAATCCGAACTCGCTTCTGCTTTGTAGTTCACTTCACAAACATTCCGAGCTTGTGGCAATGCTGGCGCTACTAACACCAGAACCAGCGCATGCTTCCTACACATATTTGTTAAGTTTTTCGGTTTCGAAACGTAGCGTTGAAAAACATTTAAACGTTACGGACTAGACCAGCAGACTACTTTAGGTACGGTTCTGCAGCACGTACGGACCAGTATCATTATTCCTCCTCCTACGCTGCCCGCGATTTCTAGCCAAGACGAAAGTCTGTTCGACGCTTCTGTATGAACTCAAATTTCTCTAATTTTGCTTTCTTGTTTATTATGCTACGAGTATGAGAGAGGTGTTAACGGAATTCCTGTTAAACACTTTGAACTCATGTAACAGGTAAAGTGAGATGTTATTGCGAACACTATCTCATCTCGAGAAAAGTACAGAATCTATATCAATGAAACCATAGAAATTCCCTGTGATTCCCTCTACTAATATTTAAAGTGAAGTGTGGTCACGACTCCTTACAACCAGCTCACATTATTTGTTTATTTACTGTGATGAAATTATACTCGGCGTTTAAATCCTCGTGTGACCTTTCTGATTTATGTAGTTCATGATTATCGATGTATCGGTACAGTTAAATGTCGGGATAATTTCCTAAATATATTCACGATAATCGCAATGAACGAGAGCTCAATCTATAATGACCTCGATATCTAAGTGTGTCAATATCTAGCCTCCTTGCTCCGTTCGCTATATGCTTCAAACTTTTATACGTTGAATACTTTGTCCCAGAAACTTACAGGAAAATCAGTTTTGTAAAATGCAGTACAATCCCTGTCAATTATTAATTGCATAGATTTCGATACCAGGTTAGGTTAGGTTAGTGGTGTTTAACGTCCCGTCGACAACGAGGTCATTAGAGACGGAGCGCAAGCTCAGGTTAGGGAGGGATGGGGAAGGAAATCGGCAGTGCCCATTCAAAGGAACCATCCCGGCATTTGCCTGAAACGATTTAGGGAAATCACGGAAAACCTAAATCAGGATGGCCGGAGACGGGATTGAACCGTCGTCCTCCCGAATGCGAGTCCAGTGTGCTAACCACTGCGCCACCTCGCTCGGTTTTCGATACCAGTTGAAACATAAAACATGTAGCTGTTATTGTTAACGTAATAGTTGTTAATGTGACGATATAGAGGCGCCACTGGTTTTCAGAAAAACCTCAGTCGTAATTATAAAGAAATATAGTACCAATAAATAACGATTTATAAAAGGTATACCTTCGGGTGTGTAGTTGGCCTGACGTTTCCATTTTAACATGCGGTATATCTACGTCTGACCTAGGCTTGTTGTTAAGACATGCCATTAATCAGTTACCGCAGGACAACATTAGAAATCTTTCTTTTCGAATTCTTTGAAGTGATACTTCAGCCAGGGGCTACACTTATTTGTAATCGTTACGGACATGCACACTATTTCTAACAAAATTGATGTTTACAGCGCAAAAGTCTCCTACTTCTTATTTACTGTCACTCCCTGCCTTGACGAATCCACATTGAGACAAGTACGCTCTCTCTGACATACATAAACTGCGGTATTCCGGAGGATTCTTAAGACGAATTTCTTGTAGATATCTCAGTAATCATTACTACTGTCATACCAAGTAGCATGTCCCTTAATGAAGGTTTAGATGAAGACATTTAGGATTAAGCTGGACAACGGTATATCTAGCAGGACTGTATTTAAGGTAGATAGTTCAGAGGACTGATATAATCTTACTCGTTTCCTTACTCTCTTATTCCTTGTGATGTCGAAGATATGTTTTTCGTCTTGACGACAGCGAAACAGATCACTGTCATTGGAAATGTGGTCACAAATACGCATAGTCGCAGAACACAGGCTATTAAGAGTCTGAGGTAATGCACTCCACATAAATACAGTAATAGATAGAGAAAAATATCATGTTTCAAGAATAAGAATAAATAAAGCCCCAGACATCAATCGAATTGCTTGATGGACAACTACAGCTATCTGATAACTTGCGCCTAATATGATTTAAATATTTCTTTTTAACCAGATAGAAATAAATAATAGCAATTTAACGGTAAGCCATTTCAACTGGAAATTGAAAGGCCTTTGCTTCTACGTCATTATGGTGATGTGGTCTGGCAGGACGTTGTTCATGGCCTTTCTCGTTAGATCTGGTGATGAATTATCGACGTGTCTCGCCGAGGCAACTCTTACATCTTTCAGTGTGATCCGGTTCGTCACTTCAGGAGCGACGGATGCCTTTTTAAACAGGGACTACCTATGGAACAGATGCGTGTGCTGGCTAACAAAGGACGTCAGGGCACTAGGGGCCAGTCTACAAAAATAATGATTTTGCTGTAAGCAAGAGCAGCTGGAATATGAACAGCTATGCCCGTGTACAAAACACAAGGCTGCGGTCAATACGTACTACACGTTCCGCATGAACCTTCCAGAAGCGCTAGATTTTCACATAATAACACTTGAGAATAATGCTTCATTATTATGGAACCGATAGAGATATACCCCGAGTTACCATGTGAAAAACTATACTCCCTAGTCCAGGGACATCCTAATACTATTGACAAATATGATTACCTAGTTGCCGCCCAACGACAAGTTGTAGTTTTTTTTGTTGGACCACCTCTTCGTCAACGTGCCCCATGGCCAACGACACAAACACAACACGACACTACACTTTATATGCAAAAAACACTTTATGTACACAAAACAGTTAATCTTAAGCCAGCCGGACAAATGGAATCAGTTGGAAAGCTTTGCACTGGGCAGCGATCAACAAGAAGAATGAACTCCTAACGGATGTGGGAATATTACGCTGGGAAATTATCATACGGGAAATAAATTTGCAGCTGAAATGTTGTCCAATTAACTGCATTAGTACATCCGCATGTTGTTCCAGCTTGTTCTATAAATCCAAATTTGGTACATTCTGAATCTATGACAGCACTCTTCAAACAGATCTTAAATCTTTCGGTGTAAAATATTAGTAATATTATTGTTTAGCTCCGGTAATTAGTCTTCGGCCCCCAAACACTAACGCAGTAATGCCTTGCACCAAAAATGAAGAACTTCATTGCACTCTTGTTTTGCAGCTGGTATCATTTACATATACACACATAAAAATAGTTTTGTATCACCTCGGTTCCGAGAGTTCCGGAGCCTGTACAGAAAATTGGAATAGAGATCAACATAAACATCATTTCTGTCCTTTTTATTGCTCATGAAAACCACACATTGCATGTTGTACCACCATACAGCAAGTACTTCAGAGGTGGTGGTCCAGATTGCTGAACACATCGTTACCTCTAATACCCAGTAGCATGCCTTCTTGCATTGATGCATTCCTGTATTCTTCGTGGCATACTATCCACAAGTTCATCAAGGCACTGTTGGTCCAGACTGTCGCACTCCTCAACGGCGATTACGCGTAGATCCGACAGAGTGGTTGGTGGGTCACTTCGACCATAAACAGTCCTTTTCAATCTATCTGAGGCATGTTCCATAGGGTTTGCGTCTGGAGAACATGCTGGCCACTCTATTCGAGCGAAGTCGTCATCCTGAAGGAAGTCAGTCACAAGATGTGTGCCATTGGGGCGCGAATTGTCGTCCATGAAGACAAATGCCTCGCCAATATGCTGCCGATATGGTTGCACTGTCGGTCGGAGGATGACATTCACGTATCGTACAGCCGTTACGGCGCCTTCCATGACCACCAGCGGCATACGTCGACCCCACATAATGCCACCCCAAAATAGCAGGAACCTACACCTTGCTACACTCGCTGGACAGTGTGTGTAAGGCGTTGAGCCTGACTGGGTTGCCTCCAAACACGTATCCGAGGATTGTCTGGTTGAAGGCATATGCGACACTCATCTGTGAAGAGAACGCGATGCCAATCCTGAGCGATCCATTCGGCATGTTGTTGGGCCAATCTGCACCGCGCTGCATGGTCTCGTAGTTGCAAAGATAGACCTCGCCATGGACGTCGGGAATGAAGTTGGGCATCATGCAGCCTACTGCGCACCGTTTGAGTCGTAACACGACGTCCTGTGGCTGCACGAAAAGCTTTATTCAGCATGGTGGCCATAATCCATAGGTAGCGGTGATCCACTGCAGTAGTAGCCCTTGGGCGGCCTGGGCGAGACATGTCATCGACAATTCCTGTCTCTCTGTATCTCCTCCATGTCCGAATAACATCGCTTTGGTTCTCTCCGAGACGGCTGAACACTTCCCTTGTTGAGAGCCTTTAAGTAACAATGCGGACGTCATCAAACCGCGGTATTGACCGTCTGGGCATGGTTGAACTATAGACAACACGAGCCGTGCACCTCCTTCCTGGTGGGATGACTGGAACTGATCGGCTGTCGGACCCCATCCGTGTAATAGGCGCTGCTCATGCATCCCTGGGCGGGTTTAGTGACATCTCTGAACAGTCAAAGGGACTGTGTCTGTGATACAATATCCACAGTCAACTTCTATCATCAGGAGTTCTGGGAACGGGGGTGATGCAAAACTTTTTTGATGTGTGTATTTAAGATGTTGTCTCAGTCTATTAGTAACTTATGTAGCTGCTCAACTCTTAACCTGTCACTAGATTCAGGGCTATAATAACGTGAAAAGTTCAAAGGAATAGTCATTTACGAATTACTCTGTGTACGGAAGTGATGCTGAGTCAAGCCAGGTCCGTGAGTATCATAATGTAATGAGTTCCTTGAAATTTGAGGAATTTTGCACCGCGCGAAGAGGGCGTGGCATGTTGCGTCTGCAGGAACGCAGCACTTAAATATGCTGTGCATTTGTGTCTTCCTAGAAAACGTAACCGCTAGCGCATTAACTATTTAGTCGACTTCTGTGGAATTTGGAAGGTAGGAGTTTAGGTACTGGCGGAAGTAAACCCGTGAGGACGTGTCGTCAGTCGTGTTTAGGTACATCAGCTGGTAGAGCACTTGCCCGCAAAAGGCAAAGGTCCTGAGTTCGAGTATTGGTTCGGCACGTAGTTTTAATCTGAAAGGAAGTTTCTTGTGTTTACTGTCATTTATTAGTTCAGTTCCAGTTAAATGTTCACTATCCTAACAGGCTGTAATCCAAAAAAAGTTTTCGAAGGAACACTAAACGGTGAGTTGTGACAAGATGTTTAATGCATTGTATCACTTAAACTACAATTTCTGCATAATACAAGAATAACTTTATAATAAACAAATAAGAACTAAAAACCTACAAAATGATTGAAGACAATGATGGACAATGTTCACACAAAGTGGAAAGTTCAGTTTCTTGAAAATACGTTCACATTTATGGAACACATAAAAACTTTGAGAACAGATCACATACAGGCTGCTTATCATAATATGCAAGTATAATTGCAGATCTCTGAACACAAACAAAAATTCAGTCTTTCCACCAAAATAAAACTCGCTGTATTATTCTTCAAAATGGTTAAAGATTTCGTGTACGAAACCCACATCGCACAGCTGTCATAAACTAATTTGTCTGCAACATTAAAAAAAACACGGTTTGCATAATAATACTACTAACCTAACATTTAGGTTTAGCTGCATTGTCGATGAGCTTAGTTCGTTTATTGTACCACAATTCAAATAAACAAAAAATTTTCTGTATTATTTACCAAGATTTATAAAAATTCATTTTACAACATTACACTCCACATATGACACTACTGATGATCTAAATTACAAGATAAAGTGCTGTTGTTGATGATGATAGTTTGATCATTGTACTACATTTTAAAGAACTCAAAACTGAAAAAGTTGTCCGTATTATTTAGCAAAACACAAATGCCACAACTGATCTATCTTTCAGGTTAAAGTGCACTTGTTGAGAAGTGCATGGTGCTTCGATGAAATAGTATTAATTTACATTTGTACAGGAAAGAAATACGTGTTGCTTTCAACTACAAATACTTTTCAAAGGCACCCAAACATTACATTAACTTTATCATTCGCTACAACTTGCTTTTCACCTTTTGCTGATAATATTAAGTTTAGTGAAACTGACCAGTTCAAATGTCTAGGTGTTCAGATAGATAGTAAGCTGTCGTGGAAAGCCTACGTTCAGGATCTTGTTCAAAGACTTAATACTGCCATTTTTACTGTTCGAACGGTATCTGAGGTGAGTGATCGTTCGACACGAAAATCAGTCTACTTTCCTTATTTTCATTCGCTTATGTCGTATGATATTATATTTTGGGGTAACTCTTCCCATTCTAAAAGGATATTTTTGGCTCAGAAACGGGCGGTTCGGGCAATAAGTGGTGTAAGTTCACAAACCTCTTGTTGACCCCTGTTCATGAGTCTGGGTATTTTGACATTGGCCTCTCAATGTATATATAATCCTTACTGTGATTTCTTGTTAACAATATTAGCTTATTCCCAAGAATAAGCAGCTTTCTCTCGGTTCATACTCGACAGAAATCAAACCAGCATTTGGACCGGACTTTCTTAACTCTTGTGCAGAAAGGTGTGCATCCATTTTCAATAAGCTACCACTCTAATTAAAAAATCTTAGCAGTAATCCACGCGCTTACAAATCGAAACTGAAGAGTTTCCTTATGGGTCACTCCTTATATTCTGTCGAGGAATTCCTTGAAAAATTCAGCTGATTCTTGTTGTATTGTTGATTGCGTTTACTTAAACTTATGAAATGACATTTTTGGGTTCATAAACATTTTATTTTTATCTGTTATTACTTTTGTGTAGTAATTTCATGTACCGACACGTTCCGTGACATTGGAGATTTGCTCCTCAATTTAGTCCTACGGAACGTGACGTGTAAATACAATAAAAATTATGCTGTTGGAAACTACATGACATTTCACCCCATACATTACCATCCTACAGCACAACTCTTATCGGTCTGCCCATCACTATATTACGGCAATGCTGAAATAAATTTCCACATACATGATGATGTAGCAAAATTGGAACAAAGTATCACCCTGCACCTCTTTCAGTACATGAAATTAATAAAAATTGCCCCTTACAATGTGAATGCATGATGAACACTTTAGGGGCTGTGATGGAGAGTCGACTGCCATTACCTGATTTGCTATTGGGAGGATGATGGTCGGATGACGTATCATTTTCCTGGATCAATTTAACAAAATCACAGAAAACCTAAATCCAGATGGCCTGATGGGCATTTGAACTATCATCTTCCCAAATGCATAAAATAATTACATTTGGGGCAAATTTTCATGTAGTTTCCACAGCGTGATAGCCTAAGTTGGCATTATCAACAGAGAAATGTTTTGCACTGCAAGATAAAGTTAATACTTTATCATGGAGTGGATGACTGAAAGTAGTTGCAAGTGCATAGTTGAAGTCATAGCAATCCCTTGTCCGTTACCTATTACTACTGTTCAGTATGCTATTTTCCCGAAGTGTCATGTAGTTTCCACTGAGTGACAGCACAAGTGAGTGCTCAGCAACTGCACTTCATCCTGTAACTAGGATCAGTTAGTCATGAGCGTTTTGTTAAATAAATAGACAATTTTTTGATTTCTTTCAAACGTAGTACATCGATCAAACCATTATCATCAACACGTACACCTTAAGTTGTAATTTAGATCAGCAGTAGTGCCATATGTGGTTTGTAACCTAATGGAACTAAATATATCTATTTTCATAAATAATGCAGAAAATTGTTTGTTCCTTTAAAGTGTGGTACAGTTCTTGATTTAAGCTCATCGACAACTGCAGGAAAACCTGTCCGTTAGATTAACAGTGTAACTCAATCCAGGTGTATTCTTTTACGTTGCAGGAACAATTGTACTTTGATATTTATGATAAGCAACCTGCAGTTGTTCTGTATCCAGAATTTTTACAAATTTCATAAATACTTAAATTTGGGGGCAAAGCGTGTATTTTCAAGAAATCGAAATTTCCACACAGTGTGAACATTGTCCATCATTGTCTTTGACCACATTATATGCTTAAAATTCTTATTCAGAGGATTATGAAATTATCCTTCTGTAATAGGAAGATATGTAGTTTAATTAATTCAACTCATTACATATATCATCAAACTGTATCATTTTTAGAATGGTGTGATGTGTGGTAGTATCAGAAAAATGTACTGTCGGTGGATAAATAAGCTTCCATAGGTAGATCAAACGTGAAAAAAAGTGTTAGCCGATCAGTAACGTAGATTATATTTTTGTAGTGTAGAACATGATGCATTGTCTTCTGCCCCCTAAAATGGTTGTTGATGAAGTGCAAAATTATTGTGAAGCTTCTCAGAACGTCAGGTAAGGAAAGATCAGTCTTTGTACGACCGTTAACATAGCCACAACTAGGCTTAAGAACGAAATTCCAATACCTTTACGTGTACTGATAAATATTATGGGCAATTAAGATATGGAAACAACATTGTGGCACTTAATTTGGAGTCCATTGTCATGTGTTAAGTGTCAAGGGCAAATTAAACATTAATTGCACTCTTCATATTGCTGACAGTTATAGAATAGTAATTCAGACTATTTGATTGTGTCAACTACCACTGCTTGCCTACTTAGCATAGTATTTTTGGCAACATTTGTGTTGTACAGTTGTAAGTTTGGTCAGGTTCGTTTTCGTACATTGCCACATTTAGGCGTAAAATGAAGTGCAGCTGGATGTTTAGCGTGTTATATTTAGCCAAATGTATCTTGTGCTGTTGTGGAACTAGTTAGAAGGGGAAATGCCACTGAGGCACTTGAACTGAGAGTCCACACTCATGTTTTTGGCATCACTTTTGATGGATATTTTACACATGGAGAGAATATTGCGACAATTCAGTGTGTGTGTGTGTGTGTGTCTGTGTGTTTTTGTTTGTGTGTGTGTGTGCTTACGTGTTTCAGTTTTTTGTTAAGTAATTCAGGTCTTTCGAAAATTTTTGGACATAGCGCCTACAGATTCATTGGCTGTTTCGTTTTAATGCCCGTTTAAATACTATGCTGTGACTGTCTGTTTCGTTTCCATGGTAGATATTTTGAATTTTCTGTCAGTGTGTCGTCATCTAAAGGGGGCATCGCTTGTGATATCATAATTATGATGTCATACAAAAGGGAGCGTGGCTTGTAACGTCATGAGTTTGGCAATGATCAGCGCACGTGACTTCAAAAACCTAAATAAATCGCTTGAAGCAGTGTATTGCTGTTCTGCTATTATCCTGCTGAAAGAAGCCATCATCACTGGGGAACATACCAGGCGCAAAAATGCAGGTAATATGCAATAATGTTCACGCAGTCCGCAACAGTCATCGTGCCTTCAAATTACTGCTACAGATCTCACGGCAGCCCAGGCGAAGGTCCCCCTTAGTATAGTACTACCGCCACCCGCCAGTGCCAATGGCGTGGTGCAAGTTTAGAGCGACTTTTGGCCCGATTGTCATGCAATTCGTACACGACCATTGACCTGGTGACACAAGAAACGTGATTTATGCGGCCAGGTGACACGTTTCCATACATTCAAGGTCCAATCTCGATTATCCCGTGTGTAGTGCAGTCGTAATTGTCAGTGTCGCTGTAGGGACTGTCAGCTGCTCCATTATGTGCGCTGGACGGAAACACTTGTGACTTCACCAGTACTGTACTTTGTTGTCATATCGGCCATAGATCTTCGCTTATCATTCGTTACAAGGCATTCTGTGATGAGACGTGGACGTTCAACACCTTGTCACCTACTGGTCACTTCACCGTTCTTCAACCACACGACATTAGCACGGGAACAGGTAATCAGTTCCGCCGTGTCTGACACGCTCGTTACCGGGCACCGGGCACTTATGTAAGTGGATTTCACCATTTGCGGCCCCTAGCGTCGCACAAACGATTCCCCATCCGTCTCTGATCCGCTTGTATACTTACCACATCATGTGATACCGACGCCACCAGGCGACATTCAGTCTTGAGACGGGCATTAGTCATAGCGTTTCAGATCATCAGTCTATAAGGCTGGTCCCAGTGGGACCTTCACTTTGGACCAGAAACGACGCATAATACACGCCAGTGTCCGCGACAATTTAAGTTGTGAGGTATATATGTATTATTTTGCTCTCTATGTAAATTCTGTTTCTTACTTAAATATTGCACACACAGAGCAAAACCCTGTAGCTGAATAATCTTTGACTATTGCTACAATATCTGTGTGTTGCTGCACCACCTCTGGCTGAGATCGCTAGAAGAGTTCCACGCATTCTACACTGATAACCCAAAATATTATCATCATTGCCCACCGCGGCGTTGGATGTCGCCTTGTGACGCGGGGCCCAAAGTATGTAAGCGGATCAGACACGAAAGGGGGATCACTATAGCGAAGATATGCGCTGCAAATGGAGAAATCCATTGAGATACGCTACTTTGACAGAGAACAGTTTATAAGAACCTTCAACATCGCAGCACATCAGCAATCGTTGGTTAATATATTAAAAAACTAGAAACCCGCCTCGATTGCGTAAAAAGCACCTAGTGTTAACCTAGGTTTCGGCGTAGATAACTACACCTTCCTCAGAACAATAAAACCCACAAGTGCCTAAGAAGACCTTTGTCAATGATTAAATGAACACCATAGCTAAACATTTATAAACGAAAAAAAGGAAAACACGAACAGTACACATGTACAAAGTCTAAACCACTACTTAACTTCATGGTGTAACCTCCACCTCACACCGGCCTATGTTCGATGCGCCATGGTCCGCCATAAACTGCAGCTACAAAATCTGCAGCTGGTTAAAATTCCCGCCCTTCATTCGGTTTATTATGAACGTACGCACATTCCACTTTGTGGTGCGAAATTTTCAGGCGTGTTTTTTTTTAAATATTGCTTTACTGCTGTACGCTGTACATTTTTTTCGAGAAATCTGCAAAATATTCGTCAAGACATGAGGTAAGTGAAAATACCGTATAGAGCCAGGAATTTCTTTGGAGATTCAGTTGCGCATTTATTTCAGAAGTAATTTTACATTCAGGATAGCAGTGCATTTTTATATACTCAGTTAGCTCCAGTTTTTAGACACTGTTGAGCAATTCAAATTAAGCCTTTACATAATTTAGTATAGTGAGATTTTTGTACAGTACACGAGCTTAAGTTAGGAATTAGTTTCTTGCTAATATTTTTCGAGTTGTTCTGGTAGCCAGTTTTGAGAAGATCCACTCAGATAGAGAGAGGCAGACAAGGGGCTAAGTTACAAGGTTAAACAAATGGTTTTATGTGTGCGTGCTGTCAGCACTTGTAAATATTTTGGTGTTGAGTTGCAGTTCAGACTCCGAAATTCGTCAATGTTCTTAGAGTGTAGTTCAAGAACTTGCAGTATTTGTTGATGCTAGTGAAAACTTTGTAATTTATTGAGAGTCAGCCACACTCGCAATTCCCATATTTTATTTTGTACTTTAACGAACTCAGTATTGTTGTATGATAGTAGTAAGCTAATTTTAAAAATTATCTTATATTCGTATTTAGCTGCTTCTATTTTTATTTCAATGTTGCAAATTTGGTATTTATGCCATTTTCTGACCTAAGATTTGATGTTGCATTGTTTCACAGAAATAGCTTAACAATAACTTTGTTCTAGGACTGTTCCTTTTGATGGTAATCAATCATTGGTTGTTTTTATTGACATTTATAGATTTGATACACACATACGGATTAAGGTGGAGCGAAAATGAATCTGCGAAGGCTCATACTTCGCGCTCAGCCTAAGATCCCTAAGAACGGATAGCCAATATGGCAAATAGTAAATTACATTGATAGAGGTTGTTTTTTCTGGCCGACATCAACCTGCATGCCACTAACAGATCTATTCTACATCTACGTACATCCATACTCCGCAAGCCACCTTATGGTGTGTGCCGTCATTAATAACAGCCAATGTCTGTATCACCATTAAAAGTAACGCAGTCCTGCAATAACGTTACCTTCAACCCACTTCTATAATATAATATTAATATTAAATCTTAAGCATGAAAACAGCGCAAATGCCAAAGTTACAACAGTGAATTAAAATACCGCATTTACCTCTCAATGATGAGAGGAATTTCCAGGAGCGACACATGGTTCGCATTCAACGTTAAACTTTTAAGTCCCTATTTCCCACCTGGAAAAATGGAGTAGGTAGACGCCCCGAATTGGCGTCAGTTAAAGATTTGCACACTCGGACATTGAGTCCCGTGCTTTTTGTTTCTTTCTTTCTTTCTTTTTTTTTTAAAAAAAGCTAAAAGTGAATATGACATCACCTAATAAATTTATAGAATATTTAGAGATTTAGTACAAAAAATTAATGGTTGGTTGGTTTTGGGGAAGGAGACCAGACAGCGTGGTCATCGGTCTCATCGGATTAGGGAAGGATGGGGAAGGAAGTCGGCCGTGCCCTTTCAGAGGAACCATCCCGGCATTTGCCTGGAGTGATTTAGGGAAATCACGGAAAACCTAAATCAGGATGGCCGGACGCGGGATTGAACCGTCGTCCTCCCGAATGCGAGTCCAGTGTCTTACCACTGCGCCACCTCGCTCGGTGGTAAAAAAAAAAAAAAAAAAAAAAAAAAAATTTAGGTTATTTTACTGTATAAAGAGTTACGTAAGTAAAGTCTCGAAGGTTGTCCAGAAAGTAATGCACCGCATATCTTTTCTCAGTCGAAAACAATGCTACGAATCGAACCGTTACGTATGTACAATTTGAAGTCTCCTGACTGAGCGCGCCACGTTTCCGTCACTTCCGACAGATAGCGTAGCAGCAGGACTGTTTCAAAATGGCGTCTCTAGGTGATGTACGTTACAAGCAACGTGCCATCATTGAATTTCTCACTGCAGAGAAAGAAACCGTGGGGAATATTCACAAACGCTTGTGCAAAGTCTATGGAGCATCTGCTGTCGACAGAAGCACGGTTGGTCGCTGGGCACGGAGGTGAGGTCATCACAAGGCGGTTCGCCGGAGCTCCACGATTTGCAGCGGTCGGGGAGACCATCCACGGCTGTCACACCTGATAGGCCTATGTTGCAGCGAGCTGATGTTGTCATTCCGCGAGGAGGGACACATTACGACTCGGCAGTTGGCGCTGCATCTCTCAAACAGCAAAGGAAGTGTGGATGCAATTATCCGCTCTCTCGGATGTTCAAAATTATGTGCAATATGGGTCCCGCGGTGTCTATCGGTGGATCACAAATCGCACAGAACAAACGTTGATTTTGATTTTGTGCAACGTTTTGAAGCTGAGGAGGAGGCCTTCTTGTCCCAGATTGTGACAGAGGATGAAACTTGGGTTCACCATTTTGAGCCCGAGACAAAACGACAGTCGCTGGAATGGCGCCATTTCCACTCGCCACAGCAGAAAAAATTCAAAGCAACTGCTTCCTCCGGCAAGGCCAGGATCACCGTGGTCTGGGACTGTGAAGGTATGATTCTCACTGATGTGACGCCAAGAGGCGGTACGATTAATTCAGAAGCATATGTCAACACATTAACAAAACTCGGGACGCGCTTCCGGTGACTTCGGCGCCACCAGGAGATGTTTTGCTGCAACACGACAACGCTCGGCCCCACATAAGTATGAGGACAGCTGAACACATCGCAAAACAGGGTTGGACAGTGTTACCCCATCCACCCTACAGCCCTGACCTCGGTTGGGCTATTAAAGAATGGCATTTGTGGAAGAAATTTTAGGACGATGAGGAGGTGATTCGCACAGCGCAGCACTGGCTCCGCCAGCAGGACAAGGATTGGTACCGACAGGGCATACACGCCCTTGTTTCGCGCCGGAGGGAGGCCACAGAACAGGATGGAGATTACGTGGAGAAAAGAGTGTGTAGGTAAAACACCATTTTTCGTGTGTGTAATTCTCATTATGTTCAATAAAGAATTGTCGAAGAAAAAAATGCGGTGCACTACTTTCTGGGCAACGCTCGTAAATAAAAGACAGAACAGTTGTGAAATTTCTGACCGGGTGTTGCGATCTTCCGAGCTATTAAGAGTGTCAATGTAACGACTCCGTAAGGACTTTCGTATCTACTACAACGGCACGTTTGGGGACTCTGAAAGAACATTGTTTTCAGCGTAGTTCAAGGTCACGGCTGACCAGCTGCAGAGGTGTTTGGAGAACAACGCTGCTGTTCGAAGGAAAACCGCAGACTGCTCTTGTCCAGCATGCGACGTACGAACTTGGAGAGACGCGCCGCCGGGAGGGGTCCTGGCGGGGCTTTGCGAAACTCTGCATCTGTGCCAAATTGCAGCTGCACTGCCCACGGCTAGCCGCGCCGCCTGTCACAGTGACAGTCCCGCAACACACGTACTATTTCATACTGGCCTATATGGTTACGATAGTGAGTGAATGCCTTAGAAGTTATCTATTGGCTGACGATCTTATACAGGGTGTACGCCTCACGCACAGGTTAATCGTCTCTAGTCGAACTGCTTGTGAAGTAATGACATTTCCTCGAATGTTGGCTACACTGCATTTTATCGAAAAGTTGAGTACAGCTTTCTGTTCGAGTGTCAGTTGTGAGAAGCTCGTATTCTCGAGTTGTTACAGAAATGGGGCAGTTTGCATTAGAACAGCGAATTAATATTGTGGAGTTTTACGTAAAGACAGGCTCCGTCAAGGAATGCCAAGAAATGTTTCGATCGAAGTATCGTGGTAGGAAACTCCCCATAACCAGCACTGTCCGAGATGTGTACAAGAAATGGAGGACTGTAGGATCTGTTCAGACTGTACAGAGCAATAGGCCACCGATAGTGAGGGCCCCTGTAACTACAGACAGAATTCGTACGGACGTTACGAGAAGTCCCCGAAAATTGGTAAGGAGGTTATCGCAACAGGGTGGTGTAGCTCGTACATCGTGTCATCGTGTACTGCATACTATGGAATTAAAAGCCTATCGCGTGAGTGTGGTGCAAGATTTGAAATTTGAGGATCAGAAGAAAAAGACTTCATTATTGTAACTGCCTGTCAACACCAACTGCTAACGGTTACCTGGACCCCTTACTTTACTTCATGTAAGATGAAGCCTGGTTTCATTAGTCAGGTTAAGCAAACTCCTAGAATTGCAGATACTGGTCGCAGGCCACCCTCATATTCTGCAAGAAGAACCTGTCCACTCAGAGAAGATACGTGTTTGCTGTGCATTATCGGGCTTGCGCTTTATAGGCCACATTTTTTTCAACTAACAGTGTCAGATATCTAGAAAAATGGTTCAAATGGCTCTGACCGCTATGGGACTTAACATCTGAGGTAATCAGTCCCCTAGAACTTAGAAGTACTTAAACCCAGCTAACCTAAGGACATCACACACACCCATGCCCGAGACAGGATTCGAACCTGCGACCGTAGCAGCAGCGCGGCTCCGGACTGAAAGGCCTAGAACCGCTCAGCCACTCCGGCCGGCTCGCCAGAAGATGGGGTAGTGGCATATCTACCAGAGCGCCATCTGTCTCTATCATGTTCTAGGGAATGCTCACAGCCAAAAGGGTCAGTGTGACGCTAAAGCGTGAAGCAAGCAGGCAACCATGCCATGGAGAGGCACTCGTGCTCCCTACAGCCAACTGAACACCTTTGAAGGAGGTCAAATTATGGCCATCTAAGTGACGAAATGGTCCTTTCGGAGAATTCTCACACAAGTTGGACGTGCTACGTCAGCTGTGCAGAGACGCTGGTGTGGGTGGTGTCGTGAACGTTCTCACACATGTAAACGAAGTTCTGGACCTCCACGCAGCATAGACGCCCGCCAGGATCGTCCTATTGGAAGGGCAGCAGTGGAAGATCGTACAGGTGTCACAGCACAGATAAGAAAGGCTTGAGATTCGAGACGTGTAAACACGAACTGTTCCGAACCGGTTATTAGAAGTGGAAGTACGGGCACGCAAACCTATAGCCCGTCTTTCAGTCGTGTCTCAGCATCGACGTGCCTTGCTCGAATGGTGCTGTCAGAGGATCATTTGGAAGGTGGGATGGCGCGCCGTGGTCTTCAGTGATGAAAGCAGATCCTTGCTGCACGCAAGTGACGGTCGTTTGCGCATGCGACGTAGACGTGGCAAGCGCTGTCTCGTAGAGTGCATTTGTACAAGACACACTGGTCCCACAGCAGCCCTTTTGGTCTGGGGTGCGATAAGCTGCAACTCTTGTTCACGTTTGGTGTTTTTGGAGAGGACGCTAAGCAGCGCTCGGTACATGCAGAATGTTGTTACACCCAGGAAAGTGTTATGTTCTTCCAACAGGATAATGCCCGCCCACACACTGCCCGTGAAACTCAACGTGCTACGAAATACGTTCAGCAACTTCCCTGTCCAGAACGACATCCAGACTTGTCTCCAATCGAGCACGTGTAGGCTATGATGAAGTGACTCGTGCGACTCGTCAATCAACAAGTCTTACAGATCAGGTCGGACAGACACCATATGCACTATCGTAACAATAAATTTTGAATGTACTGTGAATCTCTAAATGGGTGTACTAATTTATTTTTTTTCGGCAGTGTGATTCGATGTGACAAGATAAATCGGATAACTGTGAATCGAAACTTGGAGAGCCGGCCGGAGTGACGGAGCGGTTCTAGGCGCTTCAGTCTGTAACCGCGCGACCGCTACGGTCGCAGGATCGAATCCTGCCACGGGCATGAATGTGTGTGATGTCCTTAGGTTATTTAGTTTTAAGTAGTTCTAAGTTCTAGGGGACTGATGACCTCGGCAATTAAGTCCCATAGTGCTCAGAGCCATTTGAACCATTTTTGAAACTTGGAGACATGCTTTACCCACTGACGCGTGTCGTGCTTCAATATGTCTTGTACGTTTCGCGCAGTCGTCTTCTAGAACCCAGAGGTACTTATCAATTGGCTGCTGGAAGATAATACGTGATTCCACAGTTAATTTATCAAGTAAGCAGAATCACCCTCGACAGGCAGTAAATGAGACAGGAGTGTGTGTGTGTGCGTGTGTGTAACTACCTTCCAGATGGTTGAGTCTGTGGGGAAACAATAGGCTGGCGTCTGCAGCGCCGGCTGCAAGAAACCGAAATGAAATCAGGCCGCAAGCTGTGTAGTGTGGCTGCCCGCGGAGGCGTGACTGGGCTTTGTGGCGTCGGCTACGTGAGGCGACTGACGCGGCCGCCGGGGCTCCTGTTTAAGGCTAGTGGTAATCCACTTCTGTAATCAACGGCCGACTTCATCTCCGGCAGCGGGCGCGCCGTTCTAATTGGGCACGCGTGAACAATGGCGTAGCTCGTCACGTTAAAATCTCCGGGCCACACAATAGCGGCGGGCTCCTCTATACATTTCAGCTGCTTTAAACCCGCCTGCGCCACCAGCCTCTCGGTCTGGCCTCAGAGCAACGTGCGCAAACGTTGCGCAGCGCCCAAATAACGCACACATCTCCCACATCTTCTTCACCTGACAATCTCTACGTTCTGGGAATTCGTGCAGACTTCGCATTATAGAGGAATCGAGCGAATTTCAGACTAGCTACCACTCTGGCATATTCACACATGACCATCGTGTCTAAAAGCGGGATCACCTAGATATACACACACGGTTCCTTACTACACCCCGTGGCTTAAATATCTAGGTATAACGTTGTAAACCGCGGTGAAATGGAACGGGCACATGAGTTCCGTTGTGGGGAAGGCGAATGGTCGACTATGGTTTATTAAGACTAGGAAAGAGTAGATCATCTTTTGTGGTGTACTGAGATATCACACAAGAAGAGTTTGCGATAGTTGGTACCAGAAGTACCGCCGATGTCCGTCCGTAGCAGGAACATCGCTGCACGAAAACCGGTCACGCTGCCCGCGAGGCGAGGGGCAGCACCACCAGGTAGAGAGACGCTCGCGTAAGTACCCTTGCACGAGTAGGAGTTGTCAGCTGCAAGTTGTAGGTCAGCCCGAGTCTTGCTAGGGAGTTCCTATAGAACGTTGTCGAGCGAGATAGAAACCGTGGCCGATAGTCAGACAGTAGTTAGTCTTCAGCAGAAACACAACAATTAGGACAATAAAATTGACATGTATGGATAGAGACAGCCTGCCTCGAGATTTAACTGAATACTGTTAGCTTGGAACTTTTTTTTTTAATAGTACACCAGGACAATAGATTAGTTCTCTTCCGACTTTAGTTCAGTGAACATTATTTAGTTTTTGCTCGAGGATCTGTAGGCAAAAAGAACTGGAAATTTGTGGTAAGAACTTACGGGTCCAAACTGCTGAGTTCGTCGGTCCCCAAGCTTATACACTACTTAATCTAACTTAAACTACGGACAACACACACACCCATGCCCGAGGGACGACTCGAACCTCCGACGGGGGGAGCCGCGCGTACCGTGACAAGGCGCCACAGACGGCGCGGCTACCCCGCGCGGCGATCTGTAGTGAAAGGAGGATCAGATAGACTAAAGCTGCATTCTACAACTGCTATAACCAGCGTTAACAAAGTCGAGAAATATATATTATTATTCAGTATTCTGTGTCACTGTCATTTTTTATGTGCTGCCCTAGAACCCACGTATCTGTCCTACCCGCCCTCAGTTGTTAGTCTTTTTCAGCGGCAGCGAGATATTCATCAAAGTGGAAGTCCCCAGTCCACAACAGATTTAACCTTTTGAGTACCAGTGGTTCCTACATGAAACCACCATTCTTTGGAGGTACCAATGCCTTTCATATGAAACCACCGACGCTACTGCAAGACAGCAGAAACATCTAGTCGTAGGCCAGGTGCTGCTACTAATGTAGTGCATAGCAGCGATCAAATCAACAGTCGGCGTGGACATCGTGCCACAAGATTGTCGCATGTAGTACTTTTTAAAGTGATCATATTGAGGAGATCATTGACACTGAAGGTAAGCATATCTTCAGTTACTGTAACGCAAATTTGAGTTTGTACCACAGCTTTTATGAGTGGTTTCAAAATGAAACCACTGGAGTAGTATGTGATTTTGATGTATATTTATTAACTTTAAGGTCCATTTTTGATTGTTATTTAGGACTACAATTCATTTTACACATCATGAGTTCATGGAAGTTTCAATATGTGGGATTGTGTATAGGAAAAATGCGAAATTGCTTTCAAATCTATCTCATGACATGATGGGTGGTTGAATACTGTACATCCCAGTGGTTCCAAAGTAAAACCACAACAATTGAATCATTATGTTTTCCAATTTATTTTTTTATTTGTTGATTACTATGATAATAAAGGTTAACTTTGTGAAAAATTTATAAATTAATTTCTTTTTCTTGGTGGGCCTCCCAGGGTTAAAGGAGAGGAGACCACGTAACGAACATATCTGTGATCCATTCTTGAGTACTGCATGGCTGTTTGGGATCCCCAATAACTCAGGTTAAAAGAAGACATCCAAGCAATTCAGATACTTTCTGTTAGATTTGTTACTGGTAAGTGCGATCAGCAAATATAGAAATTCTACGTGATCTCAAATTGTAATCCCTCGACAGAAGAAGACGTTCTATTCGCAAAGATTTTTTTTTTCAAACCGCTGCACCTCTGGGAGGCGGCAAAGTTGTCGTAATACACTCCAGGAAATGGAAATAAGAACACCGTGAATTCATTGTCCCAGGAAGGGGAAACTTTATTGACACATTCCTGGGGTCAGATACATCACATGATCACACTGACAGAACCACAGGCACATAGACACAGGCAACAGAGCATGCACAATGTCGGCACTAGTACAGTGTATATCCACCTTTCGCAGCAATGCAGGCTGCTATTCTCCCATGGAGACGATCGTAGAGATGCTCGATGTAGTCCTGTGGAACGGCTTGCCATGCCATTTCCACCTGGCGCCTCAGTTGGACCAGCGTTCGTGCTGGACGTGCACACCGCGTGAGACGACGCTTCATCCAGTCCCAAACATGCTCAATGGGGGACAGATCCGGAGATCTTGCTGGCCAGGGTAGTTGACTTACACCTTCTAGAGCACGTTGGGTGGCACGGGATACATGCGGACGTGCATTGTCCTGTTGGAACAGCAAGTTCCCTTGCCGGTCTAGGAATGGTAGAACGATGGGTTCGATGACGGTTTGGATGTACCGTGCACTATTCAGTGTCCCCTCGACGATCACCAGTGGTGTACGGCCAGTGTAGGAGATCGCTCCCCACACCATGATGCCGGGTGTTGGCCCTGTGTGCCTCGGTCGTATGCAGTCCTGATTGTGGCGCTCACCTGCACGGCGCCAAACACGCATACGACCATCATTGGCACCAAGGCAGAAGCGACTCTCATCGCTGAAGACGACACGTCTCCATTCGTCCCTCCATTCACGCCTGTCGCGACACCACTGGAGGCGGGCTGCACGATGTTGGGGCGTGAGCGGAAGACGGCCTAACGGTGTGCGGGACCGTAGCCCAGCTTCATGGAGACGGTTGCGAATGGTCCTCGCCGATACCCCAGGAGCAACAGTGTCCCTAATTTGCTGGGAAGTGGCGGTGCGGTCCCCTACGGCACTGCGTAGGATCCTACGGTCTTGGCGTGCATCCGCGCGTCGCTGCGGTCCGGTCCCAGGTCGACGGGCACGTGCACCTTCCGCCGACCACTGGCGACAACATCGATGTACTGTGGAGACCTCACGCCCCACGTGTTGAGCAATTCGGCGGTACGTCCACCCGGCCTCCCGCATGCCCACTATACGCCCTCGCTCAAAGTCCGTCAACTGCACATACGGTTCATGTCCACGCTGTCGCGGCATGCTACCAGTGTTAAAGACTGCGATGGAGCTCCGTATGCCACGGCAAACTGGCTGAAACTGACGGCGACGGTGCACAAATGCTGCGCAGCTAGCGCCATTCGACGGCCAACACCGCGGTTCCTGGAGTGTCCGCTGTGCCGTGCGTGTGATCATTGCTTGTACAGCCCTCTCGCAGTGTCCGGAGCAAGTATGGTGGGTCTGACACACCGGTGTCAATGTGTTCTTTTTTCCATTTCCAGTAGTGTACCTCCTGGCTCTTACAACGACGATGATTTAAATGCCATTATAAAATGATCTCTAAAATGATTTGGTTTACGTACATACGTTAAAGCACTTAAAGGAGAGATAAAAACGACAAAAAAGTCAATAGATATTAGCCGGAAGGTGCAATAGTACCACTACTGGGATTCTTAAAGAACCATTTTTGTGAATTATGCTGAGAAAATTTACGTGTCGGATCGAGCTGTGGATTTACATCAGGTTAATACAATCCGTGTTAAATGTAATGTAGTAACGAATTCATATTTCAATGAGCCATTAATACACAGTATATACGGATTTTTCCCTACAGTGGAATGAGGATGAAAACTGGCTGAGGTGCCGAGCAACCGAATACGCCTCCCAGTGAGTGTTCAGACAATGGACCATATAGAGCTGAATATTGTTGACCAGGACAGGAATTCAGTCGATTTTCGAGGAATGACAGAGCGCAAGGTCAGATTAGCTGAGGGTGAGGAAAGAAATCGAAGGTGCCATTTCAAAGAAACCATCATGCGGTTTACCTTCATAAATCACGGAAAACTTAAAATAATATGACCAGACAAGGATTTGAACTGTCGTCCTCCCAAATGTGCCGCACGGGATTAGCCGAGCGGACTGAGGCGCTGCAGTCATGAACTGTCCGGCTGGTCCCGGCGGAGGTTCGAGTCCACCCTCGGGCATGGGTGTGTGTGTTGTCCTTAGGATAATTTAGGTTAAGTAGTGTGTAAGCTTAGGGACTGATGACCTTAGCAGTTAAGTCCCATAAGATTTCACACACATTTGAACATTTTTCCTCCCAAATGTATGTCCAGTGTGTTAACCACTGTGGTTCAAATGGCTCTGAGCACTATGGGACTTAACTTCTGAGGTCATCAGTCCCCTAGAACTTAGAACTACTTAAACCTAACTAACCTAAGGTCATCACACACATCCATGCCCGAGGCAGGATTCGAACATGCGACCGTAGCGGTCGCGCGGTTCCAGACTGTAGCGCCTAGAACCGCTCGGCCACTATGGCCGGCCTAACCACTGTGCCACGTCACTCTGTATCTACAGGTATTGCATCCCTTGTTCTATTAGACTACAAGAAACGAATAACGAGTACAATCGCGGAAGAGAGCACTGAGGTGATGTGAGCGAAAAGGTTCATGTAAAAGGTTAAAACAGAAAATGGGGAACGAGTAGAATTTAGCTAAGTGATTCCTGTTAGTTTATGTTAATATTAGGAACACACTAACACAGTAGAGACAAAAGAAGTACGTAAACTATTGGCAAGATAATTTGTACATTACTGGGCGAATGATGAAGTTAATCATATTAACAACGCGAAACAACGGCCAGTTGTTTTCCTCTAGAAAATCTTTAAAATGTTAACAATGATGTTGCACGTGGTATCAGTATATCACTGCAGCATACTGAGTTGACTATGTGCTAAAAGCACGCCAGTAGACGTCTTGAAAGCTTAGTTTACGAAAGCTGAAATACCGCTAAGAAATAAAAACTATAATTTTCATACAATACAAAATCTGACTTTTCAACAAGGCCATACATCGCTGAGAAATAATCTATAGCATTTGTTACATTGTTTCATCTAGTGACACTGCTTGACACTTACAAAGTTCAGCCCTAGGAAAGAGGACGTGGAGTTTGGAGAGGCACCTCAGCCAGCGCAATTATATCTCTCTGGCAGCGGGTGCAGAAGAAGCATGTGTACATTTCGCAGGCGCAGCACTTTAATGAACTCCGATCCTATTGATGGCTGGCGGTGGGCGGAAATCTCAGCCTGCGAGTCTCGTCATCGTCATAATGAAGCCTGAGTGGGCATTAGAGCTTCCTTGAGGGGATAATAAGAGGAGGAGAATCTCATGCCTTTCATAAGTTCAGAATGAATGGACCAAAGCGTTACTGCAATCTGTGCCACGTCGTATATTCTCATGTAGTCTGGATTCCATTAATTAGCAAATAACGGCACAGCTTTCATCATTATTTTGATAATCGCAATTTTAGGGAACGAAACATTCACATAGAGATTTTCAGGAAGGGTGAAATGTTCAAGTTTAACGTTCCGTTTCAGCCTTAGAAGAACAAGCTGTGATTTAGTTTGACAAAAACTAGGGAAGTAAATTAGAGCGTCCATGTTAAAGGAATATTAGGAAACAAGGGAACACCTGAATTCAGGAGTCAGCACTTCCTCATCAATATACACTCCTGGAAATTGAAATAAGAACACCGTGAATTCATTGTCCCAGGAAGGGGAAACTTTATTGACACATTCCTGCGGTCAGATACATCACATGATCACACTGACAGAACCACAGGCACATAGACACAGGCAACAGAGCATGCACAATGTCGGCACTAGTACAGTGTATATCCACCTTTCGCAGCAATGCAGGCTGCTATTCTCCCATGGAGACGATCGTAGAGATGCTCGATGTAGTCCTGTGGAACGGCTTGCCATGCCATTTCCACCTGGCGCCTCAGTTGGACCAGCGTTCGTGCTGGACGTGCACACCGCGTGAGACGACGCTTCATCCAGTCCCAAACATGCTCAATGGGGGACAGATCCGGAGATCTTGCTGGCCAGGGTAGTTGACTTACACCTTCTAGAGCACGTTGGGTGGCACGGGATACATGCGGACGTGCATTGTCCTGTTGGAACAGCAAGTTCCCTTGCCGGTCTAGGAATGGTAGAACGATGGGTTCGATGACGGTTTGGATGTACCGTGCACTATTCAGTGTCCCCTCGACGATCACCAGTGGTGTACGGCCAGTGTAGGAGATCGCTCCCCACACCATGATGCCGGGTGTTGGCCCTGTGTGCCTCGGTCGTATGCAGTCCTGATTGTGGCGCTCACCTGCACGGCGCCAAACACGCATACGACCATCATTGGCACCAAGGCAGAAGCGACTCTCATCGCTGAAGACGACACGTCTCCATTCGTCCCTCCATTCACGCCTGTCGCGACACCACTGGAGGCGGGCTGCACGATGTTGGGGCGTGAGCGGAAGACGGCCTAACGGTGTGCGGGACCGTAGCCCAGCTTCATGGAGACGGTTGCGAATGGTCCTCGCCGATACCCCAGGAGCAACAGTGTCCCTAATTTGCTGGGAAGTGGCGGTGCGGTCCCCTACGGCACTGCGTAGGATCCTACGGTCTTGGCGTGCATCCGTGCGTCGCTGCGGTCCGGTCCCAGGTCGACGGGCACGTGCACCTTCCGCCGACCACTGGTGACAACATCGATGTACTGTGGAGACCTCACGCCCCACGTGTTGAGCAATTCGGCGGTACGTCCACCCGGCCTCCCGCATGCCCACTATACGCCCTCGCTCAAAGTCCGTCAACTGCACATACGGTTCACGTCCACGCTGTCGCGGCATGCTACCAGTGTTAAAGACTGCGATGGAGCTCCGTATGCCACGGCAAACTGGCTGACACTGACGGCGGCGGTGCACAAATGCTGCGCAGCTAGCGCCATTCGACGGCCAACACCGCGGTTCCTGGTGTGTCCGCTGTGCCGTGCGTGTGATCATTGCTTGTACAGCCCTCTCGCAGTGTCCGGAGCAAGTATGGTGGGTCTGACACACCGGGGTCAATGTGTTCTTTTTTCCATTTCCAGGAGTGTATGTTGATATCTCCACCTCTTTCGGTAGGCTATTATACGTTCAGGATGCCTAGTCTCTTGACTCATGGTTTGTTGGTAGATTCTGGGAGAATAGAAAGGAAAAAATCCTTTGAACGAAAACACTTCCTACTTCTCTGAAACTCAAATTAGGTTGCGTAATCGGAAGTCAAAATCGTTGAAAATACGAGTCACAACTAAAAGGAAGTATTGTAAACTGTAATATATTTTTCGCTATTTTTTCCAGTTATTAGCAGTTACCGTGTATACGGCTAGAACTGCGTAACAAGTTTAACCACGTAGCATATAATGAGTAGTGGTGCCACAGTTAACAGAAGTTTCAAGTGTTAGATAAGATAGCTGAATCGAACGTCCCATGATGAGCAGAAATTTATTAAGTTCAACTTTCGTACAAATGTATAGTGTACAGCTTTCTATTGAAGAAAACATGCTGTTATGATAATTATGCTGCGATATCGTCTTTGTCAACGTAAACGATAACGGTTAAAAGGAGACTTTTCGATAATGATTTATTCTGTGTCACGGCGAATATTATAATTAAATGATTCGAAATATATGTTAAAGATCGTCTCCGTATTGACAAGGGTAGTTCGGAGTACAGCATTGTCCTTTTAGCACTGCTAAAACATTAGATTCGTTCCCGCTTCATACGCTTCCTACTGGGAGGAGGATTCGCCCAAAAAAAGAAGAACTGGTCCACTACAGTTCTGGTTCATCATACCGTGCGCCGATATCCTGGGGTTGACTAGAAAAAACACAGCAGCATTTCTTCGAATAAGAAGATGTGACACAGATGATACGTTGCATGGTAAGAAGTTCGTTAACCCCTGACACTAATCGGGAGGAGTTGGCTATATCTCAGCACACTCTGCTTTCTTTCACTTTATGCTCGGCTAGACCAACACAAATACAACGTTATACTGCACTAGCACGAAGGTAGAAGCAACTTCAGGCGTCTTAGAGCCCTTCTTCACAGTCCATATCATATAAACGTAAACGAGAAAGGTCATGGGATACGTCCTAATAACGTGTCGAACCTTCAACTAGACATGCATGGACTCAACAAGACGTTGGAAGTACCCTGTAAAAATATTAAGGCGTGCTGCTTCCATAGCCCTCCGTAATCGCGAAAGTGTTGCCGGTGCAGGATTTAGTGCACGAACTGAACTCTCGATTATTTTCCATAAGTGTTTCATGGGTTTCATGTCAGGCGATCTGAGTGGCCAACTCATTCGCTCGAATTATCCAGAATGTTCTTCAAACCAGTCGCGAACAACTGTGGCACGGGACGTAGCGCATTGTCATCCATAAATATTCCATCGTTGTTTGGGAACATGTAGCCCATGAATGGCTGCAAATGGTCTCCAAGTAGCCGAACATAACCATTTCCAATGAATGATCATATAAACACACCATTAATGGGTCACCGCCAGCTTGCACAGTGCCTTGTTGAGAACTTCTATCCATGGCTTTGTGGGGTGTGCGCCACACTCGATCCCTGACATCAGCTCTTACCGACAGGAATCGGAACTCAGCCCACCAGACCATGGTTTTCCTGTCGTCCGACCGATATGGTCACGAGCCCAGGAGAGGCGCTTCAGGCGATGTCGTGGCACTCACTCAGGTATAACTTCGCCGCACTGTCCTAACGGATACTTTCGTCCTACTCCCATATTGATTTATGCTGTTATTTCAATCAGCGTTGCTCGTCTGTTAACACTGACAACTTTAAGCAAACGCCACTGCTCTTGGTTGTTAAGTGAAGGCCGTCGGCAACTGCGTTGTCCGTGGCGAGTGGTATTGCCTGACATCTGGTATTTTCGGCACACTCTTGACACTGTGAATCTCTGAATACTGAATCCTCTATTGATCTCCGAAACAGAATGTCCCAGGCGTCTAGCTCCAGCTATCATTCTGCGTTCGAGGACTGTTAATTCCGGCCATCATCACGTCGGAAACCTTTCCACATGAATCACCTGAGTACAAATGACAGCTCCGCCAATGCACTGCCTTCTTATACCTCGTGTACGCGATACTAGCGCCATCTATATATGTGCATATCTCTATCCCATGACTTTTGTTACCTCAGTGTGCTAATGACCTGGTAAACAATATTAATTGCTTTCTTAGACTTTCTGCAGATGAGGCAGTTACATAAATGGAAGTTCTGCCTGAAAAAAGTCCACAAATATTCAGTTGCATTTTTACAAGTTTTGACAAAGGTGCAAAAGTTGGTAACGTTCATCAAATGGTCTAAATTTTAAAATGTGATCCTCGCAAATCGTAAGAACGCTGTGTACCATGACTACAGTATCAGTGAGTCATACCTGGTGTCAAACACTTACAAATACCTGAGTTCTGCAGTTTGTTGGGATATGAAAATTGAATGGTCGCATAGGCACAAGCGTAGGAGCTACAGGTGGAACTCTTTGGTTTATTGATAGGATACTGGGAAAATGAAAGCCTGTTTACAGAGAACGCTGTTTACAATACATTCGTGACATCGATCCTAGAATACTGATGAAGTATGTGGGTCCTATAATAAATAGGACTAAGATGAGATATTGATGTATACAAACGGCAGCGCGAATGGTATCTATGTGTATCCCCTACGGGGACCGCGAAGAGTACATTAGACGAATTACGGTGCTTAAAAAGGCATTTAAGAAGGCATTCTTCAAATGCAAATCACTAATAAAAGAATACACCCAAAAAAGAGAGTTAAAATTTCCACTGCACCATTCAACGTCTTGTTATGGGACTTAATTTGAATTTAAAGTTTCGCTTCTTTACTTTATTTATCGCCTTTGATAAAATCATGGAAAAGAAACCAGCTTTCTCTATATATTTGGTATTCAGAATAAACCTGCCTCTGCATAGGTAGAAACGAGATCCAGTCACAAATTTTGGGATTATAAGGGAGAAGCGTAGATGTCCACTGCCCAAATAATGTTCTCCTTGGAACAATTTCGAGTATAGCGGTGCGAAAAGGCGCCACAGCACCTACGGTGGCACCTAAAACACTACAAAATCAACTGAGTCACATAGGATAAGCCGAACACATAGTGACTACCCCAGCGAAATTACAACAGGTAGGTGTGCGATATTCAAGAATTTATCAACAGCGCACACATGGCCAAAGCCACGAATGATGTTTGTCTAAGACGTACGTATTGTGATAGATCGCGATGGTCAGCTCGTCAACCAGTCTCAGAGAACACCTGATGAAGACGTCGAGTTACGACGTCGAAATATCGTGTTGGGAAGACGAGGATAACCGGCAGTACACCCGATTCTACAAGATGACAACAAATCACCGGGAAAGTCTTAGAAATTATAACACTAATCGTCTGTGGAGAGAGAGCCAGCAATTTTCACATCCTGGGTTTGCTGTTGAACGTCGTAAGTAACAGGAAAATTTCATCATCTTCTGAAGAGGAATCGCGGAAGGACATGGCACACCTTGAGCCACATCAAAGCCATCATCATTGCAGCGAGTTAAGTACATCGTACGTCCTCGAATTTCCTCAGCAACATTGGTATTATTTGTTTGTCGCTTGTAATCTGCAATCTTTCTTTCAGCATTACTTTTCTGAATACAGAGTGCGTCACCTAAAATACGCCCTTCCGGTATTTACGAAACCGTTGAAGTTGTCGAAACAAGATTTCCGAAAAACAGTAGAGCGCCCTTACTTTGTGCTCAGTGGCTTTATAACTACTTTATCTACCTATATATTAATATAATCCATTTCAGTTTTATAAGGAACTGTACCCATTGCGGTAATTTCTTATAACCATTGTCATATGATGTTATCATGATTCATACTGATAATTTTGCTAACAGTAGTAGGATATGTGTTAAATATGAAAACCATGACTGCCGCCAAGATTCAGTCTCCGCTCTTGTGGCACGTTAACATCAGGTAACGAGGAGGCACCCATAAGCATGAAGCGGCTTGATCTTCTTTTTGCACATACCGCGATTCTCGTTGCGACAAGTTTCAAATGCTTGACTCGCTCTACCCAAACGCGGATTTCTCTCCTACTGCAAAATGTATTTTTACATCTTAGGGAGCAGAAAGCGTTAAATAGAAATTTAAATATGTTTCCCTTAAGTGACAGTATTTACAATCCAAATAAATAGTAAAGTATAGTATAGCATAGCAATTTTAAAATTTTTGCAGTTCTCGGTATGACCAATGTTTGCTGAATTCTTCCACAGTAACAGAACACTGACTGCATGCAATAATTTACGTAAACTACGATACAATTCGTTTTGACGCTACTGTTACACATCTACAGGATTGGAAGGAGCAAATAAAGAGACGGAAATTACTATACTTGTGCGGCTTCTATCAAACGACGACGTTCTCTGTAGCCACTTTGCTTACGATACTGGAAGTACCCATGACTCTTGCGACCGCAATAAGGTGAGTGTCTCCGATGGAGAAGGGTAATTTAGCTTTCAAACCAAATATTACGAAAGTTTCAACTGGATGTTAAGAGAAGCAACCAACCCGAACTACATCTTCCTATAAAATGTCTAGAAGTAAAACGCAACAAGAAAACTTTCAATAAACTTATTGCGCATTTCAGAATTGTTCACTTCAGTAAATGAATAATTACTAGTGACAAATTCACATATTTCAAGATGAGACAGATTTATTGTGAGAGAGTGGGAAGAGGGTGTTAAGTGTGCAAAAATTAAAGCTCGATCAAAAAGGCAACCTGTAAGTAAGGCATGCAATGTGTAATTTTCCCTGCCGTAATAATCTACACGTACAACAGGATCATCATCATTAACACCACCATCAACATAATCATAAATCAAGGTTAAACCATATCTGGTTTATTCTACCCCCGAGTAGTTTGATCTCTCTATCTTTTCTCTGGCCACCCTTTCCGTCGAGACTTCGCAGCGAAGATACGTGTTTACTTTTATTGCTCATGGCTGCTTCCGAACGATATCTTTATACGTAGAGACAGTGTTCGGTATTCAGTGATTGATACAAGGAGCAGTGAAATGAAAAGGAGGCAGAAAGAAATCCCTTATTATTGACAACTGCAGCACTATTCCAGTCTTCAAATTTGGGAATGATCCCGACCTGATTTTATAATACCACGCCACCTCGTTATCCTCATGTGTAAGGACAACGTTATAACCAATTTTAAAGTGTCATATGGAGTGGTACTTAGAAAGGATCAGATTACCGTTTCACGGCAATGTTACGGCAAGGGAAGAATCATGCCGTCCCCACTCTCACCTCAGTGTGGGTGTGCGGACTGTGTCGAGGTTTCGAGATTCCTCGACCTACGCTATGGGGTGGAAGATTGTAGGACGCCCATCGATAGATAAAGGGTGCGCAACACACAGGAAGCAGCTACATGGTGAGCACATAGAGGTTTTTTAGATTAGGTTCCTTCCCACGGGAAACAAACCGTTGGCCTGAAAAATTAGCAGTTCATGACACTGATGTGGGTGTGACAACTGTAAAAATTGTTAGTTCGCCTAAACTGGTCATTCCAAAGGATTTAAATATGCTAAATCTCGCGTTAGTAAATTGTCGAAGTGTCTGTAGCAATATCCCCGAGCTACTCTCCGAAATAAAAGTAGTAACGCCAATATTGTATTGGGTACCGAAAGCTGGTTGAAACCAGACATAATTAGCAGTGAAAATTTGAACTCGGATTGGACAGTGTTAAGGAAGGATGACACTGATGGTGTGTTCATTGCAGTTAAAAGCTGTTTAAACGCAGTTGAGATCGATAGTGTGTCTGACTGTGAAATAGTCTGCATAAAGCTGTCAATCAGACAAGGATTGACCATTGTATTAGGATGTCTTTATAGACCACCAGCATCCGCAACAAACGTCGCAGAACGTTTCAGGGAAAGTCTTGAGTACATAGCAATTAAATATCATAATGGTTGAGATGGCTCTGAGCGCTATGGGACTTAACATCTGAGGTCATCAGTCCCCTAAAACTTAGAAGTACGTAGACCTAACTAACATAAGGACATCACCCACATCCATGCCCGAGGCAGGATTCGAACCTGCGACCGTAGCAGTCGCGCGGTTCCTGACTGAAGAGCCTAAAACCGCTTGGCCACAGCGGCCGGCAAATATCCAAATTATCTATTAGTTATAGGTGGAGACTTTAATCTGGCGTCTATTTACTGGGAAAATTGCACGTTTATCACAGGAGGCAAAAGCAAAGACTCGTGTGAAGTTATTCTAGGAGCGCTCTCAACATACAACTTTGAGCAACTGGTTAGAAAACCAACTCAAGACGGGAACATATTAGATATCTTGGCTACAGACCTGATCTTTTTGAGGAAGTTAATCTGGAAGAAGGTATTAGCGACCATAACGTCGTTGTGGCTTCTATGGCAAAGAAAACACCGTAGAGTTTTCTTGTTTGGGAAAGCAAATAAAAGTGTCATTAATGAATATCTTCGTAGTCAGCTCCAAGCATTCACCGCGGGACACAAAGATACTGAGCATCTTTGACCGGAATTTAACGATATTGTCCACCACGTGCTAGAGAAATACGCTCCTAGCAAAAAAATTTAGGGGTGGGAAAGGATCCACCTTTGTTCAAAAAACATATTAGGAAGTTGCAGAAAATTTTGCACAGTCGTTTTAAACATAGTCACTGCCCCGCTGACAAACAGATATTATGCAAGATGAAAACAGCTGTCAAAACGTCAATGAGAGGTTATTTTAACGAATTTGAAAGCAGTAATTTATCTGCAGCTACTAAAAATAACCCAAAAAATTTGGTCGTACGTAAAATCTATGAACGCTACAAATAATTCAATACCTTCTCTTGAAGTACAGGTAATGTAACGGATGATGATAAACAGAGGGCCGAAATTCTAAACCTAGCTTTCAAAAACTCGTTTACGATAGAGGACTGCAACACCATTCCCCCTCTCAATTATCGAACAAACGCAAGGATGGCTGACATAGTGTTTAATGTATCTGAGATTGTAAAACAGTTAAGATCCTTAGACGCCAGGAAGGCATCTGGCACAGACGGTATCCCCGTAAGATTTTATGTTGACTATGCGACAAATATAGCACCATTCTTATCCACAATCCATCGGAGATCATTGGAACCGTGGAAAGTTCCACGGGACTGGAAGAAGGTCCAGGTCATAGCAGTCTATAAAATGGGTAGAAAATCGGATGCACATAATTACCGGCCAATTTCAGTGACATCGATTCATTGTAGAATCATGGAACATATTTTGTGGTCAGACATAATGACGTTTCTAGACTCTGAGAAGCTCATCTGCAGAAACCAGCACGGTTTTAGGAAACAGTGGTCATGCGAGACGCAGCTGGCTCTCTTCGTGCATGATATACAAGTTCCAGATACCGGCTCCCAGGTTTATGCCACATTCCTTGACTTTTGAAAGGCGTTCGAATCAGTTCCGCACTGTCGCTTGCTCCAAAAAGTGGGCGCTTACGGTCTATCCGATGACATATGCGATTCAATAGAAAGTTTTCTAACAGACAGAGAGCAGTATGTTGTCCTGATTCAAATGGCTTTAAGCACTATGGGATTTAACATCTGAAGTCATCAGTCCCCTAAACTTAGAACTACTTAAACCTAACTAACTTAAGGACATCACACACAGCCATGCCCGAGGCAAGATTCGAACCTACGAAAGTAGCAGCAGCGCGGCTCCGGACTGCAGCGTCTAGAACCGCTCGGCCACAGAGGCCGGCTGTCGTCCTGAATGGGGAGACCTCAACAGAAACAAGCGTAACATCAGGTGTGCCCCAGGGCTGCGTAATAGGTCCGCTGCTTTCTACGATTTACACAAACGATGTGGTTGATGGAACTGACAGCGGTAACTGAAGCAAGACTGGATACTGATCTTAAGGAAAAGGTGAATGGACGAACGAAGATCTTAAGTTTTCTACGTTAACCTCGACAGCAAAAATCTTTCGCGGAAAAATATTAGTCCTGCATAATCTGAAAATCAAGTAACATACACTCACGACTAAGCACAATTCAGAACGAAGTCAGTTTAATATAGCCAGTGCAGTATCACAAAACGAAGTCCCCGAGCGGGATGACGTCACAACAGCAAGTGGAAACAGGAGCGCAGACAGAGGAGTGGGTGAGCCTTTGACTGGCGGCCAATTTGCCTTGCTAACCGATTATGCTGCCAAGCTTCCCTATAGGCTGAGTTCCGCCAAAGCAAAGATATTACTCGTGCCTTCCACCTAGAGGTATACTACCCCAGCAGACACAAGTGATTAAATTCTTTGAGACAGACAAATGCCTACTGACGCCTACACGTATACGCGGGGTGAAAGGTGTCTAGCTACAGAGTTCTTTAAAAATTGCTGAGGTTTTCCCCCACATTTTAGTATCTGCATGAGCCACGACCGCTGGGACTACAGCAGACAATGAAAGAGCTTTTTAAAACATAAATAGAACCAAATTATTTCAAGTCTTGCTTGACAAGGTTCCTTCGTAACATTCAGTAACAGTAATACAAATCGTCTATGACAGAACATATATCTGAAGTTGAAAAAGAATTACACTTCACTGATCTAGATAAAGGAGCCATGTATCAACTAATCTCTTTAATTAGTATGTTGACAATGCCATAATAAATAGCAATAATCGTAATACGCTTTGCAGACAGCCAAGTGATCTAACCTAGAACAGAATATTATGGAGAAAAAGGGCTCTAAATGCCTGTGAAAATAAAAATGACAATAATTTACATACATCCACACAAAAAACAAAATTGTCGGTATTTCGAGTATGTGAATGAGTTACAACTAAGACAGTCATTAATAAGGAGACGGGAGGGGGTGAAAGCCGAATCTCTGGCGTTTTCAACCTGTCGCATTCTGGCTGAGGGAGACAACCGTGAAAAAAAAACCGGGCAGGGCTGTAAGTAGTCCTTCACCGCACAACGCTCGCAACGTGGGCAGGTAACATTCTCTTACAGAAAAACTTCAAGCTCCCACGGACACAACTGGTCACAGAATAACAGTGTAGTCATTCTTAATGTGGTGTCACCGCTAGACACCACACTTGCTAGGTGGTAGCTTTAAATCGGCCGCGGTCCATTAGTACATGTCGGACCCGCGTGTCGCCACTGTGTGATCGTAGACCGAGCGCCACCACACGGCAGGTCTCGAGAGACGGACCAGCACTCGCCCCAGTTGTACGGACGACATTGCTAGCGACTACACGTACGAAGCCTTTCTCTCATTTGCCGAGAGACAGTTAGAATAGCCTTCAGCTAAGTCCATGGCTACGACCTAGCAAGGCGCCATTAACCATATCTGGAGAGAGTCTCACTTGTATTATCAAGAGAAATGTACCACAAAGAATTAAAGTTAAGTATACGAGAAGCTCCGTTATTTTCTTTATAGCTTTCATCACGTATCCTGTTTCAGACTTAACGCAAGACGGCTTGAGTTGACGCGTGCCCTTTCGGCTACCTCCCTTGTGTCTAGACTGTCTTGTCTAGACACAGCACTTAATATGGTTCTCGTTCGGCATATTGCCTCAGAATGTCACGAACACCTGCCTGAAAATTGCATCAGATAATACTTGCCCTTACTCAGTTGGTAATGGCTTTGATAATTTAAATGGTAATACAGTTATTTTCAACCTAATACGACAGCGGGAAGTGAAAATAAACAATCAAAATTCGTCATTTAGAGATACCATTTTAGATAGGTCACTGGCACAGCGAAGAGAAGGTCGTGATAAGTGTATCTTATTTGTAAAGGGCGATCAAAAAGCTGAAGTCCATAAGTTCCTGCTGCTCACCTCGCCCGGCAGGAATCGTCGACCCTTCTAGGTCATTTTTAAGTGACCGAATGTGTGATAATCGTATGGGGAGACAACAGGAATACAGGGTCTCTTCTCGGACCATTACCAGCACGGAACTCGATGGACTTTTTCACAGCGGTAGTTTCCGACAGTGTCTACCGGTGTCGGTCCTTCGTCAGCCATGAAGAACAGCACTTTGGTGCTGTTTGGACGCATTTGGCAATGGCGTAGTCACAGATCACGTTTCTGCACTTACCTCGCGCACACTAATCACTTGCCTACACGCCGGTGCTCATATATCCGCATGGATCCTAGAGCTAATGAGTAACTGTATCACAACAATGCAAATTCCTAAACTGTGGAGGAAAGCTCGGGTATTGCGTTATTAAAACCAGGGAAAGACCCAGCTGAAGCTAAAAATTTCCGGCCTGTGTCACTGCTTTGTCATTTATTTAAAGTGCTGGAGCGAATGATCCTCAAACGCATAGCTGATAATGTGGACAAAGCCCTTATTAACGAACAAGCTGGATTTCGACCAGGAAAACCATGCTGCGGCCAAATCCTTAATCTCACACAGTACATCGAAGACGGCTATCAGAGAGGAGAAGTAACTGGGGTGGCATTCCTGGATCTCAGTGCGGCATATGACACAGTTAACCATAAGTTGCTTACCCAGAAAGTGTATAATGTCACTAAGGACTACACCCTTTCTATGTTCGTACAATGCATGCTACAGAACAGACGCTACTATGTAACCTTACAATCTAAAAACAGCCGATGGAGGACACAGAAAAATGGACTTGCACAGGGTAGTGTCTTAGCTCCAATATTATTTAACATCTATACCAATGATCTTCCCATCAGCCACCAGACACGAATGTTCATATATGCTGATGATGCAGCAGTGGCCACTCAGGATAAAACCTTTGAACAAGTGGAGGAGAATCTCACAGGAGCCTTAACAGAACTTGCTACCTATTACGACGGCAATAATCTCAAACCAAACCCTAGTAAATCTCAAGTATCCGCCTTCCATCTTAGGAACAAACAAGCCAAACGGAAACTCCGAGTCATGTGGCAAGGGGAAGAGCTGAAACACACATACAGCCCAAAATACCTGGGAGTAACACTGGACAGAGCACTTACTTTTAAGCAGCACTGTCACAACACTAAAAAAAAGGTCTGTGCCAGGAACAACATACTGCGGAAGCTAACAGGTTCATCGTGGGGAGCTCAACCGCATGTTTTGCGCACCACGGGTCTGGTGCTGAGTATCTCAGCAGCGGAATATGCGGCGCCAGTTTGGAGGAACTCTGCTCACACTAAACAAGTTGACGTCGCCGTAAACGAAACTGTACGTATTGCCACAGGATGCCTCAAACCAACTCCCACAGACATCATTTATCCCATCATAGGCATAGCACCACCCACTATTCGCAGACAAGTAGCCGCCGAGATCGAAAGATCAAAACAAAAGAATGATCCTCGACACCCGATGCACATGCAACGAAAACAACGTGTCCGGTTGAAATCCCGCAGGAGTTTCAGTGAAACTACTGAAGAGCTCGCCACCAAGCCCGTCGCAAGACGGCTACCTCTTTGGGAAGAAATGGTGCCACACTCCACAATGGAATTACTTGATGAGGGATCTGCAGGATTTCAACTACCTTTTACAACTTGGAGGTCATTAAACCGGCTGCGCACTGGAGTAACTAGGTGCAAATCAAACCTATTTAAATGGGGTTACAGTGACAGCGATAGGTGTGAATGCGGAGCAATACAGGACTTGGACCACCTACTGATTTGCCCAGATATGTCTATAACATGCACTAAAGGTGATATTTTGAAAGTCAATGACAAAGCAATCTACGTTGCTAAGTACTGGGAAGGGAAGATATAATTGGTGCATCCGGATACGGAAGAAGAAGAATCGGAGCCGCGCTACGTTTCATATACGCACCAGCAAGCAATCCGTCCCTGACAATAAAAGAGTCGTCCTATTGCATTCAGTGTAGTATTGATGTGGCAGGCGCACAGTCCTCAGACAGAAGTTTACTCTTTCGTTTTCTGTCAAGTCTTTAGCGTTGTCGCCGTTAATGACACATAAGTAACGTGAAGACTGGTTTTTATTTTCTTACTTTCATTCACCGTAGATTGTAGTTTTAGAAGTGTGACTTTACATCGCCTACAGTATAACAGTCGTAGGTCTCTTGACACTACGATATTCTTGTAGCTGAGTGCTTGAGTTACTGCATTCGGCAGTATTATCGTACACTAACATGACGAAAGTTGTGGAATAGCAATATGCACAGAAACAACTAGCTGTAGTATCGTACACAAGACATAAAATGGCAGTGCATTGGCGGATATGTAATTTGTACTCAGACGATTCGTGTGAAAAGGTGTCCGACTCGAATATGGTCGCATTATGGGAATTACCAGACTTTGAATGCGGAATGGTAGTTGGAGCTAGATGCACGGGACATTCTATTTCGAAAGTCGTTAGGGAATTCAATATTCGGAGATCAACAGTGTCACGAGTGTGCCGAGAATACCACGTTCAGGCAATACCTCTCACCACGGCCAACGACCGAGAGCAGCGGGGTTTGCGTAACGTTGTCAGTGCTAACAGACAAGTAACGCTGCATAAAATAACCGTGGAAATCAATAAGGGCCGCACGACGAACGTATGCGTTAGGACAGTGTGGGAAATTTTGATGTTAATGGGTTATGGCAGCAAACAACCGACGCCAGTGCCTTTGCTATCAGCACGACATCGCCTGTAGCGCATCTTCTTGGCTCGTGACCATATCGGTTCGACCCTAGACGACTATAAAACCGTGGCCTGGTGAGATGAAGTCCGATTTTAGTTGGTAAGTGCTGACGGTAGGTTTCAAGTGTGGCCCAGACCCCACGAAACCGTGGACTCAAGTGGCGAACAAGGTACTGTGCAAGATGATAGTGTCTCGATAACGGTGTGGGCTGTTTTTACATGGAATGGACTGGGTCCTCCGGTTCATTTGAACCGATCATTGACTAAGAGTGGTTATTTCCGGCTTCTTTGCATCCATTCGTGAACTTCACTGTCCCGAACAATGATGCCATGTCACCGGAGCACAGTTCTTCGCGATTGGTTTGAAGAACATTCTGGACAATTCCAGCGAATGATTTGGCCACCCAAATCTCCCGACATTAATCCCATCGAACATTTAGGGGACATAATCTAGTGGTCAGTTCGTGGACATCATCCTGCATCGGCAACACTTTCGCAATTTCGGGCGCCTATAGAAGCAGCATGCCTCAATATATTCTGCAGGGGACGTCCAACGACTTGTTGAGTCCCTGTTACGGCGAGTTGCTACACTCCGCCTGAAAAAAGAAGGTCCGACACGTTATTAGGAGGTGTCACATGACTTCTGTCACTGCAGAATAGTGTCTCAAAAGAGAGCATCCGACAACTCGGTGCGCGACTGGATGATTTGTTCAAGACAATGTGAGCTCTGACTCTGGTCCTGTGTTAATGATCGCATCCAATGTATAATGTGTATAATACGTTAGCAATAATTCATTCATGTAGGAGCATTCCGAAAGCAGTATTTTCTTCAATCTATAATCGCAATGGTTTTTTTTTCCTATTGGCTACCGATTTCTCAACCCATTCTATGATACAAAACCACAGTACATAGTTAAAATATTAATAATCCAAGAAATATTTACAAAATACAGTATTTTCTCTCTCTGACAGCGAACTTACGGTACAGAGTGCAAGTTAGAAACATTGTAGGTAGCCCATTTCTCCTGCCACGCATTCGTCACGCTCGCTTCGCAAGCTGGTGTATCAAACACTAAAAATAATAGTCTATGTACAGACATTCTTTTTTCATTCATACGAGTCACATTATAAACGATATCCAAACAATAAAAATAGCACGAAAAAATAAAATTTACGAAATCGCATAACAAAACAAAGATTAACATAGTCTCTACTGTAATAAAACATTCAAAGCAAAATAGAAAATTTAGCTAGCCATGTTTACATTCATAGCTTATATACGGTTTATGTTACTATAAAACATCGATGTGACTACGAAACATTTAATCAAGTAAATATCATCATAATGATAGCATTATACACTGAACTGCTAAAAAAACTGGTATAGGCATGCATATTCAAATACAGTGACGTGTTAACATGCAGAATACGGAGCTGCGACAGCAACGCCTATATAAGGCAACAAGTGTCTAGCGCAGTTGTTAGATCGGTTACTGCTGCTACAATGGCAGGTTACCAAGATTTGAGAGAGTTTGAACGTGGTGTTAGAGTCAGCGCAAGAGCGATGGGACACAGCATCTCCGAGGTAGCGATTAAGTTGGGATTTTCCCGTACGACCATTTCACGAATGTACCATGAATAACCGAGCGAGGTGGCGCAGTGGTTAGACACTGGACTCGCATTCGGGAGGACGACGGTTCAATCACGCGTCCGGCCATCCTGATTTAGGTTTTCCGTGATTTCCCTAAATCACTCCAGGCAAATGCCTGGATGGGTCCTTTCAAAGGGCACGACCGACTTCCTTCCCCGTCCTTCCCTAATCCGATGAGACCGATGACCTCGGTGTCTGGTCTCCTTCCCCAAAACAACCCCCCCCCCCAAATGTACCATGAATATCAGAAATCAGATAAAACATCAAATCTCCGACATCGCTCGAGCGGAAAAAGATCCTGCGAGAACGGGACCAACGACGACTGAAGAGAATCGTTCACCGTGAGAGAAGTGCAACCCTTCCGCGAATTGCTGCAGATTTCAATGCTGACAAGTGTCAGCGTGTGAACCATACAACGAAACATCATCGATTTGAGCTGTTGATGGCTGGAAACATGTTGCCTGGTCGTTTCAAATTGTGTCGAGCGGCTGGACGTGTACTGGTATGGAATTCATGGACCCTGCAAGTCAGCAGGGAGCTGTTCAAGCTGGTGGAGGCTCTGTAATGTTGTGGGACGTGTTCAGTTGGAGTGATATGGGACCCCTGATACAAACAGACTCGACTCTGACAGGTGACACGTACGTAAGCATCCCATCTGATCAATTGCATCCACTCATGTCCATTTTGCGTTCCGAAAGACTTGGGCAATTCCAGCAGGGCAATTCGACACCCTAGACGTCCAGAACTGCTACAGAGTGGCACTAGGAAGACTCTTCTAAGTTTAAACACTTCCGCTGGTTACCAAACTCGCAAGACATGAGCACTATTGAGCATATCTCGGATGCCTTGCAACGTGCTTTCCAGAAGAGATCTCCACCCCTCGTATTCTTACGGATTCGTGGACAGTCCTGCAGGATTCATGGTGTCAATTCCCTCCAGCACTACTTCAGACATTAGTCGAGTTCGTGCTACATCGTGTTGCGGAACTTCTGCGTGCTTGCTGGGGCCCTACAAGATATTAGGCAGGTGTGCCAGTTTCTTTGGCCCTTCAGTGTACATTGAAAACAATGAAGTATTTTTGTTCAAAGGATATTCAGCGTGTAGGGGGGCTAGCGGCGCAGTGAGGCCAAGTGTTTCCCTGCAGCTGCGAACTGACGATATCTGTCCGCTTTTCCAGTGTTGTGTTTATCCCACTAGTTTCCGTGTGTACGCTGGGGTTCTGGGCTGCGCGGAATCGTATTTCCTCCACACGGTGTTGCAGTTTATCAACCCGCCACGGCCTTGATAAACACTCCTCGTACGTATCGTGCAGTTGTGAGAGGTTGCATCGATCTGCTGCGGTATTGGGAGAAGGGCACAACATTCATTCATACAACCGCTCTGTGCTGTGGCTGTAATCCTATTACGGCACTCTAATCTAATACTTATGTTTTAATGTTCTAATCCCGGCAGCGCTGTGAGTCTGTAAGTGATGAGATCACTTTAGGTACGTAGTTAACTTTTGTATCCCAATTTAAAATAATAAGTCTAGTTTAAGATAACAGGGGCCTTAGAAACATACTATTTTAAATACATGGCACTGGAAGGGAGGTCATAGATCATTAACTGACTCTCGCAGAGTAATACTTAGCCTCAATGCGCTGCTGACCCCTCTGGATGCTGAATATCTTTTCGAAAAAAAACACTTTCGAGTTTTCACTGAATGATGATAATATTATGACGACATTTACTCGATTAAATGGTTCATGTTCATATCGATGTTTTATAGAGGTAAAAAATCGTATACAAACTGTGCATGCAAATATGGTCGCCTAAATTTGCTATTTTTTCTCTTTTTTTGGTGTGGGGGCTGTTTCATTCTTTGTTTTATTACGTGCTTTCGTACGTTTTATTTTTTCGTGCTAGTTTTATTCTTTGGTTTTTGTATCATGTGACCCTTTTTTAAGAAAGAAGAATCTCTTATCATTGCCGGACGCAGTTTACTTCTATTTAAACCTTGATTTGACCTTTACTTTTATTAGTTGAAACACCTGTTCGGAAAGCTAGCGTGACGGCTGCTTACCAAGGCAATGGGGCTACCTTCATACATATTTTAAGGCAGTATTTTGTACCATATGTTTGCTTTCATAGAGAGAAAATATTTTGTAAATGTTTCTTGCGTTACTAATTTCAGTGTTTACTATGATTTATTTGATCATAGAGTGATCTGAGGATGGAATTGTATATCGAAAGCGGTATACTCTAAGAAAAATAAAAAAATTGTGATTACAAGCTAAAAAAACATTCTTCTGACTGTGTTGATGGATTTAGTCGACTTACTAACACACATCTCGCTCACTCACTAGAAGCAAGAAAAAAATGTTATTTTTTTTATTTTATTCGAACGTGCAATCACTCTGCACACAGGAGTTGCGAGAGAGGAAATACAGCGAATAAAGAATATTATTAAGTGTTTAAAAGGATTGTGGGATGAGCAGAAATGTATATTGAAAAGTCATTCATGAGGTTTTGAATACTCAACGAATTATTCACTTGAAAAAGAATGACACTCATGAGAGGTCGCTGCCTATTCTTGATGGACCACAGTGGTGCTGCAGTGAAAAACAAACTACACATTAATTCATAGCACCAGTCTTACACGACAGTCAGACAAAACAGAAGACTGTGCTGTTTGTTCTACTAGAACAGATGATCCATTTTTTTGTATTCGACATAGGTTATGGGTAGCTGAGGGCTCTTGACGTAAACATCACTATCTGAAACCGAAATGAGGACCAGTGACACCACGAGTCCACATGACGATCACCACGTGACTAACGCACTGACGAGAGAACATTCCCAGGAGTAAATAAGCGTTCTTGATGAAACTCCACCGGTGTGTAGAAGGGTAAAATAATGCAATACGTATTTTTTGGTTATTGTCTTATTTTACTTTTAAGGGGTAAAGCACACCCCAAAACGTAATTTGGCCTATTAAATTTAGAGGGAATATCTTCGAAACCAATGTCTACAAAAATGTGTTTCATATAGAAATTGAAATGTAGTTCACGATCTTGAATAGTGTATAATCAACTTTTTCAATAATTTGAAATTTTTTAAAATGCCTCAACGCCATTAATTAATTTTCAAAAATGAAAATTTTTGTTACAACATAAATTAAAGGAGCTTTCATACCGCATCCATCCTGCTGGTTCCCGAAATACCTTTTTTGTGAAATAAGCTGTGCGAAACGTGCTCTCGGGGTATTTTCAACATACATAATTCACATATCTAAACGTTCGTTATTATTCTAATTATTTACTTATTTTTCTTTCTACTTTAAATTGTTGTTTTATGTTTCACATTCACTATTTTTTTGTTTATTAGTTTACCGTTTTACATATGTGTATTTTGTTACTTGAAAATAATAAGTAACTCATTATTTTGCTTCAAAATTATTACAATAATGACAATCTATAAAGAAATGCTCAGAACATAACTTTTTACGCCATGCACATAAAATGAATGAAATTTCTCCACATAATACAAACAATGGGCAACACAGTATTAAACAAAATTCAGCAGGAATCTCAAATTATGGCGGGATATTTTCTAAATATTCTGATTTGTACCAGTAAATTAGGCAAAAATTGGGAAGACGATTGATTATGTACTGGTGACTGCAACTTGATTATATTGTTTCTCAACTGGAGATTGACATCATAAGTATTCAGCAGAACTAGATTTGAAAATCTTCACGAAAGTTATTTCAAGATCGAAAGCTGTATATGTCCAACGGCTGTACCTGCCCCGCCGAGTCTTTTGGGATCACCAGATGAATAAGTTCTTTGTCCTCAGGTAGGACGCTCGGAACGATTTTTCACACTGACCACCTCCCTTTTCATAGTTTTTTTTAAGCTAATGGACCGTTTGGACCTAGGATTTCAGAAGCTCTTTTTGAAGCCCCAAATATTCTTGTGACGCCATCAAAATCCACTAAACTATTGTCTGACGACGTCAAAATACATTCGAGAGACGTTTCCTTTCCCAGTGTGGGAAAATTATATGTATTATTTTAGTTTCTGGGGGTGGTCAATGTGAGAAAACCGTTTTGGGTGTCGTACCTGAGTCCAAGGACCTTGTCTATCTTGCGATCCAAAAAGACTCGACAGGACAGGTTCATCAGTTGGATATACGTCGCCTTCGATGTTGGTAGAAGTTTGCGAGAAAATTTTCAGATCTATTACTGTTGAACGATTATGTTTTCAATCTCCACTTGAGAAATAATATAATCGATCTGCAGCCACTGGTACATTATCAATTCTGTTCGCAAAGGTTTTCTATAGTACTGAAATATGCCTGGTATAAATGATGATATTTAAAGGATCACGCATCAATATTTCCTGTTGAATTTTGTTTTGTATTGTGTTGTTCGTCTTGAGTATTACGTGAAGACATTTCATTCATTTGATGTGCATGGTGTAAAAAAGTTATGCTTTAAGCATTTGTTTACACGTTATCAGTTTTGTAATGATTTCGTGTCATAATAATGAGTTACTTGATATTTTCAACTAACAAAATACATGTATGTGAAAACATAAACTAAAGAAAGTAATAAAAACTTGAAAGCGCAACGTATAACAACAGTTTAAAACATATAACAAAAATAAATAAAACAAATAAGTACAATAATAAAGAACGTTTAGATATTTTAATTAATTGCGTTGAAAATACTCTGACAGCACATTGTTTACACCTTATTTTCTAAATATTTTGTTTCTGAATCCAGCTTCGTCACACTAGGATGGATATGATGTGAAACCTCTTTAATTTATGTTGTAACACGTTTTCAATCTTCAAAATTAATTAATGGTAGTGGGATATTTTCAGAAATTTCTAATTCTTACAAAAATCGATTATAAGGATTTCAGTAACGTCCATTACATTTCAACTTTTAGATGAAACAATTTTCTTCTATACTTTGGTTTCAAGGATTCCTTCTATACCTAATAGGCCAAAGTATCTTTCGGGGTGTGTTTTTCTCCTTAAAAGTGAAATTGGGCGAACGCAAAAAATACATATTGCATTATTCTGACTCATACAACTTAAGTTTCATCAAGATCGTTAGTTTACACCTGGGAATGTTCCTAGTGAGTAAAATGAGGCAGTGATTAACGCACTGTATTTCTGTTGCCCACCATTTCAAGTGAGTTATAGGGTCCTCCTAATTCCTGCCCATTTTGACGATACTACCAGAAAAGATGGTGATGTTATCTATGGCAGTCTGTTTGGCACCTGTCACATTCCAACATCACAGAAAGCGTTTGGCAGTTGCTAGAACACTTTTCAAACTGTGTAAACTGTGAAAACAAGTTGGACTTTTTCTGTCTTTCATGGATTTACGTCCTGCACAACCTAATTGATACTACACATAAATACTTCTAAAATCCTTCATTGAGATTCAGAAACAACCTGTAAAATAGTAAAAATCTATTCTGCCGTCTGAGCTTGGTAAAACAATTTCATGCTTATTAAAAAAATGGTTCAAATGGCTCTAAGCACTATGGAACTAAACATCTGAGGTCATCAGTCTCCTAGACTTAGAACTACTTAAATCTAACTAACCTAAGGACATCACACACATCCATGCCCGAGGCAGCATTCGAACCTGCGACCGTAGCAACAGCGCGGTTCCGGACTGAAGCGCCTAGAACTTCTCGACCACAGCGGCCGGCTGCTTATTAAAGGAAACATAAACAGCGAAGACTAATCATCGAAGATTCACAATTCGTATTGTCATTTATAACACAATTTTGAAACTTAATTGGAGGGCCAAACGCATAAAAAATCAGGGTTTCGAAGAGAACCCGTGGTACGAGTTCAGTGGATATGCTAGTCAAACATTCCGACGATCTTAAAATCTGCTCCGTATACCCAGTCGTCACTTCCCAAATGCGTGTCATCATGTTGTAGCTCATAATGAAAGTTCCTAACATAGCGATACTGTATCTTAATTCAGTCTGAAACGTTGCTGAAACCTCGGCAACATGTTCTTGACCCTCCAGTGTGCAGAGGAACACAACAAAAACCATCTCAAAATAATCGCACAACAAGATGGTCAATTGAAACCGTTAGGAGAACTGCAAAATACCGACACCTTAATGTTTACTTACTGCCTTTGAATACGTAGATCACCGATCATGCTGATCAGGCACATACAATCTTCTTCAGTGTGAAGAGACGAGTGCTTGTTTCTGTTGAAGTCTCCCCATTCAGGACGACAACGGGCCGCTGTGGCCTAGCGGTTCTAGGCGCTTCGGTCCGGAACCGCGCTGTTGCTAGGTCGCAGGTTCGAATCCTGCCTCGGACATGGATGTGTGTGATGTCCTTAGGTTAGCTAGGTATAAGTAGTTCTAAGTCTAGGGGACTGATGATCTCAGATGTTAAGTCCCATAGTGCTTAGAGCCATTTGAACCATAAATGAAAGTTAGTATGCATGTTTCTACGTCTGAAAGATGACGTCTATTCAAATTTTGCCCCAGTCGCATAAGAGTGGCGCTAGTAGCACCCCTATGAGAATGCAAATCAGATTCGCTTCAAATACACGCCGTAACTGGCGTGAACGTCACTTAAAAATTCACATTGGAAGTGGTGAGTTGATGTTAGTCAAGAATGCCTTTAAGGCGACAAAGACGCCATTACCAACTCCTCACTGAGTTCCAACGCGGTCGTGTGATAGGGCTTCGAGAAACTAGATGTCCCTTCTAGCTGAATATTCCTTGTGCGATATTGCAAAAAGACGTGAAAGAAATGTGGCTTCTGAACGTAACTGGTGGAAGCGGTGGTCATGAGAACGTACGGTCGCAAGAAGACCGGGCTCCGGAGGGCCACGTGGCACTATCGAGAAGGAGGGCCATCACGTTGGGCGTATGGCTCTGGCCCATCACACAGCAATTTCAGCAGCACCTCGCACCACAGTGACACAACGAACTGTTAGAAAATAGTTACTTCAAGGGCAGCTCCGAGTCATACGCCCTGTAGCGTGCATTTCACTGAACTCCAACCACCGCCACTTGCGATTTCAGTGGTGTCAAGCGAGAGCCCACAAGATGATGATGATGTTTGGTTTGTGGGGCGCTCAACTGCTCGGTTGTCAGCGCTCGTACAAATTCTCAACCTTTTCTCAGTCCGATCTCGCCACTTTTCAGGAATGATGATGGAATGATGAGGACAACACAGTCATCTCGAGGCAGGTGAAAATCCCTGACCCCGCCGGGAATCGAACGCAGGACCCCGCGCTCGGGAAGCGAGAACGCGACCGCGAGACCACGTGCCGCGGACAGCCCACAAGAGGGCAGGGTGGAGGTCTGTAGCATTTTCTGATGACAGCTGGTTCTGCCTTGGTGCCAGGGATGGCCATTTTTTGGTTAGAAGGGCCTGTAACGAACCTGCTTGCGTGCTAGACACACTGGGTGTACACCTGGAGCAATGGTCTGGGGTGCGATTTCTCGATTTCGTTTCACAGCAGGAGCACTCTCGTAGTTATCCCACGCACTCTGACAGCAAATTTGTGCATCAGTCTGTTGATTCGGCCTGTTGCGCTGTCATTGGTGAACTGTATTCCGGGGGGTGGTTTCGAACACGATAACACTCGCGACACATACCGCTGTTGTAACTCAACATGCTCTACAGAGTGTCGACATATTACCTTGGCCTGCTCGATCAACAGATGTCTATCCAGTCAAGCACATCTGGGACATCACCGGACGACAACTCCAGCGTCATCCGCAACAATCATTAACGGTCCATATATTAACCGACCGGGTGCAACTAGCAAGGAACTCCATCTCACAAACTGAACATCCGGCACCTGCACAGCACAATGCATGCATGTTTGCATTCAGGATTGTGACTTTCACTCCGTTTTATGATGTACCAGCATTTCGCATTTGCAGTGGCGTATCTCGCGTATACATTAACTTGTGATCTTACATTGCTAATCACTTAAATGTCTTATCTAGACGAATGTATTCCCGAAATTTCATTACTCTACATTAATTATTTTTGGTGCTGTGATTATTTTTCCGTCAGTGTAGTATAGGTAGGAACTTCAAAAAGTTAGTAACCCATGTCATGCCCCTCTGTGACCTTTAGGCAACGAGAGTCTCGCATTGTCAGAAGAGAGCAGATGTCCCGCGTTTCCTGCAGAGACATTTCTGTTGCGGTGCAGACAACAGGCGCAGCGCAGTGTGAAGCGTACTTGAAAGCTCAATTGCGGGGGACGGTATTGTGAACAAGATGTCCACATTTCAAACCGATTCACCGTGAAATTCTGGCGATATATGAAGCAACTGCAACGTCGACTGCATCAGTAGTGATATGATGTGAATAGTTTGACCAAAGCGTGGGTGACGCGGTTAGTGAAGTCCAGTACATGCACCATGGGGTTTCCACCTTCTCGGCAAGTTGAATGAACATAAGGGAGAAATACATTTTCATACGGTGAGGCCAGTCACACAGCGGTTCTCGAATGGCTCCATCGAAAAGGAATGGATTTCAATGATCGAGGAACTGAACTGTTCGTAGAATGTTCCGGACTTTTCTTACAGAGATCTGGTGACTGCGTTGAAAAATAGTGTTATGTATTTGTATCACTTTGAAGTATAGTGTTTAACTTGGCCTATGACAATAATATGTAACTTAGTTTTGGAAGTCCCATCGCACACCTTATCTCTTTTATCTAGACCAGACCAGATTACCTTTTGCCAGGAAGAAAAATAAAAGCTGGCCGCTGTGATCGAGCGGTTCTAGGCGCTTCAGTCCGGAACTGCGCTGCTGCTACGGTCGCAGGTTCGAATCCTGCCTCGGGCATGGATGTATGTGATGTCCTTAGGTTAGTTAGGTTTAAGTAGTTCTAATTCTAGGGGACTGATAACCTCAAATGTTAAGTCCCATAGTGCTTAGAGCCATTTGAACCATTTGATAAATAAAAAAAAACGTGCCAAGCAGCTGTTGTCTAGTAACCAGCACGAATGCCTTTTTTGCGTCTTTGTTAGTTACGAAGATAAGATCAGCATGTAAATCAGCACTATTTCTTCAAGTATCACCGTACATTTTTTATTCGGTGAACCACTTCCTCGTCACGATACCTGTTCAAAAACATATTACAGTGTACCATTCACGGAAACATGACGTTGTCAGAAATGTGACACAAAACTGACATGTATTCTCCTGTACTAGCACACAGCGCAGTGAATATAACTCGCCCAACTACACACAAACCTTGAACTGAAAACAGTAGACTGAACTTAAAGCACATTCAGTCAATTTTGTGTTTTGTTTTTATTGCGTTATGTTTACATGAGTGGTACACTGTGTACGTTTCTGAATTGGAGTTTCGGATAGCATGTGGATTATAGAATAAAAATATAGAGTACTATTTAAAACAGATGTACTGCTATCCATAACTTTGTAACGAGCAAAGTTATAAGAAAGGCAAATATGCTGAGTAATGTTCTGGTAGCTAAACTACAATGGCCAGATACATTCTTTATTTTGCTTCTGCACAAATACATACTTGGAGCGGTCTAGATAAATGGGGCCCCTTTGTATATGACAGATATATCTGTAATGTATTTGCACAATGACCTTGGTTTTACTGTTGTGAGAACAAATTTTGGGATCTCAAAAGTTTTTTCCTAAACGTTCGGCTCCCCATCTCCTCAAAATGACACCTCACCCTGTTTAATTCTAATCAACCATTTTTCTAATACTGGTAACCACTTGCGTACCGAGTGTAACACATACATTATGTGTATCCGGACACCTGGCTGAAACTGACATACAAGTTCGTGGTGCCTTCCAACGGTAATGCTGGAATTCAATATAGTGTTGGCCCAACCTTAGCCGTGATGACAACTTTCACACTCGCAGGCATACGTTCAATCAGGTGCTGGAAGGTTTCTTGGGAATGGCAGCCCATTCTTCACGGAGTGCTGCACTGAGGACAGGTATCGATGTCGGTCGGTGAGGCCTGGCACGAAGTCGGCGTCCCAAAACACCCCAGAGGTGTCCTATAGGATTCAGGTCAGGACTCTGTGCAGGCCAGTCCATTACAGGGATTTTATTGTCTTGTAACCACTCCGCCACAGGCCGTGCATTGTGAACTGGTGCTCGGTCGTGTTGAAAGATGAAATCGTCATCCCCGAATTGCTCTTCAACAGTGGGAAGAAAGAAGGTGCTTAAAACATCAATGTAGGCCTGTGCTGTAACATTGCCACGCAAAACAACAAGGGTTGCAAGCCCCCTCCCTGAGAAACACGACCACATCATAACACCAACGCCTCCGAATTTTACTGTTGGCACTACACACGCTGGCAGATGACGTTTACCGGATATTCGCCATACTCCACACAACGTTTTTCCACTGTTCAATCGTCCAATGTTTACGCTCCTTACACCGAGCGAGGCGTCGTTTGGCAATTACCGTCGTGATGTGTGGCTTATGAGCAGCCGCTCGACCATGAAATCCAAGTTTTCTCAAAAATGTTCAAATGTATGTGAAATCTTATGGGACTTAACTACTAATGTTATCAGTCCCTAAGCCTACAACGAATTAACCTAAATTAACCTAAGTACAAACACACACACCTATATATGAAGGTAGCATCTGTTCCCGAAAGAACAGTTACCGTGGATGACCATGCAGCTTTGCTAGAAATGAAATGATAATTAAATGGACACCCTAGCTGCAAACAGGCGTTGTTGTACTTCATTGGGGACATGTTGAAAATGTGTGCCCCGACCGGGACTCGAACCCGGGATCTCCTGCTTACGTGTCCCCAATGAAGTACAACAACGCCTGTTTGCAGCTAGGGTGTCCATTTAATTATCATTTCATTTCTAGCAAAGCTGCATGGTCATCCACTGTAACTGTTCTTTCGGGAACAGATACTAGCTTCATATATAGTTAAAACATTGCTTCCCGGCCATTGACCTTCTTGTGCGAACGCACACGCTATGCCCGAACTCGTACGGGACTTGGTAGATTAATCTGCCACGAGTAATGAGTATGATGGGCAAACATCTATTAGGCGCACTACGAATGTAGTGGTGTGGACATGTTGGGAATGTGGATCTCACGGGGAGCGTGCAAGGGATAAGTCCCTGCAGACGCACTATCCTCTGTGCCCGCGGTGGCTCAGATGGATAGAGCGTCTGCCATGTAAGCAGGAGATCCCGGGTTCGAGTCCCGGTCGGGGCACACATTTTCAACATGTCCCCAATGAAGTACAACGCCTGTTTGCAGCTAGGGTGTCCATTTAATTATCATTACACACACCTATGCCCGAGGGAGGACTCGAACCTCCGCCGGGATCAGCCGCACAGTCCATGGCTGCAGGGCCTAAGACCGCTCGGCTAATCCCGCGCCAAGTTTTCTCACCTCCCGCCTAACTGTCATAGTACTTGCAGTGGATCCTGATGCAGTTTTGAATTCCTGTGTGACGGTCTAGATAGATGTCTGCCTATTACATATTACGACCCTTTTCAACTGTCGGCTGTCTCTATCAGTCAACAGAGGAGGTCGGCCTGTACCCTTTTGTGCTGTACGTGTCCCTTCACGTTTCCACTTCACTATTACATCGGAAGCAATGAACCTAGGGATGCTTAGGAGTGTGGAAATCTCGCGTACAGATGTATGACACAAGTAATACCCAGTCACGTGACCACGTTAGAAGTCCGTGAGTTCCGTGTAGCGCCCCATTCCGCTCTCCCACGATGTCTAATGACTACTGAAGTCGCTGATATGGAGTACCTGGCAGTAGGTGGCAGCACAATGCACCTAATACGAAAAACGTACTTTTTGGGGGTGTTCAGATACTTTTGTTGACATAGTGTATGATAGCACTCTTACTATCGAAAATACAGTGACGGAAAAAAATCACAACACCATGTGCGACATTAACGAAAGTTGGTAGGCGTGTTCCTACCCCTGAAAGACGACGTCTATTCCGTTTTCACCCCAGTCGCATGAGAGTGGCGCTAGTAGTGTCACTATAAGGATGCAGGTGAGGTTTGCTTTAAATACGAACTGTAATGGTCGTGGGCGTTAGTTACTTTCGAGAGCGGACGAGGTGAGTTGATGTTAGTCAAGAATGCCTTAAGACGACAAAGACGTCATTATCAACTAACTGAACGAGGTCATTTAGTTGGGCCACGGGAAGTCGTATGTTCCTTCTGCGATGCTGCAGAAAGACTTGGCAGAAATGTAGCCGCTAAAATGATTGCTAGCAGCGGTGGTCTCGAGAATGTATGGTCGCAAGAAGACTGGGCTCCGGACGACAATGTTGAACTGCCGAGACAGAAGACCATCGTTCTCGGCGTACGACTCTTTCGCATCGAACTGCAACTGCACCAGCAGTTTGAGCAGCAGTTGGCACCACGACGTCTCAACTGAATGTAACTATCGGTCACTCAGACCCACAAGCCCTGTAGCGTGCTTCGCAGTGACCCCAAACCTCCACCATTTGCGACTGCAGTCATGTCAAGCGAGAGCTCATTGGAGAGCGGAGTGAGGTCTTTTGTGTTTTCTGATGAAAGGTGGCTCTGCCACGATGACTGTGATGGCCGTGTGTTTGTCAGAGGGAGATCAGGTGATCGCCTGCAACCAGCCTTTCTGCGCGCTAGACACTTGGAATTAAGGTCTGGAGTGCGATTTCGTTTCGCAGCAGGAGCACTCTCTAGTTATCCCACGCACTCTGAATGCAAAATCGTACGTCAGTCTAGTGATTCGACTTGTTGTACCATTCATGAACTCTATTCCAGAGGGTGTTTTCCAGCGTGACAACGCTCTTCCACATACCGGTGTTGTAATCCACCATGGTCTACCGAGCGTCCACATGTTGCCTTGGCCTGCTCGATCATCACATCTGCCTCCAATGTAGCACATTTGAGACATCATCGGACGATAATTCCAGTTTCATCCACAACCATCATTAATCGTCCCTGTCTTCACCGACCAAGTGGAAATGGCATGGAGCTGCATCCCACAAACTGAATATCCGACACCTGCACAACACAATGGATGCACGTTTGCTTTCGGAGTTATGGCTTTTACACCGGTTTTTAATGCACCAGCACTGCACATCTGCCGTGACTTATCTCGCGCCTACATTAACTTGTGTACTCCCGAAATTTCATTACTCTTAATTATTTGTTGTTGTTGTGCTTTTTTCCGTCAGTGCATAATGAAATCAGTGCCTCGTATTTAATGCTGTTGCTAATTCAGACAAGAATATAAGGACGTGCTAACGTACCTTGTCAACGTTTATTCAGATATACATGAAAGAAAATGGAGAAAACTTCAACCTGAACTTATCTGGGTAAAACATCCTAAAAGTTCTATACAGTGTGGTCAGAAAATGTCTGAAACGCTTGTAGGGATGTTGCAGGGCAGGTTGTACTGAGATATGAATGTTACAAAAAAAATTCGATACGTTGCGCCGTTTCCGAGTTATTTAGCATTGAAGTTAGCCAATCAGATCGTCGCGCGCGTAAATTCAAGTTTCAGCTAACGAGACAAAGCAGTCGTTGGGCAACACGGCCCCTGGCAGGCCGCTTCAGTGTGAGCGCGACGCCCCGATTGGCTAAATTCTATGCTAAATAACTCGGAAACGGAGCAACGTATCGAATTTCTTTCTTAACATTTATGTCTGAGTACAACCTGCCCTGTAACATCCCTACAAGCAACTCACACATTTTCTGACCACCCTGTATATACGTACATATCATTCCGTAACTATGTTTGCTCATTGAGGGCAGGTGTTTTGCCAGTGAGTGTAGATCTCTCTTTCTTTTAGGATATTTAGTAATCTGCCTTTTCTGACCAGTGAGGAATTGTAATGTTGTTAGTGATTTCATTAGCAGAATGTGTGTACTCTCTCAAATGAGCATTAAATGCTGCAGGATTGAATTCACTAAAATTACATGTTCCCTAAACTTCGTTTTGAAGGTCCTCCCTGTTTGCCCAACATAAACCTTACGTCGGAGCGTATTTACCCGTTAGCAATAGTACTGTCAGCAGTAACTGGTCGATGCCGAAGTGTGAATTAACTCGATAGACACTACAGTAGGAGAAGCAACGTGCGAGCAGGACTGCTCCGACACGCCAATGTGCGACAGACGTGGGAGTGAACTCACCGATCATGATGGCAGCCCTGTTGGTGGTGCGCTTGGCCCTGTAGGTGAGCGGCCGTGTGACGGAGAAGTAGCGGTCGAAGGAGATGATGAGCAGGTTGAGCACGGACGCGTTGCTGGCCAGGTAGTCGAGCGCCAGCCACGTGTCGCAGATGTGCGGCCCGAGCGGCCAGTAGCCCAGGATCGTGGACACGGTGAACAGCGGCATCGAGATGAGCCCGATGGCCAGGTCGGCCACTGCCAGCGAGAACAGGAAGTAGTTGCTGATGGTCTGCAGCTGCTTGTCGATCTTGAACGAGATCATCACCATGGAGTTCCCGACGACGGTGACGAGGCTGAGGAAGCCGGCGACGATGGCGATGAGCACCATCTCCGGGATGGAGTATCGGCCCGACACCTCCGTCGCCGGGGGCGGCACCGTGCCGTTGAGCACCACGTCGGTGTCGTTCATTGCGTCTCTACGTCTTCATCTGCAGACAAAACGTACCACACACTCACATGGAGAAAACAAGCGCTCCGCGACATTATCAACTAATACCAACTATGCCAACACATGCATACACGTCTTTAATACGATACTTGAAAATTTTGGGTGGAATACGGGAAATAAAATGATTAAAGGCAACCAAGTACTGGTTGTACGTACATAGCAACATTTTTGAGTAACCGCCATTTTTCCCGTTTTCCTTCGTTCCTTAGAAGCTTCAAAATTCGTGGAGGTATGTTCCATCATAGGAACTAAATGAAAGGCAGTCTGTTTTTTTACCGGACGCGTTTCACTTTTTTTTATTTATGAAGCACCTTCAGTGGCCTGTAATATACAGGGATAAGTAAAATAATGTGAATACCTGTACTTACTTGGGAATGGTTTATTAATAAGGGAATGGACCCCATTTGCCCGTAATACAGCTACGATTCTTCTTGAAATACTGGCATATAATGATAGTATAGTCTCCAGTGGAGTGTTATGCCACTCTTTGATCAGAAAGTCTTCAAACTCTTGTAGTGAGCAGGAAGGTGGGCTCTAATACCGCCCAACAAGGCTTCGATAATGTTCAAGTGGCTGGGACTCTGAGCACTGTGGGACTCAACTGCTGTGGTTATCAGTCCCCTAGAACTTAGAACTACTTAAACCTAACTAACCTAAGGACATCACACACATCCATGCCCGAGGCAGGATTCGAACCTGCGACCGTAGCAGTCCCACGGTTCCGGACTGCGGGCCTAGAACCGCGAGACCACCGCGGCCGGCAATAATGTTCAAGTCCCGAGACTGTGTTGGCCAGGGAGGTGGAGGAGGAGGAAGAGGAAGTTAGTGTTTAACGTCCCGTCGACAACGAGGTCATTAGAGACAGAGCGCAAGCTCGGGTTAAGGAATGATGCGGAAGGAAATGGGCCGTGCCCTTTCAAAGGAACCATCCCGGCATTCGCCTGAAACGATTTAGGGAAATCACGGGAAACCTAAATCAGGATGGCTGGAGACGGGATTGAACCGTCGTCCTCCCGAATGCGAGTCCAGTGTGCTAACCACTGCGCCACCTCGATCGGTGGCTAGGGAAGACGCTGCAGTTCAGTTGCATGCTCCTCGTAGCACGATTGCACTGCACTGGCTGTGTGAATGGGTGCATTATCGTCCTTAAATACAGCATTATTGTTGGGGAACAGCATTTGAAACCGAGGGTGCACCTGATCACATAAAATGTTCACATAATCGTTAGATGTAACACGGCCTTTAATAGTAATGATGGATCAGCGGAATACCATGATATGGCTGCCCAAACCATCACACTTCCACCTCCATGCTTAATCGTTGGAATCAGGCAATCCGGGTTGTTGGTTTCTTTTGGCATTCTCCAGACGTAAACCCCGTCCGATGTTCGAAAAAATGGAGACGTTGACTCGTCGAACTATATGGCGTATTTCCACCGATCAACCGCCCAGGATTCATGCTCCTGACACCACGTTTTACACTTCTCTGCGTTGGTTGTCGTTACTAACGGTTTCGGTATAGCAGCTCTTCCATGAATATTCCCTTTATGGAGTTCTCGGCGGACAGTGACGACAGAAACGAGGTCTCGAAGATGGCTATTGAGCTCTGCAGTTAATTCAGCCGCCGTAGTTTTCTGTTGTTTTGACAAAATTCGTGTTAACGTACGACGATCTCCGTCGTTTAGTTTTGATTTGTGCCCACTATTACGCTTACACGATGGTGTCTTCTAATGTTTTGTGTAGGCTGTCATGACTGTTGAAACAGTTGCTCTTGTAACATTCAGTAAGTTGGCTGTCTTCGTTACTGATGCTCGAGCTAATCGGGCCCCCACAATCTGCTTCCTTTGGAACTCTCTTAGGTCTTTCAGTGCACGTCGACCTCAGTCTCTAAATCCAAATACTAAGTGCGAACAACTCGTAAACAACCTGCACTGATGCCTAGCCCGTACTGAACACTCACAGTCCAGCGCGACACGTGCCTATTTTGCGTTGTTGACCGTCAAACACAACCATCCCATTACTACCACTATTCACATTATTTTGCTGATCCCCTGTACGTTTACATATATTTTGTACTAGTTACAAATATGTTACTATATTACGTTTTTTCAAGTTTTTCTCTTGTTTTTCAGATCACAAAAAACTTTTGTGGCACAAGTTTCATGAGGTTACATTATCGCTTGGTGTTACTTACGACTTCCAATTTTGCTGGTTCTTGTGCGTGATCCTGGAGATGTGATCATTCGATCTCTGTAGTCCAGGTGGCTGATTTACGGTGTTTTTTCACCGACATCTATTACAACACATCACTTGCATCCGGCCGCCGTGGTCTAGCGGTTCTAGGCGCTCAGTCCGGAACCCCGCGACTGCTACGGTCGCAGGTTCGAATCCTGCCTCGGGCATGAATGTGTGTGATGTCCTTAGGTTAGTTAGGTTTAAGTAGTTCTAAGTTCTAGGGGACTGATGACCACAGATGTTAAGTCCCATAGTGCTCAGAGCCATTTGAGCCATCACTTGCAATTTTTTTGACTGACTACTATGTGTGTGTTTACAGTCTGTTGTGTTGCCAGCTGTCGCTCTGTGTTTATTTTTGGTTTTCTTTTTGTGTTGAGCGTGAGTGTTTGCGCGCCCACGCGCGTTCGCTCGCCCGTGTGTGTGTGTGTGTGTGTGTGTGTGTGTCATTCTTTGTGGGAGTACTTTTTTTAATGTGTGGATATGTTATTCTTTATGTGAGTGGATTTGTGTGTGTGTGTGTTGAGGGGGGGGGGGGGGCGGGGTGGGCGGGAGACAGGAAGAGAGTAGGCAGAGGAACACTCATTAATTACATACTCTGGTTATGTTTCACATTTCTGTTTGTTATTGTTTTAGTGGCTAACATGATCACTGAGTCACTGCTTACAATGATTTGGTCATTAATTACTTTCTTTTTCATTGCAAGGGCTCTTTGTTTATGAACGTTTTCCTCTAATGCGAGGAGATTTTTGTTGTAATTGTTCACTCTAAAAATTTTCAGGTCTGCTTCCATGTTGGATGATTCATGTCCATGTTTTATCAGGTGCTCAGCCAAGGTAGAACGGCTGTTTTCATGCTTTCATCTTCATATAAATAAAAGAAGTGAAACGAGTATGGCAAAGAACGAACTGCCTTTCAGTTAGTTGCAAAGATGGAATATACCTCCATAAATTTCTGCTTAAGTTGGAACATTATGGGATGATGGGGAAAGCTCAAGAATATTTCACTTGATATCTGCAAGGTAGGAAGTAGAAGGTCTTCCTCCAGTGTCAGTAAGCAGGGAAGAGGTTTGAATTTGGCTGGGGTCATATAAAGCTGATATGTGACAACGATCTGACACTATACATGAGAGATAACACAAAAATTACTTTCTTTGCATGTGACGCAAGTGTTATTATGAAAGATGTGAAACGTAATGTCAACTCTGCAGCTAATAAGGGAGTCATTAAATCAAATGGCTCTGAACACTAGGGGACTTAACATCTGAGGTCATCAGTCCCCTAGAACTTAGAACTACTTAAACCTAACTAACCTAAGGACATTACACACATCCATGCCCGAGGCAGGATTTGAACCTGCGACCGTAGCGGTCGCACGGTTCCAGACTGAAGCGCGTAGAACCGCTCGGCCACAACGGCCGGCGGGAGTTAGTAACATTAGCGCATGCTTTTCAGATAACAGATTAATTCTTAACAGCAACAAAACGCAATGAATATATTTTCTGACACGTACCTCTCAAAAAAGCGAAATTTTATTGTCAGGAGCTGTTCAAACAATTAGTGAAGTTGAACATTTTAAGTTCTTACGACTGTGGGTATTTCGAAGCCTTTTTTGAAGTATTACTTTCGAGATCTTGTGCAGAAATGAACAGTACTATGTTCACTGTAAGAATGATAGCCATTGTCTCTGACACTCAAGCACGAAGTCTTGTTACCTTTGCTTACTTTCACTATAATCTCGTTTCGTGTTATATACTGGGGTAACTCTGTGCGCTCACCACGAATATTCTTACCGCGCGGGATAGTGCAGTGGTTAGCACAGTGAATTCGCATTCTGGAGTACGACGGTTCAATACCCTGATTTAGGGTTTCCGTGATTTCCCTAAATTGCTTAAGGCAAATGTCGGGATGGTTCCTTCGAAATGGCAAGGTCGCTTTATCTTTCCATGCTTCCCTAGCCATAGCTTGTGCTCCGTCTCTAATGACCCCGTTGTCGACGGGACGTTAAACACTAATCTCCTCCAACCAGGAATATTCTTACGCGAAGAACAAGGCAAGTGCCATCACTCGATTTCCCAGAAACGCCTCTCAGTGCAATAGGAGCCAAAATAAGCGAACACATGTCTCGGCTTATCCACAAATATTCGATCGTTTCTGAGAAACAGACGATCAAAGTTTTCGACGTACTCTATATGCCTCTTAGCGCGCGATTATTTACACCGCGGTCACGGCACAGTACATAGCGTCGCCCCGTGTTCGAAACCCGCTTATTGTTCCTATTTTTTGTGTTTCATTTATCTATCCATGACCGTAGAAGATTACTACACAAATGTTTCTTGTGAAATTAGGCGATGGCGTTATATTAAATGTATAATTGCAATTGAATTTCACAATAGTTGCCATACATTTATGATATAACATGTGTGTGTATGGTTTTTTCAGGTATTAAAATCTTTTTGAATTCTCATATTCTTATATTTATTTTTGTATCAATTAACGTATTAATTCTTATATTTTATTCTTATATTTATTCTTCAGAAAGATTTGGTGAATTCCCTTGGATGATATCGATCGTACAAATATTCCAAACATAGAAATTTCGAACACTGAGCATCGGGCGAAGGCAGGTTTGTCAAAGTGACATTTATTCGTATGAATCCCACTCAGGAATGAAATGTCGGTAACACTGCTGAAGATATCACACGTTGGTAACAATTTGGTAGCAACCCACGCATAACGGATCATCTTCCCGAAAACTGCCGCTTGCAGCTGATTACGAATCAAGATGCACTACAGGAATTTCAAAAAAATGGTTCAAATGGCTCTGAGCACTATGGGACTCAATTGCTGAGGTCATTAGTCCCCTAGAACTTAGAACTAGTTAAACCTAACTAACCTAAGGACATCACAAACATCCATGCCCGAGGCAGGATTCGAACCTGCGACCGTAGCGGTCTTGCGGTTCCAGGCTCGAGCGCCTTTAACCGCACGGCCACTTCGGCCGGCTACAGGAATTTCACCGAAAACAATTTCAAATACTTTTCCCATTCATTTCCTGTTTACAGGAAACAATTAGTAGACAAATAACAAAAATGTCATTTCAACATTGGAAAACATTCGTGCAGTAATCTTCTACGAACATGGGTATATAAATGAAAGAGTACAAAATGAAAACAATAATGCGGTTTCGAACACGAGGCTCGAGAGTGTGCAGCCGTGACACTAGCCACTGTGCTACCGCTAACGTTGAACATAGTACGCGCTAAAAGGCACATGAAATACCTCGAAAACTTTCACTATCGTCTCCTTACAAACTGTCGATTGTCTATGGATAAGCTAAGACACGTGCCCGCTTACTTTGACCCCTCTTCCACTGAGCGAAGTTTCTGGGAAGTTTGGTTGTGACACTTACGTGGTTTCCTCTTTCGCTCAGAAAAGGTCGGTCAGCCTGATCTTCGGTTTCAGCTCGCGAACGTCGTTATTCGTCGTAGTTAAGGTGTCTCTGTATTGTAATTCTGCCATCCGTGTAAGGTGAGGTAACCTGAACGTGATGCAAAATCAAAAAATTCGTCTGTATTTCTGAAAGAAAAAGCTAACTTTTAAGAAAAAAACTGTAAATTTTAGTGTATCTAAGCTGCTTTGAAACAAAAGTGTATATAATTTTTTTTAAAGCTACAAATAAAGATTAGAAAAAAATAAAGACAATCTGTCATTTTTGGACCGAAATTCTTAAACATCATACGACTCGTCCAAAATATAAAACACACGTGATATTGTTATTACACTGAATATAGAAGGTTGAGGTCTTAAAAAGATATAGAGGCCACACAAAACGATACTTATGTATAACCAGGATTTTTCTGTTTAGTATATTTCTCGGAAATTTATGGCGTGAAACGTACGTCAGAAAGAACTACCGAATTTCAGTTGTTTGTTTCCCCTATTTTTAATACTATAAAACCACCCGGCAACGGGTAGGAACTCTCCACAATTTTACTTCTTATATTGACATTAACACAAAAATAAGAGATATGTAGAAGAGAATCACCATCTGACATTTCTTCGTGAACATCAACAGGACTGCAGAAAGCAGATTCCTTGTTTGATATTTCCCGCCCCAGTAGCAACATGAGGAATCTGGAATTTCCTCATCCCATCGCTCTTATTAATAAGCAAAACGTCTTTTTCATTTAACTGAAAAACTATTCTGTTTATGTGCACAGACGTTAGATATATGATTTCGAGGTCATTTTCCAGTACTTTTCGTGTGGTGCGGACATATCTGTATCTGTATGAATTCCTCTTTCGGCGTTGAAATTTAGCCAAGATATAATCTCCTCCACTAACATGTGGATCTGTCATAACAACAGGATCTAGTGTGGTTTCTCGAAAGAGATCGACATTATCCGTGCTATCGTCACTCATCAAGAGATAGTACGCCGGAATAATTGAAATTAGTCTCTTCAGCTTCCTTTCATTTTTGTGTACTTGCTACAGCTTTGGTCACGAGCATAGCGTTTGGTGTGTGTGTGTGTGTGTGTGTGTGTGTGTGTGTGTGTGTGTGTGTGCGCGCATGTGTGTATTGAGCCAGGGACCTAGAAATGACGGTGAGGCTTCGTCCCGCTGGAGCCCTCAGTGGTTCACAACCACCCTACAACAGACCGCAGGAGTCCACCCACGCCACCGCTGCCGCTCCACACAGAACCCAGGGTTACTGTGCGGTTCGCACCCCCCCCCCCCTCCCCCCGCCCCCGGGAGCGTCTCATACCAGACGAGTGTGCCCCAGATGTTTGCGTGGTAGAGTAATGATGGTGTACGCGTACGTGGAGAAAGTGTTTGCGCATCACGCAACAATCGAAGGGAAACCATCCCGCATTCGCCGAGGCAGATGGAAAACCGCCTAAAAACCATCCATAGGCTGGCCGGCACACCGGACCTCGACACTAATCCGCCGGGCGGATTCGTGCCGGGGCCGACTGCGTTTGGTGTGCTTGCTTTTTTATTAGAGGCTTCTCTTTTTCACTGTGTTTTTACCCGCGGGGATTTGGTTTGTGTCGGTTGTGTTGCTGGCGTATGGGCAGGGCGGCAACCCGGAGAACTCCATTGTGTGGCCGATGGCTCGCATGTAGGCAACAACGTTTGTCTTTTGGGAATCAAGTGTATCACATTTTGGAATGGAGAGTATCATATTTAAGAATTATACTGATTGATTAATAATTACCTCCGGATAATAAAATGACAATAATGAATAATTCAATTCACAGCAAAATCTTCTGTGTATGTAATACAAATTTGGTGGGTATAGAGTAAATACTTGAGTAAGAATGGCAAACGTTCTAGAGTCGGGCACACATTTATTTTCAGTTTGAAAAAGCTGTTGGTCCGAATTCCTTTTTACTGTCAGAGTGAAGTTGCTAACCGTGAAACAAGTTATATCTAACTATTCCAAAACAATGGCAGCATAACTAAAAGTAGGAACACTCGTGATAGGTATGGTTTTCTTATGAACAGACTAGGCGTCTAATTGCTTGGAAAGTTTTGTCTGGATCAGTTTTAGGACACTTTAGCCTAGAAATATTCCGTCATAGGCTTTGTTATAGATAACTCTGAATCATTCAGAAGAAACTACAACATTCATTCAGTGTAAACTAGCAGAAATATGATATACACTTGGATAACACTTGGTAAAGCATTGTAAATACAGGTGTGCAGCATTTAACAGGATTCTTTTTCAATAGAGTTTCAGCAGGACTGAAAAATTAAAGTATTCAGATCTCCTTTAAAAGGTTTCCTTCTAGCATTCTACTCCTATCCTGTACGGGGACTCCACGCAGTAGTTTATAACTTCTCTGTGTACTGTGTTATTTATTCACACATTCTCTCACAATTCTTCATGTTTTTTTTAATTTTTCGGTTCACAGATTTTCTAATTATCCTTCTGAAAACTATGTGCTGTGGATCACATAGTCGCACGGAACCTTATAAATACATAAAATGAAGTAAAATAAAACAAACCGTATAGCTGAGGCGCTAAGCTGTCAGCAGCCACATAAGCGAGACTGAGATGTTAGCTAATAGGGATGCAACCCGGGACAATGTATACGAGCGTTAGTCAAAAAGTGTAAGTTATCAGCACGAAAAAATAAAGTAGTGAAATTCAATTTTTGTTTGCTTGCAGATACGTGTCTGCATGGCTGTTAGCTGCCAAGAGAGACATTTATTTCATCCATTATAAAATGGGCTTGTGATTGGGAAGCATTTATTTGTAACTTTACGTATATATAGCCAGCTTGTGCTATTAGTATTTACAATGGAGAAACTACGGAAGACGTTTACATTTATGTGCTTAACTTTCTTATCCTCGAACACGTTTCGTTATTTTTGCCAAAATATCGTCACTGTTGCTGTACTGCAAAATTTGTAAAGGATAAATCTCCTAACTGAATGGCAACAGACTGAAAGCAGTCGATGGGCATTTAAATCGTTAACTCATGCACGCGGCTCACTTTTACCTCGACTTCTTTCGGATCTGTCAATGTTCTCACTTGAACAATGATATTATTGTAGTAATTTTTGTGGTACTTTTACTCTGACACCGTGTAGCTCTTTGTGTAAACGGAGAGGAGTATGTCAACGTAAGAATTCGCGTGTAATGTTTGTTTTTGATAAATTAATGTGCCTATTACGTGTGTTTCTTTCTTTCGTGTGTTATCTATCTATTTTTGTGCGTTTGTATGAAACGAGGCACCTATGACGAGTGTACATTATATTTTTTGTGAGTTCGCTGTTTGATTATTTGTTTACTGGTAGTGTGTCAAGTATCTGACGTGTGGTTTTTTTTTATCCCGGCAGTCGGCTACTACGTCGTTTGTTAGCATAAACAAATCACGCTTTCCTATATTTACTTGTTCTTAAATTCATGTTTCTGTGTATACATAACTCTAAAGCTTCTAGATGATGTGAGAACCATGACTGTTGTCTAGTCTCCTACTCTGACAATAATTTTCCTTTTTGTTATCACGTTTGTGGGCGAGAGGTTGTGGTCACGAAGATGGTGAGCAAATGTGGACTTCTCAGCCTAGTATTTGGCAAGCTTTTCTATGTTCTTTGTAGATTGTTTACACGTTTCTGGTCGTTAAGCCCAAGTACATTGCGTAACAGCTATAATTCAATTATTAAATGAATATTTCTTATACGTGTATCTTATTGGTAAAGATACACTCACACTTACAAATGACACGTGAAAAGCATATATTATAGACGAAAGGACCAAACAAAGCACGGAAGTGACGAAAATGAACACAATCTGGCACACACAATAGATAATATGTTCAGAAATATTTCATCTCTGTAGAATACAAAACAACCCTCACAACAATAACCCCCTATTATGGTATTTTGTCCGAAGACCGTTCTGATGGTCTCTATACGCTAGCCTGTCCTGTTCAGAATACTCCTTCTGTGCAATACTACTGCAACCTATATGCATTTGAATCTACTTACTGTCGTCAATCGATTTTTAATCAAGCTGTGCCATAAAATTCACGTCTCCCCAGTTCATTTGTATACCTCTTCATTGGTTAGTCGATCTTCCCATCTGGTCTTTAGCATTCTTCTTTCGCATGACATTTAAAACGGTTGTATTACTTGTTGTCACATTTATGTAAGCTATATCACAAAAAAGTACTTTCAAGAATTACATTTTTCTTAACTTTTGCCCCTCTGCATTTTATGAGTTCTTTGCTCATGCGATCGTCAGTTGTTTTGCTACCCAAATATCATAACTCAGCCCGGGTTCCCGGGTTCGATTCCCGGCGGGGTCAGGGATTTTTCTCTGCCTCGTGATGGCTGGGTGTTGTGTGCTGTCCTTAGGTTAATTAGGTTTAAGTAGTTCTAAGTTCTAGGGGACTGATGACCATAGATGTTAAGTCCCATAGTGCTCAGAGCCATTTTTTTATCATAACTCATCTACTACTTTTACTCTCTCCTAACCATCATTTGATTTAATCGAACTGCATTCCATGAACCTTGTTTCTATTTATTACTGCTCGTATTCTCAAAATACTGTCCATTCCGTTCATATGACCTTCCAGGAAGTACTTTGCAGTCTGACAGAATTTCATCAGCAAACTTTGAAGTTTTCATTTTTTCCGCCTGAACGTCTCGTTTTTTTCCTTTTTTTCTTTTTTTTCCGCCTTCCGTGTCCTTCGGCTGTTAGTTGTTGCCTGGATTCTGTACTAGTTATAGGTAATCTTTCCCTCCTTGCATTTATGCTCTTATAACATAACAATTTCCATGAATGTATTCCATTGACAAAAACACTTTTATTATACACAAATGCTATAAATGTGGGGTTCGCTTCCTTCAACATATCCTCTAAGATACTTCGTAACGTTAGTATTATTAGGTGTGTTCCAACATTTCTCCAACATTCAAATTGATCTTACTGCAGGTCAGCTTCCAGTAGTAATTCCACGCTGTTATTCGGCAGGTCTGTAACGACAGACCTCTCAATATTTAACGATACGTGCAGCAATAGCTGTACATAAAAAGGCAATGAGTGATAAAACCGGCCACAGACCAGTCATTGTGCACGTGGAATCAGGAACGGACACGAGGGAGTTAAAAGCCAACCAGCGAACGAGAGTGAAGAGTAAGAAATTAAATCAAACACAAATTGCATTCAGTCTTGTAAAAAACATTTATGAAAGTGTTTCTTTACGATTTTTCTACAGCACATCGCTGGCGAAACTCTTACATAAAACAGGCGATGCATCCGGTAATAATAATAATAATAGAAAGTAATGAAATTTTACTTATTGTTTGTGTAAAATAAAGTAACAAAAATATATGAATATATTTGTACGTGATTTCGAGGCATACATTCTGGGCACTTGCACGCTTGGAGTTGCCAAATGTGCCTTCAACAGTGGTTCCAATCCGGAGTGGCACCAAGTCAGACAGACCTTGGATGACAGACACGAATATCTCATTCCATGCTGCTTCGTCTTTACCGCAGAGTACATGGAAATAGACAGGTCAAGGGAGATGATTTTTCTTTTGTTTCAGAAAGGAGGCGTAGATATTCTGAGTATCATACCGTTGTTGGAGCGTAACGTATAGAATATCCAGAAAGAGCCTGCGTTTAACTTCGCTAATGTAAGTGTTGGGAGTACACTCTAAAAGAGTGGCAACGTACCGTCGGACTGCGAGTACAGGAAAATTGTATCATGTGCTCGTGATGAAACAGACACTGATTATAATTAGTATGGGCCAATCTCTGAGAACTGGTTTGAATTAAAGAACCGTAGATACCTACGTTTGTCTTATTAAGTTTGAATTATTTGATTTTCGGTGACAGACTACACATGTTGCGAAAAATCAGAATTGTTCTCTCGACTCAACCAAATCTACCAGCATGAAATCAATATATATATATATATATATATATATATATATATATATTTTTTTATTTTTTATTTTTTTTTTTGAGTCATCACTCTTCTTACTGGTTTGATGCGGGCCGCCACGAATTCATCTCCTGTGCCAACCTTTTCATCTCAGAGTAGTACATGCAACCGACGTCCTAAGTTATTTGCTGGGTGTAGTCCAATCTCTATCTTCCTCTACAGTTTTTGCCCTCCACAGCTCCCACCAGTACCATGGAAGTCACTCCATGGTGTCTTAACAGATATCCTATCATCCTGTCCCTTCTTCTTGTCAGTGTTTTCCACATTTTCCTTTCCTCTCCGATTCTGCGTAGAACCTCCTCGTTCCTTACTTTATCAGTCCACCTAATTTTCAACATTCGTCTGTAACACCACACCTCAAATGCTTCGAATCTCTTCTGTTCCTGTTTTAGCATAGTCCGTGTTTCACTACCACACAATGCAGTGCTCCAAACGTACATTCTCAGGAATTTCTTCCTCAAATTGAGGCGTATGTTAGAGACCAGTAGAGCTCTATTTGGACAGGAATCCCCTTTCTGCCAGTGCTAGTCTACTTTTGATGTCCTCCTTGCTTCGTCCGTCATTGGTTATTTTGCTGCCAAGTAGTAGGATTCCTTAACTTCATCTGCTTCGTAACTATCAATCCTGATGTTAAGTTTCTCGCTGTTCTCATTTCTGCTACTTCTCATTACTTTCGTCTTTCTTCTATTTACTCTCAATCCATATTCTGTACTTATTACATTGTTCATTCCATCAGCAGATCATGCAGTTCTTCTTCACTTTCACTCAGGACAGCATTGTCATCAGTGAATCTTATCACTGATATCCTTTCAGCTTGAATTTTAATCCCACTCTTGAACCGTTCTTTTATTTCGTTCATTGCTTCTTCGATCTTCGATATACAGAATGAACCGTAGGGGCGAAAGACTCAATCCCTGTCTTACACCATTTTTAATCCGACCACTTCGTTCTTGGTCGTCCACTCTTAATTTCCCCTCTTGGCTCTTGTACATATTATATATTACCTTCCCGGGTTCGATTCCCGGCGGGGTCTGGGATTTTCTCTGCCTCGTGATGACTGGGTGTTGTGTGATGTCCTTAGGTTAGTTAAGTTTAAGTAGTTCTGAGTTCTAGGGGACTGATGACCATAGATGTTAAGTCCCATAGTGCTCAGAGCCATTTGAACCGTATATTACCTGTCTCTCGCTACAGTTTACCCCTATTTTTCTCAGGGTTTCGAACGTCTTGCACCATTTTACATTGTCGAACGCTTATTCGAGGTGGACAAATCCTATGGAGGTGTCTTGATTTTTCTTTAGTCTTGCTTCCATTATCAACCACAACGCCAGAGTTGCCTCTTGGGGCGGGGTAGGGCTGCTAAATGCACCTCCTGTAAAAATGCGATGTCTATTTCCGAAGACCATATCATTTCTTTCAGAAGATATATCTTGACTGACGCGCGGACGCCGTTGACATTCAGTGTCGCTATACGGTATGCGTGGAGCTGTGTTCTACCGTGGTGGGGAACTGCAGGTCACTGTTGTGAATATGCGGGGGCATCCGGCAGGAGGGGCTGCCGGCGCCCCTCGCACGGCGCAAAAGTCGACATGAGTAAGTTGCCTCCCCTGTACGGGATCTGCTGTTTCTTCAAAATCCTCGCTCCGCGCCTGTGGTGACGGCGTAGCCGTGGTATCCATATGTTCAACGGCTGCTGACACTGCCAGATCGGCTGGCATCGTTCCTTCTTCGGTAGGGGCTTCAGAAGCAGAACATTCCGATCCGTCGATGCGAGAGCCACTGAGGGCCGCCGTCCACAGACGCACTGACGACGCCGTCGTTCACGGTTTCCGACGTCGAAACGTTGATTTCCTCAACAGGTAATGTATCATTTGGACAGTGTGATGAATATCGTTCCGACGTCGTACGGCGCCTTCTTTTGCGCCGTTTAGGAGAGCACTGTTTATGCAATCGTCCTTCCTTGTCAGAAGACGAGAGAGAGTCGCGACGGTCGAGCAGAAAGGCCACCGTCGGGACAACCGTAGAGTCGACCGAGGAGTCACGTTCGACGTGAGCGTCGGCCACGGGCGCAGCCGCAGCAACCACTGGAACTGAGGACACGGCGGAAGTCACATCGTCAGTCACCTCGTCCGCAACCGTTTCAGGAAGGAGCGAAACGTTATCCATCAGCTGTGCACTTGATTCCGAGTGCCGCCGGGCGGCCGGCGGAGACTTACGCGCCGTCGCATCTGTGATCGCAAGTTCTGTAGACGACGAGGGAATCACTACTCCTCCAGTTGGTAGCTGCGTCATCCGTCGCTGCAGACATTCAGATCTGACGTGTCCCTCTTTTACACACCCAGAATGGTTCAAATGGCTCTGATCACTATGGGACTCAACATCTTAGGTGATAAGTCCCCTAGAACGTATAACTACATAAACCTAACGAACCTAAGGACATCACACACACCCATGCCCGAGGCAGGATTCGAACCTGCGACCGTAGCAGTCCCGCAGTTCCGGACTGCAGCGCCAGAACCGCACGGCCACCGCGGCCGGCACACACCCAGAACAAGTACGCATCTGACAGTCGTACACGATTACGGGCCGACGTCCGCTGATGGTCAGATAAGCCGGAACATGGCTGCGGAGATGAACTGTGATCTGACGCACCCCGTTAAGAACAGAGTACGTGCGAAGTGGGCCCAGCGTTGTGATCATGAACAGAGCCATACATCTAAGGCTTTGGGACGTGCATAGTCCGGGCAAAAGTTGGAACGCACTATCGATTTCCTGACTTTATCTGCCACGATCTCAGTGCGCGAAGACTAAGTCGCAATGTAAATAAACACCAGCTCACACGCTCCGCAGGCGGAGGTGCGGCACGTCCTCTCCGGACGGCCGCTAAAGCCAGACTGATTAGTAATCAAAGACGCTATCCCTCGACCATGGCATGTGATGTTATTTCAGTGATTAGAATATCTTGTCAAATTTACAGAGAACTTGACAGTACGGATCAACTTATCAGTATAACGTTGCACCTCCTCTGACTTGGATGCGTGATTGGGGAGGGTGTCATAAAGCCACTGTCTGCTCTCCTGGGGGAAGCTGGTCCACAATTGTTGTAATTGGGAATTGATATCCTGAATACTGGCAGTAGGACGGAGTTGACCACCCACCTGGTCCCACACATGATCTACTGGGGACAGATCTGGGAGTCTTGCTGGCCACATGAGTAATTAAACATCATGCAGACAGTTCATAGAGACACTTGCCTTGTATGGACGAGCATTATCCTGTTGAAAAATGGTACCACGATATGGTCATACACATGGCAGGGAATATCCGTGAGGTACCGTTGTGCCGTTAGAGTTCCGTGAATCACCTGACGTCATACCCTATCCCTCCAGGTCTAACAGGATATTGGAAGAATAGGACCTCACCATAGGCCGCATCCTTACTTGTCGACGATGGTTATTCGGGGTAGTCCAGAACCGATATATCGTTGAACACGATGCGAAGCCATTCATCAGCAGTCGGTGCTTTATGATTGCGAGACCACTCCAAACGCAACCGTTTGCGTTTAGTGTCAGTGGCAGCCTACGCATAAGACGCTTGCTGCTAGTCTGCGACCAGTGGTACAAGATGACACAGAATGTTGCAGGGAGCCCATTACTTGTTCTCGGACGGCAGACGCGGTATTGAAGGGGCTGAGGTGCGCTTGGTGCACAATACGACGATCTTCCCTTGCGATCGTCACACGAGGTCGCTGGAACTTTGAGGACGAGTGTTCCCATGTAGTCCAACATTAGGTCACTTTCATACATAAATCTGGGTGTTACACGATTCCACTACCGATCAAATGGAAATACATACCGAGGCCCCTTTCAGACTCAGAGGCCACACGAGTGCGTAACGCTTTCGTGTCCTTGACACCATCACTCAACATCTGAAGCTGTTCACACCCCGTATGTACCATACCAGATCTGGTAACAGCACGACACACGAACAGCTTCAATAATTAATAGAATTAGCAAAACAAATTAATTTTTGATTACACCTGGTGATCTGACTGGTCAGTGCACTGTGTGGTAGCACAGTTAAAGGACGAGTGGAAAGTGTCCTTGTCCCTCGCAGGACGTTGCAACGTCAGTACGCAGTTTCTCCAACATTTTAAGGCGTTGTAAATCGAATTAGTGATGGGTGACGTTTCAAATTCTGATTCATGCGTACAGATTTAGGTTTTCCCGTAGTTTTTCTTAAACGTATACGGGCAAATGCAGGTAGCTTATCTGTGAGTAAATGGTCGATTTCCTCTCTATTGATGTTAATGTAGAGCCTGTGTTTCGTCTATGATACTACGTTAATCAATAATCTTTTTCTTAAAATTTCCGTCTATGCGACACGTAAAATCTGTTTAAATAGAGATGAGCTGTAGCTTCGTATGTACTAAAACTGTTTCTGTCAATGCAAAATAATTATTGGCCTAGTAGATATATTCAAAATCATGAAGCCTTTTACTTTTTTTACGATTTTATTTGGGAACCGTCTTTCGTCAGTGGCAATAATTTCCCAGTTACCGATTTTCACTTTTTCTGTTACCACGGGATTGTCCGATGCACAGCGTGAGAAACCTAATGTTCTCAAACTCAAACATCTGTTGACAGCTTGCAGATGTTACGGCCATAGTTTAGTGGTTAGCGTCGATGGCTGCTGACCTGAGGTCCATCCTCGGTGAACGCCTTAGAATGATACGGAGTGGGTAGGCCTGTGTGGACACCGCCCCTGCCTCTCAATGTCAACTGATGAGTAACGCGAATAAATAAGCAACGAACTTCAAATGCGGTGACAAAAGTCATGGGGCAGCGATAGCTACATATACAGATGGCGGTAGTAGAACATACATAAGGTAGAATAGGGTAGTGGCGGAGCTGTTCTCAGGTGATTCATGTGAAAAGATTTCGGACGTGGCCATGATCGCAGAAAGGGAATTAACATATACGAGGAGAGTTATACAGAGCTCGTTAACGTTTGCGATGAAACATTTCGCAAAAGTATACGAGAGAAGATTTCAAATTGAAAGGTGTCGACTAATGCAGTGTAAACATGGCAAAGTGACGTTCTCGTGCCACGCTCCGTCATAATATGCAGCCATATGATAGGCCTCCGCAACTAAGATAAAACTTGTATCCTTTTGGCCTCAGTTTATACGACATACGATACTATATATTAAATTTACGAAATAATTTTTCAGCTTCAGTCACTTTAATTTAGTAATATTTATAGACACGACGAGTTTAGGCAGCATGCTACATTCATCTGCTATAATAAAGTACATGAACACTAGTTTCTACTTAGAGAAATCTTTTTAAGTGTGATGCGGTCTATTTGCTTACGTACTGAAATTTGTCCCTGTGCAGACAGGATTATTTAGTATAATGTGCTGAGTTATGTGTCTTGTACATTTAAATAATATCAGTGACGTCTTCATTTACATATTTCCGATTATATTTTTATACGGAACACAGCGCACAATAACAAACACAACACCTTCATTTCACACTTTCACAATTAATTTTTACCTTCCAAAGAGTCTTAAATTATAAAACAAAATTATTTCAGTTAATACTGTTGGTACCGTGTCGTTCCGCAGGTAAGTGATGAGACTGAGCTGGCACTCGAAAACAAAAAGCGACGAGGCGAACTACATTTAGTAAGCGACAGTTTGATATTACTTAACTTTATTCGATGCAGCGTCCGGATACAGGGCAGGCCACAATTCAGTCAAAGTGTTCGCTAAATGCGATCCGTTGAGGCGGAGGTGACAAATGCAACCGCGAGCGGACGACCCGAAGACTGAAGCGAGACTGGCCACGAGCTGGCCGGTGAGCGCCTTTTCAACCCTTCCGGCGGGGCGCGGCGCCCCCTGGCTGGGGAGGTTCTCCCCGCCGGAGGACGCGGATTGGCGGCAGCGCGCGTGGCTAAGGCCGCCAGCCTCTGACACCGACCTGGCCCGTGGTCCAGTCAATAGGCAACGACTCCACACTACGAGTACACACTTTTTGCACACGCATATTCGTGTCATACTATACGTTATACAGTATGATTGCTTAGGAATTACTGGTTTATTCGGTATTTTAAGTCAATTTTTATGCAGGGTGTTTTACAATTCACGTTACACACTTGCAGAGGCTGTAGAAGGTACTTACTACACCGAGTTTTCCTCAGGAACCGACGTGCGGAAACGTCATCCAACGACGTAACAGAGTGCCAAAGCTATAGGCACCGGGTTCTGTTAACGTATGTGTATACAGGATGATTCCGTAATGATGTAACCAACTAGTGGCGGAGCTGTTCTCAGGTGATTCATGTGAAAAGATTTCGGACGTGGCCATGATCGCAGAAAGGGAATTAACATATTCCGAAAGCGGAATAGTAGTTGGAGCTAGAAGCCTGGGACATTCCATTTCGGAAATCGTAAGGAAACTCAGTATTCGGAGATCCACAGCGTCAAGACTGTGTCGAGAATATCAGATTTCAGGCATTGCCTTTCACCACGGACAACGCAGTGGACGACGACGTTAACGACCGAGGGCAGCGGCGTTTGGGTCGAGTTGTCAGTGCTGCCAGACAAGCAACACTGCGTGAAATAACAACAGAAATCGATAAGGACTGTACCACGAACGTATCCGTTAGGACAGTGCGGCGAAATTTGGCGTTAACGGGCTATGATAACAGACGACGACGCGAGTGCCTTTGCTAAAAGCACGACATCGCCTGCAGCGCCTCACCTGGGCTCGTGAACGTATCAGTTGGAGGCTAGACATAATGAAGAGATCAGTTCGTGCCCAAAATGCTGCACTGGCAACACCTTTACAATTATGGACGGCTGTAGAGGCAGCATGGATCGATATTTCTGCAGGGGACTTCCAGCGACTTTTTGAGTTGACGCCACGTCCGGTCACTGCACAACGCCGGAGAAAAGGAGCTCCGTCATGATATTAGGACGTATCCAATGACTTTTGTCACCTTAGAATATAAGGGGCGTGAGCAGTGTAGATACTGAGTGGCCACTGTCAAGGCCTCAGGGATGCTGCGCAGGAGTATAATCCGCGTTATCAGCTCCCGACAGGGGCCTCAATATGGGTCTACATATCGGTTGGCTGGTCTAATCATGCAATATTCGGAAGTGGCATCCCGCACCATAAGTTGGCACTAGAAGCTCCAGGACTGAGGAATTACCCTACCATGCATAGCCTACCGTTGACAACGCAATATAAATTGCTGAAGTTGTAGTGGTGCCGTCTCCGGGAGACCTGGACTGCCAATGAGTGACGTAGCGTTGTGTTCATCGATGAACAGAGGTGCTGCACTATCCCAGATGACTATCGATGGAGAGTATTGTGGGATAGGTCGCTTTCTTTCCTAACGTCCTGTTAATCCTGACGTCATGGTATGGGCGGTCACCTGGTATGACTTTAGGTCACGGCTACTGCTGACTGAGGGAATTTCGACAGCACAGTGGTATAGCACGGACAACCTGCATCCTCATGTGTTATCTGTCATGAAACAGTATCGTGGTGCCATTTTTCAGCAGGATAATACTCGTGCCCCTATGAACTGTTTGTGTGATGCTCAAGTACTCTCGTGGCCAGCACGGTCTCCAGATTTGTCCCCAACAGGACGTGTGTGGGACCAGGCGGAATTCAGTTCCTCCCTATTTGCAGTATCCAGAATATCAAGGACCAGTTACAACAGTTGAAGAAAGTAAGTACCGACAACCGTTATTTTATTAATTATTTTATCGGACTACCTCATTGGCACAAACTTCACGCCCCTATACACGTAGCTACGTAAGTCATCTAAACGTCTACGATATTATAGGGATCATTAATTTAAACTGGCTTTGCAATCGTGGGCTCTCCACACCTCTAGAGGTGATCACGAGCCCAGGAGAGGCGGTGCAGGCGACGTCGTGCTGTTAGCAAAGGTCCTTGCATTGATCGTCTGCTGCCATAGGCCATTAACGCCAAGTTTCGCCACTCTCTCCTTACGCATACGTTCGTCGTACGTCCCACATCGATTTCTGCAGTTATTTCACTAGTGTTGCTTGTCTGGCAGCACTGACAACTCTACGCAAATTCCGCTGTTTGCAATCATCAAGTGAAGGCTATCGGACCCTGCATTGTCCGTGGTGAGAGGTAATGCCAGAAATTTGGTATTCTCGGCATACTCTTAGCAACTTGGGTTTCAGAAGTTGAATTCCCTAACGATTTACGAAATGGTATGTGCCTTGCATCTACCTCCAGCTACCATTCTGTTAATAACAAATAAAAACCGTTTCACATGGAGCATCTGAGAACAAATGACAGTTCCGCCAACGCGGTGCCCTTTTATACCTCTTGTACGTGATAAATACCGCCATCTGTACATGTGCGTATACCTATCCCTCGATTTTCGTCACCTCATTGTAATCCTATTCTGTCACTCGTCTTGGATAGTTAGTCAAAATAAGTGTCGTTGTAGAAATATGTTTTCTGCCCCCTACTTGCTTGTGGACACGTGTGGCGTTGCCCAAGTCACCGCGAAGGTCGCAAGCTGTGTGAGGTCAGAAGGTCGGCGGAGAAAGCGAGAGGTCACGCAGCGCCCCTTGTTGGTTATTTGGGGCAGTGGGTCGGGCAGAGACGGCGGCACCCATAAACGGCGACAGCGGTCCGCCATCAGCCCTCGCCGCCAGCTCCGGCACTCGAGTGGAAATTCGCAACCGGAGGGGGATTGTGCGGTCTCCGGATGTATGTGACCGAGGGGACCAGCGCAGACCGCCCACCGCCATCTGGAAGTCCTGTCCTCGCCCCAGCGCCCTTCACACCCTTCTCTGCTCTTCCACCGTCAGCCTTCATCTACTCGATACGCGTTGTTGGTTAATGACTACTTATTCCGTACAGCAGTTATACAATATACAGATCGATTACTCCTAAGTTATAATTTATGGTTCCCGGGAGTGAGAGGCAACTGATAGGTTTGCGATCACAGAGCTTGATTAACACTTTCATTTCCCATGAGATATCGATAAGTGGTCTCAGTGTCGAAACATTGTGCAAAACAAAGCGATCACCCAGATGGAAATGAGCCGGCCGAGGTGGCCGAGCGTTTCTCGGCGCTACAATCTGAAACCGCGCGACCGCTAAGGTCGCAGGTTCGAATCCTGCCTCGGGCATGGATGTGTGTAATGTCCTTAGCTTAGTTAGGTTTAAGTAGTTCTAAGTTCTAGGGGACTGATGACCTTAGAAGTTAAGTCCTATAGTGTTCAGAGCCATTTGAACCAGATGGAAATGTGACAAAGGGTCTGTTATGAATTAAGTATTTCTTAAACAGATCTAGTGGTAACGACGAGCCTCGAACCGGGGTTAGAGTCACGGTCCGGTGCAAACTTTCAATTTGACGTGCAGTTAGTATATCTATTCCTAACACAGCTGAAGCCAAGTTATTCGCATTCAGCGAGCAATAAACGAGAATACCGTGTTCGAATCACAGTTCGCCACAAATTTTCATGTGTCACCAATTGGAACTACATCTATACCTATCACAGCTGAAACCAAATTATTCGCATTGAGCGAATTTATTTTCAAGTAGTTTGGGACAGCAAATGTCTGTTCATCCAGATATTCAATTATTTTTTTGATTTATCCAGGCTACGATCACATACGCTAAATGAGAGGGGGGAAAAACAATCGATAGACAAGTTGTGTGCTCCTACTTTACGTGCAAGACATGTTCCGCGTGTTCGTGTAGCGTGTGCTTAAAGAGACAAGATTTCACCTTCATGCATGTGTAAACTCTCTAAAAATTACGTGCATTGTAGCGAGAATTCCTTACACGGTAATAAATCTGACTAGTGAAAATAAACCGTACCAGAAATTCCGCTTCGTCGGAAAATGTTAATTTGAAATAACTTGAGGGGCGATCAAACATTTTCCATTCGAAGGCCACATTAACCTCTTACCTACATGTCGGTTTTTAAACAGTGAGAGTCGGTTGCCCCTACCTGCGACGTTTTATGCAACCCCCAAACCACGCGCGAGATTTTCATATTCTCTCGCACGCTGTGCGCAAACTATTGGTTCTACAGAAAAATGAACAGGATCTTTTTCGTAAGAAATTTGATGTAGTTAAATTCTGTAGTGGGAAGCGTTTTCTCAGGAGGTCATGGTTTTGGAGTTAGTCAAGAGAAACGTACAAAATGGACCTTAAAACACACGTCCACCCCCACACTCAACCCTGACCAGTTAGGATTTCACAGCAGCTTCTCCTACACCTGCACAAGAATTTCTGACTACACGAACCATTGGTGATATTCGATTTTTTTGCCTTCATTGACTGGTCTTATTACGCCACCAGCTTGGTCGGGCACTTACAAGTTGCAAAACTAACTTTTGTGTAAATTTTACCTTACAGTCTTGTGAATTTTAACAGAATGGAACAAACAATTAGATAGTTGTTTGCGTCAGGCCTTCTGAATACGAAACTACTGTGCTTGTAAGGTTAAGACTGGATCGAATTGTCAACGTAGCGTAATGTTTAGAAAATCCGTTTTCCTTTCATTAGCCTCACGGGCGCATTTAAAGGAATAATGTTAACGAAATAGCCGATGGTGGCGTAAGAGCCAAAAAAGGTCGAATATCGGGAATAGTTCGTGGAGCTGGAAAATTTGTGAAGTGGTAGGAGAGAGTGTCACGAACACTATACTCAAAATCCTGACTGGTGAGGAATGAATGTGGGGCTGGAGGCGCGTTTGAAGGCCACTACATTAAATTTCCTACAAAAGAGTTCCCTTCATACTTTTCTGTAGGACTAATAGTTTGCTCGTATCGAGCGAGAGGACATGAAAACATCATGCGTGGTTTTTGAAGGGCAGATACAACATTGTTGGTTGCATAAAACAACAGCGGTATGGACACTTGAATCACTCCGTATACGCCCACGGGAGTCGCGTTGGGTTGCAGACACGTAGCAGCAATATCCCGAACGGAAACTTTTTGATCGCCCCTTATATATATGCATGATGGAAATGTTGAATGATTTAATCCAAAAAATCGCAGCAGCCAATAATGAAGGTTTTGAGTCACTGTGTGTACTTAGGTTTGTTTAATTTTTAGAATCAGCTGATTTTTAGAATATCTTAATATCTTCACTTGATACTATATTAATAACTTGATTTATGGACGCTCAGCTGTTGATTCAATTTATCCTGTTGCCAGGACCATTTTCTACCAATCATCTGAGATGCCATAGAAGACGCGACTGTTCTATCTCACTGCTGTACAGTCGCATCGCTGTGTAAGGCGAAGTGCGTAAGACATAATATCCTTACTTTGGGAAAGGTTCAAAATATGTGACTGAAGTTTTCGACAGATGATAAAACGCAGAGTGGAACGTGATTGTGTTCCGTGCTTAGTTGGTTTTTCTCTTGCATCAGCAGAGATACTGAAACAAGTGTGTTTTTTTTTTATAGAACGACGTAATTTTTTAAAGCTATTCGAAAGCTCCCGAAAATACGAGGAGAGTTATACAGAGCTCGTTAACGTTAGCGATGAAACATTTCGCAAAAGTATACGAGACAAGATTTCAAATTGAAAGGTGTCGACTAATGAAGTGTAAACATGGCAAAGTGACGTTCTCGTGCCACGCTCCGTCATAATATGCTGCCGTATGATAGGCCTAAGCTACTAAGATAAAAGTTGTATCCTTTTGGCCTCAGTTTATACGACATACGATACTATATATTAAATTTACGAAATAATCTTACAGCTTCAGTCACTTTAATTTAGTAATATTTATAGACACGACGAGTTTAGGCAGCATGCTACATTCATCTGCTATAATAAAGTGCATGAACACTAATTTCTACTTAGAGAAATCTTTTTAAGTGTGATGACGTCTATTTGCATATGTACTGAAATTTGTCCTGTGCAGACAGGATTATTTAGTATAATGTGCTGAGTTACGTGTCTTGTACATTTAAATAATATCAGTGACGTCTTCATTTACATATTTGCGATTATACATTTATACGGAACACAGCGCACGATAACAAACACAACACCTTCATTTCACACTTTCACAATTAATTTTTACCTTCCAAAGAGTCTTAAATTATAAAACAAATTTATTTCAGTTTATACGGTAGGTACCGTGTCGTTCCACAGGTAAGTGATGAGGCTGAGCTGGCACTCGAACACAAAAAGCGACGAGGCGAACTACATTTAGTAAGCGACAGTTTGATATTACTTAACTTTATTCGATGCAGCGTCCGGATACAGGGCAGGCCACAATTCAGTCAAAGTGTTCGCTAAATGCGATCCGTTGAGGCGGAGGTGACAAATGCAACCGCGAGCGGACGACCCGAAGACTGAAGCGAGACTGGCCACGAGCTGGCCGGTGAGCGCCTTTTCAACCCTTCCGGCGGGGCGCGGCGCCCCCTGGCTGGGGAGGTTCTCCCCGCCGGAGGACGCGGATTGGCGGCAGCGCGCGTGGCTAAGGCCGCCAGCCTCTGACACCGACCTGGCCCGTGGTCCAGTCAATAGGCAACGACTCCACACTACGAGTACACACTTTTTGCACACGCATATTCGTGTCATACTATACGTTATACAGTATGATTGCTTAGGAATTACTGGTTTATTCGGTATTTTAAGTCAATTTTTATGCAGGGTGTTTCACAACTCACGTTACATACTTGTAGAGGTTGTAGAAGGTACTTACTACACCGAGTTTTCCTCAGGAACCCACGTACGGAAACGTCATCCAACGACGTAACAGAGTGCCAAAGCTATAGGCACCGGGTTCTGTTAATATATGTGTATACAGGATGATTCCGTGATGATGTAACAAACTTTCTTAGACGATGGAGAACGATAAATGTATCAGATTGAGGTTAGGGTCCTTGACTCTGAAACGAACGAGTCGAAAGTTAGACGCGAAAATCGTTCTGATACCTCCGACAATTAAATACATGTACCGATATTGTTGTTGTCAAAAACGTTGGGTATGCATCATTCAGCCGTGATAGTATGGACCGAGACAAAAAAAAGTCTAGTAAACGTGGGATCTTAAATGCTACCTGAGGAGCTTTGAGTGCTTGTTTATCTTCGCTAGTGTGAAACACACCTCCGCTACGGAACAAGTCCTCGTAGCTCTTGAGGTACATCTTTTAGAGCCCACGTTTACTAGAAGTTTTTCTTGTTTTGGTCCACACTACCGTCTCTAAAAGTTGTCTACCCTTCAGTCTCAGCAAACAACAGTACCGGTACATGTAATTCACTGTCAGAGGTATCACCACGGTTTTAACTTATAACTTTCGACTCGTTCGTTTACTGTGCACGGATCCTTACCTCAAAACGATACATATATCCCTCTCTATGGAATAACCCTGTATACCACAGGTGTCTCATTTTAAACTATACCGGCCGATATCTCTGGACCCGCACAATTTTGCGAAAGAAATCTCTAGTAAAGGTCGTAAGGTTTGAAGGGGGTCGTGGAGTGGGTACCTCGAAATGTCCTTGAATCCAGTTTTCATGGTCAAACCAAGGTCAAGTGCATTTCCGCAATAGCTAACCCCAATTTTTTATTCTATATTTACATTCCACGTGAAAAAAGCGCATTGTTTGTAGGGAACAATTTTTCGGAAAACCAATGGTTTGTCGCCACTGGACACTTCATTATAGCTTTCCCAGGTTACCAGTATCTCGAGAACGAAGCGAGATCGGGAAAAATTTTCTATGAAAATCCTGTATGGTTTCTGAACACTCTCCACTGGTGAAATTTTCGTGACTTCGAAATTGCCTTGAACTTCTTTAGTAGGGATTAACCTGAAAGCAAATACCATCGGCATTATCGGAATCCAATGTGCACCACGTAGAGGCTGCCCAGCAGACTTCGCACATCGTTAGGCCTGATTAACATGGTTATCACTAGGAATTTAGGATCTCAGATGCTCGATCAACTGCCCATTTCGCCTAATGCACATTTGCACTCTCTGTAAGAAACTGGTCTCGACATCATTCAATGGCTGATGGGTGATTGCCTGGAAAGCCGCCACAGTCCTTTCTCTCATATCTTCTGCCGTCGTCGGGGGAGTGGAGTACAAACTGGAAATTTTTGGTAACGACTATGAGACCAACCTGCTGAGGTCGTCGGTCCCTAGGCATACCCACTACTTAATCTAACTTAAACTAACTTGTGCTAAGGACAACACATACACCCATGCCCGAGGGAGGACTCGAACCTCCGACGGGAGGAGCCGTGAGAACCGTGACAAGACGGGCGAGGCCGCACGGCTACCCCGCGCGGCGAGTGGAACACAACTTCTGCTTCACAGCTCCCTATTAGAAGAAGTCCAAATGAGTTCGGCGATCATATCTTAAAATATGTGCACAAGCTCATGTTGAAGTGTACGACCTTTGCAGAACCAAGCAAAAAGTTGGAAGGCCTGATGCAACGATGTAGCCTGATATGGCAGCTCCGCTTGATGGTGATTACTCCGCAATATCCAATTCCAGATGTCATATGTTTAAATTTGAGCACATTTTTCTGTTACTTTTGCGATAAATTTCACCGTAAAAATTAATAAGCACTATATCGCTGCACTAGTATTTTCAAGAGCTTCCGAATGACGTTTAAAATGTGTATTGTTTCGTGAAAATATCCTACTTGATTCAATATCTCATTCCTCACAAGAGTTAAAAGAACTGAACAAATAATTAAATCACGTGTGCACTGCGAAATGGATGAGTGTGATGTCTTTAGGTTATTTATATTTAAGTAGTTCTAAGTTCTAGGGGACTGATGATCTCAGAAGTTAAGTCCCATAGTGCTCAGAGCTATTTGAACCACTGCGAAATATCTTTTGACGAAAAGCTTGTTTAGATATCCTGAACCATTCATGAAACAAAAGTGATATTACGTCTTATGCGACTTGCCGAATATAGTAGTTGAAACATTGAGAACATATTTCCAAGAGGTGGTGAGTACTGAGGAGTCTAGCATTTATCCTATGAATGTTGTTTCATTCATATATCCACTACGTCCTTTATTTATATTTTTCTTCTTCAAATACCATTGCACACCATATTATAAAACGTTTATCAGAAGGTAAGTAATCGGTGACGTGTGTTTGTTTGTAAAACCTTGCTGCAACTATATGACAGTCCATGTAACTTGATACGTTTGTAAGGCAGTTACATTAAATTAATCTTCAACAGGCTACTAGAGACCATGGAATTCCTACATAAATACACTTGAATTTTTGTCTAATGCTCTTGTTCATCGGACACCACATGCAGAGGATAAGCAAGATTCGCCTGAACAGGGATGGCGAAGCCAGCTTCCCTTCTGTGTCTAGCGAGTCCGATGAACAAGAGCATTAGACAAAAAATCGCTGTACTAGGCTTCAGAAGAACAGTATTTCAAAAACGGTACATTTAGTGGTACGATACAACACGTACTTTTACTGATTCCACTCAAAAACACGGTAGTCACTAGTTTGAGAGTTATCCCTTGCGTAATATCTTTCCTCTAATGTCCCTCTCTGGCTTGTCTTGACCCCCCCCCCCCTTCTATAATCATCTCAAGCGGTGATTGATACGAATTTTGCAGTCAGTTCATCATTGGAAATTCTCTGACTGTTTTGTTAGTTCGCTACGGTCGCAGGTTCGAATCCTGCCTCGGGCATGGATGTGTGTCATGTCCTTAGGTTAGTTAGGTTTAACTAGTTCTAAGTTCTAGGGGACTAATGACCTCAGCAGTTGAGTCCCATAGTGCTCAGAGCCATTTGAACCATTTTTTGTTTTGTTAGTTGTACTTCATAATGACGTCGAATTGCTCATGTACTGAAATTTATCCCTGTCCTGACAGAATTATTTAGTTTAATGTGCTGAGTTATGTGTCTTGTAAATTTAAATAATATCAGTGACGTCTTCATTTACATATTTGCGATTATACATTTATACGGAACACAGCGCACGATAACAAACACAACACCTTCATTTCACACTTTCACATTAGTTTTTACCTCAAAGAGTCTTAAATAATAAAACAAAAATTATTTCAGTTAATACTGTTGGTACCGTGTCGTTCCGCAGGTAAGTGATGAGACTGAGCTGGCACTCGAACACAAAAAGCGACGAGGCGAACTACATTTAGTAAGCGACAGTTTGATATTACTTAACTTTATTCGATGCAGCGTCCGGATACAGGGCAGGCCACAATTCAGTCAAAGTGTTCACTAAATCCGATCCGTTGAGGCGGAGGTGACAAATGCAACCGCGAGCGGACGACCCGAAGACTGAAGCGAGACTGGCCACGAGCTGGCCGGTGAGCGCCTTTTCAACCCTTCCGGCGGGGCGCGGCGCCCCCTGGCTGGGGAGGTTCTCCCCGCCGGAGGACGCGGATTGGCGGCAGCGCGCGTGGCTAAGGCCGCCAGCCTCTGACAGCGACCTGACCCGTGGTCCAGTCAATAGGCAAGGACTCCACACTACGAGTACACACTTTTTGCACACGCATATTCGTGTCATACTACACGTTATACAGTATGATTGCTTAGGAATTACTGGTTTATTCGGTATTTTAAGTCAATTTTTATGCAGGGTGTTTCACAACTCACGTTACACACTTGTAGAGGTTGTAGAAGGTACTTACTACACCGAGATTTCCTCAGGAACCCACGTACGGAAACGTCATCCAACGACGTAACAGAGTGCCAAAGCTATAGGCACCGGGTCCTGTTAATATATGTGTATACAGGATGATTCCGTGATGATGTAACAAACTTTCTTAGACGATGGAGGACGATAAATATATCTGATTGAGGTTAGGGTCCTTGACTCGGAAACGAACGAGTCGAAAGTTAGAGGCGAAAATCTATCTTATACCTCCGTCAATTAAATACATGTCCCGATATTGTTGTTGTCAAGAACGTAGGGTATGCATCCTTCAGCCGTGATAGTACGGACCGAGACAAGAAAAAATGTCTAGTAAACGTGGGATCTTAAATGCTACCTGGGGAGCTTTGAGTGCTTGTTTATCTTCGCTAGTGTGAAACACACCTCCGCTACGGAACAAGTCCTCGTAGCTTTTGAGGTACACATTTTAGAGGCCACCACGTTTTAGAGCCCACGTTTACTAGACGTTTTTCTTATTTTGGTCCACACTACCGTCTCTTAAAGTTTCCTACCCTTCAGTCTCAGCAAAAACAATACCGGTACATGTATTTCACTGTCAGATGTATCACCACGGTTTTAACTTATAACTTTCGACTCGTTCGTTTACTGTGCACGGATCCTTACCTCAAAACGATACATATATCCCTCTCTATGAAATATCCCTGTATACCACAGGTGTCTCATTTTAATCCATACCGGCCGATATCTCTGGACCTGCACTATTCTGCAGAAGAAATCTCTAGTAGAGGTCGTAAGGTTTGAAGGGGGTCACGGAGTGGCTACCTCGAAATGACCTTGAATCCAGTTTTTATGGTCAAACCAAAGTCAAGTGCATTTCTGCAAAAGGTAACCCCTATTTTTTATTCCATATTTACATTCTACGTGAAAAAAACGCATTGTTTGTAGGGAACAATTTTCGGAAAACCAATGGTTTGTCGCCACAGGACACTTCATTATAGCTTTCCCAGGTTACCAGTATCTCGAGAACGAAGCGAGATCGGGAAAAATTTTCTATGAAAATCCTGTATGGTTTCTGAACACTCTCCACTGGTGAAATTTTCGTGAATTTGAAATTGCCTTGAAATTCTTCAGTAGGTATTAACCTGAAAGCAAATACCATCAGAATTATCGGAATCCAATGTGCACCACGTAGAGGCTGCCCAGCAGACTTCGCACATCGTTAGGCCTGATTAACATGGTTATCACTAGGAATTTAGGATCTCAGATGCTCGACCAACTGCCCAATTCGCCTAATGCACATTTGCACTCTCTGTAAGAAACTGGTCTCGACATCATTCAATGGCTGATGGGTGATTGCCTGGAAAGCCGCCACAGTCCTTTCCCTCATATCTTCTGCCGTCGTCGGGGGAGTGGAGTACAAACTGGAAATTTTTGGCAACGACTATGAGACCAACCTGCTGAGGTCGTCGGTCCCTAGGCATACCCACTACTTAATCTAACTTAAACTAACTTGTGCTACGGACAACACATACACCCATGCCCGAGGGAGGACTCGAACCTCCGACGGGAGGAGCCGTGAGAACCGTGACAAGACGGGCGAGGCCGCACGGCTACCCCGCGCGGCGAGTGGAATACAACTTCTGCTTCACAGTTTACTATTAGAAGAAGTCCAATGGTGTTTGGCGATCATATCTTAAAATATGCGCACAAGCTCATGTTGAAGTGTACGACCTTTGCAGAACCAAGCAAAAAGTTGGAAGGCCTGATGCAACGATGTAGCCTGATATGGCAGCTCCGCTTGATGGTGATTACTCCGCAATATCCAATTCCAGATGTCATATGTTTAAACTTGAGCACATTTTTCTGATACTTTTGCGATAAATTTCAGCTTGAAAATTAATGAGCGCTATATCGCTGCACTAGTTCCTTCAACAGCTTTCGAATGACGTTTACAATGTATATTGCTTCGTGAAAATATCCTACTTGAATCAAAATTTCACTTAGCACAAGAGTGAAAAGAACTGAACAAATAATTAAATCACGTGTGCACTACCAAATCGATTTGTGATGTCCTTAGGTTAGTTAGGTTTACGTACTTCTAAGTTCTAGGGGACTGACAACCTCAGACTTTAAGTCCCATTGTGCTCAGAGCCATTTGAACCACTGCGAAATAAATTTTGACGAAAAGCTCGTTTAGATATCCTGAACCATTCATGAAACAAAACTGATATTACGTCTTATGCGACTTACCCTATATAGTAGTTGAAACATTGAGAACATGTTTCCAAGTAGTGGTGAGTACTGAAGAGTCAAGCATTTATCCTATGAATGTTGTTTCATTCATATATCCACTACGTCCTTTATTTATATTATTCTTCTTCAAATACCATTGCACACCATATTATAAAACGTTTATCAGAAGGTAAGTAATCGGTGACGTGTGTTTGTTTGTAAAATTTTGCTGCAAATATATGACAGTCCATGTAACTTGATACGTTTGTAAGGCAGTTACATTAAATTAATCTTCAACAGGCTACTAGAGACCATGGAATTCCTACATAAATTCACTTGAATTTTTGTCTAATGCTCCTGTTCATCGGACACCACATGCAGAGGATAAGCAAGATTCGCTTGAACAGGGTTGCCGAAGCCAGCTTCCCTTCTGTGTCTAGCGAGTCCGATGAACAAGAGCATTAGACAAAAAATCGCTGTACTAGGCTTCAGAAGAACAGTATTTCAAAAACGGTACATTTAGTGGTACGATACAACACGTACTTTTACTGATTCCACTCAAAAAGATGGTAGTCACTAGTTTGAGAGTTATCCCTTGCGCAATATCTTTCATCTAATGTCTCTCTCTGGCTTGTCTTGACCCCCCCCCCCCTTTCTATAATCATCTCAAGCGGTGATTGATACGAATTTTGCAGCCAGTTCATCATTGGAAATTCTCTGACTGTTTTGTTAGTTGTACTTCATAATGAGTTCGATTTGCTCATGTACTGAAATTTGTCCCTGTCCAGACAGAATTATTTAGTTTAATGTGCTGAGTTATGTGTCTTGTACATTTAAATAATATCAGTGACGTCTTCATTTACATATTTGCGATTATATTTTTATACGGAACACAGCGCACGATAACAAACACAACACCTTCATTTCACACTTTCACATTAGTTTTTACCTCAAAGAGTCTTAAATAATAAAACAAAAATTATTTCAGTTTATACGGTAGGTACCGTGTCGTTCCGCAGGTAAGTGATGAGACTGAGCTGGCACTCGAAAACAAAAAGCGACGAGGCGAACTACATTTAGTAAGCGACAGTTTGATATTACTTAACTTTATTCGATGCAGCGTCCGGATACAGGGCAGGCCACAATTCAGTCAAAGTGTTCGCTAAATGCGATCCGTTGAGGCGGAGGTGACAAATGCAACCGCGAGCGGACGACCCGAAGACTGAAGCGAGACTGGCCACGAGCTGGCCGGTGAGCGCCTTTTCAACCCTTCCGGCGGGGCGCGGCGCCCCCTGGCTGGGGAGGTTCTCCCCGCCGGAGGACGCGGATTGGCGGCAGCGCGCGTGGCTAAGGCCGCCAGCCTCTGACACCGACCTGGCCCGTGGTCCAGTCAATAGGCAACGACTCCACACTACGAGTACACACTTTTTGCACACGCATATTCGTGTCATACTATACGTTATACAGTATGATTGCTTAGGAATTACTGGTTTATTCGGTATTTTAAGTCAATTTTTATGCAGGGTGTTTCACAACTCACGTTACACACTTGTAGAGGTTGTAGAAGGTACTTACTACACCGAGATTTCCTCAGGAACCCACGTACGGAAACGTCTTCCAACGACGTAACTGAGTGTCAAGGCTATAGGCACAGGGTCCTGTTAATATCTGTGTATACAGGATGATTCCGTGATGATGTAACAAACTTTCTTAGACGATGTAGAACGATAAATGTATCAGATTGAGGTTAGAGTCCTTGACTCGGAAACGAACGAGTCGAAAGTTAGAGGTGAAAATCTATCTGATACCTCCGTCACTTAAATACATGTACCGATATTGTTGTTGTCAAGAACGTAGAGTATGCATCTTTCATTCGTGATAGTATGGACCGAGACAAGAAAAAATGTCTAGTAAACGTGGGATCTTAAATGCTACCTGGGGAGCTTAGAGTGCTTGTTTATGTTCGCTAGTGTGAAACACACCTCCGCTACGGAACAAGTCCTCGTAGCTGTTGAGGTACATCTTTTAGAGCCCATTTTTACTAGACGTTTTTCTTATTTTGGTCCACACTACCGTCTCTAAAAGTTGTCTTCCCTTCAGTCTCAGCAACAACAGCACCAGTACATATATTTCACTGTCAGAGGTATCACCACGGTTTTAACTTATAACTTTCGACTCGTTCGTTTACTGTGCACGGATCCTTACCTCAAATCGATATATTTATGCCAGTCCATCTTTCTTCAAAGTTTGTAACATCATCACAGAATAACCCTGTATGCCACATGTGTGTCATTTTAATCCATACCGGCCGATATCTCTGGACCTGCACTATTCTGCAAAAGAAATCTCTAGTAGAGGTCGTAAGGTTTGAAGGGGGTCACGGAGTGGCTACCTCGAAATGACCTTGAATCCAGTTTTTATGGTCAAACCAAAGTCAAGTGCATTACTGCGAAAGGTAACCCCTATTTTTTATTCCATATTTACATTCTACGTGAAAAAAACGCATTGTTTGTAGGGAACAATTTTCGGAAAACCAATGGTTTGTCGCCACTGGACACTTCATTATAGCTTTCCCAGGTTACCAGTATCTCGAGAACGAAGCGAGATCGGGAAAAATTTTCTATGAAAATCCTGTATGGTTTCTGAACACTCTCCACTGGTGAAATTTTCGTGAATTTGAAATTGCCTTGAAATTCTTCAGTAGGTATTAACCTGAAAGCAAATACCATCAGCATTATCGGAATCCAATGTGCACCACGTAGAGGCTGCCCAGCAGACTTCGCACATCGTTAGGCCTGATTAACATGGTTATCACTAGGAATTTAGGATCTCAGATGCTCGACCAACTGCCCATTTCGCCTAATGCACATTTGCACTCTCTGTAAGAAACTGGTCTCGACATCATTCAATGGCTGATGGGTGATTGCCTGGAAAGCCGCCACAGTCCTTTCTCTCATATCTTCTGCCGTCGTCGGGGGAGTGGAGTACAAACTGGAAATTTTGGTAACGACTATGAGACCAACCTGCTGAGGTCGTCGGTCCCTAGGCATACCCACTACTTAATCTAACCTAAACTAACTTGTGCTAAGGACAACACATACACCCATGCCCGAGGGAGGACTCGAACCTCCGACGGGAGGAGCCGTGAGAACCGTGACAAGACGGGCGAGGCCGCACGGCTACCCCGCGCGGCGAGTGGAATACAACTTCTGCTTCACAGCTCCCCATTAGAAGAAGTCCAAATGAGTTCGGCGATCATATCTTAAAATATGTGCACTAGCTCATGTTGAAGTGTACGACCTTTGCAGAACCAAGCAAAAAGTTGGAAGGCCTGATGCAACGATGTAGCCTGATATGGCAGCTCCGCTTGATGGTGATTACTCCGCAATATCCAATTCCAGATGTCATATGTTTAAACTTGAGCACATTTTTCTGATACTTTTGCGATAAATTTCAGCTTGAAAATTAATGAGCGCTATATCGCTGCACTAGTTCCTTCAACAGCTTTCGAATGACGTTTACAATGTATATTGCTTCGTGAAAATATCCTACTTGAATCAAAATTTCATTTAGCACAAGAGTGAAAAGAACGGAACAAATAATTAAATCACGTGTGCACTACCAAATCGATTTGTGATGTCCTTAGGTTAGTTAGGTTTACGTACTTCTAAGTTCTAGGGGACTGACAACCTCAGACGTTAAGTCCCATTGTGCTCAGACCCATTTGAACCACTGCGAAATAAATTTTGACGAAAAGCTCGTTTAGATATCCTGAACCATTCATGAAACAAAAGTGATATTTCGTCTAATACAACTTGTCCTTTATAGTATTTGAAACATTGAGAACATGTTTCCAAGCAGTGGTGAGTACTGAGGAGTCAAGCATTTGTCTTATGAATGTTGTTTGATTCATATGTCCACTACGTCCTTTATTTATATTATTCATCTCCAAATTCAATTCTTCACTATATTATAAAACGTTTATCAGAAGGTCATAAACCGGTGACGTGTCTTTGTTTGTAAAATTTTGCTGCAAATATATGACAGTCCATGTAAGATGATACGTTTGTAAGGCAGTTACATTACATTAATCTTCAACAGACTACTAGAGACCATGGAATTCCTACATAAATTCACTTGAATTTTTGTCTAATGCTCCTGTTCATCGGACACCACATGCAGAGGATAAGCAAGATTCGCTTGAACAGGGTTGGCGAAGCCAGCTTCCCTTCTGTGTCTAGCGAGTCCGATGAACAAGAGCATTAGACAAAAAATCGCTGTACTAGGCTTCAGAAGAACAGTATTTCAAACACGGTACATTTAGTGGTACGATACAACACGTACTTTTACTGATTCCACTCAAAAAGATGGTAGTCACTAGTTTGAGAGTTATCCCTTGCGCAATATCTTTCATCTAATGTCTCTCTCTGGCTTGTCTTGACCCCCCCCTTTCTATAATCATCTCAAGCGGTGATTGATACGAATTTTGCAGCCAGTTCATCATTGGAAATTCTCTGACTGTTTTGTTAGTTGTCCTTCATAATGGAATCTATTTGCTCATGTAATGAAATTTGTCCCTGTCTGGACAGAATTATTTAATTTAATGTGCTGAGGTATGTGTCTTGTACATTTAAATAATATCAGTGACGTCTTCATTTACATATTTGCGATTATATTTTTTTACGGAACACAGCGCACGATAACAAACACAACACCTTCATTTCACACTTTCACATTAGTTTTTACCTCAAAGAGTCTTAAATTATAAAACAAAATTATTTCAGTCCATACGGTAGGTACCGTGTCGTTCCGCAGGTAAGTGATGAGACTGAGCTGGCACTCGAACACAAAAAGCGACGAGGCGAACTACATTTAGTAAGCGACAGTTTGATATTACTTAACTTTATTCGATGCAGCGTCCGGATACAGGGCAGGCCACAATTCAGTCAAAGTGTTCGCTAAATGCGATCCGTTGAGGCGGAGGTGACAAATGCAACCGCGAGCGGACGACCCGAAGACTGAAGCGAGACTGGCCACGAGCTGGCCGGTGAGCGCCTTTTCAACCCTTCCGGCGGGGCGCGGCGCCCCCTGGCTGGGGAGGTTCTCCCCGCCGGAGGACGCGGATTGGCGGCAGCGCGCGTGGCTAAGGCCGCCAGCCTCTGACAGCGACCTGACCCGTGATCCAGTCAATAGGCAAAGACTCCACACTACGAGTACACACTTTTTGCACACGCATATTCGTGTCATACTATACGTTATACAGTATGATTGCTTAGGAATTACTGGTTTATTCGGTATTTTAAGTCAATTTTTATGCAGGGTGTTTCACAACTCACGTTACACACTTGTAGAGGTTGTAGAAGGTACTTACTACACCGAGATTTCCTCAGGAACCCACGTACGGAAACGTCTTCCCACGACGTAACTGAGTGTCAAAGCTATAGGCACAGGGTCCTGTTAATCTATGTGTATACAGGATGATTCCGTGATGATGTAACAAACTTTCTTAGACGATGTAGAACGATAAATGTATCAGATTGAGGTTAGAGTCCTTGACTCGGAAACGAACGAGTCGAAAGTTAGAGGCGAAAATCTATCTGATACCTCCGTCACTTAAATACATGTACCGATATTGTTGTTGTCAAGAACATAGGGTATGCGTCTTTCAGCCTTGATAGTATGGACCGAGACAAGAAAAAATGTCTAGTAAACGTGGGATCTTAAATGCTACCTGGGGAGCTTTGAGTGCTTGTTTACGTTCGCTAGTGTGAAACACACCTCCGCTACGGAACAAGTCCTCGTAGCTCTTGAGGTACACATTTTAGAGGCCACCACATTTTAGAGCCCACGTTTACTAGACGTTTTTCTTATTTTGGTCCACACTACCGTCTCTAAAAGTTGTCTACCCTTCAGTCTCAGCAAAAACAATACCGGTACATGTATTTCACTGTCAGAGGTATCACCACGGTCTTCACTTATAACTTTCGACGTTCGTTTACTGTGCACGGATCCTTACCTCAAACGATACATATATCCCTCTCTGTGGAATAACCCTGTATACCACATGTGTGTCATTTTAATCCATACCGGCCGATATCTCTGGACCGGCACAATTCTGCAAAAGAAATCTCTAGTAAAGGTCGTAAGGTTTGAAGGGGGTCACAGAGTGGCTGCCTCGAAATGACCTTGAATCCAGTATCCATAGTCAAACCAAGGTCAAGTGCATTTCCGCAAAAGGTAACCCCAATTTTTTATTCCATATTTACATTCCACGTGAAAAAAACGCATTGTTTGTAGGGAACAATTTTTCGGAAAACCAATGGTTTGTCGCCACTGGACACTTCATTATAGCTTTCCCAGGTTACCAGTATCTCGAGAACGAAGCGAGATCGGGAAAAATTTTCTATGAAAATCCTGTATGGTTTCTGAACACTCTCCACTGGTGAAATTTTCGTGACTTTGAAATTGCCTTGAAATTCTTTAGTAGGGATTAACCTGAAAGCAAATACCATCGGCATTATCGGAATCCAATTTGCACCACGTAGAGGCTGCCCAGCAGACTTCGCACGTCGTTAGGCCTGATTAACATGGTTATCACTAGGAATTTAGGATCTCAGATGCTCGATCAACTGCCCATTTCGCCTAATGCACATTTGCACTCTCTGTAAGAAACTGGTCTCGACATCATTCAATGGCTGATGGGTGATTGCCTGGAAAGCCGCCACAGTCCTTTCTCTCATATCTTCTGCCGTCGTCGGGGGAGTGGAGTACAAACTGGAAATTTTTGGTAACGACTATGAGACCAACCTGCTGAGGTCGTCGGTCCCTAGGCATACCCACTACTTAATCTAACTTAAACTAACTTGTGCTAAGGACAACACATACACCCATGCCCGAGGGAGGACTCGAACCTCCGACGGGAGGAGCCGTGAGAACCGTGACAAGACGGGCGAGGCCGCACGGCTACCCCGCGCGGCGAGTGGAATACAACTTCTGCTTCAAAAAAATGGTTCAAATGGCTCTGAGCACTATGGGACTCAACTGCTGTGGTCATAAGTCCCCTAGAACTTAGAACTACTTAAACCTAACTAACCTAAGGACATCACACACATCCATGCCCGAGGCAGGATTCGAACCTGCGACCGTAGCGGTCGTGCGGTTCCAGACTGTAGCGCCTTTAACCGCTCGGCCACTCCGGCCGGCAACTTCTGCTTCACAGCTCCCTATTAGAAGAAGTCCAAATGAGTTCGGCGATCATATCTTAAAATATGTGCACAAGCTCATGTTGAAGTGAACGACCTTTGCAGAACCAAGCAAAAAGTTGGAAGGCCTGATGCAACGATGTAGCCTGATATGGCAGCTCCGCTTGATGGTGATTACTCCGCAATATCCAATTCCAGATGTCATATGTTTAAACTTGAGCACATTTTTCTGATACTTTTGCGATAAATTTCAGCTTGAAAATTAATGAGCGCTATATCGCTGCACTAGTTCCTTCAACAGCTTTCGAATGACGTTTACAATGTACACTCCTGGAAATGGAAAAAAGAACACATTGACACCGGTGTGTCAGACCCACCATACTTGCTCCGGACACTGCGAGAGGGCTGTACAAGCAATGATCACACGCACGGCACAGCGGACACACCAGGACCCGCGGTGTTGGCCGTCGAATGGCGCTAGCTGCGCAGCATTTGTGCACCGCCGCCGTCAGTGTCAGCCAGTTTGCCGTGGCATACGGAGCTCCATCGCAGTCTTTAACACTGGTAGCATGCCGCGACAGCGTGGACGTGAACCGTATGTGCAGTTGACGGACTTTGAGCGAGGGCGTATAGTGGCCATGCGGGAGGCTGGGTGGACGTACCGCCGAATTGCTCAACATCTGGGGCGTGAGGTCTCCACAGTACATCGATGTTGTCGCCAGTGGTCGGCGGAAGGTGCACGTGCCCGTCGACCTGGGACCGGACCGCAGCGACGCACGGATGCACGCCAAGACCGTAGGATCCTACGCAGTGCCGTAGGGGACCGCACCGACACTTCCCAGCAAATTAGGGACACTGTTGCTCCTGGGGTATCGGCGAGGACCATTCACAACCGTCTCCATGAAGCTGGGCTACGGTCCCGCACACCGTTAGGCCGTCTTCCGCTCACGCCCCAACATCGTGCAGCCCGCCTCCAGTGGTGTCGCGACAGGCGTGAATGGAGGGACGAATGGAGACGTGTCGTCTTCAGCGATGAGAGTCGCTTCTGCCTTGGTGCCAATGATGGTCGTATGCGTGTTTGGCGCCGTGCAGGTGAGCGCCACAATCAGGACTGCATACGACCGAGGCACACAGGGCCAACACCCGGCATCATGGTGTGGGGAGCGATCTCCTACACTGGCCGTACACCACTGGTGATCGTCGAGGGGACACTGAATAGTGTACGGTACATCCAAACCGTCATCGAACCCATCGTTCTACCATTCCTAGACCGGCAAGGGAACTTGCTGTTCCAACAGGACAATGCACGTCCGCATGTATCCCGTGACACCCAACGTGCTCTAGAAGGTGTAAGTCAACTACCCTGGCCAGCAAGATCTCCGGATCAGTCCCCCATTGAGCATGTTTGGGACTGGATGAAGCGTCGTCTCACGCGGTCTGCACGTCCAGCACGAACGCTGGTCCAACTGAGGCGCCAGGTGGAAATGGCATGGCAAGCCGTTCCACAGGACTACATCCAGCATCTCTACGATCGTCTCCATGGGAGAATAGCAGCCTGCATTGCTGCGAAAGGTGGATATGCACTGTACTAGTGCCGACATTGTGCATGCTCTGTTGCCTGTGTCTATGTGCCTGTGGTTCTGTCAGTGTGATCATGTGATGTATCTGACCCCAGGAATGTGTCAATAAAGTTTCCCCTTCCTGGGACAATGAATTCACGGTGTTCTTATTTCAATTTCCAGGAGTGTATATTGCTTCGTGAAAATATCCTACTTGAATCAAAATTTCACTTATCGCAAGAGTGAAAAGAACTGAACAAATAATTAAATCACGTGTGCACTACCAAATCGATTTGTGATGTCCTTAGGTTAGTTTGGTTTACGTACTTCTAAGTTCTAGGGGACTGACAACCTCAGACGTTAAGTCCCATTGTGCTCAGACCCATTTGAACCACTGCGAAATAAATTTTGACGAAAAGCTCGTTTAGATATCCTGAACCATTCATGAAACAAAAGTGATATTACGTCTTATGCGACTTACCCTATATAGTAGTTGAAACATTGAGAACATGTTTCCAAGTAGTGGTGAGTACTGAAGAGTCAAGCATTTATCCTATGAATGTTGTTTCATTCATATATCCACTACGTCCTTTATTTATATTTTTCTTCTTCAAATACCATTGCATACCATATTATAAAACGTTTATCAGAAGGTAAGTAATCGGTGACGTGTGTTTGTTTGTAAAATTTTGCTGCAAATATATGACAGTCCATATAAGATGATACGTTTGTAAGGCAGTTACATTAAATTAATCTTCAACAGACTACTAGAGACCATGGAATTCTTACATAAATTCACTTGAATTTTTGTCTACTGCTCTTGTTCATCGGACACCACATGCAGAGGATAAGCAAGATTCGCTTGAACAGGGTTGCCGAAGCCAGCTTCCCTTCTGTGTCTAGCGAGTCCGATGAACAAGAGCATTAGACAAAAAATCGCTGTACTAGGCTTCAGAAGAACAGTATTTCAAAAACGGTACATTTAGTGGTACGATAAAACACGTACTTTTACTGATTCCACTCAAAAAGATGGTAGTCACTAGTTTGAGAGTTATCCCTTGCGCAATATCTTTCATCTAATGTCTCTCTCTGGCTTGTCTTGACCCCCCTCCCTTCTATAATCATCTCAAGCGGTGATTGATACGAATTTTGCAGCCAGTTGATCATTGGAAATTCTCTGACTGTTTTGTTAGTTGTACTTCATAATGAGGTCGATTTGCTCATGTACTGAAATTTGTCCCTGTCCAGACAGAATTATTTAGTTTAATGTGCTGAGTTATGTGTCTTGTACATTTAAATAATATCAGTGACGTCTTCATTTACATATTTGCGATTATATTTTTTTACGGAACACAGCGCACGATAACAAACACAACACCTTCATTTCACACTTTCACATTAGTTTTTACCTCAAAGAGTCTTAAATAATAAAACAAAAATTATTTCAGTTTATACGGTAGGTACCGTGTCGTTCCGCAGGTAAGTGATGAGACTGAGCTGGCACTCGAAAACAAAAAGCGACGAGGCGAACTACATTTAGTAAGCGACAGTTTGATATTACTTAACTTTATTCGATGCAGCGTCCGGATACAGGGCAGGCCACAATTCAGTCAAAGTGTTCACTAAATCCGATCCGTTGAGGCGGAGGTGACAAATGCAACCGCGAGCGGACGACCCGAAGACTGAAGCGAGACTGGCCACGAGCTGGCCGGTGAGCGCCTTTTCAACCCTTCCGGCGGGGCGCGGCGCCCCCTGGCTGGGGAGGTTCTCCCCGCCGGAGGACGCGGATTGGCGGCAGCGCGCGTGGCTAAGGCCGCCAGCCTCTGACAGCGACCTGACCCGTGATCCAGTCAATAGGCAAAGACTCCACACTACGAGTACACACTTTTTGCACACGCATATTCGTGTCATACTATACGTTATACAGTATGATTGCTTAGGAATTACTGGTTTATTCGGTATTTTAAGTCAATTTTTATGCAGGGTGTTTCACAACTCACGTTACACACTTGTAGAGGTTGTAGAAGGTACTTACTACACCGAGATTTCCTCAGGAACCCACGTACGGAAACGTCTTCCAACGACGTAACTGAGTGTCAAAGCTATAGGCACAGGGTCCTGTTAATATATGTGTATACAGGATGATTCCGTGATGATGTAACAAACTTTCTTAGACCATGTAGAACGATAAATGTATCAGATTGAGGTTAGAGTCCTTGACTCGGAAACGAACGAGTCGAAAGTTAGAGGCGAAAATCTATCTGATACCTCCGTCACTTAAATACATGTATCGATATTGTTGTTGTCAAGAACATAGGGTATGCGTCTTTCAGCCTTGATAGTATGGACCGAGACAAGAAAAAATGTCTAATAAACGTGGGATCTTAAATGCTACCTGGGGAGCTTTGAGTGCTTGTTTACGTTCGCTAGTGTGAAACACACCTCCGCTACGGAACAAGTCCTCGTAGCTCTTGAGGTACACATTTTAGAGGCCACCACATTTTAGAGCCCACGTTTACTAGACGTTTTTCTTATTTTGGTCCACACTACCGTCTCTAAAAGTTTTCTACCCTTCAGTCTCAGCAAAAACAATACCGGTACATGTATTTCACTGTCAGAGGTATCACCACGGTTTTAACTTATAACTTTCGACTCGTTCGTTTACTGTGCACGGATCCTTACCTCAAAACGATACATATATCCCTCTCTATGGAATAACCCTGTATACCACATGTGTGTCATTTTAATCCATACCGGCCGATATCTTTGGACCGGCACAATTCTGCAAAAGAAATCTCTAGTAAAGGTCGTAAGGTTTGAAGGGGGTCACAGAGTGGCTGCCTCGAAATGACCTTGAATCCAGTATCCATAGTCAAACCAAGGTCAAGTGCATTTCCGCAAAAGGTAACCCCAATTTTTTATTCCATATGTACATTCCACGTGAAAAAAACGCATTGTTTGTAGCGAACAATTTTTCGGTAAACCAATGGTTTGTCGCCACTGGACACTTCATTATAGCTTTCCCAGGTTACCAGTATCTCGAGAACGAAGCGAGATCGGGAAAAATTTTCTATGAAAACCCTGTATGGTTTCTGAACACTCTCCACTGGTGAAATTTTCGTGACTTTGAAATTGCCTTGAAATTCTTTAGTAGGGATTAACCTGAAAGCAAATACCATCGGCATTATCGGAATCCAATGTGCACCACGTAGAGGCTGCCCAGCAGACTTCGCACGTCGTTAGGCCTGATTAACATGGTTATCACTAGGAATTTAGGATCTCAGATGCTCGATCAACTGCCCATTTCGCCTAATGCACATTTGCACTCTCTGTAAGAAACTGGTCTCGACATCATTCAATGGCTGATGGGTGATTGCCTGGGAAGCCGCCACAGTCCTTTCTCTCATATCTTCTGCCGTCGTCGGGGGAGTGGAGTACAAACTGGAAATTTTTGGTAACGACTATGAGACCAACCTGCTGAGGTCGTCGGTCCCTAGGCATACCCACTACTTAATCTAACTTAAACTAACTTGTGCTAAGGACAACACATACACCCATGCCCGAGGGAGGACTCGAACCTCCGACGGGAGGAACCGTGAGAACCGTGACAAGACGGGCGAGGCCGCACGGCTACCCCGCGCGGCGAGTGGAGTACAACTTCTGCTTCACAGCTCCCTATTAGAAGAAGTCCAAATGAGTTCGGCGATCATATCTTAAAATATGTGCACAAGCTCATGTTGAAGTGTACGACCTTTGCAGAACCAAGCAAAAAGTTGGAAGGCCTGATGCAACGATGTAGCCTGATATGGCAGCTCCGCTTGATGGTGATTACTCCGCAATATCCAATTCCAGATGTCATATGTTTAAACTTGAGCACATTTTTCTGATACTTTTGCGATAAATTTCAGCTTGAAAATTAATGAGCGCTATATCGCTGCACTAGTTCCTTCAACAGCTTTCGAATGACGTTTACAATGTATATTGCTTCGTGAAAATATCCTACTTGAATCAAAATTTCATTTAGCACAAGAGTGAAAAGAACTGAACAAATAATTAAATCACGTGTGCACTACCAAATCGATTTGTGATGTCCTTAGGTTAGTTAGGTTTACGTACTTCTAAGTTCTAGGGGACTGACAACCTCAGACGTTAAGTCCCATTGTGCTCAGAGCCATTTGAACCACTGCGAAATAAATTTTGACGAAAAGCTCGTTTAGATATCCTGAACCATTCATGAAACAAAAGTGATATTACGTCTTATGCGACTTACCCTATATAGTAGTTGAAACATTGAGAACATGTTTCCAAGTAGTGGTGAGTACTGAAGAGTCAAGCATTTATCCTATGAATGTTGTTTCATTCATATATCCACTACGTCCTTTATTTATATTTTTATCTCCATATACCATTGCACATTGTATTATAAAACATTTATCAGAAGGTAATAAATCGGTGACGTGTGTGACAGTCCATGTAACTTAATACGTTTGTAAGGCAGTTACATTAAGTTAATCTTCAACAGGCTACTAGAGAGCATGGAATTCCTACATAAATACACTTGAATTTTTGTCTAATGCTCTTGTTCATCGGACCCCACATGCAGAGGATAAGCAAGATTCGCCTGAACAGGGTTTGCGAACCCAGCTTACCCTCTGCATCTAGGGAGTCCGATGAACAAGAAAATGGCTCTGAGCACTGTGTGACTTAACATCTGTGGTCATCAGTCCCCTAGAACTTAGAACTACTTAAACCTAACTAACCTAACGACATTGCAGACATCCATGCCCGAGGCAGGATCCGAACCTGCGACCGTAGCGGTCACGCGGTTCCAGACTAAAGCGCCTAGAACCGCTCGGCTACTCTGGCAGGCGATGATCAAGAGCATTAGACAAAAAATCGCAGTACTAGGCTTCAGAAGAACTGTATTTCAAGTACGGTACATCTAGTGGTACGATATAACACGTACTTTTACTGAGTCCACTCAAAAAGAACACGTGAGGCAATACCTACGACTACGACTTATCTTAGAAGAAAGATTAAGGAAAGGCAAACCTACGTTTCTAGTATCTGTAGACTTAGAGAAAGCTTTTGACAATGTTGACTGGAATACTCTCTTACAAATTCTGAAGATGGCGGGGATAAAATACAGAGAGCGAAAGGCTATTTACAATTTGTACAGAAACCAGATGGCAGTTATAAGAGTCGAGGGGTATGAAAGGGAAGCAGTGGTTGGGAAGGGAGTGAGACAGGGTTGTAGCCTATCCCCGATGTTATTCAATCTGTATATTGAGCAAGCAATAAAGGAAACAAAAGAAAAATTTGGAGTAGGTATTAAAATCCATGGAGAAGAAATAAAAACTTTGAGGTTCGCCGATGACATTGTAATTCTGTCAAAGACAGCAAAGGACTTGGAAGAGCAGTTGAACGGAATGGACAGTGTCTTGAAAGGAGGGTATAAGATGAACATCAACAAAAGCAAAACGAGGGTAATGGAATGTAGTCGAATTCAAATGGTTCAAATTGCTCTGAGCACTATGGGACTCAACTGCTGTGGTCATCAGTCCCCTAGAACTTAGAACTACTTAAACCTAACTAACCTAAGGACATCACACACATCCATGCCCGAGGCAGGATTCGAACCTGTGACCGTAGCAGTCGCACGGTTCCGGACTGCGCGCCTAGAACCGCGAGACCACCGCGGCCGGCCAGGTAGTCGAATTAAATCGGGAGATGCTGAGGGGATTAGATTAGGAAATGAGACACTTGAAGTAGTAAAGGAGTTTTGCTATTTGGGGAGCAAAATAACTGATGATGGTCGAAGTAGAGAGGATATAAAATGTAGACTGGCAATGGCAAGGAATGCGTTTCTTAAGAAGAGAAATTTGTTAACATCGAGTATTGATTTAAGTGTCAGGAAGTCGTTTCTGAAAGTATTTGTATGGAGTGTAGCCATGTATGGAAGTGAAACGTGGACGATAAATAGCTTAGACAAGAAGAGAATAGAAGCTTTCGAAATGTGGTGCTACAGAAGAATGCTGAAGACTAGATGGGTTGATCACATAACTAATGAGGAGGTATTGAATAGAATTGGGGAGAAGAGGAGCTTGTGGCACAACTTGACTAGAAGAAGGGATCGGTTGGTAGGGCATGTTCTGGAACATCGAGGGATCACCAATTTAGTATTGGAGGGCAGCGTGGAGGGTAAAAATCGTAGAGGGAGACCAAGAGATGAATACACTAAATAGATTCAGGAGGATGTAGGTTGCAGCAGGTACTGGGAGATGAAGAAGCTTGCACAGGATAGAGTAGCATGGAGAACTGCATCAAACCAGTCTCAGGACTGAAGACCACAACAACAACAACAACTCAAAAAGATGGTAGTCACTAGTCTGAGAGTTGTCCCTTGCGTAATATCTTTCCTCTAATGTCTCTCTCTGGCTTTTCTTGACCCCCCCCCCCCTTCTATAATCATCTCAAGCGGTGATTGATACGAATTTTGCAGTCAGTTCATCATTGGAAATTCTCTAACTGTTTTGTTAGTTGTACTTTGATCGCACTCCATGAAGCAATATTCAGCGAAGCGATTTCGTAAGGAAATCAATTTGTACATTTGTTAAAAGGTGTGAGAAGTGTTAAGGAACTGCAGCTTCTTTTGTTCTTCCTGTAGTAGTGCAGTGGTTGCCATGCGAGGACCCGGGTTCGATTCCCGGTACTATCAGGGATTTTTTTCCTGGTGTGAGGACTGAAAAGGGGTGGAACTGAATATTCCAACCGAGGCCAACTGAGGAGCAAATTGACCACGTAGTAGCGGCTCTGGGTCACGAAAAGTGGCAACAGCCGGGAGCACAGTAGCCTAGGATGACACGGCGGTCGGTCGGTAACGATGGGCCCGCCGCGGCGAGTGGATGCAGTTAAATACTTGCACCAAATGTTGACTTTTCAGTGGAGTTTCCACGATGTCAAAACTGTTCCCTAACGATGTGCATGTAAGTGCTGTGATCAAAAAGCCTCCTTTATCTACTAAATCTCTTATATGAATTAAGTCTTTTATCAACACGGGTGTTGGTTTTAACAACGCATTTCTTTACTAGGCTTCGTGCTGTTAGAAGTGGTACGCCCTTGCATCCTTTCGATCTTCGAACTGATTTACCCACCCAGTTATAAGAAGTGACCCACAGTTTACTGTGAGATATGAAACAGCACAAATAGGCATTTTTTTTTAAAATATTAACAGATAACTGTCGGAGGTGAAACGATCCATGACTGACCGAGAAAGTAAGAAAGATTGACCACTGAACACTGGATTCTTGAATTTGTAGTCTTACACAAGAAAATGCCAAAAACTAACACCCCGAATTTTTTAGTGAAAGCCCTAAAAGCTTTCTAAATAAAACTAACTTATTAATAGTCTACACCTTTATTCTTCATGTCTACATATTTATTTCTCAATATATTTACCCTGGCGACGAACACATTTCCCCCAACTAGAAACTAGTTCGTTGATAGCGTCACCGTGGAACGTTTGATTTTATTGACGAAGCCACAACCTCACCTCTAGTTGCACCACTTCATCACCATCAAGGGTGATCTTTAAGCTTTGGAAACAGATAATAATTGAATGGAGCCAAATCAGGACTGTATGGAGGATTATCAGTGACAGTGAACCCCAGGCGTCAGATCATTGCAGATGTCGCAGCACGTTTGTGTGGACGAAAACATAGAATTAGTGCTTTCAATTTTCTGAGGGTCTCTCTCTCGCACCGATATCTTACATTACATACTGCCACGTTACACACTTCAATTAGAAGGCATCTAGCGGCAGAGGGTTCTAACTTGCGGCAGCGAAGCGGGAAAGTTGACCAGATAGTATACATGACGTGTAACGTCTCAGCCGATATTAAGAACAAAATAAAAAATAAAAATGGGGTATTGCATTTCAGCAAGCCGACGTACTTAGCCACTTAGCCACAGAGCCAGGAATCACTTAGGATGATTTCACACTGAAGATGAACGACTAAATCTACATCTACATCCATACTCCGCAAGCCACCTGACGGTGTGTGGCGGAGGGTATTTGACTACCTCTATCGGTTCTCCCTTCTATTCCAGTCTCGTATTGTTCGTGTACTGTAAAGGCGTATCCCCATTGAAAATGGTAGTGTAAGCCGTCCTCGTAAAACAGGTTTTTTTTATAGAAAAGGCAGAGCTCTCTCGTCATTTCAGTCGGATCCTCTTCTTGAATAGGGAACAAGGAAATTTCAAATAGTCAAATGGTTCAAATGGCTCTGAGCACTATGGGACTCAACTGCTGAGGTCATTAGTCCCCTAGAACTTAGAACTACTTAAACCTAACTAACCTAAGGACATCACAAACATCCATGCCCGAGGCAGGATTCGAACCTGCGACCGTAGCGGTCGTGCGGTTCCAGACTGCAGCGCCTTTAACCGCACGGCCATTTCGGCCGGCTTTTCAAATAGTCCATCTCCGTAATCTCTGGATAGCGTCGCTCGAATGCCACATACGGAGTGAGGCACTATTTCGATTTGGATAATTTTTGATAGATGAAAAATATTGATAATGTATTATTATTTTGACGAATACCAACTATGGTCTCATAAAAACAGTGAACAGCATGTTTTCGTAACATTATAAACCACTGAGCTACAGGCATCAATTTTATTTTTCCACTTTTTTATTAGGTAGCTTTTTTTCTGTCTGTTTGGTCGGTATAATTTTGCAGTTGCTTTTAAATTACCTTCCCAGTGAGCTACACATTTTCAGTTTTAAACATGGCTCAGAACTGGATGAACTCGCAACGTTAACTCACTTTCTTCTCTGGTGTGTAGTGGAGGGTAGTTTGTTTCCTCGTCGAGCTGTAGACTTGACAGGTTCAACATAGCTCGGAACTGGATGACAAAGCGATATTAACTGGCTTTTTTGGCTGACGTGTGGTGGAAGGAACTTTCTGTAACACTGCCGATTCACCCTTCCCCTGTTCCAGTCCCAAAATTTTGTGCAAACAACGATTGATGGTAAGCCTCTGTGTCAGCGCGAATATCTATAATTTTTAGCTTCCTTGCCTTTCCATGATGTACACGTAGGCGGAAGCAGTATATTGGCAGAGTCAGGTGAAGATAAACTTTAATAAGCCTGAAATTAGCCCGCACGGTTAGCCGTGCGTTCTAACGCACAGTCTGCTTTCGGCTGCGGTGGGGCGAGGACGTCCGCTGCGCCCCGCCGTGCGCGACCGTGAGCGCTTGCTTGTGTTTACCTTCTCGCGGCGCGAGTTGTATTTGTTCCAAGTTCAGTGCGATTATGGCACACACATGGCGCCACGATACGATCAAAGTTACTTTCCAACCAGATCACGCGCGTCCTCGAGCCTATGAAATAGAACAGTTCATTCGCGACGATCTACGTTTAGATCCGGCGACCGTCGTCGGAATACATTTTTCTATAACGGCGAGCGTGGTTTATGTTAAAATGACCAGTGCAGAGGTCTGCGCGACAGTGGTTTCTAAATACTCGAACTCTCTCCGATTCAAACATTCTGACGGGCATATCGGTGCAGTGACGGTGGATCATGCAGGCATGGGCCTAAGGACTGTAAGAGTTTTTGAGCTCCCTTTCGAAGTCCCAGAGGAAGTTGTCAAGGACGCCTTCCGACCATATGGCAATGTTATCAGCCACGTTGCAGAAAAGTGGCAAACTTTCTCGACGTATAAGGTCTACAACGGTGTGCGCCAAATTAAACTTGAGCTCAAGAAACATGTGCCGTCCTATTTGAACATCGGTGGCTGTCGTGCAATCATCATGTACGACGGTCAACCGCGTACCTGTTCCGGATGTGGGCAGGAAGGCCATGTTCGATCGAGCTGCGTACAACGTAGAATTACGCAGATACCAGTGGGAGACTCCGTTTCCCCGACGGGGACGACAATCCTGCCCCTCACATACGCTCAGACGACGATGCGCACCATAGTTGAGGACGAAACGGGCAATCAGACACATCCATCGACGCCAGAAGTACCAAGGGAGGAAGAGGAAGGACCCTCGGTGCCAACCCATCTGTCGCCCCCTCCACAGCAACAACAGCATCAACAGTCCCACGGACTCCAGACGCAACATAACATTCAGAACGCGATGGACGTGGACGCGAACATTGTCCCAACCGCGGCTTTCCTAGCGGAAGGTGATACGACGCTGGATTGCCTCCCACATTCGGATACGGATGTCCACGTTCGAAAGCAACGTTCGCCCCGACGACGCAAGCGACGTCGGCGGACCCCTTCTGACGATTGCCTCCTACACACGGCCGGTCAAGAAGGTGACATCTCATCAGACAGCATGGATGCTGCGCCTGCTGAGGATCTAAGTGGTGTATACGGGTCACTTGCCCATACTACGAGTGCCCAGTTACTTCTTGCACCACAAACGCGGCAGGTCGCGTCGATGGATGGCGCTCCGTCTACCTCTACCAAAGACGACGTACGTGAGAGAGATTTAGGTGCCGATCAGCTACACAGCATCGTGTTGCACCCACTGTGGTCGGACGATGTTGAGGAACTTCCTGAAGAGGGCACGGGTGACAGGGGAGGGGGCGGCATTGGGGATGCCACTCCTAGCGTGAAAGACTCATAATTTGTAACGGGTTTGGTGGGTCCGGCATCTCTTGCGGTTAGCTTTTATTGCCATGGCGTCTACCCTAGGTGAAGAGGCTAGGCAGCACACCTTTCGCCTTGCCACAATCAACATCAACGCGATAAGGGCACCACACAAACTGACAATGCTCCAACGCATGCTTGATGCGGCGGACATCGACGTGGCCCTCTTACAGGAAGTATGTGTCGCTAGTTTCCCTGACTTCTACGGATATACCGCCCACATCTCCCACGCCTCTTCTACCGATTGTGGTGTGGCCGTTCTGCTACGGGACGGTTTGGCGGCTACGGACGTACTGTACTTACCGAGTGCAAGAGCCATGGCAGTAACTGTCAACGGTGTACGACTCATCAATGTATATGCCCCTTCAGGATCAGGGAGACGGAGAGATCGGGCCCGCTTTTTTTCGGAAGATATTACGCGTCTATTTATGGGCCACATAGACGATATGGTGATCGGAGGAGATTTTAACTGTACATTATCTCCATCTGATCAGCAGCCACATCACGTCCCGTGTGCGGAATTGGAAATGCTAGTGCGTGACCTCCACCTGATTGACACGTGGCGCCACATCCATGGCCCAGCTCCTGGTTACACCCATTATACAAGCCATTCATCAAGTCGGTTGGACAGGTTTTACGTCACAAGCACCCTTTCGACGGCGACGAGAGGAGCAGAGCTCTGGCCCACTGCATTGACCGACCACACAGCCTATATTTGCACCATTGCCCTCCAACCTGCACGTGTGTGGCGCAGTAGGCCCCCCTGGAAACTGAACGTCGCCCATCTGGACGAGCCAGCATGTAAAGGTGCTGTCGAAGAGTCATGGAACGCGTCCTTACGGCGTCGTGGTCGTTACCGATCGACCCTCAGTTGGTGGATTGAATGTGCGAAGCCTGCTCTTAGACGCACCTTCATGGCTTACGGCCGGGAAGCAGCGGCATGGAGGAGAAGCACGGAAAACTTTTATTACACCGTCCTACGGGAATGTCTTGCTATGGAGCCCTCACCTGACAGGCAGATCACAGTCAATCACGCGAAAGCGCAGCTCGTCTCCTTAGCACGCCATCATTTACAAGGCGCTGTTATACGGTCGCGTGCTCCAGACATGATACAATCAGAAAGGCCATCTATGCACCACGTGCTCATAGAACGCAGGAGGCGCCGTAGGGCACTGGTAACCGACATGATAACCGACGACGGTCGACATGTGGTAGAACAAGCAGATATAGCAGAAGCCTTCTATGGGCATTACGCTCAACTTTATTCAGCAGTGCTCCCTGATATGGCGACGGTAGACACCGTTTCAGCACATGTCCACGGTACAGTTCCACCATACATGGTACAGACTTTACTGGGAGAAGTGACAGAAGAGGAAGTGCTCGACGCCATTGGTAAAGGTGCGCCCCATAAATCACCAGGAATCGATGGGTTACCATTAGAGTTCTATCGAGCCTTTAAACAACTGTTGCTACCGTGTTTGATTGAAATTTGCCAGGAATTGATGTCCCCTGGTATAACATTGCCTGCACCATTCTTAGAAGGTATGATTGTCCCCATCCATAAGCCGAAGGGACGGAATCATGTCCGCGACTTAACGTTACTGAACAGCGACTTCAAGATCTTTTCGAGGCTGCTATCGGAACGTATTCGCGGCACACTATTGCACGTCTTGTCCGGCGATCAGACGTCCTTGGGGGGACCCACCAACATCAGAACTGCGTTATGTCGTTACAGAGATCTCATCTCCCTTGCACGGGTGAGACGTTTGCCGGCAGCCCTCGCGTCTATCGACTTTAGCCAGGCTTTTGACCGTGTGGGCCACACTTTCCTCACGGCCGTTCTACGGCGCATGGAATACCCCGACCCCTTTATCACAGTGTTGACACGCCTACTACATGGTGCAACTTCTCGAGCTCTTGTCAATGGAAGACTGACGGCACCCATGCCGATCCGCCGATCAGTACGACAGGGATGTCCATTATCAACATTGTTATTTTCATTGGCCTTAGAACCCTTGTTGTGTGGTCTCCGAGACAGGCTCACTGGGATACAGTTCGGCGGCTCCATCTATCGCTGCACCGCATATGCGGATGATTTGGTGATCGTCATACGAGGAGCTGACGATATGGCCGCGGCTTTGGACTGGATTGAAACCTACGGTACAGCTTCTGGTAGCTAAATCAACGTTGACAAGTCCGTCGCCTTGAGCATCGGGATTGGGCTACCGCAGGAACACATTGCCCCCTTACGATTCAGTGATACTGTACGCTGCTTGGGCTTAGATTTCATGAACGACATGCGACGCGCGACGACGCTCAATTATCGACGCCTTCTTAACCAAATTAGGGCCGGAATTGCAAATCAGCGCTTGCGATCCCTCAACATCGTTCAGCGGGCGTATTATGCCAATGTATACCTTGCGTCCCGCATACCGCATGTCGCCCAAACGCTACCCATTCCGAAGCCCTTGGCTCGTAGCATTATGGCAGCGCTGGGATACTTCGTCACCGCTGGTATGTTACTGAAGATCAGATACGTGCCGGCCGAAGTGGCCGTGCGGTTAAAGGCGCTGCAGTCTGGAACCGCAAGACCGCTACGGTCGCAGGTTCGAATCCTGCCTCGGGCATGGATGTTTATGATGTCCTTAGGTTAGTTAGGTTTAACTAGTTCTAAGTTCTAGGGGACTAATGACCTCAGCAGTTGAGTCCCATAGTGCTCAGAGCCATTTGAACCATCAGATACGTATCTCTTACCCTCCCCAAGGAAAAAGGTGGTCTCGGCCTAGTTAACGTCCATGATAGGGCCATTGCCCTCTATGTTAGATCACATTTATGTCTGCTGCGCCATTGTCCTACGAGCCTCACGAGTCTGCTTCTGACGGCGCTACGCCCTGCTTCACTAAGAGCGCCGGTGCCACTACAGGACATCCCAGCGCCCCTCTTTTATATAGGACGTTTCTATTTAGAACAAAGTTATTGCAGTGTCGCGCTCACGACACCACAAATGGCTACAACTCGACGCCTATATCATGACATGCTGCAACGTCGCCCCCTAAATGTGGTCGAACTAAAATATCCTGACGTACGGTGGCGCGTGGTGTGGAAGACTGTACACGATGCCATGCTTGATTCCGATGTTGTTTCTCAATGGTACGTCGTCGTTAATGGGAAGCTCGTGACGCAAGAACGTCTCTACAATATTCACATGGCAGAATCTCCCAATTGTGTGGGCTGTAATACAGTAGATTCTGACGAGCACCGCCTCAGCTGTGGAGAGGCGGAACCGGTTTGGCACCTAGTGCGGCAGATGCTGGCTTATCTCTTGCGAGTTAGGCCGGAGCATATATCTGCACGCACGTTATTGTTTCCGGATGAGACATTTTACCCCAAGACTCGAACCAACTCTGTCACCTGGATACGTGGACATGCAGTCAATTACCTCTGTCGTGACGGACACAAGGATTTCCTTGACTTCTGGCTCTATTTGCAAGAAAGACATCATGCTATTTCCGGGCATACCAGATATCGACAGTGCTTCGCAAACTACCTATGGAGTGCCTTTCACAGGCCGCCGTGTAGCTGGAATGTTCCAGGCAGTGGCAGATGAGGTCAGAACGAACTGCAAACGACCATATATTGAACAATCTTATCAGTGGGCGCAGTCGCTGGGAAGCCTCACTACGACGTGGTAGATTTCTTTTCATGCTATTTATGTTTCATATCTTCGATGGCGACTTCATTCTGTTTTAGTTTTCCAGGCTTAGTTAACTGTGACTGTTCGCTCATTGATATAAAAAAAATTAAAATAAATAAAACAAAAATATTAAGACGTGGGCAGGAGACCTGCGTTCGAATCCAAATAAATACACAAGAACAAAAAAACAACAAAATGAACAACAAATAAAATTTAATAAAGTATTATACCCTTTCCTTTCTCCTAAAAAAAAAGAAAAAAAAGAGGTCTTTGGTTCAAGTAAAAAAAAAAAAAAACGCACTGGTTTCCGGGGAGGAAGGTGTGCCGGCCCCGGCACGAATCCTCCCGGCGGATTAGCGTCGAGGTCCGGTGTGCCGACCAGTCTATGGATGGTTTTTAAGACAGTTTTCCATCTTCCTCGGCGAATGCGGGATGTTTCCCCTTATTTCGCCTCAGTTACACTATGTCGGCGATTGCTGCGCAAACACTTTCTCCACGTACGCGAGCCGGCCGAAGTGGCCGTGCGGTTAAAGGCGCTGCAGTCTGGAACCGCAAGACCGCTACGGTCGCAGGTTCGAATCCTGCCTCGGGCATGGATGTTTGTGATGTCCTTAGGTTAGTTAGGTTTAACTAGTTCTAAGTTCTAGGGGACTAATAACCGCAGCAGTTGAGTCCCATAGTGCTCAGAGCCATTTGAACCATTTTTCCACGTACGCGTACACCATCATTACTCTACCGCGCAAACATTGGGGTTACACTCGTCTGGTGTGAGACATTCCCGGGGGTGTCCACTGGGGCCGAACCGCACAATAACCCTGGGTACGGTGTGGGGCGGCGGTTGAGTGAGTGGACTGCTGTAGCCTGTTGTAAGGTTGTGTACCACTGAGGTCTATGGCGGGGACGAAGCCTCTCCGTCGTTTCTAGGACCCCAGTACCATACAATACAATACGTCACCAAAGCCTGAAATTTATCACATTTCTCCGTTGTATTCTGATCAAAAACTATGAAATCGACTGAAATATTTGTTAAACGCAAGACTAAAAATCAGAAAATAATTATTTAAATAAAAATGAATTTCTTCTATACCTCATATTCATAGCACTCTGAAAGTTTGAGATTGTGAATTTTTGATAGCTATGAAAATTCTTGTAAGAGTTAAAATGAAGAACGTGAGCCGCATGCAATACATAGTTGATGCATGGCTATTACACTACTTACCAACTAATGCACGAATAGTTCACCTCCTTACTATTATCCGTTGCATGCACCCCACGTTTTTCATTGTAAACCTAACAAGTATTTTTATAACTGTTAAAAAGAGATGGAAACGAGCCACCGTGCTACAACAACCGAGTTATAAAACTGCTGCGGAAGCAAAGGGAACTTCACAGCAAACATAAACATAGCCAAAGCCTTGCAGACAAACAAAAATTACGCTAAGTGAAATGTAATGTGAGGAGGGCTATGCGAGAGGCGTTCAATGAATTCGAAAGTAAAGTTCTATGTACTGACTTGGCAGAAAATCCTAAGAAATTTTGGTCTTATGTCAAAGCGGTAGGTGGATCAAAACAAAATGTCCAGACACTCTGTGACCAAAATGGTACTGAAACAGAGGATGACAGACTAAAGGCCGAAATACTAAATTACTTTTTCCAAAGCTGTTTCACAGAGGAAGACTGCACTGTAGTTCCTTCTCTAGATTGTCGCACAGATGACAAAATGGTAGATATCGAAATAGACGAGAAAGGGACAGAGAAACAATTAAGATCGCTCAAAAGAGGAAAGGCCGCTGGACCTGATGGGATACCAGTTCGATTGTACACAGAGTACGCGAAGGAACGTGCCCCCCTTCTTGCAGCGGTGTACCGTAGGTCTCTAGAAGAGCGTAGCGTTCCAAAGGGTTGGAAAAGGGCACAGGTCATCCCCGTTTTTAAGAAGGGACGTCGAACAGATGTGCAGAACTATAGACCCATATCTCTAACGTCGATCAGTTGTAGAATTTTGGAACACGTATTATGTTCGAGTATAATGACTTTTCTGGAGACTAGAAAACTACTCTGTAGGAATCAGCATGGGTTTCGAAAAAGACGATCGTATGAAACCCAGCTCGCTCTATTCGTGCACAAGACTCAGAGGGCCATAGACACGGATTCCCAGGTAGATGCCGTGTTTCTTGATTTCCGCAAGGCGTTCGACACAGTTCCCCACAGTCGTTTAATGAACAAAGTAAGAACATATCGACTATCAGACCAACTGTGTGATTGGATTGAAGAGTTCCTAGATAACAGAACGCAGCATGTCATTCTCAATGGAGAGAAGGCTTCCGAAGTAAGAGTGATTTCAGGTGTGCCGCAGGGGAGTGTCGTAGGACCATTGCTATTCACAATATACATAAATGACCTTGTGGATGACATCGGAAGTTCACTGAGGTTTTTTGCGGATGATGCTGTGGTATATCGAGAGGTTGTAAAAATGGAAAATTGTACTGAAATGCAGGAGGATCTGCAACGATTTGACGCATGGTGCAGGGAATGGCAATTGAATCTCAATGTAGACAAGTGTAATGTGCTGCGAATACATAGAAATATAGATCCCTTATCATTTAGCTACAAAGTAGCAGGTCAGCAACTGGAAGCAGTTAATTGCATAAATTATCTGGGAGTAGGCATTAGGAGTGATTTAAAATGGAATGATCATATAATGTTGATCGTCGGTAAAGCAGATACCAGACTGAGATTCATTGGAAGAATCCTAAGGAAATGCAATCCAAAAACAAAGGAATTAGGTTACAGTACACTTGTTCGCCCACTGCTTGAATATTGCTCACCAGTGTGGGATCCATACCAGATAGGGTTGATAGAAGAGATAGAGAAGATCCAACGGAGAGCAGCGCGCTTCGTTACAGGATCATTTAGTAATAGCGAAAGCATTACGGAGATGATAGATAAACTCCAGTGCAAAACTTTGCAGGAGACACGCTCTGTAGCTCAGTACGGGCTTTTGTTGAAGTTTCGAGAACATACCTTCACTGAGGAGTCAAGCAGTATATTGCTCCCTCCTACGTATATCTCGCGAAGAGACCATGACGACAAAATCAGAGAGATTAGAGCCCACACAGAGGCATACCGACAATCTTCCTTTCCACGAACAATACGAGACTGAAATAGAAGGGAGAATCGATAGAAGTACTCAAAGTACCCTCCGCTACACACCGTGGGGTGGCTTGTGGAGTATGGATGTAGATGTAGATGTAGATATAGAATTCACAAGCAAAAATTTAGAGCTATCTGTATGGGATTAGGAATCTGTATGTGATGAGAAAAAGTGTTTTATACTTTCTAATCTGATTTAAAAACATGATATCTTAAAAATTCATTTTTATTCAAACAATATTTTAAACTGAAGCTGTGTGGTTTCTTGGTTTCAAAATTGTAGTTATAGAAGTTGATTCAAGAGTAACAGTACACGCTTCATGGGTGTAATGTGTGGATCAAAATTAGACTAAAATTTTGAATAAAGTTTTGTCTGAAACTGCGTTATTTCCTAGTTATGGTATATACTGTCATTTGTGGAAGACATAACATCATGTATATTGAGAACATCGTGCATATGGTAGATGAAGATTCGACCATAAGTACCCGCCATGTAAGTGCTACTGTAGGGATTCATCAATCTACTGTGTGGTGCCTGATCCGAAGACAGCAAATTCTACCCATTACACCTGCAGAAGGTACATGAGGGATACCGTTTGCGGCGTTTAAGGATGAGAGCCTCTTTACCCTTGTGGGCATCGTGAACGCTCATAACATGCACGTGTGGGGGTGTGAGAATCCTCGCGTTACTACAATAAGAAGATATCAACATCGTCTCGCAGTGAACATTTGGGGTCACGTAGTGGACAGTCAGTTACTCGGACCACACGTTGTTCCACAGGGCCTGACTCGCAGAGTGTATTGACAGTTTTTGGAACACGAATTGGGTGGTCTGCTTCATGATGTCTCACTCGCCATAGAACCAGCTTATGGTTTATACACGACGGTGCCCCTCCACAATTCAGTCGGGAGGCAAGAGAGTATGTCGGTGTTGATTATCCCTATTAGTGCAGAGGTCATGCAGGACCAGATGCTTGGTCCGCCAGATCTCTGGACCTTAACCATATGGATTACTACCTTTGTGGCTGTCTCAACAAATTCGTATATCGCATTGCAAAAATGGTTTGTTCAAATGGCTCTGAGCACTATGGGACTTAACTACATTGGTCATCAGTCCCCGAGAACTTAGAACTACTTAAACCTAACTAACCTAAGGACATCACACACATCCATGCGCGAGGCAGGATTCGAACCTGCGACCGTAGCGGTCGCGCGGTTCCAGACTGTAGCGCCTAGAACCGCTCGGCCACTACGGACGGCCTATCGCATTGCAACTGAGAATGTAGCACAGCTACAGCAGCGAACTGAAAATTGCTGTACAGTTGTACAGAAGAGATGAATTTAGCCTGCTACATTCCCAGAGCACTGCACTTTCGTCATCTACATGGGCATCATTTTGAATTTTCTGGGATAAATCTGCAGTAGATGGGTGTTTTTAATCTTGGGTGCCTTCGTGTCGTTGCTTTCTGAGAAGAATTTTTTGTTGTTGTTGGTGTTGCACTTGCATATCTTGGAAATAAAACAGTGTCAGACAAAACTTTGTTTAACATTTTATTCTTATCCTGATGCATAAATTACATGCAGGAGGTGTCTACAGTTACTTCTGAATCACCCTGTAGATGAGTTCTGCTGATCATCATGAGTTCTCCATACGTTAGCACAGCGTCAGCTAATATTACATTACTGTATTAATTTAATTAATCAATTTCGTGCAGCTCAATAGTGAGGTGCAAGTACTTCGTTTGGACGCCACTAAGACGACCTGTGTGTCCCTAGTCTACCCCAGTTATCCAACCAGGGAAAAGAAACCTACTGTTTGACATGGAATCTGAACCACGCGTCGTTCCTGGTGACTCTTCACATCGTTGAGAGGTGACGGCTAGATTAAAGGCAGATTGAAAATTTCAGTAGTCCGACCGGGATTCAATGTCCCGACCTCTCGCTCTCCAGGCACGGGCTATACCGCACGAATACCAGGCCCGACATTACTTCACTAAAAGTCTTTGTAGACCTAAAATGGCCAGTATTCAAGGATATGAGAGGAACGATCATTAGAAGCAAAAAATATGGACTTATGTCCTATTCTGAACGGTTGTCCAGACAGAACATATTTCATGTACATTGCCATTTATTTCCTGTATTTTTCAATACATTGTGAAGTTTACACATGTACTGAAGTTAGTAAACATTACGACATGCGTTTTACAAATTACCAATAAAAATGCTTATTTTTAACACATTCGCTCAAAACATTATCGTAGACGCCACATAACAGCTGTTGTACAGCTCACTATAAATGTTCGAATATCCCACCGTTAACTTCAGTGCACTGTGCGGAGAAGTGCAGTATTGCTTGTCTGAGTGCCTCTGCACGTTCCATAAAGAGGACAGTGGCGTCAAAAGTCGGCCAAACAGCTCATCTCTTGTATTTCCCTTTCGTTTGTACACCTCAGACTTTGTCCAATTTATAAACAAGAAGCTAATGGGGGTAAGGTGTGGCGATCTTGGTGGCCAGTTAGTTATACTAACAAACGAATTTTCCAAAAAAGCGACGAGGTAGGATGGGCTAGGATAAAACGTAAAGGAGAATGGGTGGCACCACTAGGCTAAAAAGAAATGCACAGTAAATGTATTTTGTCTCGGAAACCATTAGGAATATGAGAGTTTTTGCTGATGATTCCTCCTGGGAAACCCTGTGTACAGCAATAATAGTAGCAAAAATTAAATGAACTTCGGCTAAAGTCCTATGACGCCTGATATTCGCAGATTTTGATTCCACTATAGTTCATTCAGACCTTTTAAGAGGCATCAGAGAGTTAACAGAGTGCCCCCTATTTCGAAGAAATAGTATATTATTGAGAAGCGTAAAACTCAGGTTAGGGAATATTCAGCCCACCACAAGAAGATCTTTTTCTCTATATTATTTTCTCACACAGCTGCGAAATAGTTATGTCACTCAATTATTTATACGGAATACAGAGGTTGACATACAGGGTGGATTACAATTAATAGCGAAAACTGAAACAGATGAAAGTGCAAAATTGAAGCAAAAACATTGCTGTAATCACGAGCCCAAAAACGAACCATTTTGAGAGAGAACTGCGAATATGTGGTCATTAACCGCCACTGATTTCTGTATTGAAAACTTACCTAGCTAACCGCGCTCCATAGCCGCGCGGCCTAGGGCGCCTCGCCACGGTTCGCGGACTCCCCCCGTCGGAGGTTCGAGTCCTCTCTCGGGCATGGGTGTGTGTGTTGTTCTTAGCGTAATTTAGTTTAAGCTGGATTCAGTAGTGTGTAAGCCTAGGGACCGATGACCTCAGCGGTTTGGTGCCATAGGAAGTTACCACCAGCACTGACCTAATTAGTGCAAACGTTTTCATAATATAAACTTTCCGATTAAGTTCCCATTTAAATAGACTGAATTCCATGGGAGAATCAACGCGCAGTCTTCAGCTTCTAACTTACCGTGCCCATTGCTTTGGGACCGAACTAATAACAACTAACACAGAGTTATGTAAGCGACCAAATCTTCACGCTTTCCTTCCTTCCACAGGTGCAATGCAGAATGCTTTCCGTCACATACTTTATATTAATGTGAGTGCTGCTAATCCATAATCACGTCTATAACTCAAGAGAGCTTCATAAAAAAAATATAAAACATAAGCCACGGCGAAATTTGTGCGCTCGCAACTATGTAACATGTGACGCAGTGGTACGGATAAAAACTGATCACGAACAAGTGGGTAGGATCTGATATGTTGCTTCTCTGCCCATGGATTCAGAACATCAGTATGGGATATGGTCTCTTCCAGTGGTGACATAGGATGCTCAGTGGCTCACGGTATGTGTATTGGAGCCGGCCAGCATGTTCTCAGTGACAGGCTAGTACGATCTGGTCGACAACAAAAGCACGTGGTGACAGTGTCAGGGCGTTGTTCTGTCTAGGCCGTCCGATGAATGTACAATAGGATTTAACTTCAGTGAGGGAGATTCACACACTGAAATCCGTACTAGTCCACCAGGCCAACCAAGCGTAGTCGGCAATTACCACCAATCAAATTTAATCTTTTCAGACAAGAGTTATTTCTGGAGGAAGGAAAGTATTTTTTATGTGGTAACGCCCTTAGGTGATTTTTCAATGACTTTAGATGCAAGATTTATACAAAAATATGTACCCGTTTTCAAAAAATAATCTGTACACTTGCATTCATTTTATGGACTAAAATAACTAATTCGAAATATTCTCTGTTGTAATAAATAGCGTAATTATCATTCAATAATTACTATGTAGAATATCAGCAACCATATTCAATCACACAATGGAATACAGCAAGTCAATCACATCCGTGTATTCTGGTTGTCACGAGCTGCTGCGCACTTCCTGATATTCTCTCTGTGATGCCCAAGAGTTGCAGCACTTGCACGTGAGGAAATGGTCGAACATTCACAAATGTGTACCTCAGGTCTGCATTGGGAAAAAATACTTCTGTTGCTGCCATGACAAAGTAAAGGTTAATGTACACAACTGTAGTCAGAGGGTCTGAAAGGGCTAGCTCAGGACCATGTGCACATAGCATTGCGAGATGAACGTCCGTATAGACTGTCGGCATTACAATACGCCTAAGAAACTGCTGCACTTGCGTATGTACAAATAACATTGTATGAAATACATGAAAAGTTCGCAGGAGAGCTTCTGTAAAGTTTGGAAGGTAGGAGACGAGATACTGGCAGAAGTAAAGCTGTGAGTACCGGGCGTGAGTCGTGCTTCGGTAGCTCAGATGGTAGAGCACTTGCCCGCGAAAGGCAAAGGTCCCGAGTTCGAGTCTCGGTCAGGCAAACAGTTTTAATCTGCCAGGAAGTTTCACATGAAAAGTATTCGGAGTTGCGAATACGAACAGCCGTCAACAGTATAAGGGAATGATGACAGTGAATATTTGTGCCGGACTGGTTTTCGAACCCGGCTGGATCTTTGTTTTACGCTAGCGGTGACCCTAACCGATTTGTCTATCCGTGCACGACTCACGGTCAAACCAAAACTTCTATGTCTCGATATTCCTGCGTTACAGCCTGCACTCTTAAAAACACATTACACACACTGAAGAGCCAAAGAAACTGGTACACCTGCCTACATGTAGGGACCCGGCGAGCACGCAGAAGTGCCGCAACACGACGTGGCATGGACTCGACAAATGTCTGAAGTAGTGCTGGAGACAACTGACACCATGAATCCTGCAGGGCCGTCCATACATCCGTAAGAGCACGACGGGGTGGAGATCTCTTCTGAACAGCACTTGCAAGGCATCCCAGATATGCTGAATAATGTTCATGTCTGGATAGTTTGGTGGCCACCGGAAGTGTTTAAACTCAGAAAAGTGTTCCTGGAGCCACTCTGTAGCAATTCTGGACGCGTGAGATGTCACATAGTCTTGTTGGAATTGCCCACGTCTGTCGGAAAGCACAATGGACATAAATGGATGCAGGTGAGCAGACAGGATGATTACGTACGTCTCACCTATCAGAGTCGTATGAAGACATATCAGGAGTCCCATACCACTCCAACTGCATACGCCCCACACCATTACAGAGCCTCCACCAGCTTGAAGAGGCCCCTGCTGATATCAGCTCGATACAATTTGAAACGAGACTCGTGCGACCAGGTCACATGTTTCCAGTCATCAACAGCCAAATGTCGGTGTTGACTGGCCCAGGTGAGGCGTAAGGCTTTGTGTCGTGCAGTCATCAAGAATACATGAGTGGGCCTTCGGTTCCGAAAGTCCATACCGATGGAGTTTCGTTTAATGTTTCGGACGCTGACATTTATTGATGGACAAGCACTTAAATCTGCAGCAATTTGCGGAAGGGTTTCACTTCTGTCACGTTTAACGATTCTCTTCAGTTGTCGCTGTCCCGTTCTTGCAGGATCTTTTTCCGGCCGCAGCGATGTCGGAGACTTGATGTCTTACCAGATTCCTGATATTCACGGTACAACCGTGAAATGGTCATACGGGAAAATCCCCACTTTATCGCTGTCTCGGAGATGCTGTGTCCCATCGCTCGTGCGCTGACTATAACATCACGTTCAAACTCACTTAAATCTTGATAACCTGCCATCGTAGCAGCAGTAACCGATCTAACAATTGCGCGAGACACTTTTTGTCTTATATAGGCGTTGGAGACCGCAGCGCCGTATTCTGCCTGTTTACATAAATCTATATTTGAATACGCATGCCTATACCAGTTTCTTTAGAGCTTCAATGTAGTTCCCGTACAAGGGGGGATATTTTAATTGAAAGTCACTGCCTGGTGTCATGCATGCACGTCCGAAGGAACACTGCTTCGTTTTTCTTAACAAAAAAGACACTGGAATATCGCGCCGGCCGAAGTGGCCGCGCGGTTCTGGCGCTGCAGTCTGGAACCGCGAGACCGCTACGGTCGCAGGTTCGAATCCTGCCTCGGGCATGGATGTGTGTGATGTCCTTAGGTTAGTTAGGTTTAACTAGTTCTAAGTTCTAGGGGACTAATGACCTCAGCAGTTGAGTCCCATAGTGCTCAGGGCCATTTGAACCATTTTAAAGTCTGCCTTCGGCAGTGACACAGTGCGGACCGTGTTGCCAGCCGGCCGCGCTGTGGTGCGCGCGCCTGTTTGTTTACGCCGGAGCAGCTTCGCGTGTGCGGTGTTGTGAGTCTAGAACGAGATGGCACACTCGTACAGAAAAACGACTTTGAAGTTCAGTTTTGCGAACGACTATACACGACCAAAGGCACACGAGATTGAACGTTTCTTCAGAGAAGAGGTAAAAATCGATCCACAGGAAATCGTGGGAATCAATTTATCGCTCGTTTCAAGCGTCGTCTATGTCAAGCTTGTTGACGAGGCTGCTTGCGACAGGCTTCTACAACGATCACCGAACGGGTATCGTTTCTGTCATGCCGACGGGAATGTTGGTGCGGTTACAGTCGATCACGCGGGAATGGGGATCCGCACTATACGAGTCTTCGAACTTCCGTTTGAGGTCCCGTCTGAACTTGTTACCGACGCCTTTCGACCATACGGTACAGTTCTATCCCATGTGGCCGAAAAATGGACGAGTTTTACCACGTATCCCGTTTTAAATGGGGTGAGACAAATACGGATAGAACTGCGCAAGCACGTCCCCTCTTATTTGTACATAGGAGGTTGTCGAGCGATTATAATCTATGATGGGCAACCTCGCACTTGCTCGGGGTGCGGGAAAGAAGGTCACGTCCGCTCGGAATGTCTCCAGCGACGTTTAGTGCAAACTCCACGGGATGACGTTCAGGCGCCACAACAGACGACTGTCTTACCGTTGACCTTTGTGGAAGCCCTGAGAGGCGACGTGAGGGAGATTTCCGATGGGCACCAGCAGCTGCCCCCTATAGAGAACATGGACACCACCGGACTGGAACTCCGACCATCGGCTCCACCACAACAGACACAGGACACCACACAAGAGATGCAGCTGACGGCCGCCCCAGGCTCATCCGTGGTGGCTGCCAGTGCTTCCACCGAGAGCGTGATAGGCCAGGCCCAAGACGGAGGATACGCAACCCAGACAGCCGATGCGGAAGCAAGGCAACGGAAACAGCGTTCGCCGAAGAGAAGAAAGAAGCGTCGACTGACTTCTGCTGACGATAGCCATAGTCCCGAGGGGACAGTGGACGACAACGACAGTATCGACCTGAGACCAGTGGATTCAACGGATACCGAGATGACGATGCAGGAACTACACAGCGATGATAACTTGAACTCTCCTTCTGGTGACCGGAAGACGGAAGTGGAGATGACAACTGTCCAAAATCAGAGCGATGACAACGTTACCTCCCATCCTTCGACCTGTTCCGGAAATATGCTGGGGGACTGGGCGCAAGAAATGGACCAACAGGAACAGGAACAGGAACAGGATGAAAATGCGAACGCGACGATTGAGGATAGTCCTGGCCAAAGGCCGGGAGGGGTCGGGAAATGTTAACCAACTTAGTGTGTTGAGGAGCGCCGGGGGTGCAGATGGCCGCTTAATGACACAGCCCTACAACTGATGAACACAAGCCAGGCGTACCGCATTGCCACGATAAACATTAATGGCATACGAACACCGCTTAAAATTCAAATGCTGAAAGACATGTTACGCGCTGCGGACGTGGACATTGTACTCCTACAAGAAGCGCGCTTCACATCGCCGCCAGAGTTCTACGGTTACGAGGCACATTATTCAGTGCACGATGAAAGTGGATGCGGCGTAGAGATTCTCACCAGGGAAGGAATAGGAGTGGAGGACGTCAGGTCTCTCCCTTCGGCACGTGGCATAGCGATCACTGTCGACGGCGTTCGTTTTATCAATTTATACGCACCATCTGGCTCCACAAAACGGAGAGAAAGGGCGACTTTTTACACCGAAGAGATAGCACCGTTGTTCGCTGGACGCTTTGATAACTATATAGTGGGCGGCGACTTCAATTGTGTCGTCGACAAAAAGGACCAAGTACCTCATTATGTGCCATGCATGGAACTGCGTGCGTTGATTACCGAAATGGCGCTACTGGATACCTGGGAACTGCAGCATGGTGACAGACCGGGTTATACGTTTGCCACGGGACACTCGGCGAGTAGACTTGATAGGGTGTATGTGACACGAGCACTACGGACGGCGGGCGATACTGGATGCCGAAATCTGGCCAGCGGCTTTTACGGATCATATGGCGTACGTTTGTACGATTTCACTAACGCGTCAGACGATATGGCGGAGTAAAGGTCACTGGAAAATGAATTGTGCACTTCTACGTGACACTGAATGTCACCGGTCGATAGAGGCGGCCTGGGAGAACTGCGTTCGCCGCCAACGAGCCTACACCTCGGTTCTCCAGTGGTGGATTAAATGCGCAAAACCAACGTTACGGAGAACGTTGATACGATACGGGCAGGACAAATCGCAGTGGAACCGCACGACGGCTGATTTTTATTTTACAGCCCTGAGGGAGCTGATGACCCAACAACCATCGCCGGAAAGGCACACGGCCATGCGCAGGATAAAAGCCAAGTTATTACAGCTTACGAGACTAAGAATGGAAGGTATAATGGTCCGGGCGAGATTGGCGGACACAGTTGCTGCCGAAACCCCCTCCATGCACCACGTGGTACGTGAACGCCAACGACGACGCAGGACATTGATCAGGGAACTCATCTCTGAAACTGGCCAGCAAGTTGTGAACCAGCGTGATATTGCGCATGTGTTTACCGACTATTTCCGCCAGTTATATGGACCTGTACATGCGAACCACGAGACACTACATGATGTCATCTCGGAAATGCCAGATAGAGGACCACCACTGGATGCAGAGACTTTCATCACAGCGATAACAGAGGACGAGCTGACAGACGCAATTGCCAGGGGGGCACCGAACAAGTCCCCAGGACAGGACGGCTTCCCAATTGAATTTTACCGCGCCTTTGCATACCTCATGGGACGGACCTGGATTCAGATGTACAACGAACTCCTGTTACCGCAGACTGAGATACCTGTCGAATTCACGGAGGGTATCATCATCCCAATACCCAAACCACGCGGTGGCAGACGGCCAGGAGATTATAGACCTCTCACTCTCTTGAACTGCGACTATAAGATTTTCGCGCGCATCCTTGGGGCTCGCTTGCGGTCTTCACTTTCTGATAGGCTCCTCAGAGATCAAACTTGCCTCGGCGGCAAGAGTAACGTACATACGGCGCTCGGTGACTACCGAGATATCATCGGATTAGCAGCGGCATGCCGAGTGCGTGGGGCACTCGTCGCTATTGACTTCGATCATGCGTTCGACAGAGTGGATCATACCTTTTTGCATGCGGTGATGGGCAGATTGGGAATCCCGCAGGCCTTCATCCTAGTGATCATGCGACTGTTACACGGCGTACGATCAAAGGTCTCGGTGAATGGGCGGGGCACTGACTACATTGTTATTTCAAGGTCAGTTCGTCAAGGTTGCCCCCTTTCGATATTTTTGTATGCAATGGCTTTGGAACCCTGTCTATATGGTCTCCGAAGACGGTTGGAGGGAGTGCCGTTGCCACAACTGACCTTTCATTGCCGCGCTTATGCTGACGATGTGATGCTGGTGGCACGGACAGGCGAAGAAGTACGTACGGCGTTGGCATGGATACAGCGCTATGGGATGGCGGCAGGAAGCGTGCTTAATCTACAAAAATCACGCTGCATGAACGTCGGTCGAGGATTACAACCGGGGGAGGAAGGCCCGCTCATCTTAGTTAAGACCATCAAATGCCTAGGTATTACGTTCCACACGGATGTGCAGCGGACAGCAGCGGATAACTACCGACGCATGTTGAAGCTGATGCGGACAATGGTGCTGTTACAGACATTAAGAGCGTTGGATATGATTCAGAGGGTGACCTATGTTAACGTATACCTAGCACCGAGACTCACTCACGTAGCGCATGTCCTGCCTTTAACGCGCACAATGGCATCACGGATACAAGCAACTTTCGGAACCTACGCGAGTGTGGGACACCTGTTTAAGATCCGATACACAACGCTTACGCTACCACCTGGAGAGGGTGGACTTGGTCTAGTGAACGTGTATGAAAAGGCACGGGCGTTATTCGTAAGTACGATTTTCCGACAGTGGCGCGGTCAATTTCGCAATATCTCGGGTGCGTTGGCCGATGTACTAGCGCCCACTTCAATGCTGCCCCCAGTCAATGTGGGCCATATTTCACCGAAGCTGTCACATTTCAAGTCTTTTTTTTTTTGGAGCTTAGCTATGTCAGAGATTCCTTCCCAACAACACGACTACCGACGACGCGAGACGTATACCAACTCTTACTGCGCCGGTGCCCCAGGAATACCCTGGAAAAGAAGTACCCAGACAAGAACTGGCGACAGATATGGCGCGTTATACGGAACGTTTACCTCCCAACGTCGGTACGCTCAACATGGTATGTGGTGATAAATAGGAAGTACGCAACAAATCAACGGCGGCACGCGATTCATTTGGCAGACACTCCACTATGTTTAGGCTGCGCAACAGTGGACACTGATGAACATCGTTTAGTATGTAGTGGGACGGCTCCAGTGTGGCACTTGGCACAACAGATATTGGCGTTCCTGTTACGCTCCGCCCCTCACACAATTTCATCAGACACACTTTTTTTCCCCCAAGAATCTTATTTCCCGGTCCAAAAAAACCAATGCGGTGACATGGGTGCGGGGAATGGTGGTGGGCTACGTATATAACGAATCGGAAACGGACAAAATTGATTTTTGGCATTTTCTCCTGGATGGACACACGAAACTGCAACAGCATAAGAAATATAGGCAAGACTTCGCTAATTACTTGCGACTTACATTTACCGACCCGCCGGCCAGATGGGGTGTGACGGGTGAGAGATGAGATAGACGAAGAAGCCGAGATAGACATCGATCACACTTACGGACCCTTAGTTAACTTCGAGAAGACGACCCAGTCTTACACCAACGTCTGGAGAACGAGTCGATAGATGGCTCTCTTGCTTTATCGAACGTTGGGGCGTGAGCAGATGTCGCCCCCGACACGAATTTCATTTCATTGCTACAGGAGCATGTTTCTTTTGTATTTGTACTATCCGCAATGTCTTCATGTCTTTCATTTGGGCATTTTCAGTTTTATTCATTTCCTTAATTAATTTTCTCATTAGCCACTATTTGTCAACATAGGGACTTTGTAGACACTATTTATGCGATAGTACCACAAAATGTATGTCAGCAAAGGTGGTAAGCCTGACATTCGATTTAAAAATAAATAAATAAATAAATACATAAATAAATAAATAAATAAAAATAAATAAATTAAATAAAATAAAAAAAATTAAAAAGAATAACAAACAAAAAACAAAAAAACAAAAAAAGTTGGTAGAGCACTTGCAAAAAAAAAATGGTAGAGCACTTGCCCGCGAAAGGCAAAGGTCCCGAGTTCGAGTCTCGGTCAGGCAAACAGTTTTAATCTGCCAGGAAGTTTCACATGAAAAGTATTCGGAGTTGCGAATACGAACAGCCGTCAACAGTATAAGGGAATGATGACAGTGAATATTTGTGCCGGACTGGTTTTCGAACCCGGCTGGATCTTTGTTTTACGCTAGCGGTGACCCTAACCGATTTGTCTATCCGTGCACGACTCACGGTCAAACCAAAACTTCTATGTCTCGATATTCCTGCGTTACAGCCTGCACTCTTAAAAACACATTACACACACTGAAGAGCCAAAGAAACTGGTACACCTGCCTACATGTAGGGACCCGGCGAGCACGCAGAAGTGCCGCAACACGACGTGGCATGGACTCGACAAATGTCTGAAGTAGTGCTGGAGACAACTGACACCATGAATCCTGCAGGGCCGTCCATACATCCGTAAGAGCACGACGGGGTGGAGATCTCTTCTGAACAGCACTTGCAAGGCATCCCAGATATGCTGAATAATGTTCATGTCTGGATAGTTTGGTGGCCACCGGAAGTGTTTAAACTCAGAAAAGTGTTCCTGGAGCCACTCTGTAGCAATTCTGGACGCGTGAGATGTCACATAGTCTTGCTGGAATTGCCCACGTCTGTCGGAAAGCACAATGGACATAAATGGATGCAGGTGAGCAGACAGGATGATTACGTACGTCTCACCTATCAGAGTCGTATGAAGACATATCAGGAGTCCCATACCACTCCAACTGCATACGCCCCACACCATTACAGAGCCTCCACCAGCTTGAAGAGGCCCCTGCTGACATCAGCTCGATACAATTTGAAACGAGACTCGTGCGACCAGGTCACATGTTTCCAGTCATCAACAGCCAAATGTCGGTGTTGACTGGCCCAGGTGAGGCGTAAGGCTTTGTGTCGTGCAGTCATCAAGAATACATGAGTGGGCCTTCGGTTCCGAAAGTCCATACCGATGGAGTTTCGTTTAATGTTTCGGACGCTGACATTTATTGATGGACAAGCACTTAAATCTGCAGCAATTTGCGGAAGGGTTTCACTTCTGTCACGTTTAACGATTCTCTTCAGTTGTCGCTGTCCCGTTCTTGCAGGATCTTTTTCCGGCCGCAGCGATGTCGGAGACTTGATGTCTTACCAGATTCCTGATATTCACGGTACAACCGTGAAATGGTCATACGGGAAAATCCCCACTTTATCGCTGTCTCGGAGATGCTGTGTCCCATCGCTCGTGCGCTGACTATAACATCACGTTCAAACTCACTTAAATCTTGATAACCTGCCATCGTAGCAGCAGTAACCGATCTAACAATTGCGCGAGACACTTTTTGTCTTATATAGGCGTTGGAGACCGCAGCGCCGTATTCTGCCTGTTTACATAAATCTATATTTGAATACGCATGCCTATACCAGTTTCTTTAGAGCTTCAATGTAGTTCCCGTACAAGGGGGGATATTTTAATTGAAAGTCACTGCCTGGTGTCATGCATGCACGTCCGAAGGAACACTGCTTCGTTCTTCTTAACAAAAAAGACACTGGATTATCGTACCTGACATTGTGTCGCTGTGCACGAGACCACTTGGCCTGTCATGCCTTTATACGGCCAGGATCATTACGTATCCCAGAGGCACTTCAGGTAAGATCGCCACGATCACTCTACAGGGAAAGCCGCGACTCCTACTATCGTGCTGTTCTTCCTGTGTCGTAGTGTTCAAGCACTGGTCTTGTACTCGTGAGGGCACTGATTTGCATTCCGGTTTGGCCAATATGTCTAGCAAGGACAGGTACTATGGTAGATATTGCCTTTACTGATGTTGTCTTTGCCTGCCCTGATCCTGTCTGCCCCTCTAGAACATTCTACACCGGCGTGAAATGAACCTGTGGGTGACATTCAGCCTCTAAGTTGTCAATTACGCGGCCACATAGAATGTTACCAGAATTTGTTCTCCGTGGAGTCCTCCTTCAACTTAAGTCCGAATACTGTGCGCCATAGCCTACGATTTAGTCAGGATCACTATTCTCAAAACTTTTACTCATAAATTGAGATGCAAGCGCACTAAACTGTCTCGGACTGGAGAGCCACGCAATCCATGTCATGCCATCACAATTTCGTTTGCATAGTGTCACCATAATATAATGATTTTCGTGGAGCTCGAAGTTCTCTTAGGTTATGTACATAAGGAAAATGGGCATATATTCTTTAATAAAGGAATGAAGTGGGATTTAGAGAGTCATTGTTCTCGGAAACAACAGTGTTGTCTAGAAGAGCGGACAAATGTACAGAAAATTTATCATACGCAAACACAAAATGTATTGGAAAATTCTAGAGCTACCCAGCTTAGTCGTTTTCATTCCTTTTAGAATCTATGTATCAGAGTTCCTGTATTGGACTTCGTGAGCTAGCATGTATCACACGATGTATAGAATATATGGGTCCCATTATTGTGATCTACAGTGCAAAATGTTTGCAGCCGTTTACGAAGTTAATTAGCTGTAGTTTTTGTAGTACTGGAGTGGTCCTGAAACAAACTCACGGCTGTTCTCCTTCCTCTGTTGCATCCAATCTGAAATTGTGATCTGACTCGTAGTATCTCGACTTTCTTTCAGATTAACTGCATTGAGACGGTTAGGAGCGTTTTCTGCCATGGAACCTAAGGCACAACCCACCTAATCTCGTTGTTTCACTGCGCGTTACATGTAAGTAATCTCTTTATTGAAACACAGATTTCATGATTTCTTTATTTGGCTCCAACGTTTACAGTATTTTTACAAGAAAAATGGGAAACATTTTGAATACAGCTACCAAAAGTGTGGGTACTGAACAACGCAATTTGCAAGGCCGTGCATCAAAGTAATGCCTCGGAATTTTTAGTCTGAAAACTCTTAAAGCTTTTGAAACAAAATAAACTTTATTAACATTCTACATCTTCTTCAAGTCTACGTATTTATTTCTCAACAATGTCACCCTGGCGACGAAGACATTTCTCCCAACGAGAGACCAGTTTGTTGACACTGTCACTGCAGTATGTTTCACTTCGTTGAAGGAGCCACAACCTCACCTCTGCTTGCAGCACTTCATCACTATCAAAGCAGTGCCCTCGAAGGGATTCTGTAAGTTTTAGAAACAGATGAAAATCGGAGGGGGCCAAGCCGGGACTGGATGAAGGATGATCGATGACAGCGAACCCAAGGCGTCGGATTGTTGCTGATGTCGCAGCGCTCGTGTGGAGTGCGGCATTGCCATGCTGAAGGAGAGGCTGCTATGACGAACTCTTCAAATTCGAAATTCCATTACAGCACGCTATTGCTCACGAACCGACACATTTACGTTACCCGTAGCCATGTTAAACGCTACAATTCGGATCCCTCTAGCAGCAGAGAGTAGAAAATATGTAGACCTGAAGAATAAAGATGTAGAATGTTAATAAAGAACGTTTTATTTAAAAAAACTTTAAGAACTTTCACATAAAAAATTCGATGACACTAATTTTCAGCACGCCCGCTTATCACTGCTTCTTCCAGTCGCAATATATGCGCATTCCTTTTAAGTTTGCGACATTTCTGTGATGTACAGGGTGACAATTATTGAACTATATAAATAAAATCGTCATAACTTCTTAACGGTTTGCGTCAGGACGTCCAAACTGCAGGACTGGCCGCAGAGCACGATGGGAATTAGGATGGGTGGCATTGCGACGAAGCCCACTTTCATTTGGATGGGTTCGTCAGTAAGCAAAATTGGCCCATTTGGGAGATTGAGTATCCGCATTTCACCATCGTGAAGTCTCATCACCTTCAACTGGTGACTGTGTGGTGAGCGCCGTCGCGGTGGTCTAGCGGTTCTGGCGCTGCAGTCCGGAACCGCGGGACTGCTACGGTCGCAGGTTCGAATCCTGCCTCGGGCATGGGTGTGTGTGATGTCCTTAGGTTAGTTAGGTTTAAGTAGTTCTAAGTTCTAGGGGACTTATGACCTAAGATGTTGAGTCCCATAGTGCTCAGAGCCATTTGAACCATTTGAACTGTGTGGTGTGCAATGTGCAGTTACGGAATAATCGGTGCGATTTTCCTTGTTGTCACGGTGACTACCGAACAGTACGTGAAGGTTTTGGTAGACGATTTCTTCCCCTTTATCCACAGGGACTCTAATTTTGACAAGATGTGGTTCATGTACGACGGAGCTCGATCCCATCGAAGAAGGAGAGTGTTTTATGTCCTGGAGGAGCACATTGGGGACCGCATTCTATCTCTGGGCTACCCAGAAGCCACTGGCATGGGCCTCGATTGGCCGCCATATTCTCCGCATCTGAACACACGTGACTCCTTTTTGTGGGGCTGTGTCAAAGACAAGGTGTACAGCAAAACCCCCAAAACCATTGCTGAACTGAAAATATCCATTCAGGTGGCCATCGACAGCATCGATCCGACACTTCAACGGGTCATGCAAAATTTCGCTATTCGTCTGCGCCACATTATCTCCAATGATTGCAGGCATATCGAACATATCATAACCTAAATCTAAATATCTGTAGTGACGTTTACATGTCGAATAAAGCGTGAGCAGGCCGTAGTTTGTAACTAATGTACGTTTTTTTAATATTGTTCAATAATTGTTACCCTGCATCTAAATTATTTCGCCATTCGTGTTGACATTTCTCTTCCTTGACATCATCAGCTTTATGTGGCAAATAATGGGCAATGGCAGAGTATCTTACTGACACATTCCATTCTGAAGTGATGATTTTGCTACCATTTATACCTATTTTCAGTTAGTTTTCAAGTACCGCAAAGAGAGTCGGGTCGCAAACATCTACTCGTGTATATAGGGTAAGTCAAAATTTGTGCACAGCGATGCTACAGCACGATTCCTTATGGGCTAAATTAATGCTACAAAAATGTCTTACAAAATTTTGTGTCATGCATATTTTCGGTAGAAACGGGACGTCTAAGGAAGGCAATTTGGCAATGCCATAAGTGCATCTCCGACAAGAATCTTTGTTCAATAAATACAACGTTTCTCCCCAGTAAGGGCAGTGGACAGATTCTTAGATTACATTACTGGATTTTGTGAGGTCTATTCCGGGTCCAGGTGTTCTTTCATTTATTTTCTAATTTTGATCTGCCCAACAACGCTGTAGTATACACTATTTATTAAATGATACGTAACCCACAAATTAATCTTTTTAATGTCGAACATCACAGTTATCGGTCAGGCACGTCAGCGCTATTCATAAAGAGTAATAATCAGTTAAAAATAAACCGTCTGTCATAGCACAGAAGTAATTACAAAATTTATCAATGTGGAAATATTAAACACACTTATTACATTCAGTAAGAGCGGACAGCTGTAATATTTTAAATACACCATCGGTAACAGCATGTCTTTCACAGAGCATACGTACTCTCCAGTACAGATGCTCAGCTCCATCTCCTTTCGTCTCCAAACATTTACCAACTAGCAGGATCGTGTTTCTCTGAACTCTTGGCTTAATATAATAGAAATTACTGTACTGTCATTTCTGTATTAGTATTTACTAACAATTGTGGGTGGTTTCTGTAAGACCTGTTGAAACTTCTGTACAACGCGAAAGAAACCAGATACCATAATCGTGCGATCCAAAATTAGAAAACTAAAAAAAATCTACGTATAGACTCCTCTGTATAATATTTCCTCACTAGTAACTAGCATCGTTGTCATATTGCTCTACATTTGGAGAGGGAGACTCTGAACTAGGCATGCGTGTTGAGACGATATATCTGTAGATCTATAGTGGAACATCAAAGTTTTTGTGACGGTATTTTTTGCCACTTGGAAGATACGATACGTCGTCATTACGAACATGCGAAAATGAATTAAGAGCGTTAGACACAGTCCTCTGTTGCAGACTGTTAACGAATGTCCGAGCATACGGAATAGTTACTCTGATATGTGAGTGGCTTGAGGACTTCTTACGTAATAGAGCCCGCCCGGCTAGCCGTGAGATCTAACGCATTGTTTCCCGTGCGGGAAGGCGTGCCAGTTCCCCGTCAGGAATCTACCCGGCGGATAAGTGTCGAGGTCCGATGTGCCGGCCAGCCTGTGGATGGTTTCTAAGGCGGTTTTCAACCTGCCTCCGCGAATGCGGGCTGGTTCCCCTTATTCTGCCTCAGTTACACTATGTCGGCGATTGCTGCGCAAACACTGTCTCCACGTACGCGTACACCATAGTTACTCTACCACGAAAATATTGGGGTTACACTCGTCTGTAATGCTGAAATGAGACGTTCACGGGAGGGGTGGGGGGGAGGCGGAAGTCCACTGGGGGCTAAACAGCACAACAACCCTGGGTTCGGTGTGGGGCGGGGGTGGGGTGAGTGGACTGCTTTAGGCTGTTGTGGGGTTGTGTACCACTCAGGGCTACAGCGAGGACGAAGCCTCTCCGTCATTTCTAGGTCCCCAGTTCAACACATACATACACTACTGGCCATTAAAATTGCTACAGCATGAAGATGACGTGCTACAGACGCGAAATTTAACAGAAAGGAAGAAGATGCTGTGATATGCAAATGATTAGCTTTTCAGAGCATTCACACAACGTTGGCGACAGTGGCGACACCTACAACGTGCAGACATGAGGAAAGCCTCCAACCGATTTCTCATACACAAACAGCAGTTGACCGGCGTTGCCTAGTGAAACGTTGTTGTGATGCCTTTTGTAAGGATGAGAAATGCGTACCATCACGTTTCCGACTTTGATAAAGATCGGATTGTAGCCTATCGCGATTGCGGTTTATCGTATCGCGACATTGCTGCTCGCGTTGGTCGAGATCCCATGTCTGTTAGCAGAATATGGAGTCGGTGGGTTCAGGAGGGTAATACGGGACGCCGTGCTGAATCCCAACGGCCTCGTATCACTAGCAGTCGAGATGACAGGCATCTTATCCGCATGTATGTAACGGATCGTGCAGCCACGTCTCGATCCCTGAGTCAACAGATGGGGACGTTTGCAAGACAACAAACATCTGCACGAACAGTTCGACGACGTTTGCAGCAGCATGGACTATCAGCTCGGAGACCATGGCTGCGGTTACCCTTGACGCAGCATCGCAGACAGGAGCGCCTGCGATGGTGTACTCAACGACGAACCTGGGTGCACGAATGGCAAAACGTCATTTTTTCGGATGAATCCACGTTCTGTTTACAGCATCATGATGGTCGCATCCGTGTGTGGAGACATCGCTGTGAACGCACATTGGAAGCGTGTATTCGTCATCGCCATACTGGCGTATCACCCATCGTGATGGTATCGGGTGCCGTTGGTTACACGTCTCGGTTACCTCTTGTTCGCACTGACGGCACTTTGAACAGTGCACGTTACATTTCAGATTCGATCCCTGCGAAACCCTACATTTCAGCAGGAGAATGCACGACCGCATGTTGCAGGTCCTGTACGCGCCTTTCTGGATACAGAAAATGTTCGACTGCTGCCCTGGCCAGCACGTTCTCCAGATGTCTCACCAACTGAAACCGTCTGGTCAATGGTGGCCGAGCAACTGGCTCGGCACAATACGCCAGTCACTTCTCTTGATGAACTGTGGTATCGTGTTGAAGCTCCATGGGCAGCTGTACCTGTACACGCCATCCAAGCTCTGTTTGACTCAATGCCCAGGCGTATCAAGGCCGTTATTATGGCCAGAGGCGGTTGTTTTGGGTTCTGATTTCTAAGGATCTATGCACCCAAATTGCGTGAAAATGTAATCACATGTCAGTTCTAGTATAATATATTTGTCCAATGAATACCCGTTTATCATCTGCATTTCTTCTTGGTGTAGCAATTTTAATAGCCAGTAGTGTACATACGTAATGGCGCCCAGTACGTTGTTCAATAATGGCTCTGAGTACAATGCGACTTAACATCTGAGGTCGTCAGTCCGCTAGAACTTAGAACTACTTAAACCCAACTAACCTAAGGACATCACACACATCCATGCCCGAGGCAGGATTCGAACCTGCGACCGTAGCAGTTGCGCGGTTCCGGACTGAAGCACCTAGAACCGATCGGCCACAGTGGCCGGCTCCAGTACGTTGTCTTCGACGGCGAGTGTGCACTGCAGACAAGGGTATCGTCATGAGTACCTCAGGGAAATGTGATAGGACGGTCTTATTCTCTGTATACGTAAATGATCTGACGAACAGACTTAGCAGCAATTTGCGCGTTTGCCGATGACGCTGTGGTGTACGGGAAGCTGTTGTCGTTAAGTGACTGTAGGCGGATACAGAATGACTTGGATAGAATTTCTAGTAGGTGTGAGGAATGGCAGCTTTCTCTAAATGTAGAAAAATGTAAGTTAATACAAACGAGTAGGAAAAATAATTCTGTAACGTTCGAATACAGCATTAGTAGAGTGCTGCCTGACCAAGTCACTTCGATTAAATATTTAGGCTCAACGTTGCAAACCGACATTAAATGGAACGTACGGACGGTGGTAGGAAAGGCGAATAGTCAACTTCGGTTTACTGAGAGTATTTTAGGAAACTGTAGCTTATCTATAAAAGAGAACGCGTACAGAACAATAGTGCGATCCATTCTCAAGTATCGTACGGTTATATGGGATCCCCACCAGGTCACATCAGAGGAAAACACCGAAGCAATTCAGAGGCGTTCTGCTAGATTTGTTACCGGTAAGTTCGATAATCACGTAAGTGTTACGGAGTTTCGTGAAGTGAAATGGAAATCCCGGGAGGATGGCGGGCGGGGGAAGGGAGGGGGAGACGACGTTCCTTTCGAGAGGCACTACTGAAAAAATTTAGAGAACCGGTATTTGAGGCTGAATGCAGAATAATCTGCAGCCGCCAACGTACATTTCGCGTAAGGACCACGAAGATTAAATAACAGAAATTTGGGCTCGGATGGAGGCACATGGACAGTCGTTATTCCCTCACTCCTTCGCGAGTGGAATGACTAGTAGTGGTGCAACGCACCTTCCGCCATGTACCGTGCGGTGGCTGGTGGCGTGTGTCTGTAGATATAGATGAACCTAGAGATTTTGTAGACTTGTTCCTCTGATTGTGGTTGGTGTCTCTGTAATTAGCAATGGTGCTTTAAGGATAGTTTTGCTGACCATATGATACACGCCCCGGCTGATAGGATCTAGATTCTTTTAGGTGCCGTAGGATAGACGAACGCTGTTTCTTGTACGTTGGGTAGAACATAAGTGTTTATCAAGTGCAATGTTTTTAAATGTTCTACATGCCGTTGCCGACGTTCCCGAACGCATGAAGCGCACTCTAATTTGCCAGTTCATTTGAACCATAAGCTGAGGGTCTGCCAGATTATGCATCCTAATTGTTTTCGATCTGTTACATTCGGTAGCCAGTCCGTATAAAGTAGTGGGCTTCCGGACCCGGAATGTGAGATGGCGGGCCTATCCTTGTTTATGTCCAGATCATACGCTTCGACAATGCGGGGCATTATAAATACGTCATCGTCATCTGCCAAGATTTCACTGCTGTCAGTTTATGCCTACATCGACAAGCCGCAGCCACAAATTGTTACACCCGTGAGAGTTGTATATAACTGTTGCAGCAACGGCTGCACTTCATAAGCAATTGATGTACGCCATAATGGGCAGCCTTTGTGGACTCCTAATCGTAACAATACTGGCGCAGCGATGGACTGGTTAACTTTAATTTTGGTAGCAGTGTTAGCAAGACACACCGTAACAGTTTCAACAAATCGGTCGGTGACAGCACTTTGACGTATACGCTTTCGTGTATAGGAATGATCCACTCGATCGTATGCGTCCTAAGAACCCCAATAGTGCAGGAACATTCGCCTGATATGCCGTTACTGTCACATCACGGTATGTCGCCATTTTATTGCTCATGCTTCAGCTAGTTATTATACTATTTTGATAATCACGCAGGGCTCGTTGTATAACTTGTTTTAGCCGTGAAGTGAAACCACGGGTGTGAAGTTTAAAATCAGTTTTGAGACCGTTATTGGCCGAATGTGCCGTATTTTTGTCTGAGAAAATTTTTTAACAGTTAAGATGGTGACGCCTTTCGTGATATTATGTGGTAACGCATCTGCTCGTAGTAGGTCGTTATAAATTTGACTCAATTTCGGTCCCATCACTTAGTAGTAGCGATCATAAAACTATGAGGGGATTTCATCAATGCCCTGGGAATTATTAGCAGGAATTTGTTACATTATTTCAACCATTTCACCTTGAATGATAGGCAGTACTAGTGGCTGGTTATCCAAGTCGGTAATCATATCCTGGTGTGAAGGCTGGGACAGCCAAGGCGGGATATAAATGCCTGGCGCTTCCGTAGGACAATAAAGATGCTGGAAGTGTCGTAAAACGTAGATTTTTATTTCGCGTTGGGGCGTCACATATACTGCCGTATGGGTGTTTTAGCGATTTTATGGTTTGATGTTGTGCGCTGTGTACCTCTTTCATAATATGGTATTTTGTGGATTCTTTCTGAAACTCTGCTGTGGTATGCCTAGAAATGATGACAAATTCCTGTGTAGCAATAAACGTTAGTTCCGCAGTCTTAGCTTTGTACGTCTCTAATGTGCAATTTCTTTTGAAGATTGTTGTAAGAGGCGTGTAAGTTATTGTTTCGGGTGGAATAATCAACAAACAACGCCCTTCTGAAAGATGGAGAAAGAAGTGGCACAAAATTCCCAAAATTTTTTGATTTTCGTCTGTAATAAGTCACTCTTCAAGCTGTTGACATTTAAGTGCCATAGGCCCCGTGCTATATATAGCTTTTCTTTGTCTTGCCTCCAGAAAATATGGCAGCTACAGTGGTCAGGAAAGCTAAGTTCATTCAGCGCGCATGCAGGGCGTTCGAAAATTCCCTTTACCAACTTCTGCAACATTTAGAGGGGAGTGAGTAAACAATATTCTGAACAGGAACTCATTTCGGAAACGTACCGTTTCCGTTCTATGACGGTTTCAGTTCAGATGTTTAACTCATCCACTTCTGCTTGAGGAATTGAATTACGCGTGACGCAGTACAATTACTAGGTAACAGTTCGAAAGGAAACAAAATGAAACAACCATTTATCACTTAAGCACATTTGTTTGTATTAACATTTAAACGTTACGTGTTTATATTATCCCAAAACAAAAAAGAGCCCAGCATACTGTACGTACAGAACAGTACTTATGCATTACAACAGCAGTTCTATGTGGCGACCACCAGCGTTGTTACAGACATTGCACACTTCTCCCGTGTATCCTATTGCATATCAGGACATGCAACTGTGAGACTTCTCCCTTTTCCTCAGCAGGCATGAACGTGATAAACATCTGAATTGAAACCGTCGTAGAGGGAAACGATACGTTTCCGGACATGGGTTCCTATTCATAATATTATGTATTCACTCCCCCTACAAGTCCTAGAAGTCTGTAAGGGGAATTTCCAAACACCCTGTATACGGTCAAGTGGGTTGGCAGTGTTATTTGCAACGTAAGTGAATACCGTTTGCCTTGGGTGGTCTTTACGCCACACATCGGTGAATTTCGCCTCGTTGACCAAACTAGGCAGCAGAGTTATACAATACTGAATAAACACACATGCCGCACTGTGTTCCCAAATTGCCTTTCTTTTACGTTCATCCTATACCGAAAAAATGCACGGGGCGAAGTTTTATTACAGCGATTTTTGTACTGTTAGTACGCAAAAACGCGTTGTGGTGTCAGAAGGCGCGAATTTCGGTTCACCCTGAATAGCTCTTCATTGAGATCGTATCTTGTATCTGGAGCGTGTTAGAACGCTGTGCTCAACAGATACTCTTAGAGGCTCTCTAGCCCGACCTAACAAGGCTCCATCCTACCCACTCGACTCTAATTAAGCTGCTCCTCTGCGGGCAACGACGCATGAGAAATACATCCCCGTCATTTGATATCTTACTCTTTAAGGACTAAGCACTATTCTTTATTTAAAAAATTTATTTCCCTTTATGAACCGTGTTCTTGATCACCGTATACTCAAACGCCATCGATTTCGTGGTCACTTAACTCCAGCTTCAGGCACGTCATATTAGATACAGTCAGCACGGTGTGTCAGATACTCCACAATGTAGAAGTCGTTCACTTTGGTAGTAGATAAGAAAGTCTTGTGTCTCTGCTAGATGAGGAACACAGCAATACACTTCAGAGAGCGCCACACACCATGTAGCCTCATACATTGTATGCGCACAAATAGACCCCACTTTGCACGTTAATACGAGAGTACAATATTTAACGTGCCGCAAGCCGACACTCGTTCAGTTTCAATTTGAGTTGCCAATACGTTATCTATACTTGTCAACCTGTCCGTGTCGTTGGATAGTTAACATAGAGTGCAGACTCGTTGCAGTGATTGTCAAAGTATTTTCCTATTGAGAGACTGAATTGATAAATTCTCTAACTGTAGTCCATACTGAACTCTACTTAGTTATTTTATATAAATTCAGAACATTTACATCAGTGCCACACCTCCTCTGAAAACAAAAACTGAGTATGTTATGATGTACATTATGTTAATAAATGAGAGTTCTTGTCACTCATATGTTATCCCGTTTTAGGTACATCGCTCTCTGACGTGATGGTGGAATTCTGTACCTCTAGGTTGCCTTCCTACTAGCTCTATGTAGGGCGCTTAAGTTATTCGTAAAGATATCAGAAATCATTCCCTGCAGCGTTGTCACTTTGTGTAACCGGCGACGTGCAGCGGACACAGGCACCGCATAGCGTGGAAGATTTGTCTGCTCTTCGCTGTTACAATCCACGATCGTCGACAGCAAAATCTGGTCATGAAAACCTTGTTACCCACGTGGGGAGATTTCACAGAACAGAGGTATTCATGGAGATGTGCTGCTTGACACAGGCAGGTAGATTAAATTTATAGGCGTAACGTTGCAAAGCGACTTGAAACGGAACGAGCATGTAAGCTCGGTTTTAGTGAAGGAATTAATACATTCCATATGTTCATTATAAATTAAATCCAAATAAAATAAAAAATGATAAACGTGATTCATTAAACATTTGCTTATAAGATGAAAGAAAAAATAAAAAATAGAAATATTTTCATGAAATGGTTATTTTTGATGTCTCGGCAAATAAAATTTACAAATTCAGAAACCTTCAACTTTTCTGTAATCTCTTTCTTTATCTCTTTGATACTTTAAAACTAATTTCTCATCTTTCGAGTGATCACATTTACGAACATATTTAGAAGAATTTTTAAGGTCCTTTTCACATTTTTCACAAATAAATCCTTTAAAATACCAATTAAGAAGAAGTTCTCTTCGTCTCTTTCTTTGACAGTCTTTAGAACCTGATTTTGAAGGTAAATTATGTCTTGTTATTTTAATGTTTGTATGAATTTCTTTTTCTTCATTTTACAGTGGACAAATCATTTTATTTTCGCTTTTCAATTCATGGTTGAAAAACGACTTAGAAAAGATATCTGAATGGTTAGTAAACTGGCAATTTCAAGTGTTTCGGATCCCTAGCACGCCGAATCAATGGACGTCACCAAAGCAATCCACAGGCGTGCACCTACATTTGTTACAGGTAGGTTCGATCAAACCGCGAGTTTTACTAAAATGCTACGTGAACTCGAATGGGAATCCATGGAGGGAAGAAGACGTTCTATTCGCAAAAAAATGTTGACGCAGTTTAGAGAACCGGCATTTTCGACAGAATACAGAACGATCCAGCTGTCACCCATGTATATACCTCACATAAGGACCGCAAAAACACGATAATAGAAATCAGGACTCGTACGGAAGCATATAGACAGTCATTAGTCCCTCGCTTCATTTGCGACTGGACCAGGAAAGGAAATAACTAGCGATACTACAAGGTACCCTCCAGCATGCACCATTCCAAATAGTGTATGTAGATGTACATATTACGAGTCCAAAGCGTTCGGAGCACACGAGCTGGTCGTGATCAAATGTGTTACTGTCACTTTCGCACGGACGGGCATAATGTGGTGCGCTCACATCTCAGGTACGTGACAAGCCAAACTATTCCAGTCGTAGAGGTAAAAGCTAAGCTCTCGGTCCAATAAGAATCCATTGGCCTTACCCGTCAGCGTATTTCTTATCTCATATTCCACGTATGTCAGCAAGCTTGTGGTGAATACAACTCACTCTTCGACAGAGAACGCTCAATTGTCATGTAGTCAACACGGATTTAGAAAACAGCGTTCTTGTGAAACACAAATAGCTCTCTGCTCACACGAGGTATTGCGTCCTATCGGCAAAGGATTTCAAATGGAATCCGTATTCCTAGATTTCCTGAAGGCTTTTGACAACGTACCTCACGAGCGGATTGTAATCAAAGTGTGTGTCTGTGGAATATCACCTCAGTAATGCCTCTGCATTTGTGATTTCCTGTCACAGAGGTCACAGTTCGTAGTAACTGACGGAAAGTCATCGAGTAAAACAGAAGTGATTTCTGGTGTTCCTCAAGGTAGTGTTACAGGCCATCTGCTGTTCCTTATCTACACTGAAGATCCAAAGAAATGTGTACACCTGCCTAATATCGTGTAGGGCCCCCGTGGGCACTCAGAAGTGCCGCAACAAGACGTGACATGGACTCGATTAATGTCTGAAGTAGTTCTCGTGGGAACTGACACCATGAATCCTTCAGGGCTGTCCATAAATCCATAAGAGTACGAGCGGGTGAAGATCTCTTCTGAACAGCATATTGCAAGGCATCCCAGATATGCTCGATAATGTTCGTGTCTAGGGAGTTTGGTGGCCAACGGAATTGTTTAAACTCAGAAATGTGTTCCTGGAGCCACTCTTTAGCAATTCTGGACGCGTGGGGTGTCGCAGTGTCTTGCTGGAAGTGCCCAAGTCTGTCGGAATGCACAATGGACATGAACGGATGCAGGTGATCAGACAGGACGATTACATACGTGTCACCTGTCAGAGCATGTAGATGTATCAGGGATCCCACATGACTCCAACTGCACAGGCCCCACAACATTTCAGAACCTCCACCAGCTTGAACAGTGACCTGCTGACATGCAAGGTCCATGGATTCATGAGGTTGTCTGCATACCTGTACACGTCCATCTGCTCGATACAATTTGAAACGAGACTCGTCTAACCAGGCAACATGTTCCAGTCATCAAAAGTTCAATGTCGGTGTTGGGGGGCCCATGCGAGGCGTAAAGCTTTGTGTCGTGGAGTCCTCAAGGGTACACGAGTGGGCCTTCGGTCCCCTTTAATCTTCGGTTACCCAATAAATCAGTCAAATCTAAAGCTAAGTATCTAGCAATTACAATTACGAACAATGTTATTTGGAAAGAACACACAGAAAATGTTTTGGGAAAGGCAAACCAAAGACTACGTTTTATTGGCAGAACATTTAGAAGATGGAACAGATCTACTAAAGACACCGCCTACACTAAACTCGTTGTTCCAATTTTGGAAAACTGCTGCGCGTCGTGGGATCCTTACAAGATAGGATTAACGGAGTATGTCGAGAAAACTCAAAGACGGGCAGTACGTTTTGTATTATTGAGAAATAGTGGGGAAAGTATTATGCAAAATGGTTCAAATGGCTCTGAGCACTATGCGACTTAACTTCTGAGGTCATCAGTCGCCTAGAACGTAGAACTAATTAAACCTAACTAACCTAAGGACATCACACACATCCATGCCCGAGGCAGGATTCGAACCTGCGACCGTAGCGGCCGCTCGGCTCCAGACTGTAGCGCCTAGGACCGCACGGCCACTCCGGCCGGCTAAAGTATTATGCACATGACACAGGATTTTGTGTGGACATCATTAAAACATAGGCCTCTTTCGTTGCGGCGGGGTCTTCTCGCGAAATTTCAATCATCAACTTTCTCCCCCCAATGCGAAAATATTTTGTTGACGCTGGTAATAAAATAAGGGAAATCAGATACCGCACAGAAAGATATAGGTGTTCGCTTCTTCCGCACGATTTACGCGTTTGGAATAATAGAGAATTATTGTGAAGCTGTTCGATGAATCGTCTTCCAAACACATAAGTGTGACTTGCAGAGTAACGAAGCAGATGTAGAACTGTAACGACTGCTTACCACTAACCCAAGGACGAGTAAGGACAGGGAAAGACAAAATCACACTCTGGGCTCGCAACTTAGATTAATACGATTTCAGTAACTAACCCTAATAGATGCTGTATTGTCAAGACTGAACGGTTGTACTATCCTTATAATCTGTCTCAGTCTCGAGGAGGAAACGCAGCGAGTGGCAGCGCTGCTACATGCCGCTAGCTGTCAGTGCAGCTCAGGGCGCTGCTCATTAGCTGCCGGAGTACTGCTTATTCTTCGCGTTTTAATGTGCCTGTTAATACATACGAGGTGTGGCTAGAAAAAAACCGGACTAGTACTGGTGAAACAATAAAACGAATGCAATAAGGCTGAAAGTCGCGTGGCCTGTCACGTGACTCTCGCTCCGCCTACTGCTCGAGTTTCATCTGCCTCCTGCACTCAGTCTGCCCGTGGCGTCTGTTTTAAGTAGTTGACGTTTTGTCTGTGCGTCGGAAAATGTTGAGTGTACAGAAAGAACAGCGTGTTAACATCAAATTTTGTTTCAAACTAGGAAAATCTGCAAGTGAAACGTTTGTAATGTTACAACAAGTGTACGGCGATGATTGTTTATCGCGAACACAAGTGTTTGAGTGGTTTAAACGATTTAAAGATGGCCGCGAAGACACCAGTGATGACACTCGCACTGGCAGACCATTGTCAGCAAAAACTGATGCAAACATTGAAAAAATCGGTAAACTTGTTCGACAAGATCGCCGTTTAACAATCAGAGCAGTGTCTGAGTTAACAGGAGTTGACAAGGAAAGTGTTAGGCAGATTCTTCATGAAAGTTTCAACATGAACAAAGTGTGTTCAAAAATGGTTCCAAAGTGTCTCACAATTGAACAGAAGGAACGCCGAAGAATGATTTGTTCTGACATCCTGGAAAACATTGAAAGTGATCCCACCTTCCTACAAAATGTTATTACTTGCGATGAATCGTGGTTTTTTACTTACGATCCCGAAACTAAACGCCAATCGATGCATTGGAAAACTCCTGGTTCTCCACGACAAAAAAAAAGCACGAATGTCAAAATCGAAATTCAAGGCAATGATGATTGTTTTTTTTTTTTTTTTTTTTTTTTTTTGACATCAAAGGGATTGTGCACATTGATTGGGTACCAGAGGGACAAACAGTGAATCAGCATTACTACATTAGCGTCCTGGCTACCCTACGTGAGCGAGTACGGAGAAAACGGAACGATTTGTGGAGAAAAAAGTCATGGATCCTTCACCAAGACAATGCCCCAGCTCACAGTGCGTTGTCAGTGAAGACGTTTTTGGCAAAACACAACATTCCCATCTTAGATCATCCACCCTACTCACCTGATTTGGCCCCCTGTGACTTTTTTCTTTTCCCTAAAGTCAAGTCAGCTTTGAAAGGAACTAGATTTGAGACTGTTGAAGCAGTAAAAGAAAAAGCGACGGAAGTAATGTATGGACTTACCGAAAATGATCTGCAGCATTGCTATGAACAGTGGAAAATTCGTATGGAGCGGTGTAGAAACCGAGCAGGAGAGTACTTTGAAGGAGATAACATGAAATTGTAAATAATTGTAAATAAATGTTTTTTCCAGCATCAGTCCGGTTTTTTTCTAGCCGCACCTCGTATCTATAAAACGAATATCGTAATAGACTACACTGGGACCGCTCAGTTGAACGGGCACATAATTTCCGCTTAAAAATTATTTTGTTCCTATCGAAAAACAAAGCGACATTTCCCGTCGACACTGGATGTCGCATGAAAGACGTAATGAGCGATATTTGTATGGGTTGACTCCAGCTACACATCGGGAAAACTAAATTTCAGTTATCTGCCGAAACACCAGAGCAAACGCTTGACGATTCAGGAGGGACACGCAGTATGTACAACGGGTTTTCGTTATGATGTTACAACCTTTCGGGGATGAAGGAGAAGGGTAAATGAATCACAATGGGTTAAGGGATCGTTCTAAAAACTCTGGCAGTGGACCTCTACTCCTGCAAATTCTTTGCTTTCCATATTTTGAGAGATAGTAGTGTGGACCAAAATAAGGAAAAAATGTCCAGTAAATGTAGGTTTGAAAGTGCATACCTTAAGAGCTATGGAAATTTGTTCGTCTTTACTACTGTGAACCGCCGGCCGTGGTGGTCTAGCGGTTCTAGGCGCTCAGTCCGGAACCGCGCGACTGCTACGGTCGCAGGTTCGAATCCTGCCTCGGACATGGATGTGTATGATGTCCTTAGGTTAGTTAGGTTTAAGTAGTTCTAAGTTCTAGGGGACTGATGACCTCAGCAGTTAAGTCCCATAGTGCTCAGAGCCATTTGAACCATTTGAACTACTGTGAACCACTGAACACATTAAAGGACCACTTCTTCGAAACGTCGTAATTGTCTCCCATTGCGACAAGGAAGTTTGAAACTCAGCTTAACGCTGCCTACAAAAGCATGGCGCCCTGCGCCCTCAGTGTCGGGCTCGGTGACGCTTCAAACAGCGAGGAGTCGACATATGCTGAAAGAAGGCCACCGCTCAGGAGTTCATCTGATTAATGATGTCACATTGGCACTAAATTCTGACCAACGCCGCCATGGATCTGTCACACGATGGGAAGGTCACTTTACAAACATTTCTGCCCTACATTTGACCTACCTGCGACGAAAGTCAGAACTGCGATGCACAGTCTTGAAGTCAGGTGGTTTCTTTATAAGTGGCCGAGGAAAACATTTTAGACACATCGTCGCTGAGAATCGACACGAAAAATGGCTCTGAGTACTATGCGACTTAACTTCTGAGGTCATCAGTCGCCTAGAATTTAGAACTAATTAAACCTAACTAACCTAAGGACATCACACACATCCATGCCCGAGACAGGATTCGAACCTGCGACCGTAGCGGTCGCTCGGCACCAGACTGTAGCGCCTAGAACCGCACGGCCACTCCGGGCAGCTCGACACGAAAAGGCCGCAAGGAGTAGCATAAAGACCATCAATGGAACCACCCCTTTCCTTGGTACGTTGGTTTCCAGACTTTTGCAGTAGAATGCGACAGTTTGCAGTGCACTGAGCTATAGGAACACAACCTTGGACACTGCAGCGTTTCGAGAAAGTGATCGTTTACTTGTGTGGCGCAGTATATACTGTAGATAGCATTACAGGTATAAGTGAAGATATTTTTATAGGTGACCGAGGACAGTATGCTGAACAACATTACATCAGTATTTACTTCATCTGCAGCCTAATAATCATAGCTAACAGGTGTTATGGTAACTGCGACCAAGGACGGTCGCGGGGTAGCACTGACGAAAGGCGCGGCGGGACCCGCGGAGAGGCCCGCGAACAACAACACAACAGAAGAGGACGGACACGACCAACGTAGGACAGAACGGATACGGCCAGACCGAACAACAGTCACGAGGAAACCAACTCGTACACGAACCAGGAAGAAAGCAGTCTAGCGCAAGCGAGGTGTAAACCGACGTAAGCGAGATAAGACTGACTGGATGAGCTTTTTTTTTTCTTTATAGTGATTTTACAACATGTACAACAGGCAGGCTGGCAGCAGCATTCTACGCTGCTCTTCAGCCGTAGAATAGACAATGCAAAAAAACATAAAGAATACACATAATTTACATAATGGCAGGGAATAAAACAGTAGACACATAAATACAAAACCACAGAGCCGTTCACAATCGACGATAATCCACACTACAAACTGTCGACACGACGCACAAACACTGATGATGTCGATGGAACATGTGAACGATGGAGTGTGACGGTGAAGACTAAACACAAAACACGACGGCACACACGAGAAACGGATGGCGATGATCTCCTGCGCGCGAATGTTCACGTAATGTGTGCGAGTCTGGGGACCTGCCAAGAGGGGAAGAATGGTGAGGGGGAGGGAGATGGGAGAGCAAAGATGCCAATGGCAGAGGAGACGGGAGGAAGAGTAGAGGGACGGGGGTAGGGGAAGCCCGGGGGAGGAGTGGGAAGAAAGGGAGGAGGATGGGAAGGAGGAGAGAAGGAAGGGAGGGTGCCCAAAGGGAAAAAACACAGGAAGTGGGAGGATCAAAGTTGATAGGAGGGGTAGATGGAGGGGAGGAGGGCACCGTCAGGGAGGGGGAGCTGCCGGAAGCCACCCTGGGAGAGGGTAAGGAGGGTGGAGAGATGGAGAGCAGGTGGGACGTGGGAATACAGGCATGGCAGCGGGCGGGGGTGGGAGAGGATGGGTGAGACAAGCAGGTCAGGATGATCGAGTTTACGGGAGGTGTAGAGGATCTGTATCCGTTCGAGGAAAAGGAGGAGGTGGGGGAACGGAATTAGGTCGTACAGGATCCGTGTGGGGGAGGGGAGACAGATGTGATAGGTGAGGCGAAGGGCATGGCGTGCAAGAATCTGAAGGGATTTGTAAAAGGTAGGGGGGGGGGCGGAAATCCGGGCCGGATGGGCGTAACAGAGGATAGGGCAGATGAGGGATTTATAGGTGTGGAGTATGGTGGAGGGGTGCAGACCCCACGTACAGCCAGAAAGGAGCTCGAGTAGACGGAGTCGGGAGCGTGCCTTGGCTTGGATTGTCCAGAGATGGGGGGTCCAGGAGAGGCGACGGTCGAGGGTGACGCCATGGTACTTAAGGGTGGGGGTGAGGGCGATAGGACGGCCATTGATGGTTAGATAGTATTCGAGGAGGCGGAAGGAAGGGGTGGTTTTGCCTACAATGATCGCCTGGGTTTTGGAGGGATTGACCTTAAGCAACCACTGGTTGCACCAAGCGGTGAACCAGTCAAGATGGGATTGGAGAAGGTGTTGGGAACGCTGCAGGGTGGGGGCAAGGGCAAGGAAGGCGGTGTCATCGGCGAACTTGAGAAGGTGGATGGGAGGTGACGGCGGCGGCATGTCCGCCGTATACAAAAGGTACAGAAGGGGGGAGAGGACGGAGCCTTGGGGCATACCGGCGGAGGGAAAAAAAGGTGTAGGAATCTGTGTTATGGATGGTGGCGTAGGAAGGACGTTGGGAGAGAAAGTAGCCGATCAGGCGGACGTAGTTAATGGGAAGGGCGAAGGTTTGGAGCTTGAAGAGGAGACTGGAATGCCATCCGCGGTCATAGGCACGTTCGAGGTCCAGGGAGAGGAAGGTAGCGGAGCGACGGGAATTAAGCTGTTCGGAAAGGAGATGAGTGAGGTGAAGGAGAAGGTCATCGGAAGAGAAGGACGGCCGAAAGCCACACTGGGTAACGGGAAGGAGGCGGTGCTGGCGGAGATGCTGGTGGATGGGTCGGGTGAGGATGGATTCCAGGACTTTGCTGAAGACCGAGGTAAGGCTGATGGGACGGTAGTAGGAGACGGCGGACGGCGGTTTAAGGAACATCAGGATACGGGAGGTTTTCCACAGGTCGGGGTAGTAACCGGTGGAGAGGACTACATTGTAGAGCCTGGTCAGGGTGGAGAGGAAAGACTGGATGAGCGAGTGGCCGGCGCTTAAGTACGCTCTCGGGGGCGCCGCTATTGGCCGCTGGGACCACGTGTTCCACTGTGGCGCCCCCACACTAAAAGCGGGCCAGGAGGCGCGCGCCGCCACAGCTTACGGTGCAGCGACCTCTATGGGTCTTCGACGTCCATGACATCTGGCGCGAATTCAAATTCCGCGGCGCGCGGTACCAGAGGTGTAGTATGTTTTTAGGATAATTACTACGTCCAAGTACCTGTGGCAATAGCACGCCTGTGGTATCTCTTTGTGTGTGTGTGTGTGTGTGTGTGTGTGTGTGTGTGTGTGTTTTGTAAGGGAAGAAAGCGTGCATGCAATGCCAATAAATCTTGGCAGCTCTGGGACAGTAATTTCCATTCTATGGATGTAAGTGTTGTGTTGGCTATGTATGTGTTCTAATTGAAACATGTGGGAAAATTATCGGCCATCTCATCACATAGAATGAGAAGTTGTAATGACAATGGTTCAAATGGCTCTGAGCACTATGGGACTCAACTGCTGTGGTCATCAGTCCCCTAGAACTTAGAACTAGTTAAACCTAACTAACCTAAGGACATCACACACATCCATGCCCGAGGCAGGATTCGAACCTGCGACCGTAGCGGTCTTGCGGTTCCAGACTGTAGCGCCTTTAACCGCTCGGCCACTCCGGCCGGCTAGTTGTAATGACAGTTAAAGCCTAGTGCTATATGACGTTTTCTATCGCTAAAGCTTTACTTCTACTCCCAACGTCTTTTTACTGTTTCTTGTATTTTTCAATGTTCTTGGTTGTGTTAATGTCGATTCGTACTTTACCTTGCAACAATGGCAGCAAAACTAATGTCTCAAATTTTTTGAAGGATAACGATAAACGAATTTTTATGACATGAGGAGATGAAATTCTTTAAGCTCTATGGCAATTCAGACGCTTCCTGTTCGTAGCGGAGAGCGTCCAGAAAATGACTTTGCTACAAGTTTGGCAACAAATTACTGATTGGTCAAAAATTTTAAATATTGTGTCCACGGAACCACAATGTCTGATTAGCAAGAACTAAACTTGCTGCAGCCTCAAGCGCTTTTCTATTTATTCCTAGTGTCCGGTGTCGGTTAAGCTTAGTTCAAACCAACTGCTTGAGAGAAAAATACAGTGGGCAATAATATATATCATTATACTCATTCTAACCTATCCTTCGATCCAACAGCACGTCCGAAAGTTATTTAACTTAACTGGTAACCTTGAATCAATTAAAATAACGAGATGAAATGTGTCAAGATTAGCTTTTTAATTATGTAATTACCATAACGGGATAGAAAGCTTGCTATAAGAAATCCGCCCAGGCAGAACACGTTACAGGTGCAGTGGGACTTTGCCTCCTGACAACGAGAAAACGTGGCAGTGGTTACATTTTTTTCCATATCCGAAGTAGTTACGATAAATGCGGGTATAAAATACTTTCCCCCATTTCGCCATCCTCTGGGATTGCACCTTGCTGGCGATAGTTAAAGGAAAGCTGGAGGCTCTTTTAATATTGAGCACTTCATATATTCATATAAATCAGTTGGTAGAATCTAATGTTACCGCACATATTTTATCAGAATTTAATATGTGTCACCCACAGACACTAAGGATAAATAGATGAAGAACATAATTAATTTCATTCTCGTTTGACAATCTGCTAAATTAAAATTGAAGGTAATATAGAAACTTTAACTGCTTCCTAAACTGTGTTTAACATTCGTCTTTCGTATTTAATTAACATCATTTCTCCCGATTTCGCCTGTTTTTGCTCTGTGTAGCCTCCCTGAAACGGGCCTCTTTATTAAGTTTTCGTAAGTGTTCATGCGAACTTGGACACGTGTGTCCGTATTTTAGTTCTACACACACACGAACACACACACACACACACACACACACACACACACACACACACACACACTCAGTGGGAGTACAGTAATGGGTACTGTCAGTACCACTTGTAGATTATTTATCAGTGTAGTTTTAGTGAAGAATTTCCTGTGAAAGCTGAAGGCGAACTTTTGTTTCAGAAACTAAGTCCCGGGAGGTTCACGAAAACGGCGAATTAAGGAACCACATGATAGACATGAAGAAATGCAAAGTATAAATAATCAACCGAGTGGGAACATTTTTGTTAAGAGACAATTTGTCAAGGGGATTTATTAAGGAGGAAGAGTCTTGCGATATTATTTTTGTAGTTGCTACTCTACATTTGTAATATGATGATTCAGTGTAGTAATGCGTATGGATAAAGAACGAGAGAAGATCACTGGGCTAATAGCAACTCAAAAAGAACCCATTACTACAGAGCACATGGTCCACCATGAGCAGCAATATTGTAATGAACTAAACAGCAGAGTCGTTTCGACGAATGTCTCATCTTCCAGTACGACTGTTGTGCAGCCTATATCCATCTGAGCAAAAATTGCCCACCTGCATGAGTTTGCAATGTTTTAACTCCCAGTTGACAGGGTTAAACCTTGGAAAATAATGATTATTTAGTAAACAGGCAATGAATATGTGGTTCACGCTGGATTAGTATGAGGGGAATCATAATGTTTTGTACACACACATATACACTGAAGCGCCAAAGAAACTGGTATAGGCATGTGTATTCAAATACAGGGATATGTAAACAGGCAAAATACGGCGCTGCGCTCAGGAACGCCTCTATAAGACAAACAGTGTCTGGAGCAACCCTTCCACAACCTGCTGCAGATTTCAATGCTGGGCCATCAACAAATGTCAGCGTGCGAAACATTGAACGAAACACCATCAATATGGTCTTTGGAACCGAAGACCCACTGGTGTACCATTGATGACCACGCGACACGAAGCTTTACGCCTCGTCTGGGCCCGTGAACACCAACATTGGACTGTTGATGACTGGAAACATGTTACCTGATCGGACAAGTGTCGCATCAAATTGTATAGAGCGGATGGACGTGTACGGGTATGTAGACAACCTCATGAATCAATGGACCCTGTATCTTAGCACAGGACTGTTCAAGCTGAAGGAGGCTCTGTAATGGCACGGGGCGTGTGCAGTTGGAGTGATATGGGACCCCTAATACGTGTAAATACGACACTGACAGGTGACACGTACCTAAGCGTCCTGTCTGATCATCTGCATCCTTTCATGTCCATTTTGCATTGGCGACGGACTTGGGAAATTCCATCAGGACAATGCGACACCCCGCGCGTCCAGAATTGCTACAGAGTGGCTCCAGGAACACTCTTCCGAGTTTAAACACTTCCGCTGGCCACCAAACTCCCTAGACAAGAACATTATAGACATCCCTGAAGGATTCATGGTGTCAATTCCCTCGAGCACACTACTTCAGATATTAGTCGAGTCCACGCCTCGTCATGTTGTGGCACTTCAGCATGCTGGCGGTGGCTACACGATACTAGGCAGGTGTACCTGTTTCTTTGGCTCTTCAGTGTATATGTAAAATTATGAGATGCGTTGTAAAGACCTTTTCCTGGTATGTAGACCTTCTAAAATCCGGTGGACCGGAATTTCCGAAGTGAGGATCCCTGTTGCGCCACAGCTGCACCTGTCTCAACACAAAAATCCCGTGACCGACTTAGCTGGAGATATCGTAGTAGACTGACACAAGAAACCAAAGTTCAGATGTTCTTGCTTAAGATGCTGTAAGCCTGTCATGCTGACAGCCCAGAACCGCTTCTGAAAGGCGAACTCGCTGCACTGACGTGACACAGCCAGAGCTGTGAAATTGATGACACGATGGAAAGGCTGGGGCAGTGATATCATGACTGTCTAACGGCCATGCTTTGGAGCCCCGGTTTTGTTGTGAGTTATGAGAGGGAAGTGATACCATTTCAGAAAAATTAGCGGATTGAGTTCGCATAAATACTGCCCATTTTGGATAGGCAGTATGAGTCGCCGCCAGTAGCTAGCTACGAAGGGAGAGTTACGTCAGTCTACGACTAGAAATGGATCAACAAGTTAGCTGCGGTTCTGCTGTCCGCACTAAGTCCGAATTCTGCCGACTTGCCGCTTTTCAAGTGGCTTGCCACCTACTGATTATCTTCCATGCACTGCTAGGCGCCTACCCTGGGGACCTACGTTTCGTGCCTTGGCCACTTAGCTGACCAGCCATCATCGTCTGCACAGGCAAACTCTGTCGCAGTTCGTCGGACACTTTGAGCAAATTTTGTTGGGTGTCCCTTATCGCCTGTGCGCACACACGTCACCGCTGTCAACCGCCGCCGTCCTCAGCTTGATGCTGCACGCCCCGGTGCGTCCCGCTCCGTCCCGGGTATTTGTAGCAATAGGCACGGCTGCCGCAGCACCACGTCGCCACCGCCTGCTGCCCAGTCCCACGTCTTTCCATAACCTTGACAAGACGCCGCTTCTTAGTCCAAGTACGCTTCACCGCCGACCGAGTCCGGCATGCGCCTCCCCCCCCCCCCTAACGATGTATTTTGGCACGCAACAGAAGGTTATCGTGTTGTACTATGCGCCTTCCTATCTGCTAGAAGTACGCCTCCACCGTCCACTGCAGAGGTCATTCATCCCCAACCCCAATATCTTAATCTACATACATATTCTGCAAGCCACCGTACGGAGAGTGGCGGAGGGTACCCTGAACCACTACGAGTCATTTCCTGCCCTGTTCCACTAGCAAATAGACAGGAAAAAACGGCGGTCTGTATGCCTCCACCGGTCGGGGTGGCCGAGCGGTTCTAGGCGCTACAGTCTGGAACCGCGCGACCGCTACGGTCGCAGGTTCGAATCCTGCCTCGGGCATGGATGTGTGTGTTGTCCTTAGGTTAGTTAGGTTTAAGTAGTTCTAAGTTCTAGGGGACTAATGACCTCAGAAGTTAAGTCCCATAGTGCTCAGAGCCATTTGAACATTTGTACGCCTCCATACGAGCCCTAATTTCTCGTACGTCCTCTTTGTTGTCCTTACGCGAAATGTATGTTGGCGGCAGTAGAATCGCTGTACAGTCAACTTCAAATCTCGGTTCTATAAATTTGCTCAGTAGTGTTCCTCGAAAAGAACGTCGCCTTCTCTCCAGGGATTCCCATTTGATTTCTCGCATCACTTCTGTAAACCTTGTGTATAGTTTGATCCTACCGGTAACCAGAGTAGCAGCCCGTCTCTGAATTGCTTCGATGGCTTACTTTAATTCGACATGGTACAGATCTCAGACACTCGAGCAGTACTCCAGAAAAGATCGCACTAGCGTTCTATAAGCGATCCTCTTCACAGATGAAGTACATTTTCCAAAATTCTCCCAGTTTACCGAAGTCGCCCATTCGCCTTCCCTTCTACCGTTCCCACATTTTCGCTTTCCAACGTTACGTTCAGATATTAAAACGAAGTGACTGTGACGATCAGGACACTACTGTTTCTGGTTCGAACACTACGGGTTTGCTGTTTCTACAGTGGGCAAGCACACGCATATGTTAGCACATCTCTTCCTAATGATCGCATGTAGCCAGAAATACCTTTGTTAAACACATCAGATGAATGGGAAGAACACTGTAATATACAGTGTGTAGAGTACAGTGATAGAATTTATGTTGTTTATTTTTCTAAATTCGATTTGCATAATTTATTTTGATATGAAATAAGCAACAACTGCCGATGTAAGAAACGCAACAATACTTGAGTTTGGTGACTGCCTTAACGTCTTTAACAATAAATAGATTAGAACTTAGTGTTTCTGTGTTTTATCGTTGGTTAACGAAGCCATGATACAGCGTATCGCAGTTGCATCAACACTTTTCTACAGCGTGTCCTTCGGTCCAAACGAAGACTAGGCACTTATTGTGTGTAAAGTTCTGCAACTCTAAACCAGTTAGTAAACTACATCTTAACCATGTGTCCCTAATGACAAAAGTGTTTGGTTATTGGATGCAGAATTATGTTAAGCAGCTACCAGAAAATTTCCGCCTGTTCCCGAGGATGGTTTACTTGCACAGTAGTTAACATTAAAACAACAGTTTTGGACATAGGTATCATGAGAGCATTCTGGAAATACATATCACACACTTCGCTCCAAAGAAGACAAAATAATATCCAATATGAAACTTCCTGGCAGATTAATACTGTGTGCTGGACCGAGACTCGAACTCGGGACCTTTGCCTTTTGCGGGCAAGTGCTCTACCAACATTTTTTTAACCGTAAAATCAACATAAAGGCCGCCCTCCTTTTTTATTTTTTGTAACATGAATAAAGTAAATGACAATCCTAGTCACGGGCGGGAGTGAAAATGAAGTTATCATCTGCATCACAATCCCTGCAGCACGCGGTGTCGCATCATAAATCTGGCAATCTGGCAAAAAGCCATATAATGTTGACCATTTCTGCCATTGTGGGCGGCATGTATTTCTCCTGCGTCGATCATTCGAAGGACCTTTATCTGAGGCGGTTTCGGTGTTTACCATCGTTATGCTTTTTCTGTTTTTTTTTTTTTTCTTTTCACGTTAACATAAACCAGTCATAACTGGCGCCAACAGGTAGGGGCTAGTTTCCTTCTCAGTGTGCTATATGCCAATATAAGTGAACCGCGCAGTACTGTCTCTAGTCGTTCTGCTGCAGGAGTCTTCTCATTTCTGGGACACCCCAGCTGTCGGGCGGATTGTGAAAAACTCTTCCTATAAAAATGGAAGAGTAAGTCCTGTATTTCGTATGACTCCGTATGAGCTTATGTTGTTCTTGTAAATACATCCAATAATCCATCACGGACTTTATACGAATACAAATATTTCGAGGCATGTCCAGCGATCCAATTGACGGCATACGTCTTTTGTTTGGGAAAAAGGGTCTTGTCCGGCAGAAAAAGTACATCCTATGTGATTTCTGTGACCAACTGAGCTACCCAAGCACGACTCACGCCCCGTCCTCACAGCTTTACTTCTGCCAGTACCTCGTCTCCTACTTTCCAAACTTTACAGAAGCTCGCGGAGTGAAAATCTCAAATGGTTCAAATGGCTCTGAGCACTATGGGACTTAACATCTATGGTCATCAGTCCCCTAGAACTTAGAACTACTTAAACCTAACTAACCTAAGGACAGCACACAACACCCAGCCATCACGAGGCAGAGAAAATCCCTGACCCCGCCGGGAATCGAACCCGGGAACCCGGGCGTGGGAAGCGAGAACGCTACCGCACGACCACGAGATGCGGGCTGAAAATCTCATTCTGGAAACATCCCCAGGCTGTGGCTAAGCCATGTGTCCGCAATATCATTTCTTTGAGGAGTGCTACTTCTGCAAGGTTCGCAGGAGAGCTTCTGTAAAGTTTGGACGGTAGGACACGAGGTACTGGCAGAAGTAAAGCTGCGAGGACGGGGCCTGAGTCGTGCTTGGGTAGCTCAGTTGGCAGTCAGCCTTCGGCGGCGCAGAGGTTCGGATGGTGTTTACGTCCCTGCCGCACGTCTGCGCGAGAGGTGTTGATGTTACGTGTGTAGCGGTGTGTGGCGGTATACATAGAACGAATCATGGCCTTGTCGTTCCGCAAATCGACACTGAAATTTAGTTTTGTTAACGAATATGCTCGACCGAAGGCTTACGAGATCGAACGCTATTTACGGGACGAGGTGAAAATCGAACCTGACGTTCTAGTTGGAATACATTTATCTATAGTCAGCAGCGTGGTCTATGTCAAGCTCATAAATGAAGCGGCATGTGACGAACTACTACTTCGACACCGACAAGGACTTCGTTTCTGTCATTCGGACGGGAATGTTGGAGCGGTAACAGTTGAACACGCCGGCATGGGCCTCCGAACGATCCGCGTCTTTGAGCTTCCATTCGAAGTACCAGAAGAATTGGTGACAGACGCCCTGCGTCCTTACGGAACGGTCCTATCCCACGTGGCTGAAAAATGGGCGAGTTTCAAGACGTATCCTGTCCTCAATGGCGTCAGACAAATACGGATCGAACTCCGAAAACACGTCCCGTCATACTTGTACATAGCCGGTTGTAGGGCGATTGTCATTTACGACGGACAACCAAGGACGTGCTCTGGATGTGGGAAGGAGGGACACATACGTTCTGAGTGTGCTCAACGAAGGTTATTACAGCTGCCACGGGATGATCCACCCCTCACGCCGCATCCGACTGTGCTCCCCATGACTTACGTCGCCGCATTACGCGATGACGTGGGCAGCGAGACAGACGCGTACCAGAACACACAGACAGCGTCTGATCGTGGCGAGCCACAGAAAGACGACGTTGCTCTGGACCGCCTGCAGCAGTCACAGGACGCCCTCTCTTCGGTTCCGCTTGCGGCCCCTTCAGATAAGGCACTTGGAGACGTCGATCATACGACGGCGCACGATTCCGACGCCCCCAACGAACAACTGGAGACCATGCTGACCTCTGATTCCGAGGCCCGGCAACGTAAACAGCGATCACCAAAACGCCGGAAGAAGCGCCGCCTCACGGTGGAGAACGACCACTCTGATCTAACAGACAATTCTGAGAAGTTTACGGGTACAGAACAGACGACCATGGATACAGAAGAACTGCCTAGCGTTGATGCAACGGTGGCCAGCGGGACGGCGACACGACCTACCGCTGACGATGCTCCAGACACAGCGAAGGAGCTCGAGAGACGGCAGCAGGCTACTGAGGAGGCTACGGCGCCTGCAACGCACGACAACGATGGAACACTAGGGGACTGGTCAGAAGACCCACCCCCGTGGGGAACAGATGATGCCGGAGGAACTGCTCCCACGCACTCTCCCGGTGTAAGACCGGCAGAGTGCACGGAATAACGGCAGACCATATCAGGGGACGGCGGGGGACGTTAGTCCGACAGCAGCCTATGTACGGCAAAATTAGCGACCGTACGGTACCTTATCTACGTTGACCGCCATGCAACAAGCTTATCGGATAGGGTCTGTTAACAAAAATGGTTCAAATGGCTCTGAGCACTATGCGGCTTAACTACTGAGGTCATCAGTCGCCTAGAACTTAGAACTAATTAAACCTAACTAACCTAAGGACATCACACACATCCATGCCCGAAGCAGGATTCGAACCTGCGACCGTAGCGGTCGCTCGGCTCCAGACTGCAGCGCCAGAACCGCACGGCCACTACGGCCGGCAGTCTGTTAACATCAATAGCATTGGGACGCCGGTAAAAATCAAGATGCTCAGTGACATGATAAAGGCTGCGGATTTAGACATAGCACTATTACTAGAAGTTCGGGTACTTCGCCCCTCGGACTTTTACGGTTACGACATTTACTGCTCCCCGTGTGGCGAGAGGGGCGTTGGCACAGCTATACTATTGAAGGAATGGATACGTGCAGACGAAATAGAGTATTTGCCTTCTGCCCATGGTACGGCCGTGACCATAGGTGGAATACGTTTGATCAACATATACGCACCGTCAGGCTCGGATAAGAGAAGGGACAGAGCAGATTTTTACGCCCATGAGGTTACACCGTTGTTCCAGGGACGATACGATGGTTGCATACTCGGCGGAGATTTTAATTGTGTGTTCGATAGAAAGGACCAACAACCTAACTATACTACTAGCCAAGAACTTTGGGAGCTGGTCAACGGGATGGAATTAGTCGATACATGGGACCTGAAGTATCGCAACCAACCAGGATATACATTTTTTACTAGCCACTCCGCGGGCCGTTTCGACCGGATCTACGTTTCAAGGGCGTTAGCAATGTCGACGGTGGACGCAGAAATATGGCCGACAGCGTTTACAGACCACGAGGCATATATTTGTACGGTTAACCTTGATAGACAGCAGGTATGGAGACGGAGGGGTAATTGGAAGATGAACGTCTCCCACCTGCGAGATGCAGAATGCCGACGCATGGTGGAGGACGCGTGGCATGGCTGCCTCCGTCGACGAAATTCTTTCGGTTCTGTCCTGCAGTGGTGGATCGAGTGCGCGAAGCCAGCTTTACGGAGGACGTTAATAGGTTACGCGAAGGAGGTTTCTTAATGGCAGCGCACGACCACTGAGTTTTACTTTACGGCTCTCCGGGAACTGTTAGCTCAACCACCTACACCAGACCGCCAGACGGCCGTCCACCGAGTTAAGGCGAAGCTGGTACAACTTGCGACGCAGAGGATGGCAGGTACGATGATACGCGCGAGGTCGCAGGATTTCCTGCCCAACGAGGTTCCCTCGATGCATTATGTGATAAAGGAAAGACGAAGAAGACGCATGAATTTAATACATGAGATCGATCTCGGCGATGGCCGTCGTTTTACAACACAAAGGGGCATAGCACAGGCGTTCACGGATCATTTTAGCAGATTCTATGCGAGCAACGGGGCGGGTCAGAGGGAGCTGGGGAACGTCCTGGAAGAGATCCCAGACGCGACGAGTGTGAACGGGGAAGCGGACGGGTTATCTGAAATTACGTCTGAAGAGCTGGAGGAAGCGATTACACGAGGTGCTTGCAACAAGTTCCCAGGTCCAGACGGATCCCCGTTGGAATTTTACCGTGCCTTTGTGACCATTATGACACCGATGTGGCTATGTATGTTTAATGAGCTTCTGCGGCAAGAAGTACCGGTTCACATTCAATTCACGGAAGGACTCATGATACCGATACCGAAGCCCCGTGGTGGCAAACGGCCTTGTGATTATCGCCCCTTGACCCTCCTTAATAGTGACTACAAGATCTTCATGAGCATCCTGGGAAGTCGTATCAAAAAGTCGCTGGAGAATCGAATACATGCCGATCAGGCTTGTCTTGGCGGCATCAGTAATATCCACACATCCTTGGGAGACTATCGTGACGACGTCGCCCTCGCGGCTGCATACCGCCTCTGGGGGGCGATGGTTGCAGTCGATTTCGATCCTGCTTTTGATCGCGTGGATCATGTGTACCTCGCGCCGGTGATGAACAGGATGGGTGTCTCGCCTTTATTGACCAATGCTATGATGCGGCTGTTGCACGGCGCCAGATCAGAGATGGTGGTCAACGGAGGGAGAACTGAGTATTTTAAGATCTTAAGATCAGTGAGACAGGGTTGCCCCTCGTCGATCCTCCTTTATGCGATCGCCTTAGAACCGTGCCTCGCAGGCCTTCGCCGCTGTCTTACCGGGATCTCCCTACGGCATTTATCATTCAAATGCAGAGCATACGCGGGTGATATTGTGTGCCTCGTACGGAATGAGAGGGAGACTCAAACAGCACTGGATTGGCTACAGACGTATGGGATGTCAGCTGGAAGTGTGGTCAACTACCGAAAATCACAATTCATGCATGTGGGGTGTGGAGTAGAACCAGGAACGGAAGAACCCCTACCTGCGGTGGAAACCCTCCGCTGTTTGGGTATCACATTTCATAAAGAGACAGCGAGAACGGCTGCGGACAACTACCGAAGACTGTTACTCAGAGTCCGCACGGCAGTACGACTAAACGCCCTACGGTCGATGGATACGCTGCAGCGAGTGTTACTCGTCAACCTTTATCTCGCGCCCATGATGTGGCACCTGACACACCTTCTCCCCTTGACGCGCACGATGGCTATGAGGATTCAGGCGGCTTTTGGGTACTATGTGTGCCTGGGACAACTCTTTAAGGTACAGTACAACACGCTTACCCTCCCAGCGCGAGAGGGGGGCGTTGGTTTAGTGAACGTGCACGGGAAGGCGCGTGCCACGTATATTAACACTATGCTCAAACGGTGGCGCAACAGGAATCACTCGCTTACGGGGACGATCATCGAAGAACTCGTACCAACATCGCATCTTCCTCCAGTCAGTGTCGGCCATATATCGCCCCCTTTAACGTATGTGCGCACGTTCATCGTGGAACACAGTTACGTTCGAGAGCGTTTACCGACGACCCGACAGTCGACATCGAAGGACGTGTACCATCTGCTTCTTCGACAGATCGCCCGGAATAGGGTGGAACGCAAACATCCAGCTGTTAATTGGCACGTGATGTGGCGCACGGTCCACCACCCCCACCTACCTACATCAGTCAGGTCAACATGGTACATTGTCGTCAACCGAAAATACCCTACAAATGATAAAAAGTACGCAATACATTTGGCGGATTCACCCTTGTGTCAGCAATTCGGCGTGCTGGATACGGACGACCATCGGCTGGTCTGCAGCGAGGCATTGGCTCTCTGGACTCTCGCAAGAAAGATAGTAGCGTTCATGCGGCGCACTATCTATACAGCAGTCTGTTCTGACATAGTATTTTTTCCAGAGGAAACGTATTTTCCGCGTCATAAGACGAACGCAGTGGCGTGGATCACAGGTATGACGGTCCATTACATCTATAGAGACACGCGTACGAACTTACTGAACGTCCTGGATTACTGGCAATACTTGCAAGATGGACACACAAAACTATTACGGCTACAAAAGTACAAGGATTGGTGTGCCAATTTCCTAGTAACGGTTTTTGCGGACCCGCCATATACTTGGGGTGCGCCGGGTGCGCAAAGATGAGCGGCGGTGCTCTCGTTGTGAAACCGACCAAGTAATGTGATCGACTAAGAACACTATGCGAGTATGCGACCTACGAAAAACTCACGCTTGAACAGTTAGCAAATGGATGTACTTCAAATTTTGTTTTCATATCCATAAATACTTTTCTTTAGGGTGCCGGAGGTGGCCCCACTTTCATTTTGTTGTTATTTCATGCTGCATGGTAGGACGGCAGCGAGGTTCCTCTCAGGACAGTTATCATGTGTCAGGACGTACTATGTTTATTTTGTGAATAATAAAGGTTTCTGTTTCTCCTACCTTCCTTCATATAAAATAAATAAATAAACACCCCTCACTCCCCCCCCCCCCCAAAAAAAAAGTTGGTAGAGCACTTGCCCGCGAAAGGCAAAGGTCCCGAGTTCGAGTCTCGGTTCGGCACACAATTTTAATCTGCCAGGAAGTTTCATATCAGCGCACACTCCGCTGAAGAGTGAAAATCTCATTCTGGATAGTATCCAATATGTACCAGTATATTCAACGCCCATTAAAATATAAATGATTAAATCGCATTTGTTGCAACAAAGATACTAGCTTTTGATTCGAGTCCAGTGTTTGCCAAAGCGTTTTTATAAGTGTTCACTAACGACGCGGAACGGAAGAAATCATCGAGAGAGTAGGTTAGTGAACTTTACAGGTATAGCAGCACATGAACACACAGCACAGTTCTAATTTACGACGACGTGCATTTCAGAAAAGCCTCTGAACGAATTTCAATGGAAGTTTCATTCTCGTTGGCTGTATTGTGTATGAAGAATAGTGAAAGAATTAGTACAGCAAAATACCAAGTGCTGCATAAGATCTTAGTTAACAATAAAATTGATTTAGTTGTCATCCAGGAAACCCACACAGCAATCGAAGCTCAACTTAGCTCAGGAGGAAAAATACCTGGATTTGACTTACTGGGTGCTACCTGTTACCAAGTTTATGGTATGGCAACGTATGTCAGACAACACAAAGAAAACGCACATCTTATTCCTATAAGCTATACTGATGGTATTAAAACGTTGTAACAAGAGTAGGTGAAATGACTAGCTATTGTTTATGAAATTGCAGACATCAGTTGGCCTTGTAAAGTGTTTAATACTCACAACCACCCAGCAACATACCTCAACAGCCGTCATGAAATGTGTAAATACAGGCACAGTAATATGAACGTGGAAGCGCTTTGGTAGACTGGGCCGAAGAGCATGATATTCACCTTATCTATGATGCTAAGGATCGCGACACTTTCAGATCTGGAGCCTGGAACACAGATCACAATCCTGATCTTTGCTTTGTCTCGTCTGATAGTAAAAGACAACCATTCCAATATCAAGAAAAGTACTTGGAGATTTCCCAAACAGCCAACACAACCCAATTTTTCTTGAATTTGGAATCAGTATCCTTTCGATAAGAGTATTTCCTATGCCCACATGGAATTTTCAAATCCCCATTGGAGCACCTTCTCAGAAAATCGGGATAAATGTGTAGGATAGATCCCACCAGCAAGTTCGCACTAGAAGCGATTCATTGAAGCTGCAATTAGCACAGCAAAGAAGTATATTCCAAGAGGTCTCTGTAAAGTATATACTCGTGGCTGGACAGAAGAGAGCGAAATCTGTACAAAGGATTCTGTGAAAGTAACGATCATGAAATAGCAGATGAGATACTAACAAGGGAACCTCCCCATCGCACCCCCCTCAGATTTAGTTATAAGTTGGCACAGTGGATAGGCCTTGAAAAACTGAACACAGATCAATCGAGAAAACAGGAAGAAGTTGTGTGGAACTATGAAAAAAAATAAGCAAAATATACAAACTGAGTAGTCCATCCACAAGATAGGCAACATCAAGGACAGTATGTGTTCAGGAGCTCCGTGGTCCCGTGGTTAGCGTGAGCAGCTGCGGAACGAGAGGTCGTTGGTTCAAGTCTTCACTTGAGCGAAGATTTTACTGTCTTTATTTTCACAAAGTTATATGTCCGTTCGTTCATTGACGTCTCTGTTCACTGTAATAAGTTTAGTGTTTTGCGACCGCACCGCAGAACCGTGCGATTATTATTGAAGTCGCGAGCTATATTTGCTGGATTCATATTGCCCACGGAATACACCGCACGTATTTAATGCACTCTCGTCCAAAGTAGCGAACAGTCAACTGCCAGCCAGGGAGCCTCGTTAGCAGGAATACTGTCTCTTCCGTGCGCTGTAGTCGACTGACGTCGTGTGTTTCGATGTTTGTTTAGGTGTAGCGCCCCATACTACGGCGCAGTTACCTCGCATCGCACGGACGGATAATAATTGTCTGAAAATAAAAATTTAAACTTTTCACACTCGAGAAGACTTGAACCAAGGACCTCTCGTTTCGTAGTTGCTCACGCTAACCACGGGACCACGGTGCGCCTGAGCTCACGTTGTCCTCGATGTTGCCTATCTTTCGCATGGACTACTCAGTTTGTATATTTTGCTTATTTTCTTCAGTTCCACACAACTTCTTCCTCTTTTATCGATTGATCTGTTTTCAGTTTTTCAAGGCCTATCCACTGTGCCAACTTATAACTAAAACTGAGGGGGGTGCGATGGGGAGGTTCCCTTGTAAGTAACACCGACACAGGTGGACTATAAGTGGACTGAGACCGCTGAATCCCTGCACTTCCGTACATCAAGCAGGAAGGCTTGGTCTTTGCTCAGAAAACTATGTGGTAGCACCCCAAGACATCGCACATATGATTCTGTTAAAAATGTGTGTGAAATCTTATGGGACTTAACTGCTAAGGTCATCAGTCCCTAAGCTAACACACTACTTAACCTGAATTATTCTAAGGACAAACACACACACCCATGTCCGAGGGAGGACTCGAACCTCCGCCGGGATCAGCCGCACAGTCTATGACTGCAGCGCCTCAGTCCGCTCGGCTAATCCCGCGCGGCTATGATGCTGTTATGCCCAAGTTTCAGTCAACATTTTGTCCACTTCTAGAACTCCTCAAGTCCAAGCACATACTGTCGCTGCCAGGAAGAAAATAAAGGCACTCAAAACAGATTGCAAAACTAAATTGAATACTCTGCTATTCAGCGCTGAAGAAGTAATGACTGCCATAAATGAAGTGATACCAGGGAAAGCCCCAGTCTTTGGTGGCATTCATGCAGTATTCCTTTTGCACTGTGACAAGTATGTGAAAAAGTGACTGGCTGAGTTCTTCACAAACATTCTGCAAACGGCCAACACACCGCATGAAACGGACAAAACTCATAGCCATACAGAAAATCGGAAAACCAAACGACAGGTCAGAAAGTTATCAACCCGTAGTTTTCCTTAGGATGCTGTATAAGCTACAGGAAAGAATGGTGTGCAACATAATATGTCACGCGATCTTCGAAAATACACCGGTTGAACACGCAGGATTCAGACCTAATCACAGCTGCACGGATCAAGTCCTGTCACTAACGACCTTGACAGAAGCTGGCTTCGAGAATCGAGAAGATCATCAGCCGCTTCATTGATCTGAAAGCTATGTAATACTGTCTGGAGGCAAGGTGTCATACTGAAACTCCTACAAGTCATCTCAAGCCTGGAAATTGGCAATCTCATCAATGACATGCTCATTAACCAATGCTTGCAAGTACTCATAGGCAACGAATTAAGTTCACAGATGAAGCTAAACAATGTGCTACCACAATGGTCTGTAATGAACTCCCTCCTGTTCAGTTTGTACACAAAGTTTGGGTATGGTGTCGACTGGGCACTCGGCATGAGGCATAGGGATTTGGAGATTACCGAGTCCGTACTGACTAATGATAAATCAACTACTGGTCAGTATTTCTGCAAACGGAGATTGCAGCCAAGTGCCGCTAAGACATAACTCTCGACATTTCACCTAAACAACAAGACTGCCAACAAGGAACTCACTGTCCACCATGAAGGAAGAATACTCAGACATAACAGAAATCCAAAAATCTTAAAGTCACACTTAACAGAACGCTAAGCCACAAACATTTATTAAGAACAGCTGTCAAAATCAAAACTCGAAATAACGTCATCCAGAAACAGTGTGGCACATAATGGGGATCAACTGCATCAACACTCCTTACTTCGGCTCCGGGATTTACCCTGTAGTGCAATATTGGTCACCAGCCAGGATAAACAGTGCTCACACAAAACGTGCTCAACCGTAGGATGATCTTATAACCGGCGCCGTCAGATCCACACCTAATTTCTGACGCGGGAAAGTGCGCTTTTACGGAAGTACAAAAAAATACAAAAAAATTCTAACCTCCCTGTTCACGCAGACATTCGAAGCTTCAGAAAAGTTAGGCTTCACTCTAGTCAGCCACCCCTGTAAACCACAAGAAACTAATGACTGCTGGAGGCACACATGACAGATTAATGCTACGACAGAAAAACTTAAGACAACATGCATATTATCCAAGCCACCTGATTTTGAAATGCAACGCAAGCGATGGACGATTCTTAGCCGAATAAGAACCAACACTGGAGGGTGTGCTGACTCGTTGCACAAGTGGAATAAAATAACTTCTCCGAGTTGTGACTGTGGCGCTGAAAATAAGACGGTTCATCTTCATCTACACTTGCATGATTGCTCTGCAATTCACAATTAAGGGCCTGGCAGAAGGTTCGCTGTACCACATTCAATCTATTTCTCTATCGTTCCACTCTCAAACAGCACAAGATAAAAACGAACACTTCAATCTTTCCGTGTGTGCCCTGATTTCTCTTATTATATTGTGATGGTCATTCCACCCTACGCAGATGGGCACCAACAACATATTTTTGACATTCTGAGGAGAAAATTGGTGACTGAAATTTCATGAGTAAATTCTGCCACAATGAAAAAATTTGTTTTAATGATTTCCACCCCAATTCGCGTATCATATCCGTGACACTCTGCCTTATTTCTTTATAGTACAAAACGAACTGCCCTTCTTTGAACTTTTTCGATGTCCTCCGATTCTATATGATGCGGATCCTACACCGAACAGCACTACTTCCGAAGAGGGCGGTCAAGCGCAGTGTAAGCAGTCTCTTTAGTAAACCTGCTGCATTTTCTGAGTGCTTTCACAATAAATCGCTATCTTTGGTTTTCTTTCTCCACAAAATTATCTATGTATTCTTTCCTATGTAACTTATTCGTAACCGTAATCCCTAAATATTTAGCTGAATTTACAGTCTTTACATTTGTGTGATTTTCACACTATACAGATATTTTGTCTAAATCTTTTTGCAATTTCCTTTTGATCGTATGTTTTATAAGACGGTAAATGACAGCATCATCTGTAAACAATCTGAGGGTTACTCATGGCCGGCCAAAGTGGCCGCGCGGTTCTGGCGCTGCAGTCTGGAACCGCGAGACCGCTACGGTCGCAGGTTCGAATCCTGCCTCGGGCATGGATGTGTGTGATGTCCTTAGGTTAGTTAGGTTTAACTAGTTCTAAGTTCTAGGGGACTAATGACCTCAGCAGTTGAGTCCCATAGTGCTCAGAGCCATTTTTTGGTTACTCATGTTATCTCCTAAATCGGTTACGTAGATTAGGAACAGTAGAGGGTCTGTAACACTTCTGTTTTACTCGATGACTTTCCGACAGTTATTACGAACTGTCGCATTCGGGAGGACGACGGCTCAATCCCGCGTCCGGCCATCCTGATTTAGGTTTTCCGTGATTTCCCTAAATCACTCCAGGCAAATGCCGGGATAGTTCCTCTGAAAGGGCACGGCCGACTTCCTTCCCCATCCTTCCCTAATCCGATGAGACCGATGACCACGCTGTCTGGCCTCCTTCCCCAAAACCAACCAACCAACCATTACGAACTGTGACCTTCCTGACAGGAATCTCGATTCCAGTCGCCCAACTGAGATAATAATCCATAATCAAGCAATTTGATTAAAAGTCGCTTGTGAGGGACGGTGTCAAAAGGCTTCTGGAAATCTGGAAATATGGAGCCTTTTGAGATTCCCTGTCGACAGCGCCCAGTTACTTCTTGCGAATAAAGAACTAGTTGTGTTTCAGAAGAACGGTATTTCCTGAATCCTTACTGACTGTGTGTCAATTGACCGTTACCTTCGAGGTAATTCATAATGTTCGAACACAGCACATGTTCCAAAATCATACTGCAAATCGACGTTAGTGATACTGGTCTGTACCTCAGCGGATTATTCGTATATCATTTCTTGGATGTTGATGTGACTTGCGCAACTTTCTAATCTTTTGTTTCGGATCTTTTACGAGCGAGCGGTCGTATACGATTGCTAAATATGGAGGTACTGTACCTGGAACTTTGAAAGGATCCTGACTGGTATACAATCTCGACCGTAGGCCTTTCCTTTATTAAGTGATTTAAGCTGCTTTGCTACACCGATGATATCTACTTCTAAGTTCCTCATGTTGACAGTTGTTCTTGATTTGAATTTTGGAATATTTACTTCATCTTCCTTGGTGAAGGAATTTCAGAAAAACGTTTTTAGTAACTCTGCTTCAGTGGCACTGTCATCAGTAACATCACCGTTGTTCTCGCGCAGTGAATGTATTGATCGTGTCTTTCCGCTGGTGTACTTTACATATGGCGAGAAGCTCTTTGGATTTTCGAGACAGAGTTCCGTTGTGGAAACTATTAAAAGCAACTCGCTCTGAAGTTTGCGCTAAATTTCGAGCTTCTGTAAAACCTCCCCATTCTTGGGGTTCTGCGTTCTTTTAGATTTGGCACACGTTTTTGTTGCTTCTGCGACTGTGTTCTGACTTCTTTTGTGTACCACGGGGGATCAATATCATCTCTTATTAATTTATGTCATGTTATTCAAGATGTCATCTGAGATCCTTCCCTGGCGATCGAACAGAGATTCTGGTGATGACGGAGCGAGCAATAGACTATATTAGTGGCCTAAATATGCGTTTTTAGTTTGCTATAATTGTAATCTTATTTGTTTGTGATGTAGCAATGGTTAAATAAATAATATACATATTCTTTACAGAGCTCGAGGCGACGTGAACATCCCAATTACAGTCTCTGCCTCGTTGACTATTAATTACTTGCATCTGCTGTTAATTTTTAGTTGTAGACAGAATTTTGTAAAGCAAGAAACGCAGTTAACGGTATCTGAAATACATACACTTTTCATACTCATTTCTCTACATAATACCAGGAGTTTATATCACAGACACAAGAAATTTATTTGGTGAACTTTATAAACTAGTAGTTTATTAGCTTACATAACGTACAGGTAAACTAAATTTCTTTCTAAAGGGTCTCGGAAAATCGCGTCCCATTTCGTCCTCCGCAATGTTTACTCTCAAGGATATTCCTGCGATGGTCATTCAGTCAATCTGTGAGGCGACGGCCTGTTTCTGGCCTTTCTACTCACATTATATCCTATTTGCATACGAGACTCTCTTACTTCATTTATTATCCGATTCAATTATATTTGACGACTTTCAACCTGTATCGCGTGTTGAGGCTATGGGGTAGCGTGTACCGATGTAGGCAACCCACCACTCTAACATCACATTCTTGTAGTAGTTTGTTCCATTAAATGCATCTGATCTTGACGAACGGAACTCCTTTTCGCTGGAGTGGAAACAGGTGGAACTTGTGCTCGTTCTGGAAGAGGTGCCAGTTGAACGGGAGACCACTGCCTTGTTAGTAAACTTCGGGTGGAGTTCTCAGCTGTCCACTGGCCGTTGTTCTACCGTATGTGTGGTTTCGAGACACGTTTCCTCGAGAAAAATATATAGCCACTCGTGTGTCTGTAAATATCCAAACTTTTCCCTTTCAGTGGGAACGGTGTGCAAAGGCCAACAAAATTTCCAGAATTTTCGACAAACAAGTTTGGACGTGGGAGCGAGGTGACACTCGTTTCCCGTTTCCATATACACGTATTTCATTGGCGGATACATCTTTAACTTTATGGTGGGAGCTAAGGAACGGACATCCAGATCCCCGAATGGAAGAGCAATTTCGCCCTTTCTGTAATCGGCTAGAAAAGATTGCGCAGGGTGCCTTTCCAAGATCTGAAGGAAGGCTACAAAAAATTGAGAGAGGCATTCGTACTCGTATTGGGATTCGTATGGGTATTCTGATTCGAACGTCTACATCTACTTCTACTTGGTATTGCTGTTCTGGAATCCGGACTCGTTTGCGTTCTTCTTGACTTCGACCCTCTGCCAAGTCTTCGAGGTTTCACTTTGAATTCACGCGCACCCGCGACGAGTCATCAGGAGCATGATGACATCCGCGATTCACAGTCGCATCACATCGGCTGCGCGCAGCAACAGTTAGCATCGGTCACAGTTTCTTTATCTCATTTTGTTCTATATTGTTCGCTAAATTTGTTCGGGGGGTCGTCCGATGACACTTGTTCACGTTCTTCGTTGATCCTTTCACTCAGTTTTTTGTTGCAGAGGGTAGCTAACCCTCTGACCGAACACGCTTAGCTACCGTGCCGGCTAGTTCGGCACATTCCGACTTGTCGGCAGCCACGTCAGTGGCACGTAAGGTAAGATCACATTTGCAATGCGTACTCCCGGCTTCGGAAATCACAATATACTGAACGAAGAGGAGTTCATTCCTAGTTCCTATTTCTTATCCTTCCTACCATGTTCCACGCGCTTCACACATTGGTAAGCAATTATTTGTGCAATCTAATAAGTGCTTCGATTGAGTTTTTTTTTCGTAACCACTCATTTTTCGTTTCGTTATGGAGTTCACTCGTTGGAGCTTACATGCCTACCGATGTTTCTTTTTCCTGTCTTCCTTTATTCATTGACCTGTTGTGTGTTCCGTTAGAATTCATACCTTCTTTTGTGTAATTTTAACGTTTTGCAATCATAGTCGAAAGCGTAACTCGATTTCTCTATGTGCCCGGGGACCATCTCAACCGTAATTGTCCAGCATCATGCTTGTGGTGACCCTAACATTAATTCATTTTCTTGTCATTCTTCTATTTTAATTCTGTAAATTCACTCTCAAATTGTTTTATAACTTCGACGTTTATACACTATGTGATCAAAAGTATCCGGACACCCACAAAAACGTACGTTTTTCATATTAGGTGCATAGTGCTGCCACTTACTGCTAGGTACTCCGTATCAGTGACCTCAGTAGTCATTAGTCATCGTCAGAGAGCGGAATGGGCGCTCCGCGAACGTGGTCAGGTGATTGGGTGTCACTTATGTCATACGTCTATACGCGAGATTTCCACACTCCTAAACATCCCTATGTCCACTGTTCCCGATGTGATAGTTGAGTGGAAACGTGAAGGGACACGTACAGCACAAAAGTGTACAGGCCGACATCGTCTGTTGACTGACAGAGACCGCCTACAGTAGAAGAGGGTCGTAATGTGTGATAGGCAGACAACTATTCCGACCATCACACAGGAATTCCAAACTGTATCAGGATCTATTACAAGTACTATGAAAATTAGGCGGGAGATGAGGAAACTTGGATTTCATGGTCGAGCGGCTGCTCCTAAGCCACACATCACGACGGTAAATGTCAAACGACGCCTCGCTTGGTGTAAGGAGCGTAAACATTGGACGATTGAAAAGTGGAAAAACGTTGTGTGGATTGACGAATCACGGTACACAATGTGGTGATCCGATGGCAGTGTGTGCGTATGGCGAATGTCCGTTGAACATCATCTGCCAGCGTGTGTAGTGCCAACAGTAAAATTCAGAGGCGGTGGTGTCATGGTGTGGTCGTGTTTTTCATGAAGTGGGCTTGCACCCCTTGTTGTTTTGCGTGGCACTATCACAACACAGGCCTTGATTGATGTTTTAAGCACCTTCTTGCTTCCCACTGTTGAAGAGCAATTCGGGGATGACGATTTCATCTTTCAACACGCTCGAGCACCTGTTCATAATGCACGGCCTGTGGCGGAGTGGTTACACTACAATAATATCCCTGTAATGGACTTGCCTGCACAGTGTCCTGATCTAAATCCTATAGGACACCTTTGGGATGTTTTGGAACGCTGACTTTGTCCCAGGCCTCACCGACCGACATCGAAACCTCTCCTCAGTGCAGCACTCCGTGAAGAATGGGCTGTTTGCCTTAAGTGATTTAAGGAAATCATAGAAAATCTTATCTGGATTGTCCGAGGGGAGTTTCAACGACGGTCTTCCCGAATGCGAATCCACTGTCTTATAACTGCGGCACCAAGACTAGTGGGAACGAAATAGCTTTGCTTGTCTCGGTATTCGTACGTCGTCAGCTTTTTATTCATTGTCGGTTGGGCATTAGAATGCAGAATGGAGAAAGACCGCAGTATCACTTGGTTTGGACATCAACAACGATAGATGAGCAGACATATCGTCATTAACCAGTTCCTTGCCGCGTGCATCAGAAGCCAGCAGCTGAAACGGTACGCGTTGCTCAGCACACAGAGATTAGCAGGGGCACAGAAACACTGCGATTGGACGCTCGAAGCATGTAAATATACTTCTGTGCCAAACTTAACGATGAAATAGATAGCTTAATATAACATATTAAGAACAGAACTCGTTTTAAATGAATGAAAGTGTGAGACCATGTTGCCAGAGGTCTCCCAGTGGTACACAGAAAGCTGGATGTCACGTGATGTGAGGTCGGCGTGGCTAAGGGCAAATAGCGCAGGGCCCGCAACACGAGACGGCTGAAGCAATGAGAAAAAGGCAGTGTGTATCAATCAGCGAGCAGTTATGGCGCACTGTGGTGAGAATTCGTCCTGACTTTTTCCTAGGTTTGCCTCTGGAACTATCTTATGACATATACAGGGTGAGTCACCTAACATTACCGCTGGATATATTTCGTAAACCACATCAAATACTGACGAATCGATTCCACAGACCGAACGTGAGGAGAGGGGCTAGTGTAATTGGTTAAACACGGGCCACGGTCGGCGAGCAACATCTTCAGGGACATGTTTACGATGACGACCGTGTTTACAAGTGTGGCTGTAGTGCACTCGCCATAGATGAGTATCATCTCCGCCTTTTCAGAGTTCGAATACACCATGGTCACAGTTCCTACAACACTACACTATCACAGACGTCTGGTAACACGGTGTACTACAGTTGGTCTGCGTGCGGAGACGAATGCAGAATAACAATAGCAGCAAACGCTACATGCGGACACTGCGACAGCTAGACCAAACCACAACAGTGCACTACAGCCACACTAGTAAACACGGTCGTCATCGTAAACATGTCCCTGAAGATGCTGCTCGCCGACCGTGGCCCGTGTTTGTTACAACACGCAACTGAACGTCGGAGGTTTCAAGTATTAACTTTAGGTTACAATATCTCCCGATGTAATTAACATTTTACAATGCAACAAACGGCACTGATTACGTATTTGTTTATATGTTCAGATGTGCTAACAAAACTAACGTGGTTCCATTTTAAAAAACGTAGGTTAGTGTTAAAAAACATACTTCCGTGCATTTTTGTATGGTTTGTATTAACCAATTACACTAGCCCCTCTCCTCACGTTCGGTCTGTGGAATCGGTTCGTCAGTATTTGATGTGGTTTAAGAAATATATCCAGCGGTAACGTTAGGTGACTCACCCTGTATATGTCATAAGATAGTTCCAGAGGCAAACCTAGGAAAAAGTGAGGACGAATTCTTGTAAAGGAGCGGGGTATGCCACAGAAATATATTACAGGCAAATGCAAAATGCTCTTAAAATTTTCTCAGTCCATCGCGAAGAGCAGTTAAACAAGGCCACGTTCAGCAACCAGGATGACAAACAAGCAAAGAGCCGATACTGCAAATAATATGTCACACTCTGGCAGTCATTGCTTCTCATCACTCAAGCGAGAACTCAGTATCTTTAATTCAGCAACATCACCTCACTGGGGAGGGATTATGACGTCATTCTGACAGCGTAGTGCGATGCCTCAAAAACCAGTGGATGTTCCTCAAGAACGCCATTTAGCCCGCTGACATGGCGGAAAAGAACCAAGCTGGAGCCCCGAAAGCCACTGTCGTGACGTCGAGCTGTGGTGAAGTACGCTGATGAGCCCAGGAAACGAGAACAAATGCAGTCGTACTCAGCCAGACATGAAGTCATTTTCTCAGACGGACAGTAATAAACACTCAGGCTCCAAGCCCATATACGAGTACTGTTCATTTACACTGAAGCAGCTATGATGCAGACTCTGCAACATTCGACATATGATTTCAGTGTGGCGGATTTTCACGGGAAGGTGCCCGGGTTGGATTCCTGTCAAGTGGTAGATTTTCTCCACTCAGAGACTCAGTGTTGTGTCGTCCTTACATTCGTATTGTCATAATTGACATGCCCCTATTGAGATGGCTATATGGGCACCTCTCGAGAGCTAATAAAGACTGCTCTCTGCCTCGTCTACTGCTACCAACTCCTCGTGCACTGATGTGAAGTCTTTCGGCTTGTGAGAATTGAACCCGTGGAGTCTGGTGCATCGTCAGTCTGTCGCTGTATCTGGGAGTCATGCTAAGTTCACGATCTACACCTGGCGGAGAGGCGTGCTGTAACTCTGCGCTACCATCACACCAAGTGCGAAGCTTCTGGGGTTTACTCAGACACACGCCTTTGATGTCCACGAGAGGACCCTCGTAAGCAATCGACGTTCGGTTGGTCGATGCCACTGAAGGAGCTACACCTGACGCCCGCTACCCTGCCCAACATGGCTGTATTAGGTGCGCTGCCATAATGGAGGCAACAGCCTCGAGGATGTACTGAGGTGAACGCGTGACCTACTTTTCGCATTCTACTCTGCAGCATGTTGCACTCAGTGTGACATTTTCGTAGCCCTCCTCGCTGCTGCTGCGGAAAAGATGATTCAAATGCAACACTTAACTCGAATAAGTATATGTCTTTCTATTGCTATTTCATTCGCGCATAGAGGGCCCACCGACCTTCACCACTGTACTCCTCAATTTGCTACCCTGCAAACGTAAGGGTTTCAGTCCAGGCCCTTACAATACTCCACTTTACCAGTAGGCTGCACAGTTTTGTTTTCACTCCTCGAGAGTGGTGTTATGGTACTGTTGTGCAGGGATTTCAGTGTGCAGCAAGATCACAGATTTTTACCAACAAACAAATAAAACTACGTGCGTTTTGAACCTCTCGCGGCGTACTGAATAATCCATTAAATTTCGGGCATGGAGCCGTGCAAATACTACTGCTTTAACTGATATTTCAGTCACGTATCGTCCGCCCACCGTCAGGGTGAGCCGTAGGACTGTGAAGGTGCCAAGCGCGGCCTTATGTGCTCCACTTTGGCGATACTGCTCATGCAGGTCACAGATGCTGGTCAAAGAGGTCAAAGAGGTACACTGGTGTTACATGGACGACACATCTGTGGTATGGCCTCACGGGAAGGATGAATTACATCGATTTCTTGAGCATCTGAAATCTATCCAGGCTAATATCAAATTTACTATGGAAATACAAAAAGATGGGTGTCTCCCTTTTTTGGATGTTTTCATTCGTTATAAAATTTATGACACATTAGGACATGCAGTATATCGTAAACCAATGCGTACGAATCTGTATTTATATTTCAGTAGCTACCATCACCCTTCACAAACCGCACGTGTCATTAAAACCCTAATGCGCAAGGCACACTATATATCCGATAATGATAAGGTGCAGGAAGAGCTGACACACATCAAGAGCATTTTTAAAGCAAATGGATATTCCCAAAAACAAATCTGCAAAGCATTCAATATGAATTCTAGAATGCAAGGACGTGGTCTGGAAGAAGAATGTATGACTTTCAGGTCAAGAGTGTTATTGCCTTATGTGGGTGCTCTTTCTTCGAAGATAAGCCGTATTCTTGAGAAACATCGCGTTAGGGTGATCTTCCGGCCCTACGAAGACTGTAACATTACTCGGTTCTGTGAAGGACGATTTACTGCTGCGTAAGGCGGGTCTGTATCAGATTCCTTGCCAAAATTGTGATAAGTTTGTAGGTCAGACAAACCCCACTGTTCGTGAGAGGTGCGTGGAACACTGAAGATACACACGCGAACGACAGCCATACAAGTTAGGTGTGACAGAACATTGTACAGATATGGGCCATTCGGTGAACTACAGTGACATAAAGATTTTAACATGCACCTCTTCCGTTTGGGATTCTTTTTTCAAGGAGCCATAGAAATTAGATTAACAGATAACTTTGATCATGGTTTCAATTGGATAATGCATAGAATCTGCGTCTGGGCATAATTAAATTGCAGAGAAGTGGTCAAAGTGTTGCTGCCGCTGAATACATGTCGATAAGTGAATGGTATGTCTGAACGCTTTCATCACAGGTGGCGGGTGTGTAAGTGTAACTCTGCCGCTGACTAGCATCTGTGACTCGCATGCGCAGTACCGTCGAGATGGAGCACATAAAGGCGTCGTTAGTCTTGCCAATCACTCCGAGGACGGCCAGACGATACGTGGCCGAAATACCAGATGAATAAATAGTATTTGCGCGGATGAATGCCCGAAATTTAATTGATTAAACAAAATTACGTAACTCTGTAGTTCAGAGGTAATATTTAAGAGACGAAGACCACCCCTAGAAATATAAAACACATAAAGCACTCTGTGTTATTCGTAAGTACCGATACCTATCGGTTTCGGAAAATGACTGCCAGAAAACTACAAGATATACAGAAAATAGACACATGCCAGTGGAAAGAATAATTCTCCATGTTTTAACTCGCATTGCAGTTAGTCAATATGGGCACCAATTGCGAAGGGGCAAACGTAAATACGCTAGTCGAACTCTCGCCATACACATCCTAAGACGTAATGGTCGATATCAGCGATCACATCCTTCTTTATATCTCTTCCAAATTAAATAGTAGTGCCGGCAGGAAAACACGATCTCAGACAAAACACCATTAAAAAGAAGTTACATTGATTTAAGACATGTGAACATGATGGCCACTGAAACAGTGGAGGCTCGTGACGGAAAGTCCGACCAATCCTATGCTTAGGCAGTTCAATACCGAAGGTAATCACGAACGTCTGAAGGAGAGTGTGTTGATGGATCATCTTGTTGCAAAATGAAGTTTCCGCTGTCTCGCTGTAATCTTGGCACAAACTATGGCTGCACTGTCTCCAAGTACACGAAACCATTTTGAAGAGGACATAAACGAAAACTCGTTAACTTCAGGTGACTCATAATGTGTTCCACAATCTCGTGCGGATGTCCTGTGCCCCAAACACAGACGTTATGATTATTCACATTTCCAGACAGATGGCACCGAGCGAGGAGGCGCAGTGGTTAGCACACTGGACTCGCATTCAGGAGGACAATGGTACAAACCTGCGTCCGGCCATCCTGATTTAGGTTTTCCGTAATTTTCCTAAATCGCTTCAGGCAAATGCCAGGCTGGTTCTTTTGAAAGGGCACGACCGACTTCCTTCCCCATCCTACCCTAATTTGATGGGACCGATAACCTCAATGTTTGGTCCTCTCCCCTGAATCAACCAACCAACACGTAAAACGCTGCTTCGTCGTGGAAACCAATTTTTGTGATAAACGTTCTTCCTCCAATGGCCGCTGCAGTCGTTGCCAAAGTCAGAAGAAAGCTCACCGTCATGAGCAGTCAGGATGTCTACCAACTGGTGGCTGTTTGACTTTAGACGCACACTTTTTCACCGAATGCATCAGACCGTTGACTCTGTTATCTGCACTTCTTTGTTCGCACGTGATGTCGATATCTTCGGGTTTCTGACGAATGATTCCTGCACATGCTCCAGCTCCTCTGGTGACGGTCCCGATGTGTTATACCACCACAGTCTGTTTTGTCTGTTAGCGCTTATACCTCATATTTGGTAGGGAATCGTTGCTCAACCGTCACATATAACTCAGAATTAGCGATTTCAAGGACATAAAACGCAAGAACGTCCCTATTATACGCAATGTTCTAGTACGCTTAACCCTTATTGGCATGTTCTGCAACAGCGCTGTTGTACTTTTTACGAATGGAAACTAGGAGAGATGCTCTCTCCACTGATGTATCATTTTTCTGTGTGTCTTGCAATTTTCAGGCATTCGTCTACTGAAACCCCGGGGGTGCTTATGAATAACCGTGTACAATATACTGTGATGACGACAGTTATGGGATAGCGATATACATTCATACAGATGACTGTAGTATCGAACACACAAGGTATAATAGGGCAGTTAATTGGCGGAGCTGTCATATGTACTCAGGTGACCGTTGTGATAATGCTTCCGACACGATTATGGCCGCATGACGGGAATTAACAAACGTTAAATGCGGACTGGTAGTTGGAGCTAGAAGCATGGGACATTCCATATGGGAAATCGTTAGAGAATTCAATATTACGAGATCCACAGTATCCAGAGTGTGCAGAGAATACCAAATTTCAGGCATTACCTCTCACTACGTCCGCAGCTCGTGGTCGTGCGGTAGCGTTCTCGCTTCCCACGCCCGGGTTCCCGGGTTCGATTCCCGGCGGGGTCAGGGATTTTCTCTGCCTCGTGATGACTGGGTGTTGTGTGCTGTCCTTAAGTTAGTTAGGTTTAAGAAGTTCTAAGTTGTAGGGGACTGATGACCATAGATGTTAAGTCCCATAGTGCTCAGATACATTTGAACCTCTCACTACGGACAACGCAGTGGCCGACGGTCTTCACTTAACGACTGAGGTTATCAGCGTTTGTATAGAGGTGTCAGTGCTAACAGACAAGCAACACTGCGTGAAACAACCGCAGAAATCAATAAGGGATGAATGACGAACGTCTCCCTTAAGCCAGTGCCATGAAATCTGGCATTAATGGGGTATAGCAGGAGACGACCGACGCAAGTGCCTTTGCCACTAGCACGACATCGCTTGCAGCGCCCCACCTAGGCGGTCACCTGGAAAACCGTGACCTGGTCAGATGAGTCCCGGTTTCAGTCTGTAGGAGCTGATGGTACGGTTCGAGTGTGGCGCAGACCCCACGAAGACACGGACTCAAGCTGTCAACAAGGCGCTGTGCAAGCTGGTGGTGCCGGCGTAATGGTGTGGGCTGTGTGTTTACACGGAGTGGACCGGATCCTTTGGTCCATCTGACCTTATAATTGATTGTAACTGGTCACGGTCGGTTACTTGAAGATCATTTGCAGCCATTCAGCGATAGAATTTTTATGGATGACAGTGCGCCATGTCACCGGACCACAATTGTTCGCGATTGGTTTGACGAACATTATGGACAATTCGAGTTAATGTTTTGGCCATCCAGATAGCCTGACATGAATCTTATAAAACATTTATGGGACGTAAACGAGAGGTCAGTTCGTGTACAAAATCCTGCACCGGCAACACTTTCGCAATTACGGACGGCTATAGGGGCAGCATAGCTAAGTACTTGTGCAGGGGACTTCCAACCACTTGTCTAGTCCACGTCACGTCGAGTCGCTGCAGTACGCCGCGCGTAAGGAGGTCGGACATGATGTTAGGAGGCGTCCCACGACTTCTGTCATCTCAGCGTATAAGGAAGTCAAAGCGAACCGTACATTGGAAATAGAGGAATGCAGAAGAGCAGCAGACTACTTACGGAGACAGAAAGGTAGATGAGCAGCAGGAGAGGTTTGCAGCTGGCAGCGGCCACGGCACATCAGCTGGCTGGCGATAACATGGCTGCTGCGTGCGCGCTGAGTGCTGCGTGTTGCGGGCCCGGACGGACGAGCGTAGCCTGCACCTGCACACACGTAATTTTTATTTTTATTTTAAATTTATTTGTACGGAATTCTAAAAATATGAACAATCAGGATAGAGACTGAGAGCAGTAAATGCTGTAACTTGGCAATATTTCGGAAAAGTGTAAGGTCATTAGACGGTGATGATGACTGCTGGTGGAAGACCACACGGGAATTCCACACTTGGCAAGCTACAGTGCTTAGCTTTGGCATCTGTCTGAGAGCGAGCTCTAACGAAATGCAGCCGAATACTACGCATCGCTGTGGTTGTATTCAGTGTCTTCATCTACTAAATAATCAGCTGTATCGTCGAGGACAGCCTCTTTGGTAACGCCATCCCTAGAAGAAGAAGTAGCTGTCATGATCGTGTTCTTGCTTATAATTAGAGCTGCAAAAGTGTCAAAGGCTATCATAAGCAAGCGTAGACTACAGCAATTTCCTAGCTGCCTTGTACAGTTAAGATTGTAACTGCGGTACATCTACATTAGGTGTGTTGCTTACATATCAGGCTTTACTTCTTTTCGACCCCTTTGTTTCCATATGCGATCAGTATGTTACTAGATTACTGAAACTGCCTCTGTTTACTTGAGGTTTTATCCGAAAATTGTCGATTTGTAATTTCAGACAGGGGTGTAGGAGTGAAAACAGGAAACAGTACAGATTTATCATATAGCGCTAGAAAACTCAGTTTCCTCAAAAAAAGTTTAAATTAAAAGAATGAGAAACAAAAACTTATCAAATGTCGCTCCAATACTTTGTCGCATTTATATAAAATATGTTATGTTATTAGTAAACAACATTCACACTTATCAATAATAACAGGAATCTCTTTGTCTTCCATAATGATGAAGAATGTTCTATTGAGTATTTATGCATGTAAACTTCACTTACATCAAAAGTAAGTGGTATGGTTACATAAAAGAGGAGAAGGTATGCAATCAAATTTTTATTACTTATAAAACGCAATTTATATTCTGTAAGGATATAAAATATGCTGTGGACTAACACTGAATAATGTGTGGTTCTAAATATGTGCAAACCAAACAAAAAAAAAGGAAAGAAATTGTAGGCTCCCAATTTCTCTTTTGCACATTCATTTATGTTTCTTTCCCTACCAATGCTACCATTATTACTGGTAATCCTACCATTTACTACGTCATTTATGTAGTGTACCAAAACTATCGAACCGTAGTTTTGGTAGAGCTCAACTCTACTTATAATCCATCTAACGTGCTTTATTCAGACAGTCCTCGGAAACTGCAGATTTTTATGTCTACACTAAAATTGAATGGCGTCGGTATTCATCGCATCTATAATTGTCCTTATTATTATTATTATTGTTTTCTTTATGGCCTACTTTTGACCACTCTGCTCATTATGCAAATGTTTATATAAGTTGTTTCGTTATTCAACAATACAATTCAGTTCAATAATAATTCACTACGGCAATTCAATAATACAACTGTTATACAAAGATTATTATAATTTATTGTTATATTAACGGTGTTTTGCTCTTCTTTCTGCCCAATATTTTTTCATTCTTTCTGATATTTTCTTTCTTTCTTCATCTGAGATAATTCTTCATGCAGTCCTTTTATTGATCTTTGTTTGTAGTCTGGTTTGTGTGTCTTGCAGTATTCTTGTTCTCTCTATTTTGTTTTCTACGTTATCTAATGTCGCTTGAAGTTCTTTTATATCTTCCTTTATTTCTGTGATCCGCTATATGTTGCTGTTACTGCTCCAGAACGGTTCTGTTATTCTCTTATGAATTCTATTTTCTGATCTTTTTATCATATATCGAAGGAATAAGATGCGTTTCTTCCTGATCGTGATCATTACTGTTTCAATGTTCTTGTTTACAATGTCATTTAAAGCTGTTCCCCAGTGCTCAGTTACTTGACATTGTTTATTTATTTATTCCCAAATTTTCTTTTGTTATATCTTCAGGATTTCGTCAATTTCTACTGCATTAGTTGCTTTCAAGATGGTTTCAGTTGCATATGTTATTTATGGTTGTGTAACTGTTTATAATGCTTTAATTTTGCAGCTATAGATAGACTTTCCTTGATGTATGTGTTTTCAGTATTGTAATTTGCATTGTTCAGTTTCTTTTATTCCGTTTTGCTAAGTTCGTTTCACATTCAGATTTTATGTTATGACTTTATCTCAATATTTAAATTTATCAACAATTTCGATTTTCTGTTCTTCTACTGTAATTTTGTTTGCAAGTGATGGATCAATTAGCATAATCCCCGCTTTTTGAAATAATTTTCTAAGGTCAATTTACTGTCCTATTTCTTGTAGTTATTTTATTTTTTGTCTGACTTCTTGAACATTGTTGGCTATGAGAGCAAGATCATCAAAGAATTCCAAGCAATATAAAGTTATATCATTTTTCGCACTTCCATATCTTATGTTCTTTCAGTTATCCTTGTGTCATTCATTATAGATACCACTGCACAGTTGAACAATAATAGCGATAGACAGTCACCTTGTCTTAACCCTGTTTCTATGGGGAATGGTACAGAACATTCTCCTCCAAATTTCACTCCCGATTTAGAGTTTGTTAGTGTAAGTTCTATTAATTTAATTAGTTTTGGCTGGAGTCCTACATACCTTACCATTTTTAATACTGAAAGTAAGTGAAGATAGTCATATTCCTTCTTAAAGTCTACAAATGTTATTGCCTGGGATTTGTAGCATGCTATAATCAGTTTTGAACTAATAATCTGCTCTACACAGCTTCTCAGTGATCTGAAACCTCCCTGGAATTCCCTGTTCTAGTTGTCCCTTGATTCATCCATATAGGATCTTGTGTAGAATCTTATATGTTCAGTCTGGGAGACTGATTTCTCTTTAGTTGTCCAGACTGTTCTTATCCCCCATCTTTTGTAGTAGATGAATGATGGCCGTGGTCCAATGTTTGAGAAATATTTCTTCTACCCAAAGTTTTGTTAGAGTCATGTGTAAGAAGTCTTGACTGAGTCACTTGAATAGGTAAACATGTCAACAAAAACCTGATCGTCTCCCCACGCCTCATAATTATTTAGTATTTTGAGTACTATTTCTACTTCTTGGAAGCTGGCGTCTCTAATTTCCAAGGTGTGCTTTGTACTGGGGTATTTACGTGTATTTGTAACGGATCTTTGGGTTCTTCGCAGTTTGAAAGTTTATTTAATATTTTTGCCATGATTTCAGTTATTTTCTTTGTTATTGTGTGCCAGTCTTCCTACTTCCTCTTTCAGTACTCGTGTAGGTGACAGTCTTCCTACTTCCTCTTTCAGTACTCGTGTAGGGGTATTATGCAATTGCAGCTGTTTCCCAAAGATTTTGTAGTATTTCCTGGAACTGATTTTGCGGTATTTATCTCTATAGCGTACATTAGTTCTTTATGGAATCGTCTCTTGATTCTCCTAATGTTTTGTGTGAATTTTTTCCTTTTTTGATTGCGTTTTCTTATTTTTTGCGTGTTTGAAAATTTGACCATACTTGGTAGATTTCTTTATGAAATTTATTACTTCTGTACTACAAACTCCATTCACAATAAATTTCTCAGACAGTAGCCACATATACCAAAGCATGTTCCTGCAAAATTGTGTCATTGTACGACACATAGTTCTGGAGATCGAGCTGCATGAAAATAAAACTGGAGGGCGTAATTCGCTAGAGATATAGGTGAAACATGCACGCAAATAGGTGTGAAATACGTGTTAAATGTATTTGAAATGTGCGTTGGCAGCCAAAGAAACGCGTAAAAGGGTCGTACTAAACCACTGGAACGATTTCACCCAAATGTGGTACCTTCATTAGTTAGGATCTGGAAAGAAATGTTCGCTGGATAAGAACCACCAGCCTCGTATTGGGGTGGGGGTGATAACTTAGAGAGAGAAAATGGTAGGAGAAAATTGGCAGACATAGATGGGGAAGGAGGAGATGAACACAGATAGAGGGAAGGAGGAAATGAAGAAGAGGAGATGGACAGGGAGATGGGGGAAGAGGATGTGGACAGAGAGAGGAGAGAGGAGGGGATGGACAGAGAAAGAAAAGAGGAGGAGATGGACATAGAGAGGAGAGAGCAGAAGTAGAACAGCGCGAGTGGAAGAAGACGGACGGAGAGAGGCGGAAAGAAAATGGGCAGAGAGAGGGGGTGGAATAGGTAGACTAATACAAGTCTGGAATAAATACAGACCCAGACATTTTTATAAATAACTGTTTAACCGTGGGTTACACCACGGGGCGGAGCTAGTTTCAACTATTTAGCGGTCTGAGACTCTGTCTACTCCTCTCAGAACTTAAATATTGTAGGTTTCCTTATGAAAATATTTGTCGATACCGATATTGTCTAGCTGCCACTCCACCTTCCTCCTGAAGCATTTTGGTTTAGATATAAGGTTGTGTTCTGTGCAGCATTCTACAAGTCTTCGACCATTATTGTTTGTAAAGTTATGTGGACTCCATTTTCCAATTATATTTTTATATTTTCATTCCTTTCCGAGCTGAGCATTGAAGTCTCCCAATAATATTTTCACATTCCTTTTCTTTATTCTGTTCACAGTTTTCTCGAGAAGGTCCCAAAATTTATCTATCCCTTCGTTTGCTTTTGTTAGAAATTTTTTTCATTTTTAGCAGCATGACCATTAATTATTGTGTAAGTTTTGTTCATTGCTTCAAAAGTTAGAATTGCAGTTTTAGATGAGACCGCTTGAAAATAAATTACTGAATATATTATTTTTATATTCATCATAAATCGTGTTCCAGATCTGAGACATTGCTTCATAAGCCTCTGTCCTAGTTGTCCCTTATAAATCCTGTATTGTTGTGATTCGATCGGTCATCTGTCGTGTTTCTCATTTATGGGCCCCTCCTCCTATTAATTTTTTTGTTTATTTGATTCACCTGCGAAATTCTTGAGTTTTCCGGTCTTAAGTATTGACTTATTTTGTGTGTTGCTACATAATTTATTTGCTTATGTTGAACCTTCTTTTTGTGTGTCAGCGTGCATTTGACTGATTGCAAACGCTCCGATTCTTTGCTGTCTTCTAGTTGGCTACCCAAAGAATCCGACGTAGCTTCTACCTGCCTTATTCGACTGGACAGTGGCATTTTTTTCCTAAAAGACGTTTCCATATTTGATTTTCAAAGGTAATTAAACTTATCTGGAGTAAGCACCGATTTAGAACTACGTTTGTTAATCGTACAGGGTCGTTATTAATCGGACGAGTTTCTCTAATAGAGGATTTGCACACCGAGTCGTTTCTTCAGACAGGTGCAATTCTGCGTACAATATCACCATGAACGTATGCATGTGTACAGACTCGAGGAGAATGAACGTTGCCATTCCTCATGGTCATCGACATCGTCATTGTGAAGGAACGTGAACACTTGCTGTTCCCATAGCTAGTAATCTGAACGACAGCAATTACATTTCTACCCTAGCTTCGAGGTCTCCATGACGCTATCTTGCAAAAAGATAACACAAGAACTTATGTGGTCTGTGCTGTCCTGACCAACAACGATACATAGGGTGTTCAACTATTGCACCGATCAGCACTTTGTGCAGACCTCTCATCGTTTGAAAACATCTAGTGATTGATTACTGAGAGATTGGCACGCAGCTGCCCGTCAGTCGCTACGACTGATGAACTCTGTCATAGAGTTAAAACAGTTCAACTCGATTCCCACCTGGCTTACGGCGGCTATCTGCAGCAAATGTCTCCCGCTGTACACAGGCCCTCTCCATTAAATTTCACAGGCTGTATTCCCCCAACTAATAATGAATTCTTCCTACTATTCTGTATTCGCATAATATGTAAACTTTTGTTATTTTGCGTGCTTCGTGGAGTTACGGTTGTGATGAAAAAGCAGTGTAGGTCTGTGAATCTCTTCTCCCAGAAATAAAATCGCGTGGAATACGTACAGTAACGATTGTAAACGGAAAGGTGATACTATGATAAGCCCGTGAGCGGACGATGCCGGATGCTCAGCTGCTTGGCTGTGACAAGGCCGTGGCGGCGCTGCACCACGTATAGCGGACGGAGCTACTCAGGAAGTGGCAACTTCCCGAGGGACTATGAGGAGCGGCTTTAATAACTTGGTCTTAGGCAGCGTGCCTCAGCTGCGAGGTGCCGCACGGGCAGATCTCCCCGTCAATATTGCGACAGCCCTGCAAGAGCTTCCGCAGCTTGGAGAACGCCGTAATTAACTCTTAAACTATTAGCGCTACGCCTCTCTTCCGTGCATCGAGAGCTGTATACAAGTCGTGTGGTGAACCAGTTCACTACATGACGTAACACAAATGTGTTAACGCGTAGTCACAGTGAGAGTTCTGAAGAACTGCTGAGTCGTTCTGTTGAATACTTTATTTTCCATTTCTGAGTTACGCTATAGACAAACATTTGTATCTGAAAGTAGTAACACACCTTTTTGGTTGGCTACTAAGTTCAAGCAATGTCCACCTCCTTAGCGGAGTCGTCAGTGCGTCTGACCGCCATGCAGCGGACCTGTGTTCAATTTCCGGCCGGAGCCGAGATTTTCTCCGCTCGGTGACTGGGTGTTGCGTTGTCCTCATCTTCAATTCATCATCATCGACACGCAAGTCACCCAATGTGGCGTCAAGTGAAAAGACTTGCAACCCGGCGGCCGAACTTCCCCGGCTGGGAACTCCCGGCCATCAATGCCATGCGACCATTCCATTTTTCTTTTTTTTTTTCTTTTCAGTTTAGGCATCAGCAATCGAGGTCAGTAAAATTAAGTTCACTAAATTGTTGAGGCTTTCGTGGCCACTTGCTGAAGTGTTGCTGCTGGCTTTCGTCTCTGGATCTTTAGCCGACATTTGTTTGGCGATTTTTCTGATTTTTCGCCATCACGAGTGACTGGCAATGACGAAGATTCAATTTCCATCCTCCGCCACCATCACTGGAGCGTTTATTTTTGACAGTGCCAACGGCTCGTCAGAAAAACCGTTACACAGAAGTCGGCCGAAGATAGCGAGACGGTAGCCAACAGCAACACGTCCAAATTAAAATTCGATGCCCAAATTACATAATCTGTTTTTTCTTTCCTTTATTTATTTGAGCTGGGATAGAAAATGCATACATATAACTGACAAGGCGTCTGTTAAAGTGTTGAAGCCGTCTGATAAAAATTACGGCGACCATCAACGTATTTGCCAATGACCAGCGCACTACCCACTTATAGGTATATATTGTACAAGGTGGGCAGGTATAGTACACAACAAATTTATTTATTTCTTTAAATTTTCGTTCATGGGTAGTTCTCGAAGATTTTTCAAAGCTGCAGCACCGGATGCCAGCCACTTCACGCTCTGTCCACGTGATGGGAGAGTGAACTTGTGCTGCCAAGGTAATGCCACGACCGAGCACGGCTGACGCTGTGCAGGGCGCAGCCAATCACAGGAACGGAATGGGTCACGTGGCACGTGGGATCAGCGGGATAGCTGCGAAGCGCGAGCGAGTGTAGTTGTTCTGTCGGCCTCATTTCAGCCTGTTCTCGGATTGTTCAGACTTTTCTTCCACACCTCTCTGGCCATGAGGCCGCCACCTTCTACGAAATATTTCATACTTTATTTCTGTATTCCACAAGTGCAGACAATAAACCATGCCATCACTCAGTTTCAATAGTAAACTTCGGAATTTCTGATTTCACACTCTGCAACCATCTCCTAAAAGGTTGCCCGCCTCGCCTGACATACGTCTTACCCGCCAAACCTTTATGTCCTTGCACAGTATGTACTTCACTTTCAAAACCGAAAGACAGCTACGCGGTCTGTATCAAGTCGTTAGATTTCACCCAAATTCACTCTGGACGACGTTCTTTCGAAACAACAATCAACACACAATGAAATATTGATTTTAATGTTACGCGAGCATGCTTTTAGAGGTATAAAGCGGGGAAAAGAAGTTGTGATTCTTTTGAAGGTGGCCTGTTTCTTAACGTTACTGATATGTTTTTACTTTCTTGATTCACTTGTCTGAAAGAGAATGAACTAGTACTCAATTAGACTTTCTCCACCTGAGTGTTAGTGTACGTTCGAATGCAGTCACTCTTTTTATTGGTGTTGATTGGACCTAGTATTGTACAGTTCTAAGGGAGGACACAATTGCTCAATGTTGCGCGCAACTGTGAGTTTGTTTTGTGGATGGCTGTGCTGAGGGTTTACACAAACTAGAGTTACGTTCTATCGTTTTTGTTGATTACTATGGAAGTGCAGGGAAGGTAAAAGTTAAAACTCGATGCTGATACATAGCCTCCTAATCCCGAGTAACACAAAGAAGGCCTAAGAGTATGATTTCCTCACGTCACATTGTGATCGCAGTAGGCGGTACCACATGCCAACGGATTGTAGTTTAGCTAGTACCCGTGGCGCAAAATCTGTTGATCAGTTATCCTCCCCCTACAATCAAAATAGTGGTGGAGAAAATTTCATTTGACACGTTTATCTGTTGCTTTTATACCAGTTTTCTGTTTTTTATCAAATACTTCCTTCCTATAGACTATGTAAAAACACAAAGTTATTATTTCTTTAGTAAACATCAATTTTTGCATTCTATAACCTTTCGCATAGTAATCGTATTCTATAAAGTCATATCATTATGGGTGTACAGTCCGCCGCTTATAAAATATGACACTTGTTACGGCGAAATTGATTTGTAAGGGTACCCGCAGACCGTCTGTCTGCATTTCATTCATTGTTGTCCTGCATAGTCGAAGCCAATTTCCCAATTTGAAAATGAGAGGTTCTTCGGCTTTGAGACTGTGGGGGGAGGGGGTGGGAAGGGATATCTTCTAACTAGCGAAGCTTGCAATTTGTTTGCGCGTTTGTGTGGAGGAAGTGCGTCATGAATTGACAAATAATACCGCTTCGAATAGCGTTCGTGGAAATTACTGACCTACACGTTCCATTAGCGTCGGGGGTGAGTTACAACTGCAAACTCAGCCGAGCATGCTGTTCGGCAATAGACAGATGGTATCTACACCCAGCGTAGTGCCACTACGTCGAAGAAACAGAGTAGTATTTAATTGACAATATTAAAGCTGACGCACTGCTGTTTAATGACGGATAGCCCTCTCTAATGAATCACGTGTTCTGGCTGAATGGACAGATGGATGCCCATTGAGGAAAGTCAGAGAGCTAATTCTGTACAGCCATTGATGGGAGAACACACTAGTACTCTACGCTTCAAATTGTTCAAATGGCTCTGATCACTATGGGACTCAACTTCTGAGGTCATTAGTCCCCTAGAACTTAGAACTAGTTAAACCTAACTAACCTAAGGACATCACACACATCCATACCCGAGGCAGGATTCGAACCTGCGACCGTAGCGGTCTCGCGGTTCCAGACTGCAACGCCTAGAACCGCACGGCCACTTCGGCCGGCTAGTACTCTACGCTCAGCGTAGTGGTCGCGTAATGCTCCATTGGGCCCTCTAGAATCATTCATTCATGGAGAAGGCACCATTGAAAGAACAGTTTACGAAGCCATAAACGTTTTTTACGGTTCTGTTCGTCACTCGGTAAAAACGGAATCCTTGCAGGATCACTTCATATTCCGCCTGTTTGTCCGTCCGTGTGTCTCACTGTTCAGACCGTTTTTTTCGCAGGAACGGGTCGACGAATCAAGTTAAAATTTACGTCTCATATTAATATCTATTTAAACTTCGAAGTAAATGGAATAAAAAGATACAAACTTACTCACATTTACCATTGACCAACGATTATGAAATGTCACGAGAAGCAGTGTTTCACAGTAAAAGTAAAGAAAAAATCCGAAAATCGTTCATTTCTGACAATATCAGATAAAATTTTTTTGCGATTACAAACGTACATTGCATTCGTAATCTGTCAAAGAACTCAGCTACTACTGTAGTGATTCTGATCTGAGATTCAAGAGGAAGCTTTGTGTGTATAATTTACAAATATTTCGTGTTATCTGGCTGAGCTACGATGAAGTGGAGTCCTCTGCCGCTGTGAAAACGATGCCTTTGTCGTCTAGTGATGCCAGGTGTAAGGCCGTCCGACTTCCGTGCCACACCACCTCATTCTGTTTAGAAACAGTCCATGCTTACAACACGTACAGCATCTGTACTGTTTCAAAACCAAGTCATACTCGTAACTGATGCACGAATGCACTTCCGTTGTTTGGAGTGAGGTTCCAACATCCCATAAAATATCCACTGAAGTGTTCCACAGAAAAATTCGAGATTTGCGTAACAACAATAGCCTTAAGGCGGGCTGTACCGTTTTCTTCTCTGAACACTTCCGTCAGATCTTATCAGCAATCGCAAAACAAACGACAGGAGACAATGTCAAAGCATCTGCAGTTGTCAATTAGCAAAGCAGGTTAATGTAACTCCAAAATCAATAAAATAAATGAAAAATTACTGTACCAAATGCAAAATCACACAGAAATATAAACTTAAGACTCAAAATTAATACATTCTCGAAAGTCTTGGCATTCTTCGGATAGATATATTATCAGTGTAGATATCAATGACAGGGATAAATTGTCACGGTTCTCGATTATCGGGATGGATTAACTATTTATATGCATAATTAAGTTTTTAAGGGACACTCGGATCGCAAGTCCAATTCGTACTTATCCGGTTCTTCTTTTCCTTTTACGTGTTTATTGTTTTCCCGAGAAAGCGCAGGATCTTTCAGAATAATAATTTGCTTGCCAAACATCAATCCGGATCCACAAGAATAGTTTTAACAACAATAAAGTTTCACAGTAGTTTCCTGTTTATGCATCACTCTTACCCGACTAAACGTTTGTGTCGTCAAATCGATAGCCACAAAAAATGGCTCTGAGCACTATGGGACTTAACATCTCAGGTCATGAGTCCCCTAGAACTTAGAACTACTTAAACCTAAATAAGCTAAGGACATCACACACATCCATGCCCGAGGCAGGATTAGAACCTGCAACCGTAGCGGTCGTGCGGTTCCAGACTGAAGCGCCTAGAACCCTTCGGCCACCAGCGGCCGGCCGATAGCCCCAGTCGCTGTGTGAATCCTCCAACACGCACCATTTTGCAGACAGGAAGACGAGATAGTCATTCGGAGATAGCACTATATGATCTGCTACTTACTTCTGGTCTACTTAAGTCCTGTGGGCTATAAATTACATCTATTCTGTATTCTCTAACGTGGTCGTAATAACGTGATTTGACAGTATTAATATAGTCCTCTATGCCTTAAGCACTTACGGCACAAGACAGGACAGAGAAATCGTAAATTACGGGTTAATTTTAGCAATAAATGTAACTCATGAACATACGACATACGAGGGCTGGAACTTTAATAGAGGCAACTATTTATTTACAGCTCGTATAAAATAGATACGTGTTTCAAAGTTTTACTGACCTTCAGAGTAGTCACCAGCATTGTGTATAACCCGTTGCCAGCGATGTGGAAGTCGTAGGATACTCTTAGCACTGCCAGCTGTGTTGACAGTTCGATCGGCGCTGTCTATTGCCCGACGAGTTTGTAGCAGTTCTGAAGTGCATGCTCTGAAGTGTTTCCTTCGGTTTAGAAATCGAGTTGAACTCATGAGGGCTTAAGCCAGGGGGGTGCAGTAGGTGGTATAGCACTTCGCAGCCCCGTCAGTCAAACAAATCAGTAACAGCTTGCACTGTACGTGCTTGAGCATTGTCCTGCAAAATGATGGTCAGGTCCTGAAGAAAGTGTCATCACTTCTGTCTCTATGCTGTTCATTTTTGGAACACAACCTACGACCAGCTTAGAGACAGAAGTGATGACACTTTCTGCAGGATCTGACCATAATTTTGCAGTACAATGCTCAAGCACGTACAGTGCAAGCTGTTACTCATTTGTTTGACTGATGGGGCTGCTAAGTGCTATAACACCTACTGCACTCCCCTGACTTAAGCCCTCGTAAGTTCAACCAAATTTCTAAACTGAAAGAAACACTTCACGGCATTTGCTTCAGAACTGCTACAAATTCTTCGGGAAATAGACCGCTCCGCTCGAACTGTCAACACAACTGGCACTGCTAAGAGTATCCTACGACTTCCACATCGCTGGCAGCGGGTTATACACTACGCGGGTGACTACTTTAAAGGTCAATAAAACTTTTAAACACGTATCTATTTTGTACGAGCTGTAAATAAATAGTTGCAACTCTTAAAGTTCCGACCCTCGTAGATTTGCTAACTGAAGAGTAAAACCTAAGTATCCTCTCTGCTTGCATAACATAACACATCACAAATATTCGCCGGTGTGTAATCATGGGACCAAAACTTAGCTGATACAAGTGTGGTGTCACCGCCAGACACCACACTTGCTAGGTGGTAGCTTAAATCGGCCGCGGTCCATTAGTACATGTCGGACCCGCGTGTCGCCACTGTCAGGATCGCAGACCGAGCGGCACCACACGGCAGCAAGGCGCCATTTGTACCGTTGCATGTACCTCAAGATTGTCTCACTTGTATAATCAAGAATGCTTTATACCAAAGGACGATATAAAAGTTAAGTGTTCTAGTAGCTACGTTCTTTTCTTTATCACATTCATTACGAATCCTGTTCCAGACTTAACGCCAGACGGCGTGAGTTGACGCGTGCCCTTTCGGCTACTTCACTGTGGACTGGCTGCCTTAACAGTCCACTACATTGGCGACGAGTCAAAAAAGGGACTTTAGCGTTCGTATTGTATTAATTTGCTTGTGTCATGGCTTCGCCACATTCTCCAGATGTACTGTCCGAATTTTATCGCTTGCAGAATCAGCAGACGCAGGCGTTATTGGATGCCCTTGGACAGCTCGTCCAGGGTCAACGTGCGCTGCAAAACGATGCGGCCGCCGCCGCTTCATCGCTACCGCAGCCACAAAACGCAGTTGCACCGTCCTTCCGTAATTTTGATTCAATCCAAGAAACGTGGACTGAATGGTCCCGACAATTTGGATTTCATCTCGCCGCCTACAGAATTCAAGGTAATGAGCGGCAGCCGTTTTTGCTTTCGTGTGTAGGTGTGTCCACCTACCGTGTGATAGTGCAATTGTTTCCCCGAAGCGACGTAGCAACTCTGTCATACGAAGAAATTTTGTCTGCTTTAGATGCCTATTTCAAGGAAACAGTCAATGTCGTTGCAAAACGGTATACGTTCTTTCGTACAAAACGTACGGCCGGTCAGACTAATAGGGAGTGGGTTGCAACTTTGCAAGGACTTACTAGGGAGTGTGCATTTGAATGTGACTGTGGCCTCCCTTATTCAGATACTATGGTGCGTGATGCAATTGCACAGAACGTTTCTGATGTTCGCATACGGGAACAGATTTTGAAACTAGTTAATCCCTCCCTTCAACAAGTGATAGACATATTGGATAGGCAAGACGCACTTCACTTTGCTCAGGAATCATTTGCAACTTCGCCAGCCGTGTGTCACATTAACCGGCCCGCCGGGCCCGCTGCATGGAACGTTAACCTGCCCTCGCGCACGTCCGCGCAGCCACGTGTCCCGCGCAAGCAGGCAAATGCAGTGAAATCATGCCCGCGGTGTGCAACTAGACATTCGCGTGAGAATTGCCCGTCACGCCAGGCTATTTGCTTTTTCTGTAACAAGAAAGGACATGTTCAAAGTGTTTGCCAGAAAAAGCTCAGATCAGACAATCGCAACCATTCCCGGCCCTTTGCTTCGCGCCGGAATCGAATCAAGGACACACAGGCTCGGGAACCTTCGCCCATGGACATTCATGTAGTTAGTGCCACCCCGTCCAGTGCCACTATCTCCAACAGTGACTGTGTTCGTCCCACACACCGTGTGCGTCGACGTCGCCGGAAATCTCGTAACGTCGCAAGTGCTTCTGTACCTGTATCAGTTCAAATTGCACGAGAAAGTCGCTCTTGTCGTCGGCAGGACAATAAACGTTTTGTTGATTTGGACATTGCCGGACACGTGATACCATTCCAGCTCGATACCGGAGCTGCAGTTTCATTGATCAATCACGACACGTACAAACAACTGGGCAAACCTCCGTTGCGTGCCGCAAATGTTAAGTTAAATAGTTATTCCGGACAAGCTATCCCTGTATTAGGAAAGTGCACTCTTCTTGCCACATACAAGGGACAAACAAAACTTGTGTCTTTTTACGTTCTTCGTGCTTCTTCGGCAGTGAACTTGTTTGGTTTAGATTTATTTCAGTTGTTTAACTTGTCAATCGTAAATCAGGTCCTCTCAGTGAACGAGACTGGGCCTTCCGCCAGTGTTTCTCGTCTATGTGAGGAATTTGCAGACATTTTTGCACCGGGCCTTTGTTGCGCTAAGAACTATGAAGCACATTTGGAACTGAAAGTAAACGCGCAACCGATATTTTTCAGGGCGCGCAATGTTCCCCACGCATTGCGTTATGAGGTCGCCAACCGCTACGATATCCTGTATCGGTCCACTGCTAAGCACGGCAACGCTGATGCTTTGTCCCGTTTGCCTGTTGCTGAGGATAAAGCATTCGATTCTTCCGGACTTGCTTGCATGTTCATTGATGCGGAAACCGATAACGTGGTCGAATCGTTTCCGATTGATTTTCGTCGTGTAGCTGCAGCCACAGCTGCTGACCCTGTCCTTGCTACTGTTTTGCGTTTTGTTGCTACGCATTGGCCCTTGTCGAAGTCACGGATCGAGGATCCGTTGGTTCGCCGATTTTTTGCTCACAAGGAGAGACTTTTTGTACGACGTGGTGTTTTGTTGTTGCGTTCTGATACTGATCAGTCCAGAGTCGTGGTCCCGCGTTCGTTACAGTCCTCTGTCTTACGGCTCCTTCCCCAAGGACATTGGGGTATAGTGCGCACGAAACAACTTGCTCGTCAGCACTGTACTTGGTTCGGAATCGATGCTGCGATTACGAGTATGTGCTCTTCTCGCATGGCGTGTGCCGAACAACAATCCGCACCGCCGCGGAAATTCTTTGCATGGCCGAAAGCCACTTCCCGTTGGCAACGCTTGCACATAGATTTTGCCGGTCCATTCTGGAATGCTCGATGGTTGGTTGTGGTCGATTCTTTCAGTAATTTTCCTTTTGTTGTCCGGATGTCTTCCACGACGTCTTCTGCCACAATCCAAGCGTTATCTGCTATTTTTTGCATTGAAGGTCTTCCACAGACTATTGTTTCCGAGAATGGCCCACAATTCATGTCCGCAGAATTTCAGTCATTCTGCAAGGCCAATGGTATTCAACATCTGACATCCGCGCCGTTTTCGCCTCAGTCAAATGGTGCCGCTGAACGATTGGTCAGGACTTTCAAGTCACAGATGTTGAAATTGAAAGAGTCGCATTCTCGGGAGGATGCGTTATTGCTCTTTTTGTCCTCGTATCGCTCTCAGCCCCGTGATGGTCGCTCGCCGGCTGAGTTGCTCCACGGTCGTCCTCATCGAACCTTGATGTCTTTGCTGCATCCGCCGCATCAGGTTCCTGTGCAGCGGCAGACTCCTGCTTTTGCTCCTGGCGACGTTGTCTTCTATCGCAACTATCGAGGTTCACGGCGTTGGCTCGCAGGGCGCATTCTTCGCTGCCTCGGCCGCGCGATGTATTTGGTTTTGGGGGCCTCTGGTGAGGTGCGTCGGCTTCTCAATCAGCTGCGCCTCTGTCGTCGCCTGGGTTCTGCCGCTCCCCGTCTGCTTTCAGCGACGGTGCCGTCCGGTCAGCGCCCTGGGGACCAATCTACTGGCTCGCCTCTTCCCCAGGTGTTACCGACGATGCCTTCCATTTTGCCCCATGGCGTCGCGCCGCCGCCGCCGCCGCCGCCGCCGCCGCCGGCGCCGCCTGCAGTGGACGCCTCGCTGCAGCCGCCCAGCGCCTCCCTGGGTCACGCGCCGCCGATCGCTTCCCGTGACCAGCTGTCCTCCGCCATGGAACTCTTGCCCGCTCCGGACCAAATGTCGTCGCGCGTCGGATGCCCCGACGCAATGGAGGTCGACCCTTCGGCCCCTCCTGTCTCTCTACGGGCGCATACACCGCATGTTGACGTGCACCCTGGACTAGGTTTACAGGCGTTTCCTAGCTCCCCGCGGACCGAATGGCAGGGTGCGGGTGGCACAGCCTCGCCTGTTGTTAGGCTCCCTACCTCATCGCATACGTCAACATGGGGTCCTACCCACGGCGGCCGGAAACCTTATCACAAGACCGTCCGCCGATTTGCGGGGGAGGAATGTGGTGTCACCGCCAGACACCACACTTGCTAGGTGGTAGCTTAAATCGGCCGCGGTCCATTAGTACATGTCGGACCCGCGTGTCGCCACTGTCAGGATCGCAGACCGAGCGGCACCACACGGCAGGTCTCGAGAGACTGACTAGCACTCGCCCCAGTTGTACGACGACATTGCTAGCGACTACACTGATCGAAGCCTTTCTCTCATTTGCCGAGAGACAGTTAGAATAGCCTTCAGCTAAGTTAATGGCTACGACCTAGCAAGGCGCCATTTGTACCGTTGCATGTACCTCAAGATTGTCTCACTTGTATCATCAAGAATGCTGTATACCAAAGGACGATATAAAAGTTAAGTGTTCTAGTAGCTACGTTCTTTTCTTTATCACATTCATTACGAATCCTGTTCCAGACTTAACGCCAGACGGCGTGAGTTGACGCGTGCCCTTTCGGCTACTTCACTGTGGACTGGCTGCCTTAACAGTCCACTACAACAAGAGCATCGTCGTCGGTTCTGTCCTTTGCACGAAGTTTCAAGATGTCTAATTTAGCACATATTCATCAAGTGATTTCTGACATTTTCAGCGTAGCGATATTGTGATAATTTCCACAACTGGAGACAGGAAAGCGCGCATCGGTGTCTACAGCTTATGCAGAACCAGCACACGCCATATCTAATTTTCGATGGGATGATGGAAAGCATCATAGTAACGGATTTCAATGCCGCTCACAAAGCTACGCAGCTAAAACACAGATAGTGTGTTAGCTCTTTATTGTAGTACTGATTTACAAGTGAATAAAGACGTTATTCCGAGCTGGAATTTTCGACTTCTGACTTACTATATCCTTGACAAAAGCAGCTCAAAATGTGACAACAAGAGAGAAATTATAGCAGGGGAGTTACCTCTTGCAGATATTCTCCCACTACTTAGAATATTTAGTTTTAGGACATGTTAATGCAATAGCAAATAACAGATGAATAACGCAATTCAGTCTTATTTCAGGAACACACATGTCTCAACATTGTGTGCCACAGCCTGACATTAAACTAGATACCGGACAACCGCGAATCACGTAGCGTGTGGAAATCAGGATCGACGCTGTCACCAAAAATCTCATACAGAGCGAACGTTACCGCTATAAGTAACAGTATTAATGCTAGAATCGTCTATGACAACATCATACAATCCAAAGGAGTTACAGGATCAATTTAAATTCCAGAAGCCTGGCAGCCGCTATATTCGACAACCGACGTAACTACCCTTTCAATAACAAGATGCAAACTGCGCGATTCACCCATCGTGTCAGATTTCTATTTCCGGCAGAGAACAAGCGGCATTCCCCACATGACGTGTTTAGTGCATCAATGCATGGGGTCATCAGTCCCCTAGAACTATGATCTACTTAAACCTTACTAACTTAAGGACATCACACACATCCATGACCTAGGCAGGATTCGAACCTGCGACCGTAGCGGCAGCGCGGTTCCAGACTGAAGCGCCTAGAACCGCTCGGCCACACCGGCCGGACGTACATCTACATCTACATCTACATGGTTACTCTAAAATTCACACTTAAGTGCCTGGCAGAGGGTTCATCGAAGCATTTTCATACTACTTCTCTACCATTCCACTCTCGAATGGCGCGTGGGAAAAAGGAACACCTAAATCTTTCCGTTCGAGCTCTGATTTTACTATGATGATTATTTCTCCCTACGTAGGTTGGTGTCAACAAAATATTTTCGCATTCGGAATAGAAAGTTGGCGATTGAAATTTCGTAAATAGATCTCGCTGCAAAGAAAACCGCCTTTGTTTCAGTCACTGCCACCCCAACTCGCGTATCATATCACTGACACTCTCACCCCTACTGCACAATAACACGAAACGAGCTGCCCTTCTTTGCACTTTTTCGATGTTCTCCGTCAATCCTATCTGGTAATGATCCGATACCGTGCAGCAATATTCCAGCAGAGGACGGACAAGTGTTATGTAGGCTGTCTCTTTAGTGGGGTTGTCGCATCTTCTAAGTGTCCTGCCAATAAAGCGCAGTCTTTGTTTCACCTTCCCCACAATATTATCTATGTGGTCTTTCCAATTTAGGTTGCTCTTAATTGTAATTCCTAGGTATTTAGGCGAATTGACAGCCCTTAGTTTTGTGCGATTTATCGTATACCCAAAATTCATCGGATTTCTTTTAGTACCCATGTGGATGACCTCGCAGTTTTCTTTGTTTAGTAGGTTCACAGTCGTCGAAATCATAACTGCGAGGCGTACAAATAATATCGCCGTCGTTCCCTCAGTCCATCTCCATGTGGAGTGACAGGGTATTAGATCCCTCCCGGACTGGAACCGTGACTGCCGACTTGTAGTGGGGGTTGCAAAAGGGGGAGGGGGACCAGGTGAGGTGAGTATCCGTGGCCGCGTTTCTGTAATAATGGGTGACGAGCGCAAGGTCTCTGGGACTTGTTCTTCCAGCGAACATGGGATTTTCCAAGTGGGGTGGAGAAGATGGGCAGAAGTAATTTGACGTCCGTATGTGACCCATAGTCCATTCCCTGTGATCTCGCCACGTTGGAGCTAAGGCGCAAGTGGATGTTACACCCATGCCTCGCTGGGATGGAGGCGAGGAGTTGCGGTGGATGAAGTGTGCAAGTCTGAATGTCGGTCAGTTGGAAGACATAAGTGAAAATGGTAGCGGTCTCTGCTGCTTACCTGAGCTCTGACGAGGTCGTACCGGATATAGGAAACCATATAGCTTTGACAACCGAGGTCGTTTTGTCCGGCATCTATTTCAAAGATTGTAAGTCCACTGTGACTAGTGAAGAACGTTTATGGCCGTATGTGCCAGCCCAAACTAAAGAGGCCACATCGTGCTACTGCTGAGGGTACGAAGATTGGGACTCTGGATCGGCCACACGTTATCGAAAAGCGTAGCATTCACCCTGGGCTGCAGCTGCGTATGGTAGCGGATGTATACGAAGCGAGTGAGTGTTTCAGAGCTTGCCTGGTGTGGAAGTGGGTAATCATCGGATAAGATATTGTGTGGTGCTCCTTCAATAGCGAAGATCACCCCGAGTGTCCGAATTTTAGCTGCTTGAGATCACTGATGTCATCCTGGAAACATATGGAAAATAAGAGTGTCGGCAACAAGGAGTAGCATAGCCACCTTCAGTGGGATCGCACAGTTGATGTGCACATTCTCCCATGGCTGATCGGAAGGGGCCGAGGGGGGGAGGGGGGGGAGAATGTCGCGCCGGAGCCGACTGCTTTGGCACGCATGTTTCGTAGGCCCAGGTCGCATGTTCTATGTCGGCGTCAGTGCCCGGATAATGTTCGTGTCCATGAGGCCATGCAAAATATTTCATCTTCGATAACGTCCAGTGTGGCTGATGTAGTAACTTGAGGATGTGAGAGGTAAGTGTATTCAGATCGTGACCTGAGACTCTGACCTTTCTATGTGCGGGAGAAGGACTGCTAACACTGAGTCTGCCACGCATAGAAAAACGGATACATAGTGCTGGTTTCCTTATTTTGGACAGACGCTCCTACCAATCGACATGTGCGAAACCATCTACTATTTTTCAGAGCATGTTGTCGTAACTTGTGAGTGAATCCATCTCCTGGGCTGTCACGTGCCGTTTGACTATCGTGTCCCTAATGTTTTTATCGAGATGGAAACAAAGTGCCATGGACCAATCGGTAGATGCGACAGAGTGTTGGCGATAGTGTTGAGATGTGAGCTGGTAGAGTATCTCATAACGGTAGTTGTTGGAAAACATCTCCCAGCCGTATAAGCGTTCTCTTATGTTATGTGATCTATTCAGTTGAGTACCAAAGAGTGACTTTAGAGGCTTGAGCTCTGTGGCTAAATGTAATTTTGTTATACACAAGAAAACACGAAACATATCGATACCCTGACGGCCAGTGGCCCTTTTCTATTTTGACATAATTCAGATGTGCAACTGTTGGTGTTACAGACCCATATGCAGTCAGCTGTTTTGTACCATCGGGAGACCCGCGTGTCAGCATGGCGACTATTTCATTTTCGGAGCATCTACTGCCAGAAAAAGTTTTTAACTGTCGTAAATGTGGCCAGGCATGGAGCAGACTTCGTACATTCTTTTAGCTTCAAAGAAGTTGCATGAGAAGTGGCGGTTCACTGAAATTTGACTCCTTATTTCTGAATTTGATGTAGGACTTATAAGGGGCAGTCAAATGAAGGTAAAAAAGTAAGCAAACTGTGTATTTCAAAAGTAGTCGCTGTAACTGTTAATACATTTATCCCACTGTGAGAGAAGACGGTCAATGCCTTCATCGTATATGTTCACAGTTGCCTGGCTGCTCTGAACGTCCCCAACCTCTTGTTGCCCAGTGTCGAACTTAAGTCATGTTTGGAGTAAGTCAGTAATTGGTGTGGCTGATCACATTTTCACAGCATGTGCCACACTGAGATAATGCCACACTGCAGCGAGTGACGAGGACAACCGAATTTTAATAACCAGTTCTGTTAATAATAAAAATACTCATCTTTCTTGTTGCTCTTCCTTGTTGTGCTTCATCTTTCTATATCTATCTAGAGGGTGATCAGGTTCCTACTTCAATGACAATGTGAAACTTGGTCGAATTTCTGGAGAATTACGTATATATTTTCAGTCAATTCACTTCACAATACAAATCAATAAAACACGCATAACTTGTTCTCCATCCTCGTACAATAAACTTCCACAAGAACAAACATTTTCCTCTAACAACACGTACCAAAAAATTACTATCATAAATCGTTCTACTTGTACAAAATAATCTTTGGGGCATAAATAAAATACTATTAAGTGCCTATATTTTTTCTCAGATACCCATAATCATTATTATATTAAGTATTTATAGACACTGACGTTTAAACATTTTCGCATAGCTTTGTAGTAATGGATTTTTGCTTTTTACGTCTTCATCACGATGTCATTCCCTTCATGTGATCCAATAGTTTTATTATGCTGCGGAACCATGATTGTATCTAGCCGTGCATCTCTTCTTCCATAGCAAGTCGACGGCTACCAGTCTCTCTTCAGGGCTCCGAAAATATGAAAATCGCATCGAGAGAATCGGGACTGTACGGAGGATGTGTAAGCGTTTCACGGCGAAACTTTAGCAGTGTAGTCGAAACAATTTCGGCAACATATGGAACCATATCCGGAAGCGAAGCACGAAACACTTTTGTAACAAAATCTGGGTTACTTGCTAGCTACAAACTGATTTGTTCTTCAGTCATAGCACATCACTGCAACTTCACACATCAAAAGCAGTTTTGCATCACCTCGGTTCCGAGAGTTCCGGAACCTGTACAGAAAATTGCAATATAGATCAACATAAGCACCATTGCCGCCCTTTTTATTGCTCATGAAAACCACACATTGCGTGTTTTACCACCATACAGCGAGACCTTCAGAGATGGTGGTCCAGATTGCTGTACACACCGGTACCTCTAATACCCAGCAGCACGTCCTCTTCCATGGATGAATGCATGCCTGTATTCGTCGAGGCATACTATCCATGCTGTGGTATATCGAGAGGTTGTAACAATGGGAAATTGTACTGGAATGCAGGAGGATCTGCAGCGAATTGACACATGGTGCAGGCAATTGAATCTCAATGTGTACAAGTGTAATGTGCCGCGAATACATAGAAAGAAAGATCCCTTATCATTTAGCTATAATATAGCAGGTCAGCAACTGGAAGCAGTTAATTCCATAGATTATCTGGGAGTAAGCATCAGGAGTGATTTAAAATGGAATGATCATATAAAGTTGATAGTCGGTAAAGCAGATGCCAGACTGAGATTCATTGGAAGAATCCTAAGGAAATGCAATCCGAAAACAAAGGGAGTAAGTCACAGTACACTTGTTTGCCCACTGCTTGAATACTGCTCACCAGTGTGGGATCCGTACCAGATAGGGTTGATAGAAGAGATAGAGAAGATCGAACGGAGAGCAGCGCGCTTCGATACAGGATCATTTACAAATCGCTAAAGCGTTACGGAGATGATAGATAAACTCCAGTGGAAGACTCTGCAGGAGAGACGCTCAGTAGCTCGGTACGGGCTTTTGTTGAAGTTTCGAGAACATACCTTCACTGAGGAGTCAAGCAGTATATTGCTCCCTCCTACGTATATCTCGCGAAGTGGCCATGAGGATAAAATCAGAGAGATTAGAGCCCACACAGAGTTATACAGACAATCCTTCTTTCGCTGGCCGCGGTGGCCGAGCGGTTCTAGGCGCTTCAGTCTGGAACCGCGCAACTGCTACGGTCGCAGGTTCGAATCCTGCCTCGGGCATGGATGTGTGTGACGTCCTTAGGTTAGTTAGGTTTAATTAGTTCTAAGTTCTAGTGGAATGATGACCTCCGATGTTAGGTCCCATAGTGCTCAGAACCATTTGAACAATTCTTCTTTCCACGAACAATACGAGACTGGAATAGAAAGGATAACCGATAGCGGTACTCAAGGTACCCTCCGCCACACACCATCAGGTGGCTTGCGGAGTGCCGATGTAGATGTAGATTTAGAGAACGTATTATATTAAAATGTTGTGTACAGATACCAGTATACCACAAGCACTGCAAATTGGTGGAGAAATCCATGTATCAGATGACAGTGCCCTATATGGAGGCGCGTCCAGAGGAATTCCTCCAGCAGCAGCGGTCGGAAGGAAGAACGCCACGGTCTTGTCTTTGGTTTCACTGTCCACAGCTATTTGTTTCTCAAACTTCGCCATTCCTCCTCCCACAGATGCACGGTTCTGTGCCTCAACACCGGGGTAACTGCTTGTATGTGAGCAGCACATACAGAAAATTTGTTTTCTAAGCGGGCACTCCCAGCTGCTTCATCCGCTGCTTCTTTACCCCGCATGCCTACGTGCTGCGTAGTTAAGCTTACACGAATGCGTGGTGTCAGTTTTATGAATGTCCGAAAGAACAGAGCCACCTAGATGGGCAATGGATCCACCTGTTTCAGTGCGGATGCACACGTACGTCCGACCTCCGGAGAGAGTATGGACGAAATCGGCAGGGGCTGCGGGCAGGTGGCGCTCGGTGTGGGTAGGCCGGGAGGCGTGCCGAGATAGTCCGTGCAGAGGCGCAGCCATTTTCGTACTTGCGTAGTAATCGGAAGATCGCAGGTTCGAATCCCCGTTTGACACACACTTTCACTCGCCGCCGCTGGTACCACATGTGTCTCTGACATTAGTAATCCCTTCACTGTTCTTTCTTTTCTCCTTCCCTCCACAGTCAGTTTACATATCATAGTTCATCTTGTGCACCGCACATCGCTAAGGACGCGAGTACTCTCGCCACAGCCACGCGTGTGACTTCACGTGATGCCCCGAAGTTCTGAGGCACGGACGAAAGGAAGTTTTAAAATGTCTGCCTTTCGAGCAGTGAGCCGTCATTTTTGAAATACAAGTCCCAGTCCGGCATACTGTTTTCACTCATCAAAAAGCCCATCGCAGAATACGTCCCCTGATCCTGTGGTTAATTCTAACCGTCATTAACATTCATTCTGCCAGAAAAATTTGGTCCGTGGCGTTGTGGAACATCCCCTGCAGAATTCGACAGGTATGTAAAGGGACTAGCCGAAGGATTCTTACAGTCGGCCCGTGAGGTGACGTCGAATGATGCATTTGGTACAGCATGCGTGTAAGAGGTATAAACCCCGGTCTGAATTCTCAGTGCAGCACAGAGATACCTCCGCTGCTCTTCCGAATGTGTTTATTCTCCGTCTCAAGAAAAAAAATTACATTATTCTGTGCGAGAAAGGAGAGAATCGAGAGCACCAGACCTTCTACGTATTTCAGCATCTACATACGTACTCCGCAAGCCACCGCACGGTGCATGGCGTAGGGTACCTTGCGCTAATGTTAATGATTAACTTTCCTGTACCACCCGCAGATGGAGACAGGGAACATCGTTCTCTATATACTTCCGTACGGTCCCCAATTTTCCTTATATTTTCTTAGGGATCCTCACGCAAGATAAATGTTGTTGGTAGTGGGAACGTTTTGCAGATTGCGCAGCTGCTGGACTAGACATCATCACAACAAACAATAGGTACAACAGTAATGTAGTCACAAAATTAAACAACAACACATCGAACGCCAAAAACAACTCCACAGCAAAAACCACACAAAACAAGCACAACAACAACACAAAGAACACATGAAAACAAGAAAGAAGATTGAAGTGGTACACTGTGTCCTGCAAGCACGAGCTCCAGCTTAAACAGCAAAGATAAGGGATAAGCTTAGAATTCAAAACAGACAGTTCAATCCAATTGTACACTAGAAAAAAGGCACAAACTTCTACCAGAAGACGGGAATACGCCAACTACAATGTAACACATGTGATGGAAGATATGCAGGACAAACCAGCAAACGTTCGACACCCGGAACAAACACCAAGTCAGCGCAAGAAAATATGAGACAAGTCACTCAACTTCTGCAGAACACTTAAGAGAAAATGATCATAAACGTACAACAGGAGAGTAAGATATGCAAATAGTGTAAATAATGAAAGACACCTCCTAATCCATAAGAAAATTACCATATATACAAAACAAAGTCTGAAAAGAAACTACTACTGAATGGCCAAGTGAATATGACTAATCACTCATTATTACATAGAATGACAATATAACATACAGTAATCCCAATAGATGATCACAAATCCCATTTATCTCCAAAGTATATAAATGAAAACTGAAAAAGGAAAACAAGAAATATAACAGTATATAGTAAGAATTAGAGAAATATATGTCTAAATAAATAAATAATAAAATAAAAATTTAAAAAGTTTTGCACACACACACACACACACACACACACACACACACACGTTACATCAGTAGGCATATAATCAAAGGAAAGACAATTGAAAGCAAAACCTGAGAAAGTTGGTAAGACACAGAAACTAAAGACCCTAGACGCAGAAAATGGCAGTTACAGTGCTATATTGCACCATACAAAAGGCGTCTTTCTTTGGAACTGCTGTAATTTATATGCAGCTGGTGCGAAAATCGCCGCCACAAGAAACTCGTTTCTCCGTAATTTCCCGCAAAGAAATTTTCTGCCCTCCAGGGATTCACATTTTAGTTGAAATAGAATGTGCATAATTCTCGTGTATTGTTCGAACCTGCCAGTAAGAAATCTAGCAGCACGCCTCTGAATTACTTCGAATTGCTTCGATGTCTTCCGTTAATCCAACCTGGTCGTCATCGTAAACACTCTAGCAGTACTCGAAAATGGGTCGCACGTATTTTACGTTTGCGGTCTTCTTTATAAACGAGCTACACTTTCCCAGAATTCTCTCAGTAAACCGAAGGCGTGCAGTCGCCTCCTCTACAACCGCCCTTATGTGCCCGTTGCATTTCACGTCGCTTTCAGTTGTGCACAGAATAACAAAGGGTAAGTAGTAAGTCACTAGAAGGCTGCACCTACGAGGCGCAAGGAGCGCAGCCCTAACTGCTGTTAGGGACCGCCGGGCAGCCCATTGAGACTCGGCTGAATGGCAGCACCGCAAATAAGCATTCCGGGAATATTCTCGATATGGCGCGGGAACGCTCTTTGATTCAGCTCGCGAGGTCTGTGCTGCGGAGACTGCGCGCGTGGAGCAGGCCGCGTCAGTGGCAACCGCAAAGGCAGTGCTCGCGGGGGCTGCGGGCTGGCCGTCTTTTGTGCCGTGTCACACAAAAGCACCTGCCGCAGCTCCGCTCTAGATAAACACTCCGTCCGAGCACCGGCTCCCTCACTTTCCCATATCAATACGCAAAATGTGCTGCTCGTCTATATACGCGCAGCTGGATACAGGCGCGCGATATTCAGGTTCTCATTTTTTCACGAGCTTACTCTGCCACAGTTCATCTCACATCCGATGCTATACTAGCTGTATTTTGGAATAACCTGGAAGTTAGTGTTACGCGACAATATCAGAATAAAACTTTAGTACTGACAACGGTCTTTAACGAAAGTTTGTCAGGATTGAACTACTTGTTTGTGAAAGTTATATATACGTACATAACTGACGGAAAAATACCGCAGCGCCAAAAAGAATTAATATAGAGTAATGAAATTTAGAGAGTACGTTTCTCTAGGTAACATATTCGGTGATTAACGTTACACGATCGCAAGTTAATGTAAGCGCGAGATAAGCCACTGCAAATGTGAAATCCTGGTACATTAACAACCAGTTTAATACCCTTCCCCGGACTGTTGAACGCGAGCATGCAAACGTGCATGCGTTGTGTCATACAGGCGCCGGATGTCAGTTTGTGGGATAGGGTACCGAGCCAGCTGCACTTGGTCGGTCAGTACAGAGACGGTTAACATTGTCTGCGGATGGCGCTGGAGTTTTCGTCCGATAACGTCCCATGTGTGCTCGTTCGGAGACAGATCTGGTGATCGAACACACGAAGGCAACATGTCGACACTCTGTAGAGCATGTTGGGTTACAACAGCGGTATGTGGGCGATCATTATCCTGTTGGAAAACACCCTCTGGAATGCTGTACATGAATGGCAGCACAACAGGTCGAATCACCAGATTGACGTACAGTTTTGCTGTGAGGGTGTGTGGGATAACCACGAGAGTGCACCTGCAGTTATACGAAATCGGAACCGGACCGTAACTGCAGGTGTAGGTCCAGTGTGCTTAGCACGCAAACATGTCGTTCGCAGGCCCTCAACTAGCCTGCTTCTAACCAACACACGGCCATCACTGCACCGAGACAGAATCAATTTCATCAGAAAACGCAACAGACCTCCGCCCTGCCCTCCAATCAGCTCTCGCTCGACGCCACTGAAGTCGAAAACGGCGGTCGTTTGGGATCAGTGGAATGAACGCTACCGAGCGTCTGGCTCGGAGCTCTTCTTCAACTAACTGATGGTTGCATCACTGTGGCGCAGTCTAAAGCTCAAATTGCTGCTGCAGATGCAGTACCATGCGCAAGGGTTACACGCCATAACGGTGGTCTCCCTCTCGGTAGCGCCACGTAGCCGTCTTCTTGTGACCGTACGTTCCCAGGACTACAGCTACCAGCAGTCATGTGTGGTGCCTACAATCCTGCCACGGTTTTCTGCAGGAACATCCAGCTTCTCGTAGCCCTATTACACGAGCTCGTTCAAAACCAGTGAGCTGTTGTTAATGGCGACTTCATCGCCTTAAAGGCATTCCTGACTAGAATCACCTCACCACTTCCAATGTGAATGTTTAATTAGATTCACGACCGCTACAGCACGTATTTAAAGAAAAACTGACTTGTATCAACATAGTGGCGCAACTAGCGCCACTCTTATGCGACTGGCGCGAAACGTGAACAGACAATTTCTTTCAGATGCAAAAACTCGCCTACCAACTTTCGTTTATGTCGCACAACTCCTTGGTGTTGCGATTGTTTTCTGTCATTGTATATACAGTACTTCACTAGGCACGGTATGTTGTGTGGCAGGAGTTATTAATACCATTGTACATACGTCCTGTTCTGTTCACGGTCGGTGCGCAGGCAGAATGCTAAAACTATATATGAACTGGGGAGATTCTTCTGACTGCACAGAAATCGTTTATGCGGTTCCGCAAGGCTCAACCTTAGGTCTCAAATGTTTCTCACTTATTTAAACGACGTTCCTTCTAATATACAACAAGCATAATTCGTTCTGTTTGTAGACGACACTTGTAATCAGTCCAGACATACATACAGCAACACTACAAATGGTAAATAATGTTGTTAGAAGTGCTACTGAGTGCTTTTCTACAAAACTTCAAACACACACAAAATATTCAGGTCTATGAGTACTACACAAGTGATAATTGTAACGTAAAGTGAGGAAATAATAAGTAGGGTGGAAACTTCAAAATTTTTACGTGTTCATATTGATGTGAATTTTAATAGGAAAAAATACCTTTTTGAAATTCTGAAACAACTCAGTTTCGTTACATTTGCACCTCAAATCATTGCGTATCTTGGGGAGAGACAAATCAGTAATTTAACATATTTTACAAATTTTCATTCAATAACGTCGCATGGTATAATGTTCTGGGGTAACTAATCATTAAGAAAGAAAGGTTTCGTTGCTCAAAAACGTGTTGTAAGCATAATATGTGGTGCTCGCCCAGGATAATGGTTTAGACAGGATATTTATTCCAATATTCTTTGGAGGTTGATTATCAACAGCCGTCAACTAATGTATAAAATGCGTGTTTGACCGCCAACTGCTTTTATTTTAAACTCAAATATCAACCGGTTTCAGTCATGGAACATTTTCACGGATATGGGTTAAAATGGTTTAAGCCACAACATTACATTTGTCATTACTTAAATAATGTAGAGAGCATGTCATGAATATCCATATACGATATAGGACTTTTCGAAGTAAACATACTAATATCAAGTGTACTCTTCTAATAATCGACACAGGTCTTTTAGAAGCAAACATACTAATGCCAAGTGTACACTTTTTAACCCTTATCCGTGAAGGTGTCAGTGACTGACACTGGTCATTATTTAGGTTGAAAATAAAAGCAGCTCAAGGTCAAACATGCATTTTATATGATATTTATTCCCTCATGAAGTTTGTCATAAACAACCCATTGCAGTTGAAAAGGAACAATGATGTACGTAGTTAAAACACCAGAAGAAGAAATTACATTCTTTACTCCACAGAACTTTTGGTCACTCACCCAATGATATAAAATGTCTGACAGACAGCAAAATTTAATTAGAAAACGGACTGAACCTTGACAACTCTTTCTGTTCTGTACACTAATTTCTATTTACGTAAGATGAAACATACGGTGGATAAAAAATGCTAATTCTCATCTGAATTTTTTTTAAACGTATGAATTGTCAGTTGTAGCTACATGCACTGTGAATGGACAGAGTGTAGCCACATTATGTATCAGTGTGAAATATTAAGATAAATTGACTCGTTCCACATCATTACAATTTATTGTGCAAATCCTCCATGGAACTTCAAATAGCTTAGGTAATTTTAGCATCATGTGGCAGAAATTTGTCTTGTAACCTAATCTGTGAATTTTAGGAGTAATTCTTTACGTGAGCCAAAATTTCTGTTCTGCAGCGTCTGCTACTGAAGATTGAACATCTCGTCTATAATAAGGTAATGAAGGATTCAATACAAACTCGGATGGACAATGACGAGAAAGGATGTGTCATGACTTTTTCAAATTTACCATTCCGGTATCCGTCTGAAGTAATTCGGTAAAATCTCGGAACATGTTTTGAATGAGGATACGGTTGGAAAAATCTGACAGGATTTAACAAATTCGTGTATTTCGTCAAAGAGATTTTGGAAGAGTTACATGTCGTCATAGCCGGCCACTGTGGCCGTGCGGTTCTAGGCGCTGCAGTCCGGAACCGCGGGACTGCTACGTTCGCAGGTTCGAATCCTGCCTCGGGCATGGATGTGTGTGATGTCCTTAGGTTGGTTAGGTTTAAGTAGTTCTAAGTTCTAGGGGACTGATGACCTAAGATGTTAAGTCCCATAGTGCTCAGAGCCATTTGAGCCATGTCGTCATATCTAAGTTAGTCGCTTAGTTCTGAAGTGGAAAAGTCAAGGATGCACTAAATTTAGCCATCTCTGTGACATGCCTGAGAAATTAACTATTATATTGCCCTGTAGCTACTGACACAATTATAAATGTACAAGTCCCTTTAAATAGTGTAAACAGAGCCGTCATTACCTGTGGAGCAATTGAAGAAGGCTTATCGAATAAGGTGCCACGTTACATGATGAGGAGTGTATGAATTTGGTAGACGCCTGTACAATTTATTTATACGAGTGTTTCCTTTTTATGACAGCGCATTTCGGTGTAGATATCGAGACGGTCTGACGCTGTTTTCCCTGGTTTAGCCTCGGATTTGTTGACATATTATACTTGGAGTATCAGCAAAATGGAGATACTCTTCATTATTTCAGCTAACTGAACTTATCGCAGTGGTTCCGCCATCTCTCCACTTTGTACCGCCGGACTTCGAAGATTTCGAGTACGCGTTATGAGATTGAATGGAGGGTGGCTCTTCCTTAAGATTCGCAGACGCGTTGGACAAAGTAGTTCACTGCATTAGGAATACATTTGCTCAATAAAGTGGACGCCGTGCTGACCTTCAAAAACTGTATTCCGCAACTAGCTGAAAAATATATTGAAAAAGGTAGGGAATTTTTCAGGAGCCTCAGTACATTGTTTCAAAACACTATGTTAAAGCTTCGTAAAACGATATAAAAGTGTATTGGCATTGTAAAACCTTTCACTTAAACAGGACCATAAAAGTGGTGATGTGAAAACGCTTACTTTCAAACGATCGTCGACAGACCACTTGTTTCTTCACAATGACCAGTGGTAACACGTCTCAGACATCCCACTATACTGTGCAACATCAACACGACTCCCAGATTCATAGTGATTTACTTTACTGTAAAATATTTGCGAAATTTTTAACACGATAACCAGAGTACGGGGCAGTAGTATAATAGTGCAATAGTGTAACGAAAAGCAATCAGAGCCTCATTTACTTCTACGTAAACACACATAGATCACGGAGGTTTGTCATAACTGTAGCATTACAGATATTTACGATACTGCAGTATCTGTGTTATTAAGAAGAACGATGCAATATTCCATCGGATAGCATGCACGTCTGAAAGAACAGTCGCTGAGATGGCTACAGCCGTTATGAAGTACTCAACTGCAAGAACAAACAACAGCTGTATAAGGGAATGGCGACAACGAATATTTTTGCCGGACCGGAAAATGCGCGCATGTTCGAAGGAAAGTTGCATCGGTTCTCTTTACAACACAGGAACAGCCCTATCTTATTCATCCGTCTATTCCAGGTAGCGACTTTCAATTAAAAATGTCCTCCCCTGTACGGAAATTACGTAATGTGTGTACGAGTACAGGTTGTGACACATTAACGACGATATATTGAAGTTCGGATCTGACCACAGTTTGTGCATGCATAGCAAAAGCGGTTAAGGCGACTGCTCGCGAAAACGGGAAATCAGGGTTCTAGTTCAGTCCGGCAAAAATTTTCACTGTCGTCATTCCCTTACACAGCTGCTGGTTATTCGTTTTCGCAACTGCGAATTCATTTAATGTATTAAAGGTAAGCCGTACGGGGTAGCCGCGCGATCTGGGGCGCCTTGCCACGGTTCGCGCAGCTCGCCCCGTAGTAGGTTCAAGTTCTCCCTCGGGCATGGCTGTGTGTGTTGTCCTTAGCGTAAATTAGTTTAAGTTAGATTAAGTTGTGTTTAAGCTTAGAGACCGATGACCTCAGCAGTTTGGTCCCATAGGAACTTACCACCAAAACGGGATCTATCATCTATTAAAGGTATTTGATTATACAGGGTGAAAAGTATTTAAACCGACAAACTCCGGGAGGTTGTAGGGGACATCAAAACAAACATTTTTCCCTAATGTCATTTTTTCCTATGAGGATTATTTAAACCGGTGGAGGCTGTATTACGCTCTTCAGTTGTTAGAGGCCGTATTACGATCTTCAGTTGTTAGAGGGCGTATTACGCTCTTCAGTTGTAGGTAACTGCTTCAAAAATGGTTCAAATGGCTCTGAGCACTATGGGGCTCAACTGCTGTGGTCATTAGTCCCCTAGAACTTAGAACTACTTAAACCTAACTAACCTAAGGACATCACACACATCCATGCCCGAGGCAGGATTCGAACCTGCGACCGTAGCAGTCTCGCGGTTCCGGACTGCGCGCCTAGAACCGCGAGACCACCGCGGCTGGCAGGTAACTGCTGTCCACCAGTGTAGTAGTGCATTGTCTGCGTTTACTAATGGAGCGATACACCTGGAGTGAGTACACTGATATGGTTGGTGCATACTACGTAGCGCACCACAACGGACGAGCTGCACAGCGGGTTTATCAACAACAATATCCTAATCGCCGTATCCCGCATCATACGACCTTTGCTGCTGTGTACCAACGTCTGCGTGAGACCGGGTCATTTAGCAGATTACCTGGACAGGGACGCCGTCGCACGGTAAGAACGCTGCAATTTGAGAAAGCTGTTTGCAGCTTGTGGAGCGGGATCCTTCAATCAGCACTCGTGAAATTGCACGTAACATGGGGACGAATCAGACGAATGTAAGAACAGTCCTTCGAGAGCAATTCTTACGTCCATTTCAGTTACAGCGTCCCCACAACCTGGAACCAGTTGATTATCCACCCAGAGCACAGTTTTCGCAGTGGTACCCGGAACAGTGTGAAATGTATCCTACATTTCCATCCTCTTTGTTGTTTACCGATGAACCAACGTTCGGGCGTGATGGAGTCTTCAACATGCGCAATTCGCATGTTTGGAGTGAGGATAACCCCCATGCCACAGTTACTAGCGCTCATCAAGTGCGGTTCTTCGTTAATGTGTGGGTCGGTGTTGTTGGGGACTGTTTAATTTGGCTGTATCTGCTATCGAGGCCATTAAATGGTAGACACTATTACAATTTTCTCGCCAGAGCATTGCCAGAATTGCTGGAAGACTTCCCGCTCCCAACAAGACAACGCATGTGGTTCCAACATGACGGGGCGCCTGCAATTTCAGTCATCGTGTGCGTCGATTCCTGGACCGACGGTTCCCAGAAACGTGGATTGGCAGAGGTGGTCCTGTACCATGGCCTGCTCGATCCCCAGATATGTCCTCTCTGGACTTTTTTGTGTGGGGAGAGATGCGTAACCTTGTTTACGCAACTCCTGTTACATCAGAAGAGGATCTGGTTGCCCGAATAGTAGCAGCAGCAGGAACGATTCAGGATACTCCTGGGGTATTTGCCCGCGTCAGACAGAACATGATCCGACCGTGTAACCTCTATTTACGTGTCAATGGAGGCATTTTTTAAAATCTACTGTAATTGAAATTGGGTTGTGTTAATGTGTTGTCTCTTGGTCATAAAAAATGGAAAAGTGTTTGTTGGTTCAATTAATTTGCCGCCAGAGAAATATTTCTCTACCAGTTTAAATACTCCTCATAGGAAAAAATTACATTAGGGAAAACTATTTATTTTGATGTCTCCTACAACCTCCCAGAGTTTGTCGGTTTAAATACTTTTACAGTTTCTCTTCATCAGAAACGCTTTTCTTGCTAATGTTAGCCCTCCTTTTATATCCTCTGTACTTCGGTCATTGGTAGTTATTTTCCTGTCCAAACAGCGAAAGCTGTTTACAACTTTCATTGTCTCGTTTCCTATTTTAATTCCGCCAGCATTTTCTGATATGTCGAGTATAAGGAATGTACCGACGAATGCTAGACACATGTTCCCTAAATGAGAATTCAGATCGTAATCTTTGCACCAAACTACACTCTACTTAATACGCACATAATCCGAACTGAAAATAGATCTTAGACGTTGTCAACGCTTATAGTGGGTTCCGAGAAACAATATTTCGTTAATGAAACCAGAAAAGGCGGGATGTGTGTGACGGGGACAGGGAATGTTGGTGCAGACTGGGGATGTTATTGCAGGTGGCGGGCGGCGCTGTAGTGGCGCTGGACCCTTGGCGGCCGACCCCAACAGGTGCGGCGCTCAGGCGCTCATTTACATAGCCACCTGCTGGCGCCGCGCTGCGACCGTCTCCCAAATGCTCACACTCTCACGTCGTCCCGAAAGAGACCGGCAAACAGGCCCTGTGTAGGAGCTGCTACCGCTTCCCTCGGAAAGAGGAACAAATAAAAATGTTACGTTCGCGCTATGACAACTGCGTAAGTTGGATGACAATGAAGGAAAGAATTGTTCTTATCTCTCGGGTTTTCTCTGCGCGATTGATTTATAGTGTGCTTTCCACGTGTTCAACCGAGAAATGGTGATGTAAACGTAATTTCGGGAGAACCCCAAGGGAGCTGTTATAGCGCCGGTACAATTTACGAGGGGCACTCAATAAGTAATGCATCACATTTGTTTTCTCGGCCAGTTTCGGTCGAAAAAATGCGGAATTTGTTGTGGGACATTGTGGAATATTCCCTCTTTAGCCTCACGAAGTTGCGATATGTGGTGACGCTATACGTAGCCTTCAAAATGGCGTCTGCAACAGAGGTGCGTTCCAGGCAGAGAGCTGCCATTGAGCTTCTTTTGATGTAAAATCAGCGCGTCGCAGATATACCGGGTGATCAAAAAGTCAGTATAAATTTGAAAACTTAATAAAAATGATTTCGAAGTTCGAAGCCACGGGTTGTTTGGACGATAGACCCCGTAGTGGCCGATCGAGCACAAGGCGTAATGCTGCTGAGACAGTTAAGGAAGAAATGGAGACTGTAGCGGGTTCGTCTATGCACGGGGAAGTCAGCGCTCGTGCAGTCGCACGTCACACCTGCATTCCATACACTACTGTTTGGTTGGCACTTAGGCGTACCCTCCGATGCTATCTGTACAAAATCCATCGGCATCATGAACTGTTACCTGGCGATTTAGTGAAGTGGAGGGCATTTGCGGTGTGGGCGATTCAAAGATGGTGGAAGATGACGATTGGTTGAGTAACGTGTTATGGACCAACGAAGCTCATTTCACGCTCCGAGGGTCTGTCAACGGCCACAAGTGCAGAATTTGGGCTACCGAAAATCCTAGAACTGTCGTGGAAACTCTATTGCACAACGAGAATGTCACGGTATGGGTTGGATTTACCACATCTACCGTTATCGGGCCTTTTTTCTTCGAGGAAATGCGTGATTCTGGTTTTGTAACTGCTACCGTGACGGGTGAGAGGTACGCCGATATGTTACAGAATCGCATCATCCCCAGCCATGGCTGATAAACACCTGCTGGAACGTACTACGTTTATGCAGGCTGGCGCTCCACCCCATATTGGTAGACGCGCGAAAGATCTCTTGCGCGCGTCGTCTCGTGATGATCGTGTGCTCAGCCGCCACTTTCGTCATGTTTGGCCACCCAGGTCCCCAGACCTTAGTCCGTGCGATTATTGGCTTTGGGATTACCTGAAGCCGCAAGTGTATCGTGATCGACCGACATCCCTAGGGATGCTGAAAGACAACATCCGTCGCCAGTGCCTCACCATAACTCCGGACATGCTTTACAGTGCTGTTCACAACATTATTCCTCGACTACAGCTATTATTGAGGAATGATGGTGGACATATTGAGCATTTCCTGTAAAGAACATCATCTTTGCTTTGTCTTACTTTGTTATGCTAATTATTACTATTCTGATCAGATGAAGCGCCATCTGTTGGACATTTTTTGAACTTTTGTACGTTTTTGGTTCTAATAAAACCCCATGTCATTCCAAGCATGTGTGTCAATTTTTACCACTCTATCTACATTATTCCGTGATTTATTCACTTTTCTAATTTATACTGACTTTTTGATCACCCGGTACATAGGCGCTTGCTGAATGTCTACGGAGACCTGATAGTGAACAAAACTACGGTGAGTCGCTGGACGCAACAGGGTCGCGCAAATCTGTCCCATCTCCCGCATGCCGGCCGGACACATACGGCTGTGATTCGTGCAAAGTTCGAACGTGGCCACAAAACGTCTGACGAACTACTACTCCTCCGTGACAGAGCAAGGCCTGACACAAGTCTGCGCATCCCAGAGGATCTCACAAAACTTTATGGACTGTTCTCACTCATTCACAGTACTGCCCGGATATCGCAACTTCCGACTTCCATCTGTTTGGCCAAATGAAGGATGCGGTACGTGGGTGATGGGGAGGTTATTGATGTACCAAGACTTCGGCTCCGACGTCGACCAGAACAGTGATAGCGGGCATACAGGCCCTACCCAGTAAGGCCGTCGCTTTAAACGGTGATTATGTTGGAAAGCAAGGTTTTGTAGCCAAAAGAGTGAGCAATTACATGCTATTTTGGAATTCTGAATGAAACCAACCCAATTTCAGAAGAAAAGTGTTGTATTACTTATTGAACGCCCCTCGCAAAAGTTACAAGAGACCTGCATTGGCGCCGGCCGGTGTGGCCGAGCGGTTCTAGGCACTACAGTCTGGAACCGGGCATGGATGTGTGTGATAGGTTGGTTAGGTTTAAGTAGTTCTAAGTGCTAGGGGAGTGTTGATCTCAGAAGTTAAATCCCATAGTGCTCAGAGCCATTTGAACCTGCATTGGCTTCACGCTTGTAGAGCTGATAAGGCGACCGTGCCTACTCGTCTTCACAGAATTCGTCCTAATTTATGGTATAAGCAGGGCTTGGCCATTATTGATAGTTACAGATGTGGTAGCTGCGGACGCAAAAGCGTTTAAAAAAATAGTGTTGTTGGCTCGGGTAGGGTGAGGCATGAGCCATTTAAGTTAGCGTAAGGTTTAGGTTGTGATTGGCGCAGCGTAAACGCCGGCACGGTAGGTCAGCGTATACGTTCACAGGGTTAGCTGCTTTCTGTAATAAAAAGCTGAGTAAGTGGCAGAACGATGAACCTGAACAAGCGTCATGTGACGTCCGCCCCGAAGAAATACGACGACCAATAACGAGCAAAATGAGATAAAAAAAAAGTACTGAACAGTAACCCGTGGGTAGGCTGGAGGGGGATCGAGACCTTCTGCAGTTTACCTTAATTACATGTCAAATAGAGAGAAATAATGAAACTTCCTGGCAGATTAAAACTGTGTGCCGGACCGAGACTCGAAATCGGGACCTTTGCCTTTCGCAGGCAAGTGCTCTACCATCTGAGCTACCCAAGCACGACTCACACCCCGTCCTCACAACTTTACTTTCTGCCAGTATCTCGTCTCCTACCTTCCAAACTTCACAGAAGCTCTCTTGCGAACCTTGCAGAATTAGCACTGCTGGAAGAATGTTTGGAAGGTTGGATTAATCTGCCAGGAAGTTTCATATCAGCGCACACTCCGCTGCACAGTGAAAATCTCATTCTGGAGACATCCCCCAGGCTGTGGCTAAGCCATGTCTCCGCAGTATCCTTTATTCCAGGAGCGCTAGTTCTGCAAGGATCGCAGGAGAACTTCTGTGAAGTTTGGAAGGTAGGAAACGAGATACTGGCAGAAAGCAAAGCTGTGAGGAGGGGGCATGAGTCGTACTTGTGTAACTCAGATTTCCCCCACAGACTTCAAACAAGCGTTTGACCGCGTCAATCATGCATTCCTCAACGGAGTGATGGACCAGATGGCGATTCCCACTTCACGCAAGTGATTATGCGTCTCCTTCGTGGGGCAACGTCCGAGCTTCTCGTCGACAGCAGACTTACAGAACCTATACGGACTGAACGCTCAGTACGGCAGGGTTGCCAACTGTCGACGGTGCTTTATGCCATTGCGATGGAGCCACTGATTTGCGGATTACGGCGACGTTTGACAAGTATTCCACTCCGTTATCATATGTTCCGCTGCCGAGCCTACGAGGACGACTTGGCCCTCGTCGTACGTTCAGCGGCCGACGTACAAGTTGCGATACGTCAGGTGGGACTATCACAGACAAGAACGATTCTAAAAGTTCAAAAATTGGTTCAAATGGCTCTGAGCACTATGGGACTTAACTTCTGAGGTCATCAGTGCCCTAGAACTTAAAACTACTTAAACCTAACTAACCTAAGGACATCACACACAGCAATGCCCCAGGCAGGATCCGAACCTGGACCGTAGCGGTCGCGCGGTTCCAGACTGAAGCGCCTAGATCCGCTCGGCCACACCGGCCGGCTCAAGTTTACAATTTTACTAGATCGACTGATGGCAATAACTTCAAAGCAACACATCATTTCAGTTAGCAGTTGGTCATCCGTAATGGAGGTTTCAGCTTTATTGACGATGCCTTGTTTTGTAGTCAAGAACCTCGGAATATAGACATTCAAATTTACTTTACCTAAGAATGAATTTTGAACAAAGGCATTCGTAGTTAATCCTGACACAGTCTGAATTTTAACACGGTTTTCCTTGCCGCCGTTAACATTGATTATGTGCTTCAATAACGATTTACAGTTTTGTTTAATAATTTTGGCTAGCACCACGTGGTGGAGTCTGCCTATGTTTCTGTCTTTACTTTCAACAAACAATACACACTGATCAGCCCAACATTATGACCAACTACCTAATAGCCAGTATGTCCACCTTCGGCACGAATAACAGCGGCGGCGCGTCGTGGTATGGAAGCAATGAGTGCTTGGTAGGTCGCCTGTGGGAGATGGCATCGCATTTGCACTCAAAATTCACCAAAATTCCCGTAAATTCCGTGGAGTGGGGCGATGAGCTCTGACGCCACTTTCAATCATATCCCAGGTGTGAAAATGGAAATGGTGGTAAGGTCTAATGGGACCAAACTGCTGAGGTCATCGGCCCCTATGCTTACACACTACTTAATCTAACTTAAACCAACTTACGCGGGTGGACTCTAACCTCCGGCGGGGGGAGCCGCACGGACCGTGACAAGACGCCTTTGATCACGTGGCTACCCCGCGCGGCTCCCAGATGTGTTCGATAGGCTTTAGATCTAGCGAGTTGGGGGGGGGGGGGGGGCGGGGAGGGCAGTACATCAATTGGAATTCGCCACTCCATCACACTCATCGCCTTGTAACTTGGCTGATATTACCTTGCTGAAAAATGCCACTGCCGTCGGGAAACATGATCGTCTTGAGGGGATGTAGGTGTTCTCTAACCAGTGTACAGTACTCCTCGGTCATCATGGTAACTTGCACGAGCTACACTGGACCCACGGATGCCCACGTGAATGTTCAAATGGTTCAAATGGCTCTGACCACTATGGGACTTAACATCTGAGGTCATCAGTCCCCTAGAACTTAGAACTACTTAAACCTAACCTAACCTAAGGACATCACACACATCCATGCCAGGCAGGATTCGAACCTGCGACCGTAACGGTCGCGCGGTTCCAGACTGAAGCGCCTAGAACAGCTCCGGCCGGCCGTGAATGTTCCTCAGAGGGTAATGGAGCCGCCGCCAACTTGTCTGTGTCTCGCAGTAAAGGTGTCAAGGAGATGTTCCCCTGGAAAACGACGGATTCGCGACCTCCCATCAGCATGACGTAGAAGGGATCAGGATTCATCAGATCATGCAACGCTCTGCCACTGAGCCAACTTCCAATACCGATGGTCACGTGACCATTGCAGTCGTAGTTGTCGATATCGTGGTGTTAACATTGGCACATGCATGGGTCGTCGGCTGCGGCTGCACCGTTAGGAATTCTCGGTGCACTGCATGTTCAGACACACTTGTACTCTGCCCAGCATTAAAGTCTGACGTTAGTTCCACCACAGTTCGCTACCTGTCCTCTTTGACCAGTCTGTCCAGCCTACGACGTCCGACATCTACAATGAGAGATGGCCACCAAAGCCAACGACGTCTGGACGTGGTTTCGCCTTGGTTTCGCCACGTGTTGAAGACACTTACCGCAGCACTCATCGACAAGTCGTATAGTTTCGAAAATGTTCGTGTCGAGCCTCCGGGCTGTCACAATTTGCCCCCGGTCAAACTCAGACACATCGCGCGCCTTCCGCATTCTACACACAGCCAGCACGCTCACTGATACGACAAGCATACGTGAGACTGACTAGCAGTCATTCCTCGCCAGGTACCGCTGCTATCGTCTGGACGGGTTTATGTCGATAGTGGGTAGGTGGTTATAATGTTCAGGCTGATCAGTGTTAAAGGACCTTTGTCGGTGGCTGCGTATAAGTTAGCAGTGCAACTTACACGTTGTTGGGTGATGGTTCCTTCATGGGTGGTGTCGACATGTAACACTTCCCCCATTTTATCTTGTTCGCCATGTCCTTCCTCCTCCGTGTAGTCCTGTTGTCGTTTCTGCAAGGGCTACAGGTCTCTTGTTGTAGGTGCATCGACAGGTGGGACATGTTGGCGTGTGTCTGCGTTGAGGGAGGCGATAATTGCCTTGCTAATCCCTTTATCGATGAGGGCACGAAGTGCATCAGTATCCACTGCGACACTGTGCGGCTGGTTTTGCGAAGTTTGTGTTATAGTGGAACTGCAATCGCCACCGTCCGCGATGGTGATCGTGGAGTAGCAAACGTGCTAACGATTTGGCAGAGCCTGTGTAAGTTTATCGAATACCGGAGCGAACGAGCACTGTTTACGCTGTGCAAGCAGTATACGAGTAACGAACGTTTACACAGTCGGAGCGCGCCGGTATTCTCACTGACGCTTCTCGGAACGAACTGCGATTCATAAAAGTTTCTCTCTCATCGCACAGTTTGGCAGCAACCCACGCGTAATGCATCATTTCGGCAAATATTGGCGAGGACAGCTGGTGACGTTCAGTGGAAGGCACTTTGATGCAGCCTTCTCGGGATTTTCTCTTTCGATAAGATGAGTTTTAAAGCTTCTTTATCAACTTCTTTACCTGACGATAGAAACAGACATCGCCGGGTTGCACGAAAGTCAACTTGAAACTAACAAAATACAAAGTCCTGTACTCGTTAATTACAATCCCTTCTTGGAAAGCTATTTGCAGAGTCCTCGTGAACGCTGTAAGTACAATAGTTTCTTGTAATTTTTTTTTTCAAATGTAAATTTTCCTTTGCCTTTCTTCTTCATGCCTTTCACAAAAATATTGAGCGTCATTCTGGTTTATTTGCAATGTAAGTAACGTAAAAACTGAAAATTAAAGAAGTTTCCGGGTAGGGTTCAAATCTGTGACCCTCGAATTACTGGTCTGTTCTCTTTACGCTGCACCAACCGCTGGTTGGAAACTGTTGTTGTTGTTGTGGTCTTCAATCCTGAGACTGGTTTGATGCAGCTCTCCATGCTACTCTATCCTGTGCAAGCTTCTTCATCTCCCAGTACCTACTGCAACCTACATCCTCCTGATTCTGCTTAGTGTATTGATCTCTTGGTCTCCCTCTACGATTTTTACCCTCCACGCTGCCCTCCAATGCTAAATTTGTGATCCCTTGATGCCTCAAAACATGTCCTACCAACCGATCCCTTCTTCTAGTCAAGTTGTGCCACAAACTTCTCTTCTCCCCAATCCTATTCAATACCTCCTCGTTAGTTACGTGATCTACCCACCTTATCTTCAGCATTCTTCTGTAGCACCACATTTCGAAAGCTTCTATTCTCTTCTTGTCCAAACTGGTTATCGTCCATGTTTCACTTCCATACATGGCTACACTCCATACAAATACTTTCAGAAACGACTTCCTGACACTTAAATCTATATTCGATGTTAACAAATTTCTCTTCTTCAGAAACGATTTCCTTGCCATTGCCAGTCTACATTTTATATCCTCTCTACTTCGACCATCATCAGTTATTTTACTCCCTACATAGCAAAACTCCTTTACTACTTTAAGTGTCTCATTTACTAATCTAATCCCCTCAGCATCACCCGATTTAATTTGACTACATTCCATTATCCTCGTTTTGCTTTTGTTGATGTTCATCTTATATCCTCCTTTCAAGACACTGTCCATTCCGTTCAACTGCTCTTCCAAGTCCTTTGCTGTCTCTGACAGAATTACAATGTCATCGGCGAACCTCAAAGTTTTTACTTCTTCTCCATGAATTTTAATACCTACTCCGAATTTTTCTTTTGTTTCCTTTACTGCTTGCTCAATATACAGATTGAATAACATCGAGGAGAGGCTACAACCCTGTCTCACTCGTTTCCCAACCACTGCTTCCCTTTCATGCCCCTCGACTCTTATAACTGCCATCTGGTTTCTGTACAAATTGTAAATAGCCTTTCGCTCCCTGTATTTTACCCCTGCCACCTTCAGAATTTGAAAGAGAGTATTCCAGTTAACGTTGTCAAAAGCTTTCTCTAAGTCTACAAATGATAGAAACGTAGGTTTGCCTTTTCTTAATCTTTCTTCTAAAATAAGTCGTAAGGTTAGCATTGCCTCACGTGTTCCAACATTTCTACGGAATCCAAACTGATCTTCCCCGAGGTCCGCTTCTACCAGTTTTTCCATTCGTCTGCAAAGAATTCGCGTTAGTATTTTGCAGCTGTGACTTATTAAACTGATAGTTCGGGAATTTTCACATCTGTCAACACCTGCTTTCTTTGGTATTGGAATTATTATATTCTTCTTCTAATAATTTCCGGGTATGCAGAAGAAATACGCCGGGAAAATTTCAGAAGTCATATTATATTCTTCTTGAAATCTGTGGGTATTTCGCCTGTCTCATACATCTTGCTCACCAGATGGTAGAGTTTTGTCATGTCTGGCTCTCCCAAGGCCATCAGTAGTTCTAATGGAATGTTGTCTACTCCCGGGGCCTTGTTTCGACTCAGGTCTTTCAGTGCTCTGTCAAACTCTTCACGCAGTATCTTATCTCCCATTTCATCATCATCTACATCCTCTTCCATTTCCATAATATTGTCCTCAAGTACATCGCCCTTGTATAAACCCTCTATATACTCCTTCCACCTTTGTGCCTTCCCTTCTTTGCTTAGAACTGGGTTGCCATCTGAGCTCTTGATATTCATACAAGTGGTTCTCTTCTCTCCAAAGGTCTCTTTAATTTTCCTGTAGGCAGTATCTATCTTACCGCTAGTGAGACAAGCCTCTACATCCTTACATTTGTCCTCTAGCCATCCCTGCTTAGCCATTTTGCACTTTCTGTCGATCTCATTTTTGAGACGTTTGTATTCCCTTTTGCCTGCTTCATTTACTGCATTTTTATATTTTCTCCTTTCATCAACTAAATTCAATATTTCTTCTGTTACCCAAGGATTTCTATTAGCCCTCGTCTTTTTACCTACTTGATCCTCTGCTGTCTTCACTACTTCATCCCTCAGAGCTACCCATTCTTCTTCTACTGTATTTCTTTCCGCCATTCCTGTCAATTGTTCCCTTATGCTCTCCCTGAAACTCTCTACAACCTCTGGTTCTTTCAGTTTATCCAGGTCCCATCTCCTTAAATTCCCACCTTTTTGCAGTTTCTTCAGTTTCAATCTGCAGTTCATAACCAATAGATTGTGGTCAGAATCCACATCTGCCCCTGGAAATGTCTTACAGTTTAAAACCTGGTTCCTAAATCTCTGTCTTACCATTATATAATCTATCTGATACCTATTAGTATCTCCAGGATTCTTCCAGGTATACAACCTTCTTTTATGATTCTTGAACCAAGTGTTAGCTATGATTAAGTTATGCTCTGTGCAAAATTCTACAAGGCGGCTTCCTCTTTCATTTCTTCCCCCCAATCCATATTCACCTATGTTTCCTTCTCTCCCTTTTCCTACTGACGAATTCCAGTCACCCATGACTATTAAATTTTCGTCTCCCTTCACTACCTGAATAATTTCTTTTATCTCGTCATACATTTCATCAATTTCTTCATCATCTGCAGAGCTAGTTGGCATATAAACTTGTACTACTGTAGTAGGCATGGGCTTTGTGTCTATCTTGGCCACAATAATGCGTTCACTATGCTGTTTGTAGTAGCTTACCCGCACTCCTATTTTTTTATTCATTATTAAACCTACTCCTGCATTACCCCTATTTGACTTTGTATTTATGACCCTGTAATCACCTGACCAAAAGTCTTGTTCCTCCTGCCACCGAACTTCACTAATTCCCACTATATCTAACTTTAACCTATCCATTTCACTTTTTAAATTTTCTAACCTACCTGGCCGATTAAGGGATCTGACATTCCACGCTCCGATCCGTAGAATGCCAGTTTTCTTTCTCCTGATAACGACGTCATCTTGAGTAGTCCCCGCCCGGAGATCCGAATGGGGGACTATTTTACCTCCGGAATATTTTACCCAAGAGGACGCCATCATCATTTAATCATACAGTAAAGCTGCATGTCCTCGGGAAAAATTACGGCTGTAGTTTCCCCTTGCTTTCAGCCGTTCGCAGTACCAGCACAGCAAGGCCGTTTTGGTTAATGTTACAAGGCCAGATCAGTCAATCATCCAGACTGTTGCCCCTGCAACTACTGAAAAGGCTGCTGCCCCTCTTCAGGAACCACATGTTTGTCTGGCCTCTCAACAGATACCCCTCCGTTGTGGTTGCACCTACGGTACGGCCATCTGTATCGCTGAGGCACGCAAGCCTCCCCACCAACGGCAAGGTCCATGATTCATGGGGGGAGGGTTGGAAAGTACGTTAACGTAAATGTCTCATGCCTCATCCGACCCGCCCATAAACTGCCATTTTTACTAAACACTTGGCCATCTGTACCTTCCATTTCTCTCACTTTCAGTTTGATTTCCGGAAGGCTTTTGACACTGTACCACACAAGCGGCTCGTAGTGAAATTGCGTGCTTATGGAATATCGTCTCAGTTATGTGACTGAATTTGTGATTTCCTGTCAGAGAGGTCACAGTTCGTCGTAATTGACGCAAAGTCATCGAGTAAAACAATGGTGTGTTATAGGCCCTTTGCTGTTTGTTATGTATATAAATGATTTTGGGGACAATCTGAGCAGCCGTCTTCGGTTGTTTGCAGATGACGCTGTCATTTATCGACTAATAAAGTCATAAGAAGATCAAAACAAACTGCAAAACGATTTAGAAAAGATATCTGAATGGTGCGAAAAGTGGCAATTGACCCTAAATAACGAGAGGTCATCCACATGAGTGCTAAAAGGAATTCGTAAAACTTGGGTTACACGATAAATCAGTCTAATCTGAAAGCCGTAAATTCAACTAAATACCTAGGTATTACAATTACGAGCAACTTAAATTGGAAGGAACACATAGAAAATGCTGTGGGGAAGGCTAACGAAAGACTGCGTTTTATTGGCTGGACACTTAGAAAATGTAACAGACCTACTAAGAAGACTGCCTACACTACGCTTGTACGTCCACCGCTGCGCGGTGTGGGATCCTTACCAGATAGGACTGACGGAGTACATCGAAAAAGTTCAAAGAAAGACAGCACGTTTTGTATTATCGCGAAATATGGGAGAGAGTGTCACAGAAATGATACAGGGTTTGGGCTGGAAATCATTAAAAGAAAGGCGTTTTTCGTTGCGAAGGACTCTATTCACGAGATTCCAATCACCAACCTTGTCCTCCGAATGCGAAAATATTTTGTTGACACTGACCTACATAGGAAGGAAGGATAAAATAAGGGAAATCGTAGCCCGTACGGAAGGATACAGGTGTTCATTATTTCCGCGCGCTATACGAGACTGGAATAATAGAGAATTGTGAGGGTGGTTTCGATGAACCCTCTGCGAGGCACTTAAATGTGATTTGCGGAGTACCCATGTAGATATAGATGTAGATGTAGATGGCCAAACCCAACACACACCGTAAATCTGGACGAAATCAGTGATGACGAGTAGATGCGGTTCCCTTTTTAATTATCTACGGCCGCACTACTTTTCTGGAGCAGCGGTAACATTCTCGTCAATCAGTCTATCTATTAGTGAAAACCGTATCAAAATTCGTACAGTAGGTCTTGAGACTAGATAGACAGAAGAACGCGGCGGTGCTATAATTTCGTAATATGTTTAGATATAGACATAATGATCTAGTGGAAAACGTTGGAGGCTTTGTGGTGCAGTTCGCGGAAGATGATGTCGTCTGTACGGAGTTTGCGACGCCAAAATAGTGCATCAAAAAGTAAGAAGGCCCACTGAGAAACGAAGACTGATGCAGTGGCCGGCAGTTGACCCACATCGTAAATAAATATAACGTACTGCGCATTAATAGGTGACGAGGTTCACTACTGTTCGATTACACTATAGACGAAAAATCACTGGAATTATGAGGGGCATTCAATACGTAATGCAATACAGTTTTTTCGCAGCTAATTTCAGTTAAAAATGGGGATTATTTTGTTGTGGGACGTAGTGGAATATTCCCCCTTCAGCCCCTATAGCTTCATGAAGTTCCGATAGGTGGCGGCTCTATACGTAACCTTGAAAATGACTTTCCCAGCAGAGACCTGTCATTCAATTTCTTCTGGCGGGAAACCAGAGCATCGCAGATATTCATAGCCGCTTGCAAAATGTCTGAGGAGTTCTGGCAGTGAAAAAAAGAACGGTGAGTGTTTGGCCGAGGCCTCTTTCATTATCACAACAAGGTCGCACAAACCTGTTCTGTCTCCCGCGTGGCGGCCGCTGGCACACGGCTTTGACTCCTATAATGTTGGAACGCGCGGACCCTCTCATTCGAAGTGATCGACGGATGCAAGCGAACTTCTCCTTCTCCGTGACAATACGAGGCCTCACGTAAGTCTGAGCAGCCGAGAGGAACTCAAAGAAATTCATTGGACTGTTCTCCTTCATCCACCCTCCAGCCAGAATCTCGCATTTTCCGACTTCCATACGTTTGGCGCAATGAAGGATGCTCTCCGGGGGAAGCACTACACGGATGATGGGGAAGTTGTTGATACAGCGAGATTGGCTCCGACGCCGACCACTAGAGTGGCAACATGCGCGCACGCAGGCCCTCCCACACATTGAACGGATGTTATGTTGAAAAATAGGGTTTTATAGGCAGAAGAGTTGGAAATAAAATGACATATTGAAATACTGAATGAAACTAACGTGCTTTCAGAAAAAAAATGTGTTGCCTTACTTATTGAAAGCCCTTCGTCGTAATTACAATAAAATGCCTAGGAATAACCGTCCTGCGCCACCTAAAGTGGAATGGTCATTTAAAACAAGTAATAATAAAAGCAGATGCCAAACTGAGATTAAAATCGAGAATGTTAAGTAAATGTAATTCATCCACGAAAGAAGTAGCTTACGAGACATTCGTTCGCCGGATTCTTGAGAGCTGTTCTTCACTCTGGGACTCTTACCAAGAAGGAAGAGACTGTGAAGATCCAATGCAGAGTGATGCATTTCGTTCCGGAATCGCTTACACGGCAGGAATGCATTACGAAAAAAATGATGCTCAACGAGCTCCAGTGGCAGACACTACATGGGAGGCTTTGTGCATCACGGAGAGGCTGACTGCTAAAGTTTGGAGAGCTTACGAGGAAAGCAGATAAATTAGACGTTACACCTAAAATGCTTTTTTCTCGTGGGTTTAAGAGGAAAGGAGGTAAAGGCAGTGGGTTTAAGAGGAAAGGAGGTAAAGGCAGTGGTACAAGAAGTATCCTTAGCCACACACACCATAAGGAGGCTTGCGGAGTGCAGATGTGGATGTAGAGTTGTTGATTCCATTTTTATGCGTGAAATTTCGACGACCGACCCAGTCATCTTCTTCAGGTGATGCTAGCGGCGTTGGTTCCCGCACTCGCTGCGTAGACTGCAGCCAGGCTGGTCTACTCAAAGGAATCAGATTGGAATTATTTAAGAAAACAGGGGGAATCCTCAAAGCAGGATCAATTTTTGAGCTTCTCAGTAGGCTGCATTAAACGAGGAAACCAAAACAGTTCAGTGGAGCCTTGTGGATACAGAGTGGCCAGAGTCAGTAACTGTTCAGATATCTTTTACGGTAACTGTTCAAAGAAAGCCGGCATTCTTTTCAGAAAATACTTTCTGGGGAAGTGTCTTCAAGCGTGATTTCAACTTTCCCCGCGAAAGCAATATTTAATTACTTCATTGCTTTGTGTATCTCTCCCTCTCTCTCTCTCTCTCTCTCTCTCTCTCTCTCTCTCTCTCTCTCTCTCACACACACACACACACACACACACACACACACAGTAACAGCAGTAATCATAGCTAATGAGGGTGAAATGCTTCTCCAAGACGAATGAACAAATAATTGTGCGTATTCCACATTCTATAACCTTACGTTAAGCACAAAAACCGGAAACGAAAGTAAACAACACTTCGAGAGTTCTCTTGTAGCTAAGCACACAGATATCTATCGTCTGTGATTCAGGTTGTACAGAAGCAACCAAATGAGTTGTAAAGACACAAGAACAATTTAAATGTAGTAACAGTCACTACTGGACTTCTTAGCAACACAAAAGTATTAAAAATTTACCATAGATGGAATATCGTGCGTCTATACACATCGTAGTAGTCGATTACAATGAATACAGTATTACAAAACATTGAAGGCAGTATTTCTGTATTTGAGCTGTATTTATTTAGAGTTCTGAAAACACTAAGCTAGTTGTGTAACGGAGAAAAAGTCTAAATAAAAACAGCTTAAGGGGAAGAACACCGTCTTCATTACAATAATTAATAAATGTCGTGCCAGATATGTGGATGATATACTACATAAGAATGCAGCCGTCAGGATTGGTCAGAAATGGTGCTCACTGCGGCTCACGAGATAGAATTATCGTTTCAGAAATCATTGAGACTATTACATTTGTGTCTGCAGTGAATAAAATTTACGGGCAGACGGTGTCATGAAGATATATTTGAAAAGTTACGGTGAATTAGTGAAGTGAATCGGAAGAGACACCTTTAATTCACTATCGGCAATAAAATTTAATCTCAGGTCAGAAGTATATGGACACCTATCTGTGGACATTGACATAGGTTGTGTTCACCCTTCCTCTCTGCACTTAAGGTATGCGTTTTAGAACACATGTTTAATGAGACTTTTTTTGCTTCTAGTATCGTGTACTTTCAACTGTATGCGTTTACGCCATAATTATTATGCACTTTGTATACGAGGATTCAGGTGAGACCACGATTTGTCATGTCAAGATAATGGTAACCATGAAGACAGACTCGCATATCGTTTTCTGTGATCTCATTTCCAGATCCCTCGACTCGAGGTGTAAATCACTAACGTTATGTGTAACAACGGCTAATTGATTTACAATCGAAAAGCAGTTACGCTAATGTTAGTCTGGAGTATGTTGTTATCGATCCCGCCTGGTAAGCCGAGCGGTCTAACGCACGACTTTCCGGAGTGGGAAGGAGCGCCTGGTCCCCGGCACGAATCCGTCCGGCGGCCTTATGTCGAGGTCCTGTGAGCCGGCCAGTCTGTGGATGGTTTTTAGGCGGTTTTCCATCTGTCTCGGCGAATGCGGGCTGGTTCCCCTTATTTCGCCTGATCTACACTATGTCGGCGATTGCTGTGCAAACAAGTTCTCCACGTACGCGTACACCACCATTACTCTGCCACGCAAACATAGGGATTATACTCGTCTGGCGCGAGACGTTCCCTGGGGGGGCCGAACCGCAGAATAACCCTGGGATCGGTGTGGGGCGGTGAATTGGACCACTGCGGCTGCGGCGAGGACGGATCCTCTCCGTTGTTTCTAGGTCCCCGGTTTACATACAATACAACAGAATGTTATTATCGATTTTTTTCTGATTACTGGGCTAGCTTTAGTAAGTACTGACGTAACAGCGTCATCTCTACAAACGAAAGACAACAGAAAGTTTGAATACCACACAGTTGTGTTTATTTCTGCCTTAGCATCAGCGATGTAAGAGCTCGTCTGCGGCATTGAGCGAGAGAGCGCCAAGAGCCACAGTTTCGCTTGAAAAATTGCGGAATTTCTTGTGAGACATCTTGAAATATTCCTACGTCAGCCCCTATAGTGTCATGGTGTTCCGATAGGTGGTGGCGCTACATGTAGCCTTCAAAATGGCGTCAGTAGTGGAGATGCGTTCTAAGCAGTGAGTTTTCACTGAGTTTCTTTTGGCGGAAAACAAGGGCATCGTATATATCAATATAGGCGCTTGCATAATGTCGATGGAGACCTGGCTGTCATCATCGTAAGATGGTCGCGCAAACTTGTTCGATCACCCATGTGCCCGCCGGCCGCACACGGCAGTGACCCCTGCATGTTGGAACGTGCGGACACTCTCACTCGAGTTGGCCGATGTATCACAATCAAACGTCTCGCTGCACAACTGAAAGTATCTGTTGATAGTGTTGACACACCCGTCCATTAGTTGAGGTACTCAAGCTGTGTGCCCGCTAGGTTCCTCCGCACCTAACAAAAGACCAGAAATCTAAGCGAAATAGCTTGCGCGTTACGAGGCTGATCATGACAATTTTTTGTGAACATCGCCACAGGCGATAGAACATAGGTTCGTCACTTCTGACAGGAAACAAACGGCGATCTATGGAGTGGCGCCACACCATCTCTTACCGAAAGGAAATGTTCAAAGCCGCAGCCACAGTCAGTAAAGCCATGGCGACGGTCTTGTGGACTCTGAAGTGGTCATTCTGCTGGATTTCCTCCCCAACGGTGCAACCATCAACTCTGAAGTCTATTGTGCTACCGTTAGGAAATTGAGAAAGAATCGCATGACTGATTCTCCATGACAAGGTAAGGCCTCACTCCAAGTCTGCGCACCCGACAGTAGCTAACAAAACTTCATTGGACTGTTCTTCCTCAATCACCCTACAGCCTGGATCTCGTACCGTTCAAATTCCACGTGTTTCGCCCAATGAAGGATACACTCCGCGGAAGCAGTACGTGGGTGATGGGGACGTTACCGATGTTGTGAAACGCTGGCTCCGTCGTCGACAGTAGAGTGGTACCGTGCGTGCGTACAGACCCTCCCAGTATGATGGGGTAAGACAGTAGCATTGAACGGAGATTATGTTCAAAAACAGGGTTCTGTAGCCAAGAGAGTGGGGAACAATATGAGGTATTGAAATCATGAATGAAACCAACCTGATTTCAGAAAAAAAGTGTTGCATTATTTATTGAGCACCCGTCGTATGTTCCAACGACCTCAGGGAGATGCGCTCGTCCAGAATGACAGAGCTCGTGAATATACTTCTCGGTTTTCACAATGCGCTCTCCAGGCTTTTCGTAAGACCCTCTGCCCAGACAGATCAACAACAAGTCCGTTACGGAGCATAAATAGGATACGACTGACAAGCGTCTGCTTCGGTGATAGCTCTTTACTGTTTGCAGCAACAGGCTTAAGTAGCGCGGAACGTCGTTTCTCAGGATCACAAACGATAACTCATTGATGATCGTTCCTCTGCACTAATGCAATACGGCGTTGCAGCTACAGGAAGGAAAAGAACGGAGATGATGTCTAACGCCCTGTCAAAGTCGAACTAAGTAGACGGAGAGAACGCCTTCGCATTGGACAATGGTGGGAAGAGAAGTCATTGGTTCCTTTCCAATGTTCCATTCTGGTAATCGCCTTAGGTAAAATTGTTTATTAAAACAAATGAAATCCTTGATTAAGACAATCTATGGTGATTACATTTAATGCTACAGGGTGCTTAAAAGTAAAACTTCCGATTTCGCAAGACTATGTCTTTTACATTAATGAAGATATAATCTTAGGTTTGTTAGTTGATTTGAGGAAGGGGACCAAACAGCGAGGTCATAGGTCCCATCGAATTAGGGAAGGCTGTGAAACGAAGTTGGCCGTGCCGTTTCAAAGGAACTATTTAATTCTGCCTCGACGTCAGATATGTAGGGTATAGGAAACTGCCTTCTCGGGTCCCTGAACAACATTGAAACAAATCGTATTAATGAGTTTTATTACGAAATGAGCAATGACAATAACACAGAAGTTTCGCAAGCAAAGGGCGATATCCAAATAAGAAATCACTTCAGTATATACAATTCCTACTACAAGTGAAGTAATACAGTTGACGCATCTATTTAGGTCGCTAGTGGTGAAGCTTCTGTAGAACTGGGCCGCGGACAGACGAGCGCGGCGCTTATGTCCTCTTCGCAAAGAGGCCGCTGCTGTCGCGTTGTCGTCCTGGAATGGGGTCGGTCAGCGTGCAATTCGCTGACGTCTTCTTCACAGCCCTCTCTTCTCTCTTGTCCCCGACTGGCGTGCCAGCGGCTGACTTTACGCCATAACAGGAACCATCCCGGCATTTTCCTGAAGCGATTTAGGGAAATCTCGGAAAACCTAAATAAGGATGGCCGGACGCGGGTTTGAACCGTCGTCCTCCAGAATGCGAGTCCAGTGTGCTAAAAACTGCGCCACCTCGCTCGGTATATAACCTTTGGGTAGATGTTAACTTACGTATAGGACTACAAAGCTTTTATTTTCAAACGATCCATCTGAATTTAGCAGGACACACCTTTTACAAGCATAGAAATACAACGTCGGGATACTTTTAATGAATATATTTAGGATACAAGCTTTCGTTTACCCTTCACAAATGTTAAATGTGCCCTCTGCTCGACTCACGACAAACATCCACTCGATAGCCAAACTACACACATACCTTAGGCAGCGTGTTTGGAATTCTTGCAACACTGGTGTTGCTTTGTAGCTTTACAGTTCACCCACACGCGATAGAAAGGGAGTCACATACATGGAGTCTTTAAAATTACAGCTCCTCACTCTCTAAAAAAGAAAAAAGTGAGATCAGATAACCTCGAAGTACAGCAGTTTAGTGCCACATACGTAAACCCTTACAGCCCCTCATCCGTTGAAGTAGCTGATTGTTAACTATATGCTGTACTCTCGATCAAAATCACGCTGCTCAGCTACAGCTGAATGGCATCTGTTTAAACGGAGAACGCAAAATGGCCTTTGTTGGTCTTTCATTGGTATCTCGACTCCACGGATTCTGCATACGGAACGAACGAGAGAGCAAAATCCCTACCGGCAACTTACTGTACCGGCCCAAAAACCGACAGGACAGCCGGTACCGCAGCCCAGCAACCGAAACACGCCGGAGTTAGCGGCCAGTTCCCTGCCAGCTCAGCATCGTCAGCAGACACAGCTTTCGGAGCCAGTGCTTACGCGTGAGGGACGTCACGCGGACTCCAGTCGCTCCAGAAGTTACGACACGGCCACGCAGCTGTCAGCACGTGGAGACTGAAATTAAACTAGCGGAACCAGCCCGTGAGCAAGTCGTGAAAGCTGGGCCGTCCGTTGAGGCACAGCCTGTGCCGGTTGGCGCCGTGTCTATAACATTGCCTCTGTCGCACTGCGACGCAACAGCCGTCAGTTGCCATCTACCAGCATGCCGTGTAGTCAGGCCGCCGCTACTGTCAGCACTGCCGTACTATTTGTGGTGTCACCGCCAGACACCACACTTGCTAGGTGGTAGCCTTTAAATCGGCCGCGGTCCGTTAGTATACGTCGGACCCGCGTGTCACCACTATCAGAGATTGCAGACCGAGCGCCGCCACACGGCAGGTCTAGGGAGACTTCCTAGCACTCGCCCCAGTTGTACAACCGACTTTGCTAGCAATGGTTCACTGACAAAATACGCTCTCATTTGCCGAGACGATAGTTAGCATAGCCTTCAGCTACATCATTTGCTACGACCTAGCAAGGCGCCATGTTCAGTTACTATTGATATTGTAAATAATGTACAGACAAGAGGTACGTTCAACATTAATAGATTAAAGTTAAGTATTCCACCATCTGCGTCCGTTTTTCTAAGTTGTAATTTCCTTGTCCTGTTCCAGACCTCACGCCAGCCTGTGTGAGCTAAACGCGTGCCTTTCGGCTTCCTCTAAAATTCGTGGGTTGGCTCTCCTGCCAATCCACAACATTTCGGCGACGAGGCCAAACCGCGTTCGTACCTATACTGCCCTGATTTACTTGTGTAATGGCTTCGCCACCATCTCCAGATGTACTGTCCGAATTTTATCGCTTACAGAATCAGCAGACGCAGGCCTTACTGGATGCCCTTGGACAGCTCGTCCAGGGTCAACGTGCAATGCAAAACGATGCGGCAGCCGCCGCTCCACCGCTAAGGCAGCCACAACACGCAGTTGCACCACCTTTTCGACCTTTTGATGGTGCATTGGAAAGCTGGACGGAGTGGTCACGCCAATTTGGATTCCATCTCGCCGCCTACAGAATTCAAGGTAATGAGCGGCAGCCTTTTCTCCTTTCCCCGACGCGACGTAGCAACTCTGTCCAACGACGAAATTTTGTCTGCATTAGATGCATATTTCAAAGAATCAGTCAATGTAGTTGCCAAACTACCTTCTTTCGTACAAAACGCACGCCAGGTCAGACTAATCAGGAATGGGTTACAACCTTGCAAGGCCTTACTAGGGATTGTGCTTTTGAGTGTCAATGTGGACTCCCTTATTCAGATACCATGGTGCATGATGCAATTGCACAGAACGTTTCTGATGTTCGTATAAAGGAACAGATTTTGAAACTTGTCAGTCCCTCCCTTCAACAAGTGATGGACATATTGGATCGACAGGACACACTTGACTTTGCTCAGGAATCGTTTGAAACTTCACCAGCCGTGTGTCACGTTACCCGGCCCGCAGGGCGAGCTGCACGGAGCAGTAAACAGCCCTCGCGCCCGGACGCGCAGCTGCCACCAGGCTCTCAGCCACGTGTGCCCCGCAGGCAAGCAAATGCAGTGCTAAAATCATGCCTGCGGTGTGCTACTAGACATTCGCGTGAGAATTGCCCGTCACGCCGAGCTAATTGCTTTTTCTGTAATAAAAAAGGACATGTTCAGAGTGTTTGCCAGAAAAAGGTCAGATCGGAAACTCAAAACCATTCCAGGCCCTTTGCTTCGCGCCGGAATCGGAATCGAACCAAGGATACTCAGGCTCTTGAAACTTCGCCCATGGAAATTCATTTAGTTCATTCCACTCTGCCCAGTGCCACTCTCTCTAACAGTGACTGTGTTCGTCCCACAAATAGTGTGCGTCGACATCGCCAGAAATCCCGTCAAGTCGCAAGTGATTTTGTACCAGTGTCAGTTCACGTTGCACGAGAAAGTCGCACTTGTCGTCGGCAGGACAATAAACTTTTTGTGCACTTGGACATTAACGGCAAAGTGATACCATTCCAGCTTGATACCGGAGCTGCAGTTTCACTTATCAATCAAGACATGTACAAACAGCTGGGCACACCTCCGTTGCGTGCCGCAAATGTTAACTAGCTATTCAGGTCAAAAGATCCCTGTGTTAGGACAGTGCAGCCTTCTTGCAACATACAAGGGACAAACAAACCTTGTGTCATTGTATGTCCTTCATTCTTCTTCTGTGGTGAACTTGTTTGGTTTCGATTTAATTCAGTTGTTTAACTTGTCTATAGTCAATCAGGTCCTATCAGTGAACCAGACTGTGCCTTCAGACAGTGTTTCTCGTCTATGTGAAGAATTTGCAGACATTTTTGCACCGGGCCTTGGTTGCGCTAAGAACTATAAAGCACATTTGGAACTGCAAGTAAACGCGCAACCGAAATTTTTCAGAGCGCGCAATGTTCCCCAAGCATTGCGTGATGAGGTCGCAAAAACATTAAACGATTTGGAATCACAAGGTGTGATTGAACGTGTGCAGGCTTCTCTCTGGGCATCACCCTTAGTAATTTTGCCAAAACCTTCTGGAAAATTGAGACTTTGTGTGGACTTCAAGGCAACAATGAATCCACAACTAGTTATTGCAACTTTTCCTTTACCCCGCCCAGAAGATCTTTTTAAAAAACTGTGCCCGGGAAAATATTTTTCGAAGTTGGACCTAGCAGATGCGTACTTGCAAATACCAGTGGACGAAGAATCCCAGCGCGTTTTGGTGGTTAACACGCATCTTGGTTTGTATCGATTCAAACGACTGCCATTCGGGTGTGCATCCGCCCCTGCATTGTTTCAGCAATATCTGCAAACTGTTTGTGCGTCGGTCCCTACTGCAGCAAACTATCTGGACGATATTGTGATCTCCAGAAAGACGGAAGAAGAACATTTAGCCAATCTCAGAACATTATTTCAGGTCTTGCGACAAAATGGTTTTCGCTTGCGGAAGGACAAATGTGTATTTTTTGCTCGTGACTTACCCTACCTGGGACATGTACTCAATGCCCAAGGCATACATCGCAGTCCCGAGCACCTCCGATCCATACAAGACTTGCCTTCGCCGCAGAATTTGAAGCAGCTACAGAGTGTGCTGGGAAAAATTAATTATTATCATCGCTATGTTCCACATGCCTCTTCCATTTCATCTCCGCTTCATCGCTTACGCCGTGAAGGTGTTCCGTTCCTCTGGACGACGGAATGCGAACGCGCCTTTCTCTAGTTGAAATCGGCGTTGCTTTCCAATACTTGCCTTACGCCGTTCGATCCCCAGAAGCCCCTTTTGTTGATGGTGGATGCATCGGATTTCGGGATCGGTGCTGTGCTTGCGCAAGAAGATGGATCGCATGATCGCCCTATTGCCTTTGCGTCCAAATTGCTCTCGTCGGCGCAAAGAAATTATTCACAGATCGAGAAAGAAGCATTGGCTCTCGTATTTGGTGATACTAAGTTTCATGATTTCTTGTATGGTCGTCACTTTACCATCATCACAAACCTTTGACGTCGCTTTTTCATCCGAACAAGCCTGTACCTCCACGTACAGCGCGGAAATTCATTCGCTGGTCCATTTTCCTCTCGCAGTACCGCTACGATATCTTGTATCGGTCCACTGCTAAGCACGGAAACGCCGATGCGTTGTCCAGTTTGCCTGTTGCTGAGGATAGAGCATTCGATTCCTCCGAACTTGCTTGCATGTTCATTGATGCGGAAACCGATGACGTGGTCGAATCGTTTCCGATTGATTTTCGTCGTGTAGCTACAGCCACAGCTGCAGACCCTGTCCTTGCTACCGTTCTGCGTTTTGTTGCTACGCAATGGCCCTTGTCAAAGTCACGGATCGGCGATCCGTTGGTTCGCCGATTTTTTGCTCACAAGGAGAGACTTTTTGTACGACGTGGTGTTTTGCTGTTGCGTTCTGATAATGATCAGTCCAGGGTTTTGGTCCCACGTTCGTTACAGTCCTCTGTCATACGGCTTCTCCACCAAGGACATTGGGGTATAGTGAGAACGAAACAACTTGCTCGTCAGCACTGTACTTGGTTCGGAATCGATGCTGCGATTACGAATATGTGCTCTTCTTGCGTGGCGTGTGCCGAACAACAATCCGCACCACCGCGGAAATTCTTTGCATGGCCAAAAGCCACTTCCCCTTGGCAACGCTTACACATCGATTTTGCTGGTCCATTCTGGAATGCTCGATGGTTGGTTGTGGTTGATTCATTTAGTAATTTTCCTTTTGTTGTCCGGATGTCTTCCACGACGTCATCTGCCACCATCCAAGCGTTATCTCCTATCTTTTGCATTTAAGGTCTTCCCCAGACTATTGTTTCCGACAATGGCCCACAATTCATGTCCGCAGAATTTCAGTCATTCTGCAAGGGCAATGTTATTCAACATCTGACGTCCGCGCCGTTTTCGCCACAGTCAAACTGTGCCGCTGAACGATTGGTCAGGACTTTCAAGTCAGAGATGTTGAAGTTGAAAAAGTCGCATTCTCGGGAGGACGCGTTATTGCTCTTTTTGTCCTCGTATCGCTCGCAGCCCCGAGATGGTCGCTCGCCGGCTGAGTTGCTCCACGGACGTCATCATCGAACCTTGATGTCTTTGCTCCATCCGCCGCATCAGGTCCCTGTGCAGCGGCAGACACCTGCTTTTGCCCCAGGCGACGTTGTCTACTACCGCCACTATCGAGGTTCACGGCATTGGCTTGAAGGGCGCATTCTTCGCTGCCTCGGCCGCGCTATGTATCTGGTTTTGGGGGCCTCTGGTGAGGTGCGTCGGCATCTCAATCAACTGCGCCTCTGTCGTCGCACGGGATCTGCCGCTCGACGTCTGCTTTCAGCGACGGTGCCGTCCGGTCAGCGCCCTGGGGACCCATCTACTGGCTTGCCTCAGCTCCAGGTGTTCCCGACGCTGCCTTCCATTTTGCCCCATGTTGACGCGCCGCCGCCACCGCCGCCGCCGCCTGTTCTCCCGCCGGCGACGCCCGCAGTGGACGCGTCGCTGCAACCGCCGGGCGCCTCCCTGGGTCACGCTCCGCCGATCGCTCTCCGTGACCAGCTGTCCTCCGACATGGAACTCTTGCCCGCTCCGGGCCATATGTCGTCTTCGTCCGTCGGATGCCCCGGCCCGATGGAGGTCGACCCTTCGGCCCCTCCTGTCTCTCTACGGGAGCATACACCGCATGTTGGCGTGCACCCTGGAGCAGGTTTCCAGGCGTTTCCTAGCTCCCCGCGGACCGAATGGCAGGGTGCGGGTGGCACAGCCTCGCCTGTTGTTAGGCACCCACCTCGTCGCATACGTCTACATGGGGTCCTCTCCACGGCGGGCGGAAGCCTTATAACACAACCGTACGCCGATTTGCGGGGGAGGAATGTGGTGTCACCGCCAGACACCACACTTGCTAGGTGGTAGCCTTTAAATCGGCCGCGGTCCGTTAGTATACGTCGGACCCGCGTGTCGTCACTATCAGAGATTGCAGACCGAGCGCCGCCACACGGCAGGTCTAGAGAGACTTCCTAGCACTCGCCCCAGTTGTACAACCGACTTTGCTAGCGATGGTTCACTGACAAAATACGCTCTCATTTGCTGAGACGATAGTTAGCATAGCCTTCAGCTACGTCCACAAGAGTCCTCCTGGGGGCTGTGTGTTTGTGTTGTCCTCATCATCTCATCATCATTCGGGAAGTTGCGAGATTGGAACTGGAAGTATTGGGAACTTGTACGGGCGCTGATGACCTCGATGTTGAGCGCCCCACAAACCAACATCATCATCATCATCATCCAGCAGAGAAACACTCGCCCACTTCTAACCTGCACTAAACCCTGTTACATTACCACTGGCGGCACAGAAAAACGGTTACTTTCTTTCTCAATAATCTATAAGATAATTTGTACTCTTTTGTAACTAAGTGAATCTTGCGAATTTAATACGAATAAGACCTTAATAGAGATTTTTCTTTTTCAGTTTGCATTAACGTGTTTTCATAGCGAAAATAACACCGTTCTCTAATTATCACGTAGTACTGATGAAGGTAAGGAATAGGAACATAAACAAAAACTAAACTCTACCTAAAAAGCCTCGGAAGGTCCAACGGTACCGGTCGACCGCCGTGTCATCCTCAGACGATAGTGGTCACTGGATTCCAATGCCTAGTAAGTGGATAAAAGACCCACCATGGTTTAATAACGCAATTCGGCGGATGCTGAGCAAGCACAGGCTGTTGCACTCTCGGTTCAAAAGGGAGCGCATACATGACGACAAGCGAAGGTCAGTAGAGATTCGTGCATCTGTGAAAAGATCTATGGGCGAAGTATACAACTACCACAGTCACACCTTAGCAATGGCAGAGAACACGAGAAAATTATGGTCGTATGTAAAATCGCTAAGCGGGTCCAAGGCGTCCATTCAGTCCCTTGTTGACCAGTCTGGTGCGGCAGTTGAAAACAGCAAAACGAAAGCTTAACCTTCATATATCACGTTCAAGAAATCGTTCACACAGGAGAATCGTACAAACATACCATCATTTGACTATCAGACAGACTCCCGTATGGACGACATAGTAGTAATAAGCATACCTCGCGTGGAGAAACAACCGAAGGATTGGAAAGCAAATAAATCACCAGTTCCGGATGAAATCGCAGTTCGATTTTACAAAGAGTATTCCACAGCACTGATCTCTTACCTAGCTTGAACTTATGGTGAATTTCTCACCCAGTGCAAAGTCACGAGAGACTGGAAAAAAGGGCAGGTTACTGCAGTATATAAAAAGAACGCACCCGCAAAGTTACAGACCAATACCCCTTACTTCTGCTTGCTGCTTCGGTTTATTCGGAGAAATTTTGGAAAGAGTGGTTCACCTGTAAAGGAGACCGCATATAGGACGTTGGTGCGACCTATTCTTGAGCACTGTTGGAGTGTTTGGGATCCGTACCAGGTATTATTGAAGGAAGACATCGAAGAAATTCAGAGGTGTGCTGCCAGATTTGTTGCCGATAGACTCTAACAACACGCAAGTGTTACGGAAATGTTTCGGGAACTCAAGTGGGAATCCCTGGAGGGAAGGCGAGTTTCTTTTCAAGAAAGATTATCGAGTAAATTCAGAGAACCTGAATTTGAAGCTGACTGACGACAATTCTACTGCCGCCAACATACATTGCACGTAAGGACCACGAAGATAAGATACGAGAAATTAGGGCTCGTACGGAAGCGTACTGACAGTCATATTTTCTTTTCGGGCAAGTGCTCTACCAACTGAGCTACCCAAGCACGACTCACGCCCCGTCCTCACAGCTTTACTTCTGCCAGTACCTCATCTCCTACCTTCCAAACTTTACAGAAAGGTCCCGAGTTCGAGTCTTGGTCCGGCACACAGTTTTAATCTGCCAGGAAGTTTCATATCCGCGCACATTCCGCTGCAGAGTGAAAATCTCATTCTGGAGTCGTATTTTCCTCGCTCTATCTGCGAATGGAGCAGGAAAGGACATGACAAGTAGTGGTACAGGGTACCCTCCGCCATGTACCGTGTAGTGGTTTGCGGATGTATCGATGTTGCTGTAGATAAGGAAAACATGTGTCAGCAAACCGCTCTCGCGTCCGTTGTCGGTTTTCGTGACCGGAGGCGCTGCTTCTCAGCTCCTCAATTGGCCTCACGAGGGCTGAGCGCACCCCGCTTGCCAACAGCGCACGGAAGACACTGACGGTCACCCACCCAAATGCTAGCCCAGCCTGGCAGTGCTTATGTTCGGTGCCCAGTCTTCTAATTCAGGACAGTTTTTTGGGAGGGGAGGGGATGACTTACTGGCAGGCTCTTGATACTTCAGCTTAAGGAACAACAGAATATGTAATAGCGAACCTCATAATGGGGTATGTAATGCCAGCAGTTTTGTACCGAAAATTAATACATACCCTATTATGATGCTGTATTATATTATTCTTACTCCCGCGTCATTTTATACTTAATGTAGCCACGTTAGGAGGTTTAATGTGTGTACGTACTTCATTTAAAAATGCAGAATCTCACTGCACCTCTTCCAGTGTTATCCCAGTAATAGCGATCAGTACCGAGAAATCTGTAAGTAGACGCCCTGAAATAATGGAAAACTGCTGAATTAGATAAGGTAAAACCTGTATATCACCAGCATCTTGATTTGGCAGTATTACGCCTACTTTAAAACACAATCAATATCCTCTCGATCGAGGGAAGTGGTACTGAGTCTCAGAAACTAGAGTAGTATTCTGGAGGAGCGGGCATCAGCTCACAGTCTAACATTTACTATGATTTTTATGAATCAGTACTGAAGAATTTTGGAATGTTTACCCTTTTAGACGCGGGCTCTTAATGTCCTTGACCTTCTCCGATTTATCTAATATTCATTGTCTAATCACCTAGAAACTTTAAATTCGGTCCTCGCTATTTCTTTTGCGTACCACATACCTGTAAATGGTCAACGTTTTGCGTTGGATTGACATCGATGCGCACGAATACGGCATGAAAAATAAACAAACTGGCAGATATGTTGTTACAAACATTTTTATTTAACTTTGATTTTATCCGTGATGATTAAGAGGTCGTCAGTGTTAAAATCAATGTTCAAATAGAGTTTCAACTACCTCTGACAATGCAAAAACATCAAAATTGACGCTTTTCGAAGGAGCAAGCTAATTTATCTGATTTACTCTACAAGAAACTTATAAAAACGATAAAGGTAAAAATATAAATAATAGTATTAGAAATTCGTGGTCACTTTCCTTGTATCCGTGTATCCGTAAAAATGTGATTTCAACATCATTCGCCCAATTGGTAAAATAATCTAAACTGAATCGGCATTTGCAGTCCGTAAATACAGGCAGTGCCACGGGAACAGCTACTGGTGTGCACGGTCCATGCACAGCTGCTCGACAAAAATGAGGAAACACCAAACACATTACCACGCCTAACACGGTGTAGCAAATCTGTTGTGGTTCAAAATAACTTCCAGTCGTCTCGTAATGTATAATACAGATCCTATACGGTTTTCGAGAGAATCTCATACGATTTTTCCAGCAGAATAGTAGCACGTTGTGGTAACGACTGTGCAGACGGATAGTGATCACGCACCGTTCTCTCGAAAGCAGACCGCAAAGGTTCAATAGCACTGAGATCTGGTAACTGTGGTGACCAGGGCAGTTGCGAAAATTCCTCGTCGCGCCCACAAAAGCACTCCTGGCCGAGGCGAGCTGTGTGAACAGAGGCCCCGTTGTCTCGGTACACAAAGCCACAGGAACACCATTGGGGAACAAACATTGTACCACGGGATTGACCTGAACAGTCAAAATCCTCACAAAATTCTTTATAATAATACGACCTTCCAGAGAAATAGAGGGGCTCGTGAAATACCACGATTTGGCTGCCTAAATCATCAACGAACCTCCACCATGTTTCACTCTTGGGACGGAAACTTGACCAGAAATTGGAAACAGTGTTGGTCCACGTTGAAATTCAGCTATCCCCGACGTAATGCACCTACAACTACACAGAACACTGTTCTGACAACGAGCGACATTTCAGGACACTGCACAGCTGCAGGCTTGGCTAGCAGCTGCATTTGTGTTCGAGCACGCATTTCTCGCGGTCTTTCAATATTTTCGACTATTTCCTGCACCTCGAAGAGAGACACACTTACGTAGAGCAACTCACCACTCCGTATGCGTAATCGAGCAATCGAGGACAGTGTCTCCAATGGTCAATGATACTACACACCCCTACAGAGATGTCCGGGAGTTCGAATCTCGTCATGCGATAAATGTCAACAGTATTACTACGAGTATAATTAAAATAGCTAATCACAGATTTATATTATAAAAGAACTAAAAATTTTAACAACATTTTTGCATCTCCTGCAGTCTGTATCTTCATTTTTCGTTCTGTGAATCGTAATCTCTAACTGTTCCACTACATCCAGTTTTTTACCCTCATCCTGCATGTGCAAAATTATGAAGACTTCTTCAGTTGTCAACAAAGGGTGGTCAGTGTCACGAATGGCGGCGGCAGTGTTTTCGAAATTATTGTACCTCAGCTTGAAGGACCTACCAGACTTATAAGATTCTTGTTAAATAATTCTGACGATGAAGGCTTCCTTCTTCGAAATGCGTCCATTTTAGCACTTTTGCATTGTGAAATATCGTCGAGCGTACAATTTAAGATTGAACTTTATGTACCTTTTCCGAGGAAGCTTGTGGTGCACTCGAATTTGTAATTTTTTGTCTACTTCCGTAAGATAGTCGGAAATTGTGGACGATTTGCCAGACCGTACGAGGTTCTAAACTAACGTAAAATTACAGTTACAGATATCACTAAATGCATTGTAATGACGCCGTAGCTTCAGAAATTAAAGACTGAGGTTGCGCCTGTTCCATTTGTGTATTGTTTCGCTTGCTATAGGAATGATGAAGTGTAGTGGAGTGGCGGGGTGAAGGCAGGCCTGGGTTCGCGTGTCCCGCGCCGCCTGGGTGGCGGGCTGTGTCCCGGATCGATCCTAGGCCCCGAGTGGCCCGGGAGGTCCCACCCGCGCGCATTCCGCCAGCTCCCTCCCTCGCGACCGCTTTTAGGCGGTTTTCGACGCCCGTCTGCGTCGGCAGTCGCCTTTCTTTACCTCGCACCTAATTCTTAGGCACCGGCCGCATACGATAACTCCTTTACAATAAAATTAGGAAGCCAAAATCCAGTCAGCTGTGTTCGTCTCACACCATTATCACAGTGCCAGTCAGGTTACTCGGCGCTGGCTGGGACACGATGTCAGTGCGGCGCAAGACCGCGAAGTTGTCAGTCCGAGTCTCAGAGGTGGTTTTGCAGCGCGGGGAGAGTTGGCGATAAAAAACCGTAAATAATTGTTGCTGCAAAACTTCTATGATTCTACCAAGTATTGCAAGGGGTCAGTTTAAAGGAACGGTAAATCCACCATCTGAAGTGGGCGTAAAGCTTGTCGGCGCCGTTGCTGTTTCAAAAGCGATGTTGCCTTTAAAACAGCATCAGGCTAGACCCAATACCTCCTATCACACCCAACTAACACAATCGCATCACTTGACACAAAGCTAATAGACCGGTGTCGGTACCAGGACTAGATACAGAATTTCCTGTTTTTTTCCCCTCCGTTGGTGAAATAAAACGTCTGAGTTTACAGATTGTCCGAACGGAACATTGTATAACATGTTCAACAGCACAGCTTAGGAGCCATTTAGTTTACCTGAGGTACGAAGAAAACAAGGAAACTTCTCCACATTTGCGTAAAATATTATTCCTTTCCAGGTAAAAAAAACGCATGTATTTTTCAACGCAGTTCTCTTTTAGGTAATTGAACTTTTTGGAACACTTTTCCTGTAAACAGAGTCCATTCCTGAAGTGCTATACTGGAACGCCTTCGAACTACAGATCTACGTGTTGATTAGTCTTTAAGCACCTTATAGCTACGATTTATTGCAAGTGTAGACAAATGCGTTGAAATGAAAAGGGCGTAAACATAGAGAACAATAATAACTTTCGTATCAAATAACTAAGTTTTCCATTTTCAAAGTACCGTTCAGGAAGGCGCATTGTCGACAATATTTTTATTTTTATGTTTCTGATATTCCTTTTTTTTTCAACCCAGCCCTCTTTTAAGGTACTTTTTCCATTAGGTTATCCAGACGACTTCGCAGCAAACGCCGAACACAACAAAACTGAGGAATTTTACTCTTTGCAAGACATTCAATAAAAAGAATGAGCTGGATCCACGTCTCATCCACAGTTAGAAAGCGCTGGGTGTAATCCGTTTAATCTGTTGCCGGCCACGGTGGCCGAGAGGTTCTACGCGCTACAGTCCGGAACCGCGCGACTGCTACGGTCGCAGGTCCGATTCCTGCCTCGGGCATGAATGTGTGTGATGTTAGTTAGGTTTAAGTAGTTCTAAGTTCTAGGGCACTGATGACCTCCGAAGTTAAATCCCATAGTGCTCAGAGCCATTGGAACCATTTTTTAATCTGTTGGACTGTTTTTGATATGATTCAAACATTGGTCGTTCTCCCATTTGCTTTTGGTCAGTAATCAATAATTGCGGTATCCACCCTGTTGAAAGCTTTCTCGTAGTTAATTCTCTATATTCAACGTGTAGCATTCATTATTGTGATATGTCTATGGCGTCGGCTCCTTTGCGGCTCCCTGATTACTGGGATTTGTCGTACACTTTCACCTACGTCTCTTTCTCTATAAATTATGGTAAATCCTGTACATCACATAGTAACGGGGTCATTTTTGGTCACACGTAGCCAACAGAAATGCTTACGTAGTTTGCAGCTGTGAAAGGCCTTGTGTGCCAGTAACAACTGAGTAGAAGGCTCGGAGCAATGTGTAACACAACGATAGGTTCTAACAACAAGTAAGTGTTACGGAAACGCTTCGGAAACTCAAATGGGAATCCCTGGAGGGAAGGCGATGTTCTTTTCAAGAAAGACTACCGAGAAAATTTAGAGAACCGGAATTTGAAGCAGACTCAGGTATCGGAGGCGAGGCCAGTCTAAATACATGATGTACATGAGGTGTATTCGCAGTTGCGAATATGGACAACCATCAACTGTAGAATGGAATGTAGACAGTGAAAATTGGTACGGGGCCGGGACTCGAGCGTGGATTTCCCGCTTATAGCGAGCGGTCGCCTTACCATTTAGCTATCCGTGCACGACTCACGGCGAGACCCCTACTTACAAATGTCGTCAACCACACGTGTACAACCTGTAGTCGCACATCCATTATCTATATTCCCGTACAGGTGAGACATTTTACTCGAAAGTCGCTTGCCCGGTGTCAGCAGATAAACACGATATTGCAGTGCATTTGTTGTTCTGAATTACGATACAAAGTTCCCTTGCACATGTATGCAAGAACTTAGATTGCACTGTAATAGAATAGAAATTAAAGTAGAATAGCATATCAGACAGACTTAAATCAACGATTCCACTTTAATTCGGAGACGCGTCTCTATAGTCAGTCAGTGACTAGGATTAGAAATCAGAAGGCCACGGAGGGGCATGAGGCTTGATGTGTAGTACCGAGGCCCTTGCATCTGGAGTGGCACCGTCGTGGAATCTTATGCATTCTACGATACTGCAGTGCCTGTATTATTCCGAACTGCGGTGCAACGTTCCTTCAGACACGCATGCATACTGCGAATACATTTCATGCGTTTCAGAACGGCAGTGCCTGTTCCTTTGGACATGCACGCTTGTCCAAGGGAACTTTGCATCGTAATTCAGAGAAACATAGGCAGTGCAATGTCATATTTATCGCCCGACACCGGGCAAGTGACTTTCAAGTAAAACGTCTCACCTGTACGGGAATATACATAATGGGTGTACGAGCACAGGGTGTAGACGCATGGCAGACTACATATGGAAGTTTGAGTCGTGCACGGATAGCCAGATGGTAAGGCGACCGCTCGCGATAAGTAAGAATTCCGGGCTCGAGTCACGGTCCGGCACAAATTTTCATTCTCGTCATTCCATTCTACAGCTAATGGTTGTCAATATTTGAAACTGCGAATACATTTCACATATTTCATAATGGCTGTAGTCGCCGCAGTTTTGTTCCTTTGGACACGCTTGGATGTCGAAAGGAACTTTGGATCGTAATTTAGAATAACACAGGCAGTGCAATATCGTACTATATACATGATGTCTTGTCTTAAGGGACTACTACTACTACTGCTAATACCACTACGCCAAGCCACCACTGTCCGTTCGGGTGAATATCATACACCCGATGGAATCCAAAGCCATATGCCCCTCGTACCGTCTCAGTTTTCCGTCTCTGTAGACCGCAAACATAACAGTATTCATAGGAAACACACATCGACGTACGTGCTCCTAATTTGATTCCATCCCGGGGGAGAACACTGGCGTCACCATACGAGTCCGTTACCGCTACTGTGCAGGCGATGAAACGCAAAAGCGCGCTAGACGAAGAGATGGCGAAGCTTAGTCTCTAGTGTAGGCTTAATATCATCCTCGAAGAGGATACTGTCCAACTGATCCTACTACAACTTGTGGTGAGAAAGGCACGTATTACCGAACTCACGTGTTTCCTTTGTGTGATGGAATGTCTCTGACAGCCTCGTAGTATACACAATTACCTATTGGAACCGATAACACAGTCTGAAGGGTGGTATGTGACTTGGAGGCTACTGGGAAGTACCTAGTTCTACGATTACTGGAATTCTTCGGGCACATAAAACAACATAACGATCCTGCTGCTGTCTACTGTAATAAAAACATGAGTGACTAGATCAACGACGAACTTCGATGGGTGTCATGGGACGTCCGCACCTAACAAATGAAACGAACAAAATGAGATTAAAAACATGAAATAAAATCGCAAAACGACCGCTCGCAATAAGTGTGAATTCCGGGTTCGAGTCCTAGTCAGGAACAAATTTTCACTGTCGTCATTTCATTACACAGCTGATAGTTGTCCATATTCTTAACTGCGAATACACACAAAGTATTTAAGTGTTGTCAAAAAAAAAATGGTTCAAATGGCTCTGAGCACTATGGGACTTAACATCTATGGTCATCAGTCCCCTACAACTTAGAACTACTTAAACCTAACTAACCTAAGGACATCACACTACACCCCGTCATCACGAGGCAGAGAAAATCCCTGACCACGCCGGGAATCGAACCCGGGAACCCGGGCGCGGGAAGCGAGAACGCTACCGCACGACCACGAGTTGCGGACAAGTGTTGTCCCGCATTAGCTTAGTCTTCCCAATGTCGCCAGAAAGCAATGTTTTCTCGTGACTCTTGAAGACCCCTTTACCGACAGACGTGTCTGTATGTCTAGCGGTTCGTTTATTTGAGTTTGGGATGTCCTGGATGATGGCATGTTCTGTCACTGGCATTGGCTTTCTACATAGTTTCCTTTGGGTCAATAATCAGTTTCAGGCGTTCCTTATTCCCGTTGCAAAGCTTAGGTACCCTTTTCAACTGTAAACATCTGTGTTGTTGGGTCAACGTCGGAACAATTATTGGGTGTCTGTTGCAGAACCTGATTTTTACAGCAATTTGCGATTTATGGTGCACAAACGAGCCTTCTGCAAGAGTTTATTCAGGTGAAAGTATCCAGCTCGGCTTTACAGAGCGACCTTGTCTTCGGCACCCACGTCCTATTCTGAAGGGCTGACGATAAACTTGACCACCATTTTACGTTTCTGACAATGCAGAATCTATGTGTCCGACTACATTCCAGCGAATTAAAAAAATATACATGGGGCAAGGCACACCTAGTGTCTTTTTTTAAGGTATGCCTCTGTCGTTTAAAGGAATACCCCGAGTGATTTCAGTGCGCAGTTTAAAGTAATAACTATGTATGCTGGCTTCCGAAGTATGTAGTCAACTTGAAAAGCTTTCTTGGTGCTTGTTGGATACCCCGCCGTCGCTTTTATCAGCCTTTATGTACGCTCTCACACCCTAGGGCGCTCAGTAATAATAGAATGGAGATCAATTCATTGGATCTAAGTCGGCAGCGGAAGTTTCCGTAATACTTTGAAAGGCTGCACTGTATCGAATAGCGGCAGTCCTGTGAGGAAGCTCGCCTTTGAGTGTTACAAAGAAACTATGTACAGAAGATTAAATTTGCAACTCGCTTTTTGTTTCACCTCCCCTTTGAGAATTGCTTAAACTTCACTTCCGCGGTTACAGTACGTTATTAATTCAGAGAGAGAGAGAGAGGAGAGACATGAAATGCCTGTGAAAAAGACGGAAATTTTAAACGCCCTGCAGCGAATCACAGTTTGGAATGAAAACGTTCCATCTCTTTTTTGCAGCTCATCCATATCTTACAAGGGAGACAAAGCTGTCCTTCAAACGAATGTTATTGACGAAATGGTGTTAGACCCACTATAATTACATATGTCTTTCGCTTCGCTATTTAAATTGTTGTCAGGAGGACAGTACATCGTTATGACTCACTTTGACTGAAATATCAAAGGAAACCTGGCAGATTTATTTTACACACTCAGGTATTTCATTTTGTAACTATCATTTCTTTCTGAGTGAATTAGTTCACAGGGTTTCGCCTCGACGTGTCATCACGGCAATCTGTCATACGTTCTGCTAATCCGCTCATGGAATAGTATAAATTGGAATAGTATAAATGAGAGTAAAGGTATAAAGCAGCCTTCGTAAAGAGCATAGGTGACATAGTCCAGATGTGAAGCGTCTGTATACATGAGACTGAAAATTCCTTATTAAAGCTCTCTCCATATATTAAGCTGGACGCTGTTTAGCTTTGCAGTGTTGGTCCTTAGGAGTGCCACTAAGCCCCAGGAAAATGGTTGCCCGAAAAGGTCCAGCTTCCTTATAAATTATACCTGTGTAGAACTGCAACGACTGAAAAGTTGCTATGAGACAAATGGTTGTATTAAGTGCACTTCTGAGAACAAATCGGAGAGCAATCAAGATATCGTCGTGTAGATGCAAATTTTGGTTCGACTCAGATTTTTTTTTTTAAAAGAAGGCTTTTGAAAATAGCCCAAATTCTGTTGACGAAGACAGTTAATAGTCTTCAAGTGTCACGAGGCACAATCAGATTTTTTTTAAAAAAGAAGGCTTTTGAAAATAGCCCAAATTCTGTTGACGAAGACAGTTAATAGTCTTCAAGTGTCACGAGGCACAATCGGGTGAATTGCATGTCAATTTAACAGCTCATAAATAGCAATCTCAATTGGAGTCGTTCCCTAAATACGGCTGTCGAAACCATCTTTGGGGACACTGAGGCTCTCATCACCTGTCGTGGCAGGTTTGTAGGAACCACCAATACTTACGTCCGTGAAGCTCACACGTCAAAGTAGTGGAGTGGCATTCACATACTGCAGAGTCCTATTCGCTAAGTGGGGTATAGTGAACTTGCGCCATAGTACACAAAAAGAAACATAATACGAATATCGCCAACGACAACAGAAAAAACTTTCGTACACCTTTGCCCGATCTCTTAAACCTGCCATACTGGACGGCGTCAAGTTTAAAATGACCACTGAAACAAATTCCAACTGCTATCGTCAGACCTCTGTAACTATTCTGCTATATTATGCAAGAAATACTTCCACGCGCCTTCCTCATGAAAGTGCGTTAACAACAGACTGGATATTTGACGCTTCTTATCAGCAAATGTGATCCTATTTATTTCAGTTTCACAGATTCCGCCATAGTTTTATTCGAAGAGTTTTCAGGCACTGTGGTATCGTGCTGTTACCGGTACACATACATTCCGAGAACCTACACGTGTAGACCACATCTTCATAAGTGTGAATGAGGAGAGATTTACTAGATGTTGTATCGTTCTGTTACAGTTTACAACGCTCACTATGGTGTAAGTGCGAGATGTCACAGATCGTTGTAAAGGTGCTGTGGAACATAATGAACAAAAGTATTTCACAATCAATATTTTTATTCTTTTCTTGCAACAGAAGAGGCATTGAAAAATGCAATATAAAATTTTTAGTATCCCTGCAGATACTATATGGAGGGACATGGGCTCAACACATCATTCTGGGAAAGAGGTAACGATCATGAACGATGTACGGACTGAACCTGTTGATCATTTTTGAAGAGCAAACCATTCCCTTACTTTGTGGTTATGGTAGTGCAGGGCGTCAAATTTCCAGAATGGCTCGAATCTGGTGACAAGTGGCAGGTTCGAATCCAGCCTCGGGCATGGATGTTTGTGATGTCCTTAGGTTAGTTTAGTTAGGTTTAAGTAGTTCTAAGAGACTGATGACTTCAGAAGTTAAGTCCAATAGTGCTCAGAGCCATTTAGTCAATACAAGTGGAGAACATGTACAACATTTTATCACCGTTAAATTCAAACGATTTGGGCAATAAGATAGGTTCTGAAAGATATCCGTATTTTCATGTGAAGTAGTTCTCTGCCATAGCAAGCCTTCACGAACTAGAGCTTCACAGTGTGGTCTGGGGCATCATCGTCCTGGAACGCGAAGCTCGTCATAGGATATAACATCCTATCTATAAAATATATTCTACAACCTAAAATTTTCAAGCAGCCCTTGTACGTGATTGTTCTTTGGAGTGTTGATGTAGGCCCAGTAAAATACTATGAAACTGAAACGTTCAGAACTGCAAGAGGCTGACTTTCCAACGATTACATTTTTTAATCTAAACTGTTGTCTCTTCCGGTGGTTATTATTTGATATTGATTGGTCTCAGAAGTTTTGTGCTAACGAATTCTTGGGGATGATGAGGGATACAGGGATGGTTACCGGCAGCGGGTATTTCATTTGCGCATCTCCCGCTGCCCTGTAACTGCATTAATATATGCATCAGGATGATTATTGGTTGCTTAGGTCATTTGTGTTACGTTAGACGGAAGGAACTTTATAACGATCTTAATCAGTGTCAAACGATCCTGATAATTTTCGTTCAGTACAACTAATGGCTGCCTGTGTCTAGGGTCGTGTCATGTATGCCTTCATCGAAGGTGGCAGTTGTGCTCTCGGGAACTTAACTCACTAGCAGTCTTGCTCCAGCCAAAAGCGCCCCAAGAGTTTGTCCTCATTTGAAACTAAAGAGATCTTAACAGCTGTCTCGCCTTCGTGTGTGGACACTATGCAATGCCGCTTCCATGATGATAAAAACTTTCAGCGATGGTGAAGAGCGGCAAATATATCAATTTGAGATAGGTAACCCGGGTCTGCCGTCCGCTGTGACCGAGTGGTTCTAGATGCTTCAGTCCGGAGCCGCGCTGCAGCTACGGTCGCAGGTTCGAATCCTGCCTCGGGCATGTATGTGTGTGATATCATTAGGTTAGTTAGGTTTAAGTAGTTCTAAGTCTAGGGGATTGATGACCTCAGCAGTTAAGTCCCCATAGTACTTGGAGCCATATGAACCATTTTTGAACCTGGATCTGGAAGCAACTGAATTTTTTGTTGTTGTGAAAATGAACGGAGTCCCACGACAAGATGTCAAATGGGTTCATACCAGACGAATTAATTGGGCACAAAATATGATTTCCTCTTCGTATTTGCCTTTAAGAGAACGTCTGGTGGAAGTTTGAGACACAGGGTTAGCTGGGGCTCCTTTATAGTGAAATCACATACGTGAATAAGTGAACGAAAATGAAGTAAGGTATTTCTCAACAAAATGAGGGTATATCTGTCAGGAGTACTCTTTACAGTGATCCGATGAAACTCTAAGGAGGCAGATAACAAGCCATTAGTCACAGAACGAGTGCCGAGATTCGGTTACTCTTCCAAGTGTCTCAAACCGTTCTCCTCAAAGAGAACTGTTCGAACCGAATGTAAACGGTCGGCCTCCGTTCCCCCAGTCTTGCTATTCGAGCAGGTCATCTGATTGAATGTTTTAGAAGTTTCATAAATTTGGAGTGGAGACATGACAGCAAGAAATGTCGTGTTTTACACGAAAGGATATTCCGATCTCTTCAGTCAGGTATTTAAAAGAAGATACTGCATCTCTGAAAACGTTTTCTAGTCAACATTTATTTGACGATTTTTATTTGACGTTTTTGAAAACTAGTGTTCTCCATTCCTCCATATCCACGAGGTGTGCAAAAACAAACATTTGAATCAAATCGGAATTACACATTTGTCACCAAATTAATCATTTGAACCACTATATTGAAATTTTCACACATTAATGCAACTTAAAATGTAATCAACTGTAAATGAGACGTGAACTCACAGTTTCCAAATTGTTTCCATACGAATACTGAAATTGTCGTCAAATAAATTAAAGTTAAGAGGTACAGAGATGTTACGCACATGGAAACGTAGCAGATAATACAAGTTCCGAAAGTTATTACATGATTGTAGAACCGCACTGTTAGATTATAATGCATGAATTAGTCACTGTCAAATTGTATTTCATATTGTCAATAAATATTATATGAGTTTTTGAGTTACATGTACTCTTATTATTACTAGTTGTCAAATGATTTACGTAGAATTTTGTTTTATTTGAATGGGAGCAATGTTTGGTACATAATCTGTTATATAAAGTAAATTATTACTGTATACATAAATCGGACAGTGACTGTAAAGTTATCTGTATTCATAAGTTGAATGTAAACACATCGGATGCTGTGCGTTCATGTCTTATCTACAATTAACAACTTTTTAAGCGACATTAATGTTTGACAATCGGAATACGGTGGTTCAAATGATAACTTTGGTAAAAACGTGCAGTTACGATTTGGATACTCAATCTACATATAAGCACATTCATTATCTAATCACTTTTTCACTTACAGTGCTTTTACTCGTGTCTCCCTAGTCAACATCACCTAATTTTCAATTTATGTTCACTGCGAACTCCAACACTGAATGTGAAAACTTGAATCTGAATGTATAATCACCTGAAGTTAGGAATAATCACGAAACCGTCCATCATTTAAATAAAGCTCCTTCAGTTTTGACTGTTAGCGGATTTTATTCAACATTACCCTTTACAGTAACTATCACGGAGTTCAAGGTCTTCTATTATGTAAAAAGTACATGAAGAAACTAAAACTTTTTATTTGTGAAGCGAATGGTTGTATTACCAGAAATCTCTCAGAGTTGCTTGAAAACTAAACTACTTCTACGAAAGCAGGAAAGGACTGAAAGTATGGTATTCATTTTCCTTTTTTGTCCTCTGCTGTTTTAACTAATAAAAAAGTAGACAGTCTTAAAATTCGTGATATATGTGGCCGAAACAACCGGTCTGCACAATTTTTTTTCTGAAAACCTTGAGGCAAAGTCCACAGTCAGTAGGAGCTGAACTTCGCACTTCCTATGAATGGCAAAGATGTAGCAGCTTTCCCCGTATTACTTTCCACACAGTACTGTGTACAACATTCATTTGACGTGCCACTGTCCTAGTGATGATCGAAGGACCCAAATCCACTCCCAGAAGCACTGTTTTTTTCCACGTCCTGAATCCTTACTGCCCGCTATACTCTTCGGTCGTTGTCTCGTAGTACCACTTGTCCTGCTTCCCTTACCCGATCGAACGGTCTTAGACACATAGTGTTCGCTGTATGTCTCCAGCGTGGGTACATCGCCAAAGATGACCTGTCAGTTGTAGTTTACATTTGCTTGTCCGTACACGTAAATCATGACAACTAATTCCTTAATACGGTATGACAGCGCTTCACAAGGACTGATTCAGCTTGTAAACATAGTGGATTTTCCTGATCCATCTCAGCTTGGAGCACACCTACGTACCGGTTTATCACAATGAATAGTAGGTTTTCATACACTACTGGCAAAGCTATTCCAAAACACGCCTGACTTGGTATCTTTCGCTCAGTTTCTGGACCAGAATACCTTATGTCACATTCATTCTTTTCGCTTCAAAATGGTTCAAATGGCTCTGAGCACTATGGGACTTAACAGCTGAGGTCATCAGTCCCCCAGAACTACTTAAACCTAGCTAACCTAAGGACATCACACACATCCATGCCCGAGGCAGGATTCGAACCTGCGCCCGTAGCAGTCCCGCGGTTCCAGAGTTGAAGCGCCTAGAACCGCTCGGCCACCTCGGCCGGTCTTTTCGCTTCCCCATTACCTATGAGAGTTTGTGTTACCATCACGAAAGCACTCTGTACAGTACAAGCCAAACTCCCTCCATTTCAACTAGAAACCGCAGTCATTGACCACTAATGATCAGCGTTATCAACATAGACAAATTTTTCACTGAGTTCTTTGCGCATCATACGTGTATGTAAACTCAAACATTTTCCTATCAGAATGCTCAGTAAAAGCTTTAAACGGGACAGTAGGTATACCTTTCGTAATGCATGGAAGTGGGCACTTGATGCTGAAGAGCACAGAGAAATAATCTGACGTAGCCACCATCTTACGAAATCCGCATCGTTACTAACGTTCCTTCCCCATAGGCACCGACGTATTCTCTGGTATCATGTGGGAATTTCGCAATTTGTGACGTCTCCATGAAGTAATTAGACCTACTACAAAAAGTACCAGACAGCCCACAGATAACACCTGACGATCGTAAACAGAGTGTCGTCATATACTTGAGTTTACACACAATTCCGACGCGACAGGGAAACATTTATCCAAGACCATCGTCGAGAAAAACTGCGTTCTCAAAATATTATCAACTACTGAAGCGTGCTCATTTGAGTAAATAATTATTTCTTAAATTTAATAAACAGATGAGAATTTGTGGCCTGAACAGAATTCAAAACGAATAGAGAAGTAGATGAATGTTGATCATAAATCATTTTAGATTCAAAACTATCCACAATATGTCATTATAATTTTGAAACTGAACGTACCTCAGTCGTACTTCTTTGACGGCAACAAAACGGTTCACATGATACAAAAGTATCCTTAGCTGCAGCATATGCCGAGTATCTACACTGGTGTGCAAAGCGTAAGGACGAAAGTAACTTTCACATGATGTATCACTGCCAAATAACATGCATCGAAAGAACTGTTACAGATGGTAACAAAGGTAAGTGACACTTTTATTCAAGGACAATAATTTCACTAACGTAACCGCGATTCGTGACAGATCCCTGGAGAGAGGAATGGTTCTTAATAGGTGTATGATCACCACGGAATGCAGATCATGCTCTGCAACGTACTCCCATGCTGGCCACGAGGTTCTTGTGATACGGCGTTCCGTTGCTTTACCAGCGCGTTTGACATCTGCTGGACAGTCGCTGGTGGATGTGGGCGTGCTGCAATACGCTTCTCACCGCATGTCACATGTGTCGATTGGACGTTGAGCGGTGAGTGCATAAGATTCCAAGATTTGTATAGCAATACAATCACGTAACACTGTGCCTCCACACACCATAAAAACTGGGCTACCAAAACGATCATGTTCATGGGGGCATAAACGTGATCCCATCTCTCACCACCGAGCGAGGTGGCGCAGTGGTTAACACGCTTGACTCGTATTCGGGAGGACAACAGTTCAAACCAGCATCCGGCCATTCTCATTTAGGTTTTCCGTGATTTCCCTAAAGCGCAGCAGGTAAATACCGGGATGGTTCCCTTGAAAGATCACGGCCGACCTCCTTCCCCATCCTTCCTTAATCCGATGGGACTGATGATATTGCTGTTTGGTCCCCTCCCCCAAATCAACTAGCCAACCATCTCTCGCCATAAGACGGTACGTCCAGCATTGCCGAACATGATTGTTTTGATGGTCAAGGTACTATGGTTGGGGGGATGGGCGTACTCACCTCTAGATGTTTGAGCACAGTATACACATTACTCAACATTATTGTGACACTGTATTCCTTGCCCCATGCGCATCTTTTCAGGAGTGCATTCAGTTCTGGCATAGTTTTTATGGATGTCAATGCGTGACCGAATCGAACAGCGCAAGTGGATCAGCTATTGGAACAAGAGGACATTCGGCGAATGGACTCGCCTTACCAATCTTGTGGCCAGAATTTGAGTGCGTTGCAGAGCATACAGGGTGATACAAAAAGGTACGGCCAAACTTTCAGGAAACATTCCTCACACACAAAGAAAAAAATATGTTATGTGGACATGTGTCCGGAAACGCTTACTTTCCATATTAGAGCTCATTTTATTACTTCTCTTCAAATCACATTAATCATGGAATGGAAACACACAGCAACAGAACGTACCAGCGTGACTTCAAACACTTTGTTACAGGAAATGTTCAAAATGTCCTCCGTTAGCGAGGATACATGCATCCACCCTCCGTCGCATAGAATCCCTGATGCGCTGATGCAGCCCTGGAGAATGGCGTATTGTATCAAAGCCGTCCACAATACGAGCACGAAGAGTCTCTACATTTGGTACCGGAGTTGCGTAGACAAGAGCTTTCAAATGCCCCCATAAATGAAATTCAAGATGTCAGGAGAGCATGGAGGCCATGCAATTGGTCCGCTCTACCAATACATCGGTCACCTAATCTGTTGTTGAGAAGAGTACAAACACTTCTACTGAAATGTGCAGGAGCTCCATCGTGCATGAACCACATGTCGTGTCGTACTTGTAAAGGCACATGTTCTAACAGCACAGGTAGAGTATCCCGTATGAAATCATTATAACGTGCTCCATTGAGCGTAGGTGGAAGAACATGGGGCCCAATCAAGACATCACCAACAATGCCTGTCCAAACGTTCACAGAAAATCTGTGTTGATGACGTGATTGCACAATTGCGTGCGGATTCTCGGCAGCCCACACATGTTGATTGTGAAAATTTAAAATTTGATCACGTTGGAATGAAGCCTCATCCGTAAAGAGAACATTTGCACTGAAATGAGAATTGACACATTGTTGGATGAACCATTCGCAGAAGTGTACCCGTGGAGGCCAATCAGCTGCTGATAGTGCCTGCAAACGCTGTACATGGTACGGAAACAAATGGTTCTCCCGTAGCACTCTCCATACAGTGACGTGGTCAACGTTACCTTGTACAGCAGCAACTTCTCTGACGCTGACATTAGGGTTATCTTCAACTGCACGAAGAATTGCCTCGTCCATTGCAGGTGTCCTCGTCGTTCTAGGTCTTCCCCAGTCGCGAGTCATAGGCTGGAATGTTCCGTGCTCCCTAAGACGCCGATCAATTGCTTCGAACGTCTTCCTGTCGGGACACCTTCGTTCTGGAATTCTGTCTCGATACAAACGTACCGCGCCACGGCTATTGCCCCGTGCCAATGGTTCAAATGGCTCTGAGCACTATGGGACTCAACTTCTGAGGTCATTAGTCCCCTAGAACTTAGAACTAGTTAAACCTAACTAACCTAAGGACATCACACACATCCATGCCCGAGGCAGGATTCGAGCCTGCGACCGTAGGGGTCTCGCAGTTCCAGACTGCAGCGCCTAGAACCGCACGGCCACTTCTGCCGGCGCCCCGTGCTAATCCATACATCAAATGGGCATCTGCCAACTCCGCATTTGTAAACATTGCACTGACTACAAAACCACGTTCGTGATGAACACTAACCTGTTGATGCTACGTACTGATGTGCTTGATGCTAGTACTGTAGAGCAATGAGTCGCATGTCAACACAAGTACCGAAGTCAACATTACCTTCCTTCAATTGGGCCAACTGGCGGTGAATGGAGGAAGTACAGTACATACTAACGAAACTAAAATGAGCTCTAACATGGAAATTAAGCGTTTCCGAACACATGTCCACATAACATCTTTTCTTTATTTGTGTGTGAGGAATGTTTCCTGAAAGTTTGGCCGTACCTTTTTGTAACACCCTGTATATTGCCATCCGTTGTGATCGCATACCCTATTAAGAACTATGTCCCGCCTTTTGTTATGTCCGGGGCATCATGTACACTCCTGGAAATTGAAATAAGAACACCGTGAATTCATTGTCCCAGCAAGGGGAAACTTTATTGACACATTCCTGGGGTCAGATACATCACATGATCACACTGACAGAACCACAGGCACATAGACACAGGCACCAGAGCATGCACAATGTCGGCACTAGTACAGTGTATATCCACATTTCGCAGCAATGCAGGCTGCTATTCTCCCATGGAGACGATCGTAGAGATGCTGGATGTAGTCCTGTGGAACGGCTTGCCATGCCATTTCCACCTGGCGCCTCAGTTGGACCAGCGTTCGTGCTGGACGTGCAGACCGCGTGAGACGACGCTTCATCCAGTCCCAAACATGCTCAATGGGGGACAGATCCGGAGATCTTGCTGGCCAGGGTAGTTGACTTACACCTTCTAGAGCACGTTGGGTGTCACGGGATACATGCGGACGTGCATTGTCCTGTTGGAACAGCAAGTTCCCTTGCCGGTCTAGGAATGGTAGAACGATGGGTTCGATGACGGTTTGGATGTACCGTGCACTATTCAGTGTCCCCTCGACGATCACCAGTGGTGTACGGCCAGTGTAGGAGATCGCTCCCCACACCATGATGCCGGGTGTTGGCCCTGTGTGCCTCGGTCGTATGCAGTCCTGATTGTGGCGCTCACCTGCACGGCGCCAAACACGCATACGACCATCATGGCACCAAGGCAGAAGCGACTCTCATCGCTGAAGACGACACGTCTCCATTCGTCCCTCCATTCACGCCTGTCGCGACACCACTGGAGGCGGGCTGCACGATGTTGGGGCGTGAGCGGAAGACGGCCTAACGGTGTGCGGGACCGTAGCCCAGCTTCATGGAGACGGTTGCGAATGGTCCTCGCCGATACCCCAGGAGCAACAGTGTCCCTAATTTGCTGGGAAGTGGCGGTGCGGTCCCCTACGGCACTGCGTAGGATCCTACGGTCTTGGCGTGCATCCGTGCGTCGCTGCGGTCCGGTCCCAGGTCGACGGGCACGTGCACCTTCCGCCGACCACTGGCGACAACATCGATGTACTGTGGAGACCTCACGCCCCACGTGTTGAGCAATTCGGCGGTACGTCCACCTGGCCTCCCGCATGCCCACTATACGCCCTCGCTCAAAGTCCGTCAACTGCACATACGGTTCACGTCCACGCTGTCGCGGCATGCTACCAGTGTTAAAGACTGCGATGGAGCTCCGTATGCCACGGCAAACTGGCTGACACTGACGGCGGCGGTGCACAAATGCTGCGCAGCTAGCGCCATTCGACGGCCAACACCGCGGTTCCTGGTGTGTCCGCTGTGCCGTGCGTGTGATCATTGCTTGTACAGCCCTCTCGCAGTGTCCGGAGCAAGTATGGTGGGTCTGACACACCGGTGTCAATGTGTTCTTTTTTCCATTTCCAGGAGTGTATCTCAGTGACTTCAGTGGAATTATTGTCTCGGAATAAAAGCGCCATTTCTGTTCGTCTCACGGCGTATTTCATTCTCTTATCGTCTGTACTATTCTATAGTGGTTGTTTCTACGTACGGTCTATGTTTTATCGAAATATGTTGTCTGACAGTAGCACATCGTGCGGAAGTTACTTTAGTCCTTAATCTGTGCACACCGATGTAAATGAGCAACGGAATTACAGATAACTGTCTCGGCGCTAGAGAGTTCTGCCCACACGGTGAATAGACGTTTTCGGCATGTCACGTGACTAGTGTGTCGTAAAAAAAGTTCTGGCGGTTGAGCGCAACATGCAAGGCTGCAGTGCATTTCATTGCAGCAAAATCTTTGGTATCTACGCGTGAGACCCTCCAAAAACCGATGTAGTGAAGTGAACTGATGTTTCACGGGCAACTGTGTCGCGGGTGTACCCTGCTGCCACACTCTATCGATGAAAGACGTCGCTGCTGCCTATCGTGTGTTATTACAGTCGAGAGACGGGAAACAATTCTGCTAAATACCCGTGTTTTAAATGTTGCACAACGACAACCAATTATCAGACATTCCACCGTGAACGAATCCCTCCCTAGGGTACACAGACGCTACAGGCCTCCCCGTGTCACTCAGCAAACTTCATCTCATGGCTCACAGAGAACAGTACGGGTGCAGGGGCACCACAACTGGACGCTCGATGCACGGAAAATGGCCACCTGGTATAAGGAAGAGTAATGCATTTTGGTATATACCTATGGCAGTGAACGGGTAGGTAAAAAACCTCACACCCGTTGGCAAAAGGGAATCGCTCAGTCAGAGAGGGGAGTTATTCTCGTGTGTAATGGTTAACAGGGGATGCAACAGGATTCTGACACGTTAACCATAGCGTTTCATAGGAGAACGATACAGGTAACTATGTAAGGTGGCTGTGTATATGATAATAACTTTCATTGCGCTGATCTTACTGTTTCAGCAGACAAAATGTACCGAAACAGAGATGTGCTTGTGCTATCGATACACCTGAAGCAGGTCACGCGCGTATTAGTCTTACGGTCTTCGTCTGTGAAACTGGTCAGGGAAAGTGACGTCAACTTAGGTTGCGGGAAGAGGAAGTAAAAGCTTTGTGTGAACAAGCAGTCTTGCTATGGGCAGAGCAGTTCGGAGTTTGTTAGACAGGCCGAGTGCCGGGTTGCCATGCTGCGAGCGGTCGATGTGCTAACGAAACCCTTCATTATTCATCACGTACGTTGCGAAAAGCAGTCAGCCTATCTCCAGGTTAAAGAGTTACATTTTTTTCGCGATGCGTACGCCCAGTCACTAAAGACTTATTCTAGTCGGTTTATGGCAAGCATGGGTGTGTGTGTTGTTCATAGCGTGAGTTAGATTAAGTAGTGTGTAGGCTTAGGAACCGATGACCTCAGCAGTTTCGTCACATAAGACCTTACCACGTATTTCCAATATGGCAATCACGAGAGGTCGTATTGAGGAACTAGTAAATTTTTGTTGGTCCAGTATCTTTCGTTACTATCCATACGCTTTATAATAGTTATCAGCCGGCCGCGGTAGTCTAGCGGTTCTAGGCGCTCAATCCGGAATCGCGCGACTGCTACGGTCGCAGGCTCGAATCCTTCCTCGGGCATAGATGTGTGTGATGTCCTTAGGTTAGTTAGGTTTAAGAAGTTCTAAGTTCTAGGGGACTGATGACCACAGATGTTCATAGTGCTCAGAGCCATTTTATAATAGTTATCGATTAAAATTAAAGCCTTAATTTGGCGTTTTCGAGTCCTGTATTTGAATCTTAAGGGACGACTGCTAAATCAAAACGTTTTCACGCCCTTATGGACAACGTCGTATCTGAGGTTGTTTCTTTATGACGTCTTTACTTCCTTTCCATGTCTATTTTTTCAGTGAATATCGTAACTACAGGTAATATGTATCTTTGTGTAGTTTGTGTCTTAGAAATACGTAATTACGCACCATATGACTACAGCTATCAGTCGTGGATGTTATATTAATATCCGTAGTTAATTTTTATTATGTTGCTTACATTACCCTGAGGTGACAAAAGTCGTGGGATAGTGACAAGCACACATTCATTTGGTGATAGTATCGCGTACACCAGGTATAAAACGTCAGTACATGGGCAGAGCTGTAATTTGTACTTACGTTATTAGCGTGAAAACGTTTCCGACGTGATTATAGCCCCATGACGGCTGTCAGCAGACTCTGAACGCGGAAACGCGGAATGGTAGTTTAAGTTAGACGCATGGGACATTCAGTATCGGAAATAGTATGTTAATTCAATACCAATATCACCCACAATGCCAAGAGGGTGCCGAGAATACTAAATTTCCGGCACTACCTCTCACCACGGCCAACGCAGTGACCGACAGCCTTCACTTCACGATCGAGAGCAGCAGCGTTAGCGCGAAGTTGTCGGTGCTAACAGACAAGCTACACTGCGTGAAATAGCTGCAGAAATCAATATACGACGTACTACGAACGTATCCGTTAGGGCAGTAGGTGAAATTTGGCGTTACTGGGCTATGGCAGCAGACGATCGCTGTGAGTGCGTTTGCTGACAGCACGACGTCGCCTGCAACACCTCTCGTGGGCTGGACGCAAGACGACTGGAGAACCGTAGCCCGGTCAGGTGAGGCTCCATTTCAGTTGGTAAGAGCTGATGGTAGGCTTCCAGTGTGGCGCAGACCCCACGAAGCCACGAATCCAGTTTATCAATAAATCACTGTGCCAACTGGTGGTGGCTACACAATGGTGTGGGCTGCGTTTACATGGAAAGTACAGCGTCCTCTGGTCCCGATGAGCTGACGATTCACTGAAAATGGTTACGTTCGGCTACTTGGAGACCATTTTGAGCTATACATGGACTCCATATCCCCAAACAACAACAGAACTTTTATGGATGACAAAGCGCCAAATCACCGGGCTACCGTTTTTTGTGATTCGTTTGAAGAACATTCTGCACAGTTTGAGCGAATTATCTGGCCACCCAGACCGCCCGATATGAATTCTATCGAACATTTATGGGACATAATCGAGAGGTCAGTTCGTGCACACAATCCTGCACCGGCAACCCTTTCGCAGCTATGGAAGGGTACGGAGGTAGCATGGGTCAATATGTATGCAAGCGACTTCCAACGACTTGTTGAGCCAATGCCACGTCGAGTTGCTGCACTACGACAGGCAAAAGGAGGTGCCAGAAGATATTAGAAGGTTTACTACAACTTTTGTCGCCTCAGTGTACAGTGATATATACTAGATTGTGTAGCTGTTTCTTCAACTCAGTTCAATAATTTTCCGCATTTTTCCTTCCATAGTTCCCCAAGCTCGTAATTACATTCGTTTGCAACAGTTAATCCTAAGCATGCCGTAAGCATGAACACAAATTATTTTTCGTTTAGTGTATAAACGTCACTGGAAGAGTCTACAAGGTGCAGGACAATTGAACGAAGTGTCCGTTGCGCATAATCATCGGTGAAACTTAAAAGTCGAGGTTTTATGGCAGACTTCTGTCAGTAAATTTATATTACAGCTGCAGATTAGTCTTTAGAAGAAAGAAGCTTAGTGCATTTATATAACGTTTGGTTCGAGCAGATTAGGTTCAAACGACACACACACTCTTAAACTCACGTTTCAAGTTCGAGAATAAAACGTTCAACTATATCTGATTAAGTGTATCCATTTGAGCACATATGACACCCGCCAGGCAATGTCTCCCTTCAGCAAGACTTTGCGTATCATATCGCTTCCGAATCGCTTCAGAAACATTTGAGGATCTCAACCTACAAAAATCCGTCAGGTTGGCCGGCCTTTAGACTACTGAGTACGTGTGGAATACCACAGGCCGACATATCAACATGCTGGAGACAAACCTGAACGATTTTCGTGTGAAGTGGGTTTCTGTCTATCTTCCATGTACCAGAATGGCTCCTCGACTGTTTATGTGTCTTGTGCAAGCCCTGTACGATAATATTTTTCCACACAAGTGACGTGTCATTTCGAGAGACTCCCGTCAGACCTAAGTTACATTCCCGTGGGCTTTCACTCATTGTTATCAGTTTACTTAAGTAATTTTACTCATGTCGTAAATAAACTGACATGACACAATAATGTGACCACCTTAATAACCTCCTTTTGGCTTTTTTTGAGAAATAAATATGCAGACATAAAAAATAAAGTTAGTTTTATTTAAAAAGCTTTAAGATATTTCACATGAAAATTTCGGAGGCATTAATTTTCAGCGCGTCCTCGTAATACACTGGTGCCAAATTCGCTCTTCCTCATACTTCATCGTCTCTTGTACTTTATGATGCAAATTTGAATCAGCATTCCATTTTAAATAAACACATCAAAACAAGTTTTGCATCACCCTGCTTCCCAGAACTCCTGAAGATAAACGTTGACTGCGGATATTGTATCACAGACACAGTCCCTTTGACTGTTCAGAGTTGTCACTAAACCCGAACAAATATGTAAACAATCATGCATGAGCAGCGCCTGTTAGACGGAGAGGGTCCGACAGCCGAACAGTTCCAGTCATTCCACCAGGAAGGAGGCACACGGCTCGTGTTGCCTGTAGTTCAACCACGCCTAGACGGTCAATACTGCGGTTCGATCGCTTCCGCATTGTTACTTTGTGCCAGGAAGGGCTCTCAACAAGGGAAGTGTCCAGGCGTCTCGGAGTGAACCAAAGCGACATTGTTCGGACATAGAGGAGATATACACACATATGAGCTGTAGATGACATGCCTTGCTCAGGCCGCCCAAGGACTACTACTGCAGTGATGACTGCTACCTACGGATCATGCCTCTGAGGGACCCTAACAGCAACGCCATGTTGAATAATGCATTTCGTGCAGCGACAGGACGTCGTGTTACGACTCAAATTGTGCGCAATAGGCTGCATAATCCGCAACTTCACTCCCGGGGTCCATGGCGAGATCCATCTTTGGAACCACGACACCATGCAGCGCGGTACAGATGGACGCATCAACATGCCGAACGGACCGCTCAGGAAAGGCATAAGGTTCTCTTCACCGATGAGTGTCGCATATGCCTTCAACCAGACAATTGTCGGAGACGTGCTTGGAGGCAGCCCGGTCAGGCTGAACGCCTTAGGCACACTGTCAAGCGAGTGCCGCATGGTGGAGGTTCTGTGCTGTTTTGGGGTGGCATTATGTGGGGCCGATGTACGCCGCTTGTGGTCATGGAAGACTTCGCAACGGCTGTACGATACGTGAATGCCATCCTCCGACCGACAGTGCAACGATGTCGGTAGCATATTGGCGAGGCATTCGTCTTCATTGACGACAATTGGCGCCCCTATTGTGCACATCTTGTGAATGACTTCCTTCAAGATAACGACATCGCTCGACTAGAGTGGCCAGCATGTTCTCCAGACATGACCGCTATCGGACATGCCTGGGACAGATTTAAAAGGTCTGTTTATGGACGACGTGACCCACCAACCACTCTGAGGGGTCTACGCCAAATCACCGTTGAGGAGTGGGACAATCTGGACCAACAGTACCTTGATGAACTTGTGGATAATATGCCACGACGAATACAGGCATGCATCAATGCAAGAGGACGTGCTACTAGGCACTAGAGATACCGGTGTGTACAGAAATCTGGACCACAACCTCTGAAGGTCTCGCTGTATGGTGGTACAACATGCAATGTGTGATTTTCATTAGAAACAAAAAGGGCGAAAATGATGTTTATGTTGATCGCTATTCCAATTTTCTATACAGGTTTCGGAACTCTCGTAACCGGGGTGATGCAAAAATTTTTTTGGTGTGAATATTATTTCATGATTCAAAATGTAATTCTGTCATTAACGTACCAACGAAACAGGTCTTATTCTGACGCTTTTAAATCATACTTCATCACTCGTTTTGATATTTACAGCATAAAAAGCCTACCTGTCTGAAGCGTATGTGTTATATATCGGCAGACCGTATATACCACTCTCTCTTATGTCTCAGACAATTCAAGCTGTGGCCGTTAGCGTTTGTAACGGTTGGTGATTTTATAAGACAAGAGATATCTCGCACACTGTTTGTTTGCGGAGCTTGAAATATTGCCCTCTGCTTTTCAGTACGTACTGTTTCTCATTACTGAGGCCAATTTAGCGTATTACTGATGCTGTGTGATGCAGTGAGTTGTCCAATTAAAATACCAAGATCTGATGTTGCTGTGAGAAAGGATATCTTGAGCTAAATCATAATCTCGCCATGGTTTGCTTGTCATCATCTTTAGGTGTCTCCTCATTCCATTAGCTGTCAGCATAATGTTAGTTAAGTTGCGGTATATGAAATTGTGAATGATATTGGTTGATCCTATGCTGAAAAGCTGCTTGTGTACTTTATGGCTATATAATGTCGAGATATTTGGCCCCTTACTTCGAGTGTCTACCAATTAAGATTTACCAGCATTTCAGTGGCACTTTCTCGTGAGATGAGTTAAGCCTATGGCGATGCACACTGTCCACTTTTGTACATGTTCCACGCCCTCTGCTAGTTGATTGAGATGTGAACTGTACATTTTTAGCAGTGGTCTGAAATAATTTTCTTGGTTTGGCTGCAAGTTATCCAGTATCGTTCCCGTCACTTCGTTTACCCGCAGTTGAAACTTCGATATCTTTGCTCGTTCTCATTGCCAGGTATTCTTGTGATAGAACAGCTGAGACACGGTAGTAGTCAAAGCTCGTACATTTTAAATGCATATTTTTGTACTCTCTGTCAAATACTTGCTTCGTTTATAAAATATCTGAGATCTTAACTGCGATTATCTACCCACTCACTGATATAAGAATCCGCATGAACGATATAAGTTTTATCACATTTCCCGGGAGTTCACCTAAAATTACTTGTATATCTGTGGACTACTCCTCCATCCAGGCTGAAGTATAGCGTTCTGTCTAACACGTACTCCCCGTCTACTCGTAAATCTCGTTACTCCTTGCTTCATTAGCCTCCACTGTATGACATACATATGAAGAATATAGCTCGCGGTGTGAGTCCATCGTCCGTATAGAAACAAATAAATGGACGTCTTTGACAAAGCGCACTTTTAAGAAGCTTGGTGAACAGTAGAAAACGAATTATCTTGCAGCAGACTACGTTTGTTTTCGCTTAGTCCGTACCACAATATTTAAAAGTTTTAAGATCAGACCAATCTTTTAATACACCACACCTATAATGCTAAAATCATATTTCGAAAATTTTTAGTAGAAGGCAGGTGTTACAGCCTACGACAGCTCGTGTTACACCTATTAGTGGCAGTTACCAGAGAATCGCTTCTAAGAAGAGCAGGAGATTCGAAGGGAATTGAGGGAAGGGAGACAAATTGAACGCTTTTGAATACCTCACAATAAAAATTATGTAGCAGAATGGTGATATCAACAGAAATTACGTACAGTAATATCTGACTGAGATAAGGAGAAGGTCTTATAGACGAAGGACTATACTTGGAACCCTGCAAGCAGTGGCAAATAAACAAAACGTTAGCTAATAATCTGAAGTGCATTATCTTACAATTCGTTGGAAGCACCAATATAAGTGTATTAAAGCAATCAACAATCGGCGCAATGGCTACGGCACTGGACTCTCATTTGCGACGATGGCGGCTCAAATTCCCGTCCGGTCATAAAGTTGTAGGTTTTTCGTGATTTCCGTACATCGCTCAAGGCCAAAGCAGGGGTGGTTTCTTTGAAAAGAGCACAGCTGATTGCCTTCCATACCCTTTTGGAATCTTAGCTTGTGTATGGTCTCCAATACTCGCGCTGTCGACGAGACGTTAAACTCTGATCTTCAGGCGGCCGGGGTGGCCGAGCGGTTCTAGGCGCTACAGTCTGGAACCGCGCGACCGCTACGGTCGCAGGTTCGAATCCTGCCTCGGGCATGGATGTGTGTGATTTCCTTATGTTAGTTAGGTTTAAGTAGTTCTAAGTTCTAGGGGACTGATGACCTCAGAAGTTAAGTCCCATATTGCTCAGAGCCATTTTTTCTGATATTCATTCCTTTGTTTCACTGCGCAATACTCTAGTTTCTTTTCGGGACGGGCAGTGCATGGAATAGAGAACTAATGTTGCCTTTACCCGTCGTATTCAAATACGTTGATTACTTGTAATACCGACAGAAATGTCGTATTTAAATACGTTCATTACTTGTAATACCAACAGAACTTTTCAGACTAGAATAGTACGTACCTACAGCGTATCCCTTGGTAATTTTCATTGCAAGGAAAGTTTCTGACGCGATACGTTACTGCGCCAAGCACGCTAACGTTTCCTATGTTAAATGGCTTGGGGATGCCCATCTCGGTTGAACTGATAGAGTAAATCCCTTAGGCCTCCCTACCTCGCGTCCTCTATAGATGCCTCGGCGTCCCGCTGGTTATCTTCTCTGTTGGTCGTGGATTATTAGCTGACAAATAAACAGCGAAATCCAGGTTGTTAATGAGGATAGCTACTTTCATCTTGTATGATGAACTTCAAGACTTTGGCTTTAAAAGAAGGGATGCTATATCATTTTTATTGGTGTAATGAGAAAAATTACCGACCGATATCCAATAAACTGAAGAACGCGATGTCTATTGACGTTTCCGAGAACCGTACCAAATTATATATTAATTGCAGTCTTCTCTCATATTGACTCTTCCTGTGTCACTTTAATCAATGCTCGGGGCATTTTCAATACTAGAGTGTTTACTACAGTGGACGAATTACAAGCAACAAACGCTGCTGCCGGCCGTCTGCGACTTACGGCTACAGCAGACTCATTCTAACTAAAAGCTATAGCAGACTCCTTTGCCCGCGCGTACTATAATTTATCAGCACTCTGCTATTACATCTACATCTACATCTACATCTAGTTGGATACTCTGCAAATCACTTTTAAGTGCCTGGCAGAGGGTTCATCGAACCATCTTCACAATAATTCTATATTATTCCATTCTCGAACAGCGCCGAAAAAAGGAACACCTATCTTTTCGTGTGCCGGCCGAAGTGGCCGCGCGGTTCTGGCGCTGCAGTCTGGAACCGCGAGACCGCTACGGTCGCAGGTTCGAATCCTGCCTCGGGCATGGATGTGTGTGATGTCCTTTGGTTAGTTAGGTTTAACTAGTTCTAAGTTCTAGGGGATTAATGACCTCAGCAGTTGAGTCCCATAGTGCTCAGAGCCATTTGAACCATTTTTATCTTTTCGTGCGGGTTCTGATTTGCCTTATTTTATTATATGATCGTTTCTTCCTATCTAGGTCGGCGTCAACAAATATTTTCGCATTCGGAGGAGAAAGTTGGTGGCTGATATTTCGAGAGAAGATCCCGCCGCAAGGAGGAACGCCTTTGTTTTAATGATGTCTTACCCAAATCCTGTATCACGTCCGTGACACTCTCTCCTGGTTTCTCGATAATACAAAGAGGTGCTGCTCTTTTTTGAACTTTCTCGTCCGTTAATATTATCTTTTAGAATACTGCTGCGTGGTGTGGGATCCTTACCACATAGGATTGTTGGAGTACATAGAAAAATTTCCAAAAAAGGCAGCACGTTTTGTATTATCGCGAAATATGGGAGAGAGTGTCACAGAAATGATACAGGATTTGGGTTGGACATCATTAAAACAAAGGCGTTTTTCGTTGCGACGGAATATTTTCATGAAATTCCAATCACGAACTTTCTCCTCCGAATCCGAAAATATTTTGTTGACACCGACCTACACAGGGAGAAACGATCACCACTATAAAATAAGGGAAATCAGAGCTCGTACGGAAAGATATAGGTGTTCATTCTTTCCGCGCACTATACGAGATTGGAATAATAGAGAATTGTGAAGGTGGTTCGATGAACCCTCTGCCAGGCACTTAAATATGATTTGCAGAGTATCCATTTAGATGTACATGTAGATGTAAGGATCCGGCTCCGTGCAACAGTACTCCAAAAGAGGACGGACAAGCGTGTCGTATGCAGTCTCTTTAGCAGATCGGTTGCATCTTCTAAGTGCTCTGCCACTAAAATACATTCTTTGGTTCGCCTTCGCCATAACATCTTCTATGTGGTATTTTCAATTTAAGTTGTTCCTAACTGTAATTCTTAGATATTTAGTTGAATTTACGGCCTTTAAACTATACAAATTTATCATGTAACTGAAGTTTAACAGATTCCTTTTAGTACTCATGTGGATGGCCTCACACTTTTCATTAGCTAGGGTCAAATGCCAATTTTCTGACTGTTCAGATACTTTTTCTAAATTTTTTTGTTATTTGTTTCGATTTTCTGATTACTTTACTAGACGATAAATAGCAGCATCATCTGCAAACAACCTAAGACGGCTGCTCAGATCGTCTTCTACACCGTTTATAAAGATAAGGAACAGCAGAGGCCCTATAACACTACCTTGGGGGAACGCCAGACATCACTTCCGTTTTACTCGACGACTTTCCGTCAGTAACTACGAATTCTGACCTCTCTGACAGGAAATCACGAATCCAGTCGCATGTCTGAGACGACATTACATAAGCACGCAATTTGCTTACGAACCGCTTGTAAGGTACAGCGTCAGAAGCCCTTTGCAAATCTAGAAATACGGAAACAGTCCGAAATCGCCGGCCGAAGTGGCCGTGCGGTTAAAGGCGCTGCAGTCTGGAACCGCAAGACCGCTACGGTCGCAGGTTCGAATCCTGCCTCGGGCATGGATGTTTGTGATGTCCTTAGGTTAGTTAGGTTTAACTAGTTCTAAGTTCTAGGGGACTAATAACCTCAGCAGTTGAGTCCCATAGTGCTCAGAGCCATTTGAGTCCGAAATCTGTTGTCAATAGCACTCAGCTCTTCATGTGAGTAAAGAGCTAGTTACCGCCGATGTTCGTCACATTACTCTTATTTATCATTCTACATTCTTAAAACGATTATTTTATCACAGGAAGATGAAATGCTAGTGTGACTGTAGCCTACAGCTATAGGCCTTATGATTTAATGTTATCCAACTTGCTTCAAATTTTCATACGGTTTTAGTAAACTTCACAGGGACTCAGTCTCGACACGACAAACTCATTCCCAAGATTCTGGCTAATGTACCTGAACATATATTGTACTGGAGCACGTTAGAAGTCTGGCTCCCCTTCAGAAACGTACTTGCACCAATCTATGTGACTCAGTGCTAAAATTAAATGGTGTCAGCGAAGTGGCATAAACGGCATACCACGAAATCGAAAGATGAAAAGAAAGGTTCGAAAAACGTAATGTTACTCCTCGTTGAGTTTGAGTTCATTAGAGATTGAGTAATTATTCAGCTGAAGCCCTGGACTGTTGAAGGAAACATTCTGGAGTGGTATAACGAAACCGCTGAGGAACTGCATCAGCACGGGTGAATGGGGATTTAAATCCCGATTTTCCTCAATTCAAAACTAGTTTTACCCAGTGCATCAGCTTCCACCATGCAATGTGCTCATATGTGGTGTCTCGTGTCGTACTCTGCAGAGCCGATAGATAAGTAATTATTGAATGTAATCTCTATCTGAGGAGCTGCTGGATATTTTAATGGAGTTCTAAAATGTGGGGAAAATCATCGAGACCGTTACAAGGAGAACATCACAATCGATATTCATATCCTAAATGCTAGACTGGGATATGTGTAAAATGACTATATTAAATTATGATCGGCGTGTAATCGTTACAGATATAAACAAAAATTAATGTTTTTAACAGATGAATTATGTGACATAATAAAGTGAAAGCAACGTAATGTGAATCAATTAGCAGTTGACAGATGCCCAAAATTAGCAAGAGGTGCACGGAAAGCAGACTGAGGATCAAAAGCAATAATATGAAGTTATTATGGTCACTAAAAAGGAAATCTTGTAAAAGTGACTTTTATTATGACAAAACAATCATGTAATTAGTGAAGTCAAATACTACTCAACAAGGCGGAAAGAACACTTACCACACTTTGTGATCAAAAGTATCCGGACACCTCCAAAATGTACGTTTTTCATATTAGGTGTTTTGTGCTGCCACCTACTGCCGGGTACTCCATATCAGCAGTGATTAGACATCGTGAAAGAGAAGAATGGGGCTCTCGGCGAAACTCACGGACTTCGAACGTGGTCAGGTGACTGGGTGTTACTTGGGTCATACATCTAAACGCGAGATTTACACACTCCTAAACATTCCTAGGTCCACTGTTTCCGATGTGACAATGAAGTGGAAACGTGAAGGGAGATCTACAGCACATAAGCGTACAGGCCGACCTCCTCTGTTGACTGACAGTGACCGCTGACAGTAGAAGAGGGTCGTAATGTGTGGTTGGCAGACAACTGTCCAGACCATCACACAGGAATTCCATTCTGCTGTGAAGTTAGCCTTAATTTGGTGTTTCTGGGTGTTGTTCATAATATAGCAGAAGTTCTTGCATAATAACACATTTATCCACGTCGTCCAGGATATATGTATTGTGTGCACTTTGGCCGGCCGGTGTGGCCGAGCGGTTCTAGGCGCTACAGTCTGGAACCACAAGACTGCTACGGTCGCAGGTTCGAATCCTGCACCGGGCATGGATGTGTGTGATGTCCTTAGGTTAGTTAGGTTTAAGTAGTTCTAAGTTCTAGGGGACTGATGACCTTAGCAGTTAAGTCCCATAGTACTCAGAGCCCTTTGAACCATTTTTTGTGCACTTTGTTTCCAGACATGTAAACCCCACTCCGCTCAGCAGTGTGTCCCTGTAAGCCGCGGTTTGCACACTAGCGACTTTCTTACGTGCAAAATTTTGTTCGTATGTTGTGTCATCTTCTCCGTCAGCACTGTTAGTCCTTTCTTCTCATCGTCAATGCACTGAGGTGACAAATGTCGTGGGACAGCGATATGAACATACACAGATGGCGGCAGTATCGCGTACACAAGGTATAAAAAGGCAGTGCATTGGTAGAGCTGATATTTTTACTCAAGTGATTCTTGTGGAGAGGTTCCCGATGTGAATATGACTGCACGACGGGAATCAATAGACTTAGAATGCGGGAGGGTAGTCGGAGCTAAACGGATGAGACATTCCATTTTGGAAATCCTTAGGGAATTCAATATTCCGTGATCCATAATGTCAAGAGTATTCCGAGAATACAAAATTTCGGGCATTACCTCTCATCGTGAGTGGCCGACGGCCATCGGCGTTTTTCATAGAACTGTCAGACAAGTAACACTGCGCGAAATAACCGCAAAAATAAATGAGAGACGTACGACAAACGTATCCGTTAGGACAGTGCGGCGAAATTTGGCCTCAATGGTATATCGCAGCAGACGACTACCTCGAGTGCTTTTGCTAACAGCACGACATGGCCTGCAGCGCCTCTTTTGCGGTCGTGACCATATCAGTTGAACCCTGGACCACTAGAAAACCGTGGCCTGGCCTGATGAGCCTCGATTTCAGTTGGTAAGAGCTGATGGTAGGGCTCGAGTGTGGAGCAGACCCCACGAAGCCGTGGACCCAAGTTGTCAACAAGGCACTGTGCGAGCTGGTGGTTGCTCCATAATGATGTGCAATGGACGGGGTCCTCCAACTAATTTCGTCAATGACTGGGAATGGTTACGTTCGGCTACTTGGAGACCATTTGCAGTCATTCATGGAGTTCGTGTACCCAAGCAATGACGGAATTTTTATCGGTGACAAAGCCACGCCGTATTGCCGTAGTGTTCCGGGTAAAAGTAGGTCCGACACGATATTAAGAGGTATCCCTTTACTTTTGTCACTTCACTGTAATTTTCATGGCGTTAACAGCAAGTGGCCGTGGCTGACGGCGAAGACACTTCCCGCGAACTCTTTCCGTGCTTGCACCGCGAGGTAACTACGGGCACTAATTTGAAATGGAACGTGTTTGTACCCAGCCACGCGACCAAATTACTTCGCACAACTACCGGATTTACGGTCTACTTTGTCGAGTTTTGCTTTATAATTTTAGGATTAAAAACAGAGAGATTGCTTGTACTATTATAACAACACAGTTCTCCTCTTCTTATTTGCCCGTAGTCGCCAATATACTTCAGCGCTCCAGGCCTCTGCAATTCAAGCAGTCTTGATGCGCGGTGGAACTGCCGAAATGTCGGTGATCACACCCAGAGCAACTCTCTTCCCCAGCAGACTGTCTAGTCACATTAATGTAAACATATATGAAAAGCCTGAATAACCACATTTTCTACATCTACATCTATACTCCGCAAGCCACCTGACGGTGTGTGGCTTCGCGAACTGCTGCGAGACGTGCAGAAAGAGAGTCAGTGAGGTCCTGGAAGGTACCGACAGGGATCTGCAGCCTCCCGATTCCAGCGCTAGGTTTCTCATCTGAGGATCCATGGCGCGAGCAGTCCGATCGACGTGGCCCCACAGATTCTCAATCGGGTTTTTATCCGGGTAGTTTGGTGGCCAGAGGACTGTGGTAAACTCGTCCTGGTGGTCTTAGAATCACGCACGTACATTGTGAGCTGTGTGACACGTTGGTTACCCCGTTAGTAGATGTCATCGTGCCGAAGAAAAACATATTGCATGTATGGGTGGAAATGGTCCAGAAGGATAGATGAATATTTCTGTTGATTCATACAGTCTTCCAGAATGACGAGATCACCTACAGAATGCCACGAAAATATTACCAACACTGCCTCGTTGTAGGGTGTTCATGCCGTACACGCCAACGGCCATCTATTCGATGGAGTATGAAACGTGATTCATCTAAAAAGATCACCTGTCGTCACTCTGTGGTCGTCCAATTGCGGTACTGGCGGTAATTCCAGCCTTCTTCGCGTACGAACAGCAGTCAGCGAGAGTGCAAGGACCAACAGCCTCCAGCGGAGGCCCATACGGACCATCATTCGCTGAACGGTCGTTGATGAGACACTGTTGGTAGCCCCTTGATTCATCTAGGTGACTAGTTACTCAACAGTTGCACGTCTATTAGACCGTACACATCTCCGCAATCGTCGTTCACCCCTTTCGTCTATGGCCCTCTGTGTATCACAGTTGCCTCGGTGCCAGTTTAGGATTCGAAATGATTCCACCCTTGGCTCGAAAGCTAGTGAATATGCCCTTTCTTGGACGTCAGATAAATAGCATCATTTCCGCATTACGACAACGAATGCACTGCCAATCGTGTTACCCTGACACGCTTTATATACCCTCCACTGCTATGCTGCCACCTGCCGTATGTTAGTGGTTACTGCACGTAGACGTCGAACATAAGCGATGGTCGTATTAACGTCAGTGGACCGTGTTTATTAGTGCGGTAGTTCTTTAAACAGCTCTCTACGTAAACTTTGACTAGTGACGAAGTTAAAAACTCACTACTCTGATAGTGTTAATCACTGTCTTGTAATAAACCCATTGCACTTTTAAAAATACCGATGCACGATGTACTGACAACATCGCTAACAAAATCCGTTTGACCTCCCAGTTTCATGCAACGTTTTCAGCAAACTAAGCACTGAAAGAAATACAGAGATAACAGTTCAAAGATATGGAAAAAATGGTTCAAATGGCTCTGAGCACTATGGGACTTAACTTCTAAGGTCATCAGTCCCCTAGAACTTAGAACTACTTAAACCTAACTAACCTAAGGACATCACACACATCCATTCCCGAGGCAGGATTCGAACCGTAGCAGTCACGCGGTTCCAGACTGTAGCGCCTTTAACCGCTTGGCCACCACGGACGGCAAAGATGTGGAAATCAGAAAGTCAAAAGCATTTTAGTTTCCGCTGAAATAATATGGTGTATTGGAATTTTGATAAAATTCAGGAAGATCATTTCTTCGAGCAGCACTTCTTTCTACTATATATTAGCTTCCCGCCAAATAAAATCAGCTTCGACTAAATCAATGTACTTTCGACTTTAAATCTTGTAGCTGTCTCTCAGCTATCACTACGGGCAAATTCCCGCCAGAACTCGGAATGCTGATAACGTTCTGTGCCCTGGTCCCGATGCACCTGCTTTTTTCCCCTTCACGAGAGGCGATAACCGACTAGTCGATTTTTCGAGTTCAGAGCAAGCCTGGAAATTTATCGAACACTTCGTGACCTTTAGCCCGTCACCACTAAGGCTGCATCATCACTGACTATTGAATCACACAATGTTATCCTGATTGGTTCAGCCCCTCCTATTGCTAAATTCAACCCTCTATTCGGTGATGCCATCTGGCATAACATCGCGTTACCTACGTATAAAATATTCTCGATTAACTTGTCGCGATAAATCTGGGCTAGACGAAATCTTCCAGCGTCTTCATCAGGAACAAGTGATGTCGTCGCTGCCGTTGTGGTAACCATTTAAAGCCGGCAGACGGCTAGTAATCCATCGGTGTACGTCACGATTGCGTAATTCTACCAGAGACTGTGTCATGTGCACTGGTGGTGTCAACCTACTCTAAGCAATTCAGCGCGTTTCTCTGTGTCTCCTCAGTCTCCAGAGCTCACTCCCACGCACTACTAAGATTGTAGTTGCCGTCATGGCTGAAATTGATCTCGCACTTTCTGATCGAGAACTAGAGACATCAGTACTTGCACAGTCTCACAAATAAACACAGATTAGTGCTTGAAGAAAATAAAATCCTATTCTACAAACTGGGATTCTGTTATTAAAGAGCCAATAGAAATTATAAATTGCGTGGGGCAAGAGCTCTAGAGGCTGAGAAAACCTATGGAAATGCTCTGAATTGTTTACTAGCTGTGATAGTGCTGCCACCACAGGCATAATTTCCTGCAGCATGACGTAATGATGACGTACGCCGATCAACCAAATGCCGTCCATGAGCAAATCTGGTTATCACAACAGCAGCAACGAAAATTCGTTTTCTTGGCGAAGACGATAGAGTATTTCGTCGAAAGCCAGAGATTTTATTTAGTTTTGGCGTGCCAAGTAAAGCGAAAATATTTACAGAAAAATGTCGCCGCGAGAAACTTCCATCTCGTATCTAAACCCGTAACCTAATTTTCAGATCCTGCGATTTCTGTTAAAGTACTCTGGCCACGCCAAGAGTTAGTCCCAAAACTCCTACAAAGTATGAACCTTACGTGGGACAGCACTACACCATCAGTCAGTCTCAGACTGCCAACATGGGGAATATCCCCGCAAGCGTCGTTCAGAACGTCAACAAATTCCCGCTCTCACCTCAAAGACTACGCTGGTAATCAAATGGTTCAAATGGCTCTGAGCACTATGGGACTTAACAGCTATGGTCATCAGTCCCCTAGAACTTAGAACTACTTAAACCTAACTAACCTAAGGACATCACGCAACACCCAGTCGCTGGTAATCCGCACTGCGCATAAATGCATGTAATGGCGCGCGCCGGACTCAGATCCGGATTCAGTAATATCCGAATACCCCCGCCCAATTGAAGTGTTGCTGTTAGGTCTGTGGATTTCCAACAGTACGTGATGTTCAATGTGAAATACGCAGATTGTCGACGTGTGTTTGTTGGAACTGGACTCTGTTCCCACGTAGAACTAAAAATTAAGCAACATGCCTTCACTGACGCAACTGTACGTAATGTAACAGCAGTTGTAATTTGTAAAATGTAACTATGTTAAAAACTATTTTACATTCTTAGCATGTATTAGCTCGTCGATATTTGGTATTGCAGGCATTTGAATATGGCCACACGTCGAAACGCGCCAGTAACGTACTACTTGATGTTATAAAATTCATTTGTACATGAAAAATTTCTGATAGCTTACGGTGGAGTAAAAAAAATGTTTGTAGCATCGAGAAATTACTCCGAGGCTGTAGATCCACACATGAAAAAACTACTGACTGTTAATTGCTGAGGAGGTTTTGTGACTAGCGTGGTATTTCATCTGTATTAGACCTTTGCCCATACGCACACCAAATTTTCTTCAATTGCATCGTTGGCTTTTCCTGAACGTCAAAAATAATAACGTTATGTTTTTTGACTTCCGAACATGTTTAATGTCGATTGATAATCAAACACTGTAGTCTCTGAAGGAAAGTTCACCCTCCTCCAAACATGGAAGCTTTTTCTCGGCGTGTTACATGTGTTTTAATATGTTGTAAGTTTTATATGTCCCGAGTAACTGAAATCAATACAAGTCCAGATGAAGACGTCGTCTGAATACCTCTTTTGCTGTTGTGTTATGAATTCGCATGGTGTTGAAAATTTTATTCAGACTTCTATAATAAACGTCGGAATAGCTGTAATCGTCCAATGTTTTCGTCTGTTGTCGGTGACGACCACTGTGATGCTTCACACCCACACGTTACAAGATTGTTTCTCTCGAGCCCAAACCGAGCAAAGTTTCAACATGATTAAGGCACTGGGCTCGCAACCGGGAACAGAAGGGTTCAAATCCCAGAACTATTTAAACAAATACTAACATGGTTCCCTTCACAAGAACACTGCCTGTTTCCGTCCCATCTTTGCCCTGACGGAGCTCGTCCTACGTCATCTTAGATGATTTTCTCATTGACAGAGCTTTAAAACTGTAATCTACCTTTGTTATCCGAAATTTCTAACTTTCATGGGCAATGCTCTTATCCAGTCAACAATCCAGGTACGGCTCACACTCTTACAGTTTGACAGCACCTGCTTCTGCTCTCCCCCATGACGTGGTGGTGGTGGTGGTTAGTGTTTAACGTCCCGTCGACAACGAGGTCATTAGAGACGGAGCGCAAGCTCGGGTTAGGGAAGGATTGGGAAGGAAATCGGCCGTGCCCTTTCAAAGGAACCATCCCGGCATTTGCATGAAACGATTTAGGGAAATCACGGAAAACCTAAATCAGGATGGCCGAAGACGGGATTGAACCGTCGTCCTCCCAAATGCGAGTCCATCCCCCATGACGTGGTGAAATAGCCGTGCTGGGAAAATTAATATGGCGGAGAAATGATTTATTCACATGCGAGAAAATGTATTCAGAAGACTATTTCACTCTGCAGTGCGAAATACGCAGTTACATAGTTTCCTAACCGATAGAAGCTGTTGTAGGGCAGTGACTCGTGGCTAGTCAAATATGTCGGCAAGAAGCAAGCCTGTGAGTAGGAGGTGACACTCGGCCACACAGAATTTTTTGTTTCCCTGATCTGGTTATTGATATATCACATCAGTTATGCACACTTTATTGTTTCAGTGTTATTATACTCGGCTCTAGTTTTAGACAACATAAACAAAAACCTTTCTGAGTTGGTGCATCAAATTGGCCACTATCACTCCTACCAATATTTTAGTTGCAACGGGGTTTACAAGCGTCGTATTGTCCTCACAAGGAGAGGTCGCCGTGCCGGCCATAGTGGCCGAGCGGTTCTAGGCGCTACAGTTTGGAACCGTGCGGCCGCTACGGTCGCAGGTTCGAATCCTGCCTCGGGCATGGATGTGTGTGATGTCCTTAGGTTGGTTAGGTTTAAGTAGTTCTAAGTTCTAGGGGACTGATGACCATAGCTGTTAAGTCCCATAGTGCTCAGAGCCATTTTTTTTTTGAGAGGTCTCCAGCGGTGGTATCAACTTTTTAAAACCAAATATACAGTGATGATGTAGAGGAAGATCCCAGGAATCATACCCTGCAGCCATTCACCCTGGTGGGCCCTCGTTTGCGAGTAAGTGACGAAAAAATATTCAGAATTTTCTGTGACGCTCGATAGTGTTAAAAAAGTCGTATTGCATAGACCGGTTGCGTGGTGTAATGGATAGGGTAAGGGCTTCACATGCACGAGGTTATTTTTTTTATTTTTAAATATTTATCGAAATACCTTTTATCATTGTTTTTGTTCTGTTAGTTGGTTTAAAGGTACTTTTTATTTCTACTCCTTCGTCACTTCATTTTAACCACTATACGAACTTTTTCATTTGTTTTATTCTTTTTCTTTTCACATTCTTTTTCCACTCGGAATTTTTGTGCTTGTGAATTTAATTATGTTTACCTATTGTGATGTTCAGTTGTTTCAAAATCCGATTTACCGGTTAAAAACAAAAGACGAAATAATCTATTTATATTGACTGTGCAATGGTGTGACAAACGTATCTTTCGTTGTGCAATTTCTTATCATGCTAATCGTCATAGAAATATTTAAAAGATAACCTAAATGTCTATTGCATTGTGGAGAAAGTAACACAGATGAAATATTTAAAAAATAAAAAGTAAAAAAAATTAATAAATAAAAAAACACAAAAAAATAAAACAGTTGTTATATTAACTTAAGTATGTTGTTAAATTAACTTAATTATGTCATGTATTGGAAAATTTGACTCGTTCCACATCATTACGAAATATCGTATTCATGATCCATGTAACTAGTATTAATTTAATCTAATCTATCTAATCTAATCTGATAAAAAAAGAAATTAAATTGAAATTAATACATAAAATTAATTAAAAACACATGAACAAAAATTTCGAGTGGAAAAAGAATGATAGGATGAAAAATAAGAGCAAATGAAGAAGACGATATTATTATTAAAATGACGTGACAAAGGGCGGAAACAAAAAAATACCATTGAAATCAGTTAACTGAATAAAACAGTGATTAAAGTCACTTCGATATAGATTTAAAAATAAATTAAGGCATCTGGCAAGATTTGAACCTACAACGTCCTATATGTGAAGCCCTTACCCCATCCATAAAGCTATACAATCGGTCTGTTTAATGCACCTTTTTTTAACGATACTGAGCGCTATGCAAAATTCGTAAATGCTTTTTTCGTCAATTACTCGCAAGTGAGGACCCACCAGGGTGAATGGCTGCAGGGTTTGATGCCTGTTATCTTAACCTACAGAATCGTATAGATGGTTTCAAAAAGTTGATTCGACCGCCAAAGACCTCTCCATGTCAGAGACGAATCGCAGTCCACAGATCGTGGGCTAGTGGTTCGCGTTGCTGCCGCTGGATCACGGAGTCCCGGCTGATTTTCTCCGACCGGGTCTTTGTGTTGTCCTAATAATTTCACCATCATTCGTCAGAGTGGCGAGATTGGACTGTGTAAAGATTGGGAATTTGTACGGGCGCTGATAACCGCGTAACTGAGAGTCCCGTAAACCACCACCATCATCATCACGAATCGCAGTTCAGCACTACCCGGGATGACCATCGTTGGCGAGTATGTCGGAACCTTCACTCTTCCACTATTTTAGGAGGTACACTATTTTAACGTATTTGAACCCATTTTAACCTTAGTTATGCATCCTTTGTGGACTCACATTTTAATCCTTACCCGAAACATTACTTCAGTATGCATAAATAGAAACATGATGTCTCGTAGACCTCACGTTTTTTGTCGCATAACTTCACATTAGCTGACAGAAATTAAGTGAATAGTCAACTAATTCATAATATAAGTAGATGGAATACTACTGAGCGCTTCTAAAGGCTTTGTTCATTACATTGTGATGACTGGGTGTTGTGTGATGTCCTTAGGTTAGTTAGGTTTAAGTAGTTCTAAGTTCTAGGGGACTTATGTCCATTGATGTTAAGTCCCATAGTGCTCAGAGCCATTTGAACCATTTTTTTCACTACATTCAATTATGTCACTTAGTTGGTTTTACACCCAAGCTTCAAAATTTAGATCGACTGCAGAGGTCTTACGCCTCTTAAAACGTCGTCCCATGCTATAGTTAATAAATAACAGAAATTCGTGCATATAATGTAATGCTGTAGAATATGAAAATCCGAGAAAGCAATTGAAAGAAAAATGTGTAGTAATTGGAAATATGTCTTCTGTTGAACTTACGTAATTATTGCACATAATGCGAAACATGGCGGTCAGACAGGCACCCCATTTAGCGCTCACTTCTAAATAATATACTTTTTAACTATACTAACACAGTCGAGCTGACTGGTGAATGTTGCTGTACATATAGCGAGTATTAAAACGATGATACTGAAAAAGAGAGACTGGTTTTTTGCAGTGCTACCATACTAGACGTTTAAAATGGTGGTGGTGGTGGTGGTTAGTGTTTAACGTCCCGTCGACAACGAGGACATTAGAGACGGAGCGCAAGCTCGGGTTAGGGAAGGATTGGGAAGGAAATCGGCCGTGCCCTTTCAAAGGAACCATCCCGGCATTTGCCTGAAACGATTTAGGGAAATCACGGAAAACCTAAATCAGGATGGCCGGAGACGGGATTGAACCGTCGTCCTCCCGAATGCGAGTCCAGTGTGCTAACCACTGCGCCAGCTCGCTCGGTGTTTAAAATGAACGATGGGTCTGCGATACCGATATTTCAGGTTAAGGGTTAATATAAACCTGAAGAAGGGACATATGTCCTGAAAAATAAATAATTTTTACTGCTGTAGCGGATTCTATCATGGACAATGAATAACAGTTGTGGGAGTCTCGTTAAGAGAAACGCGTGGCAAATAAGACCGTTTGACTGGATATAGCGCACATTCGAAATGGCTTACGCAATCATATTGTGCAGTAGTTAATATAATAATAATTTCGTGTGGCTCAATGCCGGGTGAAAGGTTTCAATTGGACGCTACTTCTGCCATTAGTGAGTCCCTAATCTTCCCTAATTATCCAATCGGGGAGAGGATACCTTCAATCTAACGTGGAATGCGAGCCACGTGTCGTTCCTTGCGACACCTCACATCGTCGAGAAGCGAAGACTAGGTTAAAGGCAGACAGAAAATTTCCGTGATGTGATTGGCATTCGGTCCCGCGATCTTCCAGTTTCCAAGCACGTGCTTTACCTCTAGTTCACCAGTTCTGACTGCAATAGTAAAAAAAAGGATAAAACTTAATTTTTACATTTGTTAGAACTCGTTTCATTGCGTTGCACAATTGTAAAGCAATTTTTGGTGGTTCCTGTGTAGCATGGGATAGATTGTACCAACTGCTTTCTGAAAACAGTAATTGGCCCCGTGTCGTAGTCAAATGCCGTGGTGATGCTGTAGGATAATAGAGCAATTCTCGCCCAGATAAAAGTGACTGTGCTCGAAGGACGGGAGAGAGAATAGCCGTGGAGGGAGACAGCGTGAAGCGGCGCGGAAGCCGGTTTGGCGGTGTCAAAGCGGCGCTGGTGAGGTCGCGCCCGCCGGCCTTTGGTCCGCCGTAAAGGTCATCGGCGGCCAGTCCGCGCATTCCGCGTCCGCTCTCTTACCCACCATCGATCGTGCATCTTCCCTCCCTCCCGCCGCTTCCCATTCACTTGCTCACGCCGAGACACCGCTTGACAATCAAATTTTCTCCAGTTCTGCGGTCCTGTCCTTAATCGAGTGTATCCGTGCGGGTATCTCTCTGACACACGGCTTTCTCTCCGAATCAATGGCAACTAATTTTCGACGCCGGCGTTACCCGAAGTGGTTAACACACGGCAGGCGGTTGGCACGAGACCCGTACGATCGTCTTTCGAGATCGTGACATGTGCTGGATTCCAGTTCCTGATCACCGTGTTCAGAATTGCTCGGCGAGTGATGGAGTGTGACACTTTTTACTATGAGCCTAGGGGTGGGAGAAACCGACCGGTTGAAACCGATACCGGTATTTTAGTTCTGAATAACCGGTATTTTCGGTATTTGTTTGGTATCTGTTATAACAAGTATTTTTCTATTTTGTACGAATAACCGAGTAAAAAAACCGAAATCTCAGTTAACCATAGTAGGAATGCTAATTTTTACACCAACCCTTTTCTTTAAAAAAAAGAGTAAAGTTTATTCATAAAATTTGCATTGGTTAGTAATATCACGTTTTTATAGAAAACGGGAAAAGTGATCAGTGCTACTTTAATAACAATGACGACAGAAACGAGCAACGAACACGAGACATAAGAATCGGAACATTACTACTGAGGCAATAACGTACGTGTTGTTGTGTGTTGTGGCGCAATGAATGTACCTCCATACTCGAGAAGCCATTTTATGCTGCAATTCAGAGGGTGCTTGTGGTACTGTATCTTGTCCGCCTTCCTAACTTCCAATCGCGGATCGAGCCTGGGAAGAATAATCGTCAGCAGAAATTTATGTGAGCTCTAATTCCTCTGATTTTCTCGTTGGAATCATTTCACGGGACTTATGTAGGAGTAATATACTGACGGGAAAAAAAATCACAACAGCAAAAAGAAGTTGTGCGACGTAAACGAAAATTGGAAGGCGTATTTCTACATTTGAAATATGATGTCTGTTCCAATACCGCGTCAGTTGCATAAGAATGGTGCTAGAGGCGCCATTATGAGGATGAAAATCAGGTTTCCTTTAAATATACGCTGTAACGGTCATGAGCGTCGAAATGAAATGAAATGTCGTGTGGCTAGGGCCTCCCGTCTGGTAGGCCGGTCGCCTTGCGCCAGTCTTTTGAGGTGACGCCACTTCGGCAACTTGTGTGTCGGTGAGAATGAAATGATGATGAAGACAACACAACACCCAGTCCGCGAGCGGGGACAATCTCCGACCCAGTCGGGAATCGGACCCGGACCCCTAGCGTGGCGTTCTGCCTCGCTGACCACTCAGATATGGAGGCGGACATGAGCGTTAGTTACCTCTGAGACTGGACGTGGTGAGTTGATGTTAGTCAAGAATGACTGTAAGGTGACAAAGAAGCCGTTAACAGCACCTCACTGAGTTTGAACTAGGTCGTGTAATAGGGCTATGAGAAGCTGGATGTCCCTTCTGCGATACTGCATAGTGGCTTGGCAGGACTATAGCCACTGTGCATGCTTGCAGCGGTGGTCACGAGACTGTACGGCAACAAGAAGACCGGGCTCCAGATGGCCTCTTGGCACTGCCGAGAAGGAAGACCATCGTGTACGGCATGTGGCTCTGGCGCATCGCACTGCATCTCTAGCAACAATGTGAGCAGCAGTTAGCACCGCAGTGACACAAATAACTGGTACAAATCGGTTACATCGAGGACAGCTCCGAGCCAGACGCTCTATAGCACTGAGTCCAAACCACCGCCATTTGCAACTTTAGTGGTGGCAAGCGACAGCTCACGGGAGGGCAGCGTGCAGCTCTGTTTTGTTGTCTACTGAAAGATGGTTCTGTCTCGGTGCCGGTGATGGCCGTGTTGAGGGCATGCAACAAGCCTGTCTGACACACTTGACCTACACCTGGAGGTACGGTGTGGGGTGTGCTTTCGTATGAGAACAGGAGCACACTCGCGGATATCCCACATACCCTGACTGTAAATTCGTACTTCATCTGTTCTACTCTCATTCATGTACAGCATTGCAGGAATGTTTTCCAACAGGATAACAATCACCTACATACCACTGTTATTACCCAAAATGCTCTACAGAATGCCTGCTCGATCACCAGATCTGTCTCCAATCGAGCACATATGGGCTATCGTCAGACGAAGACACCAGCATAATCCGCAAACAGCATTAGCTGTCGCTGTATCTACCGATCAAGTGCAACAGGCATGGAAATCACAAACTGACATCCGGCACCTGTACAACACAATGCACGCCCGTTTTATGCTTGCATTCAACATTCTGGCGGTTACACCGGTTACTAATTACCAGAATTTTACATTTGAAATGGCTTATCTTGCTCTTAACCTGTGAACTTGCAATGTTGATCATTCAAATATGTTACCTAGACAACGGTATTAACGAAATTCCATTACTCTGCATTAATTATTTTTTGTTGTTGCGATTTTCTTTCCGTCAACGTATGTTGCCCGACTCTTCTTCGTGCGTATGCTCTCAGAATTTCACCAGCAAACCTTTTCCTGATGTACAACGCCACTCATGTAACGTCTGCCTTTGGAGTTACTTGAGCACCTCAGTAATGCTCCAGAGTCGACTAAACGATCCCGTGAGGAAACGCGATGCTCTACGATGAATCTTCTCTATCGCTTCTATTAATCTAATTCAGCCTATTCATAAATATGGTCCGATAATCAGTTAGTTCGAATCACGTTGCTAAACGACATTGCGGAACTGTATGGAATGGCTTCCTGAAATAACGGGATACGACATCAACCAGTACTGCATTGAATGCCTTTCAGAAGTCAAGGAAAACGGCAATACTTTGTCCAGTGTGATTTCGCGATATGTACGTGGTACAAAAATGTATTCGTTGACCAGTCCTGGATCGGCCGTGCACTAAGTATTAACAGTATATGTTAACACAAAGCCAGAACCATACTGTCGTCACTCACACAGCAGTTCTTTGAGCATTGCTGTGATCCTCTCACGCTAATGCAACCCCTGAGTAGTCCCTCAGATTTTTTGTTTATTGCACTTCTTCCGTTAATCCAACGTAGCAAGGACGCCACACTGACGAACAATTCTACAATATTGTAGAACAAAAGCAAACTGGTGCTTTTCATTTATTATAATGTTGTTCTACCCAGAACCGACGGAAGATTCCGTTAATATGACGAACAATTCTTAAGACATCATCGGAAGAGGGCTTTGAAAGCGACTTCCTTCTTGGGTAACTTTCACTTCCTTATGATTTTTATAGTAAATATATTACGACATCTGTCATTCCCACAATCAGATTTATATGGGCTTTCCAATTGCAGTCCCTCCGCATGTGTAATGCTAGGTACGTCACAACTGAGACTGCAGCCAGTAATTTGATATATTGGATTAAATTTTATTATTTTGAACAGCCAGTCATTACACGAAGTGCTGATGATAGACGTGTTTGCAAGTCCTCCGACATTTTGCAACAGTTTTCTGACGATATCACTTCACTGTATACTACTACATTGTTCTGTTTCGTAACCAATTTACAAAAGCTTATTCGATTCTGTTCGCTAGTTCTGTCGGTTTAGGCGTATACGTGGTTCGATATTTCGCACAAGCTGGTTGAAAATGTAGAATTGTACTCTTTGGCTACTTTGGACGTCTGTAATATCAGTACAGTGCCCAGAATGAATTTTCACTATGCAGTGGAATGTGTGCTGATCTGAAACATCCTAACAGATTAAAATTGTGTCCGACCCCAGACTCGAACCAGAGGCCTTTGCTGTCCTCTGGCAAGTGCCCTACCGACTACTGACTGAGCTATCCACGTACGATTCCCGATCCTCCCACCGCCTCCCCCCCCCCTCCCCCCAAAAAAAAGGAAAGGAAAGAAAAAAAAATCGCGCCCCTGCCCTCACAGCCACTACGCCATCTCCTATTTTCCAATATTTTCCACACGTCACAGAAGTTCTCGTGGACAACTTACAGTGATGGATGGATATGGTGTTATGGGCGCTCAACAGTGTAGTCTTTAGCGCCCGCGGACAACTTACAACAGCACTAGAACATCTGGACGAAGTGGTGTTTCGGGGAAATGGCTTAGCCACAGACGATAGGATTGTTTCTGGAATGAAATTTCATTGTGCAAGGAGATATGAGCTTATTTGAACCTTTCTGGAAGATGAGAACTGCATATCGGACCGACACGAACCTAGGACCTTTCCCAATATAGTTTTTTGGGTCTATTGTGGTTGACCACGTTTCAGTTCCTCATATTAATGTAATAAGACGATGTTTTTTCCATTGTTCAAAAAATGGCTCCAACTACTATTGGACTTAACATCTGAGGTCATCATCCCCCTAGACTTAGATCTACTTAAACCTAAATAACCTAAGGGCATCACACACATCCATGCCCGAGGCAGGATTCAAACCTGCGACCGTAGCAGCCGCGTGGTTCCGGATTGAAACGCCAACAACCGCTCGATCACAGCGGCCGGCTTTTCCATTGTTGCAACGACACAAATGTGTAGTTATGTGCTGAATGTTGCGTCATAGGGCCAGGTACGTGAAGAAAACTCTTTTTAGGAATTGCTTTCCTCCGACGAAAATCAAAACGCTGTATACATGCACATCATGCCATGCAGCGTGCATTAAGTTTCTTCCGACATCATTGCGATTCCGTTGTACAACAATGAAAGGATGCCGCCGGTTATTGACATTTTTACTTGCGATTTTTCAGTGTAAATAGTTAACAGTAAACTTATGTGGAGGCTTTTACACTATTTTGGATTTTTACAATACATTACAAGTTCCCTCTGTGTAGCTACAGTCCTCGTTTCGAACAGGTAAAATAGTGAGCGTTGTGGCATTCTGATGCAGTAGCTTAATAATGGGGACGACACCTTTGGTCTTTAAAGGTCATCAACATCGAGGGCATTATGCACAAAACTTACCTGAAACGCCCGAGAAAGGTCAGAGAATACGTAGCTGCTGCGCTATAGAGACACATGGCTATAGCCGCCGGAAGTGAGTCGAAGCCACATCCGCAGATGATTAAAGAAATCTTAGAAGACTTACTTATCATCAGTTCACATATAACGGTAGTCACACACGTAGTAGTCATCTAGTTTCCCCCGTATACTTGAACTCAGACAAACAAGATAGCTTTGGTAGTGTATTTTTCCACACATAACGTCTAGTAAAACGCCAAGGAGCCGCTGCAGTTCGGTAATTCATTAATGTATTTCATAACTTTCTAAAGTGCGCGTCATTTATGTTGGCGGCCGAGTTTAGGTTCGTTCTGCGCACCTGACGTCACGAAACACAGTCTGCCAATGAACAGAGAACGACGTTGCCAGATCTCGACTGCAGTGCAGAGCATGGACGAGTGTCTTCAGTTTTAGAAACGTTCAGTCATAAATAAAGTAATAGAACAAAAGCAATGTCTTGATAGCAGACTTTCTTTTATAGAAAGTTTGGAAAAAGCATTCTTTATACCAATTGCTTCATATTCTATTAATTAATTAAACCAAACAAGAAATAAGACTCCTAATTCAGGCGATAGCAAGGAAAGGTGTTTGTATCAATCACACGAACCGCTTTTTCGCAATAAAGAACAGCGGTAATTGTTTATTTCCTATTGTACTTCGACGAAGCGTGAGTAATTCATAGTCATACCAACAGTGTTTGTCAGTATTTTGCGTCAAGTGTTAGAGTCTTCATGGGGCTCTGTAGTCAGACGAGTTGCGATAGCGTAACGGTTAAGGTGATGGGCTTCTACGCGAAGGGTTATGAGTTCAAACCTTGTGCTGAGCGTAATATTTTCATTATTTAAAAACAATATCGAAGTGCGTTACTTCACGAATTATATTCGTTTGAATGCAATGTTTTTTTAAATTTCTAGTGCTTTGTCTCTTTACTTAAAATAAAGCCAAACGTGCTCAGTGTAAATAAAACTTTTGTTACAGTCGGGAAAGACGGAATATTTCTCAATATTACATACGGCACCTATCTGGTACTTAAATTAAATGAGATATTGTTATACACTAAATTTTATATGAAATTTAGCTGTCTTGTCCACATTTCATTCTCAACATTGTGGCAACTATAATCGACCATACGGAAAGTATATGCTATAGACTTTTACCTCTGCAAACTCTTCAAAATTTCGTATAAAGGTTTACTACATTTAATGCTGCACAATAACTGCGTTGAACGTCGAACCGAAATTAAGCCATTTATGGGGGGAAGGTATCGGTCAAGAAGATGTGTAAAAATCTAATTTTTGGGCCAAATAGTTTTTGTGGAATCGAATGATAAGACTGTCAAAGCAGTCGGAACACGATGTGTCTGCACAGGCGAGCAGTGCAGTGACAAAATCGCGCACTGCGCGGAATGCGGGGAGCACGTCTCTGTAGCAGCGAAAGGGTTAATGAAGCCGTGGTGGCTTTACTTCATGAACTGCGCGCTCCCCCCTAAACGTAAGTTTGCGAACTATACTATACTATGGCGCTGCTTCTATTGGCGCGTGCGTCGTTTGCAACTGTCAACGCAGCAATCTCCCGCGTCTGGGTGGGCATGCGCGAGCCGCCAAGATAAAAGAATTGAACTATAGTAATGTTGGATAAGTAAGTAAGCCATGAAATACGATGAAACACACGTACAGCATAGTGAGGACAGTGTGTAGCATCTGTATCTGTTTATTTTACGCGTTGGCAATCAAAGATTGCAGTATTTATTTGTTTTATTCTACTTTTTGTTACTTACTGTCACTAACACTGCTATTTGTTCCCGGGCTTCCCAGTACAATTTTCAGTTTATTCACGTTCTATACTGATCCAGTTTTTCACAGGTTGGCAAATGATCCCAATTCATAACAGTGTCTTCTTCACTAAAAATTATACATTTGGGCGATGGATAGACATCATATTTTATGCAAGTGCCCAACCAGGTAATCACGACCTGAAATTAATCGTTGCGTTATCACAGTTTCGTTGCACAGGCGTTCTGCAGATCTTCGCTGATTTTACTTTCGCTTTGGAGTATGAATTACATGCTCATTACGGAAATTTCTGTTTATTATTTTTATTAGAATAGAATGACAGAGATGGATATTTAGTTTTTTGTAGAATAATTTACTCAGTTACTTACAAGGACACTACACGGCAATCCGATCTTTGTATTTATTTCTATTTATGACACGTGAAGTTGAGATCTCAAATATAAATCTCCTAAAGTAGTTCGATGCAATTCTCAAATAGTTTTGAGAGAACGGCTTTTAAGTTTTGCAGTTGTCTTTATTTTGCTAAAGACGAGTGTTTTCTTGGGTGAGCAGCGTTGGCTTTGTGGTAGCGTACTCGCCTGACCTCTGCAAGTCATGGATTCGATTCCCCAGAGAGCCAAACTTTTAAGAAAAAGTGCATCGTCTAAGAGAATTTCCGTGAAGCGCAAAATACGTCAAGATCGGAAAAAATTGTATTGTTTTTTAATGTAAAACACTTAATTAACAATCTTTTATAGAAGATCGGTAATTAAGAATTTATGTTTGCAACGAAAATACGATTTTTTTGAGCGATATGTAATTAGAAATAACAAGATGTGCATTTTTCCAAAAAAATGAAAACTAGAAGAATTAATTAATATATATTCGTATTTGATGAATTTTATATTTAAATGATTTAGGTGTTTGAACTGAACGGAAAAAAGTGACTCGATCTAGCGATTATGCATGTTCTAAGAGAATTTACGTGAAGCGCAAAATGCATGGAGATGGAAAAAATTTAATTTGTAATGTTTTTTGATATAAACAATCTTAATTAACCATCTTTTACAGAATATTGATAGTTAACAATTTATCTTTACAATGAAACCAAGATTTTTGTGAGCGATACGTAATTAGAAATAACGAGACGTGCTTTTTTCCAAAAAAATTACAATTAGAGGTATTAATTAGTATATACTTGGTGAATTTTATATTTAACAGATGGAGGTATTCTAACTGAACGGAAATTCTGCACATCACGGAAATGCTTGGAGCACTTGCAAATTTCTTTAAAAACTTGTTTTCGCCAGGAGCCGAACACAGGCCCCCTATGAGGCAGGGGAGCGTTCTACCTCAGCGCCATACTGCTTGTCGAAAAAACCATTTTATTTTAGTGTATAAACGACGGTCGGAAAACTTCGAAGGCGATTTATTCGAGAATTTTTCAGAGCTGCATCGAAATGCTTTGGGAGATTGATATTTTACTTCTGGACCTCATGTACCATAAATAAATAAATTACGAAAACCCGACTGCTGTATCGTCTCACTGTTAATCTGATACCTTATTATCGTGAATATCCGTACACCTAGGACCTCCCGTCGGGTAGATCGGTCGCCAAGTGCAAGGCTTTCGATTTGACGCCACTGCGGCGACTTGTGCGTCGATAGGGATGAGATGATGGTGAAAACACAACACCCAGTCACTCAGAGGAGATAATATCCGACTCAGCCGGGAATCGAACCCAGGCCCCTCGGCATGACAGTCCGTCGCAATGACCACTCAGCTATCGGGCCGGACACACCTATGTAAACAGAGGGTGTTCCGCCGTAACGATAAGCGCGGGCACGAAGATGAAGGAGCAAGAGCAGAGGAGGCTGTGAGACGACGTCAGCCAATAGTTCGTTGACTACGACAGGAGCGGCCTCTGGCAGAAAATAGTATAAGCGCTGCTCCTGCCAGCTTCGGCCGGACAGTAGAAGACCGGCAGTAGCAGACCAGACAGTAGAAGACGGACACTAGCAGAGGGGACAAGAAAAGCAGTGATATTAACCAAAGCAGTCACTTATGAACGGGTGTGAATAACTTGCATGGACATTGTAATTATCGAAGTACTTTGATTATTTGCATGTCCCCCTTCGCTTGAGACACCATTGTAAACCCAAAGTTAAGTACTGTCAATCTACTTTATTGTAATAAAAGCCATTAATCTGATTTGCTTGAATTGTTGTATAGTTATCCGAGAAGGCAGCATCCTTTAGGCACCCTATAAGATAAGAGTGGGCAGGACCCACAGAGGACAGTTCTTGTTCCACTGTACACGGTTGAACGAGGATTTTCTAAGCTATCTTCTTTGATGGTGGACTACACTTCCTGAGAATTCCACCAGCTAATTTGTCCGAGTTCTGCCTTTCCTATGATCAGTTGCGTGCTGTAGTTCCACTTTAACTCGCTTCCAGCTCATATTCCCAAATATTTGATGGATGAAACTGTTTCCATTAATTGCTCGGCAATTAAATGATCATATAATAACGTGGATTTCTGTCTATTGGCCGCAGTCTGTTGCATCTATACTGAGAGACAGCTGCCAATCCCTGCACTAAGCGTCGATCTTCTCCATCCTTATGGCTACATCCTTGAGTGATTACTTCTTTTCCTTTCCTCAGTAATGGTTCCACATCAAACAGAATTTTGAAAATGGCTGACATCTTTGGCTTTTCGTATGAAGATGTATCTTGAAGGGCTAGTGTTGAATCACTCAATCGCTACTGTTTGAGACTCTGTTTTTCGAACACTTAGTTGATGTAACGCAACATGGCTTGAAATTCACCGTCAAAACTTTTGTAATATCTGTTATGGTCGAAGGAAACAAGGTGCTGATTATATGCACCTACACCCGTAGTGGCATCTGCATAACCATAGAGCCAACCTTCTGTTGCAATTAGGCTCTGAAAACATACGAACTGGCATTGGTTTTCTGCCAAAGTCAATTTAACGGTAATTTAATTGTATGTGAGGGGAGACATACAGTCAGTCAGGGTAACTTTTTACCAGTCAGCCACTTACTACTTTCGTTTCAAATGGCCTCTGCTCCATCTACGTGCATTATTTTGTACTAAAAGAAAGTTTTATTACCTCTGTGGTTTCTAGTTGCTATTTCAGTTATCTTTCCACCTTCTTACAAGATTTCAGGCTTTAAAAGCTTCGGCTACGAAGAGAGCTCCTGGCGACATTGATTTAAGTTGAACAGTGTCATGTCTATGTAATTATCTTGATATTTCAAAGTAAACCTGATACACTTATTTAACACTGTTTTTTTTACTTCTTATTAACACCTGATTTCCTTCTGACATGATATGAATTTACCCAGAGCATTAGATATAGGAAATATACTATCTTTTTTTAAGACTACTCTAAAGTTATCCTAAATGGCAGTGTAGCTTTGTACCAGAAATGAATAGGGCATACTTATTACACATTTTCACTTTCCCAATTACTAAATAACTATAGATATAAAATGTTACAATGTCCGTTGTGATGTGTAATTTATTTTGTGTCCAGTATTTTCAAAAAATGGAAAAAAGTAGTACAAAGCTACCCTGACAGACTGTACGGTATCACGTTTTCTTTTTCTACAGATGAGCACCAACCGTCTCTTGTATCATCTATTCTTTGAATAAACTCGTTTAGTGTTTTTAGTTTTCTGGATGTCTTACATAATCCCACTAGTCACTGCCTGATGATAATACGAATAATTTTTCGTACTGTAAAATAGCTGCTCTTTTGACATCAAGATATACAGAGCTATGGAAATGAACGCTCCAAATCAGATGCAATAAGAAAATACGTTTTCCAATATTTTACATGGCAGGTCTGTTTTGGCTTATTGACATTATGAAGTGATCTGCTAACTAGTGTTAGATTATCTGTCCTTAAACTGTAGCTATTTTGCGTTTACATTTGTGCTGGTATTTACATCTGGTTGCAAGTAACGAGAATACTGCATCTACAGTAAAATTTTGCTCTGATGTCTCGGTAAGTATAACAGTTCCTGTAGTTATGAAACGTAAAAATACGTTTTTGTCAGATATCTTGACAGTTCAGTTTTGACAGTTCTTTACTTTGATGCTATATCTTTACAAAGCATATACAGCTTACCAGAGACGATGTTACCTATCGTCGTAATTTTCCTTTAAATTTTATCTATGGTCCGCGTAAATTTTGTTTACTATTTGACTATGTCTTTTCGTGTTCTGTTATGTCACTGGAGTTTTCCAGATAGTATTTTTGTTTAAAATCTTTGTGTTGATTTAGACTTTGGTGTGGATATTTACTTCTATGAATACAAATTTCCAGTTTAAGAACGTTCGTAGGTAGTCTTTTCGGTATTTTGTGTAATATTTCTAACGCAGTTTCAGTTTTCTCCACTTTTCGATGTTGAATTTTCAGGTGTAAGCTTAACGGATTGCTGTCGCTGTTTCTAATGTGTTCTTTAAATCTGGCGTTGAAATTTCGTCCGGTTTGGATAATATAGAAATTGTTGCAATCATCACAGTTGATTTTGTATATTCCAGAATTCGCATATTCTGAGATTTTGGTTGTGCTTAAACGTCGTATCGTTATAAGATCGTTGTTTGTACGGGAGGCCAGTAGTATGTGTATGGATCTAAATAGTGCATTCATTTCTATGTTTTGTTAATGTTTCTCTGGTAAAATGTATGTTATTATGTCTCGTGATGGGTTTCGGTTTTGTGTGTTTTTTATGCAATACTGTTACTATATTTGGATCAATTCAGTTATGCAAAAAGAACTGGAAAAACTCTGTTACAAAGCCTGCAAAAATGATTTTGATCCAGATATAGTAAAAAAAATTGTATAAAAAACACACAAAACCGAAACCCATAATGATACATAATGGCATACATCTAATCAGAGAAACCTTAACAAAACGCTGAACAACCTACATACCTGCAATTTACCTAGGACGAATATCAAATAAGATAAATGGGCTGTTTAAATCCATACACACACAACTCGCCTTCCGTACAAACAACAATTTTATAACGAAACGACGTTCAAGCACAACCAAAATTTTAAGGATCTGCCACTTCTGGAATACGTGACGATTGCAAAAAATTCTATATTGGCCAAACCGGACGGAATTTTAACACCAGATTTAAAGAACACACTAGAAACTGTGATACTAATCCGTCAAGCTTCTATTTACACCTGAAAACTCAGCACTAAAAGCGGAGAAAATAGAAACTGTGTTGGAAATATAACACAAAATACCGAAAGGGCTTCCTACGAACATTCTCTAGGAAATGGAAATTTATAATCATACAAGGAAGTATCCACACGAAGATCTAAATGAACACACAGATCTTAAACATTTAAACTACCTAGAAAACTTTATTAACATAAGAGAACACGAAAAGACATAGTCAAATGGTAAACAAAATTTACGCAGACCAAATTCAAAGGAAAATAAGAACAACGAAATGTAACGTCATCTCTGGTAGGCTGTATATACTTTGTAAACATAAAGCATCGTAGTAAAGAACTGTCAAACTGAATTGTGAAAATATCTGCGAAAAACGTATTTTTACGCTTCATAACGACGAGACATGACATAAAGACTTTACTATAGATGCAATATAGCCCTCATTCCAACTAGAAGTAAGAACCAACGCAAATGTAAACATAAAAGAGCCGCAGTTTATGTACAGATCATCTTAATCATGTTATTTCGCAAGTCACTTGATAATGGAAATAAGCCGAAACAGGCCTGTCGTGTAAAATATAAAAAAACGTACTATATTATTGCATCTGACTTGGAGCATTCATCTCCATAATGTCTTATACCGATGTATACTATGATGCGGGTTCAACAGAACGTAAAATGTACGTTATTCAAAACTATTTGCAGCGTGGAAAGTGATGTTTCTCAACTGATCTTGCTATAGTTGCTGCTGCTTCTGATTATGCGTTTGAAGAGACTAAACACCTAACGTCATTTGTGTATGACATCCCCAGGACAGAACCAGCCGCGCGGAGTGGCCGTGCGGTTTGAGGCGCCATGTCACGGATTGCGCGGCCCCTCCCGCCGTAGGTTCGAGTCCTCCCTTGGGCATGGGTGTGTGTTTTGTTCTTAGCATAAGTTAGTTTAAGTAGTGCGTAAGTCTAGGGACCGATGGCGTCAGCAGTTTGGTCCCTTAGGAATTCAAACACACACACACACACACACACACATACATACACACACACACGCACAGAATCAGTGTACCTCAGTTGTCTCGTCTAGACTAAACCTAGCGTGCAGGTGCGAGAAGGTCTTCTAAAGATTTGCGTACCATGTATCTGAGGCCGGACGTGGTACCAGTCCGGTATTTACCTAGTGGAATGTGGGAAACCAGCAAAATACCAAAGTCAGGTTGCCTAGCTCGCCAGATCCAGTCGTTAATCCACGTGATGGATTCGATCCGGGTCTTTCTCATCCCAGTGTCCCGCAAGCTGCGCGTCACATGCAAATGATTGTAAGCCAACTACAGTGGACACCATCAGACTGCCAAAAGCATTAGTGGCATCAATACGCTTCGTAAGTAGAATTGAAGGTTAAGACGAAACAACCCAGTTTCTCCCGAGGTTACCTCTCAAGGACGCTTAGTCTATTTATCACCCTTTTAGCTGCTTTTGCCCATGTCGCTTTTCCAATTCAGTTTGCGGTCTAGATAGATGCCGAGATACTTTGAATCCTCATTAAATGCAAAAAAAATTCATGATAAATATTAATATCAGGTTTTTCCTGAGCTGAGATAGTGCTGATAGGATTGCCATTTACTTATGATCAACCTTTCAAACCGTTTAAAGCTTAATTCATCTCCGTCGCGAATACCGTTATATCTTTCTTGGTAAGTGAGTTCTATAAAATTAGGTCAGCAGCGTATAGTGCTATACTGAAGTTTCTGCTTCTACTAGGGCACCAGGTATATGATCAACCATAACAACTAAGAGTTGAGTGTAAACTGCTCTCTAAGGAAGACCTATTTTATTTCGAAAGCAATTTGAAGTCGTCTGATTTCGTCTAGTTATGGAATGCCCTGGGTTCATTAAGAGCCGCAGCTAACTCAATATTTTGTCAATGGTTCCTGACAGCCTTATTTTGGCTGGTACATTTTAAACGCCTCAAGAGTAATTAGCATCCTTAAAATATATGGAGACCGCTAATGGTGAATTCCTTCCGTTCATCCCATCCTTGGCGTTATGGGCAAATTTTAAAATTTTTTGCTTCACAGAATGATTCTTCCGAAAACCTGCGTTTTCCTTACTTAAGATTTTTCTGATCTTCGCTTATGGAACATAACTATTCTAGTTTTATTCCTGATTGCTGTTATTTCCAAATTTGATTGAAAATTAGCAGCATCGAATGGTGACGTTTCTGTCAAAGTTCACCAGAACGTATTATAATAAACAGGAAAATTTAGGTGTTTGTTAACAAACGTCTCTCCGACGATACTGCCTCTGCAGAAGCATTTAACCTGATTGCTGTTATTTCCAAATTTGATTGAAAATTAGCAGCATCGAATGGTGACGTTTCTGTCAAAGTTTACCAGAACGTATTATAATAAACAGGAAAATTTAGGTGTTTGTTAACAAACGTCTCTCCGACGATACTGCCTCTGCAGAAGCATTTAACCGGGAAAAACACGATATTTTTTTTCTGAACAGCCTAGCAGTTGAGTGAAATTATTTTCTTCTATACAGCAGTGTCGAATTAATACACAATTTACAAACCTGTTTTTATTGGAATCGTGTGTTATATTTCTGAAATGAACTCTGTTGAACACTATAATATAAGTGACAGTCAAATGGAAATGAGATAGAAGGAGAAAAACTAAGCAAATTATTTATTCTTTCGGAAGTAATCGCCATAACTGTTAACACAGTTACCCCAGTCGGTCAATGTTTTCGGATACGTACGGAACCATGATTTTACACAGGCGTGCACCTCTTCGTCCAAAGCAAATCGACGGCCACGAATGTCTCGCTTCAGGGCTCCAAACACATGGGAAATGCATGGGGAGAGATCGAGAATGTATGGAGGATGTGTAAGAGCTTCGCAGCGAAACTTCTGCAGCGTGCTCGAAACAACATGCCAACAAATTGCCCGCCCTTATCTTGCCAGGACTGTTTCACAGTGGACTAAATGTATGAACAGTTATAGCGTTTACTTTTGAAACAATAAAACAGCTCACTTACTTTGTTCCATCCGTCCCGTTTTCATTTTAATGACCCTTATGTAAAGCAAGAAAATTTTAAAGTAGATTTATGTTAGACCTACTCGCTCAATACTCGTTTTATTCGCTGTACTTGAGTAACGGCCACCTCGTGTCATTTCTCTGCTGCATTCTTAAATGTTAATTTACGTATTTGGTTAAATACAGTGATTATAATTAAAGTTAAACCTTCAAAACGCTGTAGAAATAACACCACTGGTCAGAATGATGTCAAATTACAACGGAATATTATTGGGGAAGGGGGAAAACGTATGGCAGAAGAAAAAAAAATAGTGTTAAAATTGATCAACAGATGGCGCTGGATGTGTCAGAATACGTAAATGAAAAAACACATGTCATGCGCACGACCCACTGAAGTTGGTACAAACATCGGGGTACACCGTTCTTCGCCATGACTGTCTCAATGCAGGATTGCGCTCTGCTTGTAAAGCTGTACTAGACGAATGATGACTGTCCACACGTCGCTCTACAGAAGTTCCTGACTCTGAAGGGTTCTAAAAAAAGGCGTTGGTCCGATGACTGGCGTGGGTCTGGAGAAAATGATTCGGAAATTCGAAAACACGTGTTCGTTTGGTGTGCAACCTGGTAGAGGGAGGAAGCGAACTGATTCGACGGCAGTGGAGGCAGTGGCCACAGCACTGCAGGAGGAGACGAGTGGTCGTGTGCAAACGTGTAGGCACGGAGAATTGCCCGAACATTGGACATACCCGTGAGCACGGCGTGTAAGGTCCTACGAAACATCCTTCTTTGCTATTCATTCAGAATGAAACATGTGCACGAGTTGCTTCCTGTTGAACTGCCAGCAAGAGAGACCTTTTCTTTAGAATTTCTCGCTCGCATGGATGTGGACAATGATTGACCGTGGAAGATTCCGTGGACAGACGAAGCCCACTTCCATCTGACAGGATATGTCAATACACAGAATTGTCGAATATGAGCAACGAAAAATCCACACGTAAATCAACCCCCCGCTTCATCCTGAAAAGATCACTGTGCGGTACAGGTTTACGGCATCATGTATCACAGGGCCATATATTTTCGAAGAGACAAATGCCTCCGTTCCTGTTACCTGTACCGTCACTGGTAAGCGCTATGAGTGTCTTTTGCGCAACCACGTCAATCCAGCTCTCCAACAGGGTTGATGCGTGGATGTGATCATTTTTATGGAAGATGGTGCACCTCTGAACATTGCAAATCCAGCTAAGCAGCTGCTGAAGCGCCATTTCGGAAATGTTAGAATTATCAGTCGCCATTTCCCTACAGCCTGGCCTTCCCGATCATCTGATCTTAATCCTTGTAGCTTCTGGCTGTAGGGCTATCTGAAAGATATTATGTTCAGTGTTCCGATTGCAAACTTAGCTACACTGAAGGCATGCACTGCGCAACACATTCTGAATGTGACCCCGGAAACAATTCGATCAGTTGTGGAACGTGCCGTTTCTCGATTTCAACTTGTTGCTGAAAACAGTGGACAGCATATTGAACATGTTTTGCTTCAGTCACACGGAAATTAATAATCCAATTTCATTTTGATTGATGCTTTTTATGCGGTACAATTGGCCTGAGTACAACTGAAAACCGATTTTTCCCCTTTATTGTATTTCAATGCCCCTCTCTGGGGCGGGCTGGCAGCAGCATATGCGCTGCTCTTCAGCCGAAAGACGGTAATTGTACAAAAGAAGACATTTAAAATAACAGAAAGGAGCAAATATGGCTTACACAGATATAAAAAGGGGGAACAGTACAGAAGAAAATAGACAGAAAGGGGGACGACCGTAAAATGGAGATAAAAACCATAAGAAAGTAGCACACACAATAAAACCACACACTGGGACAATTAAAGAAAACAAGGCGAAATATGACCAGAGCATAAAAGCATCGACGGACGGCGTAACACATAACAATCACTGGCAGTAAATCTATGTACAAGTCCAGCACACAATTAAAATCACAGCTCTTGACGCATTGGAGAACAGCACCAAACGCAACACTGATGTAGCACACTGATGACGATGAGCAAACACAGGATCTGCCAGGGGCATGGAGACGAGGGAGAAGGGAAGAAGGGAGGGAAGGGGAAGCTGGCATTTGGAATATTCGACAGGATGGCCTCGGTGGAAAATCAAGGCACCCCAGGTGAGGAGGTGGTCGACACAGAGAGCGACTTCAAAAAGATCTGCACGAGATCGGTGGGACCGGAGGCACTGCGGATACGGTGGACAGAGCGGATTTCCAGGTGCAGTAGTGAGTTCAATTCCACCAACACCTCACCTTCCGCCATCACCGCACCGAGCTCGGTGATCACGGTGGTGTTGGTGGGGGGGAGGAGGGGGGGTGGAGCGACGGGAATGCTGGGGCTGACGAGGAGAGGAAGGGTGTCAGGGACGTGTGGGGGCCAAATATAATGCACAGGAATGTACGGATGATGTCTGTACGAAAGGAGGGGGTGGGGACTCGACGAGGACCGAGTCCCCGTGGGGAATCAGTCGGGAGACGGGAGAACCCGGTAGATACGTATCTCCTCGGTGAGGGTACGGGCGTCGAGGAAGTCGGGGTCCGGGGTCGACAAAGAGGTGCGGAGGGTGGGGGCCTGGGAACGGGTGTCAGGAGGAGGGCGACGTCCACGGAGATGACTGCAGGAGGGGGAGGAGGCGGTGACTTTTTGTGGGAAGTGGTGGGAGCAGAGTCAGCAGTGACGTGTTCTGGGGTTTTTGGAGAGTGTAGGCCGGGAGGAGGGGAGAGGGACAGGGAGGAGAGAGGTGGCAGGCGGAAGATCCCGTAGGCCCGGCGGAGGTGCCGGGTGATGCGCCCGGATCGGCGGGGGCCACGGTGGAGCGGTGGGACGCGATGCGGGCAGGGGACGCAGACGACGAAGCGACGGGGGGGGTGGGGGGGGGGGCGAGTGAGAGAAGGGAACCGACCGCGTGAGGGGTCGCAGCAGAGGCGTGCGTGAGGTCGGGGCAGGAGAGGGAGCAGTTGCAGGTGTGGAGGCTGGGGGAAGGGTGTTGATGTGGCGGCGAGTAGATGGGGGAATGGGTGAGCCGTGGGGAGGGGGGGGGGCGACGTATAAGGAGGGAGGCCAGTGGGGGCACTCCAGGAAGTGGGGGAGGGGGAGGTGTAGATGACAGTGGAGGTGGGAAGGCTCGTGACGGACAGACGGCGGCGACGATGAATGACGGCAGACGGACGGCAGGCGGCGGCCACGATGGACGGCGGCGGCGGCATGGCGAGCTCCGGGTGGCGGCGGCCCACAGACGGCGGACAGCACCGGGCGGCGGCGATGGCGGACGGACCACACTGGCCGGCAGACGGACTGACGGCAACAGCAAGAGGCGCTTCCAAACCTTACATTACACAGGCAGTATAATCCGTCGACTTCGAATTGAGCGGATCCAACACTCGAGATGAAAACCGACGTGATGCTTTTTACGCGGTTTTCCACCTCAGGACGATTAAAAGCCGATTTTTATCATACGAAAAGATATGACCTTGCCGTGGTGGATGGGCTTACGCAACTAACAGTATCACACCTGTACACCCGTGCACACTGATTAATACAGTTTGTTTAACGTCAAACGTACACCTTAGGCATTGTTGTACGATTCATTTGTCATTTGTAGTCGACCACTATTAAATTACGATGATTACAGCGCCATCTATTGCTACATTTTGTAACTATTTATTTTTCTAGTGCCATACGTTTTCCCCCTTCTCCAATAATATTACGTTGCAATTTGACGTCATTCCGACCAGTGGTTTTATTTCCGTAGCGGTTTGAAAGTTTAACTTTAATTACAATCACCCCGTACTTCCAACACAGACAAAAACCTTTAACGGAACATATATTTTTTATGACCGTCTCCTTCGTTTCATCGTGAGGAAATAATGTTAACTAGCAATCGCTGGAGGCGGTCAAACGGTACTTGAAGAAACGTTAGATAACTACACAGTAGCATTTAGCAGACTCTTTCGTCACGATAACGTGAACGATCACTGACAACGGCTAAAAACATATCACGAGTATTTGAACTTTCCATTGTTGACGCATCTGCAGGAACGCAATCGTACGATAAAATAAGAGTAACGACGAATCTGCTTCAGACTGCAATTCAATGGTCTCAAAATATTTTTTGTTGTAACATGATCGGCTTAGAGGGTACTGGTTTCATTTTAAAATATATAAATTCGTCTTATAATTTACATAAGCAAAGTAGTTTGTGATCTTATTGAAATGATTAGAATGGAAAGTCACTAACGGATTATCAGCCTTATGGATAATGTTTTTTATGTATGATGTGACTCAAGTTGTTAACTCGAGTCTTGCTGTTATAAAAATCTACCAGGTGGTAGTAACATTGTGCTGGTCAATGAAAAAAATGAAGTCATTCGGTAAGAAATTGCGAGTAAGAATAAATTTGCGTCGGATTGCAGGTAAGTGATTTTTTGTAACACGCTTCATTTCGAGGCTACTATCTTCTCCTTCAGTTGTAACTGACACGTACACATCCTGAGTAACCTTAACTCGTGGTTCGAAAAATACCACCAAATTATCACAGAACCACCTAAAGCCTAAATTACGTATTCCACACACTGCTGGTTAAATACCTCAATGGGCGATTGCTGTATTCTTGCATCATTGGAAAAAAGGTCATGCGGTGACTCGTAGGACTACACTGGATCATTCATATCTGCTACTCTCCAGTTTTTCTGTCGTTTGGCTCATCGAAGAGTTGAAGCTTAATGTGCCTATTTCTTCGCAGTATTGATTCGGAAACAGGTTGAGATGGAACTTCATTGACAACAATTCTTGTCGGGTTAGAAACCGATTTTAATCGACAAGGCGTGACACAATCTTGTCGGTTAGGATTATTTTATGAGCACTGTCCTTATGCCGTGTAATATCACTGTCAGTGGTACGCCATTCCTTGTAGACACATTGGGCAGTCCGCCGTCGTACACCAACAAATCGGGCAACTTCATTCAAAGTCTGGTCACGAGCACGTCCATCACGATAGCTCCCTTCTGCCATTCTGTCGCGTATCAACGTCGGTCCATCTCACCGCGTTAATTCCGTACGGCAACTGAAACGTACAAAAATCTCCACTTAACGTGGCTCACGTCAGCCGAGCGATACCAGTTCTACAAAATTTAGAACGCTCCAAAGCAAACAGTGTGCTCTCTTAACTGGGTCACTAATACTGTTCTTATGAGACAACTATATCATTTAACCAAGATGACCAGATATGCGTTTTAATGGACCTAAAATGTTGGTTCAGCCTCTGTTAACAGCAGAATTAGAGGGCGATGACGTAGCCGTCAGTTTTGCAATATGTACAGGTTAGCAACAGTGTGTGCCCATCATATCGTGGCATGTCAGTGAATCCTTGTATCGTTTCTCTGGAAGCAGTGATCCTGAATTTCACTACTCACAGTAATTTCCCAAGTGAATAAGTCTCATTAAAAATATTTGATATTTGACACTTCATGCGTTGGAGCTAGTTCCCTCCCATCAGAGCGCTCAGCGTCACGCCGTTGTCAAAGTGCCACAACTATAGGTCAGTTCACTTCAAATTCCTTATCCGGCATTCTTTCTTGATTCCCGAATAATGGACTGGCACTTTTATTTCGTATTTCTTCCTATATTATAACCGCACCAAAAACAACAGAAGTACACATAACGATGCTAATGAAATACACACATTTCATACACAGCACTAACTAAACACTACTGGATAGCCGCGTGGTCTTAGGCACCTTGCCACGGTTCGTGCGCCCCCCCCCCCCCCTCCCCTTCCCCCCGGAGGTTCGAGTCCTCCCTCGGGCATGGGTTTGTGTGCCGTCCTTACCGTAAATCACTTTAAGTTAGATTAAGTAGCGTGTACACCTAGGGACCGATGACCTCAGCAGTTCGGTCCCATAGGAACTTACCCCAAATTTCCAAAACTACTGGATACTTCCACATACGATGCGATACAGCTTCACATATGCGGTTGTCACAATCACAGAGCTCGACATACGCTAGATAAGCTTCGCACGTCATTGCAGGAAACCGAGTTTCTGAAGGCTGCAGTTCATCATTGCGACTATCATGACAGTCAAACACCTAACAACTTCACGTGACGTTCTGCTTTAACCGCTATCAGCAATACTTGTCCTCCAGAGTCTTAGGGGGCCCCTTTAATGATCCGCCTCGCAGCTGGGACGTCCACACCACGAGAAGCTGAAAACTAATCTGAACCTACCCGAACCGAACAGAACCGATAACGGAATATATGCCCACTCAACGAGAAAAGACGTTTGGACGTGCCGGCCTAGGCATGACCCGCTACTCAAGGCGCTCAGGCAAAAATAAAAAAGAATAAAAAATAGAAGGTAAGTAAATAAATTAATTAAAAACTCATTATGTTTAGTTTTCATGGGTCCCGTGCGCTTTCCTTCCCTTTACTCTTTCTCGCCGCCTCATAGCTATAGGTTAGCCGTACTGGGAGTAGGATCAGATAGGGACGAACGCCTGAAGTGATAGGCTTTATTTTTTTTTCTTAGGGCAAAAGTGACGGTGGCTATTTTCCTTCCTTTTATTTGAATCCCTTTTCTACTCCCCCCAGGAGAAGACAAAAAAATGTGGATAAGGCGTAAAAAGAAAGCGCAATGGATAGCGTAATACCATGCTGTGCTGACAGTCGTAGGTTCGAATATCAACAACTATCGCGAATTTTTTTATTTCCAGATCTAGTCAAAGGAGTTTCGTTATCATTTTTGTTCAATTAATTGGCCTATATGCAATTTTTTGTCTGTAATTCTTTGCCATGTCAGTTTCATCATCGTATTGACTTTTTTATTTGCTCTTACTTTTCTACCTATCATTCTTTCTTCGTCTGGAATCTGCCTGTGTCGTCTATAACTGCCACCAAGTGCCAACGAGGACTGGTCATCGGTTGGTAAGGTGGCAGCTCGTGTAGCCAGTGACAGGATAGTTTCAGGCAACAAATGATAGCAAGAAATTAGTTAGCTTTTAGCGCTGAAACTGTACATTTTTTATCTTGATTTTGCTCGCATAGGTTAGCTTTAATAGGCGTGAACAAGGCGATCATGATTTTAGTTCTACCGCAGATTGTTAAGCAACGCCTTCTCGGATACCTTACACATCGCGAGGTTGTGGTTACCTTAGAACACGAGTTTAAATTCAGGGCTACAGAACGCGTCATCTGTCACAGTTCAGTCACTGGTCGCTTAAAATCAGCTGTCAATGGAGCATAAGGCATTTCCGACATGCCTTGCTGCAGCCACTTCTAACATTGCTCCGCGTTACGCATCTGTGAAATGACTTGCCGTATTTGTGTGTTACCCCTAACCTGGCGGTAGCCTGCGGCCGATCTAGGAACGCCGAAGCGGTAAATGACCCAAGTCATTTTAAATGGACTACAGGGTTGATCGTCCTCTTTTGACCAGAGAGATCAGTCTCCCCCCTACGTTTCTCAATCACTCGTACCCTGTGTGTGGAGGGACTAGCACGAACTACGACTCAAATCAGGCTACCTTTCGCATACTTAGAACTGGTTATGACTCTATGCTTGGATTCATGCTAAGCTCCTTGTGCTACGGAATACGGCGAGACTAGAGTGTGGTGGCAGGATCCGTGAATAATAACGAGGAAATGCTTCAGATGATATGTTGTCCAACTCGAAATCGCGGTCGGTCTGCTGACCATTTCTCCATTGTTGCAGTCCATGTTCGGCTTTGATCTGCGGGTATACACGCAATGCTACCTGCGATACCTAGCGAGTTTGAGTAATAGTTTCATAATGAGGGATTTCCGGCATTTTACACTACTGGCCATTAAAATTGCCACACCACGAAGATGACGAGCTACAGACGCGAAATTTAAACGACAGGAAGAAGATGCTGTGATATGCAAATGATTAGCTTTTCAGAGCATTCACACAAGGTTGGCGCCGGTGGCGACACCTACAACGTGCTGACATGATGAAAGTTTGCAACCGATTTCTCATACAGAAACAGCAGTTGACCAGCGTTGCCTGGTGAAACGTTGTTGTGATGCCTCGTGTAAGGAGGAGAAATGCATACCAGCACGTTTCCGACTGTGATAAAGGTCCTATTTTAGCCTATCGCGATGGCGGTTTATTGTATCGCGACATTGCTACTCGCGTTGGTCGAGATCCAATGACTGTTAGCAGAATATGGAAACGGTGGGTTCAGGAGGGTAATACGGAACGCCGTGCTGGATCCCAACGGCCTCGTATCACGAGCAGTCGAGATGACAGGCATCTTATCCGCATGGCTGTAACGGATCGTGCAGCCACGTCTCGATCCCTGAGTCAACAGATGAGAACGTTTGAAAGACAACAACCATCTGCACGAACAGTTAGACGACGTTTGCAGCAGCATGGAGTATCAGCTCGGACACCATGTCTGCGGTTAGCCTTGACGCTGCATCACAGACAGGAGCGCCTGCGATGGTGTACTCAACGACGAACCTGGGTGCACGAATGGCAAAACGTCATTTTTTCGGATGAATCCAGGTTCTGTTTATAGCATCGTGATGGTCGCATCCGTGTTTGGCGACATTGCGGAGAACGCACATTGGAAGCGTGTATTCGTCATCGCCATACTGGCGTATCACCCGGCGTGATGGTATTGGGTGGCATTGGTTACACGTCTCGGTCACCTCTTGTTCACATCGACGGCATTATGAACAGTGGACGTTACATTTGAGATGTGTTACGACCCGTGGCTCTACCCTTAAGTCGATCCCTGCGATACCCTACATTTCAGCAGGATAATGCACGACTGCATGTTGTAGGTCCTGTACGGGCCTTTCTGCATGTAGAAAATGAACGACTCCTGCCCTGGCCAGCACATTCTCCAGATCTCTCACCAATTGAAAACGTCTGGTCAATGGTGGCCGAGCGACTGGCTCGTCACAATACGCCAGTCACTACTCTTGATGAACTGTGGTATCGTGTTGAAGCTGCATGGGCAGATGTTCCTGTACACGCCATCCAAGCTGTGTTTGACTCAATGCCCAGGCGTATCAAGGCCGTTATTACGGCCAGACGTGGTTGTTCTGGGTGCTGATTTCTCAGGATCTATGCACCAAAATTGCGTGAAAATGTAATCACATGTCAGTTCTAGTATAATATATTTGTCCAGTGAATACCCGTTTATAATCTGCATTTCTTCTTTGTGCAGCAATTTTAATGGCCAGTAGTATATTATTCCAAATGTCGTGTGATTAAGCTTTAGCTCTCCTTTTAACCCTTCACACACTCTGTTTGGCGAATATGCTCTCACCTGTTTATTATGCTGTTTGTATAAAGCTATTATGGAATATGTGTAAGTTTTGTCCGAGACTGATATGATAATCTGAAACATGTTGAGTAACGAACCGTGTACGGTGCAAAACTCATTTCTTAATGTGAAATTTCTACTGGGTCCAAAGTACATCACTAATCAAATTTCATTACGAAATATTATAACAATAATAAAACGCCATATTTGTACGATTTATTCTTTATGAACGGCAGTCGCTATAAACGGATAGATAAGTATTTAATGGCGTAGCGTGGGTGTTGTTCGTTCCCTCCCGGTATGTGGGATATTCGAGGCGATCGGAATAATGCAGTTTAGGGTGGCGCTTGCACAGCATTTTGGAGGAGCCGGACGGCGCCGAGACCCGCCGATCGATGCTTGCGGTCTCGTTTGGTGCATTTTACACCAGAGTTGGCTGCGCACCGCCGTATTCTTTGCATTCCAGCGCGCACGCAGATATCGAAACACGGACACGTGTACGCACGGTTCCCGTAGCGCATTCTCGCCAAAATGCTTCGATATGTACAGTGATCGGTTTCGCTCGAGCTTAATTCGTTCCCTGCCCGTCATTTCTAACACTGCCACTAATGCAATAACAACACTTTCGCTATTTCCACAGTTTTAATTACGCAAACAATTAAACGGCCACAGCCGTATGTATACTAATGAGTAACAGCGTCCGGCTGAGTTCCGCATTGTAGCCACGTAAATGGGATATTCGTTTACAGAAGACCAAAACAGGTATGCGAAATGACTGAAGAATGTTCTCTACTCGCAGATATCTATAGGAATGAAAATACGCTTTATGCATGCAGCCACAGCTAAGACAAGCCAAAAATACATCCAGAACCAGTAATTATATATCGAGATGAGATTTACCCTGAGCTATAGTCCACAATGCGTAGACGTTTCTGATGTACGCATTTAATTTTTAACCTTTATAACTGCCGAATTATGATGACGACATTTTTAATCAAGTTATATACTTTTTACATGCCACAGGACAGATTCTTCGAAGAGGCCGTTATCGACAAAACGTATGTGGCACTTGATCAAATAGTAAAATACACGTAACTCATTTACGGTTCGTGTGTTTAATATTATGTCTGTTATGTCAACTGCTCAAATGGTTCAACTCGAACACTGATACACGCTGCGAAGTGATTTCTGACGGACCTTTCTGCACGTTACATGTCTTGTAAAACTGTCATGGCGCATTACCCTGTTATATGGATTTCCATGTATTTCGTGGCAGAGCTCCTATTTTAATTCTTCCCACAGATGAAAGTCCAGAAGTCTTAAGACTGCTGAGCATGCAAGACTTTGTGAGTTTTTCGAACGATTGATACAACAATCTTCAAACGGGCGGCAGTTATCTGAGTGGGCTGGTCAGTACAACCGCCACGTTGATACCACATGGACTGCCTAATGTCCAGTTGGATGGCTTCCAACAACTGCGGCGGCATATCTGTTAGGAGCTGTAGATACTTGTTGCTTTTTAGAGTCCCATGAATAATACCGTGACCAATGATCGATTCTTGAAAAGTCCACACCACTGCTAAGGTCGTTGTTTGTCCACATCTGTCAGTCAGTGTGGATTTTCGGCTATCCAATGGTGCATATTGTGAAGACTGATTTGCCCATGGTCTGTAAGCGAGGCTTCATCCGCAAAAAAAATCTCCCATAGAAACTGCGTCACGTCCGGGGGATGTAGTTCAAGATGGGGGTGGTTCCGAGACGTTTCGGAGGTGTTTCTCGCCCCACCATTTGGGCCAAACAACCATATTATGGTGAAATGTAGTAGCATACTTACGACAGCATTCTCATTGACCTTCTGTTGCCCTTTCTTCTAACTCTTCAAGACGAGTAAGTCGTAGACACTCCGGTCTTCCTAAGTGACAACATCAATGTTCACAGTGCTGCATATATATCTATCTAGTTTGAAGAACTCTCTCGCACCGATCTCGACTGGCCCGCTAAATCACTCGACCTTAGCGACACAGAAAATCTCTGTGGCTATCTGAAACAACGGGTGAAGTGTAACAATCAAAATTTCCGCACTTTGGTAGTTCTATCAGATCTAATTAACAATAAATGGTAATGATAGGAGCTAATCTCTACAGAGTCACCTTTATACGAGGGGTGGCCAAGTGAAAACGAGACAAATGAAAAAAAATTAAGTAAACTGTGGAGCCAAAGAAACTGGTCAGCTGCCTAATACCGTGTAGGGCCCCGGCGACACGCAGAAGTACCGCAACACTAGTTGGCATGGACTCGACAAATGTCTGAAGTAGTGCTGGAGGGAACTGACACTATAAAACCTGCAGGGCTGTCCATAAATCAGTAACAGTACGATGCGGTGGAGATCTCTTCTGCACAGCACGTTGCAAGGCATCCCATATATGCTAAATAACGTTCATGTCTCGGGAGTTTGGTGGCCATTGGAAGTGTTTAAACTCAGAAGAGTAATCCTGGAGCCAATCTGTAGCAATTCTGGACATGTAGGATTTCGCATTGTTCTGCTGGAATTGCTCAAGTCCGTCGGAATGCACAATGGGCATGAATCGATGCAGGTGGTTCAAAAATGGTTCAAATGGCTCTAAGCACTATGGGACTTAACATCTGAGGTCATCAGTCCCCTAGACTTAGAACTAGTTAAACCTAACTAACCTAAGGACATCACACACATCCATGCCCGAGGCAGGATTCGAACCTGCGACCGTAGCAGCAGCGCGGTTCCAGACTGAAGCGCCTAGAACCGCTCGGGCACAACGGCCGGCGAATCTAGGCAGGTGATCAGATTGGATGCTTACGTACGTGTCACCAGTCATAATCGTATCTAGACGTATCAAGGGTCCCATAAAACTCCAACTACACACGCCCCACACCATTACAGAGCCTCCACCAGCTTGAACAGTCCCCTGCTGGCATGGAGGGTCCATGGATTCATGAGGCTGTCTCCATACCTGTACACGTCCATCTGCTCGACAGAATTTGAAACGAGACTCGTCTGACCGGGCAACATGTTTCCAGTCATCAACAGTCCTGGTCGTGTCCAGACGAACTGCTGCTCGCAACACGCACAGCGGTAGCGGCAGTATTGTGCTAGGAAGGTTTTTCATGTGAGCTTCAGTGAGACCCGTAGTAGTAATCAAAGGCACTACGAGAGCAGTAAACAACGTGAACATTAATGCGGATCACCTGCATCCCTTCACGCATGATATCTTTCCTGACGGCGATGAAATCTTCCAGGCGGATAAATGGCCGTATGACAAGGCCAGAATCGCACTCCAGTGGTTTGAGGAGCGTAATAGTGAACTCACGACCATGTCTTGGACACCAAATTTGCCTGACCTGAAACCGATGGAACACATCTGGGGCCAATTCCGCGCCCACCAACCCCCGGCCATCCGTATAATATATAGGAGTCGCCTGACCTGTGCGTCACATCTAGTGAAATACGAAACCAAAAACCTACCGAGGAGTTCCAAATCCGTACCACGAGGAATTAGTGCTATACTACATTCCAAATGCGACCGAATCGTTATTAAAAGGTGGTCGTAATATTTTGGCTCATTAATGCATGTTCTACATTTACTAGACATAGTCCAAAAGGTGTTATACATATCCTAACATCTCCTGTCTTAGTCACACGATTCCTACGTGAAATATACGGTATTGACAGTAGAAGTATGACACAGTGTTTACTGAACATCTAGATTTTCAAAATGGGTCCAAAAGTGTTTTGCGATACTAACACCGTCTTATTTCCGATTGTCACTTACGTTCGCCGGCCGCGGTGGTCTCGCGGTTAAGGCGCTCAGTCCGGAACCGCGCTACTGCTACGGTCGCAGGTTCGAATCCTGCCTCGGGCATGGATGTGTGTGATGTCCTTAGGTTAGTTAGTTTTAAGTAGTTCTAAGTTCTAGGGGACTTATGACCATCGATGTTAAGTCCCATAGTGCTCAGAGCCATTTGAACCATTTTGTCACTTACGTTCCCTGGGGATGTATCAATATTTTTCGTTCAAATAAAGAAGCTTTTGTGGAAAACACGGAAACCAGAAGAGAATGGACTGCCATCACCAGCTCTTACTAGCCAACAATGTTCCATAGTTCTGAACGGAATTTTCGTCTAGAAAGCTGAACATAAAGTAACAAAAAACAGAAAAAGTAAACAGAGAATTGCGTGTAGGAATACTAATGAAGCTAAAAGAAGAGTCAAACCCACAGTAGACGATCCTGATGCCCTAGAAGACAGTAGACGCCAGATATAACAATGTATAAGTCTCACAAATAAGCATTAAAGTGGGTAGGACGTCAGACTGGTCGACTTGGAGCGGGAGAGCCACCGCAGGAGATTTTTAACTTGCATTGTCTATATTTTTAGAAATAAATCCTTAAAACTCAGTCAGTATGACCAGGAAGGATTCAGGATTCACACTCATAGCAGTGGAAGTTCAAAAACAATAATTTTTTTTGCATGCGAAATTTCATCATCTTTTCACTTAATATTGGCTGCATTTGTTGCTATAATTACACTTTTCTTCATAAGTAAGAGAGATTTGTCGATGAATTTTGCACGGCATACAAACCATACTTACATATGTATGAAACTATCTATTTAAAACTGTGGTAAAAATTAAGATAATTAACTATAAAATTTGAGATTTTTCTAAACATGAAGTTTAAAATGTAGCAGCTCATTTATTTTTTCATAAATTAAATAAATCCTAGAGTTTCATACACCTGTAAGTATGGTTTGTAAGCTGTGCAAAATTCATCGAAGAATCTCTGTTACTAATGAAGGAAGGTGTACCCGTAGCAACAAATGCAGCCAGTAATATGTGAAAAAAATGATGAAATTTCACAGGTAAAATATTTATTTTGTTACGTTTTTGAACTTCCACTCCTATGAGCGTGAATCCTGAATCTTTCCTGATCATGCTGACAAAGTGTTATGAATTTATTTGTAAAAGTATAGACAGTGGAAATTAAAATGAGCAAATGTGGTGTGGCACCTCTCCTGCTCCAAGTCAGCCCGTTTGATGTCCTACCCCCGCCCCCCTCCCACCGCCACACCCACCCCCCCTTAACTGCTCTGCATCGTCATAACAACAAATAAGTGCTCCTAAATGTAACTAACTGACGGAAACTGTAGAAAGAACAGCTGCGAGAACTAAGCTGTCCAGTCACATTACTATCACCGTCTGTCAAAAACCTGGATAACCATCTTCTGCAGCGAGGACGACTGAGAGACGTGAAGGCAGCGAGTCAGTGAGGTTTTTGGCAGGGATGTGGAGCCATGCTGCCTCCAGTGCCGTGGTCAACTGAGTAAGAGTCCGCTCGAGGTGGTCTCAGAAATTCTCGATTGGGTTTAAATCCGGGTAGTTTTGTGGCCATCGGAGTACGGTAAACTCATCCTAGTGCCCTTCGAAAGACACACGTACACTGCGACCTGTGTGATACGTTGCATTGTCCACCTGGTTGACGCCATCATGCCGACTAGAAAGAAGCTGCATGCAGCGGTGGCCATAGTCCCCAAGGACAGATGCATACTTGTGTTTATTCACTGTGCCTTCCAGAATGACGAGACCGCCTAGGGATAGCCATGAAAACATTCCCCACATCACAAAGCTCGCTCTTCCCGCCTGGAGCCTTCCGACGATTGTTGCAGGGTGTTTGCTTTCAGATGTTTCACGCCGTACATGCTAACTACCATCTGTCCGATGGACGTGATCCACCTGAAAAGGGAATGAAAGTGGATGTCCAGCTGCGGTATTGGCGTACAAATGCCAGCCATCGTCGCTGACGGACAGCAGTAACTATGGGTGCATGTCCAGGAGCAGCAACTTTCGCTAAACGGTCGTTGAGGAAACGCTGTTGGTAGCCCCTGCGCTCATTTTGGCGATCCTCCGTCGATCATCTATGGCCTGTTTTGCACCACAGTTCCCTCGGCGGCTGTTTTGGATAGCGCCATTTTTCCATGCCCGGTATACTTTAACCACAGCGGCACGCGAACAGTTTACAAGCCTAGCTGTTTAGGAAATGCTTCCACCCTTGCCCTGAAATCCAGTGATTATGCCCATTTGGACGTGAGATAAACCGCTCCGCTCTGGATTACGACAACGACTGCAATGTTTCCCGCACCCCCCCGCCCCCCTCCCCCTTACACTCTTTATATACCCACCACTGCTGGTGGCACCACCTATCATCTGGAGGCTACCACTACGTCTGCATCTGCAAGTCGTGCCGTGGTGGTTAACGTCGCTGCTTTTAGATAGCGGGGTATTGGGTTCGTTTCAAGGCCGGCTTGAAAATTTTCTTTGCACGGGGATGGCTGTCCTAATCATTTCGTTCAAACTTCAACGACGTGCAGGTCGCCATTTTGGAGTCACGTAGAAAGACTTGCATCAGGGGGCCAAGCAATCCATTCTCCCTGACAATAATGCCAAACGCTCATTTCATTCCCCACGTGTCCCATACTTACCGGTCAAATATTGGCAATGAAAAGTTCTTCGACCAGCTTGCAGGGGTGGCCGAGCGGTTCTAGGCGCTACAGTCTGGAACCGCGCGACCGCTATGGTCGCAGGTTCTAATCCAGCCTCGGGCATGGCTGTGTGTGATGTCCTAAGGTTAGTTAGGTTTAAGTAGTTCTAAGTTCTAGGGGACTGATGACCTCAGAAGTTAAGTCCCATAGTGCTCAGAGCCATTTGAACCAGTTCTTCGACCATAAGGGACTGAATCCGTTATCTCCGAGTCGAGGTGAGCTGCAGTAGAGTGTGTTCGCCTGCTCTGTAATGAAGATGTTTTGCCAACATTAAGCATCAACTACAGAAACTGGAATTGCTCTGTGCCTCGTTTTATCTGCGTGAAGGGAAGAAGAAACTATCCAAATGGTGCAAAACTGTCTGATTCCGATTCTCTAGGCAGTAATAAAAGCCGAGATTTTACAAAAGCGTGAGACTGTATTTTCATTTTGTGTAGCTGTTCACCTCGGTAGCTGCGCGGTCAGGGTAGCAGATAGATAAGCGAAGCTGCCAGGGTTCGATTTCCAGCCTGGTCGGAGATTTCCTCCGTTCGGCGAAGGGTCTGGTGTTGTCTACATCTATATCTACATCTACTTAGATACACCGCATCGCGGATGGTACGCTGTACCGCTACTTGTCATTTCCCCTTCTGTTCCACTCGAAAACAGAGCGAGGAAAAAACTATCTGTATGCGTCCGTAGGAACCCTGCCCGGTATACTCTAAATGGTGTTTCTGAAAAAGAGCGTCGCCTTCCCACCAGGGATTCCCATTTGAGTTCCTGAAGCATCCCCATAACACTTACGTGTTGTTCGAACCTACTGATAACAACTCTAGCAGCCCGCCTCTGCATTATTTCGATGTCTTCCTTCAATCCGACCTGGTACAGATCCCAATCACTCGATCAGTACATCCTATACGCTCGAGCACCATTCAAGAATAGGTCGCACTAGCGTTCTATATGCGGTCTCCTTTACAAGTGAACCACTTTTTCCTAAAATTCTCCCAATGAACTGAAGTCGACCGTCTGCCTTCCCTACCACAGTTTTCACATGATCGTCCACCTCACATCTCTTTGCAACGTTACACCCAGTTATTTAAACGATAATTTACGTTCGTCTCGTCATAACTGACCTTTCACTGTTAAGGTACTTGTATGGACACGTCCAGGAAGCCAATAAACAAAAAAAAATTATATAGTCATACCCATTTCGCAAGAAATAACATCAAATATTCGTTCACATATATTGATGATAGAGAGAATTATTGAAGTACTGTCCTACTTTTTTGTTGAAAAAAGGTGTGAAATGTAATTAAGATTGGCAGAACATGAAATGCTCCGTTCTAAAATTATACACACTGTCATTTGAGATGTTTTCAATTTTACTGCATATTTTAATACACCATGCATGTGACCTACTCACTTGTGACTGAAGCAAAATTAATCGGTGGTCGTTAGTGCTTCGCGGAAAATGTTTAATGTGGCTGAATACAAAAACTGGCTTGTGACAGCCTATTGCAGAGTGTTCTCCTTACGTGAGATACATCAAACCCAAAGTTTTGCTTGGTATTACTTTTACATTAATCTGATTTTCGCTACGTTTTCCGCGTGTGTCGATTTCGTTTTTCAAAGTGCGATATCGACGGTGTCTTTGTCGCGCACCGTTCATACCTCCGAAAAAAAGACATGTAAACCGTTCGCCGAGAGCCACTGCCATGTGCTCACCGTACGCTGCAAGGAAGCGCAACACACGTCACCTGAGAACGGAGAATTCGTTATCTCATTGCCTGCAATAACTGTGATTGGACCGCTCGTCTTTTTAAGCTGCTGCACTCAGAGCTCTGCCTCAGATTACCCCCCAAACTACGCTCATATCACGCCAGTCTTACAGACAACAGTGCTGTGAGACAGTACGAACCTCACTCGACGCTGTTGCTAATCCGAAAGCTAGTGAATATTGTAATCCAGTACTAGTGGAACAGAGAGATTGCAGGGAAACTACAGGATAAAAAGTTAAGTGTGCTTAATACTGTATACGGTGCCAGCAAATACCTTTATGTTTGAATCATTCCATAGAGTTCGATGCGGTCTACAGCTTTCATCCACCTCGTTGCACCGACACACACAACAGAACGACGTTCGTACACTCTCGCTGTTCGACGTTACGTAAAGCGTCCAGCTAGTGCGGTCATTGTTTATTAATATTGTTCCTGGAAAGTTGATTCCATTGTGACAGAATATATGAGTTCGAGTTCCTACAAATGTAAGCCTTGACGGGAATATTCGTGGAACTGAATATTGCTGGTTACGCCAATTAGTTCGTTTTACAGTCTGCCGATACCAAGAAAGGAAAACCGCCGCAGTGGTCAGAAGATGGAGACACGTGCAGTGCTCCATAAAATAAAAACAAAACAACGTCTCATATTCCATTCCGGCGTCTAGAGTAGCATTCATGTTTCATAAAGCAGAAGTCATGAGTTACAGCCGCGTCTCAGATCTGGATATGTGTTTTAAACGTTACGTTAATGAGTATGTCAAGTACATTTAAAAGTACCCAGCGTTGGTCGGGTATGTGTTTATCCAATCTCCTCCTTCCCCTTTTCTCTATCCATCTCTTCTTGCCCCTTACTGACTCCATATTCTGATTCCCGTCTTTCCGTCTGTTTGCTCTTTCCCCCTCTCTCTGTCCATCTGCTTCCCCTTCCTTTGACCATCTGCGCCTTCCCACTCTCTCCATCTCCTCCTCTCCTCACCTAAATATCTCCTCTACCCCTCTCTTTGTCCTTCTCCTCCTCCCATCTCTATGTTCATCTGCTCCTCCTCCCCTCTGCCTGTTCGTCTCATCGTCCCACCACCTCTCTCCTTTCCCTTTTGTGTCCATCGCCTCCTCTTCCCTCTCTCTGTCCATTCCTCCTCTTCTCTTTCTCTGCCCATTTGCTCCTCCCATTGTCCCTGTCCACCTCCACACCCTCTCTCAGCCTGTCTCTTCCTCCCCTTGTCGCTGTCCATCTCCCCCTCTCACCTCTCTCCCTCCATTTCCTCCTCACCCTCTCTCAGTCCATCTCCTCCTGTTTCTCTATCCATATCCTCCCCCCCCCCCCTGCTTTTCTCTCCACGTTATCACCTCTCCCCAATAGGACGCTGGTGGTTCTTACCACCACAGTATTTCTTTTCATATCGTAACTAATAGGTGTACCAGATACTGGACAAATCGAAAAAAATGTTTCAAATGGCTCTGAGCACTATGGGACCTAACATCTGAGGTCATCAGTCCCCTAGAACTTACAACTACTTAAACCTGTCTAACCAAAGGACATCACACACATACATGCCCGAGGCAGGATTCGAACCTGCGACCGTAGTGGTCGCGCGGTTCCAAACTGAAGCGCCTAGAACCTCTCGGCCACAATGGCCGCCGCTGGACAAATCGCCCCAGGTATTTAGGATGAGCTGCTTACCTGTGGCTTCACCCGCTTATGTACGTATCAGATAACTTTAACATATTTGACAGGAATTTGTTCACATATTTCAGCTATACATTTAGTGAATTTCGTCCTACACTCTCATTTTCATGCAGCTCGATGTTTATGACATCAAATCTCCTGAACCATTTTCGAACAGTGATATAATTTTGCAGGTACATCCAGTGGTATAAGTGACTACTGCCGCGAAATGTGTTTTTAGAATAGAGTTAGTAGTAAAGAAGTAATAAATTAAAACGTCATGCATAATGCGGCAGTTTCTTACGAATCTCAGTATTTATGATCTCATATCTCCTGAACTATGTATCGTAAAATGGAATAATTTTGCTTGTACATACAATGGTACATGTGAATACCGTTTGAAGTGTTGCGAGTGCAGTTTGTACTAAAGAAGTATACGTTGACACGCTGTGATGAGGCAGTTTTTCACGTATCTCACTGTTTGACGTCACATCTCCGGAACTATGTGTCATACACTAATTTCGTTTCGTAGGGACATTCAGAAGAATATGTATATGCCGTCTGCGAAATGTGTTGCCAATAGACCCAATAGCAAAGAAGTAATAAACTTAAACGTCACGCATGATGTGGCAGTTTGTCAGGAATCTCAGTGTTTATGATCTGAACTAGGTGTTGTACAATGATATGTTTTTGTAGGTACATTCAGCGACAAATGTGGGTACTGTCTGCAAAATGTGTCGCAAATACAGTAATTAGGAAAGAAGTAATAAATTAAAATGTCATGCTTCATGTGGCAGTTTTACTGCATGAGCAGGGAAAATGTAGTAAGCGACAAACATTTTCCCTTCATCATTTTGTTGGGGTTGTCAATGAGGAAATGTTTCGCAAAGGTTTGAAATTTGTAAAGTTTGTTGCTCTCAATCGCAAATACAGGATGAATAAAATTGGAGAGAAATTAGGCCTTATGCGTGACATCGTTTTGTGGTTTTGTTTTCACCCATAAATGTATCAGCACTTTCATACAATGTTTAGTTGGTTTACTTTCTTTCGGCAAAATTGTTGTTAATGTTAGTCTCCAAAGAAACTTATGGCACAAAATATTTGGTACAAAACATTTACATTTGTAAAATGAGCGATTATTTTCGAATATTTTAAGTTAGCTAGCAGAAAGTACAGAGCTGAGACCCATATAAATGAGTTGAGGCAGTCTATGTTATACCTGCATGCATGTCCGAAGGAACACAGCATCTTTCTTCTTAATATTGTAGTACAGTATTTATCTACCAATACCAGGCAGCGACTTTCAGTTAAAATATCCTCTCCTGTACGGGAATTACGTAATGTATGTGCGAGAGCAGGTTGTGACGCGGGACCGACGACATACGGAAGTTTGGGTCCGCCCCTAGGCCTTGCATGGATTGCTAAAGCGGTTAGGGCGACCGCTCGCGTATAGCCAGAAATCCGGGTTCGAGTCCCGGTCCGGCATAAATTTTCATTAGCATCATTCCCTTGTATAGCTAATGGTTGTTCGTATTCGCAACCGCGAATGCATTTCATGTACACGGGTATGTAGCGTAGTAAAATGTGACATACACAGACGCTCACCGCCGGCCGAAGTGGCCGTGCGGTTAAAGGCGCTGCAGTCTGGAACCGCAAGACCGCTACGGTCGCAGGTTCGAATCCTGCCTCGGGCATGGATGTTTGTGATGTCCTTAGGTTAGTTAGGTTTAACTAGTTCTAAGTTCTAGGGGACTAATGACCTCAGCAGTTGAGTCCCATAGTGCTCAGAGCCATTTGAACCATTTGCCAGACGCTCACCAGTCTGTATTTTAATCTGAACTTTTCAGGTGGACGCTGATATTCGCATGCTCGTGGCTGAACGAATATAAATCTTACAGTGTGCAACTCCCTGTGTGACCTGCAAAACAGTTGTCTATGGATATTGCGAATATAAATCGTCTGAACACAGAGTTACAGAATGTTCATTTCTGGACTGAGGGTGCCAGTCATAAACATTCGAGGAGATCGCCTTTTCGTGACCCTCTGCCGGAAGTAGGGAGAAAGGGATAATGTAGATAATTTTAGACCTATGTCTATGCCATCAGTGTTTGCTAAAGTTATTGACAAGGCTGTGTATGTAAGGATAATTGATCATTTTATATTACACGATTTGCTATCGAATGTACAGTTCGGCTTTAGAAGTCGTTTAACAACTGAAAATGCTGTATTCTCTTTTCTCTGTGAGGTACTGGATGGGTTAAACAAAAGATTTCGAACGCTAGCAATATTTTTTTTTTATTTAACTAAGGCGTTTGATTGTGTTGATCACAAAATATTGCTCCAGAAGTTGGATTATTATGTAATATGGGGAGTAGCTCTGGTTGACCTCTTACGTTAGCAATTAGCAACAGACGGCAAAAGGTCATTATTCACAATGTTGAGGCTGGCTGTGATGTGGGATCTGAGTGGGGTATGGTCAAGTGGGGGTGCCCCAGGGATCGGTGTTGTGGCCACTCCTGCTCCTTATTTATATAAATGATATGCCCTCCAGTATTACGGGTAACTCTAAAATATTTCCGTTTGCTGATGACACTAGCTTGGTAGTAAAGGATGTTGTGTGCAACATTGACTCGGTTTCAAATAGTGCAGTTCATTACATAAGTTCATGGGTTGTAGAAAATAAACGCTAAATCACAGTAAGACTCAGTTTTTACAGTTTCTAACGCACAATTCAACAAAACCTGACGTTTTAATTTCACAGAATGGGCATATGATTAGTGAAACTGAACAGTTAAAATTTTTAGGTGTTCAGATAGACAGTAAACTGTCGTGGAAAGGCCAGGTTCAGAATCTTGTTCAAAAATGGTTCAAATGGCCCTGAGCACTATGGGACTCAACTGCTGAGGTCATTAGTCCCCTAGAACTTAGAACTAGTTAAACCTAACTAACCTAAGGACATCACAAACATCCATGCCCGAGGCAGGATTCGAACCTGCGACCGTAGCGGTCTTTCGGTTCCAGACTGCAGCGCCTTTAACCGCACGGCCACTTCGGTCGGCTCAGAATCTTGTTCAAAGACTTAATGCTGCCATTTTTAATATTAGAACGGTATCTGAAGTAAGCGATAGTTCGACACGGAAATTAGTCTACTTTGCTTATTTTCATTCGCTTGTGTCGTATGGTATTATATTTTGGGGTAACACTTTCCATTCTAAAAGGAGATTTTTGGCTCAGAAACTGGTGGCTCGGACAATAAGTGGTGGAAGTTCACGAACCTCTTGTCGACCCCTGTTCACGAGTCTGGGTATTTTCACATTGGTCTCTCAGTATACGTATATATTCCTTACTGTCATTTCTTGTTAACAATATTAGCTTATTCCCAAGAATAAGCAGCTCTTACACATTCAATACTCGGCAGAAATCAAACCTGCATTTGGATCAGACTTCCTTAACTCTTGTGCAGAAAGTTGTGCAGTATACTGCAAATCTTAGCAGTAATCCACGCACTTTCAAATCGAAATTGAACAGTTTCCTCATGGGTCACTCCTTCTATTCTGTCGAGGAGCTCCTTGAAAAATAAAGCTGATTCTTGTTGTATTGTTGATTGCGTTTACTTAAACTTACGGACTGATTTTTTTCGGGTTCATCAACAATTTATTTTTTCTGTTATTACTTTTATGTTGTAATTTCATGTACTGACACGTTCCATGAACTTGGAAATTTGCCCCTCTATTTGGTTCTACAGAACTTGACGTGTAAATAAATAAAATAAAAGCAGTATGTGATGGAGACTAGCTGCGTAACCGTACTGCCAAATTGCGACAGGTAGTTGGCGAGGTGACATCTGCCGACAGCCAATACGAGAGATGCCAGCGCATAGACGCTCAGATATGTGGGAATGTAGAAGAGGACAAACGTCAGTGTGACACTTTAGTTACGAATAGCCGAGTGATATGTATGGTATTAGCGCAGCGGTGGCGCTGTGTCGCAATGTCACTGGGGTTTTACCCGTAGACTTGCATCTCGTCTGTTGAATAATGCATTGTTCGCCGGCGGCTGTGTGTGCAGTCAAGCGTTGAGCACAGGTACAGGCACACCGTTCAACATCATACTGCTCTCCCCCCCCCCCCCCCCTCATTACTGAGCTTCGATATATGCATACTTGTTTCAAGGCGCAGCAAAAAAGAATTTTGACAGTTGTTTTACAGGAGGCCACTTCCAGTAGTACACATTGGAAGTGATTTGGTGTCAAGTGTACCCGTTTCTAATTTTTTTTCTAATTGAGGGATCTCAATACAAACAGCAATCCTCTGAATTCATCCCATCCCTCCCAACATACACGTACACACACAGAAATAATGCATAAAGTTTACAACCCTTGTGCTGTTGGCTTATAGCTTGTTACGGAATCGTCAACGTTCATTGGAAAGGCCACAAGAAAGAACTCAGCATGGCGCCTTTTATTTTTTATTGCTAGCCCAAATCTTAGGAAAGTCAGTGTACAGCCCCATGTTGCTACTTTGCTGAGTTCGGCTTTATTTACTACAGGAAACGAAGTTTGCCATATTGAGGTAGTCCGGCCAGAGCGAGCCTGATAGACAAGCGGCGCAACTGTGTTGTGTGGGGGGGATAAAATGCACGTGCATCACGGGCGAACTCCACAGCCTACTTCGTGTTCCTGCTGTTCAGTAGTGTTAGTGTTGTATCTGCATTCTACGTGTCAGTGGCGGAAGTATTTTTGTTGGTTATGACGGACAAAGAGGTTGTGTAGTGTCATCCTCGGAAGCGATCGTCAAACTTCAGCCAGTATACAGAAAACTCTCGTAGGGGAAGCGGAATGACCAACACGCGTCCACATCTCAAAAGATAAAATAAACCCGGCCTGCCCGTCGTATTCGTGAATCTTTCTACTGTCGCTATTTGGTGAGTTGGATGACAACCACATTCAATATATTTTTGACAACTTCTGGTCCCTTGGGAAAGATTACGATGTACAAAACTTACACTTACCGAAACTTATGGAAAGCACTGATCTGAAATTGTAAGTAGGCTGCTTAGGTTTTTATGTTGGTAACGCCACGAAGTGCTCTGTATGAAAATCACTGACTGTGCTGTGTGCAGTCTGTGGGGGATGGCATTGTTGGAATGTTCGCTATTGTAGTGTTGGGCAGTTGGATGTGAACAGCGCGTAGCGTTGCGCAGTTGGAGGTGAGCCGCCAGCAGTGGTGGATATGGGGAGATAGATGGCAGAATTTTGAAAGTGGACGGTCTGGAAGTGTGTCCGCCAGGAAAAGGAAATTTGTAAGACTGGATGTCATGAACTCATTTTTTTTTAACATTATTAAGGTAAGTACATTGTTTCTTCTATATCAAAATCTTTCATTTGCTGACTATGCCTATCAGTAGTTAGTGCCTTCAGTAGTTAGAATCTTTTATTTAGCTGGCAGCACTGGCGCTCGCTGTATTGCAGTAGTTCGAGTAAGGAAGATTTTTGTGAGGTAAGTGATTCATGAAAGGTATAGGTTATTGTTAGTCAGGGCCAGTCTTTTGTAGGGATTATTGAAAGTCAGATTGCGTTGCGGTAAAAATATTGTGTGTCAGTTTATTGATGATCAGAATAAGTAAAGAGAGAAATGTCTGAGCACGTTCAGATTTGTTCAGCTGTTTGAAAATCAAATAACGTAAGAGGTTTACCAGCACAGTCTTTCTTAATTTTTCCAAAGGGTACGTTACAAAATGAACATAGTTAAAGGAAGGCCAAGCCTAACGCTGCATTAGGTACTAGGTGCAAAGTAATGCCGAAAGTGTTGACGTATGTCGTAGTGTGTTTTATAAAGGCATCAGTAAAGTATTCATTCGCGCTACACTAAACAAGACGCAAGAAACAGATACGTTCGAGAAATATCTGAGTGCAAACCACGAGCCTGTAAAGAAAACAGTGAAAGAACGGATGACATAAGAATGTATTCAGATTAAGGCGTTGCCTCTTCTCTCAAGCCACTTCCGAAAACATCTGCTTGTCGGTCTCAATCTGAATGCTTTGTATGGACACTATGTGTAATGGCTGACGGTGATTTACGGCTTTCGCGCTCCTGCTTACAAAAGTTTTATCGCAAAAGATTCGAAACCCATTATAATGTTGAGTTCGCACTCCTAGATGCGATACGAGCAAGTTGTACGGTGAAATCGATATTTCCATCAAAAACCTAAAGAACAATGGACAGCAGAATGCCGAAGAAGTGAGAAGTTAGGAGACAAACTGACTAACGCAAAAGTTGCACAGGGTCCTATAAAGTCCCCTCCCAACAACCACCACGATAAAGGTGATTCATTGCGTTTGATCTCCAGTAGCCATTTGCTACTCCCAAACTTGCGGCCGGGATCCAGTTTCACATACAAAAGCATTGGACCTACAATTTTGGCATGAACAGCATTACGAGTGGGGAGGCCGCTACGTACTTATGAACAAAACAGTTAAAAGTGCCTATATGATGAGAGTGCAAGTTATTTAACTCATTAACTGTCGAATTCAGACATTACGTACACTACTGGCCATTAAAATTGCTACGCCACGAAGATGACGAGCTACAGACGTGAAATTTAACCGACAGGAAGAAGATGCTGTGATATGTAAATGATTAGCTTTTCAGAGCATTCACACATGGTTGGCACCAGTGGGGACACCTACAACGTGCTGACATGAGGAAGGTTTCCAACCGATTTCTCATACACAAACAGCACTTGACCGGCGTTGCCTGGTGAAACGTTGTTGTGATGCCTCGTGTAAGGAGGAGAAATGCGTACCAGCACGTTTCCGACTTTGATAAAGGTCGGATTGTAGCCTATAGTGATTGCGGTTTATCGTATCGCGACACTGCTGCTCGCGTTGGTCGAGATCCAATTACTGTTAGCAAAATATGGAATCGATGGGTTCAGGAGGGTAATACGGAACGCCGTGCTGGATCCCAACGGCCTCGTATCACTAGCAGTCGAGATGACAGGCATCTTATCCTATCCGCATGGCTGTAACGGATCGTGCAGCCACGTCTCGATCCCTGAGTCAACAGATCGGGACGTTTGCAAGACAACAACCATCTGCACGAACAGTTCGACGACGTTTGCAGCAGCATGGGCTATCAGCTCGGAGACTAGGGCTGTATCACAGACAGGAGCGCCTGCGATGGTGTACTCAACGACGAACCTGGGTGCACGAATGGCAAAACGTCATTTTTTCGGATGAATCCAGGTTCTGTTTACGGCATCATGATGGTCTCATCCGAGTTTGGCGACATCGCGGAGAATGCGCATTGGAAGCGTGTATTCGTCATCGCCATACTGGCGTATCACCCGGGGTTATGGTATGGGGTGCCATTGGTTACACGTCTCGGTCACCTCTTGTTCGCATTGACGGCACTTTTAACAGTGGACGTTACATTTCAGATATGTTACGACCCGTGGCTCTACCCTTAATTCGATCACTGCGAAACCCTACATTTCAGCAGGATAATGCACGATCGCATGTTGCAGGTCCTGTACGGGCCTTTCTGGATACAGAAAATGTTCGACTGCTGCCCTGGCCAGCACGTTCTCCAGATCTCTCACCAATTGAAAACGTCTGGTCAATGGTGGCCGAGCAACTGGCTTTTCACAATACACTAGTCACCACTCTTGATGAACTGTGGTATCGTGTTGAAGCTGCATGGGCAGCTGTATCTGGTTGACTCAATGCCCAGGCGTATCAAGGTCGTTATTACGGCCAGAGGCGGTTGTTCTGGGTCCTGATTTCTCAGGATCTATACACCCAAATCGCGTGAAAATGTAATCACATGTCAGTTCTGATATAATACATTTGTCCAATGAATACCCGTTTATCATCTGCATTTCTTCTTAGTGTAGCAGTTTTAATGGCCAGTAGTGTATATACGCAATTGCGATGTTTTCAGACAACTGCTTTATCGAGAGCAAAAATGATATCATTTATCACCGGGTGCGGCATGGAGGATGATGGGGCCGGCACGCCGCACTGCCGGCCGCTACATCTCAATCAGGTTGGTCCTCAGTTGGCTTCTCGAGGCAGACATCACTCCGTTTCAATCCTCCAACCAAGGAAAAATGCCTAACAGTATCGGGAATCGAACTCGGGTCTCCCGCATGACGGTTTGTTGCGTCGAGCATTCGGCTACAGAGGCGAACAAACATCAAGTACGAAAGTAAAATTTAAAAGAAAAGACCGAAAAGTAGCGAAATAGCGAACAGACACAAAAATTTTCGGGAAATTTATTCGTCTGTTTCTACCATTGTCTACCATTCTTAACTGTCACAATACGACTTACCGAGCGAGGTGTCGCAGTGGTTAGCACACTGGATTCGCATTCGGGAGGACGAAGGTTCAAATCCACGTCCAGCCATTTTGATTTACATTTTCTGTGATTTCCCTAAACAGCTTCAGGCAAATGCCGGCACGGTGCCTTTGAAAGGACACGGCCGACTTCCTTCCCCATCCTTCCCTACTCCGATGGGACCGCTGACCACGCTGTTTGGTCTCCCCCGCCCGCCTCGAATCATCCAACCAACCAACAATACCACTCCTCTCAGCACGAGGGATAACTGTTTAATATGTACTGCGCTAAACACAATATCGGCATTAAAGAAGAATAAATGCGGAAAAAATTAGAAATTCTTCTTATTCAATACAGTTGTGATTCTGATTCCATACTTGGACTAAGTTCCTACTTCCTACTACAACTGGGTGTATCTACAGTCCGTGTCATATCTCCTTCCGACCGTACGATGAAAAGATGTCAAAAGAATGCTATGTTTTAAAATCGTATTTATATTCGAAGGAAGTCGAGACAAATCAGTAGCACACATAGACAACGACGAAGAATCTATGCCCTTTCTAAAGAAATCAGTCCAACATTCTCATGAATTGATTCAAGGAGAACGAAGAAAATTTAATTCGATACACACTATCTGATCAAAAGTATCCGGACACGCCTTTGTAAGGTGGAACTGCCCACTAGATGTCACGAGATGCGGACCCGCCAGTATAAGTGGAGCCGTGAAGTATCGTGTTATCAGATGTGAAGGAACAACAGCAGAATGGGTCTGGCAGGAGAGTACAATGCAGTCGAACGTAGGCTGGTCATTAACTGCCAAGTAACAAATCCTACAGCGATATTTAAAACCTTATAAAGTTTGCTAAGACGACTGTTTATGGTGTGATTCTGAAGTGGAAATGAGAAGGAACAACCACCGCAAAGTAAGAGCAGGCAGACCTCATGTACTGAGCGTCAAGCATTGCGGACGGTCATTGGAAAAAATTGCACGAAACCAGCTTAAGGCATCACTAGCGAGTTCCAATGTGTGAACTGTTCCAGGTGGAACAGTGAATGTGCATAAGGAGTAAAAGGAATGGGGTACTGTGTATGAGTAGCTCATAAGCCACACATTTCTGTAGTCAGATGCTAAGCGAAGCCTGGGGCGGTGCTCTGAGCGACGCTACTGGAAACGAGTGATTCGTAGTGGAGAATTTCGCTATACGGTGTGACAATCCATTGGGTGGGTTTGGGTTTGGCGAATGCCTGGAGAACTTTGCCTGCCGGATGTGACATATGAAGAATGTGGAGTTACGGTATAAACCACACGTTTTCGTGTTGCAGTCAGATCTGGAAGCTGGAGAGATCTGTAGAAATTGAATAAGAGTCACTAATCGCTCTTTCCACCAATCTGTAGTCTTCTAAAGTAGTGCCCCAGCGCAGTAGACAGCTCGTCGGTCGTGGGATCTTCTTCAGCGGAGGCCGCTATGCTGACATCTCGAACTTCAACCTGTGATAGTGCTTTTTATGGGATGCCACTTGCCCAGGTTAATCTCTGTATCTACAGAGGGCAAGATCTGTAGTATGTTTACATTTTAAAATAACAATTTTTACACTGTCTACTACTGCACTCGACATAGCTTTCTTAATAGACAACTTCCGATGTAGAGTACGACATGTCCATCCGAAACAGAGATACACGTCCGGCTCTGAAGAACACCCGAAACAGAGTGACTAGCGCAGCCGAAGTACTTCGTCTCCCAGGCGCGCCAAAGCGACCCGAACATGTTCGAAGTACTTCGGTTGTAATATCATTACTATTCCGTTTCTCAAAATTAGTGAAATTTAATAAACAAAAGCGGTAGACTCGTAGGGTAACCGTGAGAGACTGTCATACTGAAAACTGGATTAAATACAATGAAAAGTGTATATATAAATACTAAGAGAAGTTAGGCATTTTGGCGCCTAACACCCGAATGTGCCGACCAATGAGAACCAAGTTCAGTACTATTGGCGGACTCTCCCACGGGAATGGTACATACTGTACCATCTGCTGCTTGTACATCACTCCACTTTTGTACCATATGCTACTTCACGTGTATCAAGCTGAATCAAGGCGAGCTTCTAGCAAGATAAAGTACCGGCGGCCACAGCCAGGGATATCACAACGGGATGGGGTGTTTTCCGTGGTTAGGGTGTGGTCCCGTTATTGTACTTCATAGAACACTCACTGCGGAAGAATGTAACAGCATTGTCTACTGCGTACAGTAGAGGAACAGTTCGGAGACGATGATTACTTGTATTCATAAATAAAATAACATTCCTGAAATGGACTCGCAGCCCAGTCTCGACTTGAACCAAATGGAAGATCTTTGGGATCAGGTAGAATGTCGAAATCGTTCCAAACCCCAGCGTCCAACTTCACTGCCCGTCAAGGTTTCGTCCCTTCAGGAAGAATGGGCTGCCAGTCGCCACAGACATTAAGACATCTCATTCAAAGTAGCCGGAGAATAATACAATCCATTATAAAGGGAGGACACACCTCCTAGTAATGTCCACTTACACACCGGAGAACCAAAGAAACTGGTTCCCCTGCATAATATCGAGCACGCAGAAGTGCCGCAACATGACGTGGCATGGACTCGACTAATGTCTGAAGTATTGCTGGAGGGAACGACACCATGAATCCTGCAGGGCTGTCCATAAATACACTCCTGGAAATGGAAAAAAGAACACATTGACACCGGTGTGTCAGACCCACCATACTTGCTCCGGACACTGCGAGAGGGCTGTACAAGCAATGATCACACGCACGGCACAGCGGACACACCAGGAACCGCGGTGTTGGCCGTCGAATGGCGCTAGCTGCGCAGCATTTGTGCACCGCCGCCGTCAGTGTCAGCCAGTTTGCCGTGGCATACGGAGCTCCATCGCAGTCTTTAACACTGGTAGCATGCCGCGACAGCGTGGACGTGAACCGTATGTGCAGTTGACGGACTTTGAGCGAGGGCGTATAGTGGGCATGCGGGAGGCCGGGTGGACGTACCGCCGAATTGCTCAACACGTGGGGCGTGAGGTCTCCACAGTACATCGATGTTGTCGCCAGTGGTCGGCGGAAGGTGCACGTGCCCGTCGACCTGGGACCGGACCGCAGCGACGCACGGATGCACGCCAAGACCGTAGGATCCTACGCAGTGCCGTAGGGGACCGCACCGCCACTTCCCAGCAAATTAGGGACACTGTTGCTCCTGGGGTATCGGCGAGGACCATTCGCAACCGTCTCCATGAAGCTGGGCTACGGTCCCGCACACCGTTAGGCCGTCTTCCGCTCACGCCCCAACATCGTGCAGCCCGCCTCCAGTGGTGTCGCGACAGGCGTGAATGGAGGGACGAATGGAGACGTGTCGTCTTCAGCGATGAGAGTCGCTTCTGCCTTGGTGCCAATGATGGTCGTATGCGTGTTTGGCGCCGTGCAGGTGAGCGCCACAATCAGGACTGCATACGACCGAGGCACACAGGGCCAACACCCGGCATCATGGTGTGGGGAGCGATCTCCTACACTGGCCGTACACCACTGGTGATCGTCGAGGGGACACTGAATAGTGCACGGTACATCCAAACCGTCATCGAACCCATCGTTCTACCATTCCTAGACCGGCAAGGGAACTTGCTGTTCCAACAGGACAATGCACGTCCGCATGTATCCCGTGCCACCCAACGTGCTCTAGAAGGTGTAAGTCAACTACCCTGGCCAGCAAGATCTCCGGATCTGTCCCCCATTGAGCATGTTTGGGACTGGATGAAGCGTCGTCTCACGCGGTCTGCACGTCCGGCACGAACGCTGGTCCAACTGAGGCGCCAGGTGGAAATGGCATGGCAAGCCGTTCCACAGGACTACATCGAGCATCTCTACGATCGTCTCCATGGGAGAATAGCAGCCTGCATTGCTGCGAAAGGTGGATATACACTGTACTAGTGCCGACATTGTGCATGCTCTGTTGCCTGTGTCTATGTGCCTGTGGTTCTGTCAGTGTGATCATGTGATGTATCTGACCCCAGGAATGTGTCAATAAAGTTTCCCCTTCCTGGGACAATGAATTCACGGTGTTCTTATTTCAATTTCCATGAGTGTATCTCTGTATTTGAATACGCGTGCCTATATCACTATCTTTGGCGCTTCGGTGTAGATGTCTGGATGTTTTTTGACAGTTAGTCGCTGTACACGTATTCCACCTCCGGACATATCTAATACGAACTGAGTATTTTTATCCCACTACGACGACTTGCACGTTTCTTTAGCACCGGTAGATGATGTCCCCAGAAAATTTTTCGTCGTTAACAAAGAAACCGCTACCGGAGTTCTTAAAACTAGTGACGTTCCAGTGTAAGTCGTTCTGGCCCCTGCCTATACAGAGCGAGCACGGACGTTCGCCGCGTTCTGTTGATAAATGGAATTGCGTACGTCACGGTTGAGAGCAGTGTTACGAATGATGGAGCTTTTAGCGCGCAGTTTAATATAGTATGAGCATCAGACAGGTCCGTTTTAGCGAATTTCTGACTTTAGCTGCCGCACTGTAATGGCCTGAGGTACTTCGAGCTCATATTCCTGGCACGTGTCAGACTCGGCTGCTCGACCACATCCTCAACGGAACACGTACCCCACCTGTGTGAGTCTAGACTTGTTCCTGTCTTAGTCGCAGGATTCAGTGTTAGCAAACTGACGGTGTTAGAGGTTCGTTTTTCTACCCTTTCCCTATATTGAGATAATTACTCACGAATTTTTTCGAACATTTTACCTATTTCAAGAACGAGTAACCCATTACGCGTTGCTAAGGTAGGGATTTAGGAAATGGAGTATGCTTTTGCCATAAATTATCTGGATTGAAATTTCGGACTACTCCATTACTCCATTGTGCTTCTTTTCGTTTCCTATCTGAAGAACATAATAAATTTTATATGTGAATTGTTATTGGCTAGAACAGAATTTCGTTAAAAGTACCACAGGCACGAATAAAGTGCAATGACCTTCTAATAACCCTTCTGAATGACATGTATGATTCGTGCCATTTAGTGGCAGCTTTCAATTTTTATCCATACGAAAAAATAGAGAAAATTTTATATCTAAATGTGGACTAATTCAACAAATAACTGTACATTTACTAGCGGAAAGCTAATAAATGAACATACAAACTAATTTTGTGTTATGACTTTGACATTTGAAATGAAAACGTATTAGACTATTGAGCACAGACCAATACGTCCAGAAAGACTGAAAGAAAAGAAAAAAGGCGATTTGTTAGAACGCACACTGCTCTGTTGGTAAATAGATGCTGCGCTTAAGTGTAATAGCAAAGGCGAGTAAACAGCTGAAAAGCACTGTACAGGAGAAGTTGCAAGATTAGAGGTTGAAAATGATTTGCTGGTAAATGATCTTGTTGCATCGAACCAACAAGATATCTTTCGCAGACACGACGAAAAATAACGTAGCCTACAACACGACTCGAACTACACAACTGACCTGCAAATCGTTTAATGATAGGTAGAGTACTGTGAGTTGTAGTTGTTGTGGTCTTCAGTCCAGAGACTGGTTTGATGCAGCTCTCCATGCTACTCTATCCTGTGCAAGCCACTTCATCTCCAAGTAACTTCTGCAACCTATATCCTTCTGAATCTGCTTAGTGTATTCATCTCTTGGTCTCCCTCTACGATTTTTACCCTCCCCTCTTCCCTCCAAAACTAAATTGGTGATCCCTTGATGCATCAGAACGTGTCCTACCAACCGATCTCTTCTTCTAGTCAAGTTGTGCCATAGATTCCTCTTCTCCCCAATTATTTTCCGTACCTACTCATTAGTTACGTGATTTACCCATTTAATCTTCACCATTCTTCTGTAGCACCACATTTCAGAAGTTTCTATTCTCTTCTTGTCCATACTATTTATCACCCATGTTTCACTTCCATACATGGCTACACTCCAAATACTTTCAGAAAAGACTTCCTGACACTTAAATCTATACTCGACGTTAACAAATTTCTCTTCTTCAGAATCGCTTTCCTTGCCATAACCAGTCTACATTTTATATCCTCTCTCCTTCGACTATTATCAGTTATTTTGCCCGCATCTCGTGGTCGTGCGGTAGCGTTCTCGCTTCCCACGCCCGGGTTCCCGGGTTCGATTCCCGGCGGGGTCAGGGATTTTCTCTGCCTCGTGATGGCTGGGTGTTGTGTGCTGTCCTTAGGTTAGTTAGGTTTAACTAGTTCTAAGTTCTAGGGGACTTATGACCACAGCAGTTGAGTCCCATAGTGCTCAGAGCCATTTGAACCATTTTATCAGTTATTTTGCTTCCCAAGTAGCAAAACTTATCTACTATTCATTCCCTAATCTAATTCCCTTGGAATCACCTGATTTAATTCGACTACTTTCCATTATCCTCGTTTCGCTTTTGTTGATGTTCACCTCATATTCGCCTTTCAAGACACTGTCGATTCCGTTCAACTGCTCTTCCAGATCCTTTGCTGTCTCTGAGAAATGCAATTTCATCGGCTAACCTCAAAGTTTTTATTTCTTCTCCATGGATTCTAATTACAACCCCAATTTTTTCTTTTGTCTCCTTTAGTGCTTGCTCAATAAACAGATGATTATCACCGGGGATAGGCTACAACCCTGTCTCACTCCCTTTTCAACCACAGCTTCCCTTTCGTGCCCCTCAACTCTTATAACTGCCATCTGGTTTCCGTACAAATTGTAAACAGCCGTTCGCTCCCTGTATTTTACCTCCTCCACCTTCAGAATTTGAAAGAGAGTGTCCAGTCAACATTGTCAAAAGCTCTAAGTCTACAAATGCTAGAAACACAAGTTTTCCTTTCCTTAACCTATCTTCTAATATACGTCGTAGGGTCAGTATTGCCTCGCGTGTTCCAACATTTCTACGTAATTCCAAACTGATCTCCACCGAGATCGGCTTCTACCAGTTTTCCATTCCTCTGCAAAGAATTCGTATTAGTTTTTTGCAACTGTGACTTATTAAACCGATAGTTCGGTAATTTTCACACCTGTCAACACCCGCTTCCTTTGGGATTGGAATTATTATATTCTTCTTAAAGTCAGGTTATTTCGCCTGTCTCGTACATCTTGCTCGCCAGATGGAAGAGTTTTGTCATGGATAGCTCTCCCAAAGCTATCAGTATTCCTAATGGAATGTCGTCTACTCGCGGGGCCTTGTTTCGACTTCGGTATTTCAGTGCTCTGTCAAATTCTTCACGCAGTATCATATCTCCAATTTCATCTTCATCTACGTTCACTTCAATTTCCATTATTTGCCCCCAAGTACACCGCCCTTGTATAGATCCTCTATATACACCTTCCACCTTTCTGCTTTCCCTTCTTTGCTTAGGACTGGTTTTCCATCTGAGTTTTTGATATTCAACAGGTGGTTCTATTTTCTTCAAAGGTCTCGTTAATTTTCCTGTAGGCAGTATCTATCTCACCCCTCTCTATCTCCTTAAATTCAGACCTGTTTGTCGTTTCTTCAATCTACAGTTCATAGTCAATAAATTTTGGTCAGAGTCCACATCTGCCCCTGAAAGTGTCTTACAATTTGAATCCTGGTTACTAAAGCTTTATGTTACGATTATGTAATCTATCTGAAACCTTCCAGTGTCTCCAGGTCTCTTCCACGAATAGAACCTGCTTTCACGGTTCTTAAACCAAGTGTTAGCTATGATTAAGTTATGCTCTGAAAAATTTTACCTGGCGGCTTCCTCTTTCATTCCTTACCCCCAGTTCATATTCACCTACTACTTTTCCTTCTCTTCCTTTTCTACCATCGAATTCCAGTCCCCCGTGACCATTAAATTTTCATTTATTTAAAAATGAACAGTCGAGATCGCAATAGTATTTCTCTCCGCGGACTATGTCGTCAGTATGTATTAAATTTTCGTCTCCCTTAACTATCTGAATAACTTCTGTTATCGCATCGTACGTTTCTTCAATCTCTTCATCAGTTGCGGAGCTAGTTGGCATATGAACTTGTACTACTGTGGTAGGCGTGGGCTTCGTGTCTATCTTGGCTACAATAATGCGTTCACTATGCTGTTTGTAGTAGCTAACCCGCACTCCTATTTTATTATTCATTATGAAACATACTCCTACGTTACCCATATTGGAGTACTGTGAGTAAGACATCATAATACCCTGCCGACACATTCGACGGAGCGCCAGTGCAATCAACCAATATAAACACGTGTTCATCTTGGAAAGTATGCGTTTCCGGTACCATGTTTATTGGACTCATTTTTCTTGTTTCTATGAGTACTACCAACTGTCAAAGTATTCGGTAGTTTTTTGAACATCCTGTATAAGGGTGAACAGCGTCGGATGTTGAGTGATCACTGTGAAGGACACCGAGATCCTGCGTACTCGCCTGAGACAGCATTAACAGCACCTAAGACAGTTTGGAATGGGCCTCATTGAGGGTCTACATTTGGCTAGCTGGTTGAATTATGCAGAATTCAGATTAGTGGAGCATTTGGGTCGATGTTGAACTGCATGGGAACGTGAGGCCAGGCTTACTCATTGTCAATGATCCAGTCGACAACGTCATCGCATTGTCTACCAAACACATGGTAACTTCTTTGCATACGAACCTAGTATCCGAGAACAAGTCCGTGCGGTTAAAGGCGCTACGGTCGCAGGTTCGAATCCTGCCTCGGGCATGGATGTTTGTGATGTCCTTAGGTTAGTTAGGTTTAACTAGTTCTAAGTTCTAGGGGACTAATGACCTTAGCAGTTGAGTCCCATAGTGCTCAGAGCCATTTGAACCATTTGAACCGAGAACAAGTAATGGGTCCCCAGCAGAACTCTGTGTCGTCGGATACTAGCAGCAGTTGGACTGGGTGCGGTGAACACCACAATACTAACGGCTGCGTCTCGAGTGGTGCCGTGACCGGGATGCATGGACTGCTCATGAATGCTGACGCACTGATTGCAACGATCAATCACGGTTTTGCACTACCCCAGGTAATTGGCCAGCGTCGACGAGTATGGCGGCGACCCAGGGAAATGTCCCATTCTTCCAATGTTTTAGAGAGGCACATCGGTGTTACTTGTGGCTTCGTGGTGTGGGGAGCCATCGGGTATGACTTCAGGTCATGGCTGACAGTGACTGAAGGAATTTTGATGGCACAGTAGTATGATACGGACAAACCGCGTATGTGGTACCTCTCGTGCGAGAGGACAATGCTTCGACAGGGCAATGCACGTCCACATACGGTATGTGTCTCATGAACTGTCTATATGATGTTGAGGTACTTCCAAGGCCAGCAAAATGCCCAGATATGTGTGGGACCAGCTCGGACGTCAACTTCGTCTCTGAGCCAGTGTCGAGGACCAGTTAGGACTGTTGTGTGTCAGTTTGTCTGAGAAGAGCATACATAAACTAAAGTTGTTAAGCGTGTTTCTACATCTGAAGGATGATTCCAATTTCTCAACAGTCGCGTAAGAGTACCGCTAGTAGCGCCACTATGAGGATGCAAATCAGGTTTGTTTTAAAGACACGATATAACTGTCGTTAGCATTAGTTACCTTTGAGATTGAACTTGGTGAGTTGATGTTAGTCAAGAATGCCTTTAAGGCGAAAAAAACGCAGTTATCACCACCTCAATGAGTTTGAATAAGTTCTTCTAATATGGCTACAAGAAGCTGGATGTTCCTTTTGGGATACTGCAGAAAGACTTGGTGGGAATGTAGCCACTGCACATTATTGCTGGCATTGGTGGTCACGAGAATGTACGGTCGCAAGAAGACTAAGCCCCAGATGGCCATGTGGCACTACTGCAAGGGAGGAGCATCGTGTTCGGCATATGGGTCTGGCACATCGAACTGCATCTGCACCAGCACTCTGAGCAGCAACGTAGCGTGTATTCCACTGACCCCAAACCATCACCACTTGAGACTTCAGTGGTGGCAAACGAGAGTTCATTAGAGGGCAGGGTGGAGGCAAGTTGTATTTTCTGATGAAACCGGTTCTGTCTCGGTGCCAGTTCAAAAATGGTTCAAATGGCTCTGAGCACTATGGGACTTAACATCGGAGGTCATCAGTCCCCTAGAACTTAGAACTACTTAAACCTAACCAACCTAAGGACATCACACACATCCATGCCCGAGGCAGGATTCTTCATCTCCCAGTACCTACTGCAGGTCCGCAGTAATGTTCACGTAATCCACAGCTATCGTGGTGCCTTCAATTACTATGACAGGTCCCACTGAACCCCAAGTAAATTTCCCCAATAGGACAACATTGTCTCTATCGGCCTGCATACATTCGCTTGTATAACGGCTTATCCGGATACGACCATCGACCTGGTGTATTAAGGAAGTTCATCCGACCAGGTGACACGTTTTTATTTATTCGTGATCCACTCTCAATTATGCAGCGATCACTGCAATCGCAATTAACGATGTCGATAGTTCAACGCGGAACCCCATGTTCAACAATGTACATTGTACAGTGTCTTCCAAACACGTGCGCCTACTCCAGCATTGCCCTCTGTCGACAGATATGTCACAGACATCTGCCTGTCCTACTTTACATAGCGGACAAGACTGAGCCCTCCACGTTAAGTGATGAGACGTGTACGTCCAACATGTGTCTCGCCTACTCCTGGTTTCACTGCCTTTCAACCTCTTTCCGTAGATTCTCACCACAGGAGGACGCGAACAACCGATCAGCTTTGACGTTTCCGAATGCTCGTTTCGAGGCGACGGGCCATAATAATGTGCCTTCTGTCGAAGCCGTTTACATCAGTAGATATTCTCATTTGCTTTCCGTATCATCGCTAGAATGAGTACACATCCGTCTCCGCTACTCTACTTTCCTTACCCCGTCTCTTGCCCGTAGCACATCAGGCAGCATTCAATCTCACGATTGACAGTAGTCGTATAGTTTCGTTTCATCAGTGTATAATATATATATATATATATATATATATATATATATATATATATATATATATATATATATATATATATAAGGCAATGTCCCGACTGGCTGACTCACTCACTCACTAACTCTCACTCAGTCAATGACTAATCATCGCTTAGCCCAAACCACCAAGGATAGAAACTTGAAATTTACGGATGGTGTTGATCTTACACTTAGGGGTCGCTTAAAAACGCCTTTCTCGTAATTCCACCCCTAAGAGAGTGAAATACGGGTTGAAATATTTTTCGAAAATATTCCGCTATTAAGGCAATTTTGAAGCTAGACCTACGAAAATTGGTATTTGGTTTCTCGATCAGAAACAAAGAAATTCGTATTTCAGCATTTTAAGAAATTTAACTCTTTGTGAAGATAAATCATTATTAAAGAACTACTACAGTAATTTTAAAGCTACATTTATGAAAACTGGTATTTAACTTCTCGGTTACAAATTAAAAAAATACGTGAAGATAAATCATTATTAAAGAACTACTACAGTAATTTTAAAGCTACATTTATGAAAACTGGTATTTAACTTCTCTGTTATAAATTTAAAAAATACGTGTTTCATTATTTTTGAAAATTCAACCCCTAAGGGTGTGAAATAGGAGACAAAATATTTTGTGAAATATTTCATTATGAACGCATTTTCAAAGCTAAATCTATGAGAATTTGCATTTGGCTTCTCGGTTAGTAAAAAAAATGCTTGTGTCACAGTTTTGGAGATTCAGGCCCTATCGGGGTGCAATAGAGGACGAAATTATCTATGGAAATATTTAATTATTCAAGCCTTTTTAAGCTACAGTTATGGAAATTTGTATTTGGCTTCTTTGTTAGGTTCAAATGGCTCTGAGCACTATGGGACTTAACATCTGTGGTCATCAGTCCCCTAGAACTTCGAATTACTTAAACCTAACTAACCTAAGGACATCACACACGTCCATGCCCGAGGCAGGATTCGAACCTGCGACCGTAGCGGTCACGCGGTTCCAGACTGAAGCGCCTAGAACCGCACGGCCACACCGGCCGGCTTCTTTGTTAGGAATAAAAAAAATACGCAGGTCGCTGTTTTTGGAAATTCAGTCCCTAATCGAATGAAACAGGAAGTGAGATGTCTTACGAGAATGTTTCATTGTGAAGGTATTTTTAGAACTGAATGTATGAAAAGTGGTGTTTGGCTTCTCAGAAGTGAAAGAAATACGTATTTCGTTGTTTTTAGGATTTCAACCACCAAGGAGAGAAATAGGGCCAGACTGATTCACTGACTCATCATCGTCCACTCGAAACCGATAAGGAGAGAAACTTGAAATCTGGACAGGGTGCGTACATTATACTGTAGGTATCGTTTAAGAAGTGATTGTTCGAAATTCAGTTGCTAAAGGAGATGTAATAGGGGATGAAAGTCTTTTTGAAAATACGTCGCTATTAAGGCAATTTTGAAAATAGAACTACGAAAATTGGTGTTTGGTTTCTCGTTTGGAAAAAAAATACTTGTTTCAGTGGTTTTGGAAATTCATCCCCTTAAGGGAGTGAAGTAGGGGTCAAATTATTAAGAAAATATTTCGTTATATTAAAAGATTTTAAAAGCTAAAGGACCATGCTTCTGCGGTCTCATATCAGAAGGTGTTGCAATTTTTAAATAAAATAAAAATTTGATTAAATAAAAACAAAAAAAGAGTCTGTGCAGACCATGCAGACACTGCGAGCGAAGTCGGGCGGTAAGCTAGTTGCTAACATTACTACACCAGAAAATTACAACCAGAAAGGAAGAAATGCAGCTCTGTTAGATGGAACAAGAGATTTTCGCCAGACGGGAAACACAGGAAGAAGAACAAAAAGGCTTAGATGCAGTTTATTAGCGTTTTCATTCGATAATTTTTGCCACACGTTGCATTGAAACATAAAGCATGAGGCGAGGCGCGTGCGGCCGGTGGACGGTGTATTGATACGCAGCCTGCTGTGTCGTGCGTCAGATTGGAGCACAGATAGAAGCAATCGCCTTTAGGCTGCAGTCAGGCAGGAGAGGCAGTGCATCGGCCTGGAACAACTCTTCCTGCGTCATATCTCCAGGAATATCAGCCTTCTAAAACAGGAACAGCCTCAGATCAATGGCGCCTGCTATTTATGTGGGCCGTCACTGGCAGCAAATTCATCTGCCGCTACATGGCAGGAAAGCTGTACTGCCAAATCAAGCATCTTTGTTGCAGGCGGTCTGCACCCCAGTTTGTCAGAGAAATACACAATAGCTGCGGCGTAGTGTGTTGTTTCAGAATTAGATGGCAGTTCAATAACAAGCATGAAATCAGTTCTCAGTCTACATATTGAAATGTGCATGCGACTAGGGCCACCGGCCGCTTGGTGCACGTCATTTTGGGAAGGGCTATGCAACAATTCTGTCACAGTTGCAGTACATGTATTTTGGCGACTAGTTTCGAACATACTGGTTCATTCTCAAGCCTGATCTACTGAGGCTGCACAGAAAGTGCTTCATCTTAATGGCAATCATCTAAAATTGGCATTACACAATGCCTGTAGATAAACGTCACAATGTACGCACGCTCACTACACAACCCAGAATCAGACCGATATAAACCTGAAATTTATTAAGTTGAAAATCTATCTAGAAATATTGAGAAAATAATTATTTAAATAACAGTAAATTTTTAATAAACCACATTTTTAAATCAGACTAAAAAGTATAAAATAATTTATTGTAGCCCCATACTGATGTATAACCCACACAGGCAGTTCTGAAAATTTGTGATTGTGAATTTTAAGATTTATAACGAAAAACGTGGGGCGGATGCAATATGTAACTGAAGCATCAAGTGTCTATCTCATAAGAACTGTCTGTTGCATAGTACTGTGTGGAATTAGGTATCAACATGAGGCTAGGATGAACTATTTTATACTTTTTACTCCAATTTGGGAACGCTGTATATAAAAAATTATTTTTATTTAAGTAATTATTTTTGAACAGCTCTGAGAGGATTTTTGCATAGCTAGGTTAATAATTGGCTCCTTTTACCGACCTCCCGACTCAGCAGCATTAGTGGCAGAACAACTGAGAGAAAATTTGGATTACATTTCACATATATTTTCTCAGCATGTTATATATAGTCTTAGGTGGAGATTTCAATTTACCAGATATAGACTGGGACACTCAGATGTTTAGGAAGGGTGGTAGGGACAGAGCATCGAGTGACATTATACTGAGTGCACTATCCGAAAATTACCTCGAGCAATTAAACAAAAAACCGACTCGTGGAGATAACATCTTGGACCTACTGATAACAAACAGACTCGAACTTTTCGACTCTGTATGAGCAGAACAGGGTATCAGTGATCATAAGGCCGTTGCAGCATCCCTGAATATGGAAGTTAATAGGAATATGAAAAAAGGGAGGAAGGTTTATCTGTTTAGCAAGAGTAATAGAAGGCAGATTTCAGACTACCTAACAGATCAAAACGAAAATTTCTGTTCCGACACTGACAATGTTGAGTGTTTATGGAAAAAGTTCGAGGCAATCGTAAAATGCGTTTTAGACAGGTACGTGCCGAGTAAAACTGTGAGGGACGGGAAAAACCCACCGTGGTACAACAACAAAGTTAGGAAACTACTGCGAAAGCAAAGAGAGCCTCACTCCAAGTTTAAACGCAGCCAAAACCTCTCAGACAAACAGAAGCTAAACGATGTCAAAGTTAGCGTAAGGAGGGCTATGCGTGAAGCGTTCAGTGAATTCGAAAGTAAAATTCTATGTACAGACTTGACAGAAAATCCTAGGAAGTTCTGGTCTTACGTTAAATCAGTAAGTGGCTCGAAACAGCATATCCAGACACTCCGGGCTGATGATGGCATTGAAACAGAGGATGACACGCGTAAAGCTGAAATACTAAACACCTTTTTCCAAAGCTGTTTCACAGAGGAAGACCGCACTGCAGTTCCTTCTCTACATCCTCGCACAAACGAAAAAATGGCTGACATCGAAATAAGTGTCCAAGGAATAGAAAAGCAACTGGAATCACTCAACAGAGGAAAGTCCACTGGACCTGACGGGATACCAACTCGATTCTACACAGAGTACGCGAAAGAACATGTCCCCCTTCTAACAGCCGTGTACCGCAAGTCTCTAGAGGAACGGAGGGTTCCAAATGATTGGAAAAGAGCACAGGTAGTCCCAGTCTTCAAGAAGGGTCGTCGAGCAGATGCGCAAAACTATAGACCTATATCTCTGACGTCGATCTGTTGTAGAATTTTAGAACATGTTTTTTGCTCGAGTATCATGTCGTTTTTGGAAACCCAGAATCTACTATGTAGGAATCAACATGGATTCCGGAAACAGCGATCCTGTGAGACCCAACTCGCTTTATTTGTTCATGAGACCCAGAAAATATTAGATACAGGCTCCCAGGTAGATGCTATTTTTCTTGACTTCCGGAAGGCGTTCGATACAGTTCCGCACTGTCGCCTGATAAACAAAGAAAGAGCCTACGGAATATCAGACCAGCTGTGTGGCTGTATTGAAGAGTTTTTAGCAAACAGAACACAGCATGTTGTTATCAATGGAGAGACATCTACAGACGTTAAAGTAATCTCTGGCGTGCCACAGGGGAGTGTTATGGGACCATTGCTTTTCACAATATACAGGGTGATTCAAAAAGAATACCACAACTTTAAAAATGTGTATTTAATGAAAGAAACATAATATAACCTACTGTTATACATCATTACAAAGAGTATTTAAAAAGGTTTTTTTTTCACTCAAAAACAAGTTCAGAGATGTTCAATATGACCCCCTCCAGACACACGAGCAATATTAACCCGATACTCCAACTCGTTCCACACTCTCTGTAGCATATCAGGCGTAACAGTTTGGATAGCTGCTGTTATCAGACATTGTGACGGTTGACTTTTCCGTTAGTGTAGAAAGTTGCTTCATCACTAAACACAATCTTTGAAACGAAAGATTCATCTGTTTCCATTTGAGCAAGGATAAAATCAAAGAAATCGATTCTTTTAATCTTATCAGCTGCAGACAGTGCTTGAACCAATTTCAGACGATAGGGTTTCATAACTAACCTTTTTCGTAGGACTCTCCATACAGTTGATTGTGGAATTTGCAGATCTCTGCTAGCTCTGCGAGTCGATTTTCCTGGGCTGCGAACAAATGCCTGCTTGCTGGATGCGTACTACATTTTCATCACTCGTTCTCGGCCGTCCAGAACTTTTCCCATTCTCTGTAAACTGTTTATACCAACGTTTAATACACCACCTATCAGGAGGTTTAACACCATACTTCGTTCGAAATGCACGCTGAACAACTGTCGTCGATTCACTTCTGCCGTACTGAATAACACAAAAAGCTTTCTGTTGAGCGGTCGCCATCTTAGCATCAACTGACGCTGACGCCTAGTCAACAGCGCATCAAGCGAACAAATGTACAACTAAATGAAACTTTATAGCTCCCTTAATTCGCCGACAGATAGTGCTTAGCTCTGCCTTTTGTCGTTGCAGAGTTTTAAATTCCTAAAGTTGTGGTATTCTTTTTGAATCACCCTGTATATAAATGACCTAGTAGATAGTGTCGGAAGTTCCATGCGGCTTTTCGCGGATGATGCTGTAGTATACAGAGAAGTTGCAGCATTAGAAAATTGTAGCGAAATGCAGGAAGATCTACAGCGGATAGGCACTTGGTGCAGGGAGTGGCAACTGTCCCTTAACATAGACAAATGTAATGTATTGCGAATACATAGAAAGAAGGATCCTTTATTGTATGATTATATGATAGCGGAACAAACACTGGTAGCAGTTACTTCTGTAAAATATCTGGGAGCATGCGTGCGGAACGATTTGAAGTGGAATGATCATATAAAATTAATTGTTGGTAAGGCGGGTACCAGGTTGAGATTCATTGGGAGAGTGCTTAGAAAATGTAGTCCATCAACAAAGGAGGTGGCTTACAAAACACTCGTTCGACCTATACTTGAGTATTGCTCATTAGTGTGGGATCCGTACCACATCGGGTTGACGGAGGAGATAGAGAAGATCCAAAGAAGAGCGGCGCGTTTCGTCACAGGGTTATTTGGTAACCGTGATAGCGTTACGGAGATGTTTAATAAACTCAAGTGGCAGACTCTGCAAGAGAGGCGCTCTGCATCGCGGTGTAGCTTGCTCGTCAGGTTTCGAGAGGGTGCGTTTCTGGATGAGGTATCGAATATATTGCTTCCCCCTACTTATACCTCCAGAGGACATCACGAATGTAAAATTAGAGACATTAGAGCGCTCACGGAGGCTTTCAGACAGTCGTTCTTCCCGCGAACCATACGCGACTGGAACAGGAAAGGGAGGTAATGATAGTGGCACGTAAAGTGCCCTGCGCCACACACCGTTGGGAGGCTTGCGGAGTATAAATGTAGATGTAGATGTAGATGTAGACAAAGTGCCGTACAGGTAACTGATGTTAAAAATCGTTACGAAATAAAGGAGCACTTGAAGATGATTAGAACTTGAAAATTAAGAACAACATTTTAGATTTTAATGTTCTGTCGCAATGACGTCATTAGAGATGAAGCACAAACTCTGAAATGAGAAATGTTGTACGGGAACTGTCTTTGCTTTAGCTGTAAACGATTTAAGGAAACCTGAAACCTATATCTGGATGTCGGCATGGTTATATGAACCGTCGTCCTTCTAAACACGAGTCCAGTCCAGTGTCTTATTAGTACACCAACCCCCGGTTCAGAGCTTGGTGCAAAGGCATCGCAGAATTACCCTCAGTATCAATTATTGTGACGTAATGTGTGTAAGTAGACTAAGCCTCCACGTCGTACTTTTAAAAGATATGTAATCAGTTACGAAAGTCAAGTACCAACAAACATCTCACCGCCGCGCGGGGTAGCCATGAGGTCTAGGGCACTTTGCCACGGTACGCGCGGCTCCCCCCTTCGGAGGTTCGAGTTCTCCTTCGGGCATGGGTACGTGTGTTGTCCTTAGCGTAAGTTAGTTTAAGTTAGATTAAGTAGTGTATAAGGCTAGGGACCGATGACCTCAGCAGTTTGGTCCCATAGGACCTTACCACAAATTTCCAAAGCCATCTCACCCGAACAATTGTAGGTAGAATTACCACATAAACATAGTTGAGGGGAAGGCAGATGTTAAACTGAGATTTGTTGGAGAATGCTAGTGACTTGCGGTGCACACACATTATAAGAACGTATATATGTTACTATGTATATATGTGTGTTCCACATCTCCTAAACCAATGGACCGGTTTCAACCAAACTTGGTGCAAAAATCACTTACTTGTCTGGAAAGAATCGCTGTGGAACTAAGAACCACTAACCTGTCAAAGGTGTAGAGGTGGTGGTGATAAAAGATGTGTAGCCCAAGGAGGGCAAAGACGCAGTCTTTATTAACTTTATCTCCCTGGCAACCCCCCCCCCCCCAAAAAAAAAAGGATGAAAGGAATGAAGTTTATTGTTTCTTACATTTTCACTTGAAAAAAAGAGACAGCATTGGTCGTATATTTTTTACTATTGCAAAATCGATTTTCTGTCACTGAGTGACCATCTTCAGTGCTATATTGTATAACTTAAATTGGGATGCACTGTTGTCACTAAGCTTACGGCGATCACATAGAGTCTATGTGATCGCCGTAAGCTTAGTGACAACAGTGCATCCCAATTTAAGTTATACAATATAGAACTGAAGATGGTCACTCAGTGACAGAAAATCGATTTTGCAATAGTAAAAAATATACGACCAATGCTGTCTCTTTTTTTCAAGTAAACCTGTTATCTGGTCGTGGTGCACAGGACAACATGGAGTCGCCAATCAATTACATTTTCACTATTCTTGGAGTAATACTGCCACAGAAGACATAACGTTTTAATTTATTATTTCTTTACTTCTAACTGCATTCGTGACGCATTTTGTAGACAGTATTCACATGTATTACTGAATTCACCAGCAAAACTACAGCATTGTACGTCACATAGGTATGATGTCATGAAAACCGAGATGCGTGACTAATTGCAGCATAATGCATGACTTCCTTCCTACTGACTCTATTCACAACACTTGTCTGTATATGCTGCTGAAAGTATGTACTAAAGTATATCATTTTACGACTCAATGTTTAGTAAATATAACGTCATAAACACTGAGCTACGTGAAAACGAAACTGCAGAGCGAAATTCACTAGTGATACAAGTGATCTATGTGTACAGATATGTGTGAAGAATGCTAAATATGTGTGAAATATATGCGACACGCGCCTACACGGGCAAACCCACGAATGAAAAGCTCCTCTTGAATCCGTGGATCAATTTCAACCACACGTAGAACACATTCTAGTTATTATCTGGAAAGAAATACAGTGGGGGCAAGAACTGGCATCCTCCTATTGGGGTAGGGGTGATAACGTGGCGAGAAAAGAGGTTAGGAGGAAATGGGCGAACAGAGAAGGGGAAGGAATATACGTAGACAGAGTGGGGGAAGAGGAGATGGGCAGAGCGAGGGAAGGGGTAGATGGACAGAAAGAGAAGAGGAAGAGATGGATAGAGAGAGGAAAGAGGTGGAGACGGACAAAGAAAGGAAAGAGGAGGTGGACAGAGAGGGGGAGAGGAAGGGATAGTTAAACAGAGAGGGGGGAAGAGCAGAAGAACAGAGAAAGGGGGTGAAGGAGATGGCTAGAGGGAGGGACCACGAGCAGTGGTAGGAGGAGATGGAAGATGGGTGGAGGAGCAGAATGACAGGTGAGGGAGGAGCAGATGGGCAGAGAGAGGTGGGAGGAGAAGATAGAGAGAAGTGTAGGAGAAGATGGACAGTGAGAGGGACAGGAGGAGAGAGACAGAGAGAAGTGTAGGAGAAGATGGACAGAGATAGGAGCAGGAGGAGAGAGACAGAGAGAGAGGGGGTAGAGGAGATGGACAGAGAGGGGCGAGGAAAAGAGGCGATGGACAAAAAAGAGGGCGGGAAAGATAGATAAATAGAAGATTTGAATAAATACACACCTGGGCCATGCCGGGTAATGAGCTAGTAGATTGTAATAGTGTATTATTTAAATGCATCCAGTACTTCTTAGAGATGGTTGCAAATGTTATAGAGAACGAGTAATTATAACAAACTGCTCTCATGGCGAACACTGTGACTAATTTTCTGTCATATGCAACCAATTTTTATCGTATAGAGCTGCCGATATATGACACTGACCTCGTTTTATTTAAATAAAACTATATACTTTTTCTGTGTCGTTAATCCTAGAAAAAGGATTCGGTGTCATAGTATTTGAAAAATCTGAACACACAGTAACAAGATAACAGCGCGGCAAACGGTTGTCCCACGGCCATAAGATAAGGTCCCACAAACGTCAGCCGCACAGTACCAAATGCAAGCAAACTCGTAACTCAGGTGCGCTTCGTGTGTTTATTTTCACGACTGTTATACAAAGTATTCTAAATGTTAACCTCGAGCTTGACGTATGATATTCCGGTAAATATTACTGCACCTTAAATTTCATCTAAATTATCGCAGCACAGCCCTAGTTATATGACATGAAATATCCTCAGGCGTTGTCGGTGTTTCCTTGCAGACTTTTCGTTTTAATTTTCCCTCCAGATTACGGTCCACAGATGTTAATTCTATTAACGTGCCTACCATTTTGTGTATCCCGAAAGATCTGACAATACTCTATGAGTTAGGTTTGTAATTTTTCTCAGCTAGCGAGAATTTTCAATCGACCAGTAGTGCATGTTGCGAATATTGACTTGCGCATGGTCGGTAAACGATGCTTCATCCGTAAATAAGACCCTACGAAGAAAACCTAATCACTTTGGAGTTTTCGTAGAAATTATTTGGAGATTCTGAAAGTCAGTGCCATGATGTTTTTGATGGAACGAAATCTCAAATGGATGAATTGCGCTGAAATGTAGTACTCACTGAGTTCTCCCTTTGCTGATAACACTCGCTCATTCAAACTGTCTCTTGCCTGCTGCTAAAATGTTACTTGCATTTCTCTTATCGGTTTCTGTTCTTTTTCGCTGGCGTATTTTATTCTTCACGCTTCTCGCTTTTTGAATATATTTACAATGTTTGCAAAGACAGATCATGAGGGCTTGGCTCGTGGTACTGGTTTGCGGCGCTGTTATTTGCTAATATTTGATCAAGTTTCACACACGTAATGTCAAGGCTCTTTCAGATGTCACAGTTTCATTAAAAATAACCAAGTCGGTTTAATAATTCAGCACCTATAAACGTTAATAATGACCTGTGTACGCAGAAAATTCGACACATTGTCCGAAAAATACACTTAGAGATAGTTATTCCTTCTGGGTACATTTGGAATGGCCTATATAAATCTGCAACTTCAATGTAGAGCTCATGGCAGCCATATAATGGTATTTTGTAGAGTTTCCAGTTTCGAACATTGTGGAAGAAATCTGATCATTGGTAAGACGATACACGATGTAATCTGAACGAAAGCGAGAGTACCTGTAGACATAAGTCAATTTTTACGCGATCTTATATTTCCAGCCCGAGATAGTTTAACACTGACCACGTACAGTAGCTAACTTAATTAAATACTCTCGTTTAAAGAAAGTGGCTTCAGAGTTAAGTATCCTGGGATGAGAACGTGTTATGAACAAACTAGAGCTTCTTGTGAACATGACAGCAGCAACGATAATACCCATTCAAAGTAATGGATAAATATACATTTCTTTCAGTAAAATTTTAAATCTACACAATGTAATTTGAACGAAAGAAGGAGTACCTGCAGATATAAATTAACTTTAACACTGTCTTCCATTTCCATGGCCGAGCTATTTTAACACTGCCCACATACAGTAGATAATTTAATTTAATATTCTCGTTTAACACAAGTGGCTCCAGCGGTAAGTGTCCCGAGGAGAGAACGTGTTTTGAATAAAGTAGAGCTTCTTATGAACACGACAGCAGCAACGATAACACCCTTTCAAAGTAATGGACGAATATAATTTTTTTGCAGCAAAATTTTAAATCTTAATTTTTATTCTGTATCGCAGTCTCGCATGTTAGACTTCAGATTTCAAAAAACATGCGTAGTTAACTTTTAAGGCCCACTTAGAGCCCGCCTAAGTAAACACACAAAATCAGAAAAGTATGCTCGGCCTCCTGAAGCAGCCCTGGCGCTTCCATCCATTCCTAGATTCCAGGTCGGCTGGCCGGCCAGCTCCATCTATGTTTCAGCAGAGGCACAAGGAATGTAGTGGGGCTTCACAGCCAGTGTCTATTACATCGCTACCCTATGGCCGACTCGTTCTTCCGTAACCATAGAAACAATCCAATCGTGCCAATATCAACACTTCTCACCGCTAATGTAATTCAGGGTGTTTTACGTGTAAAGCAACCTCCTTCGTAAACGATTTAAGATGCCTAATGGCAGTTTTCGGAATATGTCAGTATTTTACGAGCGAGTACCGTATTGAACTGTTAAACGTCCATCGGAGCCGAGGTAATCAGTGATGGATCTTCAGCACGTTATGAACAAGGATGACAAAGCAAATCGGCTGCGTCCTTCTCAGAGAAATCATTCTGGCATTAATTTTTGTTGACTAAGAAACTCTATATCGTAATAGGTGGACAGCATTTCATACCCCTCTTCACTTGAATACGCGTCCATATTCCTAACAACTACTTCACGTCGTTCAGTTATAAACTATAAGAGCACAGCTGTGGTGAACGCTTCAATACCGCATGGTCTTGCCATGAATATGTGTCTAGGTTGCATACTGTACTGTATGGGACAATTGCTGGCGAAAGTATACGCAATACAAAACAACAGGGACCGTCAGTAACACACAGGACAGGTGCCCGAGGCTATGAGGCTATTCGAAGATAGATGCTGCAGTTAAATCATCTTATTGATCTGTTGTTACAAATTTCAGGTTACAAGAAATGAGGAGCGAATTCGTGACAAATCGTGTTTCCGATTGCGTCTTTGACCGTGGAAGTTGATGACAGCCATGTGCACAAGACGATAGTGTACCGAGTGCCGTTTTCGACTCTTCCTTTTCAACCTTCATGGTGGATTGAAGAACAGGAATCTTGGAAATAGGTGCCAGGAAGTGGTTTCAGCTATATCGGCAGCACAGAATTATGCTTCGTGTTATCGACACTAGAAAGAGAGAAAAATTTTAACTGCCTCAGTTATTGTAGCTGGTCTACGCGAAGAACGACGAGGTTGTATGGAACTCTAAATAATGTTGTCCTTCAGTCATTAGTACTTAGGTACGTAAAGTTTCAAAAGGCGACATAATGACGGTTTCGTAGTATAATGGGATGAAAAGTATTAATTCACTTGATAGTCAATTCTGAGCGAATAAAATCTAAACTCATAGCAACATATAATGTGAAATGAGTAAAAGCAGCGAAGGCGGTGAGATATGCTCTTTCCTCAAAAGAAGTTTCTTTCGAGAGAAAATGAAAGCGATGGTTCCGATGGGCAGACATTCGGAGAGAGAAAGCGGAGACGTGTACAATGAAGTTTAACATCAAGAAGAGTGAGTGGTCCACTGTAGTGGAAAGGTGACTGGGGAGAGAAAAGAACTTGCGAAGCCATTACACAAGTTAAGTTCCAGGTGTGAGGGAAACCGGCGGAAGATTCCCATGGGGAAGTATGCTGTTGTGGTTCAGAAAGGTCCAAGTTTGTAGGTGTAATATAAGAAATGCCACGGAAAGTTCTAAACAACTTTCATCAGACGTTGATTGTGTAAAGGGTTATGAAGCAGCCTTTGTAAACGAAAAGATAAAGAAAAGTGAATCAAAACGTGGCTGTAGGTGTACTGACATCTGCGTTTTAGTCGAGGCCAACAGCGGAAATAAATCTGTGTGTGTGTGTGTGTGTGTGTGTGTGTGTGTGTGTGTGTGTTTGTGTGTGTGTGTGTTTTGCGTAACCAGTAAATGATGTCTTTTCTGATATAAATAATTTGCGGATTCTTGACTAAATCAGTTTCAGTGTTGTATAATTGACAGATATATTAAAGCGTTATTTGTCCCATCATTGTGAAGTTAAACTCACAATGCGCCATAAGCGATTTTCAAACGTAGCCGGACACAAAGTTTATAGTAGCAGTCACGACGTGAGAAACGTGAAAATGTTGTGTTTGATGGATTACTCGTATATGGATGACAAACATATAATGAAATCGTAACTTCTAAACTGTGGTCGTGAGGTATTGCACCTTTTTTTAATCAAAGAAATAAATCTACTTTACTGATCTTGACACACAAGGGACTCATGCAAACGAAACATTGCAGTGTACATTTTTTAATCGATTGTACGACAATAAAGTGTTGCTTTTCAATTCAATAAACTTTACCAACAGCCGTACACTTGAACATATTTTATTTTAAAAGAAAGCAGTTGCCTCAATTCATTTTGCCATCTTCAGGCCCATGCATAATAAAAGAGTATTCGTGTAGTAATGTAAGGATGTACAAATCAGATTTACAAGACGTGACAGGTAATCATAATGCCGTTTAAGATTAAGAATGATGAAAGTATTGGTGTTAAGCTTAAGCGGTATGATGGTGACCTGTCACATCATGTAAACTTGATTTGTACATCCATATATTACTACATGTGTACTCTTTTATTGTGCAGGGGCCTGAAGATGGCAAAATTAATTGCCGAAACCGGTTGCTTTTAAAATAAAATAAAGTATCTTAAAGTGTACGGCTGTTCGTAAAGTTTATTGAATTGAAAAGTACGTACCAGCCGATGTCCTCTGGCCGTAATGGGCCAACAGAGATGAAGTGTTGCTGTTGATGACTATACTTACGGGGATTTTGGAATAATAGTGGAAGCTATTTATAGATAGAAAGCGTTAATAACACTGTTCGGAGGCGATTTTGTATTAGACTGGTGGTTGCGTATTTTTCGCTAATTCCTGTTGTCAGTTCTAAAAAGACAATTTGTTTTTTATCGCGCTGTACGATTAACGTGTGACACTATTTCCAAATATAGGAAATAGTTTCATTTTGAGTTGATCATAGTGGATGCTTTCTACGTGTTATCCATTAGTTACTTGGAATTTGGAAATTTGTGGTAAGTTCCTATGGGACCAAACTGCTAAGGTCATCGGTCCCTAGGCTTACACACTACTTAATCTAACTTAAACTAACTTACTCTAAGGACAACACACACACACACACAGCCATGCCCGAGGAAGGACTCGAACCTCCAACGGGGGTAGCCTCGCGAACCTTGGAAAGGCGCCTTCGATCGCACGGCTACCCCGCGTGGCATTAGTTACTTCGGATGTATTGTGTAGAGTTGTTTGTTTACCGTGAAACAAATTTTTGTATTAGAGGCTCATCATTTCTGTGCATCCTGTGTGTAATAACAAGATCGTGTTAGAGTTTCATGATCAATTGTAGTAAAACTTAGACGCTCTTATTCAAATACATTTTCTTCTACGTATCTACATCTACTTCTACATATGTACTCCGCTAGCCACCAATCGGTGTGTGGCAGAGGGTACAATTCCTACCAAAGTCATATTCCTCCCCCCCCCCCCCCCCCCTGTGTTTCACTCGGATCGCGCGAGGGTAAAACGACTGTCTGAACGCCGCAGTACGAGCTCTAATTTCCCTTATCTTTGAATGGTGATCATTGCACCATTTGAAAGTTGGTGGTAATAATATATGCTCTACATCCTCGGAGAAGATCAGATTTCGGAATTTAGTGAGCAACCCCTTCCGTTTCGCGCGTCGTCTATCTGCAAGTGTGTCCCACTTCAAACTTTCTATGAGATTTGTAACGCTCTCGCGATGGCTAAATGTACCAGGCACGAATCTTGCCGCTCTTCTTTGGACCTTCTCAATCTCTTGAATCAGACCCAACTGGTAAGGGTCCCATACAGACGAACAGACGAACAATACTCTAAGAGAGGGGACTGATGACCACAGATGTTAAGTCCCATAGTGCTCAGAGCCAATACTCTAAGACTGGAGGAACTAACATATTGTAAGCAATTTCCTTTGTTGAAGGACTACGTCGCTTCAGGATTCTATGAATAAACCGCAATTTACAGTTCGCCTTGCCCGTTACTTGTGCAATCTGATCATTCCATTTGAGATCATTTCGAATAGTCACATCCAGGTACTTGACGGATGTTACCGCTTCCAGGGACTGGGCATTTATTTTGTACTCGTACATTAATGGGGATTTTCGCCTTGCTATACGCATTAGGTTACACTTACTAATAATGAGAGATAAGTGCCAATCATTACACTGCATTTATTTTCTGCAAATTCTCATTGATTTGTTCACAACTTTCATGTGATATTACTTTCCTGCAGACTACAGCATCATCGGCAAACAGTCTAATGCGCCTGTCAATACCATCAACTAGATCGTTTATGTAAATCGTAAAAAGCAGTGGACCGATTACGCTGCCCTAAGGCACACCTGAAGTTACGCTTGTTTCTGTTGAAGTCACCCCATTCAGGACGACATACTGCTCTCTGTCTGTTAGAAAACTCTCTATCCAACCGCATATGTCAACGGATAGACCGTAAGCGCCCACTTTTTGGAGCAAGGGACTGTGCGGAACAGAGTCGAACGCCTCTCGAAAGTCGAAAAATATGGCATTAACTTGGGAGCCAGTATCTAGAGGCTGTTGCATATCATACACAAAGAGGCCCAGCTGTGTCTCGCATGACCGCTGTTTCCTAAAATCGAGCTGGTTTCTGCAGATGAGATTCTCAGAGTCTAGAGAGGTCATTATTCCTGAACACAAAATATGTTCCATGATTCTACAACAAATCGATGTCAGTGAAATTGGCCTGCAATTATGTGCATCCGATTTTCTACCCTTTTCATAGATTGCTGTGACATGGGCCTTCTTCCAGTCCAGTGAAACTTTCCGCTGCCCCAGTGATCTCTGATAGATGACTGATAAGAATGGTGCTTTATTTGCAGCATAGTCAACATATAATCAGGTCTCTGCGAAGCCACACAAAAGTAGTATTCCGTATCATAGTCATTGGTATAAAAACTAACAGAAATGTGCTCAAGAATCGAAAGGATTCTTGACAGCTTTCTTGTTCGTTGAACTGAAGGCAAACATTCTCCTCAAGGGAGAGGCAGAGAATAAGTTAAGTCGGTGTTTCTTCGGAAGTGGAAAATTTAATGAAAATTAAAGATCTGCCTGGACAAACTATAACTTACTGGAATCGACAGCAAACTATTTTGTGACAACAAGTGTTGTTCGTCTGGAAAATATATCCTTGGATACGTGACAACCCAATGCATCATTTGCCAAATTGATTGCCGTATTTAGATGGGGACATTATACTTTATAACGTCAGAAGCAGAACTAGGTGCTTCTACGTTTAAGCAGTGCAGTCGCTGAAAACTGGGATATAAATACTGGAACACAGAGTACAACGGAAAGACTTTCAAGCTCCTTCGATACAGAGTACTCAATATGCATCGGCGAATATGAGTAATTTGCAAGTAGTGTGGCGTAGTGAACAAGCTGACGTTACTTAATAGAGGCAAGTCCTCCAGTGTGGACTGTATACTAGTTAGGTTCCTTTCAGAGTATCCTGACGAAACAGTTCCATACTTAGCAATCGTATACAACCGCTCGCTCGACGAAAGATCCGTACGTAATGACTGGAAAGTTGCACAGTTCACATCGATACTCGAGAACAGAAATAGGAGTAATCCCCTGAATTAAATGCCAGTGTAACTGGCCTCGGTTTGCAATAGAACTTTAGAAAGATACTATGAATTACGTTGAAGAAAACGGTCTACTTAGACATTACCAGAGTGGGTTCAGAAAATATCGTTCTTGGGAAACACAATTAGCTCTTTATTGCTACAAACTACAGAGCTCTATTGGCAGGACAGTTCAAACTAATTCCATATTTCTATATTTGCAGAAGGCTTTTGATTACATACCTCTGCCGCCCGGGGTAGCCGCGCGGTCTCAGGCGCCTTGCACGCTCCACGCGGCTCCCCCCGTCGGAGGTTCGAGCCCTCCCTCGGCCATGGGAGCGCGTGTGTGTGTGTGTGTGTGTGTGTGTGTCTGTGTGTGTGTGTGTGATGTCTTTAGGGTAAGTTAGTTTAAGTTAGATTAAGTAGTGCGTAAGCTTAGGGACCGATGACCTCAGCTGTTTGGTCCCATAAGACCTTATCACAAATTTCCAATTTTTACCGTTCCTCACAAGCGGCTCCCAATAAAAATGCATGCCTATGAAGTATCGTCTCAGTTGTGTGAATGGATTCATGATTTTTGCAGTAACTGAAGGAAACTTATCAAATTAAAGAGCTTCCCAAACAAATTTTGTGGGCCCTCTGCCGTCCTTAGTCATTTACCACATACATTAGAAGATGAAACCGAATTGCAAAATGGTTGAGACAAGATATCGGCGTGACAGGAAAAGTGGAAATTGCCACTAAAAATTATAAAAAAGTTAGTTTTCCACACGAATACTAAAGAACCGTCATATACCAAATGAAATGTAGTGTGGAAATCCAACCAACTGTGTTTTATTCGCAGAACAAGATGCAATATATCTTTAAGGTTTTCATATGTTTTCTGCTATTGTAAATACAGTAATTCACCTATACTGTACAGGGAAAAAGACGAATGAGCTCGCTGCACGATTAGCGGATGATGAAAACTGTGGTGCGATTGCTTTCCAGCCAATTGTACAGCGCTGGGGAATTCTTATTTGAGGCAAAGTAGTGATCAGTTGAGCTTTTAGAGAAGGAGATCTGATATTTGTGAATCTGAGAGAAATTATGAAGATGAAAACTTGTTTGTAACAGATGTTATTGATTCTATTGATGGAGAAGATGTTTTGGAGAAATTTTTCAAGGTAACCGATGCATGCGTAAGAGCGAAATGTTTGTTTGTCAGAACTATTAATGGAAAGGAAATCTTTGTCCCTCAGATAACTAATAACATTCATGGTTAGCGTTAATTTGATCTCCTTGTTTTCTTGATGTCACAAATAATGCAATTACTTGGACTGTCTGTAATTTTGTAATGAGAGAATTTCGTAATTATTATGGACTTCTCATGTTGTAAAGTCCTTTTTGACAATAATCAGAGTTTAATTTTTCAAGAACGACTTTCCTCAAAGTAAAACCATCCTCTACCATTCTTAGTAAAGTTTTGAATACTGCACCTTACGCCACAAAAAGCCATAGATTATTTCTGACAAAGAAAAGACAAATTTTTTTGTGCGTAGTTCACTTTTTTCTTTAGCCGCTGCATGTGATGATTTCTATTTACTTTCGAGAACATCAGTACACCAGACACAAAACAACATGCTGATCGTGAGTTAAGTTAGTTTTACTTGAGGACAGGCCTCACTTTGAATTCTTATGTGGAAACAGAATTATCAGGTGTTGTGATAAGCACGCAGATTAATTTACAGTGAACAGTGTAGGTATTCTCAAATAGTTATTTTTCTTCTGAGTAGAGCAGTATTTTATTGAGTTTCCGTTACATAGTCTAACTCAATACACAATTCGTTGCTGTTGGCATTTAATCAGTCTAGATTTCATTATTTCAACTTCACTATTTCACTAAGTTTTATGTCATGACACTGTTCACATGCGCACTAGAATACCGAACAATGCCCCTAAAGGAATATACGCGTTGTCATTACCATAATTATCGTTGCCTGAACTTCGTATCGCATTTCCTTGTAAGGGAGGCTGTAGACATCTTCAGTCTAAAGTAACCTAAGAACTAATTACAGACGCATCAGTCATAAGTAATTCGAGTCAGTATGGACCTAGATGTGTCGACAGCTCGACAGCATTGAGGTTAGATGGAGGGCTGTACGCAAGTTTCCAGACAAGCAACACCTGATGTACTAGCTCGCCTCGTATAATAGATGACATCCGACTTGCATTCGCATCTGCCTGTCTTTTTGTACGCTGAAAGTGGCTGGCAATGAATTCGTATTCGTGAACAGCTGCGTTCAAACCACCGTTCAAACATTCTAGCTGATTGTTTGTGGTTTCAGTAGAGCCAGATGCCTGGGTTGTATTTTAAACAGGCCACGACCGCATCCTTCGCCCATTACGACGCAACTGAGCAAGAGTCCTGACTCCAGTTATTACGGTGACGATGAGACGGATATTTCTAGCAGTTATTCCACATTCCGAACAACCTAAGTAGCGTAAGTCATTCTCAAGGATTTAATTTTCGCATTGATGCAAGATTGGAATCAGGATAGGTGAGACAGACCACCGTGGCGCATTGCTGAACACATGTCTTACTTCACGTGAGTTCGGTTTCGAACGTATCATTTGGGATTCATTTATTTCCCATGCTTAGCCCACTTTATACTTTGAGAAGAAAATTTCAAAGATCGTCTTTCGTGAAACACTTTGCGGTACCTTAGAAATACAGGGTGGTCCATTGATACTGACCGGACCAAATATCTCACGAAATAAGCATCAAACGAAAAAACTTCAAAGAACGAAATTCGTCTAGCTTGACGGGGTAAACCAGATGGTGTTATGGTTGGCCCGCTAGATGGCGCTGCCATAGGTCAAACGGATATCAACTGCCTTTTTTTTTAAACTAGTAACACCCATTTTTTATTACATATTCGTGTAGTACGTAAAGAAATATGAATGTTTTAGTTGGATCACTTTTTTCGCTTTGCGATAGATGGCGCTGTAATAGTCACAAACGTATAAGTACGTGGTATCACGCAACGTTCCGCCAGTGCGGACGGTATTTGCTTCGTGATAGATAACCCGTGTTAAAATGGACCGTTTACCAATTGCGGAAAAGGTCGATATCGTGTTGATGTATGGCTATTGTGATCAAAATGCCCAATGGGGGTGTGCCATGTATGCTGCTCGGTATCCTGCACGACATTATACAACTGTCCGGACCGTTCGCCGGATAGTTACGTTATTTAAAGAAACAGGAAGTGCTCAGCCACATGTGAAGCGTCAACCACGACCTGCAACAAATAATGATGCTCAAGCAGCTGTTCTTGCTGCTGCCGCGGCTAATCCGTACATAAGTAGCAGACAAATTGCGCGAGAATCAGGGATCTCAAAAACGTCGGTGTTGAAAATGCTACATCAACATCGATTGCACCCGTACCATATTTCTATGCACCAGGAATTGCATGGCGACGACTTTGAACGTCGTGTACAGTTCTGCCACTGGGCACAAGAAAATTTACGTGACGATGACAGATTTTTCGCACGCGTTCTATTTATTTAGCGACGAAGCGTCATTCACCAACAGCGGTAACGTAAACCGGCATGATATGCACTACTGGGCAACTGAAAATCCATGATGGCTGCAACAAGTGGAACATCAGCGACTTTGGCGGGTTAATGTATGGTGCGGCATTATGGGAGGAAGGATAATTGGCCCCCATTTTATCGATGGCAATCTAAATGCTGCAGTGTATGCTGATTTCCTACGTGATGCTCTACCGATGTTACTACAACATGTTTCACTGCATGACAGAATGGCGATGTACTTACAACATGATGGATGCCGGCACTTATATCGCGTGCGGTTGAAGCGGTATTGAATAGCATATTTCATGACATCATGACATGTGGATTGGTCGTCGAAGCACCATACCATGGTCCGCACGTTCACCGGATCTGACGTCCCCGGATTTCTTTCTGTGGGGAAAGTTGAAGGATATTTGCTCTCGTGATCCACCGACAAAGCCTGACAACATGCGTCAGCGCATTGTCAATGCATGTGCGAACATCACGGAAGGCGAACTACTCACCGTTGAGAGGAATGTCGTTACACGTTTGGCCAAATGCATTGAAGTTGACGGACATCATTTTGAGCATTTATTACATTAATGTGGTATTTACAGGTAATCACGCTGTAACAGCATGCGTTCTCAGAAATAATAAGTTCACAAAGGTACATTTATCACATTGGAACAACCGAAATAAAATGTTCAAACGTACCTACGTTCTGTATTTTAATTTAAAGAACCTACCTATTACCAACTGTTCGTGTAAAATTGTGAGGCATATGTTTGTGACTATTAAAGCGCCATCTATCACAAAGCGAAAAAAGTGGTACAACTAAAACATTCATATTTCTTTACGTAGTACACGAATATGTAATAAAAATGGGGGTTCCTATTTAAAAAAACACAGTTGATATCCGTTTGACCTATGGCAGCGCCATCTAGCGGGCCAACCATAGCGTCATCTGGTTTCCCCCTTCAAGCTAGACAAGTTTCGTTCTTTGTAGTTTTTTCGTTTCACGCTTATTTCGTGAGATATTTGGCCCGGTCACGATCAATGGACCACCCTGTATATTTACAAAAACTATGAAAATATTAAATGTACCTTAGAAAACCTGCGTGTGCTTGTTTACAATAATGAGTTTGGTATGTCCCTTTGTATATAAAAAGTGATTCACTGAGGCAATTTTGAGACTCATATTGCAAATGACTAACGAAAACTGGTAAATAACGCTTCATTTCTGATAGAGATGAGAGTTAATATTTTCTGCGTAATGATGTGTGTGTGAAAAAACTTCTTTCTGCTTTCGGAGGACTATACTTAGCAACAGAACAAGGTCCGAAACTGAAGATGAGGGTCATCGAATAAAATCAGTATACGTCTTCAAGTAGGATAATGTATTTTTATGATACAATATAAGAAAAAAGTTGGGTTAGCAAAGGTCATATGCTTCTGTTCACGTTTATGAGAGTTTACGAACAAAGTCTTACCAACAGAAAATAAGGAATATTTCATGAATAAAATTACGGTTACGAAAGCAACAACAGCTGTACAGAGGAAATACATGCAACAACATCTAATCTGTTTTAAAGTAATTTGTTCTACCTGTGATGTGATATGGCTGTAGAATATACTGGTTATACTTAGTGTTGACTGAGTAAGAAAACAACACTACACTACGCTAATCAAAGGATAAGACGTCAGAAGTGAATTTTCTTTAGATTTTCTATTCTTTAATGATTAATTTTGTTCACTTCCATGAAAGTATTAGTGGTTCCATGATAATTTGTGGCGCGATATTTGTAAATGATTTGAAATTTTGCGAAAAGTGTGAAACAAAGCATGGTGTTTAACGGTGCGATTTTTTCTAGTACTGGGAAACTACACAACAGTACAAGTGTGCACCAAGACTTCCTCTGAAATTATCTGGCAGACTAAAACTGTTTACCGGACCTAGACTCGAACTCGGGACCTATGCTTTTCGCGGACAAGTGATCTATCGTAGTGCACTAACCCGTGAAAGGCAAAAGTCCCGAGTTCTAGTATTGGTCCGGCACACAGTTTTAATATGCCAGGAAGTTTAATGTCAACGCATACTCCGCTGCAGAGTGAAAATTTCGTTCTCATGACTTTCTTTATTTCTGTTCTTTCCCAGAACGCGACGATACATTGTTGAACATCTCTGTAGTTTTATATCTTAGATTAGAGTTTAGAAGATCGTGTGAGAGAGAATATGCCGCGTGATTTAACTATTGTATGCGAAGATCGTATGGGATACCCCAATACTCCCGTGCTGCATTTTTTTAAAGTAAGTTGCAAATATTGGGTTAATGCATTTTGATGTTACTTGACTATGAACATTACAAATGATGATTTTCTCTCTTCAAGTGTAATTACTGTTTCGTCTAAAAGCGTACGACATCGCGAGGAAAATTATATACTTTTTTGGAGATCAAAACAGTGAAACAGTAGATTTTCAGATATGGGTGAAGAAGACAATAGAATAAAAGACGTCCTTAATACTGATACTAACAATGGAACACGTATACAAGAACTATAGCAAGAAAATAATCGATTAGGTGAGCAATCATATTCGCATGGTCAGAAAATTTCACTTCGCATAGCCAAAGATGAGCAAATACATTATCTTCAGTAGGAACTTGCTCTGACGTATGTAATGTTGGGAACTGGGAAAGTAAAGATGAGGCGGAGACGAGAATACCATCAGTACATTACGAGTAATAATATCTTATCGTAAAGAAGCAAGAAGGGGAAAACACTCTTCAGACACCAGTCAGAAAGCTTCTCATTCACGTTCCGAGGAATAAAGGATTTGATGTAGGCCTGATAACCCTTGTTGAAGCTTGGTCATCGTTTTATTGTGAATGAACTACGGGAGCAAGTTGAAGAATGCTAACAGGAAGATTGCAGTCTGTAAAGCGAAACGGAGAGGATCCTGAACACAGATGTTAAAAATGATGACATACTAAGTTTGCCATTTACTTCGTTTACTCACCATACCAATTTTGTGGGTATCCGAATATTTATCCACTTCTCTTACTTCTAAAGGGTAAACAACGATGAACAGAAGAAAAATTAGGATTGGTTTGACATCCCGATAAGGACGAGGCTGTTGGACGCAGAGCTCGGATTACGAGACGATGGAGAAGGAAATCGGCAGTGCTGCAATGTTCTCTTCAGGTAATCATCGCAGCATTTATGTTAACTGAACTGGAGAAATCGAGGGAACCGTAAATGTGAATGTGTGGACTGGGACTTGGTGCTCAGCCGTGCCGAACAAAAAAATGGACAACTGTTGTGAACGACACACTCCATCACAGTACTGTAAACTGATGAACAGTTCGTCAGATAATGAGGGCGTCGTGCATTTAAAATGTTCGTACCATCGAAACATTGCAAATATACAGTATTTCTGCGTGATGCTAAACTCTTCTGTTGTGCTAACACTTATACTGGGAAAATTTCAATCCTGAGAAAAGACCAACTTACTGAGAAAATGGTGTGTACGTACCGCAACCCATTCGTTGGACAAATCGGAGTTTTTCAGTCCTCAGTTCGTACGTTTGCGTGCCTATTGTGAAAAAAAAACTTTCACATGAATGTTGAACAGATATTGGTGATAGAAAGAAAACAATTTAAAAAATATTAGTCTTAACAAGAGCAGTGAAGTTACAGTTAAAATATTACACTCTGTCAAACGTCCAGGAATAATTGAACTTTACAACGCTACAGCTCATGTGTACTCTTCTCATCATAACTTCGTCATGCACATTCTTGTGCTACAAACACAGACCGTTGTCCTTTCAGTGTGCCTTGCAAAATTTTGAATATTTCCAGAATAAATTCTCCGATTCTACTGAATGAATCACGCAGCTCCATGAAGTAAAAACTCCTAGAAAAACAACGCATAAAAATGCTTTTGTGCTAGTAATCCTGCAAATGACGATGTAGCTAGAAAGTCTTACTTTGCACTCTCCACTCCACCCGATCGTAAAAGATGTTTTCAAACTGGAATATCATTAAATCAGCCTCTAATATTGTACGTGCTCGTTCTGGATCCACAAAAACGACAGAAAAATCGGAACTCAGTGACACTACATACAAGATGATATGTATCGAATGTCAAAGAAGAATAGGTCAAATTTTGTTCCACTTAATTTTACAAAGAAACGCTTAATGAATATAGTAATGTTATTAAAAATCGACTAACTGTATTATGAGTAAAAACTAATTTCTTGTTCATATTCTCAACATTTGCGTGTTAGTTCTGCAGGGACCGGCGGGACGCCTGCGAGTCTTGCTATTGGACATAGATCTATGCTGTGTGTGTGGCTTAACTCCACAGCTTTACACAAGGTGACCGTGGAAACTAGCGAACTGTAAGCTAATACCTAGTTAGTCACGAGCTAATAATCAGGACCAGATGCTTGCGGCACTCCATTTCCCACGTTTCCAGATTTTCGCGTTCTCACGGGATACCATGTTATCGGTGAACATCAAATATCTTGAATTCGTGCAAAGCTTATTTCGCCACGGTCGAATGCTGCGGTAAACGGTGGGTGTTTGCAAGAGGTGTAGTCCATCAGATGGGAATAGATGTACCATAGAGCAACAACTGACCCAGTATTTGAGCTGTGCGCACAAAAATGCGAGCACTACCACTGCTTCACAATGGTGGACCGATCCCAAAGCCCTATACCAATATCTGTACTAACTGCACGCATATGGTGTAGATGTTATTGCGGCCGAAGAAGCAACACTTGTGGCTTCGTAGAGAGTGAAACACAGCCGAATAAAACTAATGATTCAACGCATCTTCAGGTACGAGTGCATTTGAAACGTCAAGATATGATAGAGTTTCCGAGTAGTCTCCGATTTGCCACAGTTTACAAGTGGTTCTCTATTTTACCTCAATATAAGCCACGTCCGAGCATTGTATGCCCTTGTTTATTACAGCGCATATATCACCCGAATTGTTGTTAGATGATGACTTGTCAAAACATTCGGTAAACTCTTTATTTAGCTTTCTGTCAAAGTAGTAGTATTTGTAAGGTTACAGATTTTGCGAGAGGAAGTCATAAGGTTTTTATTACCACCTCGAGTAAATGAAATTACATAATTTATTTTCAGTTGTTTGTCGGTAAATATGTGCAGTGCGGGTACACAATGAAACGTCCGCGCCACATTACCGTAGCACGCGGCTAGAGGACCGAAAACTGAGTAGCACAGCCCATTAATATACAGGGTGTTTCAAAAAGGACTTTCCAACTTCAAAAATTCATTTAAATTTATTGAAAGAAGGTAGAGGGCTAGGTTTAGTGTTATTTTGTAGGGAAACACATCAAGGTTTTTACGTTAAACTAAATATGTTGTGTGTAGCTTCCGTTAGTTATCCTGCATACATCCCATCGGAAGTCAATTTCTTCCCAAACTCGCTGTAGCATTGCTCAGTGGTGGCGTAAGTTCTTGCTCTAAGTTCAGGTAGAGAAGCTGGCACAGGAGGTACAATCACGATATCCTTGATGAATCCCCATTTAAAAAATCGAGTGGTGTCAGGTCTGGGAAACGTGGTAGCCATGTAATTGGCGCATCACAGCAAATCCATTGTCCTGGAAAGCGGTCACTGAGAAAATCCCGGACGTCACCCAGGTAGTGGGGTGGTGCACCACCTCGTACGAAGTAAATATTTCGTTCTTGGTCATTCTCATCGATCTGTGGTATCAAAAATTGTTGTAAGATATCCAGGTACACTATCCCATTGTGCTTGGACTACCTTATGATTTCCCATGTCTTACCGAGCACCCACTTTCTACAAAACCTTTATGCCACTCATAAACTGGTGGCAAACTACGAGGATCTTTAGAGTAGCTGGTACGGAAATTACGCTGAACTGTTGTCGCCGACTTCGATTCTTCAAACTAAAACACACAGCTAGTCATCTTTAACGCAACTGCCGTTAGCGCTTCTTACTGTGCTATTCGACAGTACTACGCGAGACGAAAGTTGACGTATTTCCCTACAAACTGACACTGCAATCACCTCTGTAGGTACAACGAATTAATTTATGGGAATTTTCAAAGTTGTAAAGTCCTTTCTGAAACACCCTGTAGAGGCATATAAATTGAGGCGCCAAAAATCATGCTGTAACTTCTAATATCGTGTCGGACCTCCTTTTGCCCAGCATAGCGCAGCATCTCGACGTGACATGGACTACACAAGGCGTTGGAAATCGCCTGCAGATATAATGAGCCATACAGCCTCTACAGCCGTCCATAATTGCGAAAGTGTTGCCCATGCAGGGTTTTGTACACGAACTGACCTCTCGATTATGTACCATAAATTTTCGATGGGATTCATGTCGGGCGATATGGATGGTCAAATCATTCACTCGAATTGTCCAGAATGTTCTTCAAACCAGTCGTGAACAACTGTGGCCCGATGACATGGCGTATTATGATCCATAACAGTCCATCGTTGTTTGGGAACATGAAGTCTATGAACGGCCTCCAACTACTGGAACATAACCATTTCCAGTAAATTCAGTTGGACCACAGGAGCCAGTCCACTCCATGTAAACACAGCTCGCACCACTAAGGAACCACCACCAGCTTACACAGTGCGTTGTTGACAACTTGGATTATTGGCTTCGTTGAGTCTGCACCACACTCGAACCCTACCATCAGCTCTTACCAACTGAAATCCGGACTCATCTAACCAGGCAACGGTTTTCGAGTCGCCTAGAGTCTAACCGATGTGATCACGAGCCCAGGAGGTGCGCTGCAGGAGATTTCGTGCTGTTAGAGGCATCGGTCGTCTGCTGCCACAGACCATTAACGACAAATACAGTGCACTCTCGTAACGGATACGTTCGTCGTACGTCCCATACTGATTTCAGCGGTTATTTCACGCAGTGTTGCTCGTCTGTTAGCACTGACAACTCCACGCCAACGCCGCTGTCCTCGGTCGTCTGCCACTGCGTTGTCCGTGATGAGAAGAAATGCCTGAAACTTGGTATTCTCGGCACACGCTTGACACTGTGGATCTCGAAATACTGAATTCCCTAGCGATTTCCGAAATGTAATGTCTCATTCGTCTAGCTCCAACTACCATTCCACTTTCAGAGTCTGTTAATTACCATCATATAGCCATCGCCACGTTGGAAACCTTTTCACGTGAATCACCTGATCATAGTGACAGCTCCGCCAACGCCCCGCCCATTTATACCTCGTGTACGCAATTCTAACCCCATCTGTATATGTGCATATCGCTATCCTATGGCTTTTGTCACCTCAGTGTAGCGCGGAAATTGATTTTCTGAGTCTTGAGGAGAGCAACGCTGCAATAATCCAGACTGAGCTGCTGCAACTGTACGGCAACAACCCATCATCACGTGATACTTCCAGTTTGCACAAACATGTCTGAATGTCAAAGAATGGAGTGACAGCCCACGTCTCTGAGTATCCGGGAATTTTTTGGAAATTTGTGGTAAGGTCTTATAGGACTAAACTGCTGAGGTCATCGGTACCTGAGCTTACACACTACTTAATCTAACTTAAACTAACTTACGCTAAGGACGACACACACACCCATGCCCGAGAGAGGACTGGAACCTCCGACGGGGCCAGCCACTCGGACAGTGACAACAAGACGCCCCAGACCGCGCGGCTAACCCGTACGGCGAGTATCCGGGAGTCGCAAGAGATGTGCAGGACCTGCTGCTCGAACACTGGCGTATCACAACTTAGGTGATAGTGGCAAAAGTGAAAACAACTAGAGGATCAGTTTTAAACATCTTCCACCACGTTCTGAACATGAGAAAGGTCGCCGCCGTCTTGCAGCTGTATCGTACCAATACTGATACTTTTCTTTCCATCCAACTAACAAACGAGTACTCGATGTGTCATGAAGTCCCTAGAAAAAAGAAAAAATAAGCAGGGAAAACGTGTTCATTTACCATCGCTGAAAAACGCGAACACGCAATCACCACTGGGCACGTCGCCGCTGAGTGTTTTTTGGGACTGAGGCGGAACTGTCATAACAGTTTACCTTCGTAAGGTGGCAAACGATCAAAGGCTCGTGCAACAAGAATTTCCTGATCATATTGCGGAAACTTCTGAAAACAAGGCTTCGAAGGAAGCTTTCTATGGTGTGCTTTTGGTTCACGACAACGTCCTAGGCCAATCCCCACAAAATATATCCACGCCGGATGTTTCTTTCGATTATCAAGTCTTACTTCATGCTCCGTATTCTCCCAACATGGTCCGCATTGTTTCTTCTTCTTTCCTCGTGGGAGAACCCACTGCATCCAGGCATTTCCAGAATAACGACGAGATGATACTGCGAAATGAAACATTTCTTGAGCGGCTAAAATGCAGACTTCTACAATTAATGGCTCCTGAAAGTCATCCATAGTTGAGAAAAATGTGTCTCGATGGTGGACGAATTTGTAGACAAGGACTGACACCACAACGAGGTTTGAGGGCTGAAGCTAGATATTTTCGAGGTGATAAATAAAGCTTCGTGACTATCCCCCGTACGTTCATGCATACAGATAATGTATCCTCTAGCGAAAATATTCTCGGGGTAAAAATAATCCCCCTTTCAGATTTACAGGTGGGGACCAATCAGGAGGATGCAGTCATTACGAAAGATAAAACTGGAATTCTACGGTTAGGAGCGAGTAAAATTAGAGCCCTCAATGGGGTAGGTGGGTCAGGCAATTTAAAAAGGAAATAGATAGGATGAAGTTAGATATATAGAGAGTTAGTGAAGTACGGTAGCAGAAAGAGTAGAAGTTCTTGTCAGGTCGGTACAGAGTTATCAACACAAGATCAAACAGGTTTAATATAGGAGCAGACTTGGTATGAGCATAATGAATAAGAAAATAGAAATTCGTGTAAGTTACTAGCAACAGCACAGTGAATACATTATAGTAACCACGATAAACACGAAGCGATCAGCTGCCGCAGTAGTACAACTTTGTATGCCAACTAGCTCTGCTGATGAGGGATACATTTAAAGCGTGTATGATGAGAGAAAAGAAATTATTCAGCTAGTAAAGGGAGATATAATTTAACTGTGATGAGTGACTGGAACTCAATAGTGGTCAAAGGGAGAGAAGGAAATATTGTAAAGAACATGGTCTGGCTGAAAGGGATGAATTTTTCACAGAGCATAATTTAAACGTCGCTAACACTTGATTTAAGAATCATGAAAGAAGGTTGTATAAATGCAAGAGATGTGGGGATGCTGGGAGTTTTCAGACTGATTGAACTAATAGTAAGACAGAGATTTCGAAACCAGATTTTAAACTACAAGACATTTCAAGGGACAGATGTGGACTCTGATCATACGTTATTGGGTATTAACTGCAGATTAAAAGTGAAGAGATTGCAAAAAGGTAGGAAATTAAGTGACATGAGACCTGTATAAGTTAAATGAACCAGAGGCTGTTGAGAGTTTCAGGCGGAGCATTGGACTCAACAAGGGAAGGCTATATAATAGGAGAACAATGGGTAGGTTTGAGAGATAAAATAGGAAAGGGTGCAGAAGGTTTCATTGGTAAACAGACAAGGCGTAGTTGAAAACCCAGTACACACAGGAGATATTGAATTTAATAGACGAAAGAAGTAAATAAAACAGAAGTAAATGAAGCAAGCTGAAGGGAATACAGACATCCAAAAAATGAGACTGACAGAAGGTGAAAAATGGCTAGGTGGGATTGGCTAGAAGACAGATGCAAGGACGTAGAAGCGTGCATGACTCGGGGAAAGATAGATGCCTCCTATTGGACAATTAAAGAGATCTTTGGAGGAAAGAGAAGCAGCTGTATGAAGATCAAGAAGTCATATGGCAAGCCAGTACTAAGCAAAAAAGGGAAAGCTGAAATGTGTAATATATATATATATATATATATATATATATATATATATATATATATATATATATATATATATATATAAAGCGGCGTAAAATATTGACACTAAATTATTTACAGAAAATACAAAAATTTGTTGAGGCCAGCCTCCGGTTGTGCCAGTTTGTGTTCAGAAGAAGTGCAGAAACACGTGAGGCCATACTAAGTCAACAGACGTTTATCGTAAGAAAGCTTGAAGAAAGGCAAACCTACATTTGTAGTATTTGTAGCTTTAGAGGAAGTTATTGATAATGTTGTCTGGACTACACTCTTTGAAATTTTCAAAGTATCAGGGATAAAGTACAGGAAGTGAAAGGTTATGTACAGATCGTGTTGAAACCAACCTGCAGTTATATGAGGCGAGAGACACAAAACGGAAGCTGTAATTGAAAAGCGAGGAAACGGTGTTGCAGCTTATCTCCGTATTCAATCTATACACTGAGCAACTATTTAAAGTTAGAAAAGGACAAGTTTGGGAAGGTAATTAAAGTTCGTTGAGAAGAAGTAATAACTTCAAGCTTTTTGATGAAGAGTGAGAAAAACTAGTTTCAAAACACATAAAAATTTTGCGATAAGTAAAGGTGCGACACTAGTTTTCGACACCAGCCTCCGTTAGTAATGAAGAAAAAGGCCTTGGACTTCAGAATATGTAAACAAGAGGCATAAATACATTAAGTAAGTTGTACGCCAATGTTACAAAGAAATAGTTATTTTAACCTATGAGTACCAAAATGTAGTGACATATTCTGCATATCATGTTTCAAGAATGTGCAAAGAAGGTGTTTTATAAATAAAAATGAAACATTTCTGCTGGAAAATACTCTTTAAATACAGTCAGCTTAAGATCGAACAACCAATAGTAATCAAAAACTTCCATTTTCACCGACTGCGTTGTAATTCTGTCGGACGGTAAAGGACTTGAAAGAGCAGTTGAACGGAATGGATAGAGTCTTGTTAAAAGATTATGAGGTGGGTGTCAACAAAGAAAATGGACTGTATTCGAATTAAAACAGATGGCGCTAAGGGAATTACATTAGGAAATAAGTAACTGGGTAATAGAGTAACTGATGAAGGCCGAAGTAGAGAGTATAAAATGCAAACGGCAATAGCAAGAAATCATTTCTGAAAAAGAATAATTTGTTAATATCTAAATAGGAAGCTTTTTCTGAAGGTATTTGTCTGGAGTATAGACTTGTTTGGAAGAGAAACATGGACGATAAGCATATCAGACAAGAAGAGAACAGAAGGCCTTAGATCGTGGTGCTACAGAAGAATACTGAAGATCAAATGTAACTAATGAGGAGATACTGAATCGAATTGGAGGGAAACAAGTATGGAACAACTTGACTAAAAGAAGGGATCGGTTGATAGGAAGCATTCCGTGGCATCGAGGACTTGTCGTCCGCTTCGGTATCTGCACGGCGGATTGCTAACCAAAGGAGCCTGGGTTCAATTCCCGGACGAGTCGTAGATTTCCTCTGTTCGAGGAATGGGTGTTATGTTGTGCTTACATTCGTATCCCCATAATTAACTTTTCACTGTCGGGATGGCTGCATGGGCACGTCTCGAAAGCCAATAAAAATGAATTGTCAGTTTCATAATGGAAGGAAGTATGTGGAGTAGAAACTGCAGAGGAGAACGATAGCTTGGAGAGCGGAAGCAGGTCCAAACGGACGTAGGTTGTGGTAGTTATGCAGACATGGGAAGGACATGGAGAGCTGCATCAAACCAATATTCGGACTGAAGACCACAACAAGAACAACAACAAAGGACGCCGCTTAAAGACGCTGTATCTCACTGACTAACAATTCTTAGAGCGTCCTAACACAATGGCTATGTCTGACATGTAATAGTCTACGTCGTCAATGGACCAGTGCACCAAACGACAACTAACACGAACAACTAGCGGCGTATTCCACTTACTGATAATGATGTACGGCTTGATTCAAGGTACAGTCTAAGAACAGACAATTCACAATTTAAAGATTGCTAGATTGATGATAAATACATTTGGGCTATGGCCGTTCAGAGGTTCGGGTTGCTTGTCAACATCTTCATCACACGATCAAAAATCTTACTGTGTATTTTCCAGTTTAGAAACAGTATTCCTTCCAGATTGCATGTATCCAGTTTCAGAGGTAGCGCACATCCACAAAAGACAGAAACTAATGTAAATGCTTGGACCCAGAACCATCCCAATCAAAAGTCAGAAGCCAAACTAGTTGTCGGCAGTCTGCAGGAGATGAAGTTGGGTGACTCCTGTTCAACACTCTGAATCATAAAGTGAGGAAATAAGCGTGAGTAAATATAACGGGTCCTATACGTAGAAGACCCTCATACCAACCGTAGAACACTCAGAACTATCTGAAGTAATATAGACAGACTACAGTATACATTCCAGAAAGTATCCTTTTAGAATTTTTGGGCCTTGAAAGCCAAATTTCCGGTCAATGATAAAGAAGGTGGCACAAAGTAATACAAGGGCTGGTTCAAAAGTGAGAGTTCTGGTACAGAAATGACGATTATATAATGAAAAAAAAAATTGTATGTCAAATGTGTTGGTACATGCTGCAGAATGACAGCAGTCAAGTTTCAACTTGATATGGCGAGATGATTTTGTTTATCCTATTCTCTGATGTAGTCACATCGTGTATTCTGTAAAGTCAAACAATTCTTTATTTTAGACGGTTAATCATCAATAGAAACTCGTTCAGATCTCATGAAAGTTTATAAGGTTCGTGACTTTAATTTGAATCACATATAGGTTTAGTGGCTAAACTGAAATGTGAAAGACCGAGCGAGATGGCGCAGTCGTTAGCACACTGGGCTAGCATTCTGGAGGACAACGGTTCAAACCCGTGTCCGGCCATCTAGATTTTTGTTTTCCTTGCTTTCTCTAAATCTTTCGCCGGCCGCGGTAGCCGAGCGGTTCTAGGCACTTCAGTCCGGAACCGCACGACTGCTACGGTCGCTGATTCGAATCCTGCCTCGGGCGTGGATGTGTGTGATGTCCTTAGGTTACTTAGGTTTAAGTAGTTCTAAGTTCTAGGGGACAGATGACCTCCGATGATAAGTCCCATAGTGCTCAGAGCCATTTTTTTCTAAATCTTTCCATGCAAATACCGGGATAGATCCTTTGAAAGGGCAAGGTCGGTTTCCTTATCCGTCCTTGACAAAATCTAAGCTTGTTGTGCTCCGTGTCTAATGATCTCGATGTCGACGGGACGTTACACCTAATCTTCCTTCCTGTTTTTTTTTATGTGAACGTAGCTCTCTTGCACATGAGTCCAAGGTCGTAAGGACGTTCCAAACCTGCGCAGTGTGATAACGGACGACTGATGACTGAAGGTGTCTGAAACACCTGACGCCAATAGACATATCAGCAAAAAGAGAACAGCAAACTTACAGGCTGAGGTTAAAAACTTAGTATTGGATGGCTCCTACTCGTTTTAATGTGACAGACGCAAACGTGCCAACGACCTTGCCGCAGTGTTAAGACTGGCACCCGTCAGAATACCGAAGTTAAGCGCTGTCGGGCTTGGCAAACACATTAAATGGGGACCACCTTGGTCAGAGAGAGCTGTTGGCAAGCAGGCATCGCTCAGCACTTGTGAGACCAATTGACGAGCTACTTGAATGAGAAGTTGCGGCTCCGGTCACGAAAACCGACAACGGCAGGAAGAGCGGTGTGCGGACCACATGCCCCACCATTTCCACATCCAGTGATACTTATCTCCAGAGGATGACATGGCGGTCGGTTGGTACCGTTGGGCCTTCCGAGGTCTGTTCTGACGGAGAGTTAAATGCAAACGCGAAAATTAATTTCTCAGCCATATCTGGACAGCAAAAAAATTAAGATGTTCCAACTGATTTTGTTCGCCTATTTGTTATTGCCAGAAGGAATGTTGTTGTACGGTTATTTGCCACCTCCTTTCACGCCGTCATCTCATTATCTGACAGACGAATCACGCGTCGGTGGGGAACTGCATGGTTGGAGGTGGCGGAAAACAAACTGCAGTCACTCAAATCGACCACACAGGTATGGCGGACTTCACACCAACTGCACCGATAGAAAGAAATGCTGCTCAGCAGACTGCTCTTGGGCCATAGCACTTTAACACACAGTTTCCTCCTCTCTGCGAATTTTATGGTGTGCTACTGTCGGTTCAGTGTGTTTTGACTGCGTCCCCCCCCCCTTCCTCGACCCCTCCCCCAAACCCCATGAGAATTACACGCTGTCGTTTCGTTAGAGCGCTGCTGATCATACTATTGAGCACCTCGCATACAAAATCATCATCATCATCGTCATGATCACCATCATCATTTTTACTGAAGATGATAAGTCCACCGTTTCACTTCACTTCAGAAGTCAAGTCAATGAGTATGATCCGATAGTCCTACACCAGAAAATATGTAATCGCTTTCAGATCGGGGAAAGGAGGCAGCCAGCGTTTTCCCCGCATGCAGGAAAACACTGCCTATACAGCTTCACGCAACTCATCGTTGAAGGAAAATTGGTCCGACTACAGATTCAAGGGCGTAAACGCTCCAATAGTGATTAGACATCGCTTACATCGCAACAGTGGCTGATAACAGACAATAATACTCCATTATGTTCATCATCCTTCTCTAAGGAGACTGAATTCATAGGAAAAGCTTAATTATTCATGTTAATTTTCCCTCTTAGATGGTTTGATAATGACAAAACTAAGAAATGTGGTCTACGAATTCTTGAAACAAGGAGGTAATTCGCCCTATTACGACCTTCTGAATTAAACCACTTCTCATATACAGAGCCATACGTGGTTGGGTAGTGTTTTGAGGTAATAAAAGAGTTGATGTCAGTTTTAGGTATGTATTTCACGTATCATACTGACTCACCAATCAGCGAAGATATTAACTCACTGACAAGTATTGAGTGAAGAGCATTTACCTAAAAGGTGACTTCGTTGAAAAATAAGTGTACTACTGCTATGAAACAGGGTTTCAATATCAGGCAGAAGGGTTCTCATCTTGCTCTGGCACTTTCGTCATCTATTATAGCTATGTTAGAGAGAAGATAGCGAAACACTTTATATCGGGTGTCATTTGTAAGACGATAAAATATGATAACTTTGTTGATACTTAATGTGTGTAGTATGAAGATTCAGAAGAACACCTGGCCCACAAATTTGACTGTGAACAACGGCGTATATGTTCAATTTATTTGGCAAACTTTCACTTCCAAAACACACAGTCTATTGCCTTAACTGTAACCTTGCGTGGCTGGGATGGAGCAGCGAGCTGCCATCCAATCACATAGCTAAATGCCTCTTCATCTAATTAGTGACGCGCACGAATAGGTTAACGAGATTCTGGCTATCCCTATCTCGTGTGGTGTTCAGTTCAGCTGCCGTCAGCCCGTCGTCATTTGTTACCACACGTCAGCAGGGTTACCCAGTGTACTAAAGATTGCTCGAGTGTCGGCTGGAGGCGCAATTATTTTGTTTTAAAACTTCCGTACCGGAATTTCAAATCTTATATTTATCCCTTTCTAACATTATTGAAGTTCTGTCCCAATTGAGCGGGCACGTGGAGCAACAGCTGTAAAAATGTAGCCCTATTCACTGTCCAGGTTAATCTCTCTCATGTGATGTCGTCGGCACGTGGAGAAATCATGCGATTATACGCTGTTCTACAACCACTAAATCCACCAAATGACAAAAGGATGATATTTTGAGATTATCAGTGCAGTTTATGTAGTTGGAGAACGAATAATAGTAGTTCAATGTGCATGACAGTGACGAAAAGCCGTTTTATATTTACTGCCTCGTGATATGATCATTCCTAGGCGACTACATGTCAGAGTGTTCGTTTATTTGGCCAGAAACCATGTGTTGCAATACAAAGATCAACACTGAGATTGATGCAAAATGTGAAATCCCTTTTTTACCTATATTCAAAATCATATTATCAGCTGGACATAACGCGACATCGTAATAATATGTTGGTATTTTATGCAACTGGAAAACATTGTCATTCCGCACATGTGACCATATATCCCTCCTATTACGTTATTAGAAAGTGCCAGTTATCACCCCGTAGACTGATCTGCGAACCAAATGTGTCTTTAACGTTTTCTTGTTCAGCTCTGGCCTACAACCATCACCAACGTATCAAAAGAAGTAATGTTTCCTCACAGGCCTTCTGTTGTTTGAAACAAAATATTTTAATCCACATCACAGTTGACCAATTTGGGCCACAAAATTATTCTCAAATATGCAGAACGTATGTGGCATACGTGACACCACGTACATTCTGTCGAGCCTCGAATACTTGAGAAAGACCATATGGTTTAAATGGACTGATTGCTATGTGGAAAATTATATTTTATTTCAAACGTGGAAACATGACTTCTTTTAACTCGTATAAAACTGTTCTTGTATGAAGCATAGAACATGTTGGCAGTGCACTTCTTAGTATATGTTATTACTTTTGCTACTGAGAAATGATTATGTTAAAAGAAGTAGATCTGGAGTAAAACATTTTTTAACACTCGGTACATGGAATGTGAGGGGTATAAATATCAAAGGGCGGGAGTTAGAAGAACTAGAGTAAGTATGTAAATATAACTACTATAACTGAAACAAAAGAGAAATTAAAAGGAACGAAAGATTTGAACCAGTACACAATATACTGGAGTGGATAAAAAAGAAAGACCTCGGTGTAGAGTAGCCATATTAATAAATCAAAGGTGGAAGAAGAAACTAGGAAGTTACTCCTACACAAATGAAAGAATCGTAACAGAATTATTTAAGAACAAGAACTTATGACAGTGATAGCGCTGTACGATCCTGAAGAACGGAAAAAAGACGAGACGAAACAGTTTTATAAAATACTACAATCTGTAATAGACAATCTGTATGAAGAATGACCAACAGATTATCAGTGGAGACCTAACTGCTCGAGTAGGCACAATAATTATTCCATATGTTGTGGGGACTTCCAGAGAAATAACAATAAGTGAAAATGGAGTGGAACTTAAGCATTTTAATACCTATTTTCGCAAGGCTATTCATAAGCTTACTTGGAGTAGTTGAGGCTATTGATCATTAATCGATTATGTAACAGTCAATAATAAGTTAATGTTACACTACAGAGTACACAGACAAATTGGTATATATTAGGTTCATTACCTTGAGTTTTCATAAAGTAGAATAATCGCAAAATGGAGAAAAACTATACCGAAACATGAGCTATAAAATGAAGAAATGTATAATGCAGATCTCCTACAAGGAGGAAATTAAGAAAATCCTTATGAAAATGGGAACACCCAGCGACGAAGATGTAAATAAAGAAAGGGAAAATTCAATACGGGCAAGCTATGAAAACAGCAAATGAAGTCTTAGGAAAGAAGAGAAAGGAATAAAACAAGAAGAACGGAAAACATACAACATATATTTACAAAATAAAACAGATATATATCGTATGAAGTATATGAAGAGAAAAAAAACAGCTGTCTAGAAAATTATCAGAAACGCACACGAGGAGCCATGTAATAAGTTTATAAGTGAGGTACAGCATGACGTACATGCGAGGCAGTTAACTTGTTATAAACTAATGAAGCACGTAAATAAATCAGAAGAATACACTGCAGACTATACCGAATAAGTGAACAGCAAAGGATATAACATTATAAACAATTATGGTATAATGAGAAATTAAATGAAAAAGAAATAGACAGCTCCCATGGAAATAAAGTTCCAGAAGTAGATCCTATTAAATTACAAGAATTAGATAAAGTATTAAAATTTCCAAAAAACAGGAAGGTACCTGGATTATATGGATTGAATGTGGAGCTTGTTAACTATGGTGGTATAATATGCAAATTGAGAATTTTATCTTTACTCAACAAATTTTGGGTAAACTGTCAAATATATCTCTCTTCGTCAACAGCTTTAGTTAAAAATCTGTTCAAAAGTAGAGATTGCAAAAGTTGTGAAAATAAAATCTATACTAAAATATCAAATAACAGATTAAAAACTACACAGATTATTTGCTACGAGAAGCCAAAACTGGATTTAGGAAAGGGAGATCGCGACTGGATAACGTCTTCGACATTAGACAAACAATAGTACAAAGAAGAGAGCCGGCAAGTGTGGCCGAGCGGTTCTAGGCGCTTTAGTCTGGAACCGCGCGACCGCTACGGTCGCAGGTTCGAATCCTGCCTAGGGCATGGATGTGTTTGATGTCCTTAGTTTAGTTAGGTTTACGTAGTTCTAAGTTCTAGGGGACTGATGACCTCAAATGTTAAGTCCCATAGTGCTCAGAGCCATTTGAACCATTTTTTGAACATTACTGAAATCCACGTATCTTTAAATAATTTATGTAAATCATATAATTTTAAAATCTCAGTTAATAAAACGAAAATTATGGCTTTCAAAGGAAAGGATCCAGTCAGATCAAACATTATGCTGGAAAACAACATTTTAGAACAAGTATCGAATTTGCAATATCTTGGCTGTGACATAAGTTTTAATTTGACAAGGACACTGAGCAAAAAGTTAGCAAATTTTAACTACACGCAGGATCATTCAAACAACTTTTCAAATTAAAGCTAGGAAAGAAACGAAAATGCAATGCTTTACTAACAATGGTTGAATGGCAGCGAAGCCTAGGTGCCGACTCAAAAATAAAAGAGTAAAAAACAACGGCAGAAATGAGATTCTTAAGGAATGTTAAAGGATCTACGAGGATAGACAGGATACGAAATGAAGGTATTAGAAAATAACTCAACAGATAATACGTGTATAAAGAAATATTATAAAACAGGTAGAAATGGACGGATGTCTTACAAAGAATGGAAAATACCAGGCTTCCCACGTTCGCATTAGGTTTCACGCCGAAGGGCAGATTTCATCGAAGACGATCCACGACACTCCGGAGACAACTGTGAAGCCGAAACGGCAAGAATCCCTAACATACAAAGTGAAGAAGAAGAAGAAGAAGACTATCGAGCTACGGAGCATTGCATTTGTAAAGTTCTGGTACTACTAGAATATCAAAAAAGGCAACATACATATAGACGATCATGCTGACGACGGTACACTTACTGGAATTCACTTTGACAATCAATCAGATTTGGTTAAAAATCTGGGTTTCTATCGAAGAGCATGTGTGTCTAAATGTATAGCAGTGTGGGTATAGAAATGACAAACGTTACTAAAACTTTAACATGTAACAGGAGGACATGAAAATTATGCATAGCTTCCTTCATCAGCCATAACCTGTGGATAGGGTCTGTAAATGACGACAGAATGACGAAAATAAATGATTAGTTAAGATACAACATTAACACTGTATTCCCTCCATTGAGCTGCAGGTCGGTAGAATAGAGAACTGAAGCACTCTTCTGTAATGCACGATGAGAACAATCATTCTCCAAAAGACTTACCTCTTCCACAACCATCTCAGTTCACAGGGTAGTCTGCAAGGTACCATCGTCACATCTCCCAGTTCGTGATTGGGACTCACATTCCTTTGCATGAAAAGTTATTAAACGTTACCTCACTATTCCGAATTAGTTACGTATTTGAAAAATCTGAACTATTGAGAAGTTCGATACCCGTTAAAAGTAAATAAGAACCAGCTAAAGGAAGAACTTCGAAAATATCAGTTTATTACTATGTAAATTCTTTTTCGACCTGCCGCAACTCACTTCCTCAAAAAGTTAGATCCTTCTCACTGATATATGCCACTTATGGAACTAATGCTATGAATGGTAAAAATCTTCTGCGGTGATTAGCCGATTGGTGACGTCGTATTGTCAGTATACAAACAAAACGAGAAGGCTGTGACAATATCTGTGACACTTAAGACCATCGATGTACTGAACAGGTCATGACTCTATGGGAACACTATCAGATGGCTTTACCCCAGGGTACCGCCGAAAATACACGAGGACGCCTTTCGGAAATACACAAGGAGGTAGTTCCGCTGCAGCCTGCACTGAACACCATAAATGAACACCATAAATTCGCCGACATACGGGATAGCGAAACATCTGGCACAGCTGCTGAAACCTCTCGCAGATCAGTGCTCACTTCACGTCAAGAGCTCCGGAGTCTGTGAAGATACTCCAAGGACTATGCTTGGACAATAAAGACTTACTAGTCATCTTTGACGTCATATCACCGTTCACCCGTGTGACACTGTAAGATTCATTTGCCTTACTCTGGGGGGCACTCGATGAGTACACATTCAAACTCTTTCGACATATACTAACCACTGCTTATTTCAAACGTGGAAAATTCTATCAGCAAATACGTAGATGGGGTTCCCTGGATCCCCCCTTATCTCCGGGTGTAGCTTAATTTACACATGGAACACTCGAAGATGTAGCGCTGGAAGGCTAGTCTCCTCGGATATTTCGATCAAGAGAAATCCAAACGGCATGTTGGGAAGCTCGGTCTATAAGAAGAAGACACTCATGGAACTTTACCTGAATGCTCGGAGTTGCCACCTTGCAGTGCGACGCACTTCGATTCTAAATACTTTAGTACATAGGACCAGGTCCATCTGCGACAGGATGAGCTTACCGAATGAGTTACAGCATCTGCGGGTTACTTTCCGCAAAAATGGTTACAACGAGATGCAAATAAGACGCACCTTAAACGCAGATAAAGCGAGGGTGGCAAAACCTGAATGAGAAGCCAAACATGTGTCGTTTCAGCCGTATGCTAAAATGGCAAGAATAACGGAGAAACATCAAATGAGGACCGTTTAACAAGCAACGTGGAAAATTAAGGACATGCTTGGCTCGACCAAACACCGGCTAGGATTGCTGACGTGAGCGCTGAACAGAAAACGTTCGAAACGCTTGACTAGGACAGACAGACAAGTCCGTGGTAGCAGAGCTTAGCGTCAAACATGAAGCTCACCGTTGATGTTGAACAAACGTTGAAACTATGCAGCGCCAATGGATTCTGGAACTCGATTGTCAAAGAGGCGGTAGAAATTCATCAGGACAACAATCTAATTAACCGGGATACAGGATTTCAGTTCAGCACAACATGGGATTCCGCAATTGCGAAAATACGAGAGGAACGCTCTGTTGAGAAGGCAGCAACATCCGCAAACACAATGGATAGACGCTGCGGTTTGACGCCCGCACCAGGGTCGCTCTGCATTCCGCCACCAGTGACCGTGCTGCGTTCCCCCACCACCAGCGTGGCACCATCTTCCCCAATCGTGTGATTGGCCCGCCAACAGAAGATGTCAGCAGTCCAGCGGCTATATAGACATGAAGAAGACAGCATCCCAGCGGAATAGAGGGCTACTCTACAAGTTGTACACACAAGGGTTTTCCGGGAGTATAGTTCAGCTGATCAAAAGCTATCTCACGAATAGAACTTTCTCCGTCAAAGTAGAAACTGCCACCTGCACCAAAAGGCGTACTCGTGCTGGGGTGCCACAGTGATCGGTCCTGGGGCCCGTCTTGTACAGTCTGTACACTGCGGACACACCAACGCCCCCCCCCCCCTGGTGCACACTGCACAGTACGCGGACGACACAGCCTTCTACACGAGAAATGCGAACAAGGACCTGGTTATTCGTAACCTACAAAGGGTTTTAGACGACACATGAACTTGGGCCCGTCGCTGGCGCATCACCATCAACTCTGAAAAGACGCAGGCTATGCTGATTACCCGCAGGCTCGGAATGCGCGAATCTCCTCAACGTCTCCCCCCCCCCCCCACCCACCCCCTCCATTGACCTTCATCTAAATGGAACTCAACTCCCTTGGCGCAGAACCGCCAAGTAACTTGGCGTAACCTTGGACTCTCGTCTTACGTGGAAACCCCACATAGACGAGGTCCACAGGAAGGTCTGCGCCAGAATGTCCATCCTATACCCAATCCTGAACTCAACCAGATCCCTTCCTTGCCCAGTAGGAGTAAATGTGTACCAGGCCCTGATCCGGCCAGTAATGGAATACGGGTGCCCTGCCTGGAGATACGCGGCAAAGCAGCACCTGGACGAACTCCAGAGGCTGCAGAACCGCGCCCTCAGGAGGGCATTGCATCTACCTCTTGGATTCCACATAGATGATCTGCATACCGCAGCTGAAGTCTCACTCCTGAGAGAGCGTTTCCAAGACCTGGCAAGGGCCTTCTATGAGGGTTCTTCCAGATCGGGAAACGCCCTCATCCACTCCCTAGGTCGGTATGACATGTCCCGCGACAAGCACAAGCGCCCCATGACGATCTTAGACGATTGAGTCGAAGAGAAAATCCCAATATCCAATCCCTAATCCCGCTCCTTCCCATATAACACCAATCATCTCGCCAACCTCATGCAAGTACCAGACACAAACAGAACAATCATCACATTTCACAGACACCAAAAAAACTACAAATATAATCACACATACACGTACACAGGGGAGTAAAAGCTGAAAGGCTACAAACTCCCCCTCACACTTCCCCAAAGAGGGGAAAGTAACAGATGAGAGCAGCAGCAGCATCCCAACACTTTGCCTGAAGAATATGGGTACGAAACTGATCGAAACGTTGCGTCAAAATGACGCCGCCACTCGACTCACCACCCAACAAGATTTCGTTATTGGAATACGCCGAGAAAGCCTGAAGTTACATATAGTGCTGTGATCATTTCTTCTGTTCTGCAATGCTGATTTTATCGATTTCGTTCTCGAACAAATAAAGAAAGCCACTTATACTCCTACATCAGATGGAAAGTCATACACGACATTGTATTGTAATCAAGACAAGTCACAAGCGCAAAATACAGGACATTTCCTAGACCGGTAAAATACACAAGCTATGGCAGCGTTGCGTCATAGTGTCTGTATATGGAGTGATAGTCTAAAATTTACTCAACTTAAAAAATCTGGGGAAATAAGAAATTCTTTTTCATAGCAAATCTATTGTAGCCATAGTCAGGTAACATGCACCGTGAACTGAGAAATAATGACTGTATGAATAATGACTATGCGATACATGACGTCAAATTAATAAACGCAAAACTGATGATATAACTGATTCAAGAAGTGTTTTTCAAATCTTCGATTGGCCCTTTAAATAATTTCCACATTTTCAGGACTAAGAGTGTTTTATCCTGCGTATGTGGACCCTTGATTAGTAGGCCAAAGCTATTTTGACTACGCAAAACAGTTCCAATATAGTTCCGTGTCTGAAATACTTTTAAGTTTACATTGCTTTCGTAGATATACTTTCATTTGATTTTTACTTACAGGAAAAGAATATTACGTTTCATAGTTCACGCCTCTTTGTTTATCGTTGATTCTGACGACACCACATTCTTTTCACAATGTCTCAATAATGCTTTAAAACAGCAATTTTTAAAAATTTACTGCAACTTTAGATGCTTTATACCTGTTTGACAGCACATCGACGCGGATAATTCTTGCATACTGCTAACACTTGTTTTACATTAACACTACAGACCCCTGTTTGGAAGCCGGAAGCAGAAAATGAGTACTTCTTAATTACTCCAAAAATTATTTCCAGATGTGTGAATGTTTACTCAGTATGTAGATACAGGATGTTGAAATGTGTCGTGGAATGAAAAGTAAACGAGGATTGAGAGAAAAGGAAGGATATGTTACGTTAAGCAACACTATCGTACTGCTCGCTACACTTTCCAAACAAATCTGTTATCGGGACCACTGAGTCCCTGTGAGCTAACTCCCTAATTAATTACTGAACTAAGGTATACGTGAAGGAGCTATTCCCAATTTATGTATATTAGCTTAGGCTTTTTTTATTAACAATTGTTACGTGATATACTGTATTTCAGTCAAATTATGGTTGATATCGAGCTTAATATTAAAGACAATTTATCGTAGCGGTGCCTCCGCTTTGTCCCTAAATATCCCAAAGTTCGCTTTTCTCTATATATTAGTAAAGGTACTAAATGGAAAAGTAAACACACTAATACAGAGTATGGGAAATAACGTAATGCATACAAAAATTGCAGCGTAGTAAGCTCTGCGAAAGTATGGATACAAGAAATAAAAGAGGAAAGATAAATACGTAAGCAGGAGCGTAAAAACATAAACATTTAAAAGTTTACATTCTAAGCATATGACTTACACTGAAGTCAATATAGCCTTATGAAGCACCTCATTCGTTACAAATCAGTTTCGACTAAGTAATTTAGTGGTTAAATTATATAAAGGAAATCTATCCTCTCATATAGCATGTTAGTAGGCTGCGTCTGCTTGAGACAGGGAAAGTAATAATAGTGACAGCAAAACACTGAATAAATGCCTCATAGAAATGCAAGGTTAAATTTCAACACTGACTGCTGGATTTCCCTAGCGGCGCTTTTTCACACATATGCTAACTGCTAATCGGAACCCACGTCACGATCTTATGTGTGTTCACAATTTTCGTTTTGTGTTTCAAATGGAAAGTAGGATTTTCTGCAGCAAAATAACTAGCTTAGATTAAATGAGAGAAAACGAGTGTTGTTTGACTGATAAAAATGTGAGTTAAGCCATGAGTAAATTAAAAGACACATTTTTGTTCACAGATAGGTTACTAAAGCATTCAGTTCATCTATTATCCTGTGGGATGTCTTTTCGTTATTCAAGAAATTGTCTTATCGTTTGATCACTAGTTAAAAGTGGAAGAACAAAAGTTGACCATCCAATAATCAATGAAAAATGAAAATTTTTGAAAGACGTACTCTTATAATTGCGTAAGGAGGTTCAACGTCTTTCAAGGTTTTTCTCATTTTTAACCACCAAACTTCTATATAAGTACATTTTCTTCATAGCGGGTACCACAGCAGTGAATTTATTAATTAATTGAAGATGGTATTTTGCAAAAGCGGAAAACGCCACCTTAATTCATACGTATTTATCAGGATCAACAGTTTATGAAAAGCCTAGCGATCGTTGATCAACGCTTTAAACATGATATTTGATATGATATTTACTCCGTGTGTAACTCGTGAGCCACGAAAGCAGACGCGTACAAACAGTATGGATGGTGTGAGAGCAAGAGGGAATTGTTCTTAATTGTTCCATTACACGTGATGGACAGAAACACTGGTGTTGCTTTCACCAAACAGTCGGACTCTTATGAGCCACATCATTCAAAAAAAAAAAAAAAAAAAAAAAAAAAAAAAAACGGAAAGGACTCTCGTATCGTATGTATGTGTAATACTGTTTAAAATAAGAGCGGCCCTGTAATTACATTTAAAGCTTTAAATGTGACTCCAGGACCGCTCTTATTTTAAACAGTATTACACATACCTACGCTGTAATGAGATTTTCCGTTCAAATATCATAAAGCGTATAATTCTTTCAATTTTTTCCTAATTAATGTCTGTAATTCTTGCATTTATTTAATTCTGACTAATATGTATATACACATTTGAACTGAAGGTTGTAAAATGGTTGATGGTATAATTGAATATCGGAAAATTTAATTACGTTCATCAGCCCATTAGAAAGACATATTACACAATATATATTTAAAATAACGGACGACAAATTGTCCTGTACCTAGAATATTAAATTAAAGACTCTTTCTGAGAAAAAAAATTCGATAACATATTTAATAAAGAAATAGACTGAATAACGAGATCGAATATTCGAACTGCTAGGTGTAGTATACGTAGAGTCCACTAATAAGCATATACATGATTATAGTTGTTATAATCTGTAGAAACAGGATGGCTTGCTGAATCCACAGATTATACCACAATGCGACAGCACTATCAGATCTGATATAATTAATAAGTCCAATGTGTATCAGCATACTGAGAAAATAAGGCAATACTAACGGGCATCGGATTCTCAGAAATCTGCACTGTGTTTTTGGTTAATGCCAAGTGGTCCAGTCGTAAGAAAGGAAGGGAGAATAGTGTTAACATTCCGTCGACGACAAGAGCACTACGAGCGGAACAGAAGTTCGAAACAGACAAGGGTGGAGAACAAAATCAGCCGTGCACGTTTTAAAAGAACCATTGCGGTGAAGGCCTTACACGATTTAGGGAAACCGTGTACTCAAATGTTGTAGATATTAAGCACTTCGGACATAACGACGATACAGTAGGGCGATGTTGGATGCAGTTGGCACACTTTATGAATGTTCTCTCCGAACAACCGTATTATGAGCCACACAGAACGCAACACCACTCCTGTATTGATAACTGGGGCAAGGTATTCGACATCCTAGAGTATGCAAGTGAATGCGCAATGTGTCAACTTACAGACATTTACTTGCTCAATGACCCAACGGAGTATATGCACTGGTTTATAACGGTAGATGACGATAGGGATTCATGAGTTCAGATAATCCGCCGCAGATCTCGTAGCGTTTCCACGAGCCCACGGCCACTGGGAAATGGAAACATAAGGGAAACATGAGGCCCTTTCATCAATTTTGAGGAATTCAATAAATTAGTCAAGGGGGACTAAAGCGTACTGTACGAATTGATTTTTAGCCATTATTTTCACCTAGTGTAGAGGACTTAAGTGCAAACATCACGTTCGACAACCTCCCTCTTCCCTCGTCCCGAAAGGCCCGGCGAAGCCTCTCGGTTTGACTGTATGTATCCACTTAATAGATTCGCTCTGGATCAACCACTTACTGGCGTAAGTCAATTCCAGGTCGATTTCTACGGCATAGATTTCATGATCCCTTTACTCACCAAAAGAAAACTGATCGCAAGAATGAATATTCACCGTCGGATAATCTGCTCCATGATTGAATCATGTAGCAATGAAACAAAGCGTTGTGGAGGAATGAGTCATGATGTGATACTTCGGAATGTGGACCTCTCAGACGCCTGGTAGATGGTATTTACCAGCATATTTGGAGGGATGTTGAACGTGTTTTCTGATTTCAGCTCGAACAACAACTATTGTTTGACACCAAAATTGCACATGAAACATTGCTGACAAGACGATTATCTCAGCCATTTTAACTATGATCTGCCCTGTATAAGCGCTCCACTGCTGTTGATCACAAGAAAGGAGCGTTGCCTCGAATCACGTGTATTTACTAGATTGGCATGCTTACAATCTCTACATGAACTCTCTGGAACAGCTTCCAAACAAACAAGTGTCGACTGCTTGCCGTATCAGTTCTTTCATGTGCCCCGCAACAATTATTTACGAGGCTACAGGGAGTGTGGGAAAGAAATGACTTCAGTGTATCAGAATTAGCTGAAGAGCCTACATTGGAGAATAAACCTTGAGATAGTAAAAGAGGAGGCTCCACATACCATCAAACAATACCATCAAACATGGAAAGAATTGGAAAATAAGTTTACACAGTGTCTGTACAAGTGATTGATTCACAGGCAGTCTATAAATGACGACACGCACAGTCAGATATAGAGGCTTCGTCAGGCCATTCGTGACGAGGAAAGTGGGCGATTGTCGAACGTGGTTTGTTTCTAGCAAGATAATGCTCGGCCTTCTTTCCACGGTAAATAGTCGAGTCCTCTAACGGTTTTATTTGGATATTCTGACCCTGCCTGTCCAATCACCCGCACCTTACAAACGTGCAATATAAGTTTTGTGGGTAAATGTGAAATTGTATTTAAGCTAACCGGACACAATATTAATACCTCCATTAAATGAGCATACTGATCCATTTTGAGCGCTCTTAATGGCGTAGTACTGATACGGGCAGTCATGTGATCCTCCACCGTTCAAGTAAGTCATGGCTGTCGAGTGGTGGGTGTGTGACAGTGGGTAGTTAAATTGTGGGTTGTCAGATGGGTCGAAGACGTGACAGAATGGCAGAAAGGTGCTATCGTGTTTGGAAATTCCTATGATACTTGGTAAATGAAGTTGCCCCATTCGTTGGTGTCCCCAAGCGCAATGCCCAACGTGTCTACAAATAATAGTGAACTACTCGCTACCTTGAAACACAGCGTCAGAACGGTGGTCGTATAACGATCCTAAGCGAGAAGGATCGGAGAAGAATGTCACGCTTTATCACTGAAAATCTATTTTTAGCCCGACAGTTACTGTTGCTGTCAGTGAATGAAGGTTGATGCAAACCAGCTTCTCAGCCAACACTGCGAAGGGAAATGCATGCAACGGTCATTTGGAGTCGGATACCACTCCCCACATCGGCACGTGCTCAATGTCGCAACACATTAGCTGAGTGAAGGCGAGCAGCCTCGTCCAACCACTCACTAATCTTGCTTCCATCCAAATGATGCAAGGCGTCGACTGCTTCGACTGCTCAATGAGGTATTTAACCCACCAACAGTGGAAGCTGTAGTTCAAGCCGGATATGGTTCTGAAATTTTTTGGAGATTTATTTCAACATTCTAAACGCACAAGTATCGTCTGTCTTCCACATCTTCATGACGAGTAAGCCTTAGACACTCCAGTCTTCAAAGATGGCAACATCCATGTTCACAGCGCTGCAGGCATAGCTTTCTAGTTTGAAGAACGATCAGGCGCCGATCTATCGCACCTCGAATGGCCCGCTAAATCACCCGATCATAACTCCACAAAAACCGTCTACGACTATTTGGAACAATCGTCATTTCTGCAATTTCGTGGATCCACGGGATGTTATCATCAATAAGCGGCTTCAGCTGTATATGGCATACCAGAAGAAACTTATGGAATTTCTTTCTCGCCGAACTGAGGCCATTATTAAGGCTGGAAGTGGTGTTTCTTTTAGAACTGATGTCGTAAATTTACGGAGTAGTCATAACTAAGAGAAATGAGTGTCCGTAGCTGGTGCACCCGAACACACCGAGGTGACAAACGTCGTGGGATACCTACTAATATCATGTCGGACCTCCTTGTCACCGGCGAACTGCAGCAACTCGACGTGGAATGGACTCAACAAGTCGTTGAAAGTCTCCTGCAGAAATATTCAGCCACGGTGCTTCTACCGGAGTCTATAACTGCGAAAGTATTGCCGGTGCAGGATTTTGTGCACAAAGTGACTTCTCGATTCTGTGCCGTCAGTGTTCGATGGGATTCATGTCGGGCGATCTAGGTGGGCAAATCATTCGCTCAAATTGTCCAGAATCGTCTTCAAACCAATCACGAACAGTTGTGACCTGGTGACGTAGCGTATTGAAGAAAATTCCACCATTGCTTGGGAACATCAACGACAGGATTGGCTGCAGATGGTCTCCAAGTCGCGGAACATACTCATTTCCAGTCACTGATCGGTTCAGTTGGACCAGAGGACCCAGTCATTTCCACTTAAACACAGACCGCACCATTATGGAGCCACCACTAGCTCGGACAGTGCCTTGTTGATAACTTGGGTCCACGGTTTCGTGGGGTCTGCGGCAGACTCGAACCCTACAATCGGCTCTTACCAACTGAAATCGGGACTCATCTGACCAGGCTACGGTTTTTCAGTCGTCTAGGGTCCAATCGATGTGGTCAGCGCTCAGGAGAGTCGCTGCAGGAGACGTCGTACTGTTAGCAAAGGCATTCTCGTCGTTCGTCTGCTGCCATAGCACATTAATGCCAAATTTCGCCGCACTGTCAAATGGTTCAAATGGCTCTGAGCACTATGGGACAACTTCTGTGGTCATCAGCCCCTAGAACTTAGAACTACTTAAACCTAACTAACCTAAGGACATCACACACATCCATGCCCGAGGTAGGTTTCGAACCTGCGACCGTAGCGGTCACGCGGCTCCAGACTGTAGCGCCTAGAACAGCACGACCACTCCGGCCGGCGCCGCACTGTCCTAAAGGATACGTTCGTCGTACGTCCCTAATTTATTTCTCCGGTTATTTCACGGAGTGTTACTTGTGTTTTAACACTGACAATCTACGGAAACACCGCTGCTCTCGATTCTCAAGTGAAGGCCGTCGGCTACTGTGTTGACTGTGGTGAGATGCAATGCATGAAATTTAGTATTGTTGGCACACTACTGCCGCTGTGCATCTCGGAATATTTAATTCCCTAACGATTTCCGAAATGGAATGTCCCACGCGACTAGCTCCAGCTACCATTTCGCGTTCAAAGTCTGTAATTCTTGTCGTGCGGCCATAATCACATCGGACACTTTTTCAAGCCGGCCGAAGTGGCCGTGCGGTTAAAGGCGCTGCAGTCTGGAACCGCAAGACCGCTACGGTCGCAGGTTCGAATCCTGCCTCGGGCATCGATGTTTGTGATGTCCTTAGGTTAGTTAGGTTTAACTAGTTCTAAGTTCTAGGGGACTAATGACCTCAGCAGTTGAGTCCCATAGTGCTCAGAGCCATTTGAACCATTTGAAACTTTTTCAGCGTAAATAAGCCGAGTACAAGTGACAGCTCCACCTATGCACTGCCCTTTTATAACTTATGTACGCAGTACTGCCGCCATCTGTATATGTGCAATCGCTATCCCACGACTTTTGTTATCTCAGTGTTGTATAATAGGAGGGTGCAGGAAAGTAAAGAATACCAGGGGCGCATGTAATGGCGAATGGACCTCGGTCTATGAGATGCAGAAAATTTCTTAGTGAGTAACGGAGAGAGTTATTCGTTTGCTCAGAGTGAAGCGAAAATGTTCCCTTAAATCTGCCACCGGTCCAGACTTTTTGACAGCTCACAGGTGGTCACAAACCGTGTGTAAAATAGGAGGTGCGAAGTATTAGTTGTGAGTGAGGAATGTGTAAGATGAAGATGAGGAGCTATAGGTATTGATCTGAATGACACGTGAGGGCCCCGAAGTCGCCGCCGGCTGGCCAGCGGCTGGCGCTCGAGTTTGCAGAATCGATTCGGCGGACGCGGCTCAGCGGAGCCGTCGGCGTCGTGCCCAGGCGTCAGCGCGCCTCGTCATGCACCGCAACCGCACTCAGACAACCCGCATGTCTCCGTCCGACCACTAGTTATATTGTCCATTAACGGCATTGTCACCATTTCCCACACCGTCCACCGCACCTAATTCGTGATGTATATCACCCGATGTTCTCTGTGCAAAATAGGTATACTACGATGGCGTGCTAAAAAGTAATGCCTCCGTGTGTTTTACGTGAAAATTCCTAATGTGGGACGAACGTGAAAGTGACCAAAATCTTGAAAATAAATTATCGTATCTTCATGTACTGCACGGTATTGAAATTTCAATTCCTGAGTATTACGTTCCAATTCCACTCCTGAGTGTGATAAAAATAATAATAAACAAAAGCTTGCACGGGGCCACACCCCTTTGTTGTTCTGTATTTTCTCATATTATTTATTTATTTTTCTTTCAATTTTACGCAGTCACAATGTAGGAAATATTATGATGTTTAGCAGATCCAGAACTCCTACAAAAGTGTGCGCACGGAGAAACTCAAAATCCTAATGAAAGTTACAACGCTCTGACAGGAAAACCGTGCCTTAAGGCAGCATTTGTTTCCACAGCGGCTGATGAATTTGCAGCGTATGACGCTTGTTTACCTTTAGCAGTCCTAATGTTGACACACTACGGACTCTACAGTGGCTGAGATTTAATCTACGAGCTTTCACACTGTTGATATTGAAGGGACTCCTTTATAACAGGAGAATTGACGCTGCTGTCACTATTGTTACTCAATTTGAAAATCAGATTAATCTAAGAGGACAAGCAAAGAAAAGTCTGTTTGAGAATGAAGAGGAAGAATGCATACGTTTTGCACTATTTCACTCAGGTAAGGTACGGCTTAATACAAACACTGACAAATCTTCGAATCAGGTTTCTCGTAACTTATATTTTGGCAACTTTGTGTACATTTTCCTCACAAACCACTGACGTTATAGTACATAAATTACGCATGAAATTAGTCAATACAATAATGAAACATTATGTTGAAGGAATTTTCATTTACTACGATAGTAAGACCTTCAAGTACGAGAAAAGTCCTAAGATTTGGTATATTCTTTTCACAGAAATTTGGAGAGCTGTCAAAATTTAGCAAAACAAGATATAAGTATACTGTTTCACAGATATTTGTAATAGTCTTACATCAAACGTTGTACAAAAATACATTAATTTCGTTCTGACACATTTTTCAAAAAGGAACATTTGTACTCACCTTGTTGAAAAATTGCAGTTGTCTTTAATTAAAAATATATAACTTCAGTAATCATGAAAACGTATGTGTGTATCCACATAACATTCCTTAACAACTGTGCCAAAGCTAGTTACATTGCTTTGAAAACTTAGTATGGGTTTCTTCCCCCCCCCCCCCCCCACGCCCCCCTCTCCAAAGGATTGCAACTTCGCATACGTCCCCCCTTAAAGCTTTTAAATAAAATAAACGTTATTAACATTCTAAATCATTAGTCTTCATGTCCACACATTTATTTCTCATCACAGTCACCCTGGCGGCGATCACATTTCTTATAATTAGAGACCAATTTGTTTCTGCCAACACTTTAGAATGACTGACATTTTTGACGGTACCACATCAACTCTGCACCGCTTCATCACTATTAAAGTGAAGCCCTCGAAGGAGTTCTGTAGGTTTTGGCAACAGATGACAAACGGAAGTGGCCAATTAGGAACTGTATGGAGGATGGTCGACAACAGTGAACCCAAGGCGTCGGATTGGTGCAGGTGTTGCAGCGCTCATGAGTGGTGCCGGATTGTCATGCTGAAGGAGAGAGTGCTCCACGTGTGAACGCACTCTTAGAATTCGAAACTCGGTTACAGCACGTTGTTTCTCACCCGCCGACATGGTGACGTTACACACCGCCATCTTATACGCTACAATTCGGAACCCTCTTCCCGCAGAAGGGCTGTAAATATGTAGACACGAAGAACAAAGGTGTAAAATGAATAACATCAATTCTATTTCGAAGCTCTAAGAGTTTTCACATAAATCTTCGGAGGCGTCGCTTTCAGGCACGCTCTCGTAGAACACTATGAAAATCCCTCGGCATGGAAGCAATAGACTGTCTCAGCTGTTTACGACGAAAACACGTTGTAAGTTGCTGTGCGAGATGGAGCAAGCCTAAGGCATTTTGCCGAGTAGGTGGTGTTTACAGTGGTTAGGGTGTGGTCCTCATATTGTACTTAAGAAAACTGAAATAGCGGAAGGATATAAAAACATTTTACAGCGTTGTGCACAGCATAAACAAGAGGAACAGTTCTGACATGATGATTGTTTATGTCAGCACGACAATGCATCCTGTCATAAAGCAGCATCTCTGAGGCAATGGATTGTGGACTAATAATATTTCCTTTATTATAATTCCAGCCTTGGATCGCAATTTTTATTTGTAATCATGTTAATAATTCGGTCGGTAATGACCATCTCCAGACGTAAAAAACATAAGAACATAGAGATAGCCTAATTTGGAGAACACTCCTAACTAAACGAATCTAAAGCAGAAAACTACTATAAAAATCTGAACAACATATCCACACCTGAGTAAAAACGTGTTGCATTACGCATATAACTCTATTACATAGATGGTGCAGTCAAAATCAGTAGCAACGTCGGCTTCGTCAAACAAATAGAATTATGGTACGTACAGAGCAGCACTGAAGGGTGTATGCTGCACATGAAGAGAGACTCGGTTATACTGCTGTACATCGGCAAGAAGCGTGCCTCCATCCTATCCCGATTGATATCGCCACTGCACGTCCGTCTACATGATTTCAAAGAAGTACATTCCTCATAACATTCCTGAAATGGACTGACCAACCTGGACCCGAGGGAATACCTCTGGGGTGAATCAGAAAGTCGAACTCGCTCCAGACCCCTAGCGTGCAGCGTTCAACCTGTTTCTCCGGTATCTACCCCTGAGGACGAATGGGTTGCCATTCCTACACAGAGATTCAAATACCTCACTGAATGTCTCCACCACAGTTCATAAAGGCTAAAGGTGGACACACATCGTATTACTGCCCACTAAAAGATGTCCAGATACTTCTGATCAGCTAGTGTACATACTTTTATAACATGATGTAATAGTTGCGTTTCAGACGTTCTAATGGTGCTTAATACATTTTATCTACATGATTCTGAGTGAGATGTTACCATATATGCCACTGTTGTAAACCCACAGGTTGACACTCTCTAATAAGGGGGAATCATCAAACTGCGGAATGTTCAGCAAAGAAAAGAAAAGAAAAAAGCAACTGGAATACTCCTCAAGCTCATAAACGGTTCCGGGTTGGTGTGAAGTGTATGTTGAAGGGAATAGTCTAGTGCGCTTCGTTTGTGTGACAGAAAATGTTTCAAGACTGAATAGTAACGAGTTTAAAAACTGACGTAAGCGGATGTTGAAAATTTAATACAACTTGAATGCGTAGTTTGCAGTTCCATTGAGGGCTCATCGTTTTGAAATGATAGCTAGCACCCGTGACCAGAATGTCTGAATCCTATGATACTGCTATTTTAAGCTTATTATTGCCTCACATCTCCACACACGTAATTTCTGAGATTTTCCTTGGTAATTAATGAACCGTACATTTTACTGTTCATGAAGGGTTGACAGTGCCATATTTACACACATTACACGGAGTATTTTTGGAGCACAGGCAGCGACCATACGTTAAACAGCACTCGCAGCAAACTGCAGGGCTGGTCATCGAAGTAATGTGTGCTAATAGGCCAAGAATAGGCATGCTAAACCGTACACTGTGAGAAGTGAAATACACTAATCGCACACATAAAACAACACAAGTACTTAGATTACATTAGAATAGAATAGAAATTAGAATAGAATAACATAGCAGCCAGGTTTTAAGTCAACCACTCCACGATAATTCAGAGATGCGTCTCTATAGTCAGTCAGTCACTAGAACTAGAAATCAGCACGCCAAGGAGAGGCAAGCTGCTTCATATGTACTACCGAGGCCCTTGCATGGCACCATTGGTGTAATCTCACGCATTCTATCTTACCTCTTTCTTTTTTCCCTCCAGAATTAAACAATATTTAGTTAAATTCTTCCGCTTCCTCGCTCTAACGTTCTTATAATTAAATGTCTCCCTGAGACATTCAAGTCAATGATCGAAGCAGAAGAATTTATTTAAATTTGTGCTCCGGCTTGGGCTCGAACCCTGGTCTACTTGCTTGCCAGGCAGAGATGCTAACCATTACACCACCGCAGTACAATGCTCAACATTGCTGCACGAACTACCCACGTTGACTGCCCTCCCCAACACAAACTGTAAGTCATTTTGTAGAACTTGTTGCGAAACGGGACTATAAAGAAAGTTAAATGTCAGTTTCAGTGTAATAATACGGTATCGTCAACCTGGATACTATGCCTAAAAACCGCAGGGATCACGCGTGCAAGCATATTCGATATGGTTTAAGTAGTCGTATGACCCCATAGATGCAGCTTAAAGCTGCAGAACCGTCAACGCAGATGGACAACGAAAAACATACTAATCGTCTTTACATCTGCTGCATATATCACTTAATATTTGTTAGGCACCATTGATATACAAGTTGTAGAAATTACCATACAGGCATTAAAGAATTCGTGTGTGTTTACGCGTATTCCGAATAACTCTTATGATCGGTGCACAGCTCACAGGAACATATAATTCAGTAAAGTGTGGATAACACAGGTGTAATTTTTCGATCATAGGACTTAGTTTTACAACAAACACAAAAATAATTTCAACATTTATCTGTGATCCACTTGGAAATATGCCGTACAATGCTTGAACGTAATTTGTATCCTTTTCATCATTAGCTAATACAACACCGTCAGATGGGCGACAGGGCTTGAAGACTGCAATTTTGTTGATGGATAATTACTTACCACTGATCGGTTTACACAGCTGACCGACGAAGCTAATTCCACGCGTAGCAGCATTAACAACAATCATCTCATATTGGCGGTCTGACGAAAATCCACTTACTGTCATGGAGTCACATTTTCAGTATCGCACCTCGATAATTGCGTAGTGCGGTATGATATACAATCTGTAAATTCCGTGCTCTACAGGGATAAAATAAGTTTATCTTATTTCTAGAGGAGGTTCATCTGTCTGCCAGCTTGCCACATTGTTTCCACACTACATCCCACGAATTCCACCATGCTCCGATAGAATGATCGGTCACATTGCTAAAGTTCATTATCTGCGAACTTACTCCATTACATTTATGTCAGTGGGAATAGCTAAAAAGGTACTTCTTCATGACAGTGTAAACAAAACGGACTAATTAGTCACTCACATAATGAAAGTGCGGCTGGAATTGCTCAAAGGTACCGTACACAATGTCACCAAACAAGTATAAAAATGCACTGAATCCAATAGCGGTATGCTTGTAACATTTATTTAAGCTTCATAACGAACTGTTAAACAAATCTTATTGTGGAACATTAATACTGTGTATTCAAGTTATTAATATGTCTATATTCCTCCAAGAACCGACAGAATATTCCATAAATATTAATCATTTTAAGTGTAATATCCAAATATATGTCGCTATTAACCCTGGAGTGGGCGCGAGGGGTACACCTGTCACCCAGCGGTTTTACATTGTGATTATTTCCGTTACGTTTATAGAAAAAGCAACTAAAGAACATTTGATAGTTATTGCAATGAGTAATTAAGAAACAGAAATGGGGGACAGGAGTCCCCCACGTGCCTAACCACCTAATGATTCAACACGCACCTACTGCAGGGTTAACTGAATATGAGAATCATACAGATGGTAACTTTCGTAGCTCGCACCCACCTTACAACCGGAAGAATGCAAGGGAATACCTGGAGAATACGTTAACTTAAGACACACTGACGATGTAACAGATCATCTCCACAGATGCGTGATGTCAAAATAGTGTAATGAGACATCTATGCAGCAGAGATTTGTATTGAATGCTAGTGCTGTGGCATTCGACCTGTAGATAACCGTTTCAAAAACTGTTTACTGTGGTGATTTTCAGTGCTATTATTTGGCCATCAATGGGAGGATAGGCGGTGGCTCAAGGGAATGTGACACTGTCGAATGTGATGACATTAAGCTCGGCCATGCCCTAAGTGCCATTATAAAAGGGTGGGCTATTTGCTAGCGTAGATTTCACTTATGCTTTCCTATCATTCATTACTCATCGATAAGAGCTCAAACAAAGCAATGAATTGTGGAATAACATGTAATAGACACAGATCGACACAGATCGATACAGATCGATGCAGATTTGCACTTAAAACCCCACACTAAGGAAGAAACACTGATACTCACATGACTCATCATCCACATGTCAGACGTAGACTACATTAGGGGAACGATTACGGATATGCCACGCAGACTTCCCCTCCATCGCTCAGCATTTCCCCTACAACGTCTGTCCATAACCCCCACCACTACTGCTCTCCCCATGTGTGCCCTGCTGGCTGCACATCTGTCGTCCACGGTATTCTCCTTGGACTCTACTGGTGCAGCCTCACCTGTTGAGTGGTGAATCGCTACCAGCGCTTGTTGCAACACATGCAAATCTCACAAAAACCTGCCATCGCTGTGCCAAAGAAAAAGTAAAGAGAGTGGAAGGATAATATAACACGAAAACTCAGGACAGCTGCAAAAATTCTGCAAACTAGTACAATATCTCGTCGAATATGGTGAATGTAGTAATATGAGGTAAAACACTTCTTATGTGTAGAATTCGGTACACATAGTATCTGAAAAAGTGAAAACACAGCTCCAAAAATGTAATTCTTAATGCAGGTTATGTTAAAAAATAGTACATGGTGGAAAAAGCAAACCGATAGGTCAGAGCAGGGTAGTGGACGTCCAATCGAGCATGCAAAAGTGTTTGTATTTAAACTAATTGCCTCCATCTGATACCTTTAATGTTAAAGAGCGCGGAAACTCATTAAATAAGCTGAAGGTAATGGTTCGAGCTGAACAGTCAAAGCTAAGCAAACTTTAAATTCCTCTCCATTCCTGGTTGCGTTGGATGCTTATTTTCTGCGATGTTTACCGTGTAAGACTTGACTATTAAATAAACTACGCTAGAAGTATTCTGAGGCACAGCAACCACGACATAACAAAGTAGCAGCTTAGAGGGAGAGAACTGCTCGGCTAGACACACCCAAACGCGTTCGCTTGCCGGACAAACTTGTGCACGCTCGTCGCTAATTAGCTGTCGTTTCACGGCCGTACCTCCACGACGGTGCTTCTCCGTGCTGTCGTTATATTTAGCAGATCCCTCCGAATTTTTATGTGAAAATTCTTAATGTTTTTCAAACAAAACAAATGTTTTTTTTTTTAACATTCTACATCTTTATTCTTCATGTCTGCATATTTATTTCTCAACATAGTCACACTGGCGTGAACACGTTTCTGTCGACGAAAGACGAGTTTGTTGATACGGTCACTGTAGAATGTTTGACTTCATTGCACCGCTTCATCACTATCAGAGTGAAGTCCTTGAAGCTGCTCTAAATATTTGAAACGGATGATGATCGCATGGCGCCAGGTCGGGAATGAATGGAGACTGATCGATTACAGTGAACCCAAAGCGTCGGATTGTTGCAGATGCCGCAAAGCTTGTGGGTGGTTAAGCAGCGTCTTGCTGAAAGAGAGCGTGCTCGATGTGTGGACAAACTCTTAGCACCTATATAGTTACGTTACACACCGCCGTGTTACACGCTGCAATTCGGAGACGTCTAGTGGCAGAGGGCACCAAAAATGTAGACATGGAGATTAGAGGTATAGAATGTTAATAACTTCACTTTTATTTAAAAAGCCTTAAGAGTTTTCAAATTAAAAATTGGTATTACTCTTCAGCACGCCCTCGTAATTCCTCTTTTCAATTATCGTTCGAACACTGAGATAATGAAAATACTGGGGTAAGTGATACGAGAATACAATCTCGACTAAAATCACCCAGCAATCATCACGCATCTGGATCGGATGATATACTAATGCATCTCTAAAGACATAGATACAGGACTTACTCCCCTTATAACGGCAGTTTATCGGAGGTCAAGGGAGTAACGAAGGGCACCTAGCGTTTGGAAAAAAGCGCAGGTCATCCCTGTGTCCAAGAACGTCGTGTAACAGATATGCATCATTATAGGGCTATACCGCTAACTTCCATTTACGCATTATGATGTTAATGGAGAACAAATATCGCGTCTATAATTTCCAGCAAAGATTCCACAAACAGAAATCTTGCGAAATTCAGCAAGAGCTGTTCATCCATGAGATGGAAAGAGCAATAGACAAAGGCGCTCAAGCTGATGTCGTGTTGCTCGATTTCTGGATAGTTCCGCACAGTCGTTTAGCGAAAACAAATACAAGGTTACCGAGTACTGGACCAGATCATGGAATGTATACGGGACTTCCTTGCAGTAGAGGTCTACTACAGTTCGATACACTATAGACGACAAACCGCTAGAAATATTAACTACCGTAAAATACCTCTGGAATGACCTAAAGTAGAATGAGCTCATAAAACAAATTGTGAAAATAAGCAGATGCCAGATCGAAATTCATTGCTAGACTCTACAGGGAATGTAATTCATCCAAAACAGGGAGCCTACATAACATTCGTTCGACCGCAATAGGCTGCATGATGCGCAACTTCACTCGACGTCCATGCGAGGTCCATCTTTGCAACCACGACACCATGCAGCGCGGTACACATGGGCCCAACAACATGCCAAATGGACCGCTCAAGATTGGCATCACGTTCTCTTCACCAGCGAGTGTCGCATATGCCTTCAACCAGACAATCGCCCGCATCTCGTGGTCGTGCGGTAGCGTTCTCGCTTCCCACGCCCGGGTTCCCGGGTTCGATTCCCGGCGGGGTCAGGGATTTTCTCTGCCTCGTGATGGCTGGGTGTTGTGTGCTGTCCTTAGGTTAGTTAGGTTTAGGTAGTTCTAAGTTCTAGGGGACTTATGACCACAGCAGTTGAGTCCCATAGTGCTCAGAGCCAGCCAGACAATCGTCGGAGACGTGTTTGGAAGCAACCCGGTCAGTCTGTACGCCTTAGACGTACTGTCCAGTGAGTGGAGCAAGGTGTAGGTTCCCTGCTGTTTTGGGGTGGCATTATGTGGGGTCGACGTATGCCGCTGGTGGTCATGGAAGGCGCCGTAACGGCTGTACGATACGTGAATGCCATCCTCCGACCGACAGTGTAACCATATCGGCAGTATATTGGCGAGGCATTTGTCTTCATGGACGACAATTCGCGCCCCCATCGCACACATCTTGTGAGTGACTTCCTTCAGGATAACGACTTCGCTCGACTAGAGTAGACAGCATGTTCTCCAGACATGAACCCTATCGAAAATGCCTGGGATAGATAGAAAAGGGTTGTTCATGGACGACGTGACCCACCAACCACTCTGAGGGATCTACGTCGAATCGCCGTTGAGGAGTGGGAAAATCTGGACCTACAGTGCCTTGATGAAGTTCAGGAGGACGTGCTACTGGGTATTAGAGGCACCGGTATGTACAGCAGTCTGGGCCACCATCGCTGTAGGTCTCGCTGTATGGTGGTACAACATGCAATTTTTGGTACTCATGAGCAATAAAAAGAGCGGCAATGATGTTTATGTTGATCTCTATTCCAATTTTCAGTACAGGTTCCGGAACTCTCGGAACCGAGGTGATGAAAACTTTTTTTTTTATGTGTGTAGATTCCATGTGGAGTTAGGCAACATTTTGCTTCCGCCCACATACGTCTCGCGAAACGATTACGACGGGGAGATTAGAGAAATTAGACGTCATGTGGAGCTTTATCGACAATCACTTTTCCTACACGCCATTCGTGACTGGATCATATAAGGTGGGAGGGCGGAGGGGAGGGATGGAGTGTAGAAGAAAAACACGCCGTCACACATACTAAGAGGGCTAGCGCAATCAGACATTGATGTATAAAACTTTAGAGAAATACTGGTAGACCTGCAGAAGATTGAACTTTAGAGCTGCGACTGGGTACTTACCCTCAGCGTAAATATACTGGACGTATAGCGTATGATTAGGCAGAAAAATCGGTTACTGTACAATTGCACCATTGATCAAAAATCACTGGAAACAGCAAGAGTCGTAAAATGACGAGTCGCATACATCCGGAGCGATCTGAAGTGGAACGAACACTCGTAGAAACTGTAGACGCCAGGTGGAGATTCGTTCACAGAATCCTACGCAGATATAATTCACCCACAAAGATGTATGGGCCCTGCAAGTTTCACGGTTGGTTCTTCCGTTCCAGCACACAGTTTTAAACTGCCAGGAAGTTTCAAATAAGCACTTAATCGGCTGTCGAGTGCAAGACTCTTTCTGGTAACAGTCCACTTGATTGTAGCTAAGCAATTTCTTCACAATACCCTTTCTTGCTCGAAAGCTAGTCTGGCAAGGTATGCGGAAGAGCTTCCGTGAAGAATGAAAAGTAAGAGACAGGGACTGGCAGGCGTGAACCTGTGTGGGGGGATAGCGAGTCATGCGTGGATAGCTCAGCCGTAGAAGCACTGCCCGCGAAACGGAAGGTTACAAAGTCGAGTACCGGTCCGCTACGCAATTACAGTCTCCCAGGAAGTTTCAGCATGGGTACATATGATAATGTTAGTAATGAAAATTATACCAAAACTTTTTGGCACAAACTTTTATAATTAATAACCATTTCCATAGTTTTTCGTAGCATTGCGAAATTTTATGTAGATTTCATTTGTATCCACGTGCATGACTAGAAAAAGATTCCGACAGGTCTGAACGGAGCGCATTCATGACGACGCGCTATAATATGGGAATAATATCTCTCCCATTCATATTGACTCCTCTAAAATCTTACAAACGACGGGTCCTGATATTTTTGGAGCTGTGATTACCCAGCTGCATTTACACACCAGCCATTAACAAGGGCGTGACGAAAAACAATGTATCTGAACTTTTTACTCTGTTCTCAATACCGGAGGAAGTATTATATGTCAAGCACATTACTCTTGCATATTTTATATTACTTTCCCGTTTCTCTGACACAACTTACAGCCCTGAGCTGCTAGAGGGCTCCGAATCGTAGCATGTAACGTGGCGGTGTGTAAAGTAACTATGTCGGTTCGTGAAACGGAAAACTGAAATCACTAATTCGACAAGTTCTCCTTCAGCACGATAATGACAAACCACAATCAGGCGCAGCGACATCTGCAGTAATCGACGCCTTGGATTCACTGTTATCGATCATCCTCCGTACAGTCCCCACTAGGCCTAGCTTATTTTCATCTGTTTCCAAAGCTTAAAGAACACCTTCGAGAACTTCATTCTAATAATGATGTAGCGTGCACGTAGAGGTGCGGTTGTGACTCCGTCGAGAAAGTCAAACATTCTACAGCGACGCTGTCAACAAACTGTCCTCTCGTTGGGAGAAATGTGTTCACGTCACGGTAGCTATGTTCAGAAATAAATATGTAGGCATGAAGAATAAAGATGTACAATGTTAATAAAGTTTGTTTCATTTAAAAAGGTTTAAAGGTTTTCAATTGAAAAATTACAGGCGTTACATTTCAGCACGCTCTCGTATTTATTTCAGTGAAGTAAAAGTACCATCTGCCTTTTAGCAATGCAGACTGTGGAATGTTTTACAAAAAAAAAGACCTAGCGACGTATGCTGCTCGTACTGCCCCGACCTATCTCGATGTAGACGGTGCTACGTTCTCCACAAGTAATTTAATATAAGACACACGGGGTCGCATACGTTGGTAAATATTCTAAAAATGGATGAGATATCCTTAACATGTGACGTCAACAGATGACGTACCCCGCTGCACGTGCAGCCTTTGGTCTTCGGTGTGGAGGGATGACTGAGCGATGCAATACTTGCATCCGAGAAACGGTGCGAATTTCAAACACCTTGTGCAAATGTGAACGGTTGTAGACGTAGAAGATTCAAGATTTTTGTCCTCGCTGTAACCAAGTGAAAACTGTTCTTATTTTCCGTTTCATTCTTTTTTTTTTTTTCCTTTTTTGTTTACAGACATTATTTAGTAAAGAAAATGTAGGTCGTTTACTGGTAACGACACAGATACTTATTTGCTTGTGACGTAACAAAGTAGGATTTTGCTGTACTGTACTTTGCAATAAACCAGCGGAGACCGACAGATCGGTGAATAAAATAATAAATCTTACCTCAATGTAAACAAAAAATTGTCTAACGCAATGAAAAAACTATTTCCCGTCAGACACAAGACTCTAACCATGAACCTCACGCCATAAACTTGCGCACGTGAGCCCACAGGCACACCGACGGGAGTCCTTCACTTAGGTTCGGATGACCACATGCCAAACACCGATACTCTCAACCGCGGCATGTGCGACGAGATACTCCATGTGGTGACGCCACATATTCGACATCTGTCATGCACTTTCGGGGCATTTCTCGACATTTGCAACACCACGTGTCTTATAATAAATTACTTTTCTCAGCGTTTCGGAGGCTTTTAAGCGTTAATAGGAATACCCCTGTATAATGTAAAGTATTAATACGAGGGTTATTCATCCGACTGACTATTAAAAACAAAACTTACATTTTTAGTATGCAGTTTGTGATTAACTGTTGACATTACGTCTCTAGATATCGCCATCCAAATTCAAACATTTGTCGTACCGTGACACCAGATTCTTTATCCCTTCATCAAAGAGGGCTCCAGCCAGCTGTTGAAAACCTTCTTGTGCTCATAGTCGGTTATGAAGTGCAGAGTAGCCAGCGAGGCTTTCATCTTCGAGAGGAGATGAAAGGCGCTCGGTGCTAAGTCCGGAATTTAGGGAGGATGTTGCAAAATCTCCCAGCCAAAACTTTTGTTTTTTCCCTTCGCTCGAATTTCATTATGTGGTCGCGCGCTGCCGTGAAGGAGAATGATTCCTCTGGTAACTATCCCGCACCGTTTGTTTTAAATTGACATTCCAAGATTTTTAAGAATCTCACAAAAATCTCTTATGACGTAGTATTCTTATGCGTTAACCTTATGAAATCTGTTGTAAAAATTCCTGTGCTGTCCCAAAAAATTTTGACCATCTTTTCGTGTGTTGTCACGTCTGCTCGAATGTTTTGTAGTTATTGAGAGAGTGAGTGCGCATCCACTCTCTCGACTGCACCCATGTCTTGTCCCCAGTCACGATTGTGTTCAGAAATTCCCCCCCCCCCCCCAAAGCTCCTAACTCTTTCAAGGTAGAGCTGAAGGAAAGTCAGTGTCGAACCCATTTCTTCAGTTTTGTGAAAATCGATTAGACACTTTGGTACCCATCGTGGACAAAACTACTGGTAACCTAATCTCTATGTGACAATTTTAAATAGGATTGACCCTCAAATCTGAGGAACATTTTCAGAAAGTTCGAATATTGTGAACCGGCGTCTCGCACGTATAATTGCGCCAACATGTCGTACAAGTTCATCGGTCACCTACAAATGTGTTCATTGACCATTTTCATCATGCACATCTGCAGGACCAACATTCAATATTGTGCACTCCCTCACTCCCTTACATCATCGTCACTCATAACCCAATCTCCTTACACACGACACAGTCGACGACGAATCTCGGCGGCGCTGATTCGGCCGGAAACGAATGACAGATATTACTTCGCAACCGGGGGAGACGCAATAATACGGTCTAATTCAATCGCTTGCTCCTTTCACACAGACGAAAGCGACAGATGGCTGACTGCTGTAATATGGCCTTCAAAATCTCGTTTTATAACCACCCGAGCGCCATGAAGCTATGACTATTGGTTTATTTTTTAATAGCCAATCGGAGTGCAGTTTATGAATAGGCCTCGTAAAAAAATAAAGTGGGTATCAAATTCATTTCACTGTATATCATAGCTTTAGTCTAGAACAGTACGCATGGGATCCCAAATCTTGAGGATGAATATTATATATGTTGTACAGTATCCTTTGACATAAGAAACTAACTGCTGGAAATCAATATTTAGTACTTTATTCATAAAACAACTGACATCTTGTAGCAACGCTTGAGTTATTCAATGTGACGACCTCCAATCTCACATGTGTTAGAACATAATCTATCGACAGAATCATTTGGACCCATTGCTTGAACATGTGGAATTCTAGCTGCACCCGTACTGTAGACCCTGTATTCTTCGAACTGTGCATTTTTCGGGCAAGTTGACAGATTCTTATTGATGAGTTTTCTCCCACACTATGCAACACCATTTCCTCCAATTCTGTTGTGAGAAGGATTCTTTTCCGAGAACTTCTCTGTGGCCTAAACAAAATACTTTCTCGCAAGTTTCTATTCACTGCAATAAATTTCTTTCGTTTAGAATGATACTTATTTTCGTTTTTCTGCCCACTACTTGGTGCTGCACGATACGCTGATGCCAGTTCCCGTTAACAAGTACTGTCGCAGCTTCGACCTCCAGTCATGGACTGTAAATGATAGTCAACTACACTGTGGACTCTTCACAAGTGAATGCGTAATACTTTTCAAGGTAGCGCACAAACTACGACGCAGCAGGTAGATGTTCTTCATAAACAAAAGCAGATTATAAACATATACCTCAGACAGAATGTTCGTTGTACCGCTGGAAATATTAATTTCCGACCATTGGTGTACTGTCTCAAAATCTTCAGTTCACAATTATCTACTGTCTATATTACTTTCACTTAAGATTCTGGGGCTCCCAGTGTAGTTTCACTAAATTATTCCCTACGAGTAATGTTATTATTTCAGCAATAAATTAAAGATTCGAAACGGCAAAACTGATTCAATGAATAAATTACAATGATAGCTGCATTTACTTTATTTAGTCTAATCTAGTGCCAAATTCTCACCGCATTTCTTACTCGTCTACGCATAGGCCACAGTCCTCTGACGCATGGCTTCTTGACACGGTACGACGAACCTCCCATGTATGGTGCTTGTGGCGAGCAATTCACTGTGCGCCAAATTTTTCTAGACTGTGTTTTCTTTCGGACCAGAGGGCAGCGGCGGATTTTCCCGTAGATCTGACCTCTGTTTTAAGTGGTGAGGCTTTTAAGGTTTTTGTGACTTGTCCAAATCGCTTCCCAAAAGTTTTAGGGAGTTGTTCTTAATGTGTTAACAGGGTTACTGGCTGAACCAAGTTTTTATTAAGTGATCAACCGGTCACACATCCCTGTGCCGTTGATTTATCTCCTCTGCTGTTTTCCTCCTGGTTTCTTCCCAAGTGTATTATCTTTTACTAACTGCCCTTTGTTTTACGGCGTGTGCATGGAGTGCTTGTGTGGATCAACACGAGTCAGTGAATGAGTGAGGGAGTGAGTGTACTAACGTTTTTAGCCCTTTTAAATATATTCATTTCTTTTAATATTTGTAAGAGAGCTCGTACATTCAAAAACAACAACAACAACAAATTCCACTTCATCTATGTTTCAGGACTACGGGAGAAAAAATAAAATTTTAATAAGATACATGACTGTAATGGAGATTCCTGTAAGCATTAGCCACATCCTGGAAGCCATCGAACGAAAAGAATTAAGTGAACGTGATATCTGGAAATACACTCCTGGAAATTGAAATAAGAACACCGTGAATTCATTGTCCCAGGAAGGGGAAACTTTATTGACACATTCCTGGGGTCAGATACATCACATGATCACACTGACAGAACCACAGGCACATAGACACAGGCACCAGAGCATGCACAATGTCGGCACTAGTACAGTGTATATCCACCTTTCGCAGCAATGCAGGCTGCTATTCTCCCATGGAGACGATCGTAGAGATGCTGGATGTAGTCCTGTGGAACGGCTTGCCATGCCATTTCCACCTGGCGCCTCAGTTGGACCAGCGTTCGTGCTGGACGTGCAGACCGCGTGAGACGACGCTTCATCCAGTCCCAAACATGCTCAATGGGGGACAGATCCGGAGATCTTGCTGGCCAGGGTAGTTGACTTACACCTTCTAGAGCACGTTGGGTGGCACGGGATACATGCGGACGTGCATTGTCCTCTTGGAACAGCACGTTCCCTTGCCGGTCTAGGAATGGTAGAACGATGGGTTCGATGACGGTTTGGATGTACCGTGCACTATTCAGTGTCCCCTCGACGATCACCAGTGGTGTACGGCCAGTGTAGGAGATCGCTCCCCACACCATAATGCCGGGTGTTGGCCCTGTGTGCCTCGGTCGTATGCAGTCCTGATTGTGGCGCTCACCTGCACGGCGCCAAACACACATACGACCATCATTGGCACCAAGGCAGAAGCGACTCTCATCGCTGAAGACGACACGTCTCCATTCGTCCCTCCATTCACGCCTGTCGCGACACCACTGGAGGCGGGCTGCACGATGTTGGGGCGTGAGAGGAAGACGGCCTAACGGTGTGCGGGACCGTAGCCCAGCTTCATGGAGACGGTTGCGAATGGTCCTCGCCGATACCCCAGGAGCAACAGTGTCCCTAATTTTCTGGGAAGTGGCGGTGCGGTCCCCTACGGCACTGCGTAGGATCCTACGGTCTTGGCGTGCATCCGTGCGTCGCTGCGGTCCGGTCCCAGGTCGACGGGCACGTGCACCTTCCGCCGACCACTGGCGACAACATCGATGTACTGTGGAGACCTCACGCCCCACGTGTTGAGCAATTCGGCGGTACGTCCACCCGGCCTCCCGCATGCCCACTATACGCCCTCGCTCAAAGTCCGTCAACTGCACATACGGTTCACGTCCACGCTGTCGCGGCATGCTACCAGTGTTAAAGACTGCGATGGAGCTCCGTATGCCACGGCAAACTGGCTGACACTGACGGCGGCGGTGCACAAATGCTGCGCAGCTAGCGCCATTCGACGGCCAACACCGCGGTTCCTGGTGTGTCCGCTGTGCCGTGCGTGTGATCATTGCTTGTACAGCCCTCTCGCAGTGTGCGGAGCAAGTATGGTCGGTCTGACACACCGGTGTCAATGTGTTCTTTTTTCCATTTCCAGGAGTGTAGCTTGAATACCGAGTTCACTTTTGTCTACACTCATAATTCACAAACCACTGCGAAGTGAATGAGAGAGGGTACTTCCCATCTTATTACGTCCTAGTGTTTCTCCTTGTTCCATTCGCGCATGAAACGCGGGAAGAACGAGAATAACTCGTTAAATGTCAGTGTGCGCGTTGTAATTAGCCTAATGTTATCTTCGCCGTCTCAATGGGGTCCATACATAGAAGGCTACAGTATACGTCTAGATCCCTTATTCGGTAGTGTTTCTGGAAAAAATTGCAAGTTAGTACTGCGAGATACTTAACGCCTTTCCTGGAATATCTGCCAGTTGAGATTTTCAGCATGTCAGCGTCGCTCTCGCGACAAACCTCCGACAATTCGTGCTGCCCTCCTTTGTATGTGTTCTGTATCCAGCACAGTTGAACAGTTTCTACATGACGTATCAACACTGTGTCGAATAGCTTTATTCGTTGCTATATAATCGGAAATTCCACCGAATACATCTCACTGACACAAGTAATTGTTGCATTGAGAAGGTAACACAAATTTCTCTTGTAGTCCTGACACATGACGTTTCAACTCCAACGATTTAATCGATAATACAATAAAAATAAGTATTTTAGGAATTTTATTAACGCAAAAAGTAATTTCCTTCCGGACGTCTTACGTCTTTAACTGCAAGCAAAACTCTTGAATCGATAATACACGAAATACCCCAACAACAAGCATAACGCTGCTTTGCGACCATGTACAAGTTCGAACGATTTACTGCACTATTAAAGGAGGCTGGAGCATTCGAAACGCAGTTGATAAAAGAACAATAATTGTGTAACTGCATTAAATCAGTTGAAGATGAGCGACAGCCAGAAACGTGCTGTGGTAAACAAATGTACGAAAAGTGGCTGATTACAAGATTCCCTCAATCAACACCTACCGTTTGTACACCAGCATAATAGAGTCTTATCATATTATTCTGTTGAACGTCTGAAAAAACAGTCATACCTTATTATACTGTCGCAAATTGCTCCTTACTTCTGGTAATAGAGAACTGATATGTGAAAAACTAATTCTCTGTACAAGGACGTGTAAAATATACGAAACAGAGAGTAGCAGGAGCTAATGGTTGGCATTCTTGGGAATCTGGTACGATATCTACGTTGCTTCATCATGAAAACGTGCCAGGGCACCTCTGTGTGTAACACCGCTGATGCAATCTCCCATTCTGCTAACGAACGCAACAATACAGCACAGAATCCAAGCAGAGAGGATTCCCTACTACCAATGAATTATGAATCCATTGAGCGCCGACGTACGCGATCCGCCGATCAACTTCATTCGCTTATTTAAACGGGATCCTCTTCGTTTCATGACTAATTACATAACTTGAAACATCCCTGTTATGTCGCCGGACGCTCGGCAACCATTTAACGAATGAAATGCGTGTAATTAGGTATCTGGTCATTTACTTCTAATTACACACTGACCAACTCTAATTACGCTGGATAGGGTTCCGTATAATTTGTCGAAACCATTTTAGTTATCTATGTGAATTTGTCGTTTATCGCCATGCACGAATATCGCTGTTGCTTCTCGATACTGGAATCCCAACTGTCGCTTAATGCTAATCGAACTGCGCTTGTAATTAGGAGGAAAGTGGTTTGGATCCCAGTCCCCCCATCCGCAATTAGTTTTATCATGGTTTAACTCTCGAATGCTGAACTGGTTCCTTAAACTAGGCCACAATCAAATCCTTCCCTCATCATTCCATGATATAAGAAAGAAAGAAATTCAGCCACCAACCTCGTAATTTTTTCGTCCTTCGTGAGCAGTGGCCCCTTTCTAAGCGGTGTATTAGTGTAGTGCCTTGAGTGTATCTGCTGAGTGTAAGTGACTCTAATGGAGGTGTGTATTGTGTGTTGTTGTTTATGTCGTATTATTATGAGAGAAGGGAGAGGATGAAATCCAGTGTCGGCGTGTAGCCAACTCCTCTCGAATAGCACTAAGGAGGGAACCAAGCTTGACGTCCGCATCCAACAGCCAGATCACCATCAACTGTATCACATCCCCTGACTTTATGAAGCACTAAGGACAGGCTTAGAATTTAATGAAGAACATGGGCACAAAGCATGACTGTCAGGAAATTTATACCCCCACCTCTCCTATCACCATCCAGATTTGAACCATGTACCTCCATTCGAGCACTGCAGGCTTGGCGAGCGTCAGTGGCCTTGCTTACAAATGTAATACACATAGTTCCCTAGATACCAATGACATAAACTGTAAGCTTCCTTCCTTCCTTCCTTTCGTATTTTTGTCCTTTGAAGGTTGAACATACAATGATTTAAAACGGTTTTACGCACTAGAAGAAAATGTAAAGTGGTCACCCCGAAACAGAGGTCGCATATTTAAGCCATATTCACATTTTACACAGGTTACACACTTTATAACATCATAAATAGTTAGACTGTAGTCCTGCAATCACGCATGAATACATACTTCCGTACAATGTGTGAAGAAAACTTCTCGGTAATGCAGCCGAACTCAAGGATTCCTCATCGTATACCACACATACTCAGATAAGTTCAAGACTGATAATCGTGATGTCAGTGGGAGCCTACAGCTGTTCGACAGAGCGCTTGGTTAAATCTCAGAGTATGGAGAACTAAAACGTAATTGTTTCCTACCTGCATGTTTCTAATTTTACTTTCGGTGTTACTGCAGTGAGATGTATCACTAACTGACGGTCAATAGAAAACACATGGGCGAAATACTAGTAGACGAAAAAACAAGGAATGAAATGTATGTACACATATGAATTGTTAAATTTTCTTTTAAGTACAAGTCTTTTGATGTGCTATTTATTTATTTACTCGTAGTGTTACAAGTTACACGACGAGCTCGTTTGGGCGTTCTTCTAGTATACCTGTGAATTTGGTATAATAGATATAATATCGTTCCTTATGCCTATGTTAGTCTATTTCTAGGTATGGAACCCCATGTTATTTACACGTTTACTTTTTGTTTGCGTGATCTTGTTTGGTTACTTTTGACGTATAAATAACACGATCATATCATAACAAAAAGACAACCGACATATACGCTCCAAGATGCTATACGGACCCCGTCATATCAGCGAATAAGTATGCGTAAGGTGCCATATGTAGACACAGACAAACATAGACGTAAAGAACAATTTTATATTTATTATACCGTTTTCACATGTACCGTCGATAATGGCAAAACGCCGACACGAGCTCTTCATGTTAACTGTATCACTGGGAGTAAACAAACAAATCGTGCACCAAAAACCTTGCACATAAAATAAAATACGTCGTTCTTCGACCTCCGGCAAGCTACGGAGTCACTGGAAAGGAAATCGTTGAACTGTTAAATTCCGATTTAGTTTTAAAGAAAGCGACCCGATGCACTAAACCAACAGTGACAATTTCGGGCAAAAAATCCTTTTTGCGCAAAGAAAAAAAGCAGCTAATAACCTCTAATCTTAGTTCGAAGTGAACTGAACGAAACTTCTTACACTGTTATACTAAATGCACCTTTAAAAAAAATTCATTGGGTGACGTAGGATTCATTTGGGACTGTGCAGTAGTTGGGGCAACACAACTGCTTACACCACAGTATTGAGAGCATTTATTATAGCTGTCAGAATGGTGTAGAGACTTTTCAGATCTTCAGAAACCTTCTGAACCTTCTGTATGAAAACAACTGTTTTGGTCCACACTGAAGCGACGAAAGTCATGGAATACCTCCTAACTTCGTGTCGGACCTCATATTGCCCAACGTAGTGCGACAACTCGACGTGGCATGGACTCAACAAGTCATCGGGGAAGTTCCTTGCAGAAATAATGAGCCATGCTACCTCTATAGCCACCCATAATTACGAAAGTATTCCCGGTGCCGGATTTTGTGCACAGTTGTGGCCCATAAATATTCGATAGGATTTATGTCACGTGATCTTGGTGATGAAACAGTTCGCTCGAATTGATCAGAATGTTCGGCAAACCAATCGCTAACAACTGCGGCCAAGTGACATGGCGCATCGTCGTTTGGGAACATGAAGAACATGAATGGCTACAAATGGCCTTCAAGTAGCCGACCATAAGCATTTCCAATCAACAGACGGTTCAGTTGGACCAGAGTACCCAGTTAATTTCACATAAACACAACAAACACCATTATGGAGCCCCTACCAGGTAGCACAGTGCCTTGTTGACAACCTGGATCAATGGCTTCATGGGGTCTTCGCCACACTGGAACCCTACCGTCAGACCTTAGCCACTGAAATCTGGATTCATCTGACCAGACCACGTTTTTCCAGTCTTCTAGCGTCCGAACAATATGGTTACAGACCCAGAAGAAACGCTGAACGCGATGTCACGCTGTTAGCAAGCCCACTCGCGTTGGTCGTCTGCTGCCATAGCCCATTAACGCCAAATTTCGCTGCACTGTCCTAAAGAATACTTCGTCGTACGTCCCCCACTGATTTCTGGAACTATTTCACTCAGTGTCGCTTTTCTGTTAGCACTGATAACTCTACGCAAACGCCGTTGCCCTTGGTCGTTAAGTAAAGGCCCTCGGCCACTGGGTTGTCCTTGGTGAGAAGTTATGTCTAAAATTAGGTATTCTCTGTACACTCTTGACACTGTGGATCTCGGAATATTGAACTCCCAAACTTTCCGAAATGGAATGTCCCATGCGCCTAGCTCCAACTACTATTCCGCGTTCAAGGTCTGTTAATTCCCGTCGAGTGGCCATAATGACGTTGGAAACCTTTACACATGAATCACCTGATTACAAATGCCAGATCCGCCAATGCAGTACCCTTTTGTACTTTGTGTCTCGATACTGTCGCCATCTGGGCATGAGTTGATCGCTATGCCACGAATTTTGCTAAAAAATGGTTCAAATGGCTCTAATCACTGTGGGACTTAACATCTGAGGTCATCAGTCCCCTAGACTTAGAACTACTTAAACCCAGCTAACCTACGAACATCACAGGATTCGAACCTGCGACCGTACCAGCAGCGCGCTTCCGGACTGAAGCGCCTAGAACCGCTCGACCACAGCGGCCGGCACGACTTTTGCGACCTCAGTGTATGAATGTGTAGAAAGTTTCAAAAACGGAGCGTAAGACTTCCATGTTGAGTCCTGGTCTGGAAAAGCGGCGAGTACCGCAACAGAGGCAGTGAAAGAGCTGGGCAAGGCGCGAATCGGTGAATTCAGATTCACAATTGAAATTTTCCAATCTTTATACAGGAAATTCACCTAACGGCATCTGAAGCTAGTGGTATTCACTACACGTGTGAAGGTCACCACTTATATCTATGACATTAACTGAACGCGACGGCAGTTGTTTTAATTAACCCAGAGTGCGCGGGGGCGAGACATATTCTTGTTCCACGTGCCTTTGAGGGCGGCCAAAACCTACCGAGACCTAAAGTATTGGCGCAGCTGGTTCGCCCCCCTCCCCGCGCGCGCCGATTACAGAGTCTTGGAACGGCCAGTAGTTTAATTAAGCGTACACAGAAGTATGAAATGAGGCGCGCCCGCTCTAGGGCTCTCCACGTCGGCCGCAGGCGCCGCCCCTGCAGCGCATAAGCAGGACTTCTGCCGCGCCCTCGCGTCAAATCCACCTCCATACAGTTGCTGCCACGTGCCGAGCACCACACTTCCGGCAGTCTTTCTATCAGCTTCTTATTTACTCAATGTAGCCCACACACTAGAACCGTCCCGCAAATCACGGAGTCTTAGGTGATATTCAGCGGAACGACATGTTGCGATTTTGAAAAGTGCTGCCAAGAGTCTATCTCAAAATGTTACACATAGACAAATTACGTAAGATTTGATAGAATAAGCGGACAGTTTCTCGGGAGCGTAATGGACATAATGGAGCAACGAGAATAACCCAGGTATATCAAATGGTTCAAATGGCTCTGAGCACTATGGGACTTAACTTCTGAGGTCATCAGTCGCCTAGAACTTAGAACTAATTAAACCTAACTAACCTAAGGAAATCACACACATCCATGCCCGAGGCAGGATTCGAACCTGCGACCGTAGCGGTCGCTCGGCTCCAGACTGTAGCGCCTAGAACCGCACGGCCACTCGGCCGGCCAAGTATATCATTCTCATATTGAAAGACATATATAAAAATATAACAACAAAAGGTCAGAACTGGCTCAACATACTCTTATAAAATTCAAGTAAATGAGGAAGATAAATAAGGGTATTTTATGTTCCTCTGGCTTTCTAATATTAATAAAACCGACAATCTGAAAGGACATATTCCTGATTGTAAATGGAGGAAAAAAGATTCTATGAACACGTGTCCTGAAATGCATCGTTGCACAGTAGATGGCGCTGACGAATAAAAGTTGCTCTGACGACGTGCCGTGTTTTACTTGTGTGTTTCAGGCTGTGTGATTGACGCAGCGTACAGTAAGCAGCAGAATAATTCGGTGTTCATGTCGGGAACAAGCCGAGGTCGTGTGGCCAGGCAAATGGAAAGTCAAGAGGCAGCACGGCGATACCAAAACACGTACCCTCACAGACACCAACTGCATCACGCAAAAATTTCATACCCTTTTGGCGCGTTTGCGTGATTATGAGTCCTTTAATACAGACGAACGTGCAAGGAGGCGGCGGACTGTGCGCATCCCAGATTTGGAGGACCGGGTTCTACATGATATTGAGACAAACTCTTGTACAAGCTCCACGAAAGTGGCCCGCCAACATTGTGTAAGCCAAAGTACGACTATGTGTATCCGGCATGACAACCGTTACTATCCCTAGCACCTGCAACCCCACGTAGGCCACTTTGAACATCTGTTGTAACGTTGATTCGATTCAGTTCTGTACTGTGTTCCTGGACTATCTGTTGTACGCACGCCGTCCATTTCCAGACAAACGTTCGGAAGACCTTTTGTCCTCCATTTCCAATCAGGAATCCGTCCCTACAGTTTGTCGGTTTTATTGAATTTCACCCCTACTTCTTCAGAAAGTGGAAATTATTAATTCATCCTAGTTTCAAAATAACATACGTAACACAAACAAAGACCTGTTTATTCGCTGATGACCAGGTCATTACATCATCGTAGATTACGTAACTAACGAGGAGGTACTGAATACAGTTGGGTAGAAAAGAAATTTGTGGCGTAACCTGATTAGTAGAAGGGATCTTTTGGTAGAACAAATTCTGAAAAATAAAGGGAGGCAAGGGTGGTGGTAGGGGTAAGTTCCTGTGGGACAAAACTGCTGAAGTCATCGGTCCCTAGGCTTACACACTACTTAATCTTGCTTAAACTAACTAACTACGGACTATACACACATCCATGCCCGAGGGAGGATTCGAATCTCCGACCGGGGGAGCCGCGTGAACCGTGGCAAGGCCCCCTAGACCGTGCGGTTCAAAAATGTTAAAATGTGTGTGAAATCTTATGGGACTTAACTGCTAAGGTCATCAGTCCCTAAGCTTACACACTAATATATGAAGATCTGTACAGACAAGTCAAGAGTAATGGCATTTAGAAGAACTGAAAACATTAGATTCAATGCTCTCATTTATGTGAAGATGACAGAAAATGTAAAAAGTTTTAACAATCTTTGAAATCAAATAAGGTACCAAGAAGATCAATAACTTGCTAAAAGGCTTTCAAAATTTCAAAATATGTGTGGCATTGAGATCATCGTCAGACACTAAAGCCAACGCCTTAATGTTGTAGCTATCCTTCTCGTTCCTCGTCATCTGTGCAATCTGGTTGTGTTGCTGCAGATCGTTCCACCGATGACGGTTCTAATATTGGTGTTCTGAGCCTGCCTCCTAGTTTTTTTTTTCTCGGGATGTTTCCTTTCAACAAGTTTATTTGTGAAACTGTTATGTGAAATTAGAAGTTTCCACTTAATTTAGTTTCTCTCCTCTGTATAATGTTAATTAATGTCCTTTCGTCTTTAATTACTTTTGGTATTTGTTAATTAGATTTGCTTTCAGCGCAGGATGTTTTTGTAGCTCTTCCTTTATCCACATCCCTACTACTTCTAATTTTTACTTTTGCTGTTTAGCCACAGTCCGCTATTCGGAAACATTGCTTGAAACACTCCAAATATATGTTTTAATAAATTTATTTGATACTCCCATATTAAAGTGGTTGTTAAAAATTAGTCTTATTTCCAAATGCTTGCTTAATCACTGCAGTTCTTCTTTTAACATACATTATACTTCTCTTATTGTGTGTTGCTGTGCTTCACAAGCAGCCTAATTAATTTACTTAATTGGCATTCTGTTTACTGTCGAGCGCTCGCTCCCATGTACCGCTAAGATGAAATCCGCTGTGACGGTTGAAGATTTTCTCACACATTCCTATTTCTACAACCTCTTTAATTACAGCGTCCCTGTATGTAGGACACTAGGACAAAACTTTTGCTCTCGATGCAGAGAAGAGCCACAGATACTCGTCACAGTGTTTAGCTGCGGCAGCGCAGACGTTGACACTATCTGTGATAGCTTTACGCAATTACCGACCAAGCAGGAGGCATCTATGGGCTATTTAAGGCCACCAAAGCAGCACTTTCGACAGCTAGTTGCTCCTGACGAAGACGATCGAGTTAATCGTCGAAAGTTCGACATTACACCCTGAATTCACGGAACAAGAAGACCGAGGATGTTTTACACAAGAGTTTTTTTTTTTTTTATTTTGACAAGTACCATCTCCTATAAGAATATGAGGCATTATTCGACAACGCGTCTCCCATTTATATTGACCAAACAAAGCATCTCTCTGCACAGAACAAAATAAAAAATTAATCAAGCAAATATTGTCTAGCCACCAGGAAGTAATTATACAGCACGATTACCTTTCCTACAACTTCGTTCGTTAAGTAGAAATTAACAGCAGTAAAGTAGCCTGTCTTTTTTATTCGGTAATCAACTTCTTCCTCAGCAGACCCGTTTAAAAACGAATCACGCAATACTATTCAAGTATTCCTAACGTTATTGAAAACGTAACACAGAACTGGCTTTCATTTTATTGTACTAGCACACACGGCGGTACCCAGGGCACGTCACACGCCCGCATCCTCCAGTTGACACTATACAAATGGAAACGCCAGAGAAACGCATACCACTCATTCAATCAACCATCAGTCAAATGCCCACCTTCAACTACCATAACCGGAAAGTAATTATCTTGCAGTATTTAATTAACAAATGTTTTTACCGTACACGACATACCGTTTGAAAGTACTGCAGTACTGCAATACTGTATTATATAGACATCAAAAAAGTTGTGCATGACCTCCATCACGAGAGTTCCGGAACCTGTACAGAAAATTGGAACAGAGATCAACATAAACATCATTTCCGCTCTTTTTATTGCTCATGAAAACCACATATTGCATGTCGTACCACAATACAGCGAGACCTTTAGAGGTGGTGGTCCAGATTGCTGTACACACTGGTACTTCTAATACCCAGTAGCACGTCCTGTTGCATTCATACATGCCTGTATTCGTCGTGGCATACTATCCACAAGTTCATCAAGGCACTGTTGGTCCAGCTTGGCCCACTCCTCAACGGCGATTCGGCGTAGATTCCTCAGAGTGGTTGGTAGGTCACGTCGCCCATGAACAACCCTTTTCAATCTATCCTGGGCATTTTCGATAGGATTCATGTCTGGAGAACATGCTGGCCACTCTAGTTGAGCGATGTCGCTATCCTGAAGGAAGTCATTCACAACATGTGCACGATGGGGGCACGAATCGTCGTCCATGAAGACGAATACCTCGCCAATATCCAATAGGCTGCCGATATGGTTGCACTATCGGTTGGAGGATACCATTCACATATCGAACAGCCGTTACGACACCTTCCATGACCACCAGCGGCGTACGTCGGCCCCACATAATGCCACCCCAAGCCAGCAGGGAACCTCCACCTCGCTGCACTCGCTGGACAGTGGGTGTAAGGCATTCAGCCTGACCAGGTTGCTTCCGAACACGTCTCCGACGATTGTCTGGTTGAAGGTATATGCGACACTCGCTGGTGAAGAGAAGGTGATGCCTATCCTGAGCGGTCCATTTGGCATATTGTTGGGCCCATCTGTACCGCGTTGCATGGTGCCGTGGTTGCAGAGACAGACTTCGCCATGGACCTTGGGAGTGAAGTTGCGCATCTTGCAGACTATTGTGCACAGTTGGAGTCGTAACACGACGTCCTGTGGCTGCACGAAATGCATTATTCAACATGGTGGCGTTGCTGTCAGGGTTCCTCCGAGCCATAATCCGTAGGTGGCGGTCATCCACTGCAGTTGTAGCCCTTAGGCGGCCTGAGCTAGGCATGTCATCGACAGTCCCTATCTCTCTGTATCTCCTCCATGCCCGAACAACATCGCTTTGGCACACACTGAGACGCCTGGACACTTCCTTTGTTGAGTGCCCTTCCTGGCACAAAGTTACAATGCGGACACAATCGAACCGCGGTATTAACCGGCTAGACATGGTTGAACTACAGGCAACATGAGCCGTGTACCTCCTTCCTTGTGAAATGACTGGAACTGATCGGTTGTCGAACGCCCTCAGTCTAATATGCGCTCCTCATGCATGGTTGTTAATATCTTTGGGCAGGTTTAATGACATCTCTGAACATTCAAAGGGACTGTGTCTGTGATACAGTATCCACAGTCAACGTCTATCTCAGGAGTTCTGTGAACCGGGGTGGTGAGGCAAAACTTTTTTTTTAATGTGTGTAAATAGAGGAACACTATTACAATTACACTGAGATGACAAAAGGCATGGGATAGCGATATGCACATGTACAGGTACGGGCAGTACCGCGTACACAAGGTATAAAACGGCAGTACGTCGGGGAGCTGTCATTTGCACTCAGGAGATTCATGTGAAAAGGATTCCGACGTCATTATGGTCGCACTACTGTGATTAACAGACTGTGAACACGAAATGGTAGTTGGAGCTAGATGCAAGGGACATTCAGTTTCTGAAATCATTAGGGAATTCAATATTCCGAGATCAGAGTGTCACGAGTGTGCTGAGAATACCACATTTCACGCCTTATCTCTCACCAGGAACAACGCAGTTGCTGACGGCCTTCACTTCACGACCGACAGCAGCGGCATTTGTGTAGAACTGACAGTGCTAACAGACAAGTTTTACTGCGTTCAAATGCTTCAAATGGCTCTGAGCACTATGGGACTTAACTTCTGAGGTCATCAGTCCCATAGAACGTAGAACTACTTAAACCTAACTAACCTGAGGACATCTCACACATCCATGCTCGAGGCAGGATTCGAGCCTGCGACCGTAGCGGTCGCGCGGTTCCAGACTGTAGCGCCTAGAACCGCTCGGCCACTCCGGCAGTCGAAAAGAATGTCACCTTGCCTCCAGAGATTCCCGTTTGAGTTCCCGAAACATCGCCGTAAAACTTAGGTGTTGTTCGAACCTACCGGTAATAAATCTAGCAGCCTGCCTCTCAACTGGTTCGATATCTTCCTTCAATCCTACCTGGTACGGATCCCAAACACTCGAGCAGTGCTCAAGGATAGGTCGCACCAGAACCGTATTTGCGGTTTCCTTTGCAGGTGAACCACTCTTTCCTAAGATTCTTCTAACAAACCGAAGTCGACAATTTGCCTTCCATACCACAGTTCTCACATGCTCGTTCCACGTCATATCGCTTTGAAACGTTACGTCCTGATGTTTAGACCATTTGACTGTGTCCAGTAGGACACTGTTAATACTGTATCCGAACATGACAGGTTTGATCAACCTACCCGCCCGCATTAACTTACGTTTTTTTTCCACATTTAGGGAAATTTTGTCTAAGTTGTTTAATATCGTCTTACAGTCACTCAACGTCGACACCTTACCGTACATCATTGCATCATCAGCAAACAATCGCAGTTTGCTGCCACCCTCTCTGCCAAATCACTTCCGTATATGGAGAACAACAATGGTCATATCACACTTCCCTGGGACGCTCCTGACGATAGTCTTGTCCGTAATGAACGCTCGCTGTCGAGGACAGCATACTGGGCTCTATTATTTAAGAAGTCTTCGAGCCACTCCCATATCTGTGAACTTATTCTATATGCTCGTACCTTTGTTAACGACCTGCAATTGGGTACCGTGTCAAATGATTTCCGTAAATAGAGAAATATGGAATCTGGCTGTTGCCCCTCATCCCATGTTAGAAGGGTATTATGTGAGAAAATGACAAACTGAGTTTCGCACTAGCCATATTTTCTAAAACCATTCTGATTCGTGAACATAAGCTTCCCAGTCTCAAGACAGTTTATTATATTCGAAATGAGAATATGTTCAAGGATTCTGCAGCAAACAGAAGTTAGGAATATTGGTCTGTAATCCTGCGCGTCCGTTCTGTTACTCTTCATACACACATCAAAAAAAATTTTGCATCACCTCGGTTCCGAGAGTTCCGGAACCTGTACAGAAAATTGGAACAGAGGTCAACAAAAATGTCATTCCCGTCCTTTTTATTGCTCATTAAAACCACACATTGCGTGTTGTACTACCATACAACGAGACCTTCAGAGGTGGTGGTCTAGATTGCTGTACACACCGGTACCTCTAATACCTACTAGCACGTCCTCTTGCATTGATGCGTGACTGTATTCGTCGTGGCATACCATTCATAAGTTCATCAAGGCGCTGTTGGTCCAGATTGTCCCACACCTCAACGGCGTTTCGGCGTAGATCCCTCAGAGTGGTTGGTGGGTCACGTCGTCCATGAACAGCCCTTTTCAATCTGGCCCAGGCATTTGCGATAGGGTTCATTTCTGGAGAACATGCTGGCCACTCTAGTCGAGCGATGTAGTTACCCTGAAGGAAGTAACTCATAAGATGTGCGTGAAGACGAATGCCTCGCCAATATGCTGCCGATATGCTTGCACTATCGGCCGAGGATGGCAGTCACGTATCGTAAAGCCGTTACGGCACCTTCCATGACCACCAGCGACGTACATCGGCCCCACATAATGCCACCCCAAAACAGCAGGGGACCTACACCTTGCTTCACTCGGTTGACAGTGTGTCTAAGGCGTACAGCCTGACAGGGTTGCTCCCAAACACGTCTCCGACGATTGTCTGGTTGAGGGCATATGCGACACTCATCGGTGAAGAGAACGTCATTCCAGTCTTGAGCGGTCCATTTGGCATGTTTTTGGGTCCATCTGTACTGCGCTGCATGGGGTCATGGTTCCAAAGATGGACCTCGCTGTGGACGTCGGGATTGAAGTTGCGCATCATGCGACGTATTGCGCACAGTTTGAGTCGTAACACGACGTCCTGTGGCTACAGGAAAGCGTTATTTAACGTGGTGGAGTTGCTGTCAGGTTTCCTCCGAGCCATAATCCGTAGGTAGCGGTCATCCACTGTAGTTGTAGCCCTTGAGCGGCCTGAGCGAGGCATGTCATGGACAATTCCTGTCTCTCTGTATACCCTCCATGTCTGAACATCGCTTTGGTTCACTCCGAGATGCCTGGACACTTCCCTTGTTGAGAGCCCTTCCTGGCACAAAGTAACAATGCGGACACGATCGATCCGCGGTATTAACTGTCTACGCATGGTTGAACTACAGACAACACGAGCCGTGTACCTCCTTCCTGGTGGAATGACTGGAACTGATCGCCTGTCGGACCCGTTCTCCGTCTAATAAGCGCTGCTCATGCATGGTTGTTTACATCTTTGGGCGGGTTTGGTGACATACAAATGTTTCAAATAGCTCTAAGCACAATGGGACGTAACATCTGAGGTCATCAGTCCCCTAGACTTAGAACTACTTAAACCTAACTAACCTAAGGGCAGCACATACGTTCATGCCCGAGGCAGGATTCGAACCTGCGACAGTAGCAGCAGCTCGGTTCCGGACTGATGCGCGTAGAACCACTCTGCCACAGCGGCCGGCCATTAGTGAGATCTATGAACACTCAAAGAGACTGTGTCTGTGATACGATACCCACAATCAATGTATATCTTCAGGAGTTCTGGGCAAGCGAAGCTTGTTAAGGGGCAATGCCGCAGAGTAATCTTCGCAAAATCGAGCTGTGGTTCCATCCGCAGGGGTAAAGGCCGAAGTTCAATATTCGATCGGACGTACCAGAAGACTGAAAATTTACTAGTGACCTCAAAAACACAACTTGCTTGTAGCACGTAGACAAAAAAGTATTGCAGATGGTTGCAAAATAAAACATCAAAGATGCATGAATGGGATACAAGTTTTAGAGAAAATTTCAAAAAGTGCTTTGGACTGACATCTTCGTGTGCGAACCAAAGACCAAATTTCAACGTACCTGGCGTGTTCTTGGTGACAAAATATATCACCGTTAAAATTTTACCGAGATTGGCATGTGTAATAATTAGAACCAAGGTTATGTAATATGGGAAAAATACAGCGGTTGGAAAAGTGTAGAGTTGGACAGTTGCCATATGTAAATGCTCACTAAAGATCCTAATCATGTAAAGTCCCGACTTTGATGCAAAAGAGTTTTTCTGGGAAAATTCGTTGTCCAAAACTATCGTTTGTTTTCGCGATGGGCAGCATCTTTTATGCAATTTAGATATTCTTTTGTTGTTAATAAAACGAAATATTGTCCGACGATGAAGTCTGACAGTGTTGTGACATTACTGAAATATGGAGAAAAAAATTAAAAGTGCATTATGTAAAAGCAAGTACAGTTAGTTTTTAGATAAATTTTTCCTGGGGTCGTAATCTTGGTGCTCAAGTTTACTTGAAACCGAATTAGCAGTCCGGATGTGTAATGATTAAATCATGTTCAGGAAGCAACAGAGATAATTCTATATCAATGCATATTTTTAAATGATAAAACATTGTTCTTGTCGATTCCTGAGGTGTCTCTAAAGCTGATTGCATTATACGTACCTCAAAAAGGACTAAACAACGTACAATGTGGCTGTCACTTAACCTTTTTTCCCCTTTTTTCACGAAAAGCCAGTAAGAGGTAGAAAAGCCGAGCTCTTCTTTTTCTCCCAGCTAGAAACTCTCAAACTGTACTGCCGTTGGCAATATAATCTAGCGGCCAGTGTTTACTCTCGAAAGAGCATCGATTTCGCTGTCTTGTAACTTGTGAGCTTGCGTAATTAAGCATATAGGGAGGCAGGCAATGACGACGGAGCTAGCTCGCGTGCGGGATCGAACTTCTGTCATTCACGGTACTTTGTTAAAGAGGAACACCAGCTGCGCTATTGACAACCGCAGATCGTCACCCTAGGCTGAAAAGCGCGCTGCGCGCCTCTGAATGCAGCGCGCAGAATTAAAACCGCCTAAGCGCCGTTTCTGTCTTTCACTGTGTCCTCTCTTTGTTTCGTTCTTAAAATTGTTGCGCAATCGCAAATCATCGCAAGCATTGATTATGTAGGTCTTTGTCCACATTTTGCCGGGGTATAACGTCTTCAGGTGAAAATCATTATTTGCACCTTTTCGGCAAGCACGTATCCCAAAAAGTGTTATCCAAGGTCACAAGATAATAACTCCGCAGTGCACAGTTTCTACTACACAGTTTTCTCACTAATAACCATGCTGAAGTAGTAGCAATGGCATGCTAAGCCTGACAGCTAGCATCAAATATCCGATTAGTGCCATCAGGCCCTCTCCTATAACCGACCAGGGTTTCAAATATTCCATTACATCATAGCTGAATATCGCATTCAATGGAACTAGGCGAATTTCTAGTAAACAAGTGAACAAGCTGAGTACAATATGATAGCCACCGACAGAAGCGATGTCAGGTACTGTACAGTAACATGCGATAATAACAAATGGAGCGAACTGGCACACGTTAAATCGCTCAATTGCAATACGATTCAGGAGGGTTTCAATTCCGCTCTCGGTCCGGCCATATACACACGGTGTTTGGAAATTCCCATTATAAGCTTCTAGAATTTGTAGAGGGGAGTGAGTACATGATATTTTGAATAGGCACTCATTGCCGGAAACGTACCGTTTCCGCTCTAAGACGGCTTAAATTCAGATGTGTAACGTGTCCACGTCTGCTGAGAGAAAGAGGAGAGTCTCAGAGTTGTTTGTCCTGATTTGCAGTAGGCTATGCAGGATGAAGTGGACACTTCTTGTGGGGTCGTATGCAAAGTTTGATTTACGAAACTCCTGTAGAGACAGAGGAAGATCTGCTGGCACGAGTTCTGGCCGCTACACCAGAAATTAAGGAGACACCACGTGGGATGAAGAGTGTGTACCAGAACAACATGTCTGTAACAATGCTGGTGGTCAACACATCGAGCCGCAGTTGCAACGCATCAGTATTCGTCTGTACGTACAGTATGCTGGGTTCTTTGTAATAGTAATTTCCTATTCAGGTGTAACACTGTTTTATTTCCTCTCTATGTCTACATACACACACCGCGATTCACAGTTCGGTGTATTGCGGAGGATACCCTGTACCACTATTAGGCATTCTCTTACCTCATCCACACACAAATGCAGCGAGGGAAAGATCTCTGTTTACATGCTTCCGTACGAGCCCTGAATTCTCTTATACTGAAGAAATGGTTCAAATGGCTCTGAGCACTATGGGACTTAACTGCTGAGGTCATCAGTCCCCTAGAGCTTAGAACTACTTAAACCTAACTAACCTAAGGACATCACACACGTCCATGCGCGAGGCAGGATTCGAACCTGCGACCGTAGCGGTCGCGCGGTTCCAGACTGTAGCGCCTAGAACCACTCGGTATACTTAAGAGCCAAAGAAACTGGCACACCTGCCTAATATCTTGTAGCGCCCCCGCCAGCACGCAGAAGTGCCACAACACGACGTGGTACGGACTCGACTAATGTCTGAAGTGGTGCTGGAGGGAACTGACACTATGAATCCTGCAAGGCTGTCCATAAATCCGCAGGAGTACGAGGGGGTGGATATCTCTTCTGAACAGCAAGTCGCAAGGCATACCAGATATGCACACTAATGTTCACGTCTGGGGAGTTTGGTGGCCAGCGGAAGTGTTTAAATTCCGAAGAGTGTTCCTTGAAACACCGTGTAGCAATCCTTGACGTGTGGGGCGTGGCATGGTCCTGCTGGCATTGACAAAGTCCGTCGGAATGCACAATGGACATGAATGGATGCAGGTGCTCGGATAGGATACTTACGTACGTCTCACCTGTCAGAATCGTATCTAGACGTATCAGGGGTTCCATATCACTATAACTGCACACCCTCACACCCTTACAGAGCCACCATTTTGAACAGTCCCCCGCCGACATGCAGGTCCATCGATTCATGAAGTTATCTCCATAAATGTACACGTTCATCTACTCCATACAATTTAAAACGAGACTAGGCGTAAGACTTTGTGTCGTGCAGTCATCCAAGTGGGCCTTCGGCTCCAAAAGCCCATATCAATGATATTTGGTTGGACTGTTAGCGCACTGATACTTGCTGATGAAATCTGCAGCAATTTTCGGAGGAGCGGCACTTCCGTCACGTTCAATGATTCTCTTCAGTCGTCGTTGGCATTATCTTGCAGTATCTTTTTGTGGCTGTAGCGATGTCAGAGATTTGATGTTTTACTGGATTCCTGACATACACGATACACTCGTGAAATGGTCGCACGGGAAAAACCACACTTTATCGCTACCTCAGAGATGCTGTGAACCATCTCTCGTGCGCCGACTATAGCACCACGTGCAAACTCACTTAAATCTTGATAACCTGCCATTGTAGCAGCAGTAACCGATCTAACAATTGCGCCAGATGCTTGTTACCTTATATCGGCGTTTCCGACCGCAGCGCCGTATTCTGCCTGTTTATACAGGGTGTTACAAAAAGGTAAGGCCAAACTTTCAGGAAACATTCCTCACACACAAATAAAGAAAAGATGTTATGTGGACATGTGTCCGGAAACGCTTAATTTCCATTTTAGAGCTCATTTTAGTTTCGTCAGTATGTACGCTCAATGGAGCACGTTATCATGATTTCATACGGGATACTCTACCTGTGCTGCTAGAACATGTGCCTTTACAAGTACGACATAATATGTGATTCATGCACGATGGAGCTCCTGCACATTTCAGTCGAAGTGGTCGTACGCTTCTCAACAACAGATTCGGTGACCGATGGATTTGTAGAGGCGGACCAATTCCATGGCCTCCACGCTCTCCTGACCTCAACCCCCTTGACTTTCATTTATGGGTGCATTTGAAAGCTCTTGTCTACGCAACCCCGGTACCAAATGTAGAAACTCTTCGTGCTCGTATTGTGGACGGCTGTGATACAATACGCCATTCTCCAGGGCTGCATCAGCGCATCAGGGATTCCATGCGACGTAGGGTGGATGCATGTATCCTCGCTAACGGAGGACATTTTGAACATTTCCTGTAACAAAGTGTTTGAAGTCACGCTGGTACGTTCTGTTGCTGTGTGTTTCCATTCCATGATTAATGTGATTTGAAGAGAAGTAATAAAAAGAGCTCTAACATGGAAAGTAAGCGTTTCCGGACACATGTCCACATAACATATTTTCTTTCTTTGTGTGTGAGGAATGTTTCCTGAAAGTTTGGCCGTACCTTTTCGTAACACCCTGTATATCGCTATATTCAAATACACATGCGTATACCAGTTTCTTTGGCGCTTCAGTGTATCTTGTCTTCGCGGCTTTTGCACGAAATGTATTTTGGTGGCATTAGAATCGTTCTGCTGTCTTCCTTAACTCCGACATGGCGCGGATCCCAAACGATCGAACAGCAGTCAAGAATTGTTCGCACAGGTGTTCTATACGCAGTATCCTCGAAGTAGGGGGACAACAGGGGTATGGCCCCATTCTCCCTTGTTGAGAAATTTTCCCGCAATTTTTCCCCTCCAGACCGCCACCTTGGATACGTCATGGGAGAGATGATGGTGCCCTATCGTGGTGGTACTGTGTACTAGGTCAGTTGGACTCCAGACCTCGTGATGAACACACTGGATGGTGGTACTGACACAAATTGCTTAAATAAAGACTGCTTGCAAAATAATTACTTATGTCCATCCTATCCAGCACAGGCTGAGTCCTTTTCCCACCAATTCCTAGGAAGAGGTGGCGGTGGGATGACTTAGGTTAGAGGAGGTAACCCAAGTGCTCTTTTCTCCCGCCATTTTCTTAGGTTATTAGAGGTAGCCATGGTGTGTTGCATTGTCCTGATGGAATTTGATCTTCCAACCATTTTCTGGGGGATGGGACTGGAGGGGGGAGGGGAGGGGGTTAGGTTAGTGGAGGTAACCCAATTGAGTTATCTTTCCACCAAAATTTGAACTTCCTGCCATGACATCATTGGGACATTGCCTTATCCATCGCCGCCATCTTGGATCCTCCCTCTTGAATAAATTTGGCAACAATGGAGAATGAGGCCACACCTCTGTTGTCCCCCTACTCTGCTATAGATGAGCAACGTTCTTTAGAACTCTCCCAATACACAGAAGCTGACTATTCGCATTCCATACGTCGAACTTATGTGCTCGTTCCATTCGACGTCACTTTGCAACGTTACGCCAACATGTTTAATCCAAGTGAGTGTCAAGTAGTACTCCACTAGTACTGTTTTAGAGTAGTATAGGGTTGGGTTTCCTATCCATTTCCAATAACTAACATTTTTTCCACATTTGCTGCCATTTATCATACCAAATAGAAATTCTATCCTAATCATCTTGTATCCTCCCACAGTCACTCAAATACGACATTTTCACGTACAATAAAGCGTCATCAGAAAACAGTCTAAGACCGCGGCTCAATCTATGTGTCAAATCGCTTATGTACATACAGAACAAGAGTGCCAAATTAGGGTTCCCTGGGGCACTCCTAATTGGACCTTTTTGTCCCATGAACACTCGCCGTCCAGTATAAGGTATCAGGTTCGATTACCTGGGAAGTCTTCTAACCTCCAGCAAACTTGAGAACCTCTTCCATACGATCGGACGTTTATTAATAGTCTACGATGTGGCACTATATCGAACGATTTCTGGAAATCTAGGAATATGGAATCTGCCTGTTGTCCTTCATTCCACAATTCGCAGAAAAGTGAAAGTTGAGTTTCGCACGAGCGATTGAGGTAAACGCGGGAATCCTAATCATCTTGTATCCTCCTACACACATTCAAAGACGACACGTTCACGTACACTACAGTGTCATCAGAAAGCTGCCGAAGAAGGCGGCTCACCCAGTCTGTCAAATCGTTCGTGTATATAGAGAACAAGAGCGTCCAGTTACAGATCCCTGGGGCACTCCTCATTGTACCTTTCGATTAAGGTGTATTTTCCACCAGTTCCCCTATTATACAGGGTGAACCCAAACTCAGTCAACAAAATTTCGAAGGTTATTCAGGGTTCATTCTGAGAATTTTAAGGTAACGGACCCGTTGTCTCCGATTGCAGAGTACTTGAAATCTTACCCCCTCTTATCTTACCTTGTTGTACCATTATTGCACTGCAGGTCACAATAGTGCAAATATCGACGACTTGCGCTGTGTGTCTTGTTTGGAGACAAACTTGTTTCATTCAGTCACTCTACCTGATATTCAAAACATTAATGCCCATTTCACACTTCTCCCTCAATGTTTCATTCAGTATTGTTCGGCTAGGTCTCTCATTTGCTTTTTACACATCGTATGAATAGGTTTAGTGACGAATAGTTGACCGATAAGCACTTTGTGTATCTGTTTAGTGACTGCAGCGGGAGAGCGTTATAACGACGCTATGTCGAGCTTTGACCGCAGCGACAGCAACCAGATCACAGTAATTTGGCGTCTCTACAAACATTGGTTGTTTCATTACTCTTTGTTTTGTGTTGCTTGTTTTGGAAATTGTATATTACAGGCTTTTCCACGTTTTTGAAGCTAATTTCACAAAAACAGAGGTAATTGAGGTAACAAACCGCACAAATCATTATTACATTATTATTTTTAATGAGCCATCGAGAGCACGGTCCCCTTATATCAAAATACTCAGACAATATCCACAAACAACCTCCGAAAGTTGGTCGTCTTCATCCTGTGTGCGCCGGTGTAAAGCTCCAATAATAAAAGAATATGACAGCATAATCAAAAGCCCATTATCTTCAGGTGATACGTACTTTAGTGAATTCGCGTATAAATGTGTCTTTACAATTAATACAGCAATAAAAGGGAGAAAAATGTTTGCTGCGTTTGTAGTAACGTTGCTTTATCAAAAGCACATGTTTGTAAACTTAACTCATTCTATGTTTTTGAAAACAAGCACAAGTCGTATTTGGTATTTTTTATATATCGCTTGCGCTCTTCAAATGAACAAGAGCATCATCAGACTATTCAATTTTTAAAGTTGGCTGGTAGAACTAAAGATTAAACTGGCTGTACTACAGTAATTAAACGTACTTCAGTCGTAAGTTTATGTGCTATAGTACAGCCAGTTCAATCTTTAATGCTGCCAGGCAACTTTAAAAACTGCATGTTCTGATGATGCTCTCGTTCATTTGAAGAGCAAAACCTGTAAATAAAAAATACTGAGTGTGACTTTTATATGTTTTCAAAAACTTAGTTTTAACAGTCGCTACCTCTGCAGGCAATACCTGCACTTGCTTAGCTCGTACTATTACTCTAGGAGTCTTAGAGAGCACTTCAGTTGCAAGATGTTTATTGTTTGTAAAATGTATTAGAAATTACAAATAAATGAAAAAATAAACAGATAAACATTGGGGACTGTCACATTCCGCTGCCTTTACCTACTAAGCGACGACCTATTTGACCCTAAGATAAAACGGGGGAACAAAGAATGAGAATCATGAAATGAAATACGCGCAGCATGGGAGTGAAGTAAATCCAACGCTCACAGACCGCCAGAACACATCTGACAGACCAACACTTTAACTCGGAGGCAAATGTACGTTCCGTGGCCCTAGCAACTTGGCGTGAACAAAATAATGTACCTTATTCTAGTAATGGTTCTGCAATAGTGTATGAAAAGTGAAACAATCCAACGCCAATTAATACCCTTGGAATTATATGTAGTTAGGTGATTCCTGGTTTGCTTTATGTTAATTTCAAATGTCGTTTCATCTGTATCAGTTACACGAGAGAACGACTCGTAAACTTGCATGTCTGTCGTATCCCTTTACATTCTGACTTCATGCAACTAATTATGTCTCTAGAATATCGCAAGTACTGATTGATGGATTATTATTTATTTTTCATACGACGTTCTGGAGTCTTTATACACCAGCTACAAAGTGCGATATAACAAGACGAGAGAACTGAGACTGACTTTGGTAAGAAACAAATCATTAAGGAGCAACAGAAACACCGGTGAATTTTGTCCGAAAATACTTTGTTTGGATTCTTCTCCGGATTTTTCTAATACAAAACACTTTCGATGTTGTTTTGCAAAGAGCATGCCTATTTGTGACGCACCATTTACTACCAGCGCTGTGGATAATGTAACTGCTTTGCACGCTTCTCTATGCGAACGTTGTACTAGTCCTCTGCTACCACCTTGTTTATAATGTAACCCGACGGGCAGCACGAAAGTATCAATTACGATTTATGTATATGCCATATATCCAACAGATCGCGAGAAATTATAGATGTTTACTTACATTGTTCACTTTTACTAAGGTCTGTGAGACGTGTGGGAGTAAATATAACCGCCTTGGTCTCAAAATCCTTGCGTTATCCATTAAGGTGAAGTGGTAATGCGGCAATAGCACCAACTAACGTGCTCACGTGACTAGGTACAGCCACGCTTCGCTTAAAGTAGCTCACACTGTTATGTTGCAGTGCAAGCATGGAAACTGAGTAAGGAAAGCGTCTTCGTTGGCTGGCGCGACGGCTTCCGGTTAACGTGACTAAATTTGTTGACGACGAGGAAGAGAAGGGATTTGTAGTGTCGCCGGAGAAGGCACGGAACGTGCAGCCAAAATGTTCAAGTTGGGCGGGAGGTTGGCTTGCAGTTTACGGAAGGAGGAATGTGAAGACAAGCAAATTGAAATTCAAGTTTCTACGCCAAAGAATGAAAAGCGAGGTGCTGACAATAACAATTATATTAACTATATGGTTCAATGTATTATCAGGCAGCAGTTTCTACGCCATTACGAACCATATAAAGAAATACCAACTTTGGGAAAACTACACAGCTTTTGCCCCACAGAAATGAACTTCAAGTGTAGCAAGGAATCTCTCAGAAATATTATTCTGTCTCTCGGATTTAGTTTTAAAAGATGCAAAAATAAACGTGTTATGTGCGAACGAGAAGACATAGTTGCAAAGAAGGCATATCACATTAGGTTTTTACGGAAGAATAAACCATCAGAATCAAAGCGATCACTGGTTAACATAGATGAAACATGGATTCGCACACATTACACTGTAAATAAATGGGGGCAAAGTGACAGTGTGCGAGAAGTACTATCGAAGGAAAGTGCCGTCAGCGTTTAATTGTTCTGCACACAGGCTGTGACATTGTTTTATCACTTCTCGTATACGACTCAAATATCAAAACGTCGAGTTGTCACTCAGAAATAGATCATGGAGTCTTTTCTTTGTTTATTTGAGCGGAATCGCATTTTATCTTTTCTTGACGAAACAAAGTATAAAACTGCTTAAATATTTTCTGAATGGTTCAAATGGCTCTAAGCACTATGGGACTTAACATCTGAGGTCATCAGTCCCCTAGACTTAGAACTGCCTAAACCTAACTAAGCTAAGGACATCACACACATCCATGCCAGGGGCAGGATTCGAACCTGCGACCGTATCAGCAGCGCGGTTCCGGACTGTAACGCCTAGAACCGCTCGGTCACATCGGACGGCTTATTTTCTAAATAAACAAAATAAAACTAACTGGCGACAACCCTATTATCGTTCGTAGCAGGCTAATTTATAAATTATTTTAGGTCCTTTTCTCTTAATGTCAAATGCTCTCTTCCGCAATCATTTGCTGGTGACAATGCATTCGGTAACTCACAATCTGGGATCGGCTTTTTCAAACACTGTATACGTTGGTGGACAAATAAAGAAGTTGATACGATGAATAAATGACGTGGGTAAGAACTAGGAATATTTTAATTACAATTAATTAAATAAAGAATACAATAATTGTCATAAAGACTTAAAAATCGCCACGCCCTTGAAGCAATTCAGACTCTAAATCTCATGCGTGTCCGGTATATGTTTTACGCCTCTGCACAACACCGCTACTAAGGACAACGCTGTTGATTTTAAGCTCTACAGTCTAGAGCATCACACAAATTCTTTACAGTAATGTCAAACCAGTGATCCCTTCGCAGTTATTTTCTATCATGTGCGTGATCTGGAGGGAGTAATAAAACAGTCTCGCACAGATAACATTTTTAAGCATTTCTTTTTGAAGAACCTACTCGTTCTATCGAATAAAAAAACTACGAAGACATTGAAAATCTCACTTAACAGGGTTGATGAAATCGTAACATCACATTTACATAATCTATTCGTGTTAGACCAGTGGCACTCGGAAACCGTCGTTTTAGCAGGTTGGCAAAATAGATACAGGCCCAACATGTAAACGCATAGTGACATCCCATTCTGATTACGAAATTAAATTTTTGTCTTCGACGCGGTGCTAGACAGGCGGCCGGCCCACTCGCAACAAACCTGGAGTGTACGCCAGTATTACCTTCCCCTCCCTGCTTCTTGGGCGTAACCACGACGGCGCCACACCGTGGCGCGATTACCACGTCGCTTTGCCGAGTACTACATTACAGCTTGTTTTCACGGTTAGAGAACAAGGAGGTGTCAGAAAGATACGAAATATGAATCAATAGTTTCGCCTCACCCGTGACGAATGAATCCAGTGCAGTCAATGGATTCTAAAAAAATGATTAGTAGCTGTCAATTAAATTTAAATTTCTCCAAACTTTTTCCATGTGACATCTGATACGTTTACCAAACGTAGCGAACAGAACGAACACGAATTATGTATCTACAAACCCTTTCCGTTTCATCATTTGATGGTTTCCACTGCGGTTTCCTGCGAGACTGCTACGGTAGATACCAGAACGAGCTGCCCGTTAATGATGCGTGCTAATATTGTAGTGAGATACACACAAACTATACCGATTTATAATGAATATACTATAATAGGCACCATAGAAAGAACACAACTACACTGAAGAGCCAAAGAAACTGGTACACCTGCGTAATATCGTGTAGGGTCCCCGCCAGCAGGCAGAAGTGCCTCAACACGACGTGGCATGAACTCGTCTAATGTCTGAAGTAGGGCTGGAGGGAATTGACACCATAAATCCTGGAAGGTTGTCCATAAATCCGTAAGAGTACGAGGAGGTGGAGATCTCTTCTGAAAACCACGTTTGCAAGGCATACCAGAGATGCACAATAATGGTCATGTCTGGGGAGTTTGGTGACCAGCGGAAGTGTTTAAACTCAGAGGAGTGTTCCTGGAGCCACTCTGTAATAATTATGGACGTGTGGGGTCTCGCATTGTCCTTCTGGAATTGCCAAAGTCCGTCGGAATGCACAATGGACATGAATGGATGAAGCTGCTCAGATAGGATGCTTACGTACGTGTCACCTGTCAGAGTCGTATCTAGACGTATCAGAGGTCCCATGTCACCCCAACTGCACACGCCCCACACCATTAAAGATCCTTCACCAGCTGGAAGAGTCCCTTGCTGATATGCAGGATCCATGGATTCATGATGTTTTCGTCATACCCGTACACGTCCATCCGCTCGATAGAATTTGAAACGAGACTCGTCCGACCAGGCAACGTGTTTCCTGTCATCGACAGTCCAATGTCGGTGTTGGCGGGCCCTGGCGAAGTGTAAAGCTTTGTGGCGTGCAGTCATCAAGGGTACACGAATGGGCCTTCGACTCCGAAAGCCCATATCGATGATGTTTCATTGAATGGTTAGCACGGTGTCACTTGTTGATGACCTACCATTGGAATCAGCAGCAGTTTGCGGAAGTGTTGCACTTCTGTCACGCTGAACGATTCTCTTCAGTCATGGCTGGGACCGTTCTAGCAGTATCTTTTTCCGGCCGCAGCGATGTCACAGATTTGATGTTTTACCGGATTCCTGATATTCACGGTACACTCCTGAAATGGTCGTACGGGAAAATCTCCAATTCATCGCTTCCATATCAAAGCGTGGTGTCCGTTCTTTCAGATGACCGAAAGAAGAGACTCCACGCATTCGTGTAATCGGTTCGTCTCGATGGACAATGAATCCATATGCTTCATTGCGGATGCACACTTCCTTTCGAACCCCAGCGGGACTCTAAAATTAGGTGGCGCTGGGTAGGAATATAATTCGGCTGGGGAGCGTGTCGTGATAGTCCGCGCTTTTGCTATAAACATTGTCCGAGAGGCGGAGTAGCTAACGCAACTGCCTAGCGGGCAGCTGATCTCTCGTTTGAGTCCTGGTCCAGCGCACCTTTTTACCGCTGATTCCACGTTAAGAACCGATTCAGCTAATATCATTATTTCCTTCACTTTCCTATCCCCTCTCTCCCCTCCACCTTCAGTTCACATGAAAAGCAATTGTGGTTGCTACCTAGTTGCACGAGAGCTCATCGTAAATGCCTCCACGGTTATTATGAGTACTGTGCCTCATGCCGAAAGTGACCTCGAGCCCTCCTAAGCCGATGGACGACCTGTGCCTCCGCCACGTCCACCGCTGTGTCGCCGATCTCACCCTGAGTTCATCACTACTGACGTCACCTCCAGTCTACGTTCAGAGCCGCCATATTTTAAATATATCTTTACATCACAATTGGTGTTCTTAAATTTTCATTCAAGTCACCTTACATTGATACCTCATGCTTTTAAGCAATTTTAGTAGTCTTTATGTTCGATTTGATATCCCATCACTATATGGTACCATGTATATATTTGTGGCAGCTGCGATGCGATATACCGCTTTTCATATAATGCCTTTGTGATTCAACTGTGTAAATATACCACTCAAGTTCATTTTAAATTACCGAACACGGTGGCGCACTGGACACGCATTCTGGAGGACGACGGTTCAAACCCGCGTCCTGCCATCAACATTTAGGTTTTCCTTGGTTTCCTTAAATCGCCTACGGTCGCAGGTTCGAATCCTGCCTCGGGCATGGATGTGTGTGATGTCCTTAGGTTAGTTAGGTTTAAGTAGTTCTAAGTTCTAGAGGACTGATGACCACAGATGTTAAGTCCCATAGTGCTCAGAGCCATTTGAACCATTTGAACCTTAAATCGCTCCAGTAAAAGCCGGGATGGTTCCTTACAAATGGCAAGGCCGATTTCCTTCCCCATCTTTGACACATTCCGAGCGTATGCTCTAACGACCTCCTTGTGGACGGAAGTTAAATTTTCCTTCCGTAATTTTAAATTGTTTTTAACTTTTACCTTACATTACATATTACGTTCTATGACCATGCATGAAACGAGCTGATCTATAGCTTTCACATTTATCAAATTTAGTATAGCCTCTTAAATTTACAGATAACGCCACATTTTAGAAATATATGAAAAGTATTCCATTCTACATCTCCTAAAAAAATATTTTACTCTTGTGTACATATACTTTCAGTTCCCTGTAACTAGTAGTCTACTGGCGCCAGTAGCACAGATCATTGTAAACTTCAATTAATCTACAGGCATGATTTCTCAGCACTTGTTTTTATATGTAATGACTACATGCCTACATGGCGCTGCTAAATTTTAGATAATTTGTTCCTTTTGTTCATACATAAACGTCAAATTTTTGTTTGATAAATCAACAGATATGTTTTTGTTCACATTTTCTCATTTTTAGATGTAATGGTAGCTGCAAATCCAAAACCGGTAACCAGTTTTAATAAAATTATTATGTGACCAAGACACTGACTTTTAAAATCTAATCATATAAGTTCATTGATCTCCTCAGAAGGTACAGAAATTGTCATTTCTCACACAATGAAAGCACCTCTCACTTGTTTCAGTAGCTGAATGACTGATTCCATTCATAATGTTCTTGAAACTCCCTGGAAGATTAAAACTGTTTGAGCTTCAAATGTGAGCACACTCCGCTGCAGAGTGAAAATTTATTACGGAAACATAAATTTCTTGTTTTGTGACCTTCATGAACTTCCATAAAAAGTTACATCCGCTATTCGTGCTTTTGTGGTTTCCACGAAAGTAGCACGAGATGAAAACGTGTGAGTGAGTGGTGTTAACGTTTGTTGTACGTAATTGTGTGTGTCCGCAGCTCGTGGTCGTGCGGTAGCGTTCTCGCTTCCCGCGCCCGGGTTCCCGGGTTCGATTCCCGGCGGGGTCAGGGATTTTCTCTGCCTCGTGATAACTGGGTGTTGTGTGATGTCCCTAGGTTTAAGTAGCTCTAAGTTCTAGGGGACTGATGAGCATAGATGTTAAGTCCCATAGTGCTCAGAGCCATTTGAACCATTTAATTGTGTGAATAAACAATTGCGTCGATGACAGTAGGTACAACATTCCCCTCTGCTTACAGCGCACCTGATGACAAGAAACATGATGTTTAGCTACATTTAGGACCACACTTTAGAGTGGTAAAGACAGCGGGGTCAGGGGGAGGGAAAGTTAAATTTCTGAAAATGGTCTGCAAGAACCTTGGCACTTCAATACACTTAGTCATTATTTAGGGCATAAATTGTTGTTCATCAATGCATATTGGTAACTGAGGGTGAATCAGAGAAGGTACTAAATATTGCGTATTTTGTACTGCAACGTGACAAACCAACTGTCTAGTGTCGAAAGTCTACTTCCAGAGACACTTCCTACATGTTATGAACCTACATTAATTTACAGTATGATGGCTGTACTCATGTTAAAGCTATGCATTGCGTCTAAGAATATCAACGGTTAAATGAATTGGATAAACTGACGATCTATTCACTTCCTAAAAGTTTACTGGAAAATAAGGTGAACAAATCAGTGCCTTTCCTACACGCATTACATAATGTATTCCTTGCAGCACTATACACGCGCAGAGCAAACGCTGTTATAAAATAGCTGGCCGCGTGGGGTAGTTGCGCGGTCTAGGGCGCCTTGTTACGGTCCGAGCGGTTCCCCCCGTCCGAGGTTCGAGTCCTCCCTCGGGCACGGGTGTGTGTGTCGTCCTTACGCGTAATTTAGTTTAAGTTTGATTAAATAGTGTGTAAGCTTAGGGACCGATGACCTAAGTAGTTTGGTCCCATAAGACCTTACTACAAATTTCCAAATTTATAAAATAGATGCCCGTGTCGACCTTGGCAATGATTCAACTGACCTGTCGCATAGATTACTTTCTAATTAAAAGTGATACTTGCCAAACGTCTCATTTTAATACCTGACGTTTCGTTGTCTTGAGATTCGAATGAACATTAAGTATTTTTGTTGCATCTTATGTAGAACTCTAATATTTATCGAAGGGACAAAGGATTGATAGATAAGAGTTGATTGAAATTTTCAGCATATGGGAAAGTTGGAAAATACTCATAAAAATTTTAAATACTGCCCCTTATAATGTAGGGGAAAATCCTATTTTTATCGTATCCGTCATATGTGTCTTCATAACAAGTATCGATCCAAAAACGTGTATAGGTGTAGAAAATATATTTTCAAAAAGCGTTTAAATTCTATAACAATAGCACAGTAAATATTTAATGAAGGAAAAAATATTTTCATAGTGATTTATTTTTGAAACAGTGACTGAAGCAAATATTCAAAAGGATTCCAAAGTCTTACAATTCTCACCTCTGGCCACATCGAAACTGATCATACTTAAACAAAATGGCATTGAGGACGTATCATATTTAGACGTGCCCATGACCATATCGTGAATAAGGGCACCCTATATGTTGGTGTATCAGCACGGATTGCCCAAAGTATCCATACTGCTACGCCACACAGTTAATGTAAAACTAACACTGCTGGAAAAACAAACCATAGAGCTAACGAATCTGTACTCTATGCCAGAATGCCTGCCTGAGGGCGAAATGTAAAAAGACGATTATAATTTCAGCAGCGGTTATTGTGGTTGATTGGAAAAAGTCTCTTTCGAAGCAAGACACACTAATCATACCGCCGACATTCGCACTGTTGTGCAGATAATTTCAGTGAAGTACGGATACAAAGATACACGGAGGTAGAGATCAAACGAAATGCAACTACTCAATAACGAGCCGCCACAGACCACGGGTCCATTATATTGAAATACTAAGAAAATATTCCTGAACAATCTCCGAAGTTTTGTCAGCGAGTTCTCGCGCACCCCGAAAGCCTAGGGACAGTCCTGTGTTGTGGAACGGTGCGCGAAGATCAGTGCGCCAGTGGATGCTGCTGCTTCATGATAAAGCACATCTCCATATCAACTCAAGTGGGAGATCTCTTATCACGCCTTCGGTCCCTTAAAAAAGGCCTCGAGGAATCTACGATTCCTGTCGGACGAGGACATGCACCAGGCAGCAGGACACTGTGTTTCACCAAACTTGGTGCGTCCGTGGGATGGCTGCCTCAATGCTCACGGCGTATTTGCCTGACTGGCATACCGATTCTAGACTGTACTGCCTTCTAACGCGAACTTTTGATTGCCCTTCATTTTACGTTGTGGAATAAAGTGTTATCTTAGTTAGTAGTTAAAAACAACTCACGAAGAATCATAAAAATAGGTAACGAAGTCCATGTTACAATGTTTATGTTCTAGCTAAGTTGTATTTTAAAATGTTGGAGAGTTCAAAATTCGGGAGCTTCTATGAAGGCAGTTCTAATGAAATTATATCATATGGAGTACAGGCTTTTCTGAGTGCCAGAAGTTCCTTGCCATGGTCTTACTCTTGTTTCATATATCTCTGTGTAATTTTCAACACCGTGGAAAGAAATTACATACTTTTAGTTGGTTGTGTGAGCAGAACGTGCTTCAGTCACAGGAAAATGTTCTCTTTAGTTACAGGTTTTTGCTACTTCACTCTCGGAATCACCCACTGGCTGCTATGAAAAGCAATGAGTAGCTCACTGAAGCATTAGTGAAGTGGAGTCAGCTAATTCCGTTAAGAGCACGATAGCAGGTCGTAAATCACGGGACGCTTCGGCGTAGCTATCAGCTAGCTCGTTCTCCTGTTAACTGCAAGACTGCTAGTCTCGGTCCACCAGTCGCTGAGGGACGGGTTAACGTTCGGTCCAATACCTAGGCATTTACATGAATGTGAGTAACATCTCATGTATACACCTGTGGCCTGAGGCATATTCAACCTTTCCTGTATTTTTTTGCCCAGCGAGGTGGAACAACACCTATAGCAGCGGACCCATACGGAGAAAGAGAGCGAGGTGCCACGGTGATAAAGGCACTAGACTCCCATTAGGGAGGCACGGGAGTAAAATTCTCATCCGAGCATCCATATTCAGGTTTTCAGAGACTTACATAATTCGGTTAACGTAAATTCCGCAATGATTATTTCAAAATGGATGCGGCCGATTTCCTTCCCTACCCTTGTCCACTGGAGCGTATGCTCGGTCTGTAATGACGAACACGTCGACATGACACTGAACTCAAATTTTTCGTCTTCTTTCCCGAATTCTGGCCGACTGCCTTGCTGCAGTGGTAACACCGAGGTTAACCGCTGTCGGGCTTGGATGGGTGACCATGCGAACTGTCGAGTGCTGTTGGCAAGCTGGGTGCACTCAGCCCTTGTGAGGCCATTCGACGAGCTACTTGTCTGAGAAGTAACGGCCCCGGTCACGAAAACTGACAACCGCTGACCACGTGCCCCTCCAAATCTGCATCAAGTGAAACCTGTCCGTGAGGATGACACGGCGGTCGGTCTATACCGTTGGGCCTTCCGAGGTCTGTTCGGGCGGAGTTTAGTTTAGCTTCCGATTTCTGTAGTTTTAAAGTTGGCCTCATCGCCAAGTTGGTTCGAAACTGCTGTGTCGCGACTGACACGCTTCTGTTTTAGGTAGTATGCCATTTCCTTCATCGGAACTTCGAACTGACGTATCCAGTCAGTTCTAGAATTACCTACAGTTTACGATGGACTCCCAATCACAGTGTGATTTACCTTTTTTCATGTTAACAAATCATCGCTGGAGATAAAAGAAGGGATAAGTGACTGAAAAAAGCACACCGGAACTGCTGAGGACTTCATCCGCGATCTTCGGATTTGAATTTCGATCCTTACTAACTTAGACAAAGTTCCCAAGGCATTCTGAAGGTATGGTGTTAAAATCCCAGTCGCCCTATTCAGACTTAGTTTTTCCCAGATTTTCTTAAATCAGTTTAGGTCGATGGCCAGAATGTTTCTTCAGAAAAACTGGGTCGTTCCCTTTCCAATTCTTTTGCAGTCCTCTCTCGGCCCCCATCTCCAATTACCTTGACATTGACTCGACATCAATTTGCTTACTCAATTTTTCCATTCTTTTTTCGAGAAGAGCCACATTTGTTTCTGATAAACACAAAACATTAAGAGGTAGTAAGTTAGCAATCCGATACCTACTGACATTTCATACTATGGGGAAAGGATCATCAAGGATCGTTATTTCTGCGGACTGTTTCTTAAGCGTGCAATGCGACAAAATACAGTGTAAAAATACAAACAGTCCTGTCGGGGCAACTGAGCATTTTAGCAGAGGCTCTAAATAGCGCTTCAGTTGTTAACAACTGAAGCGGTATTTCCTACCTCTGCTAATATGAAAATAATTTATTGTGAGACTAAGAAACAGATGGATGCTAAAAATTCATAATGCTGGTATAATTAGACAGTTGAAGTTTCAAATGACTATAACCAAATGATAATCACATAATCGATGTTTTGGAAGCTACGTTGAGCTACACCAAGTGCTACTATGAGTCGCCACATAGAATAAAGAGTGGTTTATTGTGTTCGTGAGGCCACTTTGCTTACTACTGCCTGACAGAGTAAAACTTACGTTAGTTCATTAGCTAGTTAGTTATTTTCATGTTCCATGGATCGTAATGTTGTGGAACAAGACATGCAGTGTACACTAACGTTTGTGAAAATCATAAATCCCAGTAATGAAAAAAATTCAGATTACGGACATAACAGTGTAGAGGAACATGTGATCAGATATAAGAGACATGAAGAACACGTTGACTCAGAAGCGGCCTCATTGTGCGATAGGGAGTGTCAGTGTTATGCCTGGCACATGTCGTCAAGAGCCGTCAAATCAAGTGGAAAATTGAAATCAAGTGCTAGGATGCCTCTTCAGCGCAGATGGGTACACTTCCAGAATATGCTTGAGTTAAATCGGTGCAAAATGATTGATTTCCGTGAAATTGCTGTGCCACAAATTGAAATTTCTGCTTGTATAGGGCGCGCTGCTATGTCAACGATGCGTGTGTGGCACCAGTGGATGGAAGAGTTTCAGACGCAGTACCGAGTTAATACTGGGCCACAGAGATGACCTTTAGCAGGGAAATTTTAGAACCCAGAATACTGCCCTCCACGTGCCACGTTTCAGCAAGAGAGTGCACACTTTATTCTTTAAGGTCCTCAAGCAACCATTGTTGACACTTTACATACTGGCATACGAATCGCACGGGAATTCTCTCGCTACGTCGCGATTTTTAGAGACTCTGACTGAAGCATCTGTACACAATTATCATAATCAAAGAGCCTTTTCAGTTGTATAATTGTGATTAGTTGTCTTTTGCCGCTTATCTAATGAGTAGTGAAAAGTTTTCTTTTCACAGTCAGTTTTCGAAAACGTTGGAACACCAAACACTATGAGGTTGTCTTGTCACGTAATGCAGTACCAATTGGGTGCTGAAGGGAAGACTCCGTTCTTTACAACTCTCCTAGGATAACGGTTGCAGCTGACATTCCCTGCAAATTCTGGCGGTATAATAGCCTGTTATATCCCTTACAACCATACCCATCGTTCTTCCAAGACACCGATCCAAAGCTGTTACTAACACATGACTCCTTTCCGCTGACGTCTGAGCCTACGTTGAGTACATTATACAGTAGGTAGCGTGCTAGTGGGCTACAGTATCATGTTACGACAGTAACTGCCGGTTTCACTGAGCGATTCCGTACGTTGTATACTGTCTTTCCTAATAACTGACAGACAAGGTAGATACACCAGCAAAGCTGTGAGACCGGGCGTGAGTCGTGCTTCGGTAGCTCAGATGGTAGAGCACTTGCCCGTGAATGGCAAAGGTCCCGAGTTCGAGCCTCGGTCGGGCACACAGTTTTAATCTGCCAGGAAGTTTCATATCTGCGCACACTCCGCTGCAGAGTGAAAATCTCATTCTGGATACACCATATTAATGTAATGGAGCTCCGCCATGGACAAGCCGTTTCTTATCCTGTTGGTGAGAGAAATATTCAACAACGTATTCAAGCAACAAGGTAGGACAGATGTTATCATACCGTTCGTGGTCGACAAACTATACGTCAATAGTCTGTGTTAAATCCCAAACTTCTGGGCTGTATCTAAGGAGTACTAATCAGTGGCACTGTTGATGTCAAAATATCGGCCACATGGTGACAAACTCGGCATCCAGTTTTTTCTAACGGAGTAATATTCATACCAGTGCCGGGTTTCATCCTGTACATTTTCTCATTCTGTCAATAAGGATGTAAACAGAACACTACATTTCACTCGCTCAGATCACGGTAACTTGCACCAAATATATGTACGTAAGATTTTAGTTGCAGTCGCAGTTTAATAGTGAACCGCATTTCCAAATTTTATCTTCTAAATCCGTGGGGAAAATTCTAACCAACAATGCCATATAACTACCTACATTCACATTTTTAGTGACTGGCCTAATTTACCGGAGTACCTAAGGTATCATTGGAAATCCCGATCTCTACAAATTATTAATGTTTCCAACAGCAACTGTCAATATGAGACTTTTTGAGCGCAAACACATAACCATGTCCCCACTTTAAAAGACGGATATTTTGAAAGAAACACCCTGTCAGTTTATGTGCAAAATGTCGAATATTTCTTAGTTGCATAAAAGATACAGTTATTTACCTAGCTCCCTCTTGGAATCATACGTTGTACGTTAGGAAAAGAAGAAATAAAGTCACTTACCAACAGTGTTAATATATTCTCCAAAAGACAGTAGCAGTGAAATGGCTGCCTTCGTCGAAATGGTGCCGCAGAATATAATTGACGGAAAAACAATCGAAACAACAAAAAATAAATAAAGTAATAAAATTTCGGGAACACGTTTCTCTGGGTAACATATTTAAGATATCAAAATTGCAAGGTCACAGGTAAATGTAAGCGCGAGACAAGGCATTGCAAATTTGATATGTTGGTACATTGATAACCGGTGTAATCGTCAGAAAACATGGAAACGGGCATGCATTGTGTTATACAGGTGCCGGATGCCAGTGTGTGGGGTGGAGTACCACGCCTGTTGCACTTGGTCAGTCAATACAGGGACCGTTAATGCTGGTTGTGGATGACGCTCGAGTTATCGTTCGAAGATGTCCCATACGTGCTCGATTTCAGACACAAATGGTGATCAAGCAGACCGAGGCAATATGTCGACACTCCGTAGAGAATGTTGGATTACAAGAGCGGTATGTAGGCGGGCTTTATCCTGTTGGAAAGCACCCCCTGAAATGCTGTTCATGAATAGCAGCACGAATCACCAGACTGACGCACAAATTTGCACTCATGGCGTATAGGATAACCATGAGAGTGCTCTTGTTGTTATACGAAATCGCACCCCACACCATAACTCCAGGTGTAGGTCCATTGTGTCAGGTGCAGAGACAGGATGGTTGCAGGCACTCAACTGGCATCCTTGTACCCAACACGCGGCCATCACTGGCACCCAGGCAGAACTAGCCTAATCAGAAAACGCAACTGACCTCCACCCTACCCTCCAATAAGGTCTTGCTTGACACCACTGAAGTTACAAATGGTGGTGGTTTTGGGTCCGCGGAATGCACGCTACAGGGCGTCTGGTTCCGAGCTGTCCTTGAATTAACCAATTTATAAGAGTTCGCTGTGTCACTGTGCTGCCAGCTGCTGCTGAAGATGCAGCACGATAAGCCAGAGCCATACGCCTAACACGATGGTGTTCCATCTCGGTAGCGGCCGGAGCGAGGTCTTCTTGCTACCGTACATTCTCGTAACCTGCTGCCAGCAGTCAGTGGCTGCATTCTTGCTAAGTCTTTCTACAGTATCGAAAAATGAACATCTAGCTTTTCATAGCACTATTACACGATCTCCTTCAAATTCAATGGCGTCTTTGTCGCGTTCAAACATTGTCGACTAACATCAACTCACCACGTCCAGTCTTAAAGGTAACTAATACTCACGACCGTTAGAGCGTGTATTTAAAGCAAACCTGATTTGCATCCTCATAATGGCGCTACTAGCGCCATTCTTATGCGGCTGGGGCGAAATTTGAATTGACATAATTTTTTGTATGTAGAAACACGCCTACCAACTTTCTTTTATGTCGCACAACTCCTTCTTGATGTTGTGGTTTTTTCCGTTTATTGCAGTTAATCCACATGTACAGCGTCTATTCTTACATGAAGAAGATATTTTGCAGCATACAATTGGTCTTCAATGGAAAAGACGTTCTATTCGGGGTATGAAAGTGCTAACATCTTACGGTTATAAACTAAATGGTACTTGTGCGTGTTCTTGTGAACCGTCTTTAAGTTCATAATTATAAAAAATTCGGTAAGAAGCTGTACCAACTCAGAATCGCGTTTTACTGTTTGGCTGAGACACGCACAGGATGAAAAGTAACGAATTAATGCACCAAATATCGAAAACATTTAAGTGAAATGTTTGTGACTGGTTTGCGTAAGAGACCTCTGCTATACTAGTGAGAATGGAAGCATGTTTTCTGCTGCGAAAGAGAGCCAGAGACAATCTGAGACAAAGAGGCCGCCCTGAGGCAGCGCCGCTCTTTCATACATGCATATACCTTTATCTGGACTGCCATCTGAAACTGACAGCTCAATTACCCAGAAGATATTTCTCAAACCTTCTAACGCTGTAGAAGAGCACTTCATAGTAAATGTAAACAATTTATTTGCAATTAATTAACAGTTTACTGTATTTATTACTGTTGTTGAAATCAGCAACGCACATACACGTAAAGCTGCATTAAATAAAACTAAATTTGCTAATTTCTTCACACTGACTAGTAAACAAATACCGATTTGAGTTTTAAAAAAATATTGACGACAGTTAGTTGAAATTTCCAAAAGCCATCATAAGTCATTCATGTATTCATTGAGATTTCGACCGACATTGAAGCTCAAAGCATGGATATATATATATATATATATATATATATATATATATATATATGTTAACAAAAACATATACGCTGAATCTGATATTTCAGACTAAACAGTTTCTTTGTTACGGAATAAGTTGTGTACGTTTACATAATCACTAGCGATGATATGGCGAAAAACTTAAGTCAGTCGGATAAACAAAAACAAAAAGTTCGTTACTGGTGTTAATATTACGCACTGCTTCATCCTTTAAATATTCTTAAGGCTCTGATGTGACTCAGAGCCTTAGGTAATGAATCTTCACTGACCAGTTTCTGTAGCTCCTGTTGTTTACTGAAGACTGTCCCAATAGAGAGTTATAGGTAGATTACCTCCGGAGTTTCAGAAGATGACTGCCCGAGAACTAGATCAGATACAGAAAGTAGAAACATATTGGTGGATAGAGATTCTCTCAAAGTTTTTATTCATAGTATGACTCCTCAATATGTACGCGATAAACGTTAACACCACCTGTAGGGTTGTAAGACTAACGTAGGCTAATGTAGACTATCATAAGTAAACACAGACTACAGTAGCTTTCCTAGTAGATTTGGTCAGTAAAGGTCGTACCCGCGTTGTCTGTACGTTAGGTGTGTTGTATACCTAATGGGCGTTACCTCATAACCATCACTTTTTTTACGTATTTAATCAATTATCTTACTAGATTTCCCTAAAAACAGGAAGCAGTGAATGTCTAGAGACTGAGTGAGGATATGCAAAGGGCCGATAACCTACAGAACATTTTTGTTCTTTGTATTATCCTCCTGTATGTTACTTAGGAGTAAACATTATTTATAGCAAGATTGAAATGGTCAATTTCTAACTTAGGTTTTATTCGAAAGTTGTTGATTTACAATGTGTACCAGGGGGAAGCTGCAGTAAAAATAAATAAAACGATACATATTCGTCATATAGCGCTAGATAACCCAATTTCCTCAACAAAAAGATTAAATAAAAGTAGACAGAATTAAAATATATCAAACATCGCTTCGCTTTCTGTTACTCATAAAACAACTTTCGCATTTATCAATAATAACAGGAATCTCTTGTCTATGATCATAATGAAGAACGTTTTATTAAGCACAAAATACCGACAATAATTATTTATAAATATTTTATGTTTGTGCATGTGAACTGTACTCGCATGAAAAGTAATTGCCTTGGCTACATAGAAGCGCAGAACTTACGCGATCAACTAATTTTTATTGCTTCTAAAATGCAATTTATATTCTACAAGGATGTAAAATACACAACGGACTAGCACTGAATGATGTGCGATTCTAATAGTGTGCAAAACAAATAATCAAACAAATAAAAAAGCAACGAGAAGTCGGTGGCTCCCAGTTTGTCTTTTACATATTCATTTATGTTTCTTACTATACCAATAATACCGGTGACCCTACCATTTACTAGGTTATTTATGTAGTGTGCCAAAACTACCGAAACGTAACTTTACATACGTGCAGTTCATGAAGTCGCTGGTGCTGCTACTTGGAAAGACACAACGACTGCAGCCCGCTTTGGAAATCTGTTTATTGTGTTGCCTGGATGCAGGCGCGAACTAATTCGATACGTCAGTACGGAGCGGATGGTTTGTCTATATTCAGACACGCCTTCCCGCAATGTAACTACGCTGTGGCGCTTATTACGAATCGAAACTTGCAGAAATGCTCTACCCACTTATATGCTTCATTTTTCTGCACGTCTTGTAGTTTTCGCACAAACGTATTCTGAAACCCCAGAGGTACTATCATGCCATTTTTTGTTTTGTATGTTTTCGTAAGCTAAGGGGAGATTATAGGTGAATATTTCCACTTAATTTCTTCAGTAAACTAGTGGAATTGACGAATACTAATTCATTTGGGAAGTAAACGATAACGTTTGTGGTGCAGAAAGTGAACATAATATCGTATCGTATGGTTCTATAGCTAGTTAATACACAACAACAGAGATGGCAGATAAATTGTAATTTCCTTTGCTGATTCACTGGCTATAATATTAAAGGCAAATGTCTTCCATTGGCTTGTACGAGGGCTATTCGGAAAGTAAGGTCCGATCGGGTACGAGGTGGAAACGACAGTGAAATTACAATGAACCTTTGCACAGATGTGTTGGGCAGTGTCTCTACCCCGTCGACTGGATCGAGTCGCTCTTTTCAGTTCTGGGTGCATAGTGAGCACGCGAAGATGCCCAGACAAACAGTGTCTGCCAAGTATGAGGGACTTTTGACAGATTTAGCCTGATGTCATGCAGCCCACATACTATAACTGTCATGCATTTCCTTCTTCATGAAATTTCTACACCGCACCTGCAAGAGCATTGAAGATGTTCCTGCAGCGTTTTTGACGGGAAACCCACAATACAGCCCGTAATTGGCTCCCCCTGAGTTTCATCTCTGCTTACATGAACCGCTGGCTACTAAGACAACATTTCGCCACAGACAACGAGCTGTAGGTAGGCGCAGAGAATTGGGAAAGCACAGGTGGCTGCCTTCTGTTACGAGGCTATTGGAAAGTTGGTACAACACTACGACAAATTCCGGAGCTGCAATTACGTCGAGGTGCAGGAAGGTGTAGCAAACTATTGCCAATAAACATTTTTTATTTTCACAGTGGTTTGCATTTTACGAAATGTCGGACCTTACTTTACGCGTAATCCTCGTATGTTAGCTATCAGCTTGATTCTCAAAATGAGCAAACGAAAGGAACACTGGGTTTTAGCATTGTTAGAAATGGAGGACAAGACAAGGGTGGTGTAGGAAATGGGCCGTTTCCTTTTCCAAGTAATCTACCCAGCTTTCATCTTAAATGATTTAGGATGATCAGGGAAACATAAATCTGAAGGGACGGACTGGAGTTTGAACTCAATTTCCTCCAGAATGCGACTCCAGTATGGGAGGCACAGAGTTTCTTCGTTCAGTCGAGCAAACATAAAGACAGAGACGCGGCATATAAGAAGTCTCCAGTTTACATTCTCCTTTTGTCTTCTTCGACACGAAGGTACTGAGTGGTTGTAATTAAGCTTTCCCTATTTAACACTTTATAACACGGAAACGAATTACCGTACGAGTACCAAAATTGGTAACATTAATGTCCAGAGTACGGGGTGCCGGGGACTGGCCCTGAACCATACTGTGGACAGATGAAGCTCATTTTTCTCTGACGGATGAGGTGAACACACAGAATTGCCGAGTGTGGGGATTTTGACCTCCAGTCACAGTGGATGAAGTTCCTCTGTATGGTGAAAGTGTCACCGTATGGTGTGGCTTCACGGCTGCATTCGTCATTGACCCATTCTCTTTTTAACGGGTTGGCGCTCAAGGACCAAAGACGTGCAGTGTGATTGTCCGGCATTACTGCGATATGCTTCTCCAGCATGTCATATCCTCCCTACAGGATATAAATACCTAGATGTGCAGTGTGGCCCCATCTTGCATGAAAACCAGCATATCTACGCACGTGCTTCGTTCTGCTGTGCAGAATGCAGTCCTGAGCTTTCAGATTCTTCTGGACACTGATGGGCTCCATATTGATCCCCTTTTGTAGCAGTAATGTTACCGGTATGTGGTGTGATGCATCGTAGAAGCACATTACAAGTATTTCAGTTGAATTGATTCTGCATTATTTTTCTTCCCCATGTCCTTGACATTAATGCTACCAAGTCTGATACTGGTACGGTAATTAGTTTCCGTGTTATAAAGTGTTAAATAGGGAAAGTTTGATTATAACTAACCAGTATATTGATAAGGAGAAATAACTGACCGTTTTTGAAGCAGCAAATATGTTTTAGAGTCTTAGTTTAACTCTAAGGTCCATGTCATTTCTCTGTTCGTTGGTTGACATTAAATTCAAAAAACCTGGACACATTTTTATTTCTAAATGCAGAAGAAAAATGAAGTACTGGAGTATTTTCATGCAGATTTACTCAAAACAATATAGAAGGCTGGATGCCAGTCTTCCACCTTATTGTTATTAGTGACTGGCAATATGCGGCGCGATCAACTGCCACGGCAGCTTCCACACTAATAACGACGTTGTGCCGAAAATACCTCGCATTGTTGTTTAGGTCACCCGCTGCAGCCTTACATAAAGGAACAGAGAGCCGTCTGCCAAAGGTTATCGTTAATACTGCGGCACAGCAGTCCTTTCGAGCTTATGCTGCATAACGAGAGGGCGCTTACGTAGATCTTCTTAGCGGTTGCGGGCGGCGAATGTGTTATCAAAGACCACTTATGCCGTTAAAAGCTTACGACGTAATATCTCCATAACGCGTCAGTGTAAGCGAAGTAACTTTAAATTTTGTTTTACCGGTTACTTGAAATTTCAGAGAGAGAAGCAGAAGCCTGTGGCGTAGTTTTTTTATCTAGGTGTAGAATATCTATGCTCTACGTTTCACCCAAGTTTTATAATTTTATGTTTTTCACCTTTTCGTTGTAGATTTTCTGCTCGTGTTGGGAAGTACTGCAATCAGTTAGTCCATCACGATGACATTATAATCACTGAACACATTTTTATGTAGTCAATCAGAATGTGGTAACCGTAATTAAAGACTATATGTAATTTGAGTGCGCCAGTTGTTCTACATATGGATTACTCATATTAAGCCACAATTTATTCAATTCTCTATTTTATCAGCGGAGAAAGCCGGCTCTGGCCAGGTATTTATTTACAGCCGTGCGTCACGCCCGTACCACACAGCGTTTGTCCTTGTGCTTAACGTTTACGATGTCGTATCTCCTGAACAATGTGTCGTACAATGATGAATATTGTAGGTATGTTTAGTGGCATATGTTGATACTGCCTGAGAAATTTATTGCCAATAGACTTCCTAGCAACGAAGCAACAAATTTAAACATCATGCGTGATGCGGCAATTTTTCACGATTCTCACTGTTTTGATGTCATTTCTCGTGAACTATTTGTCGTACAATGATTTAATTTTTCACTTACATTCATTGGTATATATGCATAATGTTTGTGAAATGTGTCGCGAATACAGTTACTTGTAAAGAAGTAATAAACGATGTCATGCCTCACGCGGTACTTTTACTGCATAAACAGAAGGGAAGCAGTAAGTGATAAACATTTTTCCTTTCATCATTTTGAAGAAATTGTCAGAGAGAAAAAATTTCGTAAATGTTTGAAACTATGTGCAAAGTGTGTTGCAAGTCACTAGGTGATCTCATTACTAGATGTATAAAGTCTGTGGAATGATTCTCAATGAATGGCTTAAGTCATAATAATTCTAAAACTTAAAATGATTTAAAACTGAAGAAATACACCAGCATTATTAAGACAAGCTCGTGGTCAAATTAACGCTTCTAAAGAGTGAGGAGGTCTATTACGCACTTTAAGAAGGAATAAGAAAAACAAAATAATTATTTACATCCGGCATAAATCTTGTAAAATTAGCGATGTTTTTGAGCTTAAGAACCTACAGTTATGCAGCAAACATTCACTCTACGTGCTCTTTGAACAGTATTGAAACACTGAATTAAAACGAGAAATTAAGGAAAATTATTGTATTTAAAGATTAAGACAGAAAACGTAACTGAATATTAAACAACTACGAAACGGAAATATAGAATCGGCTACAAAAAACTGCATTTTCTTCCTTGTGAAACATAAACACTAATTTCAGGATGTCAGTTTCAGATGAAAGTTACTAGAATGTGAAAAACATATGTGCAACATTTTACAGGTATACACGTATGTCGAGGGAAATTTCTTCGAAACTCATTTCGTTCTGAATCGCCACAAACTCTAATTTTTCTGTCTTTTCTTAAATTTTCACTAGATGACATCCCTTACTCTACAGAAACCAGTTAAATGCGAGACGTTGCTATTTTTGTCGTGAAACAAATTTATAGGTTGTAGGTCCCTTTTCTTATGTTTCAGGTCAGTAAATCTTAGAGCCTCGAATGCTATTTCTTTCTCGCTTTTTCTGGTGACGATAGTTCCTACTGGGATGTCTTTTTCGGGCAGTAAATAATTAAACATCCAATGCCCAAATATCGGATAGGAACTGATTTCTGTAATAATGCGCAACTGAAATGTTATCGAGTTGACCGTGACGATAAAAACGGCGCCCCAAGTGCGAGGGGACTGTTTGACGCTGATTTCCCGAGGGTCGGCAGCCACAGCGAAACATATTGTGCCGGTGCGGCGCTCTCGCCCTTGAGCGGCCTATTTCTCCCCGGGGGTGAGGCCTTGGCCTCTGTTTTGTGGTATTGCCACCCAGAGCGTCGGCCGTTTGTGGCCGCCCCACTGACCCACATAACATGAACAGCAGCCGGTCGTCGTTGTCTCCGCCACTTTCACTGCCCAGCGGACTCCGTCTCTGTGGCGGCTATCTCAGACTTGACCTACCACGATGACTCCCTTGGCGATTCTGCCTCAGATTCCCTACTCCCGAGAGTGTATTCCGTGACTCCAGAGAAAATCTGCTGAGCCCAGCCCTGACCCACATTCTTCATTCAGACATTGTGTTCGCAGCAAAAACTTACGGAAGCTGCAAATAAAGCGTGATGCCTTGTAAGGACATTATCAGTATAGTAAGCCAAAACGCTGTAACAATCAAAGATTTTTTATTAATGTTATTGTATCCATGCTGGATCTTTAGAACTCCGGGACCGTTAATGATAGTTGGTAAATGACGCAGGCAGCCATAAATACTTTTCAGTTTTTTATTTTATCGCCGTAACCGGTTACGGGCTACCATGCCACACTGCACAAGAATATTTGAGTATTTAGTGCAACTTTATTAGTTGTTTCATTAATAACAAATACGCTAAAGTGCTTGCATTACACACACACACACACACATATATATATATATATATATATATATATATATATATATATATATATATATATATATATATATATATATAGGGTGTTTCAAAAATGACCGGTATATTTGAAACGGCAATAAAAACTAAACGAGCAGCGATAGAAATACACCGTTTGTTGCAATATGCTTGGGACAACAGTACATTTTCAGGCAGACAAACTTTCGAAATTACAGTAGTTACAATTGTCAACAACAGATGGCGCTGCGGTCTGGGAAACTCTATAGTACGATATTTTCCACATATCCACCATGCGTAGCAATAATATGGCGTAGTCTCTGAATGAAATTACCCGAAACCTTTGACAACGTGTCTGGCGGAATGGCTTCACATGCAGATCAGATGTACTGCTTCAGCTGTTCAATTGTTTCTGGATTCTGGCGGTACACCTGGTCTTTCAAGTGTCCCCACAGAAAGAAGTCACAGGGGTTCATGTCTGGCGAATAGGGAGGCCAATCCACGCCGCCTCCTGTATGTTTCGGATAGCCCAAAGCAATCACACGATCATCGAAATATTCATTCAGGAAATTAAAGACGTCGGCCGTGCGATGTGGCCGGGCACCATCTTGCATAAACCACGAGGTGTTCGCAGTGTCGTCTAAGGCAGTTTGTACCGCCACAAATTCACGAAAAATGTCCAGATAGCGTGATGCAGTAATCGTTTCGGATCTGAAAAATGGGCCAATGATTCCTTTGGAAGAAATGGCGGCCCAGACCAGTACTTTTTGAGGATGCAGGGACGATGGGACTGCAACATGGGGCTTTTCGGTTCCCCATATGCGCCAGTTCTGTTTATTGACGAAGCCGTCCAGGTAAAAATAAGCTTCGTCAGTAAACCAAATGCTGCCCACATGCATATCGCCGTCATCAATCCTGTGCACTATATCGTTAGCGAATGTCTCTCGCGCAGCAATGGTAGCGGCGCTGAGGGGTTGCCGCGTCTGAATTTTGTATGGATAGAGGTGTAAACTGTGGCGCATGAGACGATACGTGGACGTTGGCGTCATGTGGACCGCAGCTGCAACACGGCGAACGGAAACCCGAGGCCGCTGTTGGATCACCTGCTGCACTAGCTGCGCGTTGCCCTCTGTGGTTGCCGTACGCGGTCGCCCTACCTTTCCAGCACGTTCATTCGTCACGTTCCCAGTCTGTTGAAATTTTTCAAACAGATCCTTTATTGTATCGCTTTTCGGTCCTTTGGTTACATTAAACCTCCGTTGAAAACTTCGTCTTGTTGCAACAACACTGTGTTCTAGGCGGTGGAATTCCAACACCAGAAAAATCCTCTGTTCTAAGGAATAAACCATGTTGTCTACAGCACACTTGCACGTTGTGAACAGCACACGCTTACAGCAGAAAGACGACATACAGAATGGCGCACCCACAGACTGCGTTGTCTTCTATATCTTTCACATCACTTGCAGCGCCATCTGTTGTTGAATATTGTAACTACTGTAATTTCGAAAGTTAGTCCGCCTGAAAATGTACTGTTGTCCCAAGCATATTGCAACAAACGGTGTATTTCTATCGCTGCTCGTTTAGTTTTTATTGCCGTTTCAAATATACCGGTCATTTTTGAAACACCCTGTATATATATATATATATATATATATATATATATATATATATATATATATATATATATATATGTGTGTGTGTGTGTGTGTGTGTGTGCGTCCACTTACATTTCAAATGGTTCAAATGGCTCTGAGCACTATGGGACTTAGCTTTTGAGGTCATCAGTCCCCTAGAACTTAGAACTACTTAAACCTAACTAACCTAAGGACATCACACACATCCATGCCCGAGGCAGGATTCGAACCTGCGACCGCAGCAGTCGCGCGGTTCCAGACTGTAGCTCCTGGAACCGCTCGGCCAGCCCGGCCGGCATACATTTCAGTAATAGTTGCATACCACATTGCACACAAACTAAGAACAAAAATTCACTCGCGGAAAACGAAACCACCAATCCACACATACCCAGGCGCATACAGAATTAGTTGTAATGACTGCGAAACATTCTGTATAGACCAAAGGGGCACAAATTTCAAAATCAAATACAGAGAACATGCCAGAAACAGTTACACAGACCCATTCCCAGTCTTCAACCACATGCAGACATAATACCACGTTGTAAACGAGTTCAAAAATGAAATTCATATTCTGCACATAATACCAAAGGGCCCAATAATGAACTTTTTATAATAAACAAAAATCTGCATACACACGCTAAATATCCAGTCAAAATTCTTAACAAACAAGCAGAATTAACACATAAAAATTATATTGACTGCTTTATTGAAATTTTAGAGCACAAAAACGGTACATAAGTGAATTAGCCAACTAAGTAACCATATAACATCTTCGACTTAGCTATCAATTGAAGCTGTGCTACTTACTGAAAACATTAAATGGGTCTTAGCACATATTGCTCAGCAACAAATTTACATTGCAGACACATTAGATATCTAGAGAATAACAATTTCGTCTGCGTTATACCTACGACACGCAGCAATAACAGATATTAGACAGAGACAGCGTTAACGAAGTGAATGGTAGCAAGTACTAAATAGATATATACATAATTGTTGTTACTTACCAGTAGACGTAGATATAAGCGCTAACAACTGCATTGTTTGAAGATAACTTGACAATGGTCATGGAGCAGAAGTAAGCTTATGGCACAAGCAAATAAACCAATAAAGAGTTGGTAAATGGCGCAACCAGCAACAAATACTTTTTGATTGTTTTCCGAGTATTTTACTGTCATAACCGCTTATTCTCTAGATATGTAATGTCTCAGCAGTGGAATTTATTGCTAAGCAATATTCGCTAAAATGCTATTTAATATTTTCGGTAAGTTTGAGAGTTTCAGTTGTCAGCTAAGTCAACGATATTATTTCGTTACATAGCTGTCTTATTCACGTATGGAGTTGTGAGCGGTAGCAGTAAATCCTTTGCTAGTGTTCGCTGGAGTTGCCTTTACCCATACATTTGCTTTATCCATCATCGTATTGTACACTTTTAATAGAATTTTCAATATAATTTTTATGTTTTAAGTCGCTTTGTTCGTTAAGAATTTTGTTTGGTTGTTTACGTGTGTGTATGTAGATTTCTGTTTTTTCTAAAAAGTTCGTTAATGGGGTCTTTTGCGTCACGTGCAGAATTTGCAATGCATTTTCGATGTGGTTTGCAGTGTGGTTTAATATATGCATGTGGCTGAAGAATGCCGCCGGGTTTGTGTAACTTTTTTGGCATGTTCTCGGCATTTGATTTTGAAATTTCTATCCGTTTGGCCTGTATGGAATATTTCGCCATCATTACAACAATCCGCAGCACAGAAGGAATTGGAGACCCGCAAATACATAACAAAACAAAACATCTTCAATCCCAACAGTCGACGAAATCTATGATACACACAACAGACCGATACATACTAAGGTTCACAGTAATACAAAATTAATAAGAGAGGTACCAACAAACTGAAAATAACATACCCACCACAAATATATATATATATATATATATATATATATATATATATATATATATATATATATATATGAAATGTATCAAACACACTTAACATATTACTAAAGAAATAGATTTGCATACCACACTGCACACAACCTAAGAACAAAAATTCCCTCCGAAAGACCGAAACAACCAATGCGCACATATCCAGGTGCTTACAAAATTAGTTGTAATGACTGAGAAACATTCGGTATAGAGCAAAATGGCAGAAATTTCACAATAAAATACAAAGAACATGCCAGAAACAGTTACACATACCCACCCACGATCTTCAACCACTTGCAGACAAAAAACCACGAGTTCAAAAATGGAATTCAAATTCTGCAAACAATACCAAAGAGCCCAATAATGAACTTTTTATAAGAAACAAAATTCTGCAAACACACACGCAAATATCAAGACAAATTTCTTAATGAACAAACCGACTTAAAACATAAAAATTATATTGACTGCTTCATTGGAATTGTAGAACACCATAACGGAAAAAAACAAATTCACAAGTAAAGACAACATCAGCGAACAGTAGAAAAGAATTTACTACTACCACTCACAACTCCATAGATGAATAATCCAACTACGTAATCACATAACATCGTCGACTTAGCTGTCAATTGAAGCTGTCCAACATACGGAAAATATTAAATAGGTCTTAATGCATATTGCTCAGCAACAAATTCCATTGCAGAGACACTACATATCTAGAGAATAACAGTTTCGTATGCGTTACACTTACGACACGCAGCAATACCAGATATTAGGCAGAGACGGCGTTAACGAAGTGTTATGGAAGTAAGTATTAAATAGATATGTACTGAATTGTTGTTACTTACCAGTAGATGTAGATACATGCACTAACAACTTCATATATTTGAAGATAACTTGACGATGGTCATGGAGCAGAAATAATCTTATGGCACCAGAAAATAACTTAATAAAAAGTTGTTGAATGACGCAAACAGCCGCGAATACATTTTGATTGTTTTACGAGTATTTAACAGCCATTACAAGTTTCGGGCTACCATGCCCACCTTCAGATGGCTAATATTTTTCGTTGCGTGGATGTTTTGGCTAACAGCATGTCGTCTGCTCCACACTGCACAATAATATTTGAGTATTTAGACCTACTTTATAAGTCGTTTCAATAATAAAAATACCCTAAAGTGCTTCAATTTTATATAAAATGTTTGTGTTCAATTAAATCCATTCCAGTAGGTTGCGGTTCGTTTTGTTGTGGTCCATGTGGCTTTCTAGCTTGATATGTATGTCCTTGAATTCCACCACAACACACATATAGTAAAAAGGTTACTGTGGCACAGTTCATAATATTGTTAAAATGCGTGCTGAGCACTGCACATGTGTTATACACAGTGATCTCTACACAACCTGGATGTAGAACTCTGGTCTCTGAGTATAGAACTGCAGGGTGCTTTCCATCGTCCGCCACGTTGTAGTTTGGCAAACAGATTTCCATCGGACTGTACGTGACAAAGAATTGTAAGCTGATTTCTTGTTTTGACCTTTATGTTGACATGTGCTGTAATAGGCTGATATGGGAGTGGTTCAAAATGGTTCAAATGGCTCTGAGCACTATGGGACTTAACTGCTAAGGTCATCAGTCCCCTAGAACTTAGAACTACTTAAACCTAACTAACCTAAGGACATCACACACATCCATGCCCGAGGCAGGTTTCGAACCTGCGATCGTAGCGGTCGCGCGGTTCCAGACTGTAGCGCCTAGAACCGCTCGGCCACCCCGGGCGGCTGTGGTAGTGGAATCGAAAAGTACTTTCTTTTTGTGTTCTAGTGATATTCCCTAGCAGCCACGTTGTAGTTTGGCAAGAAACATCTATGCCTGGCACAATCAGACAGTTGAAGTTCAACATTCAGGTAGTATGGAGATCACTGGTTATACACTTGATGGCTCTCTTTACTATATAAAGATTATCATTAAGCAAAGATACACAGATATCATTGATATTTAATAATTAATTAATGATATCATTGTATATTTGCTTAACAATAATATTTACTTGGTAAAGAAAAACATCAAGTGTATAACACATGTGCGATGGTCAACACGAATTTTAACAATGTTATGAAGTGTGCAACAGTAACTTTTTTACTTTATGTGTGTTGGGGAGGAATACAAGAACATACACATCGAGCTAGAAAACCACACGGGCCACAACAAAACGAACCGCAATCTGCTGGAATGTATGTAAGTGAACACAATTATTTTATACAAAATTCAAGCACTTTAGGCTATTTTTATTAATGAAATGACAGATAAAGTTGCACTAAATACTCAAATATTCTTGTGCAATGTGGAGCAGACGACATGCTGTTAGCCAAAACATCTATGTAACGAAAAATATTAGCCATCTGAAGATGGGCATGATAGTCCGAAACCTGTTATGGCACTAAAATACTCGTAAAACAATCAAAAACTACTCGCGGCTCGTTGCGTCATTCAACAACTTTCTATTAAGCTATTTTTGATGCCATAGGCTTGTTTCTGCTCCATGACCATTGTCAAGTTATCTGCAAACATATGAAGTTGTTAGTGCATATATCTACATATATTGGTAAGTAACAACAATTCTGTATATATCTATTTAATACTTACTTCCATAACACTTCATTAACGCTGTCTCTGCCTAATATCTGGTATTGCTGCGTGTCGTACGTGTAACGCAGACAACGTTATTCTCTAGCTATGCAGTGTTTAGTTGGATTATTCATCTATGGGGTTGTGAGTGGTAGTAGTAAATTCTTTTCTACTGTTCGCTGATGATGTCTTTAACTGTGAATTTGTTTTTTTTCCGTTATGGTGTTATACAATTCCAATAAAGCAGTCAATATAATTTTTATGTTTTAAGTCGGTAGGTTCGTTAAGAATTTTATCTGGATATTTACGTGTTTTTTTTTAAATCTTTACTGATACAACAACATTATAACACGATCGAAAAAACAAGTATTATGATACAAATGATTTATAAACAACAAACATTGTATGATACACACTAACCCACCACCTTATATAATTAGTAGGTCCAATTATTATACTTAAAACAAGCAGCTTATATTTACGTGTTTGTATGCAGAATTTCGTTTCTTATAAATAGTTCATTATTGGGCTCTTTGGTATTTGAATTGCATTTTTGAACTCGCGATTAGATTAGATTAGATTAGTTTTCCGTTCCATAGATCGTGGTTTGTCTGCATGCGGTTGAAGACTGTGGATGGGTATGTGTAACTGTTTCTGGCAGTGGATCTAAGTCGCTGTTCATAATCCACAGATCATATTTCTGAACATTTCCAGAAGTTTGCCTCTCGAGTTGTGAGGCCGCAGGGTAGGGGCCGCGCTGTCCATCAGAGCAGAAGTAGCGTGGCGAGTGATCCGCGGCGCGCGACGGCAGCCGGGCTGATCAAGCGGACGCAGTCTGCGAGTGGCGTGCGCCTGAGGAGGCCATTTGTGTCTGCCTCTGCCGTCAACATACAGACAAGCAGCGCCCCTTTGATCTCTCTGGAATAAGACAGAGATCTCTGTGTATGGGCGACAAAAGCCTGCGTCACGTTCTCCGAGGTTTCATTACAGCGTACAAGTCGAACAACGTCTCCGGTATTGATCCCTCTTCCCCGTAAATTACTTGCCCTGCCCAACTTCTTTCTTTGGTTCTGGGAAGCATAGGCCTAACACGAGCAACGGACTCTCTCGGAAAACGAGATTGCGTAAAGGGAAAGAGTAAGCGACTAAACGTGTTACCCGCTCGCGTGAAAACGCTTCCGACTCCCTGCGGGGAAACTGGCTGCAACCATAACGGGCGCTGCCCCTCCTCCACCCGAGAAAGGGTTTTTCGCGACGTGACGTTGCTCAGGTCACGTGTCGGACTTGTGGGATCTGGAAACGGATCCAGTGATCTCGTTTCTGAAGTTCCGCTGAGTAAATTACGTAGCTCTGGATACACAGTGCGTGAGACATTACTGTTGCGTGATTTCTTTTCCACTCTATCTCAGTCAGAAAATCAGTATTCTGTAAATGATACTTGTCGAAGAAAAACAGAACAATTTTCCACTGGCTATGTCTGAGTAAGAACCTCGTTGCTAGTAGCTACTTTGCTTAAAACAATCTTGTCACCACTAAGCGTATATCAGTGAATTTTCACTTTCTTAAGTTCAAGTAGTTTGTTACCTTCAGTATTGCAAATCCTCATTTCTTTCCGTTGCATGCATATGTAGATAAAGATGGTTTCATATCTACAATAACTTAAGAATCTTGTAAAGTAATCTACCCAGCATATGCGATACCAGTCACAGGAAAAAAACTACAGCCTTTCCGATAACTACCGACAACAGTTGGTGCAGTGATAACTTCTACTCTATGAACTTAATTTCTTCGCTCACATCGCAAAGAAAACTTATGGAATTTACTTTAGGCGTACTAGCTGTTATCATTCAGCGTAAATTTGGACGAAATTATTGTAGATCAGCGTCAAATTAAAAGAGAAATAATCGATAATTAGTTTAATGTTAGGTTGTGCAGACTCAAGGATACAGGAATCGTGACCTCTCTACAGAAGGACACAACCTTCTTATGGTAAACCGAAGTAATGTCCGTCCGGCAGGATGCATCCTTCCAGCGTTCGGCATAAGGCTAAAAGAATGACCTCACTTATAGCTCAGTATAGGTTTTAGATTCCTAAGGTTTGATATGTAACACAGAAAACATCGATAGCATTGTCGAATTATACAGTTGATATCACTTTCTTGTGTAACTGAAAATAGTACACCATTGACTTTCCCATCAGAACTAAAAGAAATTAAGCTACTTCTGATTGTGTTGTGTTTCATTACGTTCTTAATTACAAGGACGTGCTGAAAAGTAACTCTTCCGAATTTTTTTTTGCGGAAACACAAGCTGTAAATGTGATTATGAAATGACACCGTTCATGAAGATATTGGAAGTTGTAAATTTATTCTCCTTTGTATTTCGTCATTGGAATTAACTCAGTAAAGTGACGCTATTGTTAAGACACTCAACTCTCACATGGAAACCTTGATTCCAAATCTGTCCGGTTATACAAACTTTCCGTGGTTTTCTAAGATTGCGTGAGGCCAATGCTGGAGTGGTTACTTTCGGAGGAGCACGGCCGATATACTGGGTGGTTATAATTAAACTTCCCGTATTTAACACGTTATAACACGGAAACTAATTACCGTACGAGTACCAAACTTCGTAGCATTACTGTCCAGAGTATGGGGTGCATGATTTCCATGCGTCGCAGCACCACCAGCCAGTTCCAAGTACGGCCACCAGGTGCGTAATCAGTCATCTTGATTCATCATCACACAACATAGAAATTCTACGGAAATCCTCGGGTGTGCTCCTATTGTAAGTTAACGACGACACTTTCCCACGCACTGCAACGTAGCAGCAAACAGCCGCAGGTTGCTGCCCCCCGTATCCGTCAGATCGTTTACGTATACGGAGAAGAAGAGCGGTGCTATTGTACTTCTCCGATGGACACTCTCTATCCAAGACAACGTGCTGGGTTATATTACCTAAAAAGTCTACGAGCCATTCATATATCTGAGAACCTATTCTGTATGCAAAGACCTTCGTTTGTGTAAAATGATTTCCGGAATTTTGGAAATAAGGGAATTGCCTGTTACTGTTCGCCAATCGTTCGCAGGATATCGTACGAGCAAGAGGGCAAGTTGAGATTCGCACAGGCGGTGTTTTCTAAATCAGTGTTGACTTGTGAATACAAGCTTTTCTCCCTCAACAAAATTTTTTATATTCAGACTTATAGTATGCTCAAGAATTCTGTGGCAAACCGACTTCTAAGGTTCAAATGGTTCCAATGGCTCTGAGCACTATGGGACTTAACATCTGTGGTTATCAGTCCCCTAGAACTTAGAACTTCTTAAACCTAACTAACCTAAGGACATCACACACATCCATGCCCGAGGCAGGATTCGAACCTGCGACCGTAGCAGTCGCGCTGCGACTTCTAAGGATATTGGTCTGTAATTTTGAGGGTCATTTCTTTAACTCTTCTTATAGCACGGAAGTCATCTGCGCATTCTTCTGTCTCTGATGACCACGCAGTCGATAGGTCCTTAAGCTGTAACCTTCATTCCTTATTTTTGTTATCATAAATTCTATGTCTCAACACTTACAAAACTTATTTGGAAAAATTGAACTCTCTGAACACTTACGAAATTTTCTTCGAGAAATCGAGAAACAAGGACTTGCCTCATAATATAATTCATGCCATTGGCTTACAATGTTTTGCTTACGATAATTTTATTACGGATAAGTGTCATTAGATCAAGAGACAGTGTACGTGAAGGTGAAAACATTACCTGAATGTGCATTTACACACTGTTAATAAACAAGATTATGCAAGTACTTGAATTAAATAGTTGTAGTTCAGTCATAAATTGCATTTAGAAGTATCTGTATTTTATCTCTTGATGCTGACGAGTTTCGGACACCTGTGTCCATTTTAAAGAATACCCGTGCTGTAAGTGTGACAAGTATAGGCGATAGCCCAAGTATAGGAACTGCCCCTGCAGTCATCAAAGCGGTATATGGTCGACAAACAGCAGAAATGCACCACATGGGACGGACATTAAACAATGTGTTACAAAGCAACAGAGACCTCTTATGTGAGAGGGAGAATGGTAAGGACAGTCAATAGACAAATTTAATTACATTTCATTGTCAGCACAGAAATGAAGGCAGCAGTAATTCGATTACAACATAGAACTTTTTTGTAATCACTGTTGTCACTTTTTTGGTTCAAATGGCTCTGAGCACTATGGGACTCAACTGCTGTGGTCATAAGTCCCCTAGACCTTAGAACTACTTAAACCTAACTAACCTAAGGACAGCACACAACACCCAGCCATCACGAGGCAGAGAAAATCCCTGACCCCGCCGGGAATCGAACCCGGGAACTCGCGCGTGGGAAGCGAGAACGCTACCGCACGACGACGAGATGCGGGCATCACTTTTTTGGATCGAAGTGTTTCTGATGAAGGCATCATTGTGTATTTAGTACACCTTCACCTTACAAGAGGCAGAGAATCCCAAAATTAGAACTTTTTTGTAATCACTGTTGTCATTTTTTGGGATCTAAGTGTTTTTGGTGAAGGCATCATTGTGTATTTAGTACACCTTCACCTTCCAAAAGGCAGAGAATCCTAAAATGTTACGTGTCACGAACGTATATTCGTTTTGAGAGAGAGATCTTTTTTTTCTACCTGAACGATGAATTTGAAGCAAGAACAAAATATATAAAACCTATTTACAGCTCTTTGGCACTACAGTAGACGATGTCACATCCCTAGAAGTGCTATTTGCTTCGAATGGCTAGCAGGCAGTCTTATATTACATTCCAAATCTCTTCACCTTGCCGGCACTTCTGTTCCTGACTTTCAGCTGAGCACAACGGTAAAATGCCTTGTACAATATTTAGTTCCCTCGATATATCACGTTTAGTGACAGGGACGGAATAACACAATATCATTGTTTCTCCAGTGATTAGCTCCAGTTTAAGCTGAACTGAACTACCAGGAGAAATACGAGTGCTGAATGAAAGATGTAGGGAAGATTCAATTTGCGAAGCAGCGAGAGAAAAACTCATCGGTCGCGCAGTTGCGCAGATCATTGACTGTCTTCTCTAGGGATTGTTGCTACCTACACAATGCTTCCTCTCTCCGGAAACACCATACATCATACAAGGGCTGTCACTAACACGTGTCCCCGAAGACATTTATAGACGAAGACTCCGCAAATACATTTCTTCTGCCGTAGCGAGCGAGATGGTCCAGCAGAACGAGTTCCGGTTGTTCAGTCGCCCGCGCTCCAGATGCTTCCCTAATCGTCCACTCCGCATTTTCGTTATTAATGCAGCTCCCGGAAATGTCGCCCATGGAGCATAAGCAAGTAAGACATATGAGATAAAATTGGTTTCGTATGTCGCACGCTATAGAAGAATTAATTTAGAAAACATCCGAATATGGAGTAAAATCAGTTAGTCACTGATATATATATATATATATATATATATATATATATATATATATATATATATATATATGTGTGTGTGTGTGTGTGTGTGTGTGTGTGTGTGTGTGTGTGTGTGTGCGTGTGTATGGGTGTTTCACAAAATGTGTTTGCCTCTGTAAGTTACGAAGTAATAGGCGACGGAAATACTTATTGCGGTAGGTCAACATAAGAACATAGTTTATTGTGTTATTATCCAAAGAGTTACAGCAAAAAGATAAAATGGAACAATAGTTGTTTCTATCATGCACTGGAATCAGTAACACCAGCTGTGTATACATCAATTTAAAATACATTCCTATCACTTTTAATTCGGAAGCTACAACCATCCAAACTTTCAGGGGCAGATACCACACATGCTGTGCATAACGCATCGCGCCTTCTAAATGTGGTGCGGCCGAGTTGTAACGTCGCCGGCGCCATGGAGCGCGAAGCTTCCTCGATGCGCTGTTAGACTGCCGACTGTCGCCGCACACGGCCATATATACCCGACTGTTCGAGCCACACAAACAAACGGGGCTCAATATACCACAGTTACTCACATCCGATGAAGATGGCATACACAGACAACGAGTACGTTGACATGCTGCTGATGCTCGGCGAGTGCCGACACGATGCCACTAAAGTAGCCATGGCTTACGCCGTGAGATATCCTAGGCGAAGAACTCCGGCAGCCATTACGTTCTTACGTGCCGAACAACGACTTCGGGAAACAGGCAGCTTGGTAATGCGCCGCGGTAACAGACGAAAAACTGCAAGAAGTGAGCAGACGGAGGTGTTTGTTTTAGCTGAAGTACATCACGATCCTCATGTCAGCTTTGAGCCGTTTCTGCAGTCGCTGGTGTCAGTCTCACGTCTGTGTGGCGTATAGTACACGGCCACTGGTTTCACCCGTACCGCCTGTCACTGACCCAGGAGCTGCATGGGAAGGATTTCCGTGAGAGAGTTACATTCTGTGAATGGTTCAAATGGCTCTAAGCACTATGGGACTTCATCTGAGGTCACCAGTCCCCTAGGCGTCAGCGGCTGTCTTCTGTGAATGGGGCCATGCGTAATTTCACGCTGGGGTTTTTACAAGGTGTTATGTTCTCTGATGAGCTCACGTTCATAAATTATGGTGCAGTGAATCGCCATAACGTGCACTACTGGGCCGCAGACAATCCTCGGTGGGTACGACCTGTCGACCGTCAACGTAGGTGGTATATTAATGTATGGTGTGGAATCCTTGGGGATTAAATCATCGGTTCACACTACTTCCCAGGTACACTGACAGGTGAGTTATATCGCGCGTTTATAGTCGACAGTTTGGGTGGTCTCCTTGAACATGTGTGTCTACACACGAGAGTCCATATGTGGATGTAGCATGGTGGTCACCCAGCCCATTCTGGACGTGCTGTTGTGGAAGAACTAAACAACAGGTTTGCAGGAAGGTGATTGGGGCGCCATGGTCCTCATTCATGACCCGCGAGGTCGCCCGATTTAACACCATTATATTTCTTTTTGTGGGGATATGTAAAGGATCGTGTTTATGTCACTGAGCCCACAACCCCAGATGATCTTAAACCGCGCATCGAGGACGCATGATGCTCCGTGACACCGGCGATGTTACATCTCGCCCGCAGATCCTTTAGGAGGCGCACTGCATTGTGCATTCAGGAACATGGACACACATTTGAACATCTCATTTAAATCAACTTCCCTCCACCAAAACATCCATCACTCGCCACACAGCCATGTATTATGTACAGCATGTGGTATCTGCCCCTGAAACTTTGAAGGGTTGTAGCTCCATAACTAAAAGTGACAGTAATGTAATTTTAATTGATGTATACACAGCTGGTGTTACTGATTCCAGTGCTTGATAGAAACAACTATTGTTCCATTTAAAAAATTGTATCTTTTTGCTATAACTCCTAGGATAATAACACAATAAACTATGTTCATAGCTCCGCAGACAGTGTAACGTTTCTTATGTTGACCTACCGCAATAAATATTTCCTTCGCCTATTACTTCGTAACTTACAGAGGCAAACACATTTAGTGAAACACCGTTCTACAATTCATGTTACACACTTCTAGAGGTTGTAGACGGAACTTAGTGGATCAAGTTTCACATACGATCCCATGTCCGGAAACGTCATCCAACGACACTACAGAGCCTGTATAGGGATGTTTATACAGGGTGACTCCATGATGATGTTACATACTTTCAGGGATGATGGAGAAGGATAATGTATCAATTCGAGGTAAAGGTCCCTGTAGCGGAAACGAACGAGTCGAAAGTTATGAGAAAAAACCGTTCTGATACCTCTGACAATGCAATACGTGTACCGGTACTGTTATTGCTACGATTTTAGGGTATACAACTTTCAGAGGTGGTCCTACGGACCAAAACGAGAAAATATTTCTAGTAAACATGGCCTCTAAAACGCATACGTTAAGAGCTGTGAGCAATTGTTCAGTAGGGGAGAAGTGTTTCACATTTGCGAAGGTGAACAAGTGCTCATAGCTCCTCAGGTATGCGTTTTAGTGCCCATGTTTACTAGACTTTCTTTGTCTTGGTCCGTACTACAACCTCTGCAAGTTGCATACTCAAAATTGTTAGCAACAACAGTACCTGTACATGAATTCCACTGTGGACCATAACCTGAAATTGATACATTTATCCTTATCCATCATCGTTGAAAGTTTGTAACATCATCACGGAATCACCCAGTGTATACATACATTTACATGCGCCGGAGCCTATAACTCTGATCCTATGTATCGTCGTTGGATGACGTTTCCGTACATGGATTCTCACGTAAACTTGATCTGCTAAGCCTTTCTACAATCTCTGTCTCTAGAAGTAACTCCAAAGAGTGGTTTGTGTCACTGGCCAGATGAATCGTTGCTCGAATGATTAAACAGAAACATTGACAAGTAAGACTGTCAGCTATGAGCCATGCAATATATATATATATGTGTGTGTGTGTGTGTGTGTGTGTGTGTGTGTGTGTGTGTATACAAACTGCTTTCAATTACTTGGGTAGACGAAACATACCTCCACGAATTTATAGCAGCAAAGGGAAAGACAGAAAACAGAAAAAATGGCGACTCTATTTTCCATCTTTCCCTTAGTTGCTATAAATTCTTGGAGGTATGTTTCGTCTATATATCATTACTTGTTAGCTCAATAGACTTTATCCAATCTTCATCCATCCAACTCGAAAGCTTATTGAACAAGACAAATACTTTTCACAGATGAACCTGTATGAGGCTCGTGTGACAAAGAGAACGTATTCTGAAATAGAATATACCATATTCCTGTGTGATGCAAGGTCACCAAAGGCACATTGTTAGATCAATAATTGCATTTACAGATCAGGATAATCTCATGTCGTACACGTCTCAGAACCTGGCGTCCGTCTTTGACAATCAAACTTCCACTGTCCTCCACAGTGGAGCCGATGGCTTATCGTTTCTCTACATCAACCTTCTACTAAAGCTCTGAAACAAATTATCTCGTTTCTCCAACACGCTAACGAAAGCCCACTATCAAGTCCTAGCCTTCTACACACCAAGTCATGTCCGTACCCTACAGTTTGTGCGACTATTTGTGACTAACGTCAGGTGTAGCCAACTTGACAAGTTCACTGAGTGATGAAGTAGTCGCAAATCAGAGATGACACTGCATAGATACTACAGTTCGAGAAAACTGCAACATATTGTAGAATACACTGGAGAGAATCTAAGTTTATTTCTACGTTTCAGAATTCAAAGCATCGTGAAGGCTTCACTTGGTGCTGTTTCAGCTTCTACATACTGTGACGTGGAATAAAAGAGAAACCGCTAATTGTAAGAAGCGAAATTCCCCCCCCCCCCTCGCTGGTTTTATGCGAACGCACAAAACGTCAACTGCTTACTGGAGCACGGTGGAGACAGATTACCTATCATCTATATCTTTTCTTTCAAGCATTAAAATATCGACATGTCACATGAAAATTCAAGCAGTAGTATATGTCTTTCTTCGAAAAAGACTTGCATATTGCTCGCCATATGTGGTCGAGCAGTGACCTGCAGATATAACGATATAACAAGTTGCCTGAAGGAGAGGCAGTACCTCCGGTTCGAAAAACTTTCTATTGTCGCGGCTGAATTTCCGACTGCGCTCAGCTCGTAGAAGTACAGAACGCTTGCAGCACGCAACGGTGCCGTAAATTATTACACTTAGCGGTCTTTCAAATCAAAAATAATGGCAACCAAATTGCAGCACCGATAGTAGTGTCCGATATTCTATTGACAGACCGAACTGGGTTATACCCAGAAACACTCAACATGGGAGCAACAGCGTTCACGTATTACAGCAGTCAGAAACAGTGCGTTGTTTTCGTAGAATTGAAACCGACGCAATGACATGCATACCTCCAGCTCAGCCCGTAGCAGACGCTGTCGAACCCTCGTCGCACAAACGTCCATAAACGTTATTAATGCTCCGGCTTCGGACTAATAGTGTAGGCAAAAGGGGACAACAATCAACCTGCCGATATCACTCGTCTAGTTTGACTCACGTTATCATAAAAATACCGGACATAAACCAGTCATCAACAGCAGTATATATAAAATACTGGTCATTACAAGACTTTTAGTTACTCTCACGACATTCCATTCATTACTTACAGCTACTAACAACTTAAATGCTACCTAGACCTAGGGCTGCACAACAGACCAATATATCATCATAACTAAGTATTCACATTGGTTGGCTTCACTCCGCTCACAACCAAATTGTCATCTTCCATATTAACGAAGACAAGGCTCGCTAAAAATGAGTTTTGCCGCGACCTACACTCCAAAAAAATTACATAAAATAAAAAAAAATAATGACACTGTTCTGTTCTCCTTCTGTTTGAACGCGTATCATATGAAACACCACATCTAGCACCGGCAGGTGCAACCTACCCCAAAGCTATCTGGTCAGTTGCAGTCATGATGAGTGGTACAAGATCGTGATGGCTCCAAGATGTTGTCTCATATCTCGGTATAGTACACGATCGTTTCTATGTTCCGCCTTCTCCTATCCATCGTTTTCAAACACAAATCACTGCATTAGTGGCACGACCTGCTCAAGCGAAGTGTAGTAAACCCATTTCCTGCATACTGATTTCTTATGCTCTTTCTGACCCTCTCACATACTAACGTAAACATGGTGTGCTGGCACTTTCTTAGGAGTTTCCACTTCGTTTGATAGCTTACAAGATTGGACTAGCGTTACACTTGCCTTACCTGTCGTACACGGGAGGAGATAGGTTGGCACTCGTGTAAGCCATCTCTTTGCAATCTTTATCACTTACTGCCGGTGCACTGTGCGAACACATTCTCTGAATTTGTCATCAGCCAGGACATTCTTTCAGGGCGTTGCAATATTCACCCACAGCTGCTGCATATTTTTCGAATTTGATGTATTATGTCGCCACAAGCACCGCAATATATTTGACAGTGATTTTTGTGCTCTGATTTGTTAACTGTGTGTAATCGCCTGCAGCATTCGCGTCCCGTTTTCGTTTCCAGGTGGGCGCTTTTGCAGTGCTGCTATTTGAATGTCCAATAACAGCTGTCCTGTCGGCATTGACAGAACAAAGCGTACATATGGCTCACCGAAACTCTCATAATTAAACAACTGGAACGACTGCGTCATTTGTTGCTGAATCGCAATCGTAAATTTAAAATAAAACAAAAAGGAAATAATATTTTGTTTTCGCGGGTAATTAATTTATTCGTTATATTTCTTGAAAGTTGTCTGACGTTAAATTACGTGACTGCTACGGAAATGTATTACATTTTTCTGCATTCACCAGGAGTTTGAAAAATAACGTAATCTTGAGATGACACTTAATGTACGTGTAAAACTACGTGTTTGCGAAATTAATCAGGTCTTTAACTATCACGCCGTCCACAAGACGTTCACTTTTAAGTTTCCTTTTGAAAACTAATTACGACTGGTTAACAGTGAGAAGTTTTCATACATCTTTACGAACTGTGAATTAATTAAGAAATAAGAATTAAAAAACTTTTATTTCCACAAGACATTGCCAATGTTTCCTTTATTAACCGCATCTCACTCCCTGCTGACAGAGTACGTTGGCAAATAAAAAATTACTAAACGGAAAATATTTTGTGTTTCAAAGCCAAGAGAATGACTACTGACTAAACGGCGTATTGCTAAGGTGTTGATAGTATATTTCTCGAATTGTGTTCCAAGGTCGCCATTCTAATTCAGCCATTCTCTATATTTTTTCGAAACTGATGGAAGTATTGTACCCGTGCTTCGTATGGTAGCCTCCTGACATCTGCTTCGTGTTTCGCATCACATGTGTACGATTCATCGTCATCGGAAACGTCAGCAGATGATATTTACTTTCCAGCATGTTAGTCATCATGACAAGGAACTTGGGAGCCGACTAAGCGGCTTATTAAGTTAGTAAATTTTGTATGTAATGGCTGCAAACAGCAACCATTCAGTGATTTATTGAAAACACAACTGTATTCGAAAGTTCATCTATCATTCTCAAATGTCGCAGAGTCACTGGTTATGCTGCCAAGAAGGAAAACACAAAACGTAAATGCTGTATAGGACCAACTAATAGCATATAATGCGTCCACATGGCAGAGCGTATAAACACCAGAGAGATAATTCGTGAGCTGTGTTACTCGTGCCGTTAGTCTACAGACTCTGCTGTAGCTGATGCATATACTCTTAGATATTTCTTTTTAGTAATGACGTTTAATGTTTTTAAATTTTTGACATTTTATAATGAGAGATAAACTAGCAAAACTACACTGACGAAAGAAGTCAGAACACCATAGAGGAATTGTAAGACATAAACGAAAGTTGGTAGGCGTGTTTCTACATCTGAAGGATGACGTTTATTCACATTTCGCTCCAATCAGATAAGAGTGGCGGCTGGATGTTCCTCCGGCGATATTGTAGAAAAACGGGGCAGGGACGTAGCCACTGTACATCATTGCTGGCGACGGTGGTCACAAGAATGTACGGTCACAAAAAGACCGGATCCGGACGGCCACGCTTCGGCACAAAATGGCTCTGAGCACTATGGGACTCAACTGCTGAGGTCATTAGTCCCCTAGAACTTAGAACTAGTTAAACCTAACTAACCTAAGGACATCACAAACATCCATGCCCGAGGCAGGATTCGAACCTGCGACCGTAGCGGTCTTGCGGTTCCAGACTGCAGCGCCTTTAACCGCACGGCCACTTCGGCCGGCGCTTCGGCACAGCACCCAGTCAGAAGCCCTGTAGCGTGCATTCCACTGATCCCAAACTACCGCCATCTGCGACTTCAGTGGTGTCAAGCGAGAGCTCGTTGGAGGGCAGGTCGGAGGTCTGTTGTGTTTTCTGATAAAATCTGGTACTGTCTCGGTGCCATCAGTTAGTTAGGAGAAGGCCACTCGAAATGAGGGCCTGTAATTAACTCGTTTGCATGCTAGACGCACTGGACCTACAACTGGAGGTGCACCATCGTATGACAGCAGGAGCACCGCCGTGCTTATCTCACGCACCCTGACTGCAGATTTCTACGTCAATCTGATGATTCGAGCTATTGTGCTGCCATTCATGAACAGTATTCCGAGGAGTGTTTTCCAGCAGGATAACGCTCAAACACATACCGCTGTTGTAACCCGACATGCTCCACAGAGTTTCGACAAGTTGCTTTGGCCTCCTCGATCACCAGATCTGACTACATTCGAGCACATATGGAACATCATCGGACGACAACTCCAGTGTCATTCACAACCAACATTAACCGTCGCTGTATTGACCGACCAAGTGAAACAGGCATGAACGCCATCCCTCAAACTGGCATCCACCACGTATACAACACAATGCATGCACGTTTGGATGCTTGCATTCAACATTCTTGCGGTTACACAGGCTATTAATGTGCCAACATTTCACATTTTCAATGGCTTATCTCGCGCTTACGTTAACCGGTGATCTTGCAATGTTAATCACTGAAATATGTTGCCTAGACAAATGTATTCCCGAAATTTAATTACTCTACGTGAATTATTTTTTGGTGCTGCAATTTTTTCAGTCAGAGTAGTTATGTCTTAAATAAACGATACGATGGTGGCTGTTCTGAGACATTTTATGAAAAATTCCGTGTTTTTTTTTTTTATAGAAGAAGTATGAGTATCATTTACATGTGGTTTCGTGGTTCTCATTCTGTGGAACAGGTGTAATAATATATCTGCAAAATATTGTTCATGGCTCAATATTCGTTCTTATTGTTTAACTGAAATAAACTGCTAACAACTATTACCCTTTTATCAATATAAAATGTTGTGGATTGGCAGGAGCCAATCCACGGGGTTTGGAGGAGGCCGAAAGGCACGCGTTTAGCTCACGCAGGCTGGCGTGAGGTCTGGAACAGGACACGGTTATTATAGTAGCAAAAATAGTACGTAGCTTCTGGAATACTTAACTTTAATCCATAATTGGTGAACATCGGTCTGACGGTACATGCATCACAAGATCAATAGCAATTGATAATGGCGCCTTGCTAGGTCGTAGCAAATGACGTAGCTGAAGGCTATGCTAACTATCGTCTCGGCAAATGAGAGCGCAATTTGTCAGTGAACCATCGCTAGCAAAGTCGGCTCTACAACTGGGGCGAGTGCTTGGAAGTCTCTCTAGACCTGCCGTGTGGCGGCGCTCGGTCTGCAATCACTGATAGTGGCGACACGCGGGTCCGACGTATACTAACGGACCGCGGCCGATTTAAAGGCTACCACCTAGCAAGTGTGGTGTCTGGCGGTGACACCACATAAAAGGTCAAGTTCTTGAACTTAATTTATATTTTCGAAGCGAAACAGCTTTAAATGACACTAGTAGGTCCACACAATTGTGCAGTGGTATTGGTAGATATAGCTCAGGGAGCCGATAAAAAGTTACAGGGAACGTGAAAACAAAAGAAGAGCAATTAAAGCCTTAGGCAAGAGGACCTTAAAAAGAGCGAAATGCTTCGTCTGAACGAAGGCAATTCAGCTTGAGCTCACTACAGTATGCCAACCCAAGACGACGGACGAGCAGCCTCTCCTCTCAGCTGAAGCGGCGTGGGGAATTGCTCTTCGCATATATTATCGACTGCTGAGGAAACGCCTCACGGCGATTACCATTAATTAGTTCACAAGTTTTGGCCGAGCAGTAGAGTATGAACTTCACCCAGCGTCTAATATCTTTACCCTCGTATGAGGGAGTTGTCGTCTTCCTAGAGGGCACTCAGACTGACTTTGTACCTGAAAAACTGACTACCCAGTCGGAATATAAAGAAATTGGCTGAAAGTACATTAAACGGCCTCAGCTTGACGATGGAATATGCATCTCAGACTAGGTGCGTGCAGTCTCAATGTGAGGCGTCCGCCAGTATATTACAAGCGTATTGTTTACCTGAAAGAGTCAAAGGTGATAACTGAGTCAGTGGTTCGGAAGCTCAACACGTGGGACAACACGGCAGGGAGGTTTCAGTGGAGTTGCATAGGCCTACTAGCGCTGCAGGCGACATTATACTGAGGTGACAGAAGTCATGGGTTACCTCCTAATATCGTGTCGGACCTCCTCCTGCCCGGCATAGTGCAGCAAGTCGACGTGGCATGGGCTCAACAAATCGTTGGACGTTCACTACAGAAATATTGAGCCATGCTGCCTCAAAAGACGTACATCCATAAATGCGAGAGTGTTGCAAATGGAAGATTTTATGCACGAACTGACCTCTCGATTATGTCTAAATAAACGTTCGATGGGATTCATGTCGGACGATCTGGGTGGCCAAATCATTCGCTCGAATTGTCCTGAATGTTCTTCAAACCAATTGCGAAGAACTGTGGCCCTGTGACATGGCGAATAACCTATAATCATGAAGTCAATGAACGGTTGCAAATGGTTTACAAGCAGCCAAACATAGCCATACCCAACCAATGATAGGTTCAGTTGGACCACAGGATCCAGTCCTTTCCATGTAAACACAGCCCACACCATTATGGAGCCACCAGAGCTCACACAATGACTTGTTTACAACTTGGGTCCATGGCTGCAGTCGAAGTCGTGCTGTTAGCAAAGACAATCGCGCCTCACATAGCCCATTAACCCACATTGATTTCTGCGTTTATTTCACGCAGTGCTGCTTGTCTGTTAGCACTGACAACTCTACGTAATGCCGCTGTTCTCGGTCGTTAAGTAGGCCACTGCGGTGTCCGTGGTGCGAGGTAATGCCTAAAATTTGGTATTCTCTGCACAGCCTTGATACTGTGCATCTCGGAATACTGAATTCCCTTACGGTTTCCGAAATGTAAAGTCCCATGCGTCTAGCTCCAACTACCATTCCGCGTTCAGAGTCTGTTAATTCCCGTCGCCCAGGTCGGAAACTTTTCACGTACAAACGATATTTCCGCCAATCTACTGGCCTTTTATACCTTTTGTACCTGATACTACCACCGTCTGTATATGTGCATATTGCCGTCCCATGAATTTTGTCACCTCATTGCGGTTAAAGCAATGTAAAATGTAAATCGCTATATGTTTCCCACATTTAGAAATAGAGAGAAAATGGACATTGTATGAGTGTGATAACACTTCTGCCCTTGAGCCATGATCATCGATGTCCGAAGAACATGAAGTGAATTTGCCTTGCTCACATCCTCATCTTTAGGACGAACCTGAGCATCTGTGGTGTTGTAGTTCATTTCACTCAAACACCTGAAAATAACTATACACCAGGCTTAAGGCAGAACTGAAAAAAATTGTGGTTTACTGAAGACGATCGCCTATTCATTGTGTGCTGCACATGTTCACACTAAACACCTGCTCCAAGATAAAAATAGCTCAACTGATATTTGAAAATTTTGTACTGATTTATGAAAGAGTCTGCACAACTGTTTCACGAAACAAAATTGTTCCCATGTATACATGTTACCTTCACCAAACATAAAATTTCAGTAATTGCACGATAAATGAGTTACATCAATCATGTGAATGGGCACGGTGTGACTATGCTTGAGCCGCAATAGTGAGAAGCTATACTTGCATCCCATTGGGATATAAAAATCGCTCAACTAAGTGGCACAACCCAGATACACTATGTGATCAAAAGTATCGGGACACCCTTAAAAGCCGGCCTAAGTGGCCGAGCGGTTCTAGGCGCTACAGACTGGAACTGCGCGACCCCTACGGTCGCAGGTTCGAATCCTGTCTCGGGCATTGATGTGTCTGATGTCCTTAGGTTAGTTAGGTTTCTGTAGTTCAAAGTTCTAGGGGACTGATTACCTCAGAAGTTAAGTCCCATAGTGCTCAGAGCCATTTGAACCTCTCCACCACCAATCAAATCAAAGAAGAGGAAACGCACATTTTCGAAAGAATATCTACATTTTAATTATATTTTATGTTTCTTTATAAAGAAATTTTAAATTAGTGTAAATTTTTTCGTTTCATGGTCCACTCAAAAAAAGATTATTCATATGTTATTACTTTAAAAATTGTTTTATTAAAAAGAATATTCGCCATTAGTATGTACGGTGAAATAATAACAGATGCACAATTGTCATACGTAGAGGGCACTTTTTACTGTTACCAATCAGGTTTCTCTTAAAAATTGCGATATAAGGTTTTAACAGATTAAAATTTACTTTAGTTATGACAGCGAACCGATTGTTCTGTACTGACAAGTTACTTTGTAACTGCAATATATGGTATGTTGGCATTTAATACGTTCCAAAATTTCTTTTCGTAAACTAAGATATTTCTATCACTAACTGTATCTCTCTTATTAATTATATTTTTAACTTTGTCTAACAGATCTGAAAATGGGCAGCTACCCCGAAAACCGGTAATTGAAAATAAAGAATAGCAATCAAAGACTAAAACGCCATATTTTTACATATGTAAGTGTTTAACATTGCAACATCACAGGTTAATGTAAGCGTAAGATACGTGATTGCAAATGTGAGATACTAGTACATTAATAACCGGTGTATCCGCCGGAATGTTAAATGCAAGCGTGCAAACGTGCATGCATTGCTTTGTACAGTACAGATGCCGGGTGTCAGTTTGTGGCATGGAGTTTCATGCTTCATGCACTTGGTCGGTCAATACATGGACGGTTAATACTGGTTGTGGATGATGCTGGAGTTGTCGTCCGATGATATCCCATAAGTCCTCGATTGGAGACAGATCTGTGACCGAGCATGCCAAAGCAACATGTCGACACTCAATAGAGCATATTGGGTTACAGCAGCGGTATGTGGGTGAGCGTTATCCTTTTGGAAAACACGCGCTGGTACGCTGTTCGTGAATGGCAGCCGAACAGCTTGAATCACCAGACTGACACACAAATTTGCAGTCAGGGAGCATGGGATAACTTCGAGAGCGCTCCTGCTGTCATACGAAATCTGAACCTAAACGGTAACTCCAGGTGTAGGTCCAGTGTGTCCGGGACTCAAACAGGTTGGTTGCAGGCCCTCAACTGGTGTCATTCTAATCAACATGCGGTCATCACTGGCACAGAGACAGAACCAGCTTTCATCAGAAAACGCAACAGACCTCCACACTACCTTCCCACGGACTCTCCTTGACACCACTGAAGTTCGAAACGGTGGTGGTTTGGGATCAGCGGAATGCACGCTACAGGGCATCTGTCTCGGAGCTGTCCTTGGAGCAGCCGATTTGAGACAGTTCGTTGCGTCACTGTGTAGCCAACTGCTGCAGTACGATGCACCAGAATCATACTCCGAACACGATGGCCTTCCCTCTCGGTAGTGCCACGTGGCCGTCAGGGGTCCAGTCTTCCTGCGAACGTTCAGTCTCGTGACAACCGCTGCCAGCAATCGTGTAAAGTGGCTGCATTCCTGGCAAGACTTTCTGCAGTGTCGCAGAGGGAACCTCCAGCTTCTTGTAGCCCTATTACACGACCTCAGTGAGGTGCTGATAATTACGTCTTACTAACAGCAACTCATCATGTCCAGTCTCAGAGGTAACTAGCGCTTACTAGCGTTACAGCGTGTATTTAAAGGAAAACTGATTTGCATCCTCATCGTGGCGCTACTAGCACCACTCTACTCAGTCTGAACAGGCATCACGCTTCACATGTAGAAACGCACCTTCGTTACGTCACACAATCCCTTCCTGTTGTTGTGAATTTTTTCCATTAGTGTATTTGTGAAGATGCTCTATATGATTGTGTCTTGGTTAGTAGTCTACGATGTGACAGAGTGTGGAATGCCTTATGGAAATATAGGAAGACACAATATACCTACTGAACTGCGTTTATTGTTTGCAATTTACCCTATGTGCGTTCACTCTAGTTGTTTTCTTGTGAAACCGTGCTGTTTCTTTGAGAGAAGCTAATTTCTCGGAAAGTCGTAATTTTTGAGGTAAGAATATTCTCTATAATCCTGCAACCTACAGACGTCAGCGTTATTGGCGTATAATTCTGTGCATCCAATCTATTACCCTACTCGTAAACATTGGTGACATCTGCTGTGTTCAGTGCAAAATTTAACTGGATTTCCGTCAGGGCGTGGTGCCTTGTTCGCTTTAAGTGGTATTCATTGTTTTTCAATAGCGGGGGAGTCAATATCGATATCGCTCATTTGTGAGCCTGTGCGGCTGTTAAGCGTTGGTGCGGTGGTATTCTCTTGCGTGAACTCATTTTTAAAAGCGCAATTTAAAATTTCGGCTTTCTTTCAGCCGTCATCAACCATAAATAATCGCGTAACAGAGACATACGGGAATCAGAGATGTGAGTGGATAACAGAATAGTAGTTATGGTATATTACAGATTTTTAGTACTGTGGGAAACATCGAAAACAGAGGCATTCTCAGAAGTCTTTGCTTACCAAACGAGCCACAAGTATTTTACAGGATGAATGCCTGTGTAAAGCGTTGCAGACGAGAAGGAATACGTGCTGGTAGCGGATAGGGATACTCATCCCATCAGCGTGCGATGCACATCCTACCATTTTAGTATGCCATAAGCGTGGCATAGTCTGTGTTGCGTGCAGACTGTTAGTACAAGTTTCAGCTACACTGCGTACAACTTTTGACCAACTGCAAACATTATTCACACAGAATTCTACGTAAGTTCACAGGCAACCATATGAGCAATGCAAAAATTACGTCTCCGTGGAACCGGCAAGATAACCATGCAGCGTGTATAGGATTAGTTTCCACCAACAATTTCCGTCATTGTACGAAGCGGCATACATCATGAAGTGTTCTTTAAGATGAGTACTTGGCATAGAGAAGCTGTCTACACTCTTTACAGAGTCACCAACCACCACTCTGAAATAAAAGTAGAAGACCCTTTACTTATTCCTTATTAGACAGAATTACTTCGGGACTTAATGACACGAATATTCTATGTATTTTGCCCTCCAACGTTTTGCACTCGAAGATTAGGTGTGGTGCGGTTTTATCCTCCTCACCCCATAGTGTACTCTTAGGGGCTTCTTTCTCTAGACACATCGTTCAGATGGTTCAAATGGCTCTGAGCACTATGGGACTCAACTGCTGAGGTCATTAGTCCCCTAGAACTTAGAACTAGTTAAACCTAACTAACCTAAGGACATCACAAACATCCATGCCCGAGGCAGGATTCGAACCTGCGACCGTAGCGGTCTTGCGGTTCCAGACTGCAGTGCCTTTAACCGCACGGCCACTGCGGCCGGCTAGACACATCGTGTATAGGTGTTTCTTAAAGTTTAACATGTCTCCGATTCAAGTTCAAGATTACAGAACTTATGTTGACAATTGTAGTAACTGTAAAGACGTTCTTCATCGAGTCCCATTGTCTTCCTGAATAGCGAAAGATTCAGGTCAAAACGATCCTACTTGAAAAAATGTTTTGAACTGCCTCCGCTGCTTTCTCGTATGCTGTAATCACCGATGCGCCACCAGGCGCTGTCGGGCTTGGCTAACACTTGGATCTGTCACCGTCCGGGTCTGCCGAGTGAAAGGGGGTGAATGCAGCCCTTGTGAGGCCAATTGACGAGCTATTCGATTGAAAAGTAGTGACTCCGGTTACGAAAACTGACAACGGCCGGGACAGCGGTGTGCTGACCACATGCCCCTCCAAATCCGCATCTGGAGACGCCTAAGGTCTGAGGACGACACGGCGGCCGGACGGTGTTTGTTTTTGTAATGAACCTGGGTAGACACCAGCCGGTGTCAAGCGTTCGGTAGCCACTGGCACACATTTGCAGCATCGCGTAGAAATTTTTGTGGTCTGGACACTCAGCCACTAGTGAAAATGTTTTCGGAAGCTTTGCTATTACTGACGGGTTAGAAATTTAAATAATTTATTAAGTAATTTTATTGCAATTATTACAAAATCAAATCGAAAGTACAAAATGGGTAGCCGAGGCGTGAATGGCAGTGCAGTTGAACAAGGAAGTGAATGTACTGAACAAGCTGCAATCTACAGTCAGAATTCTCATCCAGAGCGGTGCATCGTTTATTACGATAGAATCGTGAAGTAGCAATTGTGTGGAGTTCGGTGTTCTGTAGGAACGATTCTGACTCAGTGTGCTTAATGCCTTTGTTCGAATCACACTTCAAGCAACCAGTTTTAACAGGCATTCACAAACCCTCTTCACCTCTGGTAGCACTGAATAACGTGGGGTTGCACCGTCGGTCCAAAACATGATGTACTTTCGCTACCAAGTACACAAGAGAAGGTTTATGTTGCGCCTGACAGAACTCCCGGCAAGAAGAAACTCTGTCACCAGTAGCCTTTCTTACAGTAGAAATTTTGTAACTTCCTGGCAGATTAAAACTGTGTGCCCGACCGAGACTCGCACTCGGGACCTTTGCCTTTCGCGGGCAGGTGCTCTACCAACTGAGCTACCGAAGCACGACTCACGCCCGGTACTCACAGCTTTACTTCTGCCAGTACCTCGTCTCCTACCTTCCAAACTTTACAGAAGCTCTCCTGCGAACCTTGCAGAACCAGCACTCCTGAAAGAAAGGATAGAGCACTCGCCCGCGAAAGGCAAAGGTCCCGAGTTCGAGTCTCGGTCGGGCACATAGTTTTAATCTGCCAGGAAGTTTCATATCAGCGCACACCCGCTGCAGAGTGAAAATCTCATTCTAGTAGAAATTTTGTTTTATTTCATGAACTAATCATCATGTAAGACCAGAGGGCACATATTTCTTCTGTGAGATGTTAAAAGTGTTGGTGCTGGTCTGGTATTTGAACTCAGATGCCAGCTTTCGCTGGATTTGACCCCTACGGGACCACAGTTTCATCATTTCGTTGTTTCCCCAAGAGTACAAACTTTTCAGGGTCTCCACGAAAGGCACGTGTCTGGGTCGAATACTGGTCCGGCACTAAAATTTTCATCGCTTAATTTCAAGCTGTAGCATGCATACACTTTCCGTAACTTTACTTCTTGTTCAGATTTGCGCACACCTCACTACTGGTGAAATAAATTAATATCTAACGTCAATTCGTGCAAATAGGTGCCGAGTTCGAAGCGCGGTAAGGCAAAACATTTTCATTTAGTCATTTCAGTTTCAGTCATCCCATTACTGGTGAAAATGTTCGACATCTAACATTTGATTGTATATCATTAAATAACTCGATTAGGTGCTGCCTTCAAATTCCCGTCCAACACAATAGTTCATATTAGGGCATTTAAAGCTTAAGCATGCGCATACCTTGGTATTTGAATGAAACCACATTTAAGATATTTCGTGGTTAGTAAACTGGGACAACAGTAGCTGGATAGGAGTATTTTGGCCCGGTCCAGTACAAAAATTTTCGTCACGTAGATTCAAGTTGAGGCTTTAGTTTGGAAATGTCTTTTAGTTTAATAAATTTGAGTTTACGAGAGTTAAAGACTACAGTATTATGGTTTTGAGGGTTACTGAACTGCACACTGTTGTGAAGACAGCATTTACGTAGAGCAGCCTTCACCAAGTGCCCCGTGAGCAAAGGTCAGAGCGACAGTCTACACGGCTCTTGTACGGTTTGAATTACATGTGAATACTACTATCCTCTTTAAATGACCAGGTGAACTAGTCACGTCATCAAGAAACACGTTTTCAGTCCCCTAGATTCCTATGAGATAATGTGTGCCGTTGCCGCAACAAAATCAAACTGATTGTTGTGCGAGAGGGAGTAGCGGTGCACACTTGACAGCTATTCCGCAGTAACCAGGTTCAAATAACCGCCCTGCCAACTTCATTTCAATTCTCTGTGCTTCCACTGTAAGACGGCAAACGAATGGTAGTATAGCTTCTTTGATAAGACAACGAACTTCACAATTCCTTGCCCCATTTTTATTCTACTGAGTCTGTTCTCGGCCTGTAAAGATCTCCAGGTTGACAAGACGCTGATTTACAGCTTCTTCCCATTAATAGGAACATTAACGTTTGCGGAAATTGCAATGCCCAGAACAAATGACCGGAATGAATCGTTACTCGAACGCTTTATAGAACTGTGAAATAGCAATACATGATTACGGTAGAACATAGATGACACGGTCCACCAATGTCCTATTGTGTGTAACCAGGGAGGTCTGTATCACGCCAAGTTCTATTAATTTATCATTCCACGTCACATCAGCTCGTACAGATCATGTTGGTGTGCAATCAGGGATTAGAAGAGGAAGGAACAAATCGAGGAGCGAGCAACGTGGCTAGGGCACAGGATGGTCGCAATATTGTCTGCATCGTCGTAAAGAGCAGTGCAGCCTGGATGCTAAAGCACTGCTGCGCCAGTAAACTTCTCTGTGTCGACGACTCCATCTCGCTCGTTGCCTTCCGGTCACACACACTGTTGTATAAGCTAGTAAGAGACAGGCGCCTAATACTGCAGTGAGGCGCTGGTGGCAGAATGCACGAGCTTTTTCGGGCGAGTCTCACTTAAAGTATCGTATAGCGCTAATCACAAACGCGTTACGTGTGGCCGTAACGATATCAGACTTGCAAGCTGCATCGTTGTATGACAGCGGAAAAATCTAACAGGGGAGGGGAAAGGTGTAATGAGTGATCCACACTCCTGTGTATTGAGGGCAATCCAACAGCAGCGGCTACATGCTGGATATTTTCGCGTCATGGTAGGTCTACAATCTCATATCATATTGCAGCAGCACAAGATCTACCCATACACACTGAAGTGACCAAAGTCATGGGATAGTGATATCCCCATATGCAGATGGCGGTAGTATTCCGTACACAAGATACAAAAGGGCAGTGCATTGGCGGAGCTGTCAGTTGTACTCAGGTGATTCATGTGAAAGGTTTCCGACCTGGTTATGCCCGCACGACGGGAATTAACAGACTCTGAACACGGAATAGTAGTTGGAGTTAGGCGCATGGGACATTCCATTTCGGAAATCGTTAGGGCATTCAGTACTCCGAGATCCACAATGTCAAGAGTGTGCCGAGAATACCAAATTTCAGTCATTGCTGCTCACCACGGACAAATCAATGGTCGACGGCATTCACTTAACGACCGAGAGCAACGGCGTTTGTGTAGAGTTGTCAGTGCTAACAGACAAGCAACACTACATAAAATAAGTGCAGAATTCAATGTGGGACGTACGACAAACGTATCAGTTAGGCAAAATTTGGCACTAATGGCCTATGGCAGCAGACGACCGACTTTGAGTGCTTTTACTAACGGCGCGACATCATGTGCAGTATTTCTCCAGGGCTCTTAACCACATCGATTGGACGCTAGACGACTGGGAAACCGTAGCCTGGTCAGATAAGCCCCTATTTCAGTTAGTAAGAGCTGATGATAGGGTTCGAGTGTGGCGCAGGATGGATGGCCGGACGGGACTCGAACCATCGTCCTCGAAAACGCGAATCCAGTCTGGCAGGCAGGTAGGCACGCTTCTTCGGGTCGGAACAGTAAATCCACAATGAATTTATCTTATTATTAACCTTAGGTCTTGGTGTACTGTAATCGTGAGGTGAGTTACATGGTTCGTCTTCTCGTGTGCGTGGCGGCGTCTTGGGTACGTGTCTGATCTGAGTTTAGGCGCTGTCTACCGATGAAGTAGCGCCTCTGGCTGCTTGTAGCGGCCAGGATCACCGTTCCTCCTTCCGAGTTGGCGGATGAGGGGACTCTGGAAAAACCGGGAATCAGTGTAGAGTCTTCTCGGAGCACGTCAGAATCTTTCAAGTAGATAGAGCTCGACAGCCACGTCATTGAGGTAGTTTGCCGGATAGTCGTTGGACGTATGAAACACTCGACGTAGAATTTCGTTCTCGAGGGCCTGTAGACATTTGATGTGGCTAGGAGCTGCTTTTTCCCATACCTCGTTGGTGTAGTTCATGATGACCAAATACTCAACCTGTAGATATAGAGACCAGAAGTGACTGAAAGGGACAGCCTCTCGTTGAGCAGAGAGTATAGCAAGCGAAGCCGCTGCGTTGTTTGTTTTTGCATATGAATAACGTTCTCCTTCCATGTGAGCTTCTGATCTAACAAGATACCTAGGTATTTCGAGGATTTGGTCCTTTTAGTCGGATGCCCAAAGAGCACAACACTGGCTACCGCCGGTGGACGACGCTTGGTCAGGGCCATGCCTGGACTTTTGGAGGCACTCAGACCAACCCTCCAGTTCGTAGTTCCATTCTTCAGGCTGGTGCCAAGCATCTTGCAGTTGGCGATGCACAGCAACCGGCCAGCCGCTGTGCGTGAGAAGCGCTGTATCATCGGTGTACATGGCGTTGATGACTCTCAGTTACTTTGGGAGATCTGTTGTGTAGGCTATATACTGAGCTGGACCTAAAATGAATCCCTTTGGTGCCCGGCCTTAATGTCACGTTTGGTAGACATCCCATGTCCAACACGAAGGTGCGGTGGCGGGAGTCCCTGTGTGAAATTCTACAGAAGGCCATGGTGCCAGACCCTGACATACGCCATTGGCAAATCCAAAAGTGTGCTTCCTCAATACTCTTTATCTTTAAAATCTAGGTAGCCTCCTCAACACATCGTGCCGAAGTCAAATTGCTGATTAGGTAATATGCCGCCTTCCTCTATATGCAGGTTGAGTCTGGCAAGAAAGATATGCTCGGAAACCTTGCTGATAATCGGGAGGAGACTTATGGGCCTATAGCTGGTAGGGTCCTTCCTGTTTCTCCCAGACTTCAGCATGGCCACCACAACCGCATGTTTCCAAGTTGAAGGATAATGCTTCTGGGTGAGGATGTAATTACATCACCTCGTGACGTACCTAATCGCTGAAGCCAGCAGTGCTTCGAGCGGTAGGCCCCCAATGTTGTTATACGCAGCAGCTTACGTAGTTGGAAGACGACGCAATTGACTCCGCACCTAACTCAGTAGCCGGCCTATTTCCGTCGTTGTGGGAGCCACTGGCGAAGAAAACCTGAAGCCTGTCTACAATTATCTGCATGTTTTGGAGGTTGATTGGTCGCTCGAGAGGTTGAAAATGAATTTGGGAAACATTAGCCAGGGCATTGGCTTTGTCATCTGGGGTATGTGCGGTGACCTGCGGCGTATCTAAAGAAAGTTGCTTGGTGAGACGACGAACCACCTCCGAAGGATGGATCGGATTCGATTGTAGCGAGTCTGTCCCGTCAACGCTGGTTTCGATGCTCTGTTTGGGCGTCTTTTACTTGTCGACGCAGGAGATTGATACTCCTCTTGGTAGGTGGTTCCCTGGTTATGTGCCAGTCACGATTGAGCCTGTTGCTTTCACAGATGTGTAGTGATATCTCTGGAGGTAGCGGCGGCGGAGTGCATCCCGTAGAATGCTGAGTCGGTGTTGCTGAGTGCAGCGCGGTAGCCGCCACTTTTTGGAAGAGCAGTGCAGCATCATAATCACTGACTGGCGTCAATCTGGACACACTTGAGGCGATGTGATACACCCTGTTGGTAAAGGTACCATTCCTTTTCCCTTCTATTAAGGACTAGTCGTGTTGAAATTGGCTCAGTGGCCGGGCAGAAGCAAACTGGCCTGTGATCCGAGGGTAAAGCTTTTATGACCTATGCAGCAACGAACCAGGTGGGTTCTTTAGCAATCCTAATGCCGATGAAATCAAGGAGGCCTCTCGAATGTGGATATATTGTGCGCTCTGCCGGTCCACAGACTTATCTCCGAGCTCTTTCCACAGTGCAAAGAAGCCGTCGGCCACTGATATTCATGATGCGCGAGTTCCACGCTCGGTTCTTTCCTTTGAGGCTGCCAGTTGTGAATAGTTTCCTCTTAACTGCAGCAACGCCACGGCATCTTCGATACTGATATGTCCCCTGGGTGGCCGATAGTCAACTACAAAGGTAACAAATCCCTGGGTAGTTTCCACCGCTACAGCAGCAGCTTCGATGCTGATGAGCAGCGGAGTGGGGTCTCGGTAATAGCGTATCGAAGTCTCGATATATATCGCCGTACCGTCCCTAGCCGTTAACCTATCAGTGTGGTAGGTAACTTGTATACTTAGGGGGAAGTCAGAGGAAGTCCCGGCATGGGGTGAGTTTCACTGACGTTGTAAATGTCTATACTTTCCTGGTGGAGCAATTTCCTAAATTCCAACAGAAATGGAAAATGCCAGCTTCATTCCATGTCGCGGCACGGATTTCACACATTCTTCTAGGCCGACCCGTTAGCAGACGGTGTCGACGCTGACTGGATCGTGGTATCACATCTTAGGGCTACAGCTACTCCGGTATTAATGGCGTGCGGAAGGTCCTTGAGCGTCTCGTTGACGACGGTAAGCGTCTTCCCCACTTCGTGAAGTAGGTCTGCGACGTCAGCGATCTCAGAGCAGAGCGAGGTGGCTGCTGCTTCAAAGCCGGGCGTGGGTGCTGGTGCGACGGCAGGCATGCAGCTGTGGCTAGGTCCGCTGCTGCTGGAGTAGTGCCTGAAGTGGCGCCGGCAACCACAGAGTTCGGTAATCCACATCGATGAGTCTGCACGCGTTGTCGCTCAGGCTATCGGAGAGGAGGAGCAGTAAGTATTTGTGAAACGCGTTCTGGGCTACGACGAGTCGTCGCTGAGCGTCCAGAGGCCGCAGGTTTGTCGGATAGCGGCAGCTTGCATTTTTGTAATGAACACAGCCTCGCCGGGTGAGCATTCCCAAAAAATTACACGTAGCATATTCGCCCCGCGGAAGAACACATCTTCCGTTACCGTGATTGCCCCTACACTTGGAATACCGTGGGGACAAAGTACAGTGTCTAGCTAAATGTCCTAGCTTCTGGCAATTAAAACACTGAGCTGAACGGTGTCCGATGCATAACTGCGAGCGAGCAAAATCTCTCCATCCGGTAGGTAGTACGATGCTCTGCTGTGTCACTGAGAATGACAGTCATCTAGTTCATCTGGGGCTGACACCCTGCGTACTCCATCCGGACAACTTCAATGGGTACAAAGGAAATATTGTCGAGTTCCTCCTTAACTTCGTCTTCCGTCATCTTCAGTGAAATCCCACGGATAACCACCTCGACGAGCTTCGGCTTGACAGTGGGGAAAGTGTAGGCCTAACAGGGAATATTCTGCTGTTCCTCCATGTTCGTGACAGTAACGTAGTCCTCTTTACAAGTGAGCGTCAATTTCGAGCTGTCCTCGCCGCAGTGCTTCGCTGTAAAGGACATCTTGCAGTGGTTCTCGAGCCATTCGCGTAACGCTTTATACGTCTCAGGATACTGGAGGATGACAGGCGATCCTGTTGGGGCGATGCTACTATGCTGATTCTGTTCAGGAGCAACAACACTGTAGCTCTTCTGCGTCTTTATGGTCTGAGACTTTGGAACTATATGTCGCTTTGCAATCCTCTTCCGTGACGAAGCCACACTCTCGTTGAGCTGAAGAAAACTGTGTCTGTTGCGGAGCGCGAAGCATACTTGCGGCTGCCTTGGACTGGTTACTGCTACTTGTACTCTTTCGCACACGAGTCCGTCGATTCATCCGAAATAGCAGGCCCGTCGTAGTTTATTTCCGTATCCAAGAACGTCGTCAGGTGAGCGACCGACGGGGCCGGTGGTGACACAAGCGATCGGCCGACTCGGGCGTGGGCGAGGCAGTTGGCTTTTGTTTTACTGCACAAAACGGAAATCTGGCAGCTGGCTCGGCCGCGCAAGTAAACATGTCGTGCTGCTTATACATCGTGCACTCAGCTTAACTGCGAGTTCAGTCTGCTAACCACTGCACCACTTCGCTCCGTGTCATATTTATGCCTTCGGACTAATATTGTTATTGTTGTTGTTGTGGTGGTGGTGGTGGTGGTTGTTGCTGTTGTTATTTATGATGATGATGATGGTAATGATGAGCCGAGATAAATGTGTCCATCCGATGGGCGATTAATCTTCAACTAAAAAAACAAAATGGTTCGAGCTCTGATTTCTCTTATTTTATTATGATGATCACTTCTCTCTACGTAGGTAGGTGTCAACAAAATATTTTCGCATTCGGAAGAGAAAGTTGGTTCAAATGGTTCAAATGGCTCTGATCACAATGGGACTTAACTGGTGAGGTCATCAGTCCTCTAGAACTTAGAACTACTTAAACCTAACTAACCTAAGGACATCACATACATCCATGCCCGAGGCAGGATTCGAACCTGCGACCGTAGCGGTCGCGCGGTTCCAGACTGACGCGCCTAGAACCGCACGGCCACCCCGGCTCTTCAACTCAATGAGACCCTGCGGACACATATGGAATCCAAACAAAGACATTGTTTCGAATATGGAGAGTAAGAGCTTGACGACACCTCTTATCCCCTTTCCTGCTAAATATTAGCAATGAAAATTTGTTTCACCTTCGAGCCTAAAACCGGTTACCTACGAGTCGAGTACCCCTCACAAGCGTGGGATAGAAATCTCTGATGCAGATACGGGAACGAGGCTATATTCATAATTTTAGGTCTAATAAAATGTTTTATATGGAGTGTCCTCCTATTTGGTGGTGAACCTGGACACTGAGGAAGAAGACAGAGGAAGACTGTAGGCTTTTAAAATGTGGACATTGTAGAGGATGAAAAGAATAGGTTGGGTGGATAAAGTGTAAAATTAAGAGGTACTGAGAAAAGAGGGAGAGCAAAGACAACTACTAATTGTATTAAAAAGAAGGGAACGAAACTGGATTGGACGTATGGGTCGGTTATAATTAAACTTTCGCCACTCGAGTCACTCTATACGGAAAACCAATCGTAAAGCTGCTTTATCAAAACAACAGTAATACTGCTGTTGCTGTTCGCAAGTGTCGATACATTAAAGGAACCGGGAAAAGTCCTCTTTGGGCTCCGGTATTGAAGATCATGACTCGGTAGCTCGAATTAACCGGCGATTTGGGAATTACTCCTAGCAGAGGCCGACGGCCAATTGCACCAAAAATTGTTGAAGAAGTGACTGTTCCACGGCTGACAATGCAGGACGCAATGCGCGATCTTCAAGTAGTCCACGAGCTGTGTCACGACAGTTTAACATTCCATCGTCCACCGTTCAAAACGTGCTGCGAATAATTGTGGAATGATGTGTCTAATGCGATTCTAAGCTGTAGTGCATGCTGATGGTCGTTACACTGACCAACGTTTGTAACCTGGAGTATCCTCAAAAGGATATTAAAATACGTTTCTTACAATAATTTGTTCGTTATTTTTCTTCCCTAAATCCTGAAAAATGTTTCCACAAAGTTCCATTGTCCTATGGTGACTCGTTTTTCATGGGGACCCTCTCAAGTTTGATTACCCTGGCGAGTCACATTAACGTGGCCATCGCCTGTGTTGGACGCCAATGTGCAGTTACCACTTACAGACGACAGGTAAGAGCATTAGCAGTGGAGAGTATAAAAAGTGGGTTGGTGGGGGGGGGGGGGGGGATGCGGAAACGTGACAATTTATCTTACCTCCCAAAGGGCATAATCATTGGCTTTCAGGCCAAGGGTGGAAGTGTTTCCGAAACGGCTAAGTTCGCAAACCGTTCGCATGCCGCCGTGGTTAAAGTATGCCGTGCAAGCTATCCAAAACTGGCGCCGAGGCAACTGCGGTGTACTACGGGCCATAGATGACAGGGGAGATGTGTGCGGCAGCAGTTGAGCAACTGACCGCCCAGATGAACCGAGTGTGCCCTCCACCACCGTTCAACGATCGTTGCTGTGTATAGACCTCTGCAGCAGGCGCCTGATTAATGCACCCATACTTACTGCTGTTCACCGGAGACGGAGACTGGAATTTCCAAGTCAATACCGCAAGTGGACATCCACTGAGTGGCGACAGTCGATCTTCTCCGATGAATCATGTTTTATGTTCCATCGGAGAGAAAGCCGTTGGCATGTACGGCGTGAAACTTCTGGAACCAAATCTACCGCAACAGATATGCTCTGAGAAATGTTTTCGTCGGCACGCTGGCAACTACCTGCAGGGTAATGTAACGTATCACACAGCTCGCAGTGTCAGACCGTGGTTCGAAGAGCACCAGGGTGAATTAGCTGTACTCCCCTGGAAAAGAAACACCCCGGATTTAAACCCAATCGAGTATCTGTACAACCGCCACGATCGGGGAGTTCACGCTATGGACCTTCAACCGGGAAACCTAGTGCAAGTGGGCATTGCTCCACATCCGTGTCGATATCTTCCAGAACCTCACTGACTTCTTCCTGCACGTGTCGATATCTTCCAGAACCTCACTGACTTCTTCCTGCACGTGTCGAAATGGCCCGCGCTGCAAAACGTGGTTATTCCGGCTTTTAACAGGTGGTCACATTAATGTGACTGAACGGTGTATCAAAAGCTGTGTACGAGGAAATAGAACAAATGAAAGCAACGACAGGTACCGTTTGATCTGTGCATTACTTATTTATCACAGTGATGCAGAACATACTCTGACGAACTTGTCATGGATCGAGTAGGCTGCCATTCCTAAAGTACTGTACCACTTGTTTTCACGTAATAAACCAATGGGGGAAATAGGTACCTCCAGGAAACTTCAACCTAATGTTATTTAACACCGCCTCTGACCAACACTACTGGCCATTAAAATTGCTACACCAAGACGATATGCAGATGATAAACGGGTATTCGTTGGACGAATATATTATACTAGAACTGACATGTGATTAAATTTTCACGCAGTTTGGGCGCATAGATCCTGAGAAATCAGTACCCATAACAACCACCTCTGGCCGTAATAGCGGCCTTGATACGCCTGGGCATTGAGTCAAACAGAGCTTGGATGGCGTGTACAGGTACAGCTGCCCATGCAGCTTCAACACGATACCACAGTTCATCAAGAGTCGTGATTGGCGTATTGTGACGAGCCACTTGTTCGGCCACCATTGACCAGACGTTTTCAATTGGTGAGAGATCTGGAGAATGTGCTGGCCAGGGCAGCAGTCGAACATTTTCTGTATCCAGAAAGGCCCGTACAGGACCTGCAACATGCGGTCGTCCATTATTCTGCTGAAATGTAGGGTTCCGCAGGAGCCGGCCGGTGAGGCCGTGCGGTTAAAGGCGCTTCAGTCTGGAACCGCGTGACCGCTCCGGTCGCAAGTTCGAATCCTGCCTCGGGCATGGATGTGTGTGATGTCCTTAGGTTAGTTAGGTTTAAGTAGTTCTAAGTTCTAGGGGACTGATGACCACAGATGTTAAGTCCCATAGTGCTCCGAGCCATTTGAACCATTTTTTTTGGTTCCGCAGGGATCGAATGAAGGGTAGATTCACGGGTCGTAACACATCTGAAATGTAACGTTCGCTGTTCAAAGTGCCGTCAGTGTGAGCAAGAGGTGACCGAGACGTGTAACCAATGGCACCCCATACCATCACGCCGGGTGATACACCAGTATGGCGATGACGAATACACCCTTCCAATGTGCGTTCACCGCGATGTCGCCAAACACGGATGCGAGCATCATGATACTGTAAACAGAACCTGGATTCATCCGAAAAAATGACGTGTTGCCATTCGTGCACCCAGATTCGTCGTTGAGTACACCATCGCAGGCGCTCCTGTCTGTGATGCAGCGTCAAGGGTAACCGCAGCCATGATCTCCGAGCTGATAGTCCATGTTGCTGCAAACGTCGTCGAACTGTTCGTGCAGATGGCTGTTGTCTTGCAAACGCCCCCATCTTTTGACTCAGGGATCGAGACGTGGATGCACGATCCGTTACAGCCATGCGGATAAGATGCCTGTCATCTCGACTGCTAGTGATACGAGGCCGTTGGGATCCAGCATGGCGTTCCATTTTACCCTCCTGAACCCACAGATTCCATATTCTGTTAACAGTCATTGGATCTCGACCAACGCGAGCAGCAATGTCGCGATACGATAAACCACAATCGCGATAGTCTACAATGCGACCGTTATCACAGTCGGAAACGTGATGGTACGCATTTCTCCTCCTTACACGAGGCATCACAACAACGTTTCACCAGGCAACGCCGGTCAACTGCTGTTTGTGTATGAGAAATCGGTTGGAAACTTTCTTCATGTTAGCACGTTGTAGGTGTCGCCACCGGTGCCAACCTTGGGTGAATGCTCCGAAAAGCTAATCATTTGCATATCACAGCATCTTCTTCCTGTCGGTTAAATTTCGCGTCTGTAGCACGTCATCTTCGTGGTGTAGCAATTTTAATGACCAGTGGTGTAGTTCAGCGAGGAAGCAAGTCCATAATTTTCTCCAGGTATGCAAAATCCTGCTGAAGCCGCTCATGTATGGTTAGATCTCGTAGAGCTACCACACAGCGGGGATAATGACTGATACACTTCGCTCGCGATTCCAAATAGTTCCAAAAATTTTGCTATAGGATTAAGATCCAATGATTTAGCGGAGCATTCGAGGTGTGACTGGATTCTTTAGAGTTCATTAAACCTGGAAAGCATGCGTGAAGTTCTGTGGACACGGCTGTTGTAACTTCGGAGACGGCAGTGCTTAGAATGTACTCAGCGTAAAGATATAGAAGAAAGGCCGACACCTGGTCATCGAGGTAGTCGAAATAAACAACTTGCCTCATGTTCACAGTAACTTGAATGAGTGAGCCCAAGTCGTGGAACGAGAAACATCCCCATAACATCATACAATCATATAAAGCCTGAACTACAGCCTCCAGACATTGCCGATTAAACGCCACATTGAACCGTTTGTATTCTCGATGCCTCGCATCGTTTGAAAACAGTTAAACTCGTGACTCGTCGTACCACACTGCACGACTCCAGTCAGTTTCTGTCCAGTTTCTGCGTCGTTTGGTGGACTGGAGATGTGTAGTTTTACGTAACGTTGTGAACACTGGTCCTTTGTGAGGAATCCGACTCTAAAAGTCCACTGCATGTAATGTTCACTCGCAAAGTGCTTAAGATGGACCTGCATTCACTGACGCCGGCAATTACAATCTGGAACCGATTTGCAGTTATAAAGCATGATACCCGTTTCCAGTCCCTGTCAGTTATGATCGTTTTACTACCAGCGAAATTACGCCGTGTTAGATGGCTGCAGGTACATCGGACAGCCCGCTGTTGATACACCACCAAATCGGGAGGCTCATTGACACTTTGGCTAAGGGAATGCCCACGCTTGTTAACTGCTTTCTGACATTCTGTCACGGATACACGTCGACCATACGTCCGGATAGCCGAGTGCATTAACGCACCGCTTCTGTGATACAGGGGAGGCAAGCCAGACCAGGACAGACGGGGATAGAGCAGGTCCGCTGACCTGGACAGTTTGTATGTGGGGGTTTGCCACATCCCAGTAGATAAATACCGGGCTGGTACCCATGTCTCGCTTCAGATTAAGGTTACCAAACATTGCTAAAATGTTCGCACTCTTGCTCATAAGATTTTGTAGACACAAACAGTTTAGGTGCACAGATTCCATCCTTGAGAGGAGGTAGGGAGAGGGCGGATACGAGACTTATGACCATACATTTTTAGTTACTTTAAACCCACAATCATCATCATCATCATCCAGGTCGGCCTATCCTTCTCCGCTGATTCCATGCACATGACTGGCACATACACACTTCATTGACATGATTTACGTCTACATCAGCATCTACACTCCTGGAAATGGAAAAAAGAACACATTGACACCGGTGTGTCAGACCCACCATACTTGCTCCGGACACTGCGAGAGGGCTGTACAAGCAATGATCACACGCACGGCACAGCGGACACACCAGGAACCGCGGTGTTGGCCGTCGAATGGCGCTAGCTGCGCAGCATTTGTACACCGCCGCCGTCAGTGTCAGCCAGTTTGCCGTGGCATACGGAGCTCCATCGCAGTCTTTAACACTGGTAGCATGCCGCGACAGCGTGGACGTGAACCGTATGTGCAGCTGACGGACTTTGAGCGAGGGCGTATAGTGGGCATGCGGGAGGCCGGGTGTATGTACCGCCGAATTGCTCAACACGTGGGGCGTGAGGTCTCCACAGTACATCGATGTTGTCGCCAGTGGTCGGCGGAAGGTGCACGTGCCCGTCGACCTGGGACCGGACCGCAGCGACGCACGGATGCACGCCAAGACCGTAGGATCCTACGCAGTGCCGTAGGGGACCGCACCGCCACTTCCCAGCAAATTAGGGACACTGTTGCTCCTGGGGTATCGGCGAGGACCATTCGCAACCGTCTCCATGAAGCTGGGCTACAGTCCCGCACACCGTTAGGCCGTCTTCCGCTCACGCCCCAACATCGTGCAGCCCGCCTCCAGTGGTGTCGCGACAGGCGTGAATGGAGGGACGAATGGAGACGTGTCGTCTTCAGCGATGAGAGTCGCTTCTGCCTTGGTGCCAATGATGGTCGTATGCGTGTTTGGCGCCGTGCAGGTGAGCGCCACAATCATGACTGCATACGACCGAGGCACACAGGGCCAACACCCGGCATCATGGTGTGGGGAGCGATCTCCTACACTGGCCGTACACCACTGGTGATCGTCGAGTGGACACTGAATAGTGCACGGTACATCCAAACCGTCATCGAACCCATCGTTCTACCATTCCTAGACCGGCAAGGGAACTTGCTGTTCCAACAGGACAATGCACGTCCGCATGTATCCCGTGCCACCCAACGTGCTCTAGAAGGTGTAAGTCAACTACCCTGGCCAGCAAGATCTCCGGATCTGTCCCCCATTGAGCATGTTTGGGACTGGATGAAGCGTCGTCTCACGCGGTCTGCACGTCCAGCACGAACGCTGGTCCAACTGAGGCGCCAGGTGGAAATGGCATGGCAAGCCGTTCCACAGGACTACATCCAGCATCTCTACGATCGTCTCCATGGGAGAATAGCAGCCTGCATTGCTGCGAAAGGTGGATATACACTGTACTAGTGCCGACATTGTGCATGCTCTGTAGCCTGTGTCTATATGCCTGTGGTTCTGTCAGTGTGATCATGTGATGTATCTGACCCCAGGAATGTGTCAATAAAGTTTCCCCTTCCTGGGACAATGAATTCACGGTGTTCTTATTTCAATTTCCAGGAGTGTATTTACCTGTAAATCTTGCAGACCATCTTACAATGTGTGGTGGAGAGTACATTTGCAAACGTTATCATATCCCCGTTCTCTGATACACTGCATGTGAAGAACGCCTATTGATAAGCTTCCGTATAAGCCGTGATTTTTTCGTCGTGGTCATTTCGGGAGAAATACGCTGCTCAATCAGAACATTATGACCACCTACCTAATAGCCGGTATTTCCACCTTTGCCACCGGTAACAGCGGCGACAAGTCGTGGCATAGAAGCAATGAGGCCTAGGTAAGTCGCTGGAGGGAGCTGGCACTACATCTGCTCACAAAAGTCACCTAATTCCGATACATTCCAGGGAGGGGGCGATGACATCAGACGCCACATCAGTCACATCCCAGATGTGTTCGATCGGGTTCAGGTGTGGTGAGTTGGGGATCCAGAACATCAGCTGGAACTCCCCACTGTCCCCAAAGCACTATATCATACTCCCACCCTTATGACAAGATGCATTATCTTGTTGAAAAATGCCACTGCCGTCGAGAAACACGATCGTAATGTAGTGTTGTCCGTGGTTTTCAATCGGTGTACAATATTCCTTGGGCGACGTAGCCCATTGCGCGAGTTCCACTGGACCCACAGCTGCCCACGTGGATGTTCTGCAGGGCAATATGGAGCCGCCGCCAGCTTGTCTCCATCCTGCAGTGCAGGTGTCAAGGAGCTGTTCTCCTGGAAGACAACGGACTCGTGCCCTCCCACCGGCTTGATGAAGAAGGTATCGGGCTTCGTCAGACCACGCAACGCCCTGCCGCTGCGCCAAAGTCCAGGGCCGATGGTCAGGTGCCCATTTCAGTCGCAGTTGCCGATGTCGTGGTGTTAACATTGACACATGCACGGGTCGTCGTCTGCAGAGGCTCATCGTCAGGAGTGTTCGGTCCACTATGCATTCGGATACCCTTGTACTCTGCCGCCGGCCCTGTTTTACCAGTCTGCCCTAATGGGGATGGCCCTCAACCCCACACCGTCTGCACCTGGTTTCACCTTGCTTTCGCCACGTATTAAAGACACTCACCACAGTACTTCTCGAACACCCGACAAGTCGTGCAGTTTCCGAAATGCTCGTGCCGAGCTTTCGGGCCATCACAGTCTGCCCTTGGTCAAGCTAATATCACGGGCCTTTCCTGTTCTACACACGGACGGTATGCTCACTGATACTGCACTGTATGTGTCTCTGACTAGCTGTCATTCCCCACCAGGTGACGCTGCTATCGCCTGGACGAGTTTATATCGATAGTAGGTCGGTGGTCATAATGTTCTACCTAATCGGTAAATTGTGGGTAAGTAACATGGAGCCCATCATTTCTTCGAACGTACTCTCCCCAGCTTCAGCAGTAACCTTCTCCACGATGTACAACGCCTATCTTGTACTGACTGCCACTGCAGTTCGTTGAGCGACTCCGTTATGCTCTCACATTTACTAAACGATCCCGTGACGAAACGTACCGCTCTTCGATCTTCTCTGGTTCAAATGGCTCTGAGCACTATGCGACTTAACTTCTGAGGTCATCAGTCGCCTAGAACTTAGAAGTAATTAAACCTAACTAACCTAAGGACATCACACACATCCATGCCCGAGGCAGGATTCGAACCTGCGACTGTGGCGGTTGCTCGGCTCCAGACTGTAGCGACTGCACGGCCACTCCGGCCGGCCGATCTTCTCTATTTCTTTCGTTAATTCTACTTACAACAAGTTACAGACTGATGAAAAATACTCAGGAATTGGTTGAAGAAGTGTTTCGTAAGCCACTTGGTTCGTAGATGAATTACGTTTCCTTAAGATTCTTCCAACGAATCTAAGACGGTCATCGAATTTTCATAGATTTTGTTTTATGTTATTCCAACTTAGGTCGCTCCAGGAGCTCAATCCTGTACATTTTCCGATTGTTACTGTTTCCAGTGATTTTCACCAACAGTTTAATCGAACACTAATGGATCTCTTCGTCTGTTTATGCACACTGCGTGAAATTTATTTACGTTCAGGTCAACCGCCAGCCCCAGTACCAACCATTGATCCTATGCAGGTCTTTCCGTATTTCGCTACAGTCCCCTTGCGGTGCAGTCTTCTTGTAGATAACACCATCCTCAGTAAAAAGCCTCGTAGTGCTTCGGACGTTATCCATTAGATCATTTACATAGACGGATCAGCCATAACATTATGACCACCGACCATGTGTCAACTGGGGCTCCTGCAAAGCACCATGAGGGCCAAGGAATATCGTACACTGGCTGCAGATCACGTACACCCCTTTATGATGATCACGTTTATCGACGGCAGTGACATTTTCCAACAAGATAATGCGCCATGTCACAACGTCAGGAGTGTGATGGAGTGCTTCGAGGAACACCGTGACGAGTTCCAATAGATGTTCTGGGCCCCCAACAACTCGCCAGACCTGAACCCAGCCGAAGCACCTGGGATGTGATTGAAGGTGGGGTCAGAGCTCATCGCCCAACCCACCCTACCCCCATCCCACCCCCGGAATTTACGGGATGTGGTACCAACTCCTTCCTGCAACCTACCAAGGCCACATTTTTTTCAATACCATGACGCGTCGCCGATGTTATCCGTGCCAAAGGTGGACGTGCCGGATATTAGGTAGGTGGTCGTAATGTTGTGGCTGATCATTGTATATATTGTAAACAGTAATGGCCTCTAACACATACTTGGAGTGCTTCAGAAATTACCTCTATATTTGTCGAATTCTTCCCGTTAAAAATAACCTACTGAGTTCTGTCCCTTAGACATTCCTGAATCTAGTCCCAAATCAAGTTCTATAGTCGGTAATCCCGTATTTTTTTCCACTAAAAGACAGTGCTGAACTGCATCAAACACCTTCTGGAAGTCAAGGAACACGGTACCAACCTGGGTGCCTTTGCCTACGGTGTTCTGGAGTTCAATGACGAACAGAGCGAGCTGTGTTTTGCAAGATATCTGTTTACTGAATCCTTGTTGGTTTTCATAGGCGAGATTTTCGTTCTCAGAAACATCATAATGACTGAACACAGAACATATTCAATAATTCTACAACACATCGACGTGAGCGATATAGGCCTATAATTATGTTGATCAGTTCGACTAACATTCTTGCAGAACACAATGGTCTGCGCTGTTTTCCAATCGCTTGGTACCAGTTCAGCACCACCACCAAAGCGACTAATATGCTCTTTTAAGTGGGTGGATTATAGTGGGTGTCACATATAAAACTGGTACGCCTCACGCCCGTGGTTTAATTAACTACGAACTAACCAAAAAAGAAGAGATAACATTAACGTCAAAAAACATGTAGTTACCTGTTTATTAGAGACGCTGGAAGTGGTGGCCATTGGCATCCAAGCATGGCTGACTTCGTGTGACGACGTTACCGACAAAACGCTTTAATTTTGCTGGTATGATGTTTTTAATTTCTCTACTAATGTTCCGTTTAAGATGGTCCAATGTGCGAGGACTGTAAGAGTACACGTTGCTTTTTAGCGTGCCCCATACATAAAAATCACACCGTGTTAATTCAGAGAACTTTTGGGGACAGAGGCCTCTACTGTTCATGGAACACATTGGTAGTGCGGCCCATACGTTGGTTGGATGTCTGAACGGATGCTCCATATGCTTCGAATGCTGCCTACAGCTTCTCTGCATCGGTCATTTGTGTATATAAAGTGTCAAAATGTCTAGATATCTGGCACTGTGACACTGTTTAAGGTGTAATTGAAAAAATATGGGGCCAATAATGCGCATGCCGGGTAACGCACACCAGACACCTGTCTCCTCTGAGTGGAGAGGTTCTTAATGCAGAACATGTGGGTTGACCTGCGACCAGTATCTGCAATTCTGGGAGTTCACATAATCCGAAAAATGAAACCAGGCTTCATCGCACATGAAGTAAAGCGCGGGGTTCAAATATCCGTCAGCAATTGATGATAACAGAAATACCTGCAAAGGATGGGTTTATATCGGTGGTTATAATGTTCTGGCTGATCAATGTCTAAGAATGATCTAACGTCCGAAGCTCTATGAGGCTCTTTACAGACGATAGTGTTATCTACAAGAAGACTGCACAGCAAGAGGACTGTAGCGAAGTACAGAAATACCTGCAGAGGTTCCACGGTTGGTACTGGGACAGGCAGTTGACCTGAACGTAAATAAATGTGACGCAAGTACAATAACGAACTCTTTTTTTTTCTGATCTACAAATTTCAACTCTTGCACCACACTCACATGGTAGGCTTTTAATTTCACATCCTTTAGAATACGATGACACGATGTACGATATACACCAACTTGCTACGATAACCTTCTCATCGACGTGTGGGGACTTCTCGTAATGTCCGTGCAAATTCTATCTGTACTTTCAGGGATCCTCACTGTTTGTCACCTATACCTCTGGACATTCTGAACGGATTCTACAGCCCTCCATTTCTCGTACAGATCTCGAATACTGCTGGTCGTGGGCAGTTTCCTGTAAGCATACTCCGCTTGAACATTTCCTTACATTCCTCCATAGAGCCCGTCTATATGTAACACTCGGCAATATCAATTCGCTGTTCTAATGCAAACTCCCCCATTTCTGCAACAACTCAATAATACGAGCTTCTCACAACAACTGACGCACAAACACACAGCTGCATTCGACTTTCCGATAAAATGCAGTGTAGCCATTTTTCGAGCAAGTGCTGCCACTTCACCAGCAATTCGACTACAGATGACGTACGTGAGGCGTACCGGTGTTATACGGGAGACACTGTATTTCGCCCGGTGCGGTTTTGCTCCTCTACACACAAACCTTAAACAGTCCACGATGGAATAATTAGGCAAATTCGAGCGGAGAAAGGTGTAGAATTAATTTTATTACGTATTCAGAATCAGTGAAAGGAAGAAATGGTGCCGGTACCGTGGGAGTGTGAGACGGGCGGGTGTGGAGGTATGAATGCGGCTGACGCGAAGCCGGCGCGGCGCGGCGCGGCGCGGCGCGTCCGGCGCCCAGGCGAGCGGTTGAGCGGCGGCGGCGGCGGCGGTGGCGGAGTCGATTCCGCAGCAGCGCGTGGGTCGATATCTGGCCAGGGGGCAGGGAGGGGCCGGCCGCGGTCGTCTTACGCGTAAATGAATGCGCGGAAGTGGGCGCGCCTCAAAGCGGCCCGATACACCTCGCCCGATGACATGTCACGTCGCGCGCCACCGATACGCCGCCGCAGCTCTGCGCCGCTATTTGTGGGCCCCGCTGCCTGCGCCACTCACACGCCGGCTGCGAATCACTCCGGCAGAGAGCTAAAAATAGCGCTTTCATTAAATTAAACCGCGTCGTTATTTCCACCGCTAAATAGGGAAGACTGGTTTTGCGGGCCCACAACCGTCACTGTTTGTTCCGTTTAGCATCGTACTGCTCGTGCGGGACCGCCACTGCGATACACCACATACGGCCGTGTATCGTGGAATGAAAAGGACGACCTGTAACGACAATAGGTGACGCGTGATACACGCCGTACTGTCTTACAATCGGTACCGCTTTCGATCGTGGACCATCTTCACCGAAGAAAAATATCCGTTGTAAGAACTTCACATCTACATATACGTGGCTCCTCTGCAAAATCACACTTAAGTGCCCGCCAGAGAGTTCATCGAACTACCTTCGCACTAGATCTCTGTTATTCCACTCTCGAGCAGCGCGCGGAAAAAATGTAACCTTTATTTTTCCGTGCGAGCTCTGATTTCCCTAGCCCACTGGACTCGCATTCGGGAGGACGACGGTTCAATCCCGCGTCCGGCCATCCTGATTTAGGTCTTCCGTTATTCCCCTAAATCGCTTCAGGCAAATTTCGGCATGGTTCCTTTGAAAGGGTACGGCCGACTTTCTTCCCCATCTTTCCCTAATCCGATGAGACCGATGACCCCGCTATTTGGTCTCTTCCAACAAATCGACCGACCGATCTGATTTCTCTTATTTTATTGTGATAATCCTTTCTCCCTGTCTAGGTCGGCGTCAACAAAACATTTTCGTATTCGGAGGAGAAAGTTGGTGATTGAAATTTCGTGAGAAGATCTCGCCAGAACGATAAACGCCTTTGTTTTAATGACATCCACCTCAAATCCTGTATCATGCCCCTACTGCTCGAAAATACCAAACACGTTGTCGTTCTTTCAAATCCCTCGATGTTCTCCGTTAATCTTATCTGGTAACGATCCTACATCGCACAGCAGTGCTGCAAAAGAGGAGGGACAAGACTAATGTAGACAGTCTCTTTAGTAGATCTGTCGAATCGTCTAAGTGTTGTGCCAATAAAACGCAGTCTTTGGTTCGCCTTCCCCACAGTATTTTCTATGTGTTCTCTCCAATTGAAGTTGTTTGTAATTGTGATTCCAAGGTATTTAGTTGAATTTACGACCTTTACATTTCATTGATTTCTCGTGTAATCGAAGTTTAACTGTTTCCTTTCAGCACTCATGCGGATGACATCACGCATTTTATTATTTAGGGCCAATGGCTAATTTTAGCACCAAACAGATATCTTTTCTAAATAGTTTTGCGGTTAGTTTTGATCTGATGACTCTACTAGGGGATAAACGACAGCGTCATTGCAAAAAGGATAAGACGACTGCTTAGATTGTCTCCTATATCGTATACAAATAAGGAACAGCAGAGGGCCTGCAGCTCTACCTTGGGGAACGTCAGATATCACTTTTGTTTTACTCGATGACTTTCTGTCAGCGTTACTACGAACTGCCTCTGGCAGGAAATCACGAATCCAGACGCAGTGAGCTCCCTGCCACCGTTGGATAAGCAGCAGCCAGCAACAAGTCGTACTCTTGCTCACTTATTTGTTTTATAGTTTAATTCTTAATTTCTTTGCTTGTTTTTGGGTACTTGCATAGTTTAATTCACAAATTTTTGGCGTATTATAGTATTTGAAAGTTGTAGCATCGCGTTTTAGTATCCGTATAGTGTAAATTCGCGTAGGCGTCAGTCATCTGTTTGTTTTGAACGGCTTGTGAGATAAAAGAGAGGAAAAAAATTGTTAGGAATGGATAAGGACTGCGCCTGTTGTGTACGGATTGAGGGGGAATTGGCCACCGTCCGTAAATAGCTGGAAGCTGTGTTGGCCGTGGCGACAGGCTCCAGGCTGTTGCCCTGGGCCGCGGTGACATTGGGACACCCGAGGCGAGCGCTTTGGCGCCTCTGGAACCTGTAGCATCGCCTGAGATCTCTGATGCCACTGCGCCCTCGGATTCGGACGTCCCTGCCGGTCGACACTCGCCTGACGGTGATTGGCGGACCGTGGCGGGGTCGCGAATCCCTGGGCGGATGGCGAAAGTTGGTGTTGGCCGCAAGGCTGTACCCTTACGCCTCCGTAACAGATTTGAGGTACTGCCCACTGCTGAAAGTAATTCTGAGCCTGCAAGGGCCGCCTCGTCTGTTGCGGCAGTGGCCGGTCTTCCTGGGAGGTCCGGACAAGCGCTTGTCATTGGGAGTTCCAATGTTAGGCGGGTGATGGAGCCTCTTAGGGATATGGCAGCTAAGGACGGGAATAAAGCCAATGTGCACTCCGTGTGCATACCGGGGGGAGTCATCCAAGATGTGGAAAAGGTCCTTCCGGGTGCCATAAAGCGTACAGGGTGCACCCAACGGCAGGTGGTGGCTCATGTCGGCACTAATGGCGTGTGTCGCTATGGATCGGAAGAGATTCTCTCTGGTTTCCGGCGGCTATCTGAGTTGGTGAAGACTGCCAGTCTTGCTAGCGAGATGAAGGCAGAGCTCACCATCTGCAGTATCGTCGACAGGACCGATTGCGGACCTTTGGTACAGAGCCGAGTGGAGGGTATGAATCAGAGGCACAGGAGGTTCTGCAACCGGTGGGGTTTCTGGTTCCGCTAAATACACTCCTGGAAATTGAAGTAAGAACATCGTGAATTCATTGTCCCAGGAAGGGGAAACTTTATTGACACATTCCTGGGGTCAGATACATCACATGATCACACTGACAGAACCACAGGCACATAGACACAGGCAACAGAGCATGCACAATGTCGGCACTAGTACAGTGTATATCCACCTTTCGCAGCAATGCAGGCTGCTATTCTCCCATGGAGACGATCGTAGAGATGCTGGATGTAGTCCTGTGGAACGGCTTGCCATGCCATTTCCACCTGGCGCCTCAGTTGGACCAGCGTTCGTGCTGGACGTGCAGACCGCGTGAGACGACGCTTCATCCAGTCCCAAACATGCTCAATGGGGGACAGATCCGGAGATCTTGCTGGCCAGGGTAGTTGACTTACACCTTCTAGAGCACGTTGGGTGGCACGGGATACATGCGGACGTGCATTGTCCTGTTGGAACAGCAAGTTCCCTTGCCGGTCTAGGAATGGTAGAACGATGGGTTCGATGACGGTTTGGATGTACCGTGCACTATTCAGTGTCCCCTCGACGATCACCAGTGGTGTACGGCCAGTGTAGGAGATCGCTCCCCACACCATGATGCCGGGTGTTGGCCCTGTGTGCCTCGGTCGTATGCAGTCCTGATTGTGGCGCTCACCTGCACGGCGCCAAACACGCATACGACCATCATTGGCACCAAGGCAGAAGCGACTCTCATCGCTGAAGACGACACGTCTCCATTCGTCCCTCCATTCACGCCTGTCGCGACACCACTGGAGGCGGGCTGCACGATGTTGGGGCGTGAGCGGAAGACGGCCTAACGGTGTGCGGGACTGTAGCCCAGCTTCATGGAGACGGTTGCGAATGGTCCTCGCCGATACCCCAGGAGCAACAGTGTCCCTAATTTGCTGGGAAGTGGCGGTGCGGTCCCCTACGGCACTGCGTAGGATCCTACGGTCTTGGCGTGCATCCGTGCGTCGCTGCGGTCCGGTCCCAGGTCGACGGGCACGTGCACCTTCCGCCGACCACTGGCGACAACATCGATGTACTGTGGAGACCTCACGCCCCACGTGTTGAGCAATTCGGCGGTACGTCCACCCGGCCTCCCGCATGCCCACTATACGCCCTCGCTCAAAGTCCGTCAACTGCACATACGGTTCACGTCCACGCTGTCGCGGCATGCTACCAGTGTTAAAGACTGCGATGGAGCTCCGTATGCCACGGCAAACTGGCTGACACTGACGGCGGCGGTGCACAAATGCTGCGCAGCTAGCGCCATTCGACGGCCAACACCGCGGTTCCTGGTGTGTCCGCTGTGCCGTGCGTGTGATCATTGCTTGTACAGCCCTCTCGCAGTGTCCGGAGCAAGTATGGTGGGTCTGACACACCGGTGTCAATGTGTTCTTTTTTCCATTTCCAGGAGTGTAGATCAGATGTCCACTACATACAGGAGGCGGCTACATGGCGTGTGGCGTGGACTGGGTAGTTTCTTAGGTTAGACAGTCTCGGGAAAGATCAAAAAGGGCTCCAGTCTCAAAGGGTACAGGGCAAAGAAACGACGAGAATCGACCAAGCAACAGTCGGTATTGCAGTTGTAAATTGTCGTAAGCTGTGTTGGAAAAGTACCAGAGCTTCAAGTGCTGATAGAAAGCACTAAAGCTGAAATCGTTATAGGAACAGAAACCTGGCTAAAGCCGGAGATAAATTCTGCCGAAATTTTTACAGAGGCGCAAACCGTGTTCAGAAAGGATGGATTAAGTAAAGTAGGTGGTGATGTGTTTGTGTCTTGGTAGTAGTTTATCTTGTAGTGCAGTTGAAATAGATAGTTCCTGCGAATTACTGTGGGTAGAGGTTATACTCAACAGCCGTAGCAAAATAATAATTGGTTCCTTCTACCGACCCTCCGACTGAGATGATATAACATCTGAACGGTTCAAAGAAAACTTGAATCTCATTACAAATAAGTACCCCACATATACAGTTATTATTGGTGGAGACTTCAATCTACCCTCGATTTGTTGGCGAAAATGCATGTTCAAAGCCGGTGGTAGACAGAAAACGTCTTCCGAAATTGTACTAAATGCTTTCTCTGACGATTACTTTGAACAATTAGTTCATGAGCACTCACGAATTGTAAATGGTTGCGAAAACACACTTGACCTCTTAGCCACAAATAATACTGATTTGATAGAGAGCGTCATGACGGATACAGGGATTAGTAAACACAAGATCATTGTAGCGAGGCTCAAAACCGCTACAAATAAACTCAAAATATATCTGTTTAAAAGAGCAGATAAAAATTCTCTTGATGCCTTTCTAAGAGAGAGTCTCCACTCCTTCCAAGCTAATGATGTAAGTGTAGACCAGATATGGCTCAAGTTCAAAGACACAGTATCGACAGCAGTACATACACTCCTGGAAATGGAAAAAAGAACACATTGACACCGGTGTGTCAGACCCACCATACTTGCTCCGGACACTGCGAGAGGGCTGTACAAGCAATGATCACACGCACGGCACAGCGGACACACCAGGAACCGCGGTGTTGGCCGTCGAATGGCGCTAGCTGCGCAGCATTTGTGCATCGCCGCCGTCAGTGTCAGCCAGTTTGCCGTGGCATACGGAGCTCCATCGCAGTCTTTAACACTGGTAGCATGCCGCGACAGCGTGGACGTGAACCGTATGTGCAGTTGACGGACTTTGAGCGAGGGCGTATAGTGGGCATGCGGGAGGCCGGGTGGACGTACCGCCGAATTGCTCAACACGTGGGGCGTGAGGTCTCCACAGTACATCGATGTTGTCGCCAGTGGTCGGCGGAAGGTGCACGTGCCCGTCGACCTGGGACCGGACCGCAGCGACGCACGGATGCACGCCAAGACCGTAGGATCCTACGCAGTGCCGTAGGGGACCGCACCGCCACTTCCCAGCAAATTAGGGACACTGTTGCTCCTGGGGTATCGGCGAGGACCATTCGCAACCGTCTCCATGAAGCTGGGCTACGGTCCCGCACACCGTTAGGCCGTCTTCCGCTCACGCCCCAACATCGTGCAGCCAGCCTCCAGTGGTGTCGTGACAGGCGTGAATGGAGGGACGAATGGAGACGTGTCGTCTTCAGCGATGAGAGTCGCTTCTGCCTTGGTGCCAATGATGGTCGTATGCGTGTTTGGCGCCGTGCAGGTGAGCGCCACAATCAGGACTGCATACGACCGAGGCACACAGGGCCAACACCCGGCATCATGGTGTGGGGAGCGATCTCCTACACTGGCCGTACACCACTGGTGATCGTCGAGGGGACACTGAATAGTGCACGGTACATCCAAACCGTCATCGAACCCATCGTTCTACCATTCCTAGACCGGCAAGGGAACTTGCTGTTCCAACTGGACAATGCACGTCATGTATCCCGTGCCACCCAACGTGCTCTAGAAGGTGTAAGTCAACTACCCTGGCCAGCAAGATCTCCGGATCTGTCCCCCATTGAGCATGTTTGGGACTGGATGAAGCGTCGTCTCACGCGGTCTGCACGTCCAGCACGAACGCTGGTCCAACTGAGGCGCCAGGTGGAAATGGCATGGCAAGCCGTTCCACAGGACTACATCCAGCATCTCTACGATCGTCTCCATGGGAGAATAGCAGCCTGAATTACTGCGAAAGGTGGATATACACTGTACTAGTGCCGACATTGTGCATGCTCTGTTGCCTGTGTCTATGTGCCTGTGGTTCTGTCAGTGTGATCATGTGATGTATCTGACCCCAGGAATGTGTCAATAAAGTTTCCCCTTCCTGGGACAATGAATTCACGGTGTTCTTATTTCAATTTCCAGGAGTGTAGATTCATACCGCGTAAGCTAATAAGAGACGGGACTGATCCACAATGGTACACAAAACACGTCAGAACACTGTTGCAGAAGCAACGGAAAAAACATTCCAAATTTATAAGAACGCAAAATCCCCGAGGCTGGCTAAGTTTCACGGAATCTCGAAATTTAGTGCGGACGTCAATGCGAGCTTATAATAGTTTCCACAATGAAATATTGCCTCAAAGTATGGTAGAAAACCCAAAGAGATTCTGGCCGTATGTAAAGTACACCAGTGGCAAAAAACAGTCAATACCGTCACTGCGCGATAGTGATGGAAATGTTACCGATGATGGTGCCACTAAAGCGGAGTTACTAAATACAGTTTTCCGTAATTTCTTCTCGAAAGAAGATGAAGTAAATATTCCGGAATTCGATACCCGAACAGCTGTTAGCATGAGTGACATAAAAGTAGATATTTTAGGTGTTGCGAAACAACTTATATCACTTATGAAAGGCAAGTCTTCCGGTCCAGATGGTATACCAATGAGGTTTCTTTCAGAGAATGCAGACACAATAGCGCCTTTCTAAGCCATCTTATACAACCGCTCACTTGACGAAAGGTCTGTTAATAAAGACTGGAAAGTAGCACAGGTCACACCAATAGTCAAGAAAGGAAATAGGTGTAACTCATTGAATTACTGACCCATATCACTAACCTCAATCTGCAGTAGGATTTTGGAGCATATACTGTACTCGAACGTTATGAATCGCCTTGAAGAAAATGACTTATTGATACATAACCAACACGGATCCAGAAAATATCGTTCTTGTGCAACACAGCTAGCTCTTTATTCCCATGGAGTAATGAGTGCTGTCGACAAGAGACCTCAGATTGATTCCATATTCCTAGATTTCCAGAAGCTTTTGATACCGTTCCTCACAAGCGACTATTAATCAAATTGCGCGCATATGGAGTATCGTCTCAGTTGTGTGACTGGAGTCGTGATTTCCTCTCAGAGAGGTCACAGTTCGTTGTGATAGTAAGTAAATCATGGTGTAGAAACGAAGTGATATGTAACATTCCGCAAAGTAGTGTCATAGGCCCTCTGCTGTTCCTGATTTATATAAATGATGTAGGTGATAATCTGAGCAGCCCCCTTAGATTGTTTGCAGATGACACTATTTTTTTTATTTTAGATGCCCGTTAACGTTAGTGTCATTACAGATGGAACTCTAGCTCAAATGGACAAGGTTGAATTGATAAATAGGCCTCTGCATATCTACGGCCGAAGATCCCTACATTTACAACTGCTCATAGCTTCGTAAGTTACTAGAAGCACAATCATGCTGATTAAGGTACCCCTAGTAGCTAAACAGCATTAGCTTGATACATTTTTTTTTTATTTTGCTTCGGGCTATAACGTTATTTTGGATGGTCAATATAAATGGGCACCTATATACCGTGCCAATCATAGCTCCATGTGGAAATATTTTCCAAGTCTTTCTGAATTTCCTCGCGATCGTGCAACGACGATACTTCTCTTGTAGATAACAGCGACTTCAGCAAAAAATCTGATGCGATGCTGACCCTAGCTCTTCATCCGATGAAGCAGCGATCCCAGCGTAAATTTGGATGTCGCTAGCGTTCTAAACTGGAACAACAAGTACACCATCTGATCAAAAGTATCCTGACATATAGGGCTAGAGATTAATATGGGATGTGTCTTCACTTTGTCTTTTTGATGGGTTGAACTCTGCTAGGGACACTTTCAGTGTGATGTTATGTCTGTGCAGCCCATTCTTCCTCGAGAGCAGAAACCAGAGAAGGCAGTGATGGCGGTCGTTCAAGTCTGGAACGAAATTAACGTTCTAGATCATCCCGAAGTTGTTTCACTGGGTTCAGGTCGGGATTCTTGACAGACCTATCCATTTCAGCAATGTTATTGTCAACAAACTATTTCCGGACAGGACGCACTGGCATGTTGCCGAAAAGAGTTACCGTATCCCAAATGTTCATCTACTGTATGCAGTACACCATAGTGTAAATCGTTTTCATATCTACTCGCATTTAGCGTTTTTGTAAGCGCAATGAGGGGAACAGACCCCCATTCCATTACACCACCTCATACGTACTTCACTGTTAACACTACACATGATGTCAGGCATTCCACAATGCCAAACACTTCCATTGGACACATCGTGATTCCGCACTTCAAATCACTCGTTTCCAGTCATCCAGTGTCCAGTGGCGTAACCACCGCAGGTATCGCTTGGCACTGAGTACAGAAATGTGTGGCTTATGAGGTGTTGCCCGACCATTGTACCCAAGGCGTTTTAAATCCTCATTGTGTTAACTGGACTTCTGGTAGACCTATTTCCTCCCGCCATGTGCGACGGTCCCTCTCCGTCAATAATTGAGGTCTGCCTGGACTCTGTTCAGCTTTTGTTGTTCCTTCGAGTTTCCACTTCGTAATCATATCACCAGCAACCAACCGACTTGAATTTGTTACTCGGGTGACATCCGATGACTAATCTACGTTCGAAGTCACTCAGCTCTCCTGATCGACCCATTCTGCTGTTACTGTTCCTCTGCTCCCCGCCTGCTTTTATCCTGGCGGGTCCGCATCCCGTGTCATCTAGTGGTCAACTCCGCATTACATATGGGTATGGCACTCGACACAAACCCAACATATCTACAAATTCGCTAATCCAGATCGATGTTCAAAACTACGAGTACTCTTTCAGCATATCAAATACAGTTTGTACGCACTTTGCGAATTCGTGATCAATACGTGGATCCTATTCCTTCCTCATGACGGAGCTTCGAAACATTGGTTTTGTTTCTTTCTATGAGAACTTTCAGATGTTCTATTTCTGCTTCATATATTTTGAAGTATTTACTTTTCATTTCATACGGTAGCATGATTGGTGAGGATTTCCTAAAATCACTTTCGAGATGAAATCCTTATTTGGCAAGTTCAAGGTAAAAGCTTATGGTTTTTCTGTTGCTGTATTAGTAACTATGACGAGAGACTCTATGAGGTTTAACGTTAAAAACTTCTGCTGAGGTTTCAGGGCGTATCGTTAAGGATGAGTTTATAAAAAAACATAGCTCAGAATGAGAAATATCATTCGTAGTATGAGCCAAAATTGACGAAAACTTTTCACATCGTATCGAAGTGATAATACTCGGTAGCAATCTCGGCAACGGAGACCGATCTGAAGACACTGAATGGAAGAAAATGGCGTAGGGCTTTAAAACGAATAGAGCCTTTTATTTTTGTCTGGTGAGTTGAAACTTAGCGCCGAGCCTAACTACTGATGCGTTGTATCCAAAGATAAATTGGAATGCTGTAGGACGGCTATTTTTTGATGACGTTATTCGATGTGTTAATATCTGTAAAGGAAAAATGATACATTGGAAGAATTCTGGCCAGAGAAACAGCTCTTAGGCAACTGCATCTGTGTCTGCGATGGCAGCACTGTGAAGTCGTTGAATCCTTGACAGTCAGTAGTGGATATTTGCGGTGTGCAGTGTAATGCATGGACGCACTTTTGGAACTTTGTGAGTTGCAGATTTGTTACGAGGAGGAATGATGAGTCAGAACACTGATTGGATAACATACGGATATAACAAAGGTTTTGAAATGATTTTTGTAGACTCATATTGTTGGTCTACTTCACCCTCGTCACAGTAGAGTTATTGTTAATTATTCTGTTGATTGATCTGAGTTAACTTAGTGTACCATGGAAGTTATTAGATTAAACGAATTTTCATATTAGATTCTATAATTGTTTTATTTGATAAGTTCCTTCCTAACTAAAATTTCAGTACATAAAGGATGGGTCACGTGTTTTATTGGGATTCTGTATCAAGATTATGAACCCAATTTCCCTGGAGCAACTGTAGGTAGCTTTTAGCAGTATTTTTTAGTTGTTGCGGAGTCTTGCTGTGTTGCTGTTTCTGCCTGTACTTCGTTTTGCAGGTGAGCTTCATAAAACGTGATTGTTTCGCTTCCTTTGCGCAGTGAAATTGTAGGTTGTATCAGTTTCTTTATTTTATCAGGGCCGTATGTCAGTACAGAAATTTTCGTGTGTTTCAGATTACATTCTTATACAGGTAGATATTAAAGTTTTTTTTTCTTTTTTTTCTTTTTTTTTAATACAGCTTCGTTTTTTCAAACAGTTCGCACTGAGCAAGATTGGGACAAGCGGGCCATCGCCCCAAAGTAGATCACCCCAATGGCCGGCGCCGCCCCAAATCCAATATGGCGGCCGTGACGTCAGCTGATGATGCGATTGACGTCAGCTGATGATGCAAGTACCGTTATCCAAGATGGCGGTAAGATAGCTCAACTGCACTACCTCTACTAACCTAAGAAAGTACCACGCCCCCTGGCGGGAAGTTTGAATTTTGGAGGGAAGATAGCTCAAAAATGGTTCAAATGGCTCTGAGCACTATGGGACTTAACTGCTGAGGTCATCAGTCCCCTAGAACTTATAACTACTTAAACCTAACTAACACACATCCATGCCCAAGGCAGGATTCGAACCTGCGACCGTAGCGGTCGCGCGGTTCCAGACTGTAGCGCCTAGAACCGCTCGGCCACCCCGGCCGGCGAAGATAGCTCAATTGCGCTACCTCTACTAACTGCCGGCCGCGGTGGTCTCGCGGTTCTAGGCGCGCAGTCCGGAACCGCGCGACTGCTACGGTCGCAGGTTCGAATCCTGCCTCGGGCATGGATGTGTGTGATGTCCTTAGGTTAGTTTGGTTTAACTAGTTCTATGTTCTGGGGGACTGATGACCTAAGATGTTAAGTCCCATAGTGCTCAGAGCCATTTGAACCCTCTACTAACTTACGAAAATTGAGGGAAAGAAAGTGCTACCTCCACTAACCTAAGTCACCTCTTCCTAGGAACTGGACATAAGTCTTTATTTAAACAATTAAAGGCAGTACCACTATCAGGCGTGTTTGCCATCCTCTTTGAATTTCGAATTTTGCTCTAAGAGCTTACTCCTGCAGCTGAGGCAAGTTAGTATAGTATTGCCGTTCAATTCGAATATAATTTTTATAAATTTGTTTAAATTTGCTTAATTTTGTTAAAATTAGATTAAATTTGTTTAAATTTATTATCTACCTACAACATTAGTTTCGTGTTACCACCACAAGGTGCTTAGACATCGACAGCTGTATTACATGCACTGGACATAAGTCTTCATTTAAACAATTATACGCAAGTGTGTTTGCCATCCTCTTCGAATTTCGAATTTTTTGCTCTAAGAGCTTACATTCAATTCCAATATAATTTATTATCTACATCATTAGTTTCATGTTACCGTCACAATAGGCTGCGTGATATGTCACGTTGTCACGCGCTGGTACCACGAACAACAGCCGACTAGCCTACTTTCACACCAACCGACGTCTGCCGGACACATTCTCATTTTCTCTCGCCCGCCTGCATCACTCGAAGTCTGGCAGGGCCATCATATACCGGACATCCCCCAAAACGGGAACCACGCAGGTTTTCTTAATCCTCTCCTTCAATCGATGTGCTTCATAACATTGAGAAAACATTTCCAAGTATTGAAAGACTATTAAAGACGTACTCCAGGTCTAAAGAGTTGCAAACATATAACTATCCATTTCAACAATTTTTTTTTTCATCATCGTGCTACATACCTGGCAGAAGAATAATAATAATTTCATTCTGCGCTCTATTACTGTTCCATTGTATCTATCATTCTTCCATGACATTCATCTTTGAGAAACATTTCCAGCTCTAAAGAGTTCAAAACATATAAAATGGAAACGTCGTGTGGCTAGGGCCTCCCGTCGGGTACACCGTTCGCATGGTGCAGGTCTTTCGATTTGACGCCACTTCGGCGACCTGCGCGTCGATGGGGATGAAATGATGATGATTAGGACAACACAACACCCAGTCCCTGAGCGGAGAAAATTTCCGACCCAGCCGGGAATCGAACCCGGGCCCTTAGGATTGACAGTCTGTCACGCTGACCACATTTTTTTTAATTATTATTTTGAAGTAGGTCATGGGGCAGAGTGGGCAGGGGTCGTACTTGGAGGCCTGGCCACGGTGTCCCCGTCTCCTGACAGGATAAGGGAGAGGCAGCAGGAAGGAAAAATTGACATTGTAATTTTTTTTAGTAACAATAATATTTTATTTATTCGTTTCATTTTAATGTCCCAAAAGAAAAACCACATATAAAAAAGAAGGGAAATAAATATAGGGCCGAAGTGACATCCTCGTCACTTCACTGGGAGTAACATCCTATCCCTCGAAACAACGTAAACCTGGGACTCCCCACCGCTTCGGGCGGTTATGAAACATGCTGCCTAGAAAGTTCGCAAAATGCGTTTTATATTTAGAGTGGCGTCTGATGATTTCGTGTTGTTCTAGTAGATAATGCCAATAGTCCATGCCCGATATCAAGGTCCGCGAGAGCACGTAGTGTGATGCGTGTCCTCCAATCCATCGGATTGCCGATGTTTTTTGTGAGGGGAAAAAGACAGGGTCAGGGAAAAATAAAGCGTCCGTCGTGATCGTGGATTCGTCGGTGTGTCGGAGGAGGGCTATGATGCGTTGCGTCAGCCGCCAAACATCCTTTGCCTCACCGCACTGCAGAGAATGTTCGTCGGTGTCCTGCATGCCACATATAAGGCAGAGCGGGGAATCCACCATGCGAATGTCGTACAATCGTTGGCGATTGACTGTCTTGCGGTTGATTAGTGTATACCATGACGATCGCGCTGCTGTGGTGAGGAGAGGTGTATGGACAGCTCGCCAAATCTGTCGCCAGTTTCGTGTTGGGTATTTAAGTTCGACAACATTGCTGCCATGATGACGCCGCAAGTATCGATATATCTCACGGGTATGGGGGATTCTGGTAGAAGGTATCTGTAACTGAACATAACTAAAATCAACAAAAAATCGCGCCACGTGAGAAAACGAGGGCGAGATTGTGCCTACCGCCACCGGTGGTTCAAAGGACGTGGGAAGAAGCACATCCAGGATGGCCGACGTGATGGCGTGTTGCCGTTGGTTCCAAGTTCGTAGCGTCGCTCGTAGGTATTGAGCTAGAGCCTTGTTCCGCACATCCGTTAGGTTAAGTCCTCCAGAATGATGTGGGAGAGTTAAAGTCTCGTATTTGATCTTAAATAACATTCCTTGGCTGTCATAGTATCCAAAGGCCGCCATTAATCTGTCAGCAATACCATGTGGCATTGGCAGTACCTGTGCTAAGTGCGGCAGTCGCGAGGCCAGGTGAACATTAGTGTAGTCCACCCTTTGGAGCAGGTCGTGCGTTCGAAGTGAATTGTTGCGTATGTGCAGTCGGACGTTCTGGAGGAGACGTCGATAGCTCGCCGCCGCTGATTGCCGTAGCGATCTGGTGAACAAGACACCTAAGCATCGCAATATGTCCACCGTCGTAAACGGACTGCGCAGAGCGCCCAGCCCTCGACCGATGTGCATGATCTTGGTTTTATTCATGTTGACCCTGCTACCCGCAGCTACTCCGTACGTAGTAAGAATGGTAACCACCTGACTTACTTCGTTGTCCGATCGGACGAGTATCATCAAGTCGTCGGCATATGCAGCAATGGTTCGAGCGCTATTGTAAACAGTATCATCGACAAGGGACATCCTTGCCTAACTGAGCTGCAAACAGGAATCGTTCCTACCTCCCTGCCATTGACTCTCACCGTCGAAGAAGCGCCGCGAAGGAGGCGCATGATGACGGTAATAAAATCCTGTGGTATCGCCATTCGTCGCATGGTCGAGTCAAGGAAATCATGGTTGATTCTGTCAAAGGCACGATCAAAATCCACCGATACGAACGCCGCTCGCATGCGACAAACTTCCGTCAGGGAAATTACTTCACGGTATTCGCCGAGGATAGAATGTATGTTGCTCCGAACCCCTAGACAAGCCTGGTCTGGTGGTATTGTCTTGGATATTACAGTCTTGAGCCTCGCCGCCAACATTCGCGCAAGGATCTTTAGTCAGTATTGAGCATCGTGAGCGGTCTAAATTGATGGGCGCTGACACTCGCTGTCGATTTCGGTATTGGTATAAGCAATCCCGCCATGAACTGCGACGGAACGTCCGTGTCAGGGCTCAATAACTCATTATACATCAATACCAACTGGGACATCATTAAATCCGCAAATGCGCGGTAAAATTCGAGTGTCAGCCCATCTGGCCCAGGGGATTTATGCACCGCAGCCTTCGCGAGTGCGCCCCGGATGTCATCTTCCGTTAGGGGTTCCAATACCGCCTCTGCATCCGGACCATCCACTTCCGTTTGCATCTGTCGCAAAATTTCTTCTCCTGTCCGATTGTCCGTCGGCGTCCCAGTGAAAAGGAGGCGGTAATGCTCCAGAAACTTAGCAGCAATGGCCTGTTGTGACGTCTAGGGCCGACCATCGTCATCATGGAGGACTGTGATTAGGGATCGGCGATTACGCGCATGTCCCTTGGACACATGATGCATGCCAATACGTTCTCCATCGACGTTGTCCAAGCACCGATCACGGATCGAAAGTCCCTCCAGTCGACGTCTCGTGATCGATAAAATGCAGGCCTGAATGCGATGGACTTCCGCTTGACGCTCGGGCGATGGGGCCCTGGAGGACAGGTCGCGGAGCACCATGTAGTAATAATCAAGTGTATCTCGGAGCCATTTTGCTTTTTCCTTGCCATACGTTATGAGAGCTCTTCGTATCGCCGGTTTTGCACACTGCAGCCACCACGAAAGAACCGTACGGTGCAGCGGCAGACGGGGGTGCAAGTCCGCCATGTTTCTTCGATCCGCTGGCGACATTCGAGATCCACCAAGAAGGAGGAATTAAGTTTCCAGGAACTACGACTCCGCCAGACCCGCTGCCGTGGGAGGGTTCACGTGCATAAATATGCAAGGTGATCCGTAAAAGCTGTGGGCCAACGTTCAGCAGCCATCACGTGATCTCTTAATCCGTCAGAAACATAAATCCCATCCAGCCTGCTCGCCGAGTGGCTAGTAAAATACGTGTAGCCCTCTCGCTGCCCATGGATCTTTTCCCACGTGTCCATAAGGGCCATGTCCCGGCAGATCGTGTTCAATGCATGGCAAGAGCTGAAATTAGGAGTTTGATCCTTCGGTGTGAGTACACAGTTAAAATCCCCCCCTACCAAGATGTGGTCATACCTCCCATGGAATAGGGGGGCAATCTCCTCCGAGTAGAATCGTGCACGCGCCTGTCGATTGTCAGATCCGGAGGGTGCATAGATGTTGACGATACGAATGCCGTTCACGGTCATAGCCAAACCCCGAGCCGAAGGAAGGTAATCGAGGTCACACATCGGAATCCCTTCCCGGACTAGTATCGCTGTGCCACGTCCTCCATCTGGAGTCGGCGCTAGGTAAGTGTTGTATCCATGCACATCGGGAAAAGCAGCATTGAAGGTTTCCTGCATCAGCAGAATATCAACGTCTGTGGCGTAAATCATGTCCCGGAGAAGTTGCATCTTTGCAAGCGAACGTGCGGTGTTAATGTTCACTGTGCCCACCTTATATGCTTGGTTCGTTGTCGTTGTCATGCTCGTGTCATGTCATTGAGAACTCCAAGGGCTTTAGTCCACTATTCGTGCTCAGAGGGGTGCCCGCCAACGGGCTGCCCTCCTTTGTTGTCGTTCCGTGGTGTGCATCCTGTAGGTGAGTGGTCATCATTTGGAGGTGGCAATTCCTGCATGTCTTCGACTGGTTCCGCCCAGTCGCAGTGGTCATCCATTCGAGAAACGTCCTCTGATGTATTTCGACGTGGCTGCCGGGACATTGGTGTCCCTGACTCCTTCGTCGGCAGCGCTGGGTCAGTCGGTGTCAATGAAGAGGGACCATCTAAAAGGCAGGACATCCGGTCACCATCTGACGGAATCCTGTCAGCGTCCTCTAAAGGCAGGTGTTCTGTGTCAGACAGTTCTTCGGCTAGGACACCTTCCGTGTCCCCTAGGCTAGTGGGGGAAGTGTCACCCGAACTATGGCGACGCTTTTTGCGACGCTTCGGCGATCGCTGTTTGCGTGCCCTGCCCTCTGCTGCCTCACTGTGGTCGTCGATCGTTCGTTGGTCCGTTGCCGGCGCCACGGTCTCGACCTCTACTTCCACGTCGCATGCTACATGTGAGTTTTCGGAAGGTTCCTCCCTCAACTGACGTGACGTGGGTGTAGGGACATTCTCCGAGTCACCTCCATGCTCCAGTAACTCGGTCTGCTCTTGCATAAACACGTCCTTGTCACGCTCCGAACTTGGCAAAACCTCCCGGCGGGCCACCGACACGTACGTCATCGGCAGTTGCGTGGGAACTTCTCGCTGTGACGCTTCTCCATGTGGCAGTTGCACGACGCGGCGTTGTATGCACTCCGAACGGATATGTCCTTCTCCACCACAGCCAGAACAGGTGCGTGGCTGACCATCGTAGATCACAATAGTTCGACATCCGCCAATGTATAAATAAGACGGGATATGTTTAGTAACGACGATCCGCACCTGTCGCACGCCGTTTAGCACAGGATAGGTACTAAAACTTGCCCAGCGTTCAGGCGTATGACTAAGTACCGTTCCATATGGTCGCAGCGATTCAGTAACCATCGATTCTGGCACCTCAAACGGCAATTCAAAGATCCGAATGACCCTCACACCCAATCCTGAAGGAGCTACTGTTACATCGCTGACATGGCCATCAGAGTGTCTAAATTTAAATCCTCTTTGAGCAGCGGAGAGAGTTCTTTCACACGCAGCTTCATCGGTCATCTTTACGTACATTGTACTGCTTACAATGGACAGGTGTATTCCAATTATGTCTGCAGCAGGTAAACGAACTTCTTCCCCCAAAAAACGCTCTATTTCGAAAGCTTTGGGTCTGGCAAATTCGTTGTCGAACGTAAATTGGAGCGTAGTCTTTCGAAAATTGTGTGCCATGGCGATCGAGTCAGACAACAACACGCGCGAGTACCAGCGGTGTAAACACTTCCTCGTCCACGCGCGCCCGCGGCCGGGACAGCAGGTCCGTGCCGCGCCACTGCCTAAAGCAGACTGATGTCCACTCAGCTACCGGGGCGGACTCAAAACATATAAAACTTTACATTTCTACTTAAAAAAAATTTCCCGTCATCAAGTTAGAATAATTTAGAAAACTTTCAGTGCTCATATAAACCGTCGATAGCGCAGTTTTTTTATTTACTTTCATCTTTTCCACTCTATACCTTTCCTAAATTCTAAAATTCTGCCTTTTATCATCTGAAGACAAAACTCTTCACTCCTTACTCTTAATCACATTTCCTTACTTAAAAAGACATTCATTAAAAATGTACCCCAGCTCGCAATATTTCCAAACATATAACGCTATACATTTCTGTCATCACGTTAGAATAATTTATTAAACTTTCAGCGCTCATATAAGCCACCGATACCGCTATTTTTTTAAAATTTCATCTTTTTCGCTGAACACCATTCCTAAGTGCTAAAATTCCCCGTTTTATCATCTTAACAATCTCTAAATTTAAGAAAAACTAGTCTTAATACCAGCAACCTATAATTTCATGTATATAAATTAACTCTTGAAAATCACAGAATTTGAGCGAGATGCAGTAAAAGTACACCCCTTTCTTTATCCAGGATATATCTAATTGCATTCTCCTCAGCCGAGCTCATAATGACCCCAGATCCAGCAGCGTGTGTTCCAAATATTATTAATTCTTTCGCTTTAAATTATCATACACCCACGTCTCTTCGAGGTTTTGAACGCATCTGAGCAGTTCAGCTTCCACCCGCCAGGTGTGCTAGTGGGCTCACCCCAAGAAGCTGAACTCCCATTAGCTAGCGCCTTGGTGACGTAGGAGGACGCTCAGGATCCTATTCAAACCCCCGCATTCATATGCTGACCATCATTCAGATACAGCCTGTGTCTCGACCATCATGAAGCGAGCTTCAGCCAACTTCAGCGGTGTTATTTACAATGTGAAGCTTCCTTTAGAAATACAGAACTGCTTTCTTCATGCGTGAAATTGAATTTTATTTTTTCGCATCATTTCAGCATTCTTCGATGATCTGTTGGATGCACTTAACGATTAGCTGGGAAGGGGGAATCCTACCCATTCAGCTCAAAAACGTCAATATAAAATAACGTTTCTATTTTCGTAATATCTCCAGCCTGTCATTATACCGTAATATAACTTAAATTTCATTGTTCTTGTTGTAGATGAATCAGGTGCGATCCAACCGTCTAATTTAGGCAGTGCTCTTCACCAGGGGGACCAACAATCTATCCTGCGTAAAATTCATTTTCAGTCCGCAGCTCGTGGTCGTGCGGTAGCGTTCTCGCTCCACGCGCCCGGGTTCCCGGGTTCTATTCCCGGCGGAGTCAGGGATTTTCTCTGCCTCGTGATGACTGGGTCTTGTGTGGTGTCTTTAGGTTAATTAGGTTTAAGTAGTTCTAAGTTCTAGGGGACTGATGACCATAGATGCTAAGTCCCATAGTGCTCAGAGCCATTTTGAGCCATTCATTTTCATCGATATGTAATTAATTATTCTTTTCTATTCAAACACTTTCTCTAATTCTATTTTTTCTTGCTACAGGTGATTTCGATCGGCTCGACCAGTTAAATGAACATATTCAGCGGGAGGCATTTATTCGGGCGCAGTTTGAGGCGGATGGTGAATTTGACCCTGACGTCCATCACGAGGGGCTGGCTCCTGTGACTGAGCCGTGGTCCGGGAACGAACAAGGTGAATATTATTATTATACATATAATATTCATACTTCCATATCAGTCTGTTTAAGCATGCTCTATAACTCAATACTTATTATTTTTTTCACAGAGGTGTAGCCTCAGATGGCCGTAGCGCGTGTCGGGGCGCGGCGGGCTGTAATTAAAACCCCAGCACGACGAGCTGAACCGGGCGTCGCGGTCATTACTGCCAAGCTATCGGCCGCCCGGACCTGCACGTCACCGAGCCAGTCACTGCGAGGCCCGTCCTCGGTCACCTGTGGAGTAGGGGGCGGGCAGAGGCACCCGACGAACGCCGACGCCTCGGCCATTGGTAGCGGTGGCGGACTGGTTAGTCCACAGTCCCGGGCCAGCGTTATACACTACGCACCACCCGCTGCTACACCGGGATGCTCCCACTGGCCTGACACCACCGCCCCACCCACCGACCAGGTACAGCAGATTGCGTCGCCTGCTCAATATAGTGCCAGTAGTAGTAATCATAGTCAACCCGTGGCTAGTGGTAGTTCCCTCTCCCATCCTTTTAGTGAAGGACATCAGGTCAGCGATACCATACAGCATTAGAGTACTAGGTGACTGCAGACGCTTTTGAGGAGCGAATTTCGTTCAGCAGGCTAGAGAACCCTGGAGGAGGGTACAGCGACCCTGTTGGTTTTCTAAGCGCGTGCCTTCCTGTCGTGGAAACGGAGCTCCTCAAGGTAGTCAATGAACCGCGTTATCCCGCCATTAAATGCAGTGCGGTGTTTTGCATCGAATTATCGCACCCTCCCAAATTTGAGTCAGCTGTTGAAGAGACAACTCTGCATTATCTCTGGGGGGGAAAATGGCGTGATAACGCAGAGCACATCAATCGCCGAGTCGTTTCGTAAATCCAACTTGAGTGCTATATTGGGTCGTTTTTCCGAGATGGAGGTGAAAGGCTCAGCTAAAGCACTCAGCCGAATACTGCATTTGGACATCCATACACATGTCTACGATCCATAAATGGAGGGTCAAGCTATATCAAGCTTCCTAAAGATATAGCTAACAAGAGGGCATGCATTAATGTCGAAAATCAAATGATCAGGCTTGTTTTGCAGGGTCAAATGGCTCTGAGCACTATGCGACTTAACTTCTGACGTCATCAGTCACCTAGAACTTAGAACTAATTAAACCTAATTAACCTAAGGACATCACACACATCCATGCCCGAGGCAGGATTCGAACCTGCGACCGTAGCAGTCGCTCGGCTCGAGACTGTAGCGCCCAGAACTGCACGGCCACTCCGGCCGGCTTGCATGGTCAATCCTGGCTTTCGAAAGAAAGTACAATTACGGAGATTATGCCGGCCGAAGTGGCCGAGCGGTTCTAGGCGCTTCAGTCCGGAACCGCGCGACTGCTACGGTCGCAGGTTCGAATCCTGCCTCGGACATGGATGTGTGTGATGTCCTCAGGTTAGTTAGGTTTAAGTAGTTCTAAGTTCTAGGGGACTAATGACCTAAGATGTTAAGTCCCATAGTGCTCAGAGCCATTTGAACCATTTGAACGGAGATTATCCTGAGCGTCCAACTACTTACGATGTAGGTGATGGTATAGAGTTCCCCATCAGGACATATCCAAATTTGAAGCACAGAATACCAGTATATCGGTTGATGTTTATAGCCTGGAGAAGAAAAGCAAGTCATAGGAGCAAGACAAGCATATTGTCGTCGGCCATCTCCATTTCTCAAAATTTGCAGGTGAGGTTGAATTGCATGTAAACATGCTGCTCTTCTTTAAAGGTGTTAATTATCGTATGTTTGGATAAAAGACATGTCCCGACTCCTATTCTCTCAACTGAATAACCATAACTCTAAAAAGCATATTTGCTTAAGGTGTCTCAATTATTTCTCCTCAGACAAGTTATTAATAGCGCATCTAGTAGACTGTGCTTCCAAGGACCCGGTACGTATTATTATGCCTACTGAGGACAACAAATTCATTAATTTCAAGAATGCTCACCACGAGGAGCGATGCCCGTTTGTAGTGTACGCCGACTTTCAATACCTCCTCGCTCCTGTGACGCGCTGTGAAGTTGACCCTACAGCACCACACAGCACCTTTACAGAGAAACAATTACCATATGCGGCAGTGTAGCAAATTGTATCGTCATATGATTCCAGTCTTAACCTCTAGAAATCTTTTGTCGGGGACAGCCCTGCGATTTGGTTGTTCACTGAGCTCGAAAAATTTTCACAGGAGGTTACAGCAGCAACGTACAAATGACCAAATCGAAGGAGAATGAAGATTTGTATAATAACGCGACTGATTGTCATATTTGTGGGCTGCCATTAGACAGAAAAGCGGAAACTCCTCGTAGAGACCACTGCCATCTTACAGGGAAGTTCCGTGGCGTAGCTCACAACGCATGCAATTTGAGGTACAAACTACCAAGACACATACCCGTTTTCTTCCACAATTTAAGCGGGTATGATGCTCACTTTCTAGTTGAGCACTTGGGTGATTTCGGTTTGGAGAAAGATCAGGCCAGTGTCCTACCTGACAGCCTGAAGAAATACATTTCATTCTCCAAACGAATGACACCAAGAATTACGCTCCACTTCCTTGATATGTTACGTTTTATGCAGGTGCCAGTCCAGAAACTCGTTGAAACTCTACCTCAGGGGGAAATGCATATCACACGAGCTGCATTTCCTGACGAGGGAAAGTTTCAACTTGTCACTAGGAAGGGGGTTTCCCATATGAGTATGTGGACAGTATGGCGAAACTCAACGAAACCAGGCTACCTGATATAACTGCATTCTCCAGCAACCTTAGCGGTGATTCCATAACGGATGCAGAGTATGAGCATGCCATGAATATCTTGCGGAAATTCAATATTTACACTTTAGGAGAGTACACACGGCTTTACATGGACACAGAAGTGAACTTTCTCTCAGACGGTTTCGAGAAATTCCGGAGTTTATGCATGCCCACATATCCTCTGGATCCCGCCTTTTATTACATGGCACCTGGGTTGTCTTGGGAAGCAATTCTCAAGAATACGAACTGCAGCATTGAATTATTGACCGATGCTGACATGCTTCTTTTCTTTGAGCAAGGGATCCGGTGGCGGGGGGGGGGGGGGGGGGGGGGGGCTTTGCCAATCTGTCCATAGGCACGCGAAGGCAAATAACCCATGGATGGGTGACAGGTACAACGCATCCCTTGATTCGAGTTATATCATGTACTTCGACGTGAATAACTTATACGGGGACGCCACGCAGCAATCACTGCCGATTGGTGAGTTTCGACGGGTCCCCGAAGACGAATGCAAGGGATTAGGTGGAAAAATCATGGGGGGTATGGCAGCTGATTCTGATGTAGGTTATGTGGTAGAGGCATAACTCACATGCCCTATTAGTTTGCATGATGTGCGAGCTGATTTGCCGCTCTGTTCACAGCAACTAGTTCCACGAGGAAGCTCCATGCCAAAATTGATCACAGCGCTGGGGGATAAGCGGAGATATATTATTCATTATCGTAACCTCCAGCAGTGTCTCAGCTTGGGTAGGGAGCTGGTTAGAATCACCCGGGCTATCTCCATCAAACAGTCTCCCCATTACCTCAGATGTTAAGTCCCTTAGTGCTCAGAGCCATTTGAACCATTTTGAACCAAAACCAGTTTAACCCTAGAGAATTTTCTTGAGCTTTCGTGTGGAATAAATGCACAAATGGCGTTATCACTCCTTGCTGCATCGGGTAACTTGCACTTCATTAGAGGTAGACAAAGAACAGGGACTTCTGTGACAAATGGTTCAAATGGCTCTGAGCACTATGCGACTTAACTTCTGAGGTCATCAGTCGCCTAGAACTTAGAACTAATTAAACCTAACTAACCCAAGGACATCACACACATCCATGCCCGAGGCAGGATTCGAACCTGCGACCGTAGCGGACGCTCGGTTCTAGACTTTAGCGCCTAGAACCGCACGGCCACTCCGGCCGGCGCTGAGCACTACAGCTACGGCTATGTTTGAACACCACTCGAACTCTTCGAACAGATTACGTCGTAGTTCGGAAAATCTCAGGTCCTGTTCGATCTTTTGATCCGTCTACGATCTAGTGACTTTTGTTGGTACTATGACAACGACCTGTCTTAGCGTTTATAACGCACTATGTATTTCAACAATAAAATTTGCTGTGAAACACTTTCTTGTGATCAGGTCATTAGTAACAACGGAAACTAATAAATAAATACAAGACTGCAATAATGATTGTGTTTAGATCTCGAGCTTTGGCTTGTCCCGCGATCTAGTGAGGTGTGATGGTACTATCTCCAAGGTGGATCATTCTGCTGTCATTTATTCTCGCGATGAAAATGTTCAAATGTGTGTGATATCTTATGGGACTTAACTTCTAAGCTCATCTGTCCCGAAGCTTACACACTACTTAACCTAAATTATCCTAAGGACAAACACACACACCCATGCCCGAGGGAAGACTCGAACCTCCGCCGGGATCAGCCGCACAGTCCATGACTGCAGCGCCCTAGACCGCTCGGCTAATTCCGCGCGGCTCTCGCGATAAAAATTACACTCACGTTATTGCGATACATTTCGTTTGTTTGGCATTTAGTTCTTGACTAGTTGTTTTCATTGTTTCATCTGAATGTAGCCGTCTTATTTTCAATGTGATTAAAATCCGGTAAGGTAAAATCTGGTAAGCGCCGCAATGAACACATCAGGCATGTACGTTTGGGTCAGACCAATAAATCTGCTGTGGCGGAACATAGTATTGACGAGAAGCACACCTTCAATTTCGAGGACACAAAGAAAATATGCAGTACAAACAGATTTTGAGACTCATGATTCAAAGAGTCCATAGAAATATGGTTACGCGACAACCTAATCAACCGCGACAGTGGCTACCATCTCAGCACAGCCTGGGAGCCTGCAATCAGGAAAACCAGGGAAGAACGTTCTGTTTCACCAAGGGCCGCGGACGGAGCAGACAGAGACGGACGCCGGGACACGAGCCCCGCACACGCGTCCCCCCACCACCGGCCGCTCCAGCCACATCGGGCGATTCAGTGGGCGCGTGGTTGGCCGGCGGCGGGAAGAGGAGAGCGGTCCAGCAGAAATATCAGCCCGCGACGACCCCACTCCTCAAACTCGCTGAGTGGCAGTGAAGGGTTGAGCATCGCTCCTCTTACTAGCGCACCTTCAGCCATAGGCCCCCGCTTGCACGGGTGTACAACCAGGAGTGTTTTACGGCTTTGTTTTTATCAAAACACTGACGGGCACTTCCACCGAGGTCTCGCAGCTTCGCAAAATGGCACTTGGGAAGTTTTGCATGGCATCGCCTGACAGCAGAATTGCCGTGTCTTCTCGTCGATGTGGTATATCGAGCTTGGGTGGTGCCTTGGGGTCTCGGCGGTCTCTTTCCGCTGACGACACGGGGCGCGTTTCCTTGTTGCCACGGGCCGCGCCGCAGACCGTTTCGAGCACTTCGGCTGCCGCTGAGCAAGTAGGCCAGGACCTGGAGGCAGGCCGTGGAACGACAGAAACGTTTTCCGCCGCCTCCGTCCAGAATTCCGCGTCTGCCATCGTTCTCTTAGGGTCAGCAATGCAACCGGAAAACCCAACGGTGACAACAAAAGTTGCAACTGGCAATCCCCTGGCAGCAACTCCCCTTTCCGCTCCAGACATGGCAACGGGTACACGCAAAACACAAACAAACAATTACATTGTCAGTATCTGCGATCCCCTCCCTCCCTCAGCTCTCCTTAGCCCGCTCCTGCTAGCCAACGCCCATAATCGTCTCGCCGAACACATCCTCGACCTAAATGGCAAGCAGAAGTCCCGTCAACCGACCAAAATCCTTCCCAAACCCGCAACTTCTAGTCAACCCCCTACCCGATCGCCGTTCCTCAAATCCCCCCCCCCCCCACACTCAAGAGCACGTCCACGAAGCAGCGACGTGCAAAGAAGGATAGGAAAGAGAAACATAAAAAGAGCAGGAATCCCCCCCCCCCCTACTTCTGAGGAGTCCGCGGTTCCTGAGCCACCGACAGCACCTGTTGTCACCCTGGAAAGGAACCACGAAACCGCTGCCCTGGAAGGGAACCGTGAAACTGGGGAGGACTCGGAGGGCTTTGTGCTGGCGAGAAAAACCTTTCGCCGGCCGAGACTTCCACCTGCTCGGGGAGTGGAACCCACCCCAAACAGGTTTCAGGCTGTGGCTGATGTGTCAGACGAAACAAAAGAAACAACAGCACAGAATCACACAACACACCGCCTCCCACCGATCATCGCGCAGTTTCCCCGCAACTACGAGGAACTCCATTACATGATCAAAACACAATTCAAAGGGGACAACTTTACAGCAAAACCAACAGGGGGGGGGGGGGGAGGGGGGACAAAATAAAGATCACTCTACACAACATCGAAAACTACAACGCCATTAAAAAGGCCCTCACACACAAAAATATACCCCATTACACGTTCCCCACCACCAAGACAAGGAACAAAAACATTGTCATTAGGGACCTCCCCAGACGGCTCTCGGCCCAGGCAGCCAAGACAGACCTGACAGCCCAGGGATATGTAGTCCAAACAGTTGAGCAAATGGGTAAAAATTGGGCAGAGAGCAAGTGGCCACTATTCCAGTTTACTCTGCCGGACATACGGCAGAACAGATGTGAGATAAAAGCTGTTCTGGCAGTCCCTGTCACCACGGAGCCGCTCTGCCACAAGAACAAGGTGGTGCAGTGCTTCAGGTGTCAGGGACTGGATCACATTACTCCCAACTGCCAGATGCCTGTGCGCTGTAGAAAATGCGCCGAACCCCACGACACTAGGACATGCACAGTAAAACACATGGACCCACAGATAAGGTGTGCGCTGTGTGGGAAAAACCACACAGCAGGGTACCAAGGCTGCGAGGTCCACAAAAATCACACACAGAAGGCAAAGGGTGCGAAGGCCGCCCCCCACATACGAAAACAAGACACAGCTGTCCCATCAAACCAGACAGAGAGACAAAACAGGACAACACACACAGCCAAAACTTGGGTATAACCAAGGCCTGACACTCCAAGGGCAACATATGCAGAAGTGGTCTCTCCACCAAAGAGCCACGAAAACGTCGAGAAATCGGCGCAAGCCCTGTCACCACAACACCAGACATACACGCAAGAACAACACCGGGAAAAACACAACAACGACCAGGTCCACGAAGACAGAGGAAGCTCTAGGGAACCCCACATACACTCCACCCCCTCGGATCAGTTGTAAGGCGTTATGGTCCAGACCATGAACATCGTCATGGAAATGATGAAGGAATTCAGGGAGGCCCAGAAGCAGAACACTCAGATCCTTATTGCCCTTCAGGCATCAGTCCAGCAGTCGCTCCCCTCTGCAACTTCCTCAGTAGTCACAAAACCCCATCATGGATAGGTGACCTAATATCCAAGGCCTGACAATGTACACCTTTAATGCGGACGGCATTGTTAATCAAGAGGTCGAGTTCAGAGAACTCATGAAGGAGTTCTCCATCGACATATGCATGATGGGGGAAACCCACCTAAAACTGGGAATAAAAGCGACAGTTGCCAACTATGTTAGCTACTGTAAAGACAGGCCAACGAAGGCGGAGGAGTGGCCACATACATAAAAAGAGGGATCCCCCACCACCAGGTATTCATACCAGTTACCAATAAAATCGAATCAGTGGCCGTGGAAGTAACCACTGCCACTGGACACCTAACAATCGTTGCAATCTACCGAACCCCACAAGACATAGACGAGGGAGACATAGCTGCTCTAGGGCAAATTGAAGGCAAACTCATAATAGGGGGAGACTTCAATGCCAAACACCCCGGTTAGAATTCTAGAGTAACCTCCAGAGCAGGCGACAAACTGCAACGACTAGCGCGCGACCACCACTTCGAAACATGGGGTCCGGTCGAGCCCACACATTTTCCAAAAAATGGAGGTAGGCCCCACGTGTTAGGCATAGCCCTCACTAGGAGGATTGCGGGGTTTGTGGCCGCAAGTACAATCAACAGAATGTCCTCCGATCACAACCCAGTGATTCTAGAGGTCGATGTGGGAGAATGGCTAGCACTCCCACGGTACCAGACGTCCTACAAACGTACTGACTGGGAGCAATACCGAGAAACTGTCGCCTCCGATATCGCTCGCGCTCCGCCATCTACAGTCGAAACAGTAGAAGAAGCGCTGCAACACCTAACAGGAACCATCTTGCAGGCCGCGGAAGATGCCACTCCCCCACAAAGGGATGGCCCGCCCCTGCAAATACAACTCCCGGAACATCTACTAGCCCAAATCCGTCACAAGAACAGAGTGGCAAAAGAGTGGAAGATCACCAGAAATCAGGCCATCAGGAGGCTGTTCAACCATCTACAGAGAGAACTGAAGGTAGCGCTAAATGAGCACCGAAACCAGCAATGGCAAAACCACCTCACAGCCCTCAAAGTAGACGATCACACACTATGGCAAGCAACCAAACAATTCACCAAAAGACGCGCTAGGCTGCCGCCTCTGCACGGCGAGAGGGGTCTGGCCTATAGCCAACGCCCTTGCCGACACCTTCGAGAAGCAGTTTCAAGCGGCAGAGCCCCAGGATGACGAGCATGAAGATGTAGTCCATCGTCAACTGGCTGCCTTCCTCAACGCTGAGGAAGACCCAGAGGACGAACCCCCACGAAAATCCAAAAAAATCCCCAAATTCTAACCCTAATCCTTAATCCTTACAACACCAAACATCTCGCCAACCTCGGGCAAGTACTAGACACCACCAGAACACCAACACAACACACAGACAGATAAAACAGTCAAAGACAATCACACACTCAAAATGCACACAGTGGAGTAAAAGCCAACAGGCTACACTCTCCTCAAAACACTTCCCCAAGGAGGGGAAAGTTAAAAAGTGAGAGAGAATCACTCCTCAAAGAAAGATTCCAAGATCTGGCAAGGGCATTCTACGAGAGCTCTTCCAGATTTGGAAATAACCTATCTACTCCTTGAATGTCGGTATGACATGTCCCGCGGCAAGCACAAACACCCTATGACGATCTTCGACGACTAAGTCGAAGAGAACATCCCCATATACCCATATCCTAATCCTAATCCTTCTCCCGTCCCCAAAATAACAATCATCTCGCCAACCTCAGGCAAGTACCAGACACATACAGAACATTCATCACATTTCACAGACACCAAAAAAAAAAAAAAAATCGCAGATAAATTCACACACACAAGTACACAGTGGAGTAAAAGCCGCAAGGCTACAAACTCCCTCACACACTTCCCCAAAGAGGGGAAAGTATTCGATGAGAGTGAATGATATCCCGACACTTCGCCTGAAGATGATCGTGACGCATTCCATCGAAACATTGCTACGAGACGACGACGCTACTCGGCTGACAACCCGTGAAGATTTCATATATGAAACTCGCCGAGAAAGCCCGCACTCACAGGATTTAACGCTGTTTCCTCCCTATTTCACAAAATTGTCAAATTTATGCATTGCCATAGCTTAACGATGTGATTACTTTGTAGTTTCTTGCGTATCCCTTGCACTCACACTGCACGTCACGTGATTGTTCGAAAATGCTCGATACCGTATCGAACGCAGCGGCACATCGGGGAATGTCGAACCCGCGTTCAGACGCTAGTATCGTTTGCCCAGCCCTAACTACAGCCAAGTTAAGTTTCTTGAAGGCTAATGAACTCTTAAATTCACTTGTTGGCTAGGCCCTAGCGTATAAGTGATCAACAACAGACCGTTGTTTTGAATCTCTGATTAAAGCTCGGTCTTACACGTTGCACTCGGCGAAGACTTAGGCTCCAGCGTGCGCTCTGACAGCATTAAGCTGTATTCTGCTTGTTTGTTGAGCTGTTGACCAATGTGGCCGTGATTTGTTTAACAGTTTTTTTTATTACGCTGTCAGTTGCAGCCATACGCTCGGCTGAGCGGGTCAGTAGTGCTAATCCTTGTGTAATTAACTTGCTTTATTATATTGCTTTATTATATGTGAATTAATTGTGTCCCTCTCTCTGTTGTAGAAGCCCTCTAATATTTGTGAAGCATTTAATTAATTTCGCACGGGGTGTGACAAACTGGCGTACGGCACAAGTGGTTGTCGAAAGCTGTACTTCGGCCAGATGTGATAGAGTCGACAACAGTTTACTGAACATGTACCCCCGCGTTGTTATTTGTACAGCTGGGGTAAAGCGCCGTGATGGATGTCAAGTTAGCAATGGATTGTATTTATAAATATTATTACTATTCAATATATATATATATATATATATTAAATTAATACTGTTTAATACGAGATCTTTGTTTCAATACTTAATCCGTTAATTGGCGAAACTTACACCAATAGTAGAAAGTAAAGCTTGGCTGTATGGTTTATGTTATTGCTCTAAGTTTCTACTGAGTGGCATGTTTATTTAAAAATTGTTGTTTTGATTACAAGTAATGAATCCCACTTGCGGTGCTACTTAAGTTATTGAAACTTATTCAATGCGTCTAAGAGCTTTCTAATGGTACGTCGGATGTGTTGAGTTTTTTTTAATACATACTACTAATTGTTTAAATTCTAAACAGTTAAGGGCTAATACCCCTGGGCCTTCTTAATATCCGTTTACAGTTTGTACACAACCATTAACTTATTAATTGCTTGAGGGCTACAAGCCTGTTGCCTTGTTTTCAACGTCCAGTGCGACGGCTCTTTAAGTAAGAATATATGCAAAGGAAACGACATTAAAGTTCGTTTTTTTTTTTAATACAGCTTCGTTTTTTCAAACAGTTCGCACTGAGCAAGAATGGGACAAGCGGGCCATCGCCCCAAAGTAGGTCACCCCAATGGCCGGCGCCGCCCCAAATCCAATATGGCGGCCGTGACGTCAGCTGATGATGCGACTGACGTCAGCTGATAATGCGAGTACCGTTATCCAAGATGGCGGTAAGATTGCTCAATTGCGCTACCTCTACTAACCTAAGAAAGTACCACGCCCCCTGGCGGGAAGTTTGAATTTTGGAGGGAAGATAGCTCAAAAATGGTTCAAACGGCTCTGAGCACTATGGGACTTCTGAGGTCATCAGTCCCCTAGAACTTAGAACTACTTAAACCTAACTAACCTAAGGACATTACACACATCCATGCCCAAGGCAGGATTCGAACCTGCGACCGTAGCGGTCGCGCGGTTCCAGACTGTAGCGCCTAGAACCGCTCGGCCACCCCGACCGGCGAAGATAGTTCAATTGCGCTACCTCTACTAACCTAAGAAAATTGAGGGAAAGTGTGTTTCCAAAATAAATTTTAAATAAAAGGACTCAGTGGCTTCCTGCTCGAAGATCCTCGTGCCCAAGCCATCCTACTCCATGGTTAACCGATGCCTACCCTTAACCTATGGTATCCCATTTCACTAATAAGTGCCCACGTATTTTGTTATTAGGTGTTGAAACGTCTCTGTGGAGTTGTTTCATAAGACGCTTGTCTCACTGGATTCTGTGGATCCTATTCTGTCCACCGCCCGATTGCGGTTTAATTTATTAACTGTCCCAGAAAGAGTGAGCAACCAAACTAAAACTTATTAAATGGTATTATGAGGAAATCATGACCTGTGTTTATTACGTTTTCCCTTCACCCTACCTTATGTGTGTGTGATTGTGACTGAATGAAAGCTTTTACGTGAGGTTTCGGGTTTCTTTTGTGGGGGACGCTCAGTTGGTTGTCATCCGTTAGGAGCAGGTGATGTTTGCTTCTCGTTTGGAGGGTGGCACAGAATGACCAACTTAAGATCCCAGTACCTGGACAGAGAGGTTTACCTCTTTTAGTCTGAGGTTGGTTTGTCTGTCAGGTTGGTGGCGTGACCAGGTCCGGTAAGTCCCGATTTCAGTTGGGAATATCTGATGATAGGGTTCGAGTGTGGCGCAGACCCCACGAAGCCATGCACCGAGGTTGTCAACAAGGCAATGTGCAAGATGGTAATGGCTCTGTAATGGTGTGGATAGTGTTTACACGAAAAGGACCGGGTCCTTTTGCCCAACTGAACGGATCATTGACTGGAAATGTTTATGTTTGACTATCTGGAGACCACTAGCAGCCATTCATTACTTCATGTTCCCAAACAACGATACAACTTTTACGGATGACAATGCACCATGTTACGGGGCCACAATTGTTCGTGATTGTTTTGAAGAATATTCTGGACAGTTGGAGCAAATAGTTTTGTCACGCAGATCTCCCAACATGAATCCCATAGAACGTTGATGGAACATAATCGAGAGGTCAGTTCGTGCACAAAATCCTGCATCGGCGACACTTTCAAGGTTATGGACGGCTATGGAGTCAGCATGGCTCAATATTTCTGCAGGGGCTTCCAACGACTTTTTGAGTCCATGCTATGTCGAGATGCTGCACCACGCCAGGCAAAATGAGGTCCGACACGAGAATTAGGAGGTATCCCATGCCTTTCGTCTCCTCAATGTAGAGTGCCTCACAGAAAAGAGAAATACTTACAAAATATGGTGCGATGTCAATGTAGTTTCGTAAACGTTCCATCGTCGGCTGTCTATATGATTACGTTCATAATTGTCTGTGACAGTGACTCGTATGATGCACTGTTGTCAACGCCTGACAGAATTTGAAAGAGGCACACTTGTGAATCTCCATTTGATCGGCTGCTCAATCTGTGCGATATCCACATCGAGATTCCAGTCAATCACGTTTGAGCACCACAAGGGAGGATCGCCATAGTGTGCACTTGGCACATTGTTACTACGAGAACATGTCATAGACTCCCTGCAACGTTCTGTGTCATCCCGCACCGTTAGTAGGAGAACATAACCAGCCAAACTAGGAAATTACAGCCCCAAGCTTGTGCTGTCGCTAACATGGCAACTGTAATGGCTGCGTTTGGAGCGGTGTCATTACCGGGAGGCATGGAGTGATGATGAATCCCATCTGCACTGCCCCTGAAGACTATCGTCGGCGAGCATGGCGGTGACCAGGTAAAAGCTTCCATTCTTTGAATGTCGTGGGGAGGCACAACGCTGTTACTCCTGGAGTCATGGCGTGGGGATCCATCGGGTATGACTTGAGGTTGCAGCTCGTGGTAATTGGGGGAACTCTGAGGGTACCATGGTACGACACGGAAGTTCTGGGTCCTCGTATGTAACTTCTCACGTCACAGTTACCGTACTGTCATTTTTCTACTCTGTCTCAATGAACTGGTGTGGGATCAGTCTGGACAACAACCCCGTCCCAATGTCGGTATCTAGGACATCATGGACCAGTTACAACAGCTTGACTCAGGAGGAGATAAAATGGCTTTATGGTACACTTACCAACCGAATCAGTGCCTGCATCCAAGCTTGCAATGCCACAGTGGTAAATAAGCCCATACTGCTAAGTTCTTTGTAAATTTACTCGATTTTGTAATCACTGAAATAATATTATAAACCGTCACTTGTTTTAATCACAAAAATAAATAAAAAATAAATAAAAACAGGGAATAATTGAGGGAGTGTGAATGGGAACAGTGACTTATTTAAGTTTACAAAATAATGACAAGTCTTATTAATCCTTTTGTAGCTACAACTAGCTTGGAAATCTTACACAAAATTTACAAACACAAATCAGAAAAGGAATAGTGTTTGTTTGGCACGGCATACATTGGTGTGGAAGCCATCCAAATTCTCCCCTAAATTAATCCATTTTAAACACAATCTCGCTTTGTTTACATGAATCCATTGCGAGGCGCAACTCTATTCAAATTGAATCAACTACAATCAAATGATTCTTCAGTTTCTCCCGGAGTATTTCTTGCTCGAACAGTCCACGGGTGTAGGTCTACTGCCGGTCCATAGTGTCCAATGGGCACAATATTTCGGCGACCAGACATGTCGCCATCGTCAGATGCGCTGACAAACTGAGCTCCTGAGGGCGGGCGGCCGCCTTAAATCCCCTCCCCCTGCGAAGCGTTCTCTCCAAGGTCCGCGCCCTCGGCGGCGCGGCGGCGGTCGCTGAGACGCTGGCGTCGGCATCTGTCGTGGCGTCGGTGTAATTGCCTCGTCCGACCTGGTGGCCCGTTCGTTTTCTTTGCTGAGCATATTTTTAATTAGACTGAATGCTGGTTCCCATGCCTTGCTGAGGTTATAGCCGCTATCTCGGTTGATGAGTCCGTCCCTCGTACGAATTTCGATAGCCTCTCTAACAACGCTGTCCCAGTATTTATATGTCTGTGCCAAGACCCTGGTATGCTGGTAGTCCATTTCGTGATTTTCGGACAATCAGTGCTCAGTGACCGCCGATTTCTTGGAGTACCTAGGTCGAGTGCGCCGCGGTTGTTCTCGGCAAAGATCTTCGATGGTGCGCGCACTGCCTGTCCAATATAAGTCTTCCCACGCTGGTATATGCCGGCCTTCTGGAAATCGAGATCGTCTTTGACACTTCCCAACAATGCTCGTGTTTTATTGGGTGGGCAAAAGACAGTTCCTACTCGGTGTTTCCCCAATATTCTTCCTATTTCCCCGATAGTGCGCCAGTATAGGGTATATAGGCAGTGGCTATGTCTTCCTCAGTGACTTCTTCAGTCTCCACACGTTGTACTCTAGAGGTAGAGCGGAGAGCGCGTCTGATCTGCCATTCCGAGTATCTGCGAAAGGTGATGGCAGCTATCTGCATGCAAATACAGGTCGGTGTGCGTTTTCTTTCTGTACACCCCGTGGCCCACGGTGCTATCCGCTCTTCTTTTGACCATGACGTCCAGGAATGGTAATCTTCCTTCTGCTTCGGTCTTCATAGTGAATTTGATGTTCGGATGTATGGAGTTCAGATGTGTAAGGAACACTAGGAGCTTATCCCTTCTATGTGGCCAGATCACGAACGTGTCATCCACATAACGGAGAAAACAAGTACGTTTCCATTTGGGTGATGCCAATGCTTCCTCCTCGACGTATAGAAATTGGCGACCAGAGGCGAGAATGGGCTGTCCATTGCGACTCCTTCTGTTTGCTCATAGTATTCTCCATTAAAGAGAAAATACGTGGAGGTCAGAACGTGACTGAAAAGGTCGGTCGTCTTCTCGTCAAATTTCTGTGCAATAAGCTCAACTGATTCTCAAAGAGGAGCCCTGGTGAATAATGAAACAACATCAAAACTCACCAGAATATCTGACTGTTTCAGCTTGAAGTTGTCGAAACGTTTTACGAAATCCACAGAACGTGATGAGGGCATTTACCCACATAAGGGCTTAGTAATTACTGGCTCGATTCAGGTAGCAGCCGAAAATAGCGCACTTGGAGCGAGGGGTGGAGCGCTGCGGCAGGTATAATGTTCTGACACGTCCACGGAAATTTGTAAACTACGCGGTCTGGCGTACCGATTATCAGAACGCGGGAAACTTTTCAATCAGAGCCATGAAATCCCAACAGATTTCAGTGTGAGGTGCACCCGTTCACTGGTTTGGCGAAACCAATTTGACTCCCAGGCACGACGGTGTGTGCTGGAACTGTCAGACGTCAGACGTCCGACTCAGGACGAATAAGTTCACCCTCGAGACACACAATATGTCTGAGGGTATATGCAGTTACACTGTCAGTACAGCTGGAAACTCCCACTGGATCTTAGTCCACCACAAGACGCATACCACCAGTCTCACCCACTAGGAAAAGACCTGAAGTTCTCGCCCGGGGAGGACCAGAAGAAGAAGGAGGTAAAGAATCACAATCGCTTTCCACCAAGACTCGGTACGGAAGACGACGAAGATGAACAAGATGTGGGTGCAGGACGACGTAGGTCACCATCGCCGCAAGCTAGCCGCTGGAGAGGACGCTCCCCAACACGCCGATCAAGGTCTCCATCGCCGTTTAGAAGCTCCACCTGATCACCTCTCCGCCGCAACCTGGAGAACTAAAGGGTGCGACCTTCCTTGGAGGTGAGGCTGCCGAAGAGAAAAATACTCCACCGTCGATCACTACAAAAATGATAGGAAACTACGTCGATATCCTCACAGATGGCCGACCAACCCAAGCTCTTGTGGGCCCTGGAGCATCATATTCAGTCATTTCGGAGAAGTACCGTCACCAGTTTCAGAAAACCGTATTCGTCGACAGCAAAACATCTCTGCTGAAGGTGGCTAATCTGAAATATGTAAAACCTACAGGAAGATGTGTCATTCGTGTGGGTATAAGTGACCATACACAGCCCTTAGAATTCATCGTCTTACAAGAGTGCAGTCATGACGTCATTCTCGGATGGGCCTTTTTGAAAAGTTTCTCAGACAATTATAAATTGTGGTCGCTCGAAGATTATGCTAGATGAGATGAGATACTGTGGAAGATGCCCATCCGATTGTGTGGAGACTATGTGTGCTGGATGAAGTGATCATTCCTGCAGTCAGAGTTAGATAGGTAACTGTCATGTGTCATGCCATGCATCAATCCATGGATCTTGTAGTGAAATGTAAGAGAAGCATACCACTGAAGAATAACTTGGTCATCCCAGCCTCTGTCGTCTCGTTTAAGAACGGATTCGGTGAATTGTCGATAGTTAACTGTCGCCGAGAACCGCAGATCCTTCCAAGACGCATGTGCGTGGCTAACGCCGAGCCGTTAATTACCGAACAGATGAGCGTCATAGAAACCTCCCATGGCGAGTCTGTGAGCGAAATTGGTACTACTACTACTACGAGACAAGATCTTCTAGTTCGACTATCACCAGATCTCACTAAGGAACAACAGAAGAAGCTACTTGCCATTCTTCAAGAGTTCTCTGAATGCTTCAATCCACAGGTGAAGAGCAAATTTAACAAATCGACGGTGAAGCACCGGATTAGCACTGGAGACCATCAACCAATAAGCCAGAGAGCATACCGTGTGTCAGCAAAGGAACTTCGAATAATTCGCGACGAGGTAGAGAAAATGGTGAGGAATGACACCATTCAGCCTTCGCAGAACCCATGGTCGTCACCAGTGGTTCTCGTCAGGAAGAAGGATGGCAATTGGCACTTTTGTGTTGATTACAGGAAACTTAATAAAATAACTAAAAATGAAGTTTATCCCCTTCCACGAATTGACAATGCACATTGTCTGAAGGGGGCTAAGTTTTTCTCAACCATGGACTTGTACTCGGGATGCTGGCAAATCGAAGTAGATGAGGCTGATCGTGGGAAAACTGCATTCATCACCCCTGAGGGCGTGTATGAGTTTAAGGTAATGTCGTTTGGTTTGTGTAATGCACCAGCAAGTTTTAACGGATGATAGATAATCTTCTAAGTCACCTGAAGTGGACGATGTGTCATTGTTATTTAGATTACAGTATAGTGTTCTCAGAGGCATTTGATGAACACGTAAAACGACTGAGAGCTGTTATTAAGTGTCTCCAGCAAGGCGGACTGAAACTTAATCCAAGAAGGTGTCTCTTTGGAGCAAAAGAAATCAAAATACTTTGACACCTTGTGTAAAAGGAAGGTGTGTGGCCAGACCCAGAAAAGGTGGGATCTATAACGGAATTTCCTATTCCTAAAAGTATTACAGATGTGAAAAGCTTCCTCGGATTATGTTCGTATTACCGTCGTTGTATCAAAGACTTTTGTATCAAAGACAGGCCACTCCAAGAGTTGTTAAAAACCGATGCTAAATTTATCTGGGGTGGTGCTCAACAAGATTCTTTCAACGTGCTGCGAAAAACTCTGACAGCTGACCCTGTACTTGGTCTGTATGGTGAGAGAGCACCTACAGAACTACACACAGATGCCACTGGGTACGGGATCGGTGCTGTTCTGGTGCAAATTTCGGATGGAAAAGAGAAGGTTATAGCCTATGCTTCTAGGATACTTACAAAATCCGAGAGGAACTACTCAACAACAGAAAGAGAATGTCTTGCTGTGATCTGGGCCATGTGCAAATTTCGACAGTATTTCTATAGAAGGCCATTCACTGTTGTTACAGACCATCATTCACTTTATTGGTTGACAGGTCTTAAGGATACAACAGGACGCCGGCCGCGGTGGTCTAGCGGTTCTAGGCGCTCAGTCCGGAACCGAGGGACTGCTACGGTCGCAGGTTCGAATCCTGCCTCGGGCATGGATGTGTGTGATGTCCTTAGGTTAGTTAGGTTTAAGTAGTTCTAAGTTCTAGGGGACTGATGACCAAAGATGTTAAGTCCCATAGTGCTCAGAGCCATTTAGCCATACAGCAGGACGACTCTCCAGGTGGACACTACGTCTTCTAGAATATGACATTAGCATAGTGTACAAAAGTGGAAGGAAACACCAAGATGCCGACTGTCTCTCAAGAAATCCTGTGCAAGACCATCAAGACTTTGATGAAGATATTGACTGTCTTGCTGCACTCCAACATCTCTCTGCTGAGCTGAAGAAGGACGCCAAGATATCTCAAATTATGCTTGCCTTAAAACGGTCAGAGGATGTGAAAGGACAATTTAAGGTAGTTAATGGATTACTTTGCAAGAAAAACTTTGATCCGTATGGAAAGAGGTGGCTACCAGTGATTCCTAAACACATGCGCTTAGATGTTCTACAGAAATTCCACGACACACCTGAGGCTGGACATTTAGGATTTATTAAGACATACGATAGGATCTGCAAGAGATTTTTCTGGCCAGGTTCATTTAGGAGCGTCCGTCACTTTCGAGTGTGCCAGAGGAGAAAGGCAGTTCCTGAGAAACCACCTGGCCAACTGATACCAATTCCATCAGCCGAAACGCCTTTCCAGCACGTTGGGATTGACCTCCTCGGACGATTTCCAACGTCTGCTAGTGGCAATAGATGGATTGTTGTTTGCACTGATTATCTGACACGCTATAGCATTACAAAAGTCGTGAAAACAGCCGAAACATTCGAGGTAGCCAAATTCATCGTGGAACACATTGTATTAAAACACGGTGCCCCAAGGTTGTTAATTACGGACCGAGGGAAAGTTTTTCAATCTTATCTTGTGACAGAGATAAGCCGTCGGTTCTACATTACTCATCACTTTACGACAGCCTACCATCCGCAAACTAACGGGTTTACTGAACGCCTTATTAATACCTTCGCCGACATGTTATCCACGTTCGTCAATATTGAGTAGAGCAACTGGGATGAGGTGCTACCTTTCGTGATGTTTGCCTACAACACCGCCAAACAAGACACCACAGAATTTACGCCATTTTTCCTGGTGCATGGACGTGAGGCGACTACGACGATGGTCACTGTGTTTCAGTTACATCCTGATGACGTGGACGACGACTACATCGGCCAGGTGTTAACCAGAGCTGAGGAAGCTCGGCAGTTAGCTCGACTCTGCACGCTGCAGGCTCAAGAAAACGATCGCCGAAGGAATGACGCGAGCCACCGCCCTGTTGTCTACTAGCCTGGTGACCTCGTCTGGATCTTCACTCCTGTTCGGAAGGTTGGTCTCTCTGAGAATCTCCTCAGGCTCTATTTTGGAGCTTATAATGTTGTAAAACAGTTATCTGATGTTACTTATGAAGTTGAAGATTTCGACCTCGACACTAGACGACGAAGGATCAGAGATACCGTCCACGTCCTTCGAATGAAGCCCCATAAGGATCCTGCAACCCAGGGTAAATTCGAAGGTCCAGCAACAGGCAACAAGCGGAGGGGTGACGAAGAGCGTAGCGGCAAAAAAAGTTCTAAGAATAGCACCGCCAGGGCGAACATCAGTCATCGGGAGTCGGAGTATGCAGGACCGATGACTCGTACCCGGACTAGGAGGACGTAACACCGAGACACTGTTCGCTTAAGGAGGGAGCAATGTCGCAGAAGAAGCTGAGTAGCACATTCAACGTGGTATAGTGGTTATGAAACTAGACTGTTGCATGGAGGGCCATGAGTTGCAAAACTCACCTCAACTGTAAAATTTTAATTTCTACACTCCTGGAAATTGGAATAAGAACACCGTGAATTCATTGTCCCAGGAAGGGGAAACTTTATTGACACATTCCTGGGGTCAGATACATCACATGATCACACTGACAGAACCACAGGCACATAGACACAGGCAACAGAGCATGCACAATGTCGGCACTAGTACAGTGTATATCCACCTTTCGCAGCAATGCAGGATGCTATTCTCCCATGGAGACGATCGTAGAGATGCTGGATGTAGTCCTGTGGAACGGCTTGCCATGCCATTTCCACCTGGCGCCTCAGTTGGACCAGCGTTCGTGCTGGACGTGCAGACCGCGTGAGACGACGCTTCATCCAGTCCCAAACATGCTCAATGGGGGACACATCCGGAGATCTTGCTGGCCAGGGTAGTTGACTTACACCTTCTAGAGCACGTTGGGTGGCACGGGATACATGCGGACGTGCATTGTCCTGTTGGAACAGCAAGTTCCCTTGCCGGTCTAGGAATGGTAGAACGATGGGTTCGATGACGGTTTGGATGTACCGTGCACTATTCAGTGTCCCCTCGACGATCACCAGTGGTGTACGGCCAGTGCAGGAGATCGCTCCCCACACCATGATGCCGGGTGTGTGTGCCTCGGTCGTATGCAGTCCTGATTGTGGAGCTCACCTGCACGGCGCCAAACACGCATACGACCATCATTGGCACCAAGGCAGAAGCGACTCTCATCGCTGAAGACGACACGTCTCCATTCGTCCCTCCATTCACGCCTGTCGCGACACCACTGGAGGCGGGCTGCACGATGTTGGGGCGTGAGCGGAAGACGGCCTAACGGTGTGCGGGACCGTAGCCCAGCTTCATGGAGACGGTTGCGAATGGTCCTCGCCGATACCCCAGGAGCAACGGTGTCCCTAATTTGCTGGGAAGTGGCGGTGCGGTCCCCTACGGCACTGCGTAGGATCCTACGGTCTTGGCGTGCATCCGTGCGTCGCTGCGGTCCGGTCCCAGGTCGACGGGCACGTGCACCTTCCGCCGACCACTGGCGACAACATCGATGTACTGTGGAGACCTCACGCCCCACGTGTTGAGCAATTCGGCGGTACGTCCACCCGGCCTCCCGCATGCCCACTATACGCCCTCGCTCAAAGTCCGTCAACTGCACATACGGTTCACGTGCACGCTGTCGCGGCATGCTACCAGTGTTAAAGACTGCGATGGAGCTCCGTATGCCACGGCAAACTGGCTGACACTGACGACGGCGGTGCACAAATGCTGCGCAGCTAGCGCCATTCGACGGCCAACACCGCGGTTCCTGGTGTGTCCGCTGTGCCGTGCGTTTGATCATTGCTTGTACAGCCCTCTCGCAGTGTCCGGAGCAAGTATGGTGGGTCTGACACACCGGTGTCAATGTGTTCTTTTTTCCATTTCCAGGAGTGTATATTCGGTTCGAGTACATTCTAGAAGCATTCACAAATGTCACAAATTATTTTACTGGAAGGTACTGTAACTGTATATATACCGTATGTATTTTGACTTGAGGCAGTTAGCTCCGCGCTCTTGTATGTGCAAGTGCTGAATAAACCTTCGTTAATTGAAGTTAGTGTTCGACATTCATCTAATTTCACTTTCTTATACGTGACAATATTTTCATAAAAGGCATGAAAAGGAAAGACAAAAAGATCTGAGATTGCAGATAATTTCTAAGAAAGGATTGTACCAATGGCGACCACAATGACACTGCAAGTAATTATCCAATACGGGATTGCAATTAAATCGTACAACACTTCGTAATCCGTTAACCTCATTTTGACCTTCGAGCAGCCCTCGGCAGCTGCACGCGCATGATAAGTTCGTCTGTTTTTATGTGTAAATCATCAACTGTCAAAGAAAAAAGAATTTTAAATACGAAGTTGTCTTCTACGCCATACAGTCCCTTCCCGGAAATTAATTTGCAATCCCAAATTTTCCTATGCTTTTCTTACTCACGCCTTTTATGAAAATATTAGTAAATACAATACATTCAAGATTTTTTCTGTTATTTGTAGTAGATTCAACGTAAAAATTGAAAATAAGGAAACAGTTTCCCCAAAGGGACTCGAAACCATGACCTTCGTATTACCGTGTTGCTCTCTTTGCACTGCGCCAACCGCTGCCTCGTAACCACCACAACGTAAATGGCTCGTGTCTCGCCACATAAAATGCTTTTCTTTTTCTAAACGCTCGACTATCTGTAACTCCCGCATCTTCCACTCTCATTTCTAGGCGAGCCCTGAATACACCACAAATGTGGACGAAAGCTAATGACGACTAAGCGCGGTCCTCGTGTCAGTGAAACAAATTTTATTGTTTTATCTTGGTACAGTATCAAAGTAATACAAAGATGTACAGTGACGGAAACAAAATCACTACAACAAGAGGAAGTTCTGTGATATAAACGAAAGCTGATAGGCGCGTTTTTACATCTTAAAGATGATGTCTATGCAAACTTCAAGCCAGTCGCGTAGTAGCGCCACTATGAGGAGGCAAATCAGGTTTTCTTCACCCTGCAACGGTCGTGAGCGTTAGTTACCTTTGAGACTCGACGAGGTGAGTTGATGTTAGTCAAGAACGACCTTAAGCCACCAAAGAAGCCGTTATCAACACCTCACTGAGTTTGAACAAGGTCGTGTAATAGGGCTAAGAGGAGCTGGATGTTCCTTCTGAAATATTGCTGAAAGACTTGCAGGAATGTAGCTAATGTACATGACTGCTGCCAGCGGTGGTCACGAAAATGTACGACCGCAAGAAGACCGGGCTCTGGACGGCAACGTGGCACTATCCATAGGGAAGACCATCGTGTTCGGCGTACGCCTGCGGCAGAAATATGAGCTGCAGTTAGCGCTACAATGAAACAACGAACTTTTAGAAATCGATTACTTCGAGGACTGCTCCGATCCACACGCCCTGTAGTGGTCATTCCATTGACCCCAAACCACCGTCATTTGCGATTTCGGTGGTGTCAAGCGAAAGCTCATCAAAGGGCAGGATGGAGGTCTGTTGTGTATTCTGATGAAAGCTGTTTCTGCTTCTGTGCCAGTGACGGTCCTGCGTCGGTTAGAAGGTGGCCAGTTGAAGGCCTGCATCCAACGTGTCTGCGTGCTAGACACACTGGAACTAAATCCGGAATTACGTACGGTCTGGGGCGCGATGTCGTATGACAGCAGGAGCACCCTCGTCACTATCCCACGCAGCCTGACTGTAAAACTGTACGTCAGTCACGTGATTCGGCTTATTGTGCTACCATTTATGAACAGCATTCCAGGGGTCTGATAACGCCGGCACACAGGCCGCTATTGTAACCCAGCATGCCCTACAGAGTGTCGACAATTTGCATTGGCCTGCTCCAGCACCTGATCTGTCTTAAATCGAACGCATATAGTACACCGTCGGACGAAAACTCCAGCGCCATCCACAAAAAGGAATAACCGTACCTGTATTGACAGACCGAGAACGACAATATTGGAATTCCATCCCACAAACTGACATCCGGCACAACACAATGCATGCATATTTACTTGCTCGCATTCAACATTCTCGCGGTTACACCGGTTATTAATGTACCGGAATTTCACATTTGCAATGGTTTATCTTGCGCTTAACCTGTGATCTCGCAATGTTAATCACTTAAATGGCCGGCCGCGGTGGCCGTGCGGTTCTAGGCGCTCCAGTCTGGAGCCGCGCTGTTGCAACGGTCCCAGGTTCGAATCCTGCCTCGCGCATGGGTGTATGTGATGTCCTTCGGTTAGTTAGGTTTAAGTAGTTCTAAGTTCTAGGGGACTGATGACCACAGCAGTTGAGTCCCATAGTGCTCAGAGCCATTTGAACCATCACTTAAATGTGTTACCTAGACAAATATATTCCCGAAATTTAATCGCTCTAGACTAGTTATTTTTTGGTGTTGCGATGTTTTTTAGTCAGTGTATAAAAGCCGACGTACTCGTACAATTTAGCAAGGGAATTGTCGACGTGATGGCACGGATATTACGAGACCTCGAAAGCAGCACATCCAGCGTACATATTTTGCCAATAAAGCGCGGCGATGCTGCAGCGGCGTAATCAGTTGCAGCGGGCGGCGGGCGGCGGGCAGCGGCTGACAGCGCCCGGCGTGTGCCGGAGGCGGTGCGCTGCAGTGCGGGCGCGGCACTGTCAGCGTGACAAGCCTATCTCCATCTGCAGCCGTCACCTGCCGCGCCGCGCCGCCGCCTGCACCACACACAGCGCCCACCGCCCCGACTCGAACGCGCGCTTCACCTGCCGTTTCCCAGCACACCCGACAACATTTCGTGACGGGCTCATCACACTCACACCTTTGATTGTCCGCTACACGGTAAGTCAAAGCCAGTCCTTTGTCTAGACTCGACTTACTAATTAAATCGGCACGGTTAGTTTCCTCATCACGCTGGCAACCTACAAATGGTTCTCATTGGAGATACTAACCGAGCGGTGTCTCGTCTCTGTTCGGTGCCTGACATTTTCGGTCTACATTAATCTGATAAGTACACCGACGGAAAAAGAATCACAACACCAAAAAATAATTAACGTATAGTAATCAAATTTTGAGAGCCAGCCCTGACAAAACTCTACCATCTGGTGACAAGATATATGAGACAGGCGAAATACCCTCAGACTTCAAGAAGAGTATAATAATTCCAATCTCAAAGAAAGCAGGTGTTGACAGATGCGAAAATTACCGAACTATCAGTTTAATAAGTCACGGCTGCAAAATTCTAACGCAAATTCTTTAGAGACGAATGGAAAAACTAGTAGAAACCGACCTCGGGGAAGATCAGTTTGGATTCCGTAGAAATATTGGAACACGTGAGGCAATAATGACCCTACGACTTATCTTAGAAGCTAGATTAAGGAAAGGCAAACCTACGTTTCTAGCATTTGTAGACTTAGAGAAAGCTTTTGGCAACGTTGACTGGCATACTCTCTTTCAAATTCTGAAGGTGGAAGGGGTAAAATACAGGCAACGAAAGGCTATTTACAATTTGCACAGAAACCAGATGGCAGTTATAAGAGTCGAGGGACACGAAAGGAAAGCAGTGGTTGGGAAGGGAGTGAGACAGGGTTGTATCCTCTCGCCGATGTTATTCAAGCAAGCAGTGAAGGAAACAAAAGAAAAATTTGGAGTAGGTATTAAAATCCATGGAGAACAAATAGAAACTTTGAGGTTCACCGATGACATTGTAATTCTGTCAGAAACAGCAAAGGACTTGGAAGAGCAGTTGAACGGACTGGATAGTGTCTTGAACGGAGGATATAAGATGAACATCAACAAAAGCAAAACGAGGATAATGTAATGTAGTCGAATTAAGTCGGGTGATTCTGGGGGAATTAGAGCAGAAAATGAGAATGATGAAAGCTGGAACTGCCTCGGTGCCAGTGATTGCCGTGTGTTGGTTTGAAGGAGGCCAGTTGGGAGCCAACAACCAACCTGCCTGCGTGCTGGGCTCCCTGGACCTACACCTGGAGATATGCTTCCTTATGACACTTAAAGTAGGAGTTTTGCTATTTGGGGAGCAAAATAATTGATGATGGTCGAAGTAGAGAGGATATAAAATGTAGACTGGCAATGGCAAGGAAAGCGTTTCTCAAGAAGAGAAATTTGTTAACATCGAGTATAGATTTAAGTGTCAGGAAGTCGCGCTACGGTCGCAGGTTCGAATCCTGCCTCGGGCATGGATGTTTGTGATGTCCTTAGGTTAGTTAGGTTTAACTAGTTCTAAGTTCTAGGGGACTAATGACCTCAGAAGTTGAGTCCCATAGTGCTCAGAGCCATTTGAACCATTTTTCAGGAAGTAGTTTCTGAAAGTATGTGTATGGAGTGTAGGCATGTATGGAAGTGAAACATGGACGATAACTAGTTTGGACAAGAAGAGAATAGAAGCTTTCGAAATGTGGTGCTACAGAAGAATGCTGAAGGTTAGATGGGTAGATCACATAACTAATGAGGAGGTATTCAATAGGATTGGGGAGAAGAGAAGTTTGTGGCACAACTCGACTAAAAGAAGGGATCGGTTGGTAGGACATGTTCTGAGACATCAAGGGATCACCAATTTAGTAAGGGAGGGCAGCGTGGACGGTAAAAATCGTAGAGGGAGACCAAGAAATGAATACACTAAGCAGATTCAGAAGGATGTAGGTTGCAGTAGTTACTGGGAAATGAAGAAGCTTGCACAGGATAGAGTAGCATGGAGAGCTGCATCAAACCAGTCTCAGGACTGAAGGTCACAACAACAACAACAATCAAATTTTGGGAATAAATTTCTTTAAGTAACACATAGAAGTGGCTAAAACTAGATCACAGGTTAATGTAAGTATGAGATAAGCCATTGCAGATGTGAAATGCTGGCACATTAATAACCAGTGTAACTGCCAGAATACTGAATGCGTACATGCAGATGTGCATGCATTGTGTTGCACAGGTGCCGGATGTCAGTTTGTGGGATGGAGTTACACGCCTGTTGTACTTTGGAGTCAATACAGGAACGGTTAATGCTGGTTGTGGATTGTGCTGGAGTTTTCGTCCTACGATGTCCTATATGTGCTCGATTTGAGACAGATCTGGTGCTCGAGCAGGCCGAGGCAACATGTCGACACTCTGTAGAGCATGTTGGGCTACAACATCGGTATGTGTGAGAGCGTCATCCTAGAGTGCTGTTCGTGAATGGCAGCACAACAGGTCGAATCACCAGACTGGCATACAGTTTTGCAGTGGGATAACCACGAGGATGTTCCTGCTGTCATACGAAATCGAACCCCAGGCCGTAACTCCGGATTTAGTTCCAGTGTGTCTAGCACGCACACAGCTTTGATGCAAGTGATCAACTGCCCTACTTCTAACCAACACACGGCCATCACTAGCAGCGAGCAAAACCAGCTTCCATTATAATACACAACAGACATCCTCCCTGCCTTCGAATGAGCTTCTAGCTTGGAACTATCCGTGAAGTAGCCGATTTGTAACAGTTCGTTGTGTCACTGTGTTGCCAACTGCTGCTGCAGATGCAGTCCGATGTGACAGAGCTACACGCAGAACACGATGATCTTCCTTCCCTGTAGTGCCAAGAGGCCGTCCGGAGCCCGGGCTTCTTGCAGTCATACATTCAATGACTACCGCTGCCAGCTTTCATGTACATTAGCTACATTCCTACCAAGTCTTGCAGCAATACTGCAGAAGGAACATACAGCTTCTCGTAGTCCTATCAGACCACCTCGTTCAAACTCCGTGTGGCGTTCAAAATCGCGTTTTTGTCGCCTTGAAGGCGTTCTTAACTAACATCAACTCATCACGTCAGACCTCAAAGGCAACTAACGCCCACGACCGTTACAGCGTTTATTTGAAGAAAACACGACTTTCATCCTCATAGTGGCGCTACTAATGCCACTCTTATACCACTAGCACGTAATATGAACAGACATCATCTTTCAGTTATAGAAACACACCTACCAACTTTCGTTTATGTCACCCAACCCCTTCTTGTTGTTGCGATTTTCTTTTCCGTGGTGTAATCGTAATTTGTTTCAGTTACCTCCACTTACAATAACATTTGGACATTAATATTTGGCACCTACGCCTATGAGGCATTCAACTACACACAAAACGCACAGGCAAGCCGGTATCGTTAGAATTTTTATGTGCAATACAAATTGACAGTATTTTCCATATCTGTGAAATAGTCGGCTTCGTGAAATCTGCGCCACAGTCGAACCCTCTCACGAGCTCTTACCAATTGAAATGGTGATTCATCTGACCAGACCTGGGTTTTCCAGTCGCCTAAGGTCCAATTGATATGGTGACGAGCCCAGGAGGCACTGCAGGCGATATTTCGGTGTTCGAAAAGGCATTCGCGTCGATCGTGTGCTGCCATAGCCCGTTAACGCCAAATTTCACTGCACTGTCCTAACGGATACTTTCGTTGTACGTCCCACATTAATGTTCAAAGTTCAAATGTGTGTGAAATCTTATGGGACTTAACTGCTAAGGTCATCAGTCCCTAAGCTTACACACTACTTAACCTAAATTATCCTAAGGGCAAACACACACACCAATGCCCGAGGGAGGACTCGAACCTCCACCGGGACCAGCCGCACAGTCCATGACTGCAGCGCCCTAGACCGCTCGGCTAATCAAGCGCGGCCCCCGATTAATTTCTGCGGTTATTTCACGCAAACGCCGCTTTTTTCGGTCGTTAAGTGAAAGGTGTCGGCCACTGTGTTTTCCGCGGTGAGGGGGAATGTCTGAAATTTAGTATTCTGGGCACACCCTTAACGCTGGAGAAGACAATAGGAAATCCATGGTGTCCGAATACCCTACATCTTCTTATTGTCAGTTGTGCAAACAGTTTTCGCGGTAGTTGCTGTTCCTTGTGCGCGGTGGCAGATACAGTATCTTCCATTATACTTTGCCCAAGGTAGCAGTGTAGGATTTCTGCACAGTTTCCAACGTACTGGACTGACCTTAACATTGACTTTAACCTCCACATTTATATGGTTGTCCAACAGACGAGCTACTATAGCCTTCTTCGTTGAAATCGTTCGGTACAGACGATATTCAGAATAACAGCAGTCGTTTTACTGTTAATCGTTATGGTAAAAAATTTCTAAACGACAATTCGACGCATTGACTTTGCATAGAATAAGCGCGGGTAGGGCAGGAAATAGACTCTACCTATTCAACGCGTCCACTGCAGCATTTGCCTAAAATGTTTTAGGTAGACCACGGAAATGCAAATCTATAATTCTGGAAGGGTATTTGAAACTCTCTCCTTCCAAATACGAGCACAGAAACGTTTTGTTGCAGTAGTTACGCAGAGCAAGGATCTTGCTGGCTGTTCCTGATTGACGAAGTGAGTGCTAACCTGCATACATAGAAAAGACACACTGTATCAGACTCCCAAACAATTTTCAGTAACGTAGCTAATATGGTGAAACACTTCTCTTTACTTACATGATACCATACAGAATGGCAAGAATGCCATCAGCAAAGTCCAACGTGGTAATAGCCATCCCTTGGTGTGTTCAGTCTCATCTCGTGTTTATTACAATGCTTATGCATCCTCCTCGTTGCGTTTTCTGTCGTACCTCTCAGACACTTTCCCTCTTTTCTACACACCCAAATGACTGCATATGTTATGCTTCTGGGTTTATTTCATCGTATACACTTGTACTCCGGTAGTTTTGGGTACACTGTCCATAACTAACCTATGTTACCTATTTTCGTTTTCGATTTACACCAACGATATCTTAGCAGTCTCCATGACCTCTAAGTACCATATTCCAAAGGACTTTTTCCAAGGATGACAGTTAAGTTTCTCAATGGAATTCACACATTTGAGAAATGTGTCTCTTTCATTCGTAACTATCGCACTTAGCGTAAAATGACGTATTGCCAATTGGCTTTCGTTTGGGATCTTCGGCAGAAGTCTAGAGACAAACGGCAACAGTCAGTACATTAAGTGACTAGAAAAGCAAAAAAATTCGCCTTGAATGTCCATTCAATCCTAAGAAATATTTGTGATGGAGATTTGAGTTTCTACTCTTTTTCGCACTGCTACAGGCTAAATTTGAGCCCTGCTTTCAATTAAAGACATAGTGCTTCAGCATTAAGCATGCAGATCACAGTTTAATATATTATGAAATAAAACTCTGATCATAATAACCTCTGCAAGAGTTTCAGATTACAACTCAGTTTCCAATTAAAGCTGGTGATTGTATTTTCCACAGGCTCATGTCCTAATCCATATTTTCATAATTATGCCAGGACATCAAGTCGAATAAACTTACAGCTTTATATTGTACATACGCACATGGAATCATGCGAGAGACACATCGTCTACCAAATTGAATATAATTTTGCCACCGCTCGATACACTATACACGACAACGCTTCACAAACTTAAAATTATTTCTACCCTCTTTCGGCCAACATTCTTACTAAATGATGAAAGAGAAATATTGACGTCAGCCGCATGAGGGCATTGAGATAATTCAATGACGCGACGAGCCCTCCCCCCTCCCCCAACCACCCCAGCAGTTCGCATGATTCTTGCGAGAGGTCAGACCTAGGGCGCATCCACACTAAAGTTATCATGAAATGCCGGAAAGGCGTATGTATTAGACTCTGATTAAGATTACTTTGTGGCTGACGTTTGAGAGAGTCGAGTGGTGGCGGTCGATCATCAGCTAATCGCAGCTGTTTGTCGGAATCCATGTGCTCCATGTGTTGCCAGCTCCGCCCGCACATGCTTTATCGAGTGGCGCGGCCTGCAGAGGTTGAGAGGGCGAGAGTAGAGCGGACGAACCGACAAATATGCAGCGATTTTTCGATGTTAGGTTGCGTCACTACAAAAATATTTTCATAAAAATAAAGCAGAAATAAATCTGCAAACGAGTTAGTACTTTGGAAAACGTTTTACTACACAGTAACACTGAAAAGAACAATGTCAGGTTCACAGTCTATGTGAAGAGATGATAAAGCAACTATTTGGTTAAAGACTTCGATTCTTTCGCATCTTATTGTTTCGCATCGTCGCTTGCCTTCAGTCGTCGGAGCTATTACTATGTTTTGAAATTAATAAACACAGCAGTTAATTCGGACAGCTGGCAGTGAAGAATATGGTCGCTTGATACTTTACATTCAGTCTTACTATTTACGAAATACAGCCATCGTTAAAAATTGTATGTTGTTTAGATCGAAGAAAACCGCTGATTACCACGAAGAAATGAAGGAGACGCATTTCAGCGGTGGATTAAGGAGTTGCCTTTGCAAAATTAGAACAAGCCTTCAGTAAACGTTATGAACAACGCCTCGTATCAGTCGGCTATCATTGATAAAGCGCCCACAGCAGCTTTCAGAGAACAAGACATTGTCGACTGGCTAGAAGGTAAAAACATTCCCATACCCAACGACTGTAGAAAAAGTGAATTACTGAATCTCGTGGCTCAGAATAAACCACCTTCATCTCTACAGAGTGTTCGTAAATTCCCGTTACAAACTTCTAGGACTTGTGGAGGGGAGTCAGAATATAAATGGTTCAAATGGCTCTGAGCACTATGGGACTTAACATCTATGGTCATCAGTCACCTAGAACTTAGAACTACTTAAACCTAACTAACCTAAGGACATCACACAACACCCAGCCATCACGAGGCAGAGAAAATCCCTGACCCCGCCGTGAATCGAACCCGGGAACCCGGGCGTGGGAAGCGAGAACGCTACCGCACGACCACGAGCTGCGGGCTCAGAATATAATATCTTGAATAGGAACCCATACCCGGAAACGTACCATTTCCGTTCTACGACTGTTTTAATTCAGATGTTTAGCTCATCCACTACTGCTTGAGGAACTGAATTGGGCGTGACGCAGTACAATTATCTGGTAACAATTCGAAAGGAACCAGAACGTGTGTGTGTGTGTGTGAATTCCTATGGGACGAAACTGCTGAGGTCATCGGACCCTAGACTCACACACCATTTAAACTAACTTAAACTAATTTATGCTAGAACAACACACACACCCATGCCCGAGGAAGGATTTGAACCTCCTGCGAGAGGGCCGCGCAATCCGCGGTATGGCGCCCTAAACCGCGCGGCAAAATGAACGAAACATCCATTTATCACTTATGCACATTTGTTTGTATTAACACTTGAACATTACGTGTTTACATTATTATGAAAGAAAAAAGAATTCGGCATACAGTACGTACGGGGCAGTTCTGATGCATTGAAACAGCGGGTCAATGTATCGACCACCTACGTTGTTAATACATTCTACCTACGAAATATGTTCTGGTACACACTCCCCGTCGTACCTGGTGTCTCTTCAATTTCTAGTGCAGCGGCCAGAATTCTTGCCAGCCGATCTTTCCCTGTATTTACAGGAGGCAGACGTTAAGTGACACCAGGTGACCGTCTGACGCAGTACACGTCATCTTATCTACACAATTGCATACCATGACAAGCAATTCTGAGACTTCTCTTTTTACCTCAGCAGACATGGACGCGTTACACATCTGAACTGATAAGTGTCGCAGAACTGAAACGGTACGTTTCCGGACATGGATGCCTTTGCAAAATGTTATGTATTCTCTTCCCTCTCAAAGTCTTAGAAGTTTGGAACATGAATTTCTGAACGCTGTATAGAGGTAAAGGTGGTTGAATATGAACCACGAAATACAGTTCACGCTTCCTAAAGTCGTTTGGTACGGGAATATTTTCCTCTTGCAACCAGTCGCTAATACCTTATTTTTTCCAGGTTGGAACGGGAATTTCCGAAAACCCTGTACATGTTGTAGATGAACAGGCACATAAAATGTGGTCCCAGGTTCCTCAGACTGCTATCATACCACTGCCACTTCAGTCCCTATGAATTCATGGGGCCCATGCGAAAGGTTACGTCGCAAGAAAGAACAGAAAATGTAAGATAGCAGAAGTGTAAGGACTGACAAAGGATGTTATAAACCAGATTTCGCCGGCATATATGCATAATAAGATGCACGAAGAAAGCCATCATGAAAGCATGGGAGAATGAATGCGAGGAGGAAAATGACAGTTAACAACTCATTGTTTCGTTAGATTCTGACAGCACTGGAAGTGACAACACATACGACAGTTAAGCGAATCAGATATAAGTGGTTGGCATAAGTCAGCGGTATAGTGTGTAACCTAAAATCCAGTTGTGCCACCTCTTACAAATTTATCAGTTTATTTACAGGGTGACAATTATTGAACCACACTGAAGTGCCAAAGAAACTGGTATAGGCATGCTTATTGAAATATGTAAACAGACAGAATACGGCGCTGCGGTCAGCAATGCCTGTGTGAGACAAAAAGTATCTGGCGCAGTTGTTAGATCGGTTACTGATGCTACACTGGTAGCTTATCAAGATTTAAGTGAATTTGAACGTGGTGTTATAATCGACGCATGAGCGATGGGACACAGCATCTCCGAGGTCGCAACGAAGAGGGGATTTTCCCGTGCGACCATTGCACGAGTATACCGTGAATATCAGGAATCCGGTAAAACATCAAATCTCCGATATCGCTGCGGCCGGATAAAGATCCCGCAAGAACGGGACCAACGACGACAGATGAGAATCGCTCAACGTGACAGAAGTGCAACCCTTACGCAAATTGCTGCAGATTTCAGTGCTGGACAATCAACATGTGTCAGCGTGTGAGCCATTCAACAAAACATTATCGATATGGGCTTTCAGAGCCGAAGGCCCTCTCGTGTACCCTTGATGACGCCTCGCCTGGGGCCTTCAACACCAATATCGGACTGTTGATGACTAGAAACATGTTGCCTGGTCGGACCAGTCTCGTTTCAAATTGTATCGAGCGGATGGACGTGTAAGGGTATGGAGACAACATCACGATTGTACCAGTTTGTTTGGCTCTTCACTGTTATGGAATTAAATCGTCATAACTTCTGTACGGTTTGCGTTAGGATATTTAATCTTCACGGTTGGCCACAGGCCATTATGGGAATTACTATGCGCTGTATGGTCTGGTTCAGCGACGAAGATGGGTTCATCCATGGACCCTGAATGTCAGCAAGGAACTGTTCAGGCTGGTGGGGGCTCTGTAATGCTGTGGGGCGTGTGCAGTTGGAGTGATATGGGACCCCTGACACGTCTAGATACCACTCTGACAGGTGACACGTACATAAGCATCCTGTCTGATCACCTGCTTCCATTCGTGTCCATTGTGCACTCTGATGATCTTGAGATATTCCAGCGGGACAATGCAACGCCCCACACGTCCAGAATTGCTACAGAGTGGCTACAGGAACACTCTTCTGAGTTTAAACACTTCTGCTGGCCACCTAACTCCCCAGACATGAACATTATTAAGCATATCCAGGATGTCTTGCAACGTGCTGTTAAGCAGAGATCTCCACCCCCTAGTACTCTTACGAATTTATGGACAGCCCTGCAGGACTCGTCGTGTTCAGACATTAGTCCAGACCATGCACTTCTGCGTGCTCGGCGGGGACCTACACGATTGTACCAGTTTGTGTGGCTCTTCACTGTTATGAAATTAAATCGTCATAACTTCTGTACGGTTTGCGTTAGGGTGTTTAATCTGCACGGTTGTCCGCAGGCCATGATGGGAATTACTATGCGCTGTATGGTCTGGTTCAGCGACGAAGCCCACTTTCAATTGTATAGGATCGTCAAAGAGCAAATTTGGCGTATTTGGGAGACTGAGAATCTGCATTTCGCGATCGAGAAGTCTCTTCACCCTCAACGGGTGACTGTATGGTGTGCAATGTCCAGTCACGGAATAATCTGTGGGATATTCCTTGATGGCACGTGACTATCGAACGGTACGTGAAGGTTTTGGAAGATGATTTCATCTCCATTATCCAAAGTGACTCTGATTTCGACAAGATGTAGTTCATGCAAGACGGAGCTCGACCCCATCCGAGCAGGAGAGTGTTTCATGTCCTGGAGGAGCATTTTCTGAACTGAAGACAGCCACCCAGGAGGTCATCGACAGCATCGATGTTCCTACACTTCAGCGGGTCATACAGAATTTCGCTATTCATCTGAGCCATATCATCGCCAATAATGGCAGGCGTATCGAACATGTAATTACCTAAATCAGAATATCTTTAGTGACGTTTACATGTTGAACAAAGTGTGTGCAAGCCTTAGTTCGTAACTGATTTACTTTTTTTCATATAGTTCAATAATTGTCACCGTGTAGATTGTTTCTTATTTCGCGAAATGTGTGTGATTGAACGTTGGCCTTATTGCTGTTACTCGCCTATAACACGTGATGACGGAATCTTAGCGCATCGCCGTCGGTACAGCAGCAGCCGGGGCTCCCCCACCACTACCTACAAAGACTTAAAGTCGCTGAGTCGACTACTTGTTTATTTCTCTGTGCGCGCGCAACTATCGATCGCATGAGCACGTGGCTAGTTGTGTACGAGTCGGCAACTCCCCTCCGCTCCACTGCTATCTGTCAATCGCGAAGGAACTGCGTGTCTGTATTTTCGGACATGTCATAAAGGACGGACACCACACATTCCGCCGCCGTACAAATACATGATGAATGACAGATACCGACTTCAGCAGCGTGACGACACTGAAGTAATTTAATGGCGACAAGTTAAAATGGGATACAAATGTATTGCTTCAGTATAGGGAGTAGGAAATATGTCTTGCAAGAGCGAAATTTTCTGATTTACGGAAAATGTGAAAAAATAGGGTCAAGAACAAAATCTAAGGAATTTCACAGTACAAATATCACTATCACAAGCGATAAAGAGAATTTTCAACGAAGTCTTTAAAGTGAGTGAATACTGGACAGGGGTCTCATATTAAGAAATTGTACTCTTCACACTCATCAGAAACTCTCCACTGTGAACAACTTTTAAAGATATTTACAAGAAGGTAGCGAAATTTGTTACTTTCAACTGAAACAATGTAACCGGACTTTAAATAAGAGCAGGTCAAAGAATTTTGTGACTGCTTTACTTCACGTTTATTGAAAACTGTAATAACTAATTTCATTGTGAACATTTTGTCCTAAAACTTCGTTTGAGAAGCTTTAAAGTGAAATCTGAGAACGCTGTTAATTGCTCGGGTAGGAATCTTACGTTGAAGTAAGAACAGAACGTCGAGTGTTTTATGTATTCTGTGGTTTTGGGAGAATGACCTTGATCGTTACAGTCACTTTCTACGAAGGTACAGTGGTGCTAACGTCACACTCGGTAATGGTGCTGCAACTGCGTCTGTCCTTTCTCCTTTAAGATAAAAATTACTATTTTAAAGCAATATTGGCTGTAAGGTTGTAGGAAGAAGTAGAAGGAACAGTTCATTCAAGAGGCAGAAGATGATTCCTAAGGCCATTTGCATTATAAACGTTTTTAACGCGTAATGCGTGGGAGCTGTTAAATGTTGTAAGAATGACGTTTGTATGAAGTATATTTTCAAGTGTGAATCGAAGTTGTTATTTATTTTGTTGTCAGCCATTACTTTAGCAGATATTGTAAAACTGCAGCTCATATTTTGAAACGAACGCTGCCTATATCAGCTCACAGCATACATTTATTAGCAAACCAAACAGAGGAAACTTTTCAGCGATTCCATAAAAGCTAGTTTCATTCGTTGCTATAAATTTCATATAGTGAACCAGGTTGTTGTTGTTGTGGTCTTCAGCCCAAAGACTGGTTTATGCACCCCTCGATGATACTCAGTCCTGTGCAAGCCTCTTCATCTCCGAGTAATTTCTGCAACCTACATCCTTCTGAATCTGCTTAGTGCACAACAACTTCGGTTCACACTTAAAAATACACTTCTTACTGACGTCATTCTTATAACATTTAACAGCTACCACGTATTACGGGTTAAAAACGTTTATAATGAAAAGGGCCTTATGAATCTTCTTCTGCCTCCTGAACGAACTATTTCTTCTACTTCTTCCTACAACACTTCAGCCAGGATTACTTTAAATTAGTAATTTTTATCTTAAAGGAGAAAGGACATATGCAGTGGCATCACCATTTCCGAACGTGACGTCAGCACCACTTTACCTTCGTATAAAGTGGCTGTAACGATTAAGATCATTTTCCTAAAACACAGAATACGTAAAACACTCGACGTTCTATTCTTACTTCAACGTAAGATTCATATCATAGCTTCCAAGCGTATCAGACCAAAATGTTGACGAACCCATCCAAATGAAAGTGGGCTTCGTCGCTAAACCAAACCACACAGCGCATACTAATTCCAATCATGCCCCGAAGCCAACCGTGAAGTTCGAACGTCAAACGCAAACCGTTCAGAAGTTATGACGATTTTATTTCATATAGTTCAATAATTTTCACCCTGTATATAGTTCGTAGACGGCTTCGCATTAGTCGGCAATTACATAAAGCTGTCGCAGATGGTGTCAACGTTCCGCTGTTGCTGCCGTTGGTCCTGTAGTTGAGTAAACATTGAGGCGCAAATCTCTGGTTCTTCTCTGCCTCGAGAGCTGGCTGCCATGCAGCGCTAAGATTATATCCGCTTTTACGGCCGAAGACCTTCTCTCACATTCTTATTTCTACAGCCTATTTAATTACTGAATCGTAGTATGTAGGAGCCTGGCACAAAATTTTGGTTTCGTCAAACAGTATTTTGTGATTTGTTTGTGAGGCTGTTCTTGGCAAATGCAGATTTCTCCAGCTCTCGCTTTTTAATATGTTGTTGATGTGGTCGGAAACGGTTTGGATGGACTGGCCGATGTAATTGCTCCCGCATACATAACTAAGCTGAATTTACACATCTAAGCAAACAAACCCTGAGAATTTTGACAGTTATCAGCAAACCTTTAACAAATTAAATTTAGAGTCCTTTTCATGTTTTTTAAATGTTCAGTCGTCCATAAAATACTGGTAAGAAATAAAATATTAAACGTAGTTCAGTCATGGTTCAATAAGCATAATCAGTGTGATGGTAAAAATTTGTCCGTATGCGTTTTCATTCCTACTCCTTGCACCTGTTGCCCTCAATGAAACTATTTTATTTCTGTTTTGTTGCATCTTTGGAATGCGTTAAAATCAGGACTGGTAGTTTAAACACATACATTTAGTCACAGTTCAACGTCTGTTCAATAAATCCAGCTGATATCAGATAGAGAAATATTAATAAAATCACCGAATCGTCGTGGGTACTTTTACAGAGTGTGATTGTGGGGCCCAAGAATAAACCGTTCAGCATAATGTCAGAGACTGCCTCTCAGAAAGTACCCAGGACCATTCAATTATTTTATTAACGCTGCTCCCTCTGCTATCAACTGGCTTCGTTCAACAGATGTTGATCTCTGACTAAATGCATCTGTTTTAATTAGCATTCCTAATTTTATAGTTTAGATGTCCTACTTTTAGTATTATTCACTTATTAACTTCAAGAATCTGAACGTATTAGCTTTGTGCCTGCATCCTTACATTTGTAATTGTAAGCTGTACGTTTTTCTCAATATTTGCCGTTGTCGCCATACGATAAATAAATAAAATAAATAAACAAATGCGTTTTTTGAATATCAATACATTAAAACTGCAATCACCACGCATCAATGAATGTCTGAGTGATTAATTAAGTATTCATAAGTGGTTTGTGTAATTACGGCGTATACGGAGCAGAACGAAGTGTTGGATTTTTATCGTTTCTGCAGAAAAAGTTGTCAAAAAATACTATCAGTGGATGGATGTCAGGGTGCGAATAGAAATTTGGAGGGGATGCTCGTCTGCCGGAAAGCTTACGAGAAACATTACTGTGGTAGTGAAATCGCCGTTCGTGGAATGCTCGCAACACATCTGATGGCTAACGTTCGGTAGAAATCAATAAAAGGGGAATAACGTTACGACGCGCTCACGTCTACTAAGAGGGAAGCTGACACGAGTCTCAACTATGGACTAGGGATTTTGTGTGTGTGTGTAAGAGCACAGCTATTCCGATTATTGGACGACTGCGAGAATCCTTAAAGGAGGAGATACTCGTACCGCCGTCGCCAACAGACCGTTGAAATTGCCAGACTGAATGAGACTGCGTCTACTCCGAGACTTCATAAGTCACACGCTGATAAAGAAAATACTCCGCTACATTCATTTCATTTCTTTCATTTACCCAGCTCATATCAAGGAATCTGCAGTTTCTGGAAAATACGAGTGTATGCTGCTTCTCTATGGTCGATCGAATCTTCTTGTTTGCTTTGTTTTTTCCCCCTCTTCCAAACGCTTCATCTTCACTAGTATCAATTTACAGCCCCATGTTTATCGTAAACGTAATACAATATATTAGCAATGGTATTACTAGAGAAGCGGTTACTACGATATTTCATCAGTTCTACTTAATGCTTATGATATCACAGGACCTGTGTTACTCCAAATTACGATGGAATGCCCGAAGGAACTTTACTTCTTAATTCGGAATAACACAGGCACTGCAGCATCGTATTTATCCGCGGACACCGAGAAAAGCGACTTTCAAGTGAAATGTCTCCCCTGTATGAGAATATACATAATGAATGTACGAGTACAGGTTGTAGACACATGGGTGACCACATATGGAAGTTTGGGGCCGTCCGTGAGTCGTGTTCGGATGGCCAAAAGGTAAGGCGGCCGCTCGCATCAAGCGGGAAATCTGGGTTCGACTACCGGTCCGGCACAAATATTCATTGTCGCCATACCATCATACAGCTGATGGTTGTCCATACTCGCAACTGCGAATACATTTCTTGTACCACTTAATGCTTTTCAGAGCTCCGCAAAGAGATCGATAGATATAATGCGAGATAAAAATATTTATGTAGCAAACGGAAATGACATTAAGTTCTCTACTTCTCTCTAATACCATACCTTTTTTCTACTTTTCTTGACGATAGTAGTAATATTAAGAAAGTACCTTGCGTTTACAGTGACACAAGTTTAGATGAGTATTTAGTGGCCTTCGAAGCACGAAGATGGTGTTCTTTGATCGGACTAAGCAGCACACTGGATAACACATCGACTTCTCGTCAGTAAACGCTCATTTAGATTGTCCGTGGTTTCCCTAAATAATCTGAGGCGACGATTCCTTCAGAATAGTAGCGTCCGAGTTCCTCGTCCATTCTCATCCAGCCAGCTACATCTCCAACTCCAATAATTTCGACATTGATGGAACATAATACGTTGCTTACCGTGTAGTTATGACACTTCTCCGTGTCAAATCTTACTTGTAGTGGTTCCACAGACGAGAGATTTTGTGAAACGTTGTTCAGTCTTATTATTGCCAGTCGTACATCGCCCCATACTTCTTCTATGTAAGAGTATTTCCGTGCCACTGAGAATACAGGAACCCTCAGCACGGCTCAAGCAAATGTTTGTGCTTGAGACTGAAAGAAGACACCGAATTATCAGATTTCACTAACTGAAATAATGTGCTGCTCACATCAGTTTACAAAGTATTTCCTTTTATAACGACTACGAAATATGAGTATTTGTTGGCGGGCGTGGTTCGGTGCCTTAATGAATAATTACTAGATAGGGAATCCCAAGATTTGAGGGTCAATTCCTCATTTACGATACCGTTTCTTTTCCGGACACCGAACATCATTTCCACCTCTGTCAATGTTTTTTGTGTGCGAAAAAGTTAAACTGCACCGTACATTAACTATAATTAATTCAATAAGCCAATGTACGGGGGTGTGCTGAAAAGTAATGCCTCCGAATTTTTAGGTGAAAACTCTTAAAGCTTTTTTAATGAAACAAACGTTATTAACAATCTGCATCTTTATTTTTCATGTCTACGCAAGTTGCAGCCCACTGCTGCTAGGAGGATCCGAATTGTGGCGTATGAAATAGGAGCGTGTAACGTAACAATGTCAGCGCGAAAGAAACAGCGTGCTATAATCGAGATTCTAATTCGAAAAGTTGGTCCACACATGGGGCACCCTCTCCTTCAGCACGGCAATGTCAGATCACACAAGAGCGCTGCGATGCTGTCATCGATTATTCTCCATACAGTCACGACTTGGCCCCATCCGATTTTCATCTCTGTCCAAAACTTAAAGAACACCTTCGAGGACTTCACTTTGATAGTGATGAAACGATGCAAGCAGAGGAGAGGTTGTGTCTCTGTCAAAAATATCAAATCTTCTACAGCGACGGTATCAACCATCTCGTTAGGAGAAAGTTTTTCGTTGCCACGATGATTATATTGAGAAATAAGTATGTAGACGTGACGAATAAAGATATAGAATGTTGCATTGTATTGTGTTGTATGTTAACCGGGGACCTAGAAACGACGGAGAGGCTCCGTGCCCGCCGCAGCCGCAGTGGTCCACAAGCCCATGACGACTACCGCAGTCCACTTCACCCCTCCGCCGCCCCACACCGAACCAAGGGTTATTGTGCGGTTCGGCCCCCGGTGGACCCCCCAGGGAACGTCTCACACAACAGACGAGTGTAACCTCTATGTTTGCGTGGTAGAGTAATGGTGGTGTACGCGCACGTAGAGAACTTGTTTGCGCAGCAATTGCCGACATAGTGTAGCTGAGGCGGAATAAGGGGAACCAGCCCGCATTCGCCGAGGCAGATGGAAAACCACACAAATCCGCGGGCGGATTCGTGCCGGGGACCAGGCGCTCCTTCCCGCCCGGGAAGGTAGAATGTTTATAAAACTTGATTTATTTAAAAAAATTTCAGAGTTTTCACATAAAAAATTCAGATGCATTATTTTCCAGCACACCCACGTAGAACAAAGATTTCTGTCTTTCATACACACACCAAGCACCTCACAAAAACAAGGAAGTAACCGATTTTGTGACATTTTATGAGTTTCTAACCAGGAGCGATTTTTATAGTCTGTGTGCTTTGGTAGTATTGTATTTTGAGCTTCTGCGTGTTAATTTAATATTTAATAGACACCGTTCTAGCGTTTTCGTTTGCGTTGGAGAGTAAAGCGATTTTGTGACATATTACAAGTTTCTAATCAGGAGCGAATTATTTAGTCTCACGTAAGTGCTTAGGCAGTTCTGTTTTTGAATCTCTGCGTGTTAATGTAATTTATTGGACACAGTTCTTACGTTTCTCTCAATGTCCACAGTAGAGTTCCATAGCGCGTGTCGATTGACCTTGTTTGTCTCTGTACTCTCGTTTTCCACAGTCTTTAGCATGGACAGGGACTGTGATGGCTGTGTGCGAATGGAAGCCGAGTTGGTGACACTTCGCTCTCAGTTCCGGGCTGTGATCGCTTCGGTTACACAGCTTGAGGCTGCATTGCATGGGCATCACTGTCGTGGGCCGCCCGTGAGGACGCAGCGGACGTCCAGCGTGTCCGAGTCCTCCGATCGGTGGCCAGCCCAGTTACTCCACGCAGTGAGGTTGAACCTTCACCCGTGGTCAAGTGGGAGGTCGCCTCGGGGCGAGCCAGGCGGCGAAAGACTTCCCAGGGGGCCGCACGGAAGGCCTCCCCGGTTAGTCTGACAAATAGGTTCAAAGTGCTGTCTTTGGTTCCAGGTGCTGTCTTTGGCTGACACTGTCCCTCAGCCAGATACAGTCGCTTGCCCTATTTCAGAAGGAACCTAACAGCCTGCAAGATCCGGGCGATCACAGATGGTGGGATTATTGTTAGTTGGGAGCTCCAGTGTTAGGCGCATTATGGGGCTACTTAGAGACATGACTCGCAAGGAGCGGAAGAGAGCCAAGGTGCGCTCCGGGAGGAGTCATTCCAGACGTGAAAAGGGTAATTCCGGATGTCATGAAGAGCACGGGGAGCAGCCAACTGCAGGTGGTGGCTCATGTCGGTATTAATCACGTGTGTCGCTTTGGATCGAAAGAGACTCTCTTTGGTTTCATGCGGCTAACAGAAGTGATAAAGGCTGCAAGTTTTGCTTGCGAGATGAAAGCGGAGCTCATCATTTGCAATATAGTCCACAGGACCAATTGCGGACCTTTGGTACAGAGCCGAGTGGAGGCTCTAAATCAGATGCGCAGACGGTTATACGACCGTGTAGGTTGCAGACTCCTCGACTTACGCCGTAGGTTGGTGGGGTTTCGGGTTCCGCTAAATGGGTCAAGTGTCTACAACACGCATGAGGCGGCTACATGGGTAATAGGGACTGTGTGGCGTCGATTCGGCTCTTTTTTAGGCTAGGGGGCCTCGGGGAAACACAAAAGTGCTCAGTCTCAAAGGGTGCACGTCAAACATATGAAGAACGCATATACAGGAACCATCGGTATAACAGTTGTAAACTGTCGTAGCTGTCTTGGGATAGTACCAGAGCTCCAAGCGCTAATAGAAAGATAAGATACATGTTTGAATCCGGAGGTACACGTAAAAAATCATCCGAAATTGTGCTAAACGTATTCTCTGAAAATTATTTGGAGCAGCTGGTTCACAAGCCCACGCGAAGAGTTAACGTTTGTAAAAATTACTTGACCTCTTAGGAACAAATGCTAATAACGAGCCTCAAAACGGATTAGCGATTAGTGAACACTGGCTTATCGCAGCGAGACTGAATACTGTAACCCCCAAATCCTCCAAAAATAAACGAAAAATACACTTATTCAAAAAATCAGATAAAAATTCACTTGACTTCTTCCTGAGAAACAATCCCCACTCGTTCCAAATTAACAATTTAAATGTAGACCAAGTGGCTTGAATTCACAGAAATGGTATGGACAGCAATTGAGATTTATACCAAATAAATTAACAAAAGACGTGGCTGACCCCCACTTGGTACACAAAACGGGTCAGAACACGGCATTAGAAACAACGAAAAACGGATTCCAAATTTAAACGAATGCAAAATCTCCAAGATTGGCGAGCTTTTACAGAAGCTCGAAATTTAGCGCGGACTTCAATGCGAGATGCTTATAACAGTTTCCACAACGAAACTTTATCTCGAAACCTGGCAGAAAATCCAAAGAGATTCTGGTCGTATGTAAAGTATGCTAGATGCATGACACAGTCAATGCCTTCTCTGCGCGATAGCAATGGAAATACTATCGACGACATGGCTGATAAAGCAGAGATACCAAACACAGTGTTTAGAAATTCCTTCACCAACGAAGATGAAGTAAATATTCCAGAATTCTAATCAAGAAGAGCTGCCAACGTGGGTAACATAGAAGTAGATATCCCCGGAGCAGCGAAGCAACTTAAATCACTTAACAAAAGCAAGTCTTCCTGTCCAGACTGTGTACCAATTTGGTTCCTTTCGGAGTATGCTGATGCATAGCTCCATAATTAACAATCATACAACCGTTCGCTCGACGAAAGATCCGTACCCAAAACTGGGAAGTTGCGCAGATCACACCAGTATTCAAGAAAGGCAGTAGGAATAATCCACTAAATTACAGGCCCCATATCATTAACATAGATGTGCAGCAGCATTTGGAAACATACATTGTGTTCGAATATTATGAATTACCCCGTAGAGAACGAACTATTGGCATACAGTCAACATGGATTTAGTAAACATTGTTCTTCTGAAACACAACTAGCTCTTTACACACACGAAGTGTTGAGTGCTATTGACAAGGGACTTCAAATTGATTTCGTATTTCTAGGTTTCCAAAAGGCTTTTGACACTGTACCACACAAGCGGCTTGTAGTCAAATTCCGTACGTATGAAATATCGCCTCAGTTACGTGACTGGATTCGTGATTTCCTGTCAGAGAGGTCACAGTTCGTAGTAACTGACAGAAAATCATTGAGTAAAACAGAAGTGCTTTCTGGCGTTCCCCGAGGTAGTGTTACAGGACCTTTGCTGTTCCTTGTCTATATAAACGACTTAAGAGACAATCTGTGCAACCGTCATAGGTTGTTTGCATATCATGTCGTTTATCTTCTCATAAACTAATCAGAAGATCAAAAGAAATTTCAAAACGATTTTTTTTGTCATCAGTGTACTGACTGTTTTGATGCGGCCCGCCACGAATTCCTTTCCTGTGCTAACCTCTTCATCTCAGAGTAGCACTTGCAACCTACGTCCTCAATTATTTGCTTGACGTATTCCAATCTCTGTCTTCCTATACAGTTTTTGCCCTCTACAGCTCACTCTAGTACCATGGAAGTCATTCCCTCATGTCTTAGCAGATGTCCTATCATCCTGTCCCTTCTTCTTATCAGTGTTTTCCACATATTCCTTTCCTCTCCGATTCTGCATAGAACCTCCTCATTCCTTACCTTATCAGTCCACCTAATTTTCAACATTCGTCTATAGCACCACATCTCAAATGCTTCGATTCTCTTCTGTTCCGGTTTTCCCACAGTCCATCATCTTAATAGGATAAGGGAAATCGGAGCTCGCTCGGAAAGTTATAGGTGTTCCGAAAAGGTTGAAAAATCAGACAACCTGTTGCAAACAAAGCTTTATTAGCCCTTGACCTAGATTTCGATATTTGTAAAAATATCTTCTTCAGAAAGAGTGGGCCTTGTTACATCACATGATGGTACGTTAGATTAGCGTCATATATAAAACTGACAGAGCACGAATTATCACAAGCCATGGTTTAGACAACTGCCAGATTACATATATCGTACTTCAGAATGAATGCTCACTAATAAATGCCCATAGGCAGAGGCTCTTGTCAGCGTAAAATTCTAATAGGAGTCACAGGATAAAATATTTGCGTAAGTTACGTGTACACCGTGCCAGAGACTACTACGTAAAGCCAACAGTTGGCATGATGTACACGTAACTTATATGTAATCTGGCTGCTGCCCAAAGCCGTGGCTTGGGATAACTTCATCTAATCTAACGTACCATCATGTGATGTAACAAGGCCCACTCGTTCTGAAGAAGATATTTTTAAAAATATCGAAACCTAGGTAAAGGGCTAATAAAGCTTTCTTTGCAACTGGTTGGCTGATTTTCAACCTCTTCAGATTTACATAGTCGCTGTTTCGCAGCCACGTTTAAGATTTTAGTATAGGTATTCTTTTTTCCGTGCGCTGTTGGAGAGTGGAATAATTGACAATTATTGTGAAGGTGGTTCGACGGACCCTCTGCCAGGCATGGAAGTATGATTTTCAGAGTATCTATGTAGAGAAACGTCTACCTCTAACGTTTTTTTCTCTCGATAGAAGTCATTGCTAGTGCACTCTCTAGTGGAGTGTTCATTGTTTTAGCTCACATGAGAGATTTAAGCGCGTACTGGACTAGGTCACAAATACTGGCCGCTGTTTATAGTAATTTACTGTGTGACGCACACACAGACTCTTCTGTTGTTGCAGCATCGTCCACGAAAAGGAGTAATACGCTCCGACACACAACTTATCACTGCCTGCTGCATCAGTAGGTCACGTCCTTTGTACGACAATATTTTTGATGTAAAATAATTTGGTGTCAAACCGACAGACTGGCTGATTCAGCGACATAGTAGAAACAGAACTTCTCTTAAAAGGGTGGGGCTACCACTACAATAATTCACTCTTTGGTGTCAGCAGGGCATTGCACAGACCTTTCACCATTACTACTATTCGTAGAACTACCGCCTGCATCTGTCAACATGTTAATGGTCGTTGTATCCGATAAAATGCGAACGCTTGTCAATATTGACGTTTATTGGACATGCTCTGTGCTGTCTACAAACAGTCTCTAATAAATCACTCACCTACTGCGACAAATAATAAACACAGTCAGAGAGCTCTAGCGACGTAGCCAAATCTATGTCTTTTAGTTCTGGAGTGCAGGTAATTCCTGTATGCACGGAACCGAGCGAGGTGGCGAAGTGGTTAATGCACTGGACTCGCATTTCGGAAGACGAAGCCCGCATTCGGCCATCCTGATTTGGATTTTCCGCAATTTCCTAAATCATTCTAGGCAAATTCCGGGATAGCTCCTTTCGAAGGGCACGCTCGGTTTCATTTACCATCCTTGAAATAATCCGAGCTTAAGCTCCGTCTCTAATGACCTCGATTACGACGGGACGCTTAAACCCCAATCTTTCCTCTCCTTCCTGTATTCACGAAGACTATTCAACATCATGGCAAATTTAGCAATGAATTAAAGCAAGTCCTGCAATCATCCCACTAACCTCTTGTCAGAGATGTGAAGAAGGTGTTTCCTAACAATCCACCAGCGAAGAAAATACCCTCTCGTTACTGTTCTTCAGACTTCCTGGCGAAACTCATCTTTTTTTAAATTATTAACATTCTCTTTTATTCATATGTTTCTTCACTCTTCCATAATTTTCTTACACACTTTCGTGCAAATTTCTTCGTGCACTCTGTGACTACGGACCGTATTTTACTTTTTCTTCATATTATTTTGTTGATCAGTCAGTTGGCGATTAAGATCAGCTTCAATTAGCATTTAACACTTACTTATTTTCATTTTAAGAAAATCGGCGCGTTTAGCATGGTCTCCGTCCGTCCGTTTCGAACCAGTTGTCTTTTTCTTATCTCATAGAGTTGCACAAATCTTGACGTCCATTCTGAAATAGCACCATTCACGCGGCTTTTCTAGACACATTCTACATTTCTGCAAGATCTTTTTCAATATTCGTCTACTAGGAAACTGTTGCTTGTCGTTCTGAATGTAAAATGTTAACGATGCTTTAGCAAATGGGGCGCTGTCCATCCGTCTTATATCGTCATCGAAGCCTCTGCCGTGTGGCATACTTATTGGTCCACCATTTCTTTTCTTCTAGTATACCAGAATCAGTTTTTATTTATTTTTAAAGCTTCTCGCTTTACAGTGTATTTCAGCGAGCAAATATTTTAATGCAAGGTAAGGCATCACCTACCGACCTGAAGGCACTCTTATAATGGTGATTTTTTTGTATTTCTAGAAAAGCAAATGGTGTACGACTCGAGCGATTTGGAATGGTAATACAATATTTCTGTTACGGAATCTTTACTTACCCTATTACAGCACATTACCAGGTTATTATTATTATTATTCTTTACTTTCTCAGACGTTAAGTCTGGTTAAAAATGAAAAGTGACGCGGACCTTGATCAGGCGTCACTTCCTTTTAACTGTATATTATTATTATTATTATTATTATTATTATTATTATTATTGTTATTATTAAATACAATATTACTTCTCAGCCAGAATTATTATTATTATTTAATGTAATACTACATCTCAATCAGAATCTTATTGTGACCTCGATCGAATAAACACTATTGTGATTACAATTGTTCTTTTTAATTTTTAGTAATCGTTTAGCCTGCTGGCACTAACAGTTTTATGATTCTACTTAGTTTAGTTTAGAGTTTATAATTTACATTCACCATCATCTAATACCGCTTCTCGTGTTAGCATAATTTGTGAAGAAACATTTGTTAGTTGTAAGAGAGGGCTCCATGGCCCAAATCTTGCAAGTTAAAACAATCGCACAGATAAAACAAAAAGGCAAAATGGTTCAAATGGCTCTGAGCACCATGGGACTCAACTTCTGAGGTCATCAGTCCCCTAGAACTTAGAACTACTTAAACCTAACTAACCTAAGGACATCACACACATCCAAGCCCGAGGCAGGATTCGAACCTGCGACCGTAGCGGTCGCGCGGTTCCAGACTGTAGCGCCCAGAACCCCTCGGCCACTCCGGCCGCCACAAAAAGGCATTTTAGAGCAAATCAAAGTGCATTCTGTTAGACTTTTGGGTACCCAGCCAGAATGACGACTCCATTTTTGTTTCCTATATCTGGGCGAGTGATCTAGTTGTGATCGTTGGCAGACAGGTTGGGTTCAGTCTGCACACACACGTAACATCACATCTCACAGCATTTGGGGAAGAGTACTGGATCTGCCGTTGAAATGTGTGCATGTAAATGGAAAATCACGACACATATCTTCCGGTTTCGGATGGTCAAGTATATTTTCGATTGTTATATTATTAGTTTCAGTATTGGGTTTTTTCCGTAGCTATTTCGTCAATGGGAAATAGTAACAGCCACTCGAAGTGTTTCTTCTGTTATGTTTCAAAAGGCCAACAACACTTAATAATTTCAATGACGACGGATTGAATAATATGTGTTAGCTGCCAGCAGTTTTGGCCGAAACATGTTCTCAACATTTTAGACAGAATATTTGTATGCAGTTGATGTAATCTATCATTATATTAAGTTTTGTTTTGCACAACAATTGGTCTGGCACACCGGATAGCGTATTGTGATCTTTAGGCGTTAGACGAATGCCAAGCTGGTGCCTTAACCCCGCCAAAGAAAAAAGAGACCGAAGCACAGTTAACGTGTTTGGCAGACAATTGCTCGTCAACAGTGGGATGCAAGAAGGTGCTTAAAACATCAATGTAGGCCTGTGCTGTGATAGCGCCACGCAATACAACAAGGGGTGCAAGCCCCCTCCATGAAAAACACGACCACACCATAACACCACTGTGAGTTGCGCGGAGCGCCCCATTCTGCTCTCTCACGATGTCTAATGACTATTGAGTTCCTGATATAGAGTACCTGGCAGTAGGTGGCAGCCCAATGCACCTAATATGAGAAACGTATGCCGACCGGTTCTAGGCACTTCAGTCTGGAACCGCGCTGCTGCTACGGTCGCAGGTTCGAATCCTGCCCCGGGCATGGATGTGTGTGATGTCCTTAGGTTAGCTACGTTTAAGTAGTTCTAACAAGGGAACCTCCCCATCGCACCCCCCTCAGATTTAGTTATAAGTTGGCACAGTGGATAGGCCTTGAAAAACTGAACACAGATCAATCGAGAAAACAGGAAGAAGTTATGTGGAACTATGGAAAAAATAAGCAAAATATAGAACACTGTGCCAACGTAACTAAATCTGAGAGGGGTGCGATGGGGAGGTTCCCTTGTAAGTCTAGGGGACTGATGACCTCATATGTTAAGTCCCATAGTGCTCAGAACCATTTTTTTTAAACGTATGTTTTGGGGGGTTTTCGGATACTTTTGATCACATAGTGTACACAATCTTAATCTTCCTAGTATTATTGCAAATGTCCTAGATTTTTACTTACACCGATGCGCTAGAAGATACGGAGGGGGTGCTTTTAAGCGCTTTCTGCTTTATTGTCAACAAAGAAGAACCGAAAGTACTGAGAAAACAATGGCAAGAAGATGAACTATACCGATTCTAGGCTCCCTTCGTCAGTGTTGTGACAGAGTGTTCCTGTTCTTGCTGAAAGAATCCTTTGCCTAACGAAGTGACGAACATGAGCAGTGCTTTGCCCGTTCATATTTCTCGGAACTGAAGGTGAGTGCCAATAAGGCAGTTTCTTAAAGCAGTACGGCGCTATTCTAAAAGCAATTCGAAAAAATCGCCTATGAAGATTAAAAGATTTCCGAGTGCTGTTAAGAAAATCTTTTCGTAACTGTTACTCAAAACTGTCTGCTTAGCGTAGAAGTTTTGGAGACGGAAATTCACTGGTTATAATTTCCAACTTTTCTTACGTTGATTTAAATTCTATATTTGTCATGAAATGGAAATGGTAATTAACAGTTTCTGAAACATTTTAAAATAAAATTAACGTCTTTCTTTTTTAATTGCTAATGGAATGAAGTGGGTGTTGTGGTCTAGCAGGTAAAAAAAGCGGGTAGAGCGCTAGGCTCTGGTCCTGGATACCCCGTGTTCAGTCCCCATAGGGGCGGCCATTTTTCCTCGTCCCAATTCCTCCAGGAATGCGCCAGCTCCTCTCAGTAGCCGCTTGGTTAGAGGTGCCATGTCAATGCCCGACCCCTCGCGCCGGAGGTCCGAGTCCTCCCTCGTTCTTAGCCTAAGTTAGTTTAAGTAGTGTGCAAGTTTAGAGACCTATGACCTCAGCGGTTTGGTCCCTTAGGAGTACACACACATTTGAACGTTTTCCAGTCAGTAGCGGGGTTCCTTCGCCGGGCCTGCCACTCGCACCCTCCTACTGCAACGGCGGAGAAAGGGCGAGACCGACAGCCCGCTCACGAGCTTTCACCACAGACTTTAATTTCACTTTCAGTGGGATACAAATCCGAGTATTCGCAATAAATTAAAATTTGACGCAGAAATGCGAAACATATAAAAAGGAATACATTTTTATGTTCCAAGATTGAAGAGCATTATTGATGTACATAATTTTTTCATTTTACATTTGCGGCATTTCGCTGCTCCATATCAAATTTTATTTTCACAAGAACAGAAATTAAATATAAAAAGATGGCTCAAATGGCTCTGAGCACTATGGGACTTAACATCTATGGTCATCAGTCCCCTAGAACTTAGAACTACTTAAACCTAACTAACCTAAGGACATCACACAACACCCAGTCATCACGAGGCACAGAAAATCCCTGACCCCGCCGGGAATTATAAAAAGATGTTATTTATATCTAAATGGTTGGTTCAAATGACTCTGAGCACTATGGGACTTAACATCTTAGGTCATCAGTCCCCTAGAACATAGAACTACTTAAACCTAACTAACCTAAGGATATCACACACATCCATGCCCGAGGCAGGATTCGAACCTGCGACCGTAGCAGTCCCGCGGTTCCGGACTGAAGACCCTAGAACCGCACGGCCACCACGGCCGGCTTATATTTAAAAAGTACGATACTATTTTGTTCATTAAAATTTCTATTTCTTAATAAATATGGAATGTAACTTTAAAAATTTAAAAAAAAATGTGCTTCTGAGAATCGAACCAGCGTTTTTACGACAACTGTACTTTCATGCACTCAGCTAATGGCAGCTATGTTAACAACTGCGAAATGCTTTACACGTAGAAGTGCTCGGCATACTTCTGATTTTCAAAGGCTGTTTTTTTAATTGTTTTGTACTGATCTGGAAAGTCATGTCTGAGGATGTGGTGCAAGTGTGAAGATAGTCAAAGAGAACCAGAGTTGTAAGACTATCATAAAGTAACATGTGTAAGCGCAGACCACGGTACTTTTCGCAGTAGTTTTAGTTAGTTAAGACCGCACCCGCGTTCCCTGTACGTTAGGCGTGTTGCATACCAACCGGACTTTGCCTCATGTCGATCGCTTTCTTGACGTAGACGATTAGTGTCTTCCTAGACTCCCGTAGAAACTGGAAAATGTGAACTGTCTAGAAACTAAATGGGATTATATAAAGCGTCGCATACCTACGGAACATTTTTGTTCTACATAGTTTCCCTCCTGTCTGTTACTTAAAAATACACAGCATTTATACCAATACTGGAATTTTCAGTGTTTAATTCAGGTTTTATTCGAAAAATGTTGATTTTTTACATGAAACAGAGGAATGTTGGGATAGGAATTAAGAATAAACAATACAAATTTATAACGTAGCGTTAGAAAACGCAGTTTCTTTAAAAAAGCTGAAGTAAAGAAACCACATAACAATAATATATGAAACATCGCTTCAGTACTTCGTCGAGCTTACATAAATCATGTTTCTGTTATTCGTAAACAACTACCGCATTTATCGATAATAACAATAAACTCTTGCCTTTGATGATGATGAAGAATGTTCTGTATAGATTTTTTTTTTTTTTTTTTTTGCATGTAACCTGTACTTGCTCAAAGGTAATTCCTTTACTTAACGAAAAGCTTAGAAGTTGCGCGATTAAATCATTTTTATCACTTATAGAATGCAATTTATACTGTGTAAGGATATAAAATACACAATGGACTGACACTGAATGATGTGCGGGTCTAATTATGTGCAAAACGAATATAGAAACAAACAAACGAAGAGAAGTCGTCGTTTTCCAGTTCCTCTCTTATCTATTTATTTAGTTTTCTTTCCCTACCAGTGCAACCAGTACCACCAGTAGACCTACCATTTACTACGTCATTTATGTACTGTACCAAAACTACCGAACCGCATTTCTGGTAGAGCACAACTCTAAAGAGAACAGAGCAGTCCGTAATCTGAGTTTTTGTAGTGTAAAGTTTACCATTACAGCGATTTCGTTCGGTTGGGTCTAGCTGTTCAGGAATCGACGTCGTATTATTCCGTCTAACATTCACCTGAAGGGATCGAGAGAAACAACGGAAATCGTGAACCAGAATGACCAAACGAGAACTCGAGCCTCGCTGCGACTGAGATTGCAGTGCCTCACCTCACTTGTGTTGCACAGCGTAACGTGTCACAATTCTAGCCGCTGGACGCGGTTCCGGAACACAGCTTTCAACTGCCAGAAAAACATCGTACCCTTTAATTTCGTCCCGTGACGGGTAATCTGCTACGGACTGCTGGGTACGGACACTGATGCGAATGCTTCCGAAACAGCCAGCCGGTTTGGGCCTGGCGCCTCTCAGTGTTATCATCTGCGCCGACGTGGCAACGGCTGGCGGCTGCGCGTTTCTCATTGACTCGCGGAGCCCGCTGCCGCGCCGGTGTCACTGAAATGCACGCTGCGAGTCTGCCGAATTACTCGTACAGCGCAGCGCGGCGCGTAAGGGTGCGGTGCGGAGCGGTGCGGCCGGCAAATGGGGCGCGTAATGCGCGCTTTGTGCACGGCCGAGGGCTGAGGGCTGGCTTATGCGGCGCCCTTTCACGGCTCCCGTATCACCAGCCGGCAACCGCCATCGCTCACTCGCACACCGGCCGATCCAGTTTCCACGCGTTCGGTTCACCCGTACTCTAGCCTTAAATTCGAAGTACACCTTTCGTATCGCGTATTTTTTCTTCTCGTAAGTAGTTCCTGGCACGGCAATCCAGCTCACGTCGTTGCCAGAATATCGAATATAGAACGTCATAAGTATTAGCCATTTTAACTGTAACACCACGAAGATGACGTGTAGCACACGTCGAGCAGGTACGAACGGTCCTACAGGCTCGGACATACAAATGATAAGCATTTCAGTGCAGCCTCGCAAATTAGTCAGCAGTAACGTCATCGACTTTAAGTACGAGGGGCGTTCAAGAAATTAACGCAACGCATTCTTTCCTCAGCCAACTGCCGGCCGCTGTGGCAGAGCGGTTGTAGGCGCTTCAGTCTGGAGCCGCGCGACTGCTACGGTCGTAGGATCTAATCCTGCCTCGGGCACGGGTGTGTGTGATGTCCTTAGGTTAGTTAGGTTTAAGTAGTTCTAAGTCTAGGGAACTGATGACCTCAGATGATAAGTTCAAAAATGGTTCAAATGGCTCTGAGCACTATGGGACTTAACATCTCAGGTCATCAGTCCCCTAGAACTTAGAACTACTTCAACCTAACTGACCTAAAGACATCACACACATCCATGCCCGAGGCAGGATTCGAACTTGCAACGACTGAAGCGCCTAGAACCGCTCGGCCACCGCGGCCGACAGATGTTAAGTCACATAGTGGTTAGAGCCATTTGAACCTCAGCCACCTTCGGTTAAAAAAACACGGAGTTTGTTGTGGGAAATCGTGGAATACTCCCGCTTCAGACCCTATAGTTCCACGAAGTTCCGATAGGTAGCGGCGCTATACATAGCCTTCAAAATGGCGTATGTAGCGGAGGTAGTTTTCAAGCAGAGAGGTGTCACTAAGTTTCTTTAGGCGGGAAACCAGAGAGTGCAGATATTAGTAGACTCTTGCAGAATGTCTCCGGTGAACAAAAGCACGGTGAGTCGTTGGGCGAGGCTTTTACCACAATCTCCGAGGTCACTCAAATCTGCCCGATCTCCCGCGTGCTGGTCGCCCACACACAGCTGTGACACTCTCATTCGTGGTGATAGACGGATCATAATCAAACCCCTCGCTTCACAACTGGACGCTTCTGTCGGTAGTGCTGTCACACCCGTCCAGCAGTCGGGGTCTGTTCCCGCTGGGTTCCTCGCCGCTTAACGTAAGACCATAAAGAGCAACGAAGGACCATCTGCGCCAAACTACGTGCGTGTTACGAGGCTGATCGTGACAATTGTCAGAGCCAATGAAACACGGGTTCATCATTTCGAACGGAAACAAAACGGCAATCCATGGATTGGCGTCACACCACCTCTCCTCTGACGAAAAAGTTCGAAGTCGCACACTCAGCCGGTAAAGTCTTGGCGACGAAATACTGGGACTCTGAGCGGGCTATTTTGTTTGGTGTACTCTCTCATCCTCCAACGATCAACTCTGAAGTGTATTTTGCTACCCTCACGAAATTGAAGATACGACTTCAGCGTGTTCGTCGCCATAAAAATGAAAACGAACTTCTCCTTCTCCGTGAGAATGCAAGGCCTCACTCAAGTCTATGCATCCGAGAGGATCTCATAAAACTCATTGGACTGTTCTTCCTCGTCCACCCTACAGCCCGAATCTCTCATCTTCTGGCTTCCATCTGTGTAGTCCAATAAAGGATGCACGCCGCAGGAAGCAGTACGTGGGTGGTGGGGAGGTTACTGATGCAGCAAGACGTTGCCTCCGACTTGAATGGTACGATGTGGGCATACAGGTCCTACCACTGAGGTTGCGCAAGACCGTCGCACTGAACAGAGATTATGCTGAAAAATAGGGTATTGTAGCCAGAAGAGTTGGGAATAGTATGATGTTCTGGAATCTTCAATAAAACCAGCCTGCTCTCAGATAAAAAATGTGTTCCATTACCACTGAGGTGGCGCAAGACCGTCGCACTGAACGGAGATTATGCTGAAAAATAGGGTATTGTAGCCAGAAGAGTTGGGAATAGTATGATGTTCTGGAATCTTCAATAAAACCAGCCTGCTCTCAGATAAAAAATGTGTTCCATTACTTATTGGACTTCCCTAGTATACAAAGAAAGATTACGCAGTGGGTTTCGGGTTTAGAAATCGTACTTTAGTGATGTTTCTTCTTCAGGAAATCGTGTTATGCCTCTTCTAAGAAAGCGCACTTCTACCTGCACGTTTTGGATTCGCCAGTGGCTGAACCGTAACCTATTAAGACTGCAGTTTACCTTTCTGCAGTACTGCTGCTTGTATTGGGCAGCATCCCGCGACTTCCATGTAGGTATGTGTAGATACGGAGTACTAACATGCAGGACCTCAACGATCCCACGTGGATAGCTCTCGAGAGGGCAGAAATCTTGTTCACTTGGCCCTTGCATGATCATACAATTACGTAACGTACCTTGAGTCAGAAAAGCTTGTATGCAGCAAGAGAAGTATCCACATGTCGTCTGGAGCTTTAGGACTGTCAGCAAGGCGATCATTGTTGCGGCTTTCCTTAAGGCAGAAGCACAAAAAGGCACACCGAAAGAGTGACTACTCTTTTGGCCTCAAACGAAGGTGTAACTTCGCTCACGCTAATCTCTATGTCCTGTGACGTGTTGTGAGCCGTGGTACAGAAGTGGTTCGGTGGCTTCTATATCCCATCGTGAGCATATAGTTTTGGATGCTTTCCTTTGACAGGGCACGACCGATTTCCTTCCCCATCCTTGACACCATCCGAGCTTGCGCTCCGTCTAATGACCTCGATGTCGACAGAACGTTCACAGTCCTCCTTCCTTCCTTGAATGCTATAACTGCTCCCCAGCTTTAAATTGGCAAGTAAATTGTTGAACTGAAGGCCATAGGCCTGCTGTTATAGTCGACAACGAACCCTGTCATCAACACAAACTTTCACACATGATAAGCTCAGTATCTACACAACCTCGGATATTTAGCGAGCCGTGACGTCTCTGGCGTGTGACGCTACGGCTACAGGAGAATATTTTCTCCTACTTAGCTGTTACCTCTCTTTACGCTTCTGATACATCTGGCCTTACGCAGCATCAGACGCGTAAGATGAGATACACATCTTATGTCGTGAGACGTTCAAGACTGAAACAATATTTTCTGCAAATGATACGCAGTGGGGCACGTAATTTTGTCAGAGAGTTAAGTCTTGTATCATCTGAGACAGCAGAGCACGATTTTTTATACAACAGCGCGCTTTTAAAACAGCTTTAAGATGCTTTCAAAAGGCCTAGTGCTGTGATATAGAGTTTGTTACTGATAGTGTTGAAACTTTTTCCAAACGTGTCTGAAAAATATTCAGAAATTGAGAGGCAAGGCAGCCGAAACCAGTCAATTTGTTGCAAACACCGCCAATGAGAAATGCCCCTATTGTTGGACAGGACAGTTTGCTGCAGTAACATAGCCTACCAGGTACCATGATTTGACTGCTCTTAATTTCTTCCTTTGGGGTGTCCTCAAAGATGAAGTGTGCAGACGATATGTGTCTACAAATATGCCCATGCGCTCCTATATCATCCAGTGACACTATATTGTCTGTTTATCTGTTTCTCGAGCGGCGATTTCAAATGTCCATTGCAACCGATGGAAAAAGAGTTTGCGCACATGCTGAAGTGTACCATAAGACCACGTTTTGTTGATAAAAGTGTTTATTTTGTACGTAATGTTAATAGCCTTCAAGTAATTTTGAGTAAAATGATTGAATTCTGAAATCCACTTAAAGACAGATCCTAGTACTATCTGCAGCCAAATTTGTCCGAAAGCAAATATTTTACAGAACCTCCTCAATTCCTTTAAGAATTCTTCGAGTGTCTCCGGGCAAATATACGACAGGATCTTTTCGCCAGCACAAAATGGAATACCCTCTCTGCATGACACCTTTTTATAGCAGATGGGAGATATTTCTCTTTCAGTGCGGACAAGTGAGCAATCGAAATCCATCGCGTAGGCTTAAATGGGAAGCTTTGTGATGAAACTACACTCGTTTTTACAAAAACTGTTCCCATACAAATGACAACATACACATATTCAAAGTAGTTTATCTGAGCCTTTCCTGAGTCGCTGGAAGTGTCCCATTTACAAGATCATGACAGACTTCGTATCTTGACCGAATAATTTAGAAGCGAGAGAAGTAACAATTTATTAGCCTCGACCCAACTTCTTGCAGCATATAACGACGGAGTCTGGCATGATTCGCTTAGCGTTTTTTGTAATAAATTTTGCAATGAACTTTCAACGTCAAGCGCTGTATTACCATACTCGTCTATTCAAGAGCTTTTGAAAGCCATTGTAGAAATAGGCCATTCTGTTTTTTTAATGGTACTTGCTCCAACATCTCTTTTGATATAAGAGTTAAGAACATTAATCTCGTAACAAAATGACATGTTGCTCCAAGTACTTTGATTTGCGAGAACCATTTTCAGTAACTTGAACCGTTCATAAAATAAACTCACCCCGTATAGTTTCTAAGAATAACACAAAAACAATTATTTTATTGTCATTTGAGACTATTACATCAGGAAATACATTTTAACGTAATAGACACTAAAACACTTTAGTTTTTTTCGAGTTTCAAAATGTAATTCAATGTGAGTTAAAGATATGCGGTAGCATATTCTAGTAATGTTCATAAAAGGACTATGGCAACAATGAGCGTCTCTCATTAGTCTAGATAAATAACGAATTTAAAGAAATCAATCCATTCTTAAAAATGGGCTCTAAAAACACAAATATCCACTTCAGTCAAAAGACAATGGTCATATTTTCTACCTCATTTTTTTACCGTCATGTTCTCCTTGGAACGTCGTCCTTGAGAAAGTTTAATTGCGTCATACTTCATTTGCTGTTAAAAATAAACATATTTTGCAATGCTCCAGTCCCTCTCACACTACTTTCGTAATCTTAGTTATGGAAACTAAAGCACAGGTCTTGTGACACGCATTGGTAACTATAGCCGAGAAGATATATTTGACGGCATCACATTTAACACAGATCCAAAGCTTCATACCATTTCCGACTTTACAGCTGTTGCCTACGAATTCAAAACGAGTTCCACTCACTTCCTCTTGGTTGTTGGACTTGCAATGGAATACGGCAACGATAAAATTCCGAGTAGTCTCATTTTAGTTCACGAACCATTAGGTAATATTAGTTATCAGTCATATGACCGTTGCGAGAGGCCACGAAATTCACTATCGCTGACGGCTGTCACTAGGTACAAATAACAGACAAGAAAAAATAAAATCTTACTGTCAAAAGTTATCCACTCTCGTTCAGTGTTTACTTTTCGTAACATAGAAGTTTGGAGAAATTGCTTTTTAACTGTTTGGCAGAATTCTGTACCCTTTCATCTTGGATCCAGTGAAATCTGCTTCATTTGGAATTACTAATAATTAATGTTCCTTTGTGAATAGTCGAACTTCCACTCGCGTCTCATTTATCACGGACGCCTGATAGGAGCAAGTGCCCTGTCCACCAACATGACGTGAGTTGCAGCCCCCTCTCATGCTTGGCAGCCATGTTATATCCAGGGACTTTCGCCAACTAGCTGGAGGAAGAGAATCTCGTTATTCTGTTATCTGTGGCGTCGTGGTCGACGATGATGTATAGCCATGCGCTATAACTGTTACCTTCTCTCACGCCACTACAGTTCACCATCACTGTTGTTGAAGCAAAACTCTTAACTTTCCACGATGCCTTATATTTGGAACGCAGTTCGTCCATTCTGTAGAAAATTACACATTTATTAATTATATAAATCAAACTGTACCTTAAGCAACACTCATTTATTTACTATGTGCTAGGGCTTCTCAGTTAGAACTTCTTTTACTAGGGAATCTGCGAATAGTACACTGTGATACATTTTTGAATAGGTCTTTAGGAGAGGAAATGAATTACCGAATAAAAAATACAGGATGCCATTTAAAAAAGTCATACTGCTGTTCATATCTATGTAAAAAACAAAGCTACAACGAAGGCAAGGCAGTCATGCTGATTGATGTCCCTCTGACGGCTAAAAAACATTTGCGTGAAACATTTTGTAATTTGCATCTGGACAAACAGTTATTTAGGGTGGTCAAGATAAATGGGACACCCTGTATATGACTGACTAACGTGACCTTGTACCATTGACTTACATGGCTACTGGGAACGGCTGAAAGCATAGGGAAGCTAAAGGCGTTACATTTCACGACGACGTACAGCTCAACCGTATAGTTTATTGATGACGATTTCATCGTTAGTAAAGTATTCAGGAGGTAAAATAGCTCCCCATCTGGATCTCTGGACGTAGAATACTCAGAAGTATGTTGTCTTCAGAAAAAACTAACGTTGGGATACGAATTAGAGTGAGTATTTTTTTACGTAGATCCGTCTGTAGGGTACGTAGCTTAGAGAACTCGAAAAGATAAATCAACTGGTTGAATTTAGATATAGTGGGAACTGATGAGGTGCGGTGGCACAAAGAACGGCATACGGTCTTCCAAACAAAATCGAACAGAGGTAATGCGGGGGTAGGCGTAACAATGAGTAACAAAACTGGCATGCACGTGAATTATTACGAACATCATAGTAAACACTTTATCACAGTCAAGACCCACCAGAGTAATGCAAGTACACAACGTAACTCATATTAACGTTTAAAAACAATCAAATCGACGTAGATGACGCTGAGACAAGTAATTCAGTGTAAGACACACGGGGCCGCAAATGTCGGGACTTACCCCAAAAACGAATGGCAAACGCTGAACATGTGACGTCAGCAGATAACATACCTCGCCGCACATGCTGCGTTGGAGCCTATCGGTTTATCCTATCTGATCATCCCAACACCAGTCCACTATCCACGTCGGTGTGGCTCTGAGCTTACGTGCGCGACATTAGCGCGTGGGATGCAGGGTTGGATCTTGCGACTGGTAGGCAGCGCTCTTTGCATTTCTTTAGTCAGCTGAGTGTTTACATTATCGTACATTGTATTTACCGGCCTCGAGGTGTTCGCTGGTTAATTGCAAAGTTCAGTACAACAAAAGCCTACCACACTGCGTCACCAGTAAACGATCTACTTGTTGTTTACTAAATAAATTATGTAAAGAAAAAAGAAGGGACAAAAGGAAAGAAACACGTAAGAATCTATATTGCTTGGCTACAGTGAGGACAATAATTTTGTAACTTCTACGTTTACAACAGATCACACTTAAAAAAGGTGACTGGAAACAGGATAGCCCAGCGGAGCGATGCGAAGCGCTGCTTCCTGCCGGCGAGGACTAGCCCAGTCGCTGCCAGCGTGTTCAACATATATCATCAACTTTTCGAGTATTTCCCGATATTTGCAGCTCCATTTGTCTTATATTATATCACTTGTCTCAGCGTCATCTCGCACGGTCTCAGGCGTCTAGTCACGCTCCGCGCGGCTTCCCCCGTCGGAGGTTCGAGTCCTCCCTCGGGCATGGGTGTGTGTGTTGTCCTTAGCGTAAGTTAAAGTTAGATTAAGTAGTGTGTAAGCTTAGGGACCGATGACCTCAGCAGTTTGGTGCCATAAGACCTTACCAAAAATGTTCAATTTTTTTTCAGCGTCATCTACGTCACTTCGGCGGTTTTTAAACGTTAATAAGAATCACTCTGTATACTTGTATGCCTATAACCTCCGCACGTGTTGAATGAATTGAAATAATGTGTGGTAAGATACAATTCAGTTTTAGTTCGTTGAGGGAGATAAAAATTTATGTAAGACCGCGCGCTAGAAATAGGGCAACAGGAAAAGGGAGATAAGGAAAAGCAGTAGGTGAACATGTGAACTGGAGGAAGACATCAAAGCAGGAACTACCAAGAAGAATTTTGAGCACAACACAATTAAATCATTCTAGATGTCGTTCGTATCTTGCCGAATTGAATTTGATCAGCTACAAGAACATAAATGAAAAATCAGAGTAACTGCAATGTTTTATGCTGACAAAGATTCGAAAAAGAACGAGAGTGATCGTGTAGTAAAAACTACTGAACAAAGGAATTAAAGACATCTTCCTAGCTACGTGTAGCGGTCCATCTCACTCTGATGGTGGTTCCGTTAATTCACAGCATGGAAAGAACGCTACAAGTACGAATGTTCAATCGCCAACATAATTCACGAAATGAAATGGAGCATACTCCAAGGAGCACACATCTCTTTCAGTAGTAGTGCAGAAAGAGCTGTGGTCACGAGATTATGGGACAGTACATAGTAACAGGTTGCTAAATGATAAGCTATAAAGTGAGAATATAAATCTCATCGATTTCTTCAAACAGTTTCTCCAATGTGTAATACTTTTTTTTAAGTATTACAGAGAGTTAACTGAGGAGAAAAGTGTTGTGTTGGCAGAACAGCCAACACCGTGTTACTAGTGGAAGCCGAAATGTACGCGTTTTAGCTCACGCAGGCTGGCGTGAGGAGGGAAGGACTATACTGACGTGAGGTTTGGAACATGACAAGGAATTAGAATTCAGAAAGCGGACGTAATTAGTTTGATACTTAACTTTAATCCATTAGTGATGAACGTCGCTCTTGACTGTACATGAATCACAATATTATCTGTTCAGAACACATTCATAGTAACTGAATATGGCGCCTTGCTAGGTCGTAGCAAATGACGTAGCTGAAGGCTATGCTAAACTGTCGTCTCGGCAAATGAGAGCGTATGTAGACAATGAACCATCGCTAGCAAAGTCGGCTGTACAATTGGGGCGAGTGCTAGGACGTCTCTCCAGACTAGACCTGCCGTGTGGCGGCTCTCGGTCTGCAATCACTGATAGTGGCGACACTCGGGTCCGACGTATACTAACGGACCGCGGCCGATTTAAAGGCTACCACCTAGCAAGTGTGGTGTCTGGCGGTGACACCACAAAAAGTATTCTTAACAATATCGAAGAAACACGAAGTACCAAATAATCACACAGTTTATTATCTGCCACGACATTAATGTTCCTATAGAAAGAAGATCCTATTTTCATTGTATTAATTTAGCATTTAAAACAAATTTTCCGTAGCATTCGAGAGTGTTAGGAATATAAACAAATAAATGTTAAAGCTTTAAGCGACGATTTTATGTTTACAATTCAAATAAACGAATCTTTCAGTGCACGATAAAATTTGGTACATAACCCCGCTGACACACCCACCAGATAACGTATCGTCGCCTGATGCTTGAGATATCATTAGCGGCTGTGAAGATGCAGTTAGTATTTTCGAACTTCAAGGAACTCAGGGAACTACATCTGAAAGATGATGTCTGTGCAAATTTCACGCCAGTCGCATAAGCGTGGCGCTAATAGCACCACTACGAAGATGCGAATCAGGTTTGCTTTAAATACGCGCTGTAACCGTCGCGAACGTTAGTTACCTTTCAGACTGGACTTTGTGAGTCGATGTCAGTCAAGAATGCCTTTAAGGCGACAAAGACGCCATTATCAAACCTCTCTGAGTTTGAACGGGGTCGAGTAATAGAGCTGTAAGTTATTGCGAGCAGCTGTGGTCACGAGAATGTGAGGTCGGAAGAAGACTGGGCTCCGGACGGTCACATGGGGCTGTTCGGTGTATGGCTGTGGCGCATCGGACTGCATCTGCACCGGCAATCCGAGCAGCAGCTCGCACCACAGTGACACAACCAACTGTTACAGACTGATTACTTCAAGCAGAACTCCGAGCAAGACGTCCGCTCCACTGTCCCCAAACTACTACCATTTGCGACTTTAGTGGTGTTAAGCGAGAGGACATTGGATGCCAGTGATGGCCGTATGTTGGTTAGAAGGAGGCTAGCTGAGAGCCCTCAAACAGCCTGTCTGTGTGCTAGACACACTGGACCTACAGCTGGAGTTACGGCCTGGAGTGCGATTTCATATGAAAGCAGGAGCTCTCTTGTGGTTATCCCACGCACCCCCACAGTAAAACTGTGCGTCAGTCTGGTGATTCGAACTGTTGTGCTAACCATTGATGAAAAGCATTCCACGGGGTGTTTCGCAACAGGATAACGCTTGGCTACATACTGCTGTTATAGCCCAACATGCTTTATAGAGTGTCGACATGTTGCCTTGGCCTGCTCGATCACGAGATCTGTTTTCGATCGAGCACATGCGGGACATTATCGGACGACACCCTAGCGTCATCCAAAACTAACATTAACCGTTCATATATATTGTCCTACCCAATGCAACAGTCGTAGAACTTCATCTTACGAACTGTCATCCGGCACATGTACAACAGATGGGTGTACGTTTTCATAGGTGTATTAAACACTCTGGTGGTTACGCCGATTATTATAGAACCAGCACTTCACATTTGCAATGGCTTATCTCGCGTTTACATTAACCTGTGATCTTGCACTGTTAATCATTTACATATGTTACTTAGACAAATGTATTCCCAAAATTCCATGACTGGACGTTAATTACTCTTTGGTGTCGTGTTTTTTCCCGTCAGTGTATTTGTACGTACCTGTGCTCGATCGGATCGGGAAGTCTTGAGACCGCGACGTAAAGTACATCCACTTAGGCGGATATATATCTTCAAAAAATGGTTCAAATGGCTCTGAGCACTATGGAACATCTATGGTCATCAGTCCCCTAGAACTTAGGACTATTTAAACCTAACTAACCTAAGGACATCACAGAACACCCAGTCATCACGAGGCAGAGAAAATCCCTGACCCCGCCGGGAATCGAACCCGGGCGCGGGAAGCGAGAACGCTACCACGCGACCACGAGCTGCGGACTATATATCTTCATAAAAGATCAAATCACCATCAAAAAATGGTTCAAATGGCTCTGAACACTATGCGACTTAGCTTCTGAGGTCATCAGTCGCCTAGAACTTAGAACTAATTAAACCTAACTAACCTAAGGACATCACACACATCCATGCCCGAGGCAGGATTCGAACCTGCGACCGTAGCGGCCGCTCGGTTCCAGACTGTAGCGCCTAGAACCGCACGGCCATTCTGGCCGGCAAAACACCATCGCAAGCAGAAAAGAAGAGTTATTAAAAAATTTGTGGGCCGTGCTAGAAGAATCTGTGAACCACAGTATTTGGAGGAAGAGATCGGTCATTTAAGATTTAGGTTAAGAAGAAATGGTTACTCTGACAAAAAGATAAATAGAGCACTACATCCTAAAAGACCAGGAGCTTCTAGTGCGAATGTACCTGTTATAAGAGAAGTTTCCCTTGCATTAGAAAACAAGTCACAGATCGGATCCACTGTGTGCTAAGAAGAGAGAATGTTGACACAGAGTACAAACCGACACGAAATGTTATTGAATATTTGAACACATCAAATGACCTACGCCTGCCGCTTGCCATAGCAATAGTATACAAAAGCCTTTGCATGTGATGTCACGTTTACAAAGGAACCAGTACAAAGAGCACAAACACGCAGCCCAAATAACTTACGAGAATCTGTCGTCTAGGTAACACAGATAAATAGGCAGCAGCGCAGGGAACCATTATCGATTATCCGATACTATAATCTTATTGAGGTCGAATCATTATTATGTCGTGAAGTACAGAAGGGCAATATAAATTCAAAAGGACGAAAATACTTTATCAGAAACAAGGAGGATTGAAATTAGACAAATTGCGGTCCTTACTGCTAAACAAAGCAATCTGCAGCAATTTTTCGCCAGTATAAGCTCCGTAACACACCTCGGCGCTACTCCGCGATATTTAGGCAGCGGTCGGAGGACGTCAGCACGCTGCCGTGTAGAGTCCCCAGACCGTGCAGCGCCACGCAGGAGGGGGTCGATCGCCGGCAGCCACGGCGGGGCTTCCCCACCGCCGGCCGAAATACGAGGACGAAGACTCACACTACGCCAACGGACTCCGAGTCGACAGCAACAGTACACCGAGCGGACGCCTACGGCGCTCGTTCTGGCAACATACACTGGGGTGGCAGAAGTCGTGGGGCACATGTACAGGTGGCGGCAGTATCGTATAAAAGGGTCGTGCGCTGGTGGAGCTGTCATTTGCACTCAGGCGATTCGTGTGAAAAGGTTTCCGACGTGATTATGGACGCACGACGGGAAGTAACAGACACTGAGCGCTGAATGGTAGTCGGAGTTAGACGCACGGGACATTCCATTTCCGAAACCGTTAGGGAATTCGATATTCCCAGATGCACAGAGTCGAGAGCGTGCCGAGAATACCAAATGTCAGGCATTACCTCTCGTCATTGACAACGCAGTGCCAGACGGCCGTCACTTAACGACCGAGTGCAGTTGCATTTTCGTAGAGTTTTCTGTGCTAACAGACAAGCAACACTGAACGAAATAACCACAGAAATCAATGTGGAACGTAAGACGCACGTATCCGTTAGGATACCCACGGATGCCCACGTGAATGTTCCCCACAGTCAGCTTGTCCCCATTCCGCAGTACAGGTGTCAAGGAGCTGTTCCCCCGGAAGACGACGGATTCGTGTTCTCCCATCGGCATGAGGAAGAAGGTATCGGGATTCAGTAGACAATGCAACGCTCTGCCACTGCACCGACGCCCAATGCCGGTGGTCATGTACCCATTTCATTCGTGGTTGCCGACGTCGTGGTGTTAACAATGGCACATATACGGGTCATCGGTTGCGGAGGCCCACCGTTAGCAGTGTTCGGTGCACTGGGTTTCACACACACTTCTACTCTGGCCAGTATTAAAGTCTGATGTTAGTTCCGTCACACTTCTCCGCCTGTCCTGTTTTACTAGTCTTCCCAGCCTACGACGTCCGACATCTGTAATGAGGGGTTGTACCCAACCCCCGATGTCTGGACAAGGTTTCACTTTGGTGGCGTGATGTGTTGAAGACACTCACCACAGCACTCCTGAAACACCCAACAAGTGCAGTTTCCGAAATCCTCGTGCCGAGCCTGCATCCATCACAATCTGTCCTCGGTCAGATTCAGATAGGTAGCGCGCCATCCCCCTTCTAAACACGGACAGAACGCTCACTGATTCTACATGAACGACGTGTGTGTGTCTGACTAGCATTCACTTCTTGCCAGGTGACGCTGCTATCGCCTGGATGGGTTTATAACGATAGTAGGCCCGTGGCCGCAATGTTCTGGCTGATCACTCTATGTTTCATTGGGCTGAGAGGTAAAGAGGTAGGGGCTGTTGGGTAGGTAGGAGGTGAGGTGGATAGGGGGAATACAGACAGTGCAAAAGAGAGAGGGTGAGGACTAGTTTGGTGTGTGGGGAAGATAGTGATTACGAGAGTAAAGGGACAGGGATGGATGGAGAGGGAAAGGAGAGAGTGGCCCTGCTGAAGACTGGGATAGGTGGGAAGAGCTAAGGTTTGCAGCAGGATAAATATTGGGGCAGGTCTCATTGTCTGGGAGAGGGAGTGGGTTGAAGTTACTTCGAGACAGGATATGAAGTGTGTGTAAATGTATGGATAGAGGGATGTGTTAGGCAAGACGTGGCAGCATACCAGAGTTGGTGATCAGAGGGGAAACAATGGGGTTACTGGGATCTAATTGGCATGTTGTATAGGAGATGCGGAGATGTTCGATGTGGGTGAGGAGAGGTGGGAATTCGATAACATAGTAGAGAATTCGTGCGGGGGAACGTAAACGGAAGCGGGAAGCGAGACGGACGTAATCTCTCCTAAGCACCACACGCAAATGACGTTTTCGTCCGTCATATGCCTATTTATCTCCCCAACATAGCAGACTGCTAAGGTGCCTAAGAGCACTGAAGAGCTTGGAAATTGTATGTGCCCTCTTTTAAAGTCCTCTGGACAAATCTGAGAATATTTGGTGTTTATATGCCGCAATTAACGAGAAGTGCGAAGTCTGCGAAGCTGGAACGGCCTTAACTATTTGCCTCCGAGGATTGTTTGCAAAGGCGTGGAGCGGCGCGACTAGCGTGAGTGCGGCTCGGATGGCGGCGTGTCTGGTCGTAAAGCTGCCGGCAGTCGGCCCACGGGGTTACGGCTCCTCGGGGGGCAGAAGCTGTTCGCAGCGGCTGGCGCGCCACTGCCGCAATTTCCGTGAAACACTCTCGCGGCGATACTGGTTTCACGGGTGCGGCTGCTTGTTTCAGATGGACCAACTCGCAAGGTGTTTTATCGGCTCACAAATTTGGTCGATGGTCCCGGCAATTCTTAGAACTGACGTGCGGCGTTGCAGCCTATCAATAAAAGTGGCTAGTAAGGTCAGGGTGAAACTTGCGAGTGCATCGAGACCGCGAGCAAAACAGCGCTGGCACAGACTGGGCAGGAACTCCTGAAGTAACCAGCCGGCTGGAACTTGCTGATAAACATCTGGCGTGCAGTATTTACAGGGTGTTTCAAAAATCACCGGTATATTTGAAACGGCAATAAAAACTAAACGAGCAGCGATAGAAATACACCGTTTGTTGCAATATGCTTGGGACAACAGTACATTTTCAGGCGGACAAACTTTCGAAATTACAGTAGTTACAATTTTCAACAACAGATGGCGCTGCAAGTGATGTGAAAGATATAGAAGACAACGCAGTCTGTGGGTGCGCCATTCTGTACGTCGTCTTTCTGCTGTAAGCGTGTGCTGTTCACAACGTGCAAGTGTGCTGTAGACAACATGGTTTATTCCTTAGAACAGAGGATTTTTCTGGTATTGGAATTCCACCGCCTAGAACACAGTGTTGTTGCAACAAGACGAAGTTTTCAACGGAGGTTTAATGTAACCAAAGGACCGAAAAGCGATACAATAAAGGATCTGTTTGAAAAATTTCAACGGACTGGGAACGTGACGGATGAACGTGCTGGAAAGGTAGGGCGACCGCGTACGGCAACCACAGAGGGCAACGCGCAGCTAGTGCAGCAGGTGATCCAACAGCGGCCTCGGGTTTCCGTTCGCCGTGTTGCAGCTGCGGTCCAAATGACGCCAACGTCCACGTATCGTCTCATGCGCCAGAGTTTACACCTCTATCCATACAAAATTCAAACGCGGCAACCCCTCAGCGCCGCTACCATTGCTGCACGAGAGACATTCGCTAACGATATAGTGCACAGGATTGATGACGGCGATATGCATGTGGGCAGCATTTGGTTTACTGACGAAGCTTATTTCTACCTGGACGGCTTCGTCAATAAACAGAACTGGCGCATATGGGGAACCGAAAAGCCCCATGTTGCAGTCCCATCGTCCCTGCATCCTCAAAAAGTACTGGTCTGGGCCGCCATTTCTTCCAAAGGAATCATTGGCCCATTTTTCAGATCCGAAACGATTACTGCATCACGCTATCTGGACATTCTTCGTGAATTTGTGGCGGTACAAACTGCCTTAGACGACACTGCGAACACCTCGTGGTTTATGCAAGATGGTGCCCGGCCACATCGCACGGCCGACGTCTTTAATTTCCTGAATGAATATTTCGATGATCGTGTGATTGCTTTGGGCTATCCGAAACATACAGGAGGCGGCGTGGATTGGCCTCCCTATTCGCCAGACATGAACCCCTGTGACTTCTTTCTGTGGGGACACTTGAAAGACCAGGTGTACCGCCAGAATCCAGAAACAATTGAACAGCTGAAGCAGTACATCTCATCTGCATGTGAAGCCATTCCGCCAGACACGTTGTCAAAGGTTTCGGGTAATTTCATTCACAGACTACGCCATATTATTGCTACGCATGGTGGATATGTGGAAAATATCGTACTATAGAGTTTCCCAGACCGCAGTGCCATCTGTTGTTGAAAATTGTAACTACTGTAACTTCGAACGTTTGTCTGCCTGAAAATGTACTGTTGTCCCAAGCATATTGCAACAAACGGTGTATTTCTATCGCTGCTCGTTTAGTTTGTATTGCCGTTTCAAATATACCGGTCATTTTTGAAACACCCTGTAGGTAAACTATTCGAGACCCACCACATTATCGCGATACGGGGATTGGAGCGCCGCTCTTCACGAATATGATCTGACGACTGCAACCCCCAGATGTATTAAACGAAAACGACAAAAAAATCGTGTCGCTACTGATATTGTAGTTGCTATTCGAGCGTAACCCGTAGAGCGCTAAACTGCGAGATATGGTAGTGACGCAGGTGCGAATCTAACACGTTCTCCATATTAACGATCATTGGTCTGAGAACCAGATATTTTGTTATTTTGTTACACTTGATAGACTAATAGCATGCTCGTTCTCCATCTTCACCTCAGAAAGGTAGCACATCAACATCTAAAAGTGAAAATAAATAGGTATATTGAGCACACAACATTCTTACTGTTGTTCTCGCTTCCCACGCCCGGGTTCCCGGGTTCGATTCCCGGCGGGGTCAGGGATTTTCTCTGCCTCGTGATGGCTGGGTGTTGTGTTCTGTCCTTAGGTTAGTTAGGTTTAAGTAGTTCTAAGTTCTAGGGGACTGATGACCATAGATGTTAAGTCCCATAGTGCTCAGAGCCATTTGAACCATTCTTACTGTTGTGTACGACTTCGTACACATCAGTAAGGAGAGTTGGGCTACAGAGTGGTGTGGCAACTGGCTGGACAGGAGCATAAATGATTAGCGAACAAGTTAACGCATCAAACAGAAGATTTACATAACTTTTATTCCTCCAAGCATGCGAAGGCTTATTACAAGTAATGCTGTAAGAATTAGAGTCCAGCTCGTGTGATAGTAACTAGGATGACGCTCGCTGTACTAAGGACGAACTACGGTGTCAAAGCGATGAGGCAATCTGGCTGCCACTGGTTATCCTACATCATGGCGGCAGAGGGCGTTCGTGGAAGACAGCCGCTGGAGCTGTGGCGAACGATTGGCTCCACCAGATCCCCGCGATTGCTACTGGCTCTAAACAAAATTTGCAGTTACGTTACCAACCTCACGATGCCTATTGGGTAGTGTCGATACGACATACTACACTTAGTCCTAAATTAACGTTAATTTATTCTTTCATAATTTACTGAGGACTTCTGTCGAAATGATGTAGAACGAATGTCTTTACTGGCTATGTATACATGATTTGTTTGTACAGACTCATTAGGAGCCTTTATAGAACCTTAAGTAGTATAGGTACTTGAATTTAGTGTCGAAAACTAATATGTTAATTTTTATTTCTCATGTTCCGAGCGAAATATTGTTAAATTTAAAAATGAAAGAAAATATCTTGACCCAAATTTGCCACCAGTTTTGCTCAAATTAAAAATTCTAGGGTCTTGGGAGGGCGTCTTAGCTCACGGTGTTGCACAGCCTGATGCTGTAAGTGTGCGACGGTACTTGTGGGTGCAGGTCCCTGTTGAGGGTGTGTCTTCTGCCCCTTACGACGTCTGACACTAGAACCCCCTGCCGAATTCTAGCTGAACGACATTCCGACAATCTGGCTGTACTTCCCGATGGAGGCCGGGCTGCCAAGTCGCTGCTTGTGCCGGTTTGTGGGGCTGTGGGTGGGACGCCCGTGTGCGCGATGCAGCCTCTGTAACTAGCTGCGTCGTGGGCGCCGCAATTGCAACACAGTTTTCTTTGGCTGTGGGCATTCCTGATTTTCGTGGCCACCGCTACACTTCACCCATTTCAAGGTTGGTGCAATGCCGGCCTGCACGTCAGAGCACCTGAAGCATTACAGTGGTCCTCTGGGTGCTCGTAACCTCTCAAAGCCAACGGTGAGTGTACAGAGACGCGTCACGAGGATTTTTTGTAGTCTTCAGTATAAGTAAGAATTAGCACTCTCAGTGGAGTTTGATTCTGTGAACCTGGAATCCTGTGACAGTCGACAACTGATGCGGCGAAGCCCATATCTTTAAGTGCTTCTTTCACCTCTACATGAGGCACTGCTTATGGAATGCCCCATATAACTGCTTCACTTTCGTGACAGAAACGTGTGGCGTGAGATGCCACTGGTTTCAGCCATGTTCATCACTATCATCTAGTCGCCGGTAGTAGTACAGAATAGATCCAGTTGACACCACCTTCTTGTTTGGCAAGGAAAGGATGTTGAAGGTTCTGCTTTAGTCAGTCACACATGGTCTTGTAGTTTTCAGAATGCTGGAGGACTATAGACGGTATCCTCTGATTGTGCTGATTTTGCTGTTGGTGCTGCTGTTGTGTTTGTTGTTGGTGGTGCCTTTGCTGCTGCTACTATTGTTGTTGTTACTGTTGTTGTTGTTGCTGCTGCTGCTGCTGTAGCGCTGCTACGTCGATCGCTGGACAACAGGTGCCTTCTTGTAAGGTGATGAAGGTATTTTTCGTCTTTGATGACGGTGTCTGCACAATTATTCTCGGGTTTGCCTGCTTATTCCGCGGTGCTTGCTGCTGAAGTCCGAAGTGCCTCGCTGGCGGCAAATGCGTCACTCCGTTTGCGTCTGGAGTTCGTGGCACAGACCTCTAATTCCACGGTTTCTTCGGCTGAATCCATGCTGCAATCGTTCTCGAAGTCCACATTAGTGTACCGAGTGCCATATTCGATGTGCCTTCTGCCGTTGCCAAGTTCACCTTCGGTGGAGCAGCCGATGAGGCCGAAGACGGTGCAAGTCACATTGGACGGCGATGGGCCTCGCACGTAAACAACACGTCCGTAGGCTGTTCCATGGCGTGCTCTCGACTAGTTGCTGCAATCGTAGATCTGCTGAGCTAAGACCTGTGTAGAGAACTTATGGATGAATACCGGGAAGAACGTGACGGGGCTGGCCGAAGTGGCCGTGCGGTTCTAGGCGCTACAGTCTGGAGCCGCGTGACCGCTACGGTCGCAGGTTCGAATCCTGCCTCGGGCATGGATGTGTGTGATGTCCTTAGGTTAGTTAGGTTTAAGTAGTTCTAAGCTCTAGGGGACTGATGACCACAGCAGTTAAGTCCCATAGTGCTCAGAGCCATTTGAGCCATTTTGAACGCCACGGGTGGCAGCAAAGCTGCCCCGCTGGCAGCGCCCCCTGTGGCGAGCGCTGCAGACTGGAAGGAAAACGGTCGTGTCTGTTTATCTATACTTTGGACTGTTATTACTCGGCAAAGCGAAATGGTAATCTCCCCACGGTGGCGGCACGCCAAAGGAGCAGGGACGGGTACGCAATACTGGTGTACGCTCCAGTATTCTCACAAGTGGCACAGTGTCGTACTCCGCGTTTACACAAGAGACAGTATGCCGAAGACGAAAATCTTATTTCAAAATACGAATGCGACGTTCGCTGTGTGTTCACATGTTGGGCCTCTATGTATTCTCCTAATCTGATCACAAATATCGGTTTCCGAGTGTCACTTGTGTAACACAAATGGGCTGTGTAAATGGGCTGTTACGATTTAGTCAACTCTGTTACGTGAGACTATCAGTTTATTTTATTTAAAAGAGAGGAGGTTCTTCAAGAAGAGATGTTTAAAAATCTTATCCGCTAGAGGCTGTTTTATTACTCACGCTAGATCACGTGCATTGTGGAAAATAATTACGAAGGGATCACTGGTCTGACATACTTCTAATCAAACATTTTAGACACTTACTGTGTCTAAAAATATACCAAAGGGTAAAGACACTGCGATCAATCAACAAAAATAATTTGCGTGATGTTCTAGACTCAAGAGTCTACAGATTAACACCAACAGTGCTCTTCTGAGTAGTGGTGTAGCGTAGAGATATAAAACATATAGATAACAAGAAAGAGGTTGTGAATTGGAACCTCTTTACGTGCGCTGAAACTTTTAAATCTTTATCAGATTCACTGTATTCATCATTTAATTAATAGTATTTATTTTATTCCTAACCCTTTGTCGCGTCATTTACTCACCGTATTAATACTTTTATTTGCTCACCACCTTACATAGCGTTGAAAACGCCTATCCCACCCTCCGTTTGTAAGTTACCGAATGTTTTGTCACCAGCAAATGATTTCGGATGAGAGTATTTGCCAGTAAGAAAAAGTGGGTATAACAATTTACAAGTCAGCCTTCTACGAAGGATAATACGGTTGTCGCAAATTAGTTTTGTTTTGTTAATTTAGGAAATATTTCAGCAATTGTAAACCTTGTTTCGTCAAAGAAAGATAAAATGCGATTCTCCTCAAACAAATAAAGAAAAGAATTCGCGGTCCACTTCTGAGTGATAGTCCGACGGTTTTGTGTTTGAGTCGTATATTATAAGTGAACACTTACTGATAAATCCATGTCACCGCCTGCATGTATAACAATTAAACGCTCACCAGCAATTTCATTCGGTAATACTTCTCTCACAGCGTCATTCTGCCACCAATTACTTACGGTTTAATGTTGTAATTCCACGTTTCATCTAAGTAAACCATGGCCAACTCTGATACCCATGGTTCATTCTTCCGTAAAAACCTAATCTAATATGTCCTTTTTGCAACTATATTCTCCAGTTCGCACGTAACACGTTTCTTTTAGATCCTTCTAAAGCTAAATCCCATAAGCACAACAAATTTTCTAAGAGATTCCTAGCTAGACCTGAAGTCCATTTCAAAGCTGTAGTTTTCCCAGAGTTGACATTTCTTTAAACTGTTCGTAGCAGCTTAGAAATTGGCGCCTAATAATACATGTATCCATATTGTCACTGCAATAATTTATGTGAGCACCTGCTTCTCCTTCTTGAGTTCCACTCTGCTCGGCTTCACGTCCCTCATCCTGTAAATTGCAAGCCACCCTCTTGCTCAACTTTAACATTTTGGGCGCACGTTCCGCCCCTTCTCCACCGGCACTATAAATCCCTTCTCTTTCCCGTCGTCAACAAATTTAGTCACGTTTACCGGAAGCCGTCGCGCCAGCCAGAGAAGACATTTTCCGCACTCACTTCCCACGGTTGCACTGCGACACAGTGGCGCACGCTACTTTAATCGGAGAGTGGCTGTACGTAGTCACGTGACCATGTTAGTTCCTGCTATTGCCGCGTTACCAATTCACTTTGCCGGGTAATACATGAGATCGGTAGAGTCCGCGTGGAGAGCGGGCGAGAAAGTCGGCTACTCACGGTACATGACTGTAAGAAGGGCAGTAAGAAAGCAGGCGTTAGCCATACTATACTATATTCCCAATCCCATCTTCCGATGTTGTCGAGTTCAGCCATAGCCCTATCTCTAATAATCACGCTGTCATCAAAATATTGGGCCTAAACAACCTTTATTTGTTAGTCCCATCAGCGATTGATACCTGACCATCTACATTAGGTGCCTGGCAGAGGGTTCATAGAACCACCTTCACAATAATTCTCTATTATTTCACTCTTGAACTGGCCGAGGAAGAAACGAACACTTGTATCTCTCCGCGCGAGTTCTGGTTTCCCTTATTTTGTTATTATGATCGTTTTCCCTACGTAGGTCGGCATCAACAGGATATTTTCGCATTCGGAGGAGACAAATGGTGATTGAAATTTCTTGAGAATATTCCGCCGCAACGTAAAACGCCTTTATTTTAATGGTGTCCATCCCAAATCCTGTATCATGTCCGTGATACTATCTCCCTGCTATGGTAAGGATCCCAGACCACGCACTAGTAATCCAAAAGAGGACGGACAAGCGTAGTGTAGGCAGTCTCTTTAGTAGATATGTTATATTTTCTAACAAGGGAACCTCCCCATCGCACCCCTCTCAGATTTAGTTATAAATTGACACAGTGGATAGGCCTTGAAAAACTGAACGCAGATCAATCGAGAAAACAGGAAGAAGTTGTGTGGAACTATGAAAAAATAAGCAAATTATACAAACTGAGTAGTCCAAGTGTAAGATATGCAACATCAAGGACCGTGTAAGCTGAGGAGCGCCGTGGTCCCGTGGTTAGAGTGAGTAACTGCGCAACGAGAGGTCCTTGGTTCGAGTCCTCCCTCGAGTAAAAATTTTACTTACTTTATTTTCGCAAAGTTACGATCTGACCGTTCATTCATTGACGTCTCTGTTCACTGTAATAAGTTTAGTGTCTGTGTTTTGCGATCGCACCGCAAAACCGTGCGATTAGTATACGAAAGGACGTGCCTCTCCAATAGGAACCGAAAACATTTGATCGCAAATTCATAAGTCAACCGATTCCTCCACAGGAAAACACGTCTGAAATATTCTATACGACACTGGTGACGGCATGTGCTTCACATTACAGGAATATGTTGTCGACCCACCTAACTTGCACACTTGGCGAATGGGTAAAAAGTTTCTTCTACCTTGCCCGATTTAGGTTTTCTTGTGGATGTGATAATCACTCCTAAAAAAGTGATGAAAACATAAGAGTTTGTCACATAAACGGCAACAAATGAATGCAAGTTTCACAGTCGCACAGTTTTCCCTGTGCTCTGTCAAAACATACGTTTTTAACGTTTTCAAGTTTTTCCGTGTGTAGACCGTCAAATCCTGCATGTGTCCAAGCAAATCTGAACATGTCCTGGAATTTTGGAGAGCGAAGTTGATCATGTCTGAGTGCATGAACTTTGATAATTGTCTGAAAATAAAAAATTAATACTTTTCACTCGAAGGAGGATTGAACCAGGGACCTTCCGTTCCTTAGCTACTCGCGGTAACCACGAGACCACGGTGCTCATCAGTGTACACGTACTTTGATGTGGCTTATCTTGGACACGGACTACTCAGTTTGTATATTTTGCTTATTTTTTTTCATAGTTCCATACAACTTCTTCCTGTTTTCTCGATTGATCTGTGTTCAGTTTTTCATGGCCTATCCCTGTGCCAACATATAACTAAATCTGAGGGGGGTGCGATGGGGAGGTTCCCTTGTAAGTGTTCTGCCAATAAAACGCAGTCTTTGGTTTGCCTTCCCCATAACATTTTCTATGTGTTCTTTCCAATTTAAATTGTTCGTAATTGTAATTACTAGGTATTTAGTTGAATTTACAGCCTCTAGTTTTGATTGATTTATTGTGTATCCCTAGTTTAACGGATTCCTTTTAGAACTCGTGTCGAGGACCTCACACTTTCCATTACTTAGGGTCAACTGCTAATTTTCGCTCCGTTCTGATATCTTTTCTAAATTTGTTATGACCTTCTGATGAGTTTATTTGGCGATAAACGACAGCATCGTCTGCAAACAACCTAAGTCGGTGGCTCAGATAGTCTCCTAAATCGTTCATATAGATAAGGAACAGCACAGGGCCTGTAACACTACCTTTCGGAACGCCAGAAATCACTTCTGCTTTACTCGATCACTTTTCGTCAGGTACTAAGAACTGTGACCCCTCTGACAGGAAATCACGAATCCAGTCACATAACCGAGTTGGTGTTTCATAAACACGCAATTTCACTACAAGCCGCTTGTATGGTACAGTGTCAAAAGCCTTTTGGAAGTCTGGAAATACGGAGTCAATTTGAAATGCCTTGTCAATAACACTCAACAATTCGTGTGTGTAAAGAGCTAGTTGTCTTTCACAAGGACGATGTTTTCTAAATCTGTGTGTCAACAGACCGTTCTCTTCGAGGTAATTCATAATGTTCGAACACAATATATGATCCAAAATCCTGTTGCATATCGACCATAACTGTGATCAAATGTTAAGTAATTCGTGCATGTAGATAAAAAGTACTTTTGACGGTTGAGTGAAGAGTCTACGATGCCACGGATAAACTTAACATATTCTTTCAAATATTTGAAACAATGTAAGGCTTAGAAAACACAATTGGTCTATCTCTCTCTTTTCACGCACATTGTTTTGTAAATTACAGACCGAAGCGAGCAGATATACACTCCTGGAAATGGAAAAAAGAACACATTGACACCGGTGTGTCAGACCCACCATACTTGCTCCGGACACTGCGAGAGGGCTGTACAAGCAATGATCACACGCACGGCACAGCGGACACACCAGGAACCGCGGTGTTGGCCGTCGAATGGCGCTAGCTGCGCAGCATTTGTGCACCGCCGCCGTCAGTGTCAGCCAGTTTGCCGTGGCATACGGAGCTCCATCGCAGTCTTTAACACTGGTAGCATGCCGCGACAGCGTGGACGTGAACCGTATGTGCAGTTGACGGACTTTGAGCGAGGGCGTATAGTGGGCATGCGGGAGGCCGGGTGGACGTACCGCCGAATTGCTCAACACGTGGGGCGTGAGGTCTCCACAGTACATCGATGTTGTCGCCAGTGGTCGGCGGAAGGTGCACGTGCCCGTCGACCTGGGACCGGACCGCAGCGACGCACGGATGCACGCCAAGACCGTAGGATCCTACGCAGTGCCGTAGGGGACCGCACCGCCACTTCCCAGCAAATTAGGGACACTGTTGCTCCTGGGGTATCGGCGAGGACCATTCGCAACCGTCTCCATGAAGCTGGGCTACGGTCCCGCACACCGTTAGGCCGTCTTCCGCTCACGCCCCAACATCGTGCAGCCCGCCTCCAGTGGTGTCGCGACAGGCGTGAATGGAGGGACGAATGGAGACGTGTCGTCTTCAGCGATGAGAGTCGCTTCTGCCTTGGTGCCAATGATGGTCGTATGCGTGTTTGGCGCCGTGCAGGTGAGCGCCACAATCAGGACTGCATACGACCGAGGCACACAGGGCCAACACCCGGCATCATGGTGTGGGGAGCGATCTCCTACACTGGCCGTACACCACTGGTGATCGTCGAGGGGACACTGAATAGTGCACGGTACATCCAAACCGTCATCGAACCCATCGTTCTACCATTCCTAGACCGGCAAGGGAACTTGCTGTTCCAACAGGACAATGCACGTCCGCATGTATCCCGTGCCACCCAACGTGCTCTAGAAGGTGTGAGTCAACTACCCTGGCCAGCAAGATCTCCGGATCTGTCCCCCATTGAGCATGTTTGGGACTGGATGAAGCGTCGTCTCACGCGGTCTGCACGTCCAGCACGAACGCTGGTCCAACTGAGGCGCCAGGTGGAAATGGCATGGCAAGCCGTTCCACAGGACTACATCCAGCATCTCTACGATCGTCTCCATGGGAGAATAGCAGCCTGCATTGCTGCGAAAGGTGGATATACACTGTACTAGTGCCGACATTGTACATGCTCTGTTGCCTGTCTCTATGTGCCTGTGGTTCTGTCAGTGTGATCATGTGATGTATCTGACCCCAGGAATGTGTCAATAAAGTTTCCCCTTCCTGGGACAATGAATTCACGGTGTTCTTATTTCAATTTCCAGGAGTGTACTTCGGTAAGGCATTCAACACTATGCCACGTTGTCGATGTACTTTTAAACAAGATCTCCAGTATAGATATTCACTTTGGAGAGCAGGGTGACCTGGTTACAAATTTCCTGGCAAATTAAAACAGTGTGCCGCTCTGGAACTTGAACATGGTACCTTTGCCTGCCATGGGCAAGTGCTCAGCAGGTTGACCTATTCAGTACGACTCTTCAACCGCCCTCGGGGCTTTACGTCCGCCATTACTCTCTCTCTTGCTGTAAAGACTCCAGAGAAGTTCTCTTGCAATCTTTCTTCCAGGGATGCTAGTCCCTCATGGTGTGCATGGAGCCTCTGTGGAGTTTGTAAGACAGGAGCCAACGTACTGACAGATGCAAAGTTGTGAGACAGGTCGTATCTTCGCGCAAAAAAAGGCCGGTCTGGCAGGCAGTCTTAACCTTTCAGGAATAACCAATATCTAGTCATATATCATACGCGTTATTTTCTCAAATGTGCGAGAAGTGAAACTGATCTATTGTGCTACTGCTAAAGTCAATAGAATTTCTGAAACTAAATTTCCTTTGTGTCTGAAACAGAAAGCTAACAGTTGTTCGCCAGCATTTGTTTTATTTGTGGTAGTCAGACAGGAACTTCTGATGCGAAAATCGATACAAAACGCAGGGTTACTGAGCGAACAATGGAGCGGCGTATGTTGGGGATTACTTCAAGAGATAGAAAAACAATCAAAGCAATCAGGAACAAGCTGATGTGGTAGACGTCAGTACAACTGTAATGAAAATTAAATGGATGTGGGCGGGAACTATGAACATGAAGAAAGATGGGATACGGAACAAAGAAGCCATTTTCTGGGTACTAAGAGATAAGAGAAGGCCCAGTAAATTGGGCAGATGACATTAGAAAACACTCGAGAGCGACATTGTGCTTGTAGCGGAAGATCGTATTTCATGAAAAAGTCCAGAGGAAACTATTATTCACCGCTATATGTCAAAGAGCTGAAGAAGAAGATGACGAAGATGATGATGATGATTCGTACTGATGTACGAGGACAGTCATTTCTGTCTCACCTCATACAAAAATGTGATAACACAGGGAAGAATTAAGTTTCACACGATGTACTTCTCGCTATAGACTGTAGTCCCTATTTTGTGGATACATGAGGTTAGACAAAAAATAGAAAACAACAGACTGCTGGCATTAATAAAAACCCGTGTCTCGTGAAGTAGTAAGGTGCCACTGTTTTTCGATCACGAACTTATCCTTAGGCTGTCACAAGCTGCTACGTGGACTCGGGCAGTCGACGAGCGTCTTAGAAAATACATATTCTTGAGCTGGACTGGAAGTCTCCTGCACAGCCTCACGGAAAACGTTCGTTTTAGTAGGGGGAGGAAAGAATTCAGACGTGCGTCGACTCAAATGTGTCAACCGCTGGACAACGATCTGCCGTTCTCCACTGTCTGCACGTTGGATGTCAATAATTAAAATGTTCTGGGGTTTACATATCTTCAGGATGTCAAGTTTCACTGATAAAAATAGTTGAAACTGCACAACACAATGATGGGATAGTGGTGTTATCTGTTAGTGGATAATGCCCGTTACTTACAAGCCGATCTGTAATACTACAGTATCTGAGGGAGCGGCACAGATGTCATCCCTTACGACGGTACAGTATGCAATGTGAAAATGTCACCGTGTAACCTAAACCTTCATATAAAGTTAACCTATAACAAAGCAAACAACTACACAGTATATAAGTAAACTGATATCAAAAATGTCTCCAAAAAAGTGTTCTGCATGACGCAATTACTGGTGTCAGTTGATTCCATCAGAGTGGCCAAAGCTGAAACGTGGGGCATTGAAGCAACTAAATAGGCCAGTATAACAAGGAGAAACAAAGAAAGGGAGACAGAAGACGAAAAACGTGTGCACCAAGAAGATTATGCAGCTAGAATGTATTAGGAACAACAGAGGTATTCTATAGGTCAAATATAACTCTGAATTGAATTTCCTGAGAATTAATTTTCTCGACATGTTTCTTTTATGCACAAAAACTTTATTAACGTGTTGTTAATCCGTACTAAAGTTTCAGGCAACTGAGTAAGATGATTAGTCACTGCACGGTTTCCAAGTATTGACCGGCAAACAGAACATGTAATTTACAGATGTTCACAAAAAATTGTAATCAAGTCCATATGAGGACTGATACGATTAACTGGATACTGTATCAAAATGTTCACCAAGAAGAATTCCTATTGTCACCATTTTCATCCCACTGAGAACTAAAGGTTTTTAGCTACAGTCACGTAAGCTTTATGAAAATTGTTAGTATTTTTCCAGGCATTCACAGACAAGTTAGCTTAAGGGCATCCGAGAAAATTGTGCTGCAGTGGTAAATTCATCTCCAAAAAAGGACTACAGTGACAGTTTCGAAATATTTTTAAAACGATTCCAGCAGTGATTTTGTGGACAAAATCCACGCCTTTTATTTTCCATAGGCACAGTCATAATGGAAGTGAGACGTACTGTGTACGGTAGTTTCTGTTTCGAGCGATGTTTCGCCGATAGTGTAAACGAACAGTAGCGGTCATTTTTCCCTATTTGTGCGCAACGTTGAACATTTATTTCTGTTCAAGTCAACGCCAGTCTCTGCAGCAATCGATCCTGCATTTCGCTACAGCCCGTCTGACGTATTTATTTTCGGTGTCGGTCTACTATAGCTACACGATACCGTCCATTAATTTTCAGTCGCTGTAAGCTGTGCCGTCACGTCGCCGGGCTTTTAGAGAATTGTCGTGCGCAGAGTTGCAGCGTCGCGCAAACCAAATAACGCTAGGTAAAGAGTAGCGAGGTGCTCGCAGCCAGCTGCGAGTCGAAGCGGCCGGCAGTGGTGTATATATTCAGCGGTCACTCCATTGATAAAGCGCGCCCGAGAAGAATGGCCGGCAGAAACAGACGGCACAAAGCAATCAAAAGTTTGCGCGCCGATAGGGCGGCGACAAAGCGGGCCGTGCACCTAATCGCCAGCTGCCAGCGCGCCGTCACGCCGCCGACTTTCCCGCCGCCGCCGCCGCCGCCGCCGCCGCCGCCGCTGCTACTGCCCCAATATGTACGTGCGCGCCATTCTCGCCTTCCTTACTCGACCGCTGCTGCATTCCGTATTTTTGTCACGGTTTCGCGCTTTTTTCTCTTCGTGAAAGGTCCGTAAAGAGAAGAGTCGTGCACACCGATATTTGACCTCGACACAGGTCTACAGTAGAGCTGTGACGATTGCCTTCAACACACCAAAACTGTCATTCGGTAGTTTTGGTACACTACATACGTGACGTAATACACTTTAGGATTACCCCTAGTATTAGTAAGGAAAGAAATACAAGTGAATTTGTAAGAGAGAAGATGGGAGCCGACAACTTCCCCTTGTTTTTCTTGTTCGCTTGTTGTTTATTTTGTACATACACTAATCAGCCATAACATTATGACCACAGACCTACTATCGATATAAACCCGCCGAGGTAATAGCAGCCTCACACAGCGATGAATGACTGCTAGTCAGACACACGCACGGTGCGTGTAGTATCGGTGAGCGTGCTGTCCGTGTGTAGAATGGGGAAGGAGCGCGATCGATCTGAGTTTGACCGAGGGTAGATTGTGAAGGCCAGGAGGCTTTGTAAGAGGATTTCGGAAACTGCACGACTTGTCGGATGTTCGAGGAGTGCTGTGATGATTGTCTTCAACCCGTGGCGAAACCGAGGTAAAACCACGTCCAAAAATCGTGGGGTTGCGCTGCCACCCCTCATTACAGATGCCTCATTACAGATGTCGGACGTCGTAGGCTGGGCAGACTGGTAAAACAGAACAGGCGGAGAACAGTGGCGTAATTAACATTAGACTTTAATGCTGGGCAGAGTAGAAGTGTGTGCGAACACGCAGTGCACCGAACAATCCTAACGATGAACCTCCGCGGCCGACGACCCATTTGTCAATGTTAATATCATGACGGACTCGTCATCATCGGCACTGGACGTTGACGCAGTGGCAGAGCATTGCACAGTCTGATGAATCACGGTAACTTCCTCCTCGTGCAGACGGGAGGGCGTGAATCTGTCGTCTTCCAGGGGAACAGCTTCTTGACAAGCTGGCGGCGGCTCCATTGTGGTCTGGGGAACATTCACGTCGACAGCCGTGGGTCCAGTGGAGCTCGTGCGAGGCACCACGGCGGCCAAGGAGTATCGTACAATGGTTGCAGAACACGTCCACCCCTTCAAGGCTATCATGTTTCCCTACAGCAGTGGCATTTTTCTACAAGATAATGCTCCATGTCACGAGGATAGGAGTGTGATGGAGTGGTTCGAGGAACACAGTGGCGAGTTACAGTTGAATGTGCTGCCCCCCCCCCCCCCCCAACTCGCCAAATCCGAACGCGATCGAACACATCTGTGATGTGACTGAACGTGGCATCAGAGCTCATCGCCCCTTCCCGGAGTTAACGGGAATTAGGTGGTTTGTGTGTGTAGATGCGTGCCACCTCCTTTCAGTGACCTATCAAGGCTTCATTGCTTAAATGCCACGACGTGTCGCCGGTGTTATGCGTACCAAAGGTGGGCATACCGGCTATTAGGTAGGAGGTCACAATGTTCTGGCTGATCAGTTTACGATAGAACCTCGCTAATCCAACCTCGAATGGTCCGACTTCCCACTTAGTCCCACCATCCCATTTCCGGAGTTCAATATATTTTTTAATTTTTTTTTACGCACGCTGGACCCTGCTACAGTCAGATCTGCTCTTGTCCATGACTCGTCGTCTGTCATACGGATCAGTAGGCAGTTGATCGTTGCTAAGTGCAATAGTTCGATTAGTTTTGATGTGAAATAACTTGTTTCTAATTCGATCAATAACTGTTACAGCGCTCGCGTTTGTTCAAAAATGGTTCGAATGGCTCTGAGCACTATGGGACTTAACATCTGTGGTCATCAGTCGCCTAGAACTTAGAACTACCTGTAATAGGTATAAAACATGGCAAAGATAGAATTATCATTGCTCTCTGTAGTAACAGTAATAGCAGTCACAAGATAATGCATTGTTCTGTTACAGATCAATAAAAGTGCTCTTAGTGTGACCGAGCGGTTCTAGGCGCTTCAGTCTGGAACCGCGCGACTGCTACGGTCGCAGGTTCGAATCCTGCCTCGGGCATGGATGTGTGTGATGTCCTTAGGTTAGTTACGTTTAAGTAGTTCTAAGTTCTAGGGGACTGATGACCTCAGATGTTAAGTCCCATAGTGCTCAGAGCCATTTGAACCAAAAGTGCTCTTCTGATAATCCGACCTTCTTTGCGTTCCAACCAAGCACCTGACCCCACAGGAGACGGGTAAGCGAGGATCTACCGTACGCATTTTTTCTAAAAGCATCCTGTATTTTTTATTCGGAGGTACATTTCCTCTCCCGTAGACCTGTTCGAAAACTTATCAGTGTACCATTCACGTAAACATGATGTTTTTAAGAACATAGCAAAGAACTGACTCTGACTCTCCTGTAATAGCAATCAGTGCACGTGTCCGTGGTAACTTAGCTCTTCCACTTGCTGGAGTTGACGGTAAACAAATGGAAAGACACGGAAAATGCACACGTTCATTACCTCTCTCTTAAAATGCATTCTCCATAGATGACACTGAGCGAAGTGGCGCTGTGGTTAGCACACTGAACTCGCATTCGGGAGGACGACTGTTCTAACCCACGTCCGACCATCGTGATTTAGGTTTTTCGTGATTTCCCTAAATATCTTTAGGCAAATGCCGGAATGGTTCCTTTGAAAGGGCACGGCCGATTTGCTTCTCCATCCTTACCTAATCCAACGGGACCAATGACCCCTCCTCCATCTTTTTTCTTCGTTGGTGTACATTGTACTTACACAAATCATCAACTGAACACGGTCGACCAAATGAGTGGTTACGTTTCCCTTGTGTTTCCGTTTGTTTACTGCCGACTCCAGTAAGTAGACGAGTTATCTCACCATGGCTACATGCAACATGATCTGCAATCTGGGGAAAATAAAAGTATCCCGGAGCAAAGAGTTCCAGTGTAAAAAGCAACACAGCAGACGAAAGAAAAACCTGACTACAGCAGATGTTCAAAGTGACCACCATAGGCGTGAAGATTGTGTAAATGTGCTCCAGGGTTCGGGCGGCTGTATAGGCAATTGCTCCATCCTGTTAGAAGTAACTGTAGGTCTTTTCCTCCTCCATTAATGCTACCACAAATGGTATCCACTCGTCCGGGTCACTTTTATTTGCTCCAACCTGTACTACAGAAAAGTCAGAGCCAGTTTTGTATTGCGTTTTTAATAAGTTCATGTTTACATGAATGGTACACTGTGATAAATTTTTGAGTAGGGCTCGACGAAATGAAGTGGACAGCCGAATAAAAAATATAGGTTGCTATTTAAAAAAGGCTTACTTCCCCGCAGCCTTACAACAGGTGATCGTTTTGGTTATTGAATACAATAAACAACACTCATATATCAGCTCCACTCTGTAAGCAATTTCTGCAAACCATGAACAGTTACTGTAGACACATACGATATTAACAAGCGGTGTCTGTTTCTTCGTAACAGTAACTAAACTACAATAACAACGCGCATTGTCGAATTTACTCCCCCGAAACCCGGAAATAACATAAAGCAGATATAAATTTAATTTATAGTATCATTCTATACATTTTGAAAATAAAACATTATTATTATTATTATTATTATTACTAACTAACCTAACAGATCGCTATCATTTTCCTTTATCTCTAAGTGACATTCTATGTACGTCTTTTTAGAAACGTTTATTCAACAAAGAAAATGGCAGTTACAGAGCTTTATAAACGGTTGCGATTATCAAATAACTATCTCCAAAGCAAATTAATGCCGCGGCAGAATATTATCGAATTATTGAATTCTCCAATACACGCGGCGTCAAAAGTGAAGTATGTAACGGTAACTGAATTTTCACGAAAGAGAAAGATGCCACGGAGTCATTCCTCAAGCGGGCTGGAAATCGAAACCTGGTTTATAACTGATCATTCTCGGGTGATGATAAAAAATTCATGGGTACGTCTGTAACTCAACAACTGGAGTATCCTTGGCTAACTTTGGAGAATCAAGAGCTACGGAAGTTTCGGATGCATATAAGAGATCATATTTATTTATTAAATTTGCGTGTTATGTTCCGTGAGTTGGTCATGTGATTAGCTTATGGAAAAATCAGATGAACTATTTGTTTATTACAAATGAGAATAGTTAAACTACATTTATCTTTGAAACTAGCAATGAAAAGAAAGCAGGGGTATATTCCTCATATGTTACATCACATTGTCTACTCCACTCGATAACAATGACTCTATGCTACCGGTAGGACGCCATCGACCATAATCATCCATAAAAGCCACAAAGTCCGTGAGCCATTCAGAGTGGGCTTGTGGCTCAGTATTTTCTCTCAATTTTTTCTGCCATGCATTTAGAAAATTAATGTACCAAAATCTCTTCCAATAACTTTCTAGCATCACTTTACCTCATATATTTTTTATTACTGGAACATAATCCCTTCATTTTCCTTTTATTATTCCGCAATGAGTCGCAAAACTTGATTCCCTTTCGGCAGTAATTTCTATTACAGGATTTAAATTCGAAACCGAGAAACACTTTTTATTTATCAATTGTATCTGCTCGAACGGTATTCAAATAGAAACAAGTCATTAAACGCAACTCTTTGAAATGTCTCTTGTTTCGCTGATCCCAGTAACACAATAATTAGGATTCAAAATTCTGAGCTTTGCAAGGCACTGTCAGATCAGCAGAATCACCGCGCTCCCGTCGCTTATTAAATCGGTCTGAACGAGAATATATCTTGTGGAGATAAGTTTGAACTAAAATCTTGATAGAGAGAGAGAGAGAGAGAGAGAGAGAGATGGGTCGTCCGCATCGAGCTTAATCTGAATAACACCTCTCTCACGTTACAAGACGAAATATTTTCAGTTCTGATTTAGGGACACAACCTCTACTTATGACGAAGAGAACGCAGTTACACCTGATTTACCGGACGAGGTAGCGCAGTGGTTAGCTCACCGGACTCACTTTCGGGAGGACAACGGTTCAAATCCGCGTCCAGCCATCCAGATTTAGGTTTTCCGTGATTTCGCGAAGTCGGTCCAGGCAAATGCTGGGATGATTCCTTTGAAAGGGCACAGCCAATTTCCTTCCCCATCCTTGAAACAATCCGAACTTGTATTCCGTCTCTAATGATCTCGATGTCGACGGGACATTAAATCCAAACCTTCTCTCACCAGATTTCTTACAGTTACCAGCTGCGCTTTGTATCCTTATTCTTCTTGTACCTACTGTCGACTAGAATTCCAGTAATTAAATTTAGAAATTCCATGTGGTTTCATACCCAGTGCTGACGTTTGGAAATTGTTTTACGTATTAAGCAATGAATAATGCATAAGCGCATTGCGCCTAAGAGCAGGTCCGTTTTAATTTCAAGCAGCGCTAATACGTTTTCGTGTAACGTTATGTAATAAAATCTGCTAATTGCCGTTTAATAAATTATTAATTTTTTACATAGTTAGTTTATGATTTCTGTTACTTTGAAATTTACTTCAGTTGACGTGTATTATGTGTTCCATATATATATATATATATATATATATATATATATATATATATATATCACCGCCAGAACTCCATTACTAAATTACGAGGTTGCTCGTTGGACAACAAAGAAAGCCTGAATCGCACGTTTGGAAGAACGAACAATAAGACCTTGATTCAAGGAAAAACAGTGACTCTCTTTATTATACCGATCGAGTAAAGCTGATCAATGTACCACTCTATGCATTATTACACACATGGTTCAATTGTCTTTGCGTACAATAAACTGTTGTTTAGCACAGATGGACCATTTGCTCATATGTTCATTACTCACCTCTCAGAGTCGAGTTGGGTTGCAGGTTGGAACCATCAGCTCTTCTAGTCTCGTTTCGGCAGTTGCGTTTACTTTGTATTCTGTCTCTCTGGTTTCCACATAATTAGGGCGAGGCGTCCCGGATCATCCTGCAAGAAATTTTTTAATGTTAGCTTTATAATGAGACCTATTTAACCTGCCGCATAAAATCCCCTTTGAGGCGATATGTAGAAAACGCTGGGATATGGAGTATAAGTATTGTTTATACTATCGAAAAGACTTTTTTTAATGCGAAATTATTCTTCTGAATCTGCTACGATGGTTACCCAGAAAGTAATGCACCGCATTTTTTTCCCCTCACACGAAAACTATGCTACGAATGCGAAACGTTTCGTATGTATTATTTGAAATCTCCCGAGTGAGCGCGCCAAGTTTCCGTCACTTTCGACAGATAGCGTAGCTGCAAGACAGATTCAAAATGGCGTCTGTAGGTGATGTACGTCACAAGCAACGTGCCAATCATTGAATTTCTCACTGCAGAGACAGAAACAGTGGAGAATATTCACAAACGCTTGTGGAAAGTCCATGGAGCATCTGATGTTGACAGAAGTACAGTTATTCCCTGGGCACAGAGGGTTATTCCCTGGGCACAGAGGCTGAGGTCATCAGAAGGTCGTTCGGTGGAGCTCCACGAGTTGCAGTCGTCGGGGAGACCATCCACGCACGGCTGTCACACCTGACATGTTGCAGAGGGCTGACGTTGTCATTCGCATTACGACTCGGGAAGACATTTTGAGGACGATGAGGAGGTAATTCACTCAGTGAAGCACTGGCTCCACCACCAGGACAAGGATTGGTACCAACAAGGCACACACGCTCATGTTTCGTGCTGGAGTATGGCCATAGAACGGGATGGAGATTACGTTCAAAAATAGGATGTGTAGATAAAATACCATTCTTTCGTGTGTTTAATTCTCATTATGTTCAATAAAGATTTGTTGAAGAAAAAAAGAAATGTGGTGCATTACTTTCTGGGCTACCCTCGTATATTTTTCTAGTGTAACTTGAAATTGATTTTCGTGAAATATTCATGTATCATTTCAATACATGACAGGTGCTGCAATTTGTTCATCATGCTGAGGAATTCTAAAACTTAAAGTATATAATTATACTGTTAAGTCATTCAACCATATAATATGTACATTAACTGATATAATATTTACCAGTCACAGCTAAATATGTGGTAATGCAATTAGCAATTCTTCTACACCTTTTATTTTAGCGGTCCCTCAGTCACTCGGTAACAGGTACACATATTGGGCGATTCAGCTGCCCTACCACTGGGTTTAATGCGACAGATCACCCCTTCCAAAACTGTGAGTGAGATTTTCACATTCTCTCGCTCGCCATGCGCAAACTATTGAACCTTGTGTGTTGGTTGGGTTGGGTTGTTTGGGGGCAGAGACCAAACGGCGAGGTCATCGGTCTCATCGGATTAGGGAAGGACAGGGAAGGAAGTCGGCCGTGCCCTTTCAGAGGAACCGTCCCGGCATTTGCCTGGAGCGATTTAGGGAAATCACGGAAAACGTAAATCAGGATGGCCGGACGCGGGATTGAACCGTCGTCCTCCCAAATGTGAGTCCAGTGTGCTAACCACTGCGCCACTTCGCTAGGTCATTGAGCCTACAGAAAAATTGAACAGAACCTTTTTGTAGGAAATTTAATTCAGTTAATTTTGTTCTGGGATACTTTTTTGCTGGAGGCCACGGTTTTCGTGTTTGAATGTCACTTTTGTCCGTTGTCTTGAATAATTCAAAAACTATGGCTTCTAGGAAATTCTCATCCAACAGCACAAAATTTAAGTTAATTAAATTTCTTACAAGAAGGTTCTGTTCATTTTTTTCTCTAGGAATAAGAGTATGTGCTTATCAAGCGAGAGAATATGAAAATGCCGCAGGTGGATTTTGAAGTTGTTGCGTCAGAGCCAGAAGTAGGGGCAGCTAAATCACCCACCCCTATTTATATAGAGATCAAGACAGAGAGAGAAAGACAGCGCGGACCGGGGGGGGGGGGGGCAGAGAGGGCGGAGGGAAACTAGCAGCTTCCCGACAAGGTTGCTTGGTGCCCTACGCGTTCGCACTTCTCACCATAAGACGGTACGGCCAGCATAGTCGAACATGATCATTTTCGTGGACGTTTCTGTGGCGCTGCACTCATTCCCCGGGTCTTTTGATGGTTGACATGTGCGACCGCATCGAACACAGCAGGTAGAGGAGTTCTTCAAACGAGAGTGTGGACTGGCCTGCCCGTTCCTCCGACTTGAATTCTGTAGAGTACTTGTGGGATGCACTGGGGAGACGTACTCGCAGCAGTTGTCAGCCACGTTGTCTTACCACAGGAACTCAAATGGATCTGACCACTATGGGACTTAACATCTGAGGTCATCAGTCCCCTACAGTTTAGAACTACTTAAACGTAACTAACCTAAGGACATCACACACATCCATGCCCGAAGCAGGATTCGAACCTGCGACCGTAGCAGTCTCGCGGCTCCAGACCGAAGCGCCTAGAACCGCTCGGTCACAGCGGCCGACCCACAAGAACTCTACCAGCCTTTGTCCAGCAAGGGAGCATATTGCAGAACATTCACTACCGTTGATGGTTATCTCACACGTTGTTATGAATTATGTCCCGCCTTTTGTAATGTCCAGGAAACCATCATGAACCACGGAGACTTCAGTGTATTTATCGTCTTTTAATAAACGTGTCATATCTGTTTGTCTTATTGCGTATTTTTATAGTTAACTTCAGCACTATACTGTAGCAGTTGTTTCTATGTATAGTCCAAGTTTCATCGAGCTACGTTGCCTGGCGAAAGTTTGTTTCACTCTAACGTTTTGTACAAGAGTGTACTTATCGCTGTAGCATGTGACTGAGTATGCTTGTCAGTTTCTATCGAGCGAGCGTTACCGTTATATCATCACCATCATCATCATCATCATCATCATCATCATCATCGTCATCATCATCATCATCTTGGACAGTGTGCAGCCTCTGGCCGGGTCTGTTTGGAAAATAAGCCTCTCCATTGTCCTCTGTCTTGCCACCATCTCTCCGCCTTCACCTTGGCCCAGTCTTCTCCTTTCTTCTGGATGCATTCCTCCACTCCTTTCAGCCATCTGTCTCTCGGACTTCCTCTTGGTCTCCTTCCTTCCAGTTTCATCTCGTCTTTCCTCCTGGGTATCCTCTTCTCCTCCATTCGCTTAAGATGCCCATACCATCTCAGCCTCGATTTCTTTATCTCCTCCTGTAATGGTTCCACCTTCATTAACTCTCTGATCCTCTCATTTCCTAACACCGATATTGTTACAACTTTTTTACTAATTTGGGGTACATCCTTGCTCCATATCGGGCTTCTGACACTCTTCCGAAATGCTTCTGCTTTTCTCCCCCAGTCGTTTATTTCTCTGTCGTTTTTTCCATCTTCCTGTATCATGCTTCCTATGTACTTGACACTCTCCACTCTCCTCAATCGTTCCCCACCGATTGTTATTACAGTTGTCCCTCTCTCCTTCATTCTTGTTGTGATAATCATCTCACTCTTACTTATACTAAATTTCATCACATATTGTTGTACTGTTCGTTCCCATATGTCCACCTGCTCTTGTACTTCCTCCTTCCTATTCCCCCAAATTATCAGATTATCATTCCTTCACCAATTACTTGTGCCACTGTACTCATTACATCATCCATCACTACAACGAAGAGTAATGGTGAAAGTGCACTTCCCAGCCTCAGGCCATTCTTCTGTTCAATCCAAGCTGATCTCTCTCCTCCCACTTTCACACAGCTCACACTTCCATGGTACTTTTCCCTTATCCTCCAAATAATCTGTTTTGCTACTTCTCTGTTCTCCAGGGCTTTCCACACTTTGCTTCTAGGTACACTATTACACGCCTTTTCAATGTCCAGGAAGGTCATTAGTAGATCTATTCCATATTCATAATGCTGTTCCTGCAGTTGTCTTACAGCAAAAATTAGATCCACCGTGGACCTTCCTGTTCTGAAGCCATGTTGTGCTTCTCTCATCCCTCCTCCTAATTTTTCCAGTATTCGTGCTTCTAAAATTTTCTCAAAAATCTTTGCACAATGACGCATCAGTGTTATCCCCCGATAGTTCTTGCACTCTTTCCTATTTCCCGTCTTAAAGATCGGGACAGTTATTCCCTTTTTCCAGTCTTCTTGGATCATCTACTGTCTCCACACAATATAGCGCTATATATAAGGTAAAATTAGGTCACCCTTATATTACTGACTATTTTTGTCACCTTAAGGTGATAAGTGTTGTACATTTTACAGCATGGGAAGTAAAAGTGACCGAGCGAGGTGGCGCAGTGGTTAGACACTGGACTCGCATTCGGGAGGACGACGGTTCAATCCCGCGTCCGGCCATCCTGATTTAGGTTTTCCGTGATTTCCCTAAATCGCTCCAGGCCAATGCCGGGATGGTTCCTTTCAAAGGGCACGGCCGACTTCCTTCCCCGTCCTTCCCTAATCCGATGAGACCGATGACCTCGCTGTCTGGTCTCCTTCCCCAAAGCAACCAACCAACCAAGTAAAAGTGATTAATGAAACGTAGTAAGCCCTACGAAAAAAAAATATCGGTGACACTCTTAAAGCTGTACACTGTTTTCTTTTCAACGTAGTTGATAGGTTATAACTCGTACCTGGCGGTCACATGACCCTCCATCTCTGACTTAAGTCATGGCTGTGAAGTGGTGTGTATCTTCCAGTCGGTGGTACCGAATTATCACAGTAAAATGGTTCGACGTGGAGGGGTGATAGAATGTCAGAAAAGAGCTATCGTGTTTGGTCGTACACATGACGAAACCTTAAACTGGTGTACCAACTCGGACTGTCCAATGTGTCTACAAGAAATTCCGTACTGCTCTCAGATAAACAGGGTGTTCTGGCTGGTCCCGGCGGAGGTTCGAGTCCTCCCTCGGGCATGGGTGTGTGTGTTTGTCCTTAGGATGGTTTAGGTTAAGTAGTGTGTAAGCTTAGGGACTGATGACCTTATCAGTTAAGTCCCATAAGATTCCACACACATTAGAACATTTTTTTGAACGGAGTGCTGCGCTGAGGAACGGTATCGATGTCGGTCGGTGAGCCCTGGCACAAAGTCGGCGTTCTAAAACATCCCAGAAGTGTTCTGTAGGATTCAGGTCAGTCCACTGCAGGGATGTTATTGATGTGTAACCACTCCGCATCAGGCCGTGCATTTTGAACAGGTGGTCGATCGTGTTGAAAGATGCAATCGCCATTCCCGAATTTCTGTTCAATGGTGGGAAGCAAGAAGGTGCTCAAAACATCAATATAGGCCTGTACTGTGATAGTGTCACGCAAACCAACAAGAGGTGCAAGTCCTTCCATGAATAACACCACCACACCATAACGCCACCGTCTCCGAATTTTGCTGTTGGCACTACACACGCCGGCAGATGACGTTCACCGGGCATTCGCCATAGCCACACCCTGCCATCGAATCGTCACATTGCGTACCGTGATTCGTCACTCCACACAACGTGTTTCCACTGTTCAATCGTCCAATGTTTATGCTCCTTACACCGAGCGAGGCGTCGTTTGGTATTTACCGGCATCATTTGTGGCTTATGAGCAGCCGCACGACCATGAAATCCAAGTTTTCTCACCTGCTGCCTAACTGTCATAGTACTTGCAGTGGATCGTGATGAAGTCTGGAATTCCTGTGTGATGGTCTGGATAGATGTCTGCCTACTACACATTACGACCCTCTTCAACGGTCGGCGGTCTCTGTCAGTCAACAGACAAGGTCGGCCTGTACGCTTTTGTACTGTACGTGTCCCTTCACGTTTCCACTTCACTGTCTCATCGGAAACAGTGAACATAGGGATGTTTAAGAGTGTGAAAATCTCGCGTACAGACGTATGACACAAGTGACAGCCAGTCATCTGACCACGTTCGAAGTCTGTGAGTTCCGTGGAGCGCCCCATTCTACTCTCTCATTAAGTCTAATGACTACTGAGGTCGCTGATATGGAGTACCTGGCAGTATGTGGCTGCACAATGCACCTAATATGAAAAAAAAGTATGTTTCTGGGTGTGTCCGGATACTTTTGATCACATAGTGTATAAGAACTGTGGTTGTAAAAACATCCTTACCCGCAAAGTACGGAGCAAAGTAACACGCCTTGTCAATGACAATCGGTTTGAAGCCCAACAGGAATTACAGCTACAGTGATCGCAGGTCCTTCGTGATCGGTTTTCGAGCGAACACTGCGAAGGGACTTGCACGCAGTGGTGACTGGCAGTGTGTAGCGTGCTCCGGCAACGAGGCTTTGTCTCTTTTCAAATGTTGCAAGGCGTACAAGCAGACTGCCCAGACAGCCCAGTGGGGCAGTATGTGGGAAGGCCGCTCACCAAGAAATAAACGCACGATTCCGCATTATTTCTACATGTAACGATTGAGTATGAGGCTTCCTTAGTCTCCAAGCGTCTCGAAACAAATAGTATCTTCAAGAGCCTTCAGGCGTTTTCAAACGACGTGAATGGAGAACTATAAGCTGTGGAGTTTAGAATGGTGATCACAGTATCTGCGGAAATGATACGAGGAATGTCTGTGCTGTGTAACAGGGCTGCAACGCCGATACGACAGAGTGGGAGCTCCAAAGGGAATCCTGCCAAGTAAAAGCAAGTATATCCCCGCGTACTGTCCTACGTGTTTATAAGCAGTACTACTCATCTCAGGTTAAACAGAATTAGCGCCAGAAATGCTGCGGAATGGCGGAATGAGCTCTTGAGCTCTTGAGTAATACCCGTTTCGCTATCAGCCACAAAGTGTTACGGCACAACTGCCGTCCTTTTAGAGCAATTCCTGCACAAAAACACAAATAGAAGTTATGTTACGTCGATTATATTGGGGCAATTTTATAGGCATGAGATCGTTCCATTACCCCGTCAACAAATCTAAGTGGTTCCATTGTGCGAAGAGTCAGCATCAGTGAGTAGCGGAGAGTCAAGGACGTTGTAGCTGATGAGATAAACTACATTTACAATGACACATAACTGACGCGAGGGCCGATGTTCATCGAGGAATTGAACCAGCTTCAGGAGAAGACTGCACACATGGCATGCAGCAAGTTAGAGGAGACCGCTGATCGAGGAAATAGCTGTTCCGGTAGAAATACAAGGCACATTGTATTAGGAGAGCTACATCGAGTTGAGGGAAGATCAGAAGCACACTCTTCCAGGCAGCCTAACTCTAATAATGTCGACACGTATGTCGGTTTTCGCATCCAATTGGCTAAAACTGTGACTATTTGGCACGATAAATATTCAACAGTAATCATATATGAATAATGACCCATACAGCCCCGAATTTGTTTTCCACTGAACACCCCTGGAACCGCTCACCACGTCAGGGAAGGTATTCACGCAATTTGTACGACCTGCAACATTTATTCTGGCAACTACCTCCGATACTTAAATCCTCTGTACACAAAACGTCATTTTAACTCACAGTCCCCCCCTCCCCCCCCCCCCCTAATTTCGATAATGGTATATGACTACAGCTTTATAGTTCTGTCGACAATGTTGTAGGTGTAGTCTTATTTCCAACACACTTGTGGTTCACTCTCTCCCCTGCAGCTCCGTTGAATAAATAACGAAAGTTCTCAGCTACGGCCGGTTCGCAGATGATCGAAGAGATACCGTGGTGAGGCTTCTAGGCAGTTTAACACTTTTCTCAGGAATATTTCGGTAACTTCTGCGTACACCTCAGGTTTATCGGCAAACTAGAAGTAACGGCTACGCTCCGGAGACCACAAGAGCTTGGCAGAGTGCGCTCGTTAAATATGCAGCAAGGCAGAAAATTGCCTCAGAAAGCTCTCCGCGCAACTGTTGACAGCACGTAGTGGAGCAAATACAGCTTTGCCATCCAATCGAACGTCGCTGTCGGCATGAAAAGAAATTGTCAGACGTCCAAAAGAAAGTTGAAAATGAGGTAGCTGTGGTAGCTGCCCTGCAGGCTGCTCGAGACTCAGAAGGACACTGCTCAAATGCTGATTGGTAGCGATTATTTAAAACATCTTCTTACGTGAGATTACATTTTCAGAAACTTTCGCGTACTTTGACTACTTCAGATTACTCTACAATGAGACATTCGGGAAAAAATGTATATGTCGTCTCATATTGCGACAATTACTGAGTATATTGTCTCGAGCAGTATAATTCTGAGAAAACGTTCCTGCTTAATTAGTGAACATCAACACTGCGTCCATAACGATTAGGAACGCTTACAGTACTCAATTTTTTATCTATAAGAACCTCAGATGTATGTCCTGGTATTTAAGGCCAATGTAAAATACGATATTTCAATAAAAGATAAAAATTACGTAATATTCTCAAAATATTTAAAAGCGTACCTTTTGCATTTCAAAATATATTTTCCAAACTTGAATACTTTCCAGAAATTTTACAGTTTGCCTTAAACCAGGCACTCAATGTTCTTGGAGTTGTTGAGTAGCAAAACCGAAATCAAATTTACGGAAAATACACAGAGCAAAGACAATACAAAGTTCCAACGTTCTGAAGTAACGTGAGTTAAGCTGGATTGTAGACTTGTTGACAATCACTACGGAACATGAGATTCTCAGATCTGTCTCTGCGTTGCAACGACGTATTTACATAAAGTTATTGGTACTGGGTGATTACTAGCATTCTACAGTGTAAACGAGAACTCGTACGACGAAAGTATATTTTCAGAGTATTTTGGTATGAGGAGCCCACAGTCTTACGTGGCTCGTTAATGTGTACCTGCATCTCGTTTGATTTCTTACTCCCATTTATCTTAATATCTGTATTGCAATGAAAATGTTTGCACAAAAGTGCAAATGACGGTAGTATGTGCTGTATGTGCTGTTTGTCTATGGTCTGGAAACAAAATTTGTTCCATTCACTCACGGTACTTTTAGTTGGCAACAGGAATGCAGACTTTACTCTTCTCCCCGAAGCTTACATTCTGTACTGCTCGTTTATGTCTCTGATTCGTTTTTCCGGTGATGTTAGTAGCACGTTGACAGTGATACACAGCGGTATGAATACGTTTACTGATGAAGAATTGGCCAGTATACACCTCGCGTACGGGTGCACTGATGTGCAGTTATTCGTGCTGTCCTTCCTCACTTCCTTGCTGCACGTCTTCCAGTGTGTGAATTTCTTTGGCCCTGTTACGAGACATCTAGTGGTATTGAAATGATATGAGCACGTTAACTATTGTATAAAAAGCTCGCCAGTAAGCTCTATCACTCCGATAATCCTGAAGGAAAGCTTGGATGGAGTTCACGCTGGAGTGTGTGCTGGGAAGCTGGCCTTGATATTTCCATAGGCATGCCGTTGAGCACATTTAAATATTATGTACCACTGTATATCGATAATGATCTATTTATTCCAATAAGATCAATGCACATTTAAACACAATGTAAGTATTTGAACCGACAGAAGTATGCTACAACAGATCCGCATATTAATAAATAAGTCTATATTAAGTATTACTGTGTGTCCATGGGTGCCAAGGCACTTTCGTGGATGTAACACTTAGTAATAGTACTAGCCCTGCTGAGGCATGAACTACTCACTTTCGGTTTTTGAGCATGCTGACATACTTTGCGCCTCCAATTTTTACCGGTACATTCCAGTTTAGCCAAATGGGAGACTACTTTTTTATACCGAGACATATCGCACACTGACGAAAGTTAAAAAAACGGCAAATTTTAGTTTATAATTCTGAGAAATACGTGTGAAGTGCTCCAATGTGCACGAAAAACGCCACATATCTGTCTAGTAATGTTTCCACTTTAGGACAGTTGTGTTAGTTTTGTTGTAGGCTACTTGACGAATCGCCTCGGAAAGAACAGTGTCGCTTCAGCGTTGCTACTGCCAAGTGTGCGTGGGTGATTCAAGAAGAGTTGTGGCACTTTTCCTGTATAAAGTAAGCTGATGTAATTTTTAATGTAACTGTTTATTACATTGTCTGTGTTTATACAGGGTATCTTACATTACAATGTTCCTGAGAAATGCATGCATGTATGAAGGAACAGAAACTGTTTTGACAGTTACAGCTTCAGTAAATATTACGAAACTTGGTGCGGTGAAGGTTAAAGAAAAAAATTGGCAATTTCAGCTTTAAAGAAAGTTTATATAGACTCCCTTTTCTCGGCGAAAAGTATTCCTACATATAAGTCCATTTATGATTCTTTGTTTTCGTAAATTGTTGTCCTGAAACTGTAACTAATTGATGTTTTTTATTAAATTGTATTATTTTTCACAAATTATAATTCTGAATTTTTTATTTTTCTAATAAAACAGTTTCAAATTTTTTTCATTTTTTATTGTAACTTAAACGCTAATTTTGCCTCATGGAGGTTGGAGTGTCGTAGGAACTCAGAAAAAGGAAAAAAAATATTATTTAGGATGGAAAAGCGGCAAAAGTGTCACACGAGGCGTCATAAGAAAAAAAATTAAGAAAAGTAAGAAAAGTTACACAGCTCATATAACTAATTAGTAATTACCTGATAACACCTCGCATTCGACGATAACAGAACTACACGTCCATACTACTGCTGTAAAGAATATAATGGAATTTACTGCCAAAAACACTTACTTGAAATTTGAAAGAAACTTACGCTATTTCAATGTAAGCATTATAGAATTCTTTAAGTCGATTGCTCTATAGTATTGCATTTTTGAGTTGTGTCATTGTTATTGCCGGGATGTAATATGTTTCTCTTAGCCATCTATCTTTAGCTATTCGCGTTGTTAACAATTTAGTAAGACCCATGACTGTGCGTACTTCTTCAATATTTGCTAATTCGTAATCTTGTCGGTAGGGCAGTGTGCAGCTCCCCACGCTTAATAAATGTTCGTTAAACTTTCTCCGGGAGTAGTGTGGTGGAGGCTGGCTCGCATGGCGGCCAGCAGACATTGCAGTAGAAATAACACTGAGGAAGGCACCTGCCAGCCGCCCCATTGTATTCCGTTTCCTCCAAGTCCCGCGTTTTAAAACTTCTACTGTAAGTCACCTTACACACTGACTGCATAAGAATAGCAGCACAACAACATTATGCTGAGCTATTCCCACTGCAGCGGCAGCCATGATTACATTGCTTTTGGATGCATACATAGGCGCCTATGACAATTGGAATCCTTTCGTGTTCGAATAGGAGTTACTGGCAGGGCGAGGTAAGCCAGAACACCCGATCTGGAAGAGAACACGTTATACACGACTGGTAACAACTGCGCCACCAGTAGACTGTTTCAGCCACAGAAGATACAGTCATTGCAGCCAGCGGACTTCCCATGTCGAGTGGAATTTGCAAATTACTTCATACAGCAATATTTACAAACTCACAATATTGCTGCTTTCGTGCTACTCGAATTTCCGACGATGCCACGTTTTACAAGACAGAGCATGTTCAAAATTAGGAACAGCCATGTATGGATTGACAAAATGGCACTGGTATCTCAATTGTATGGACACAAGAGGTTCAATTCGACGGTAAAATAGATATGATAATAAGCACCCAAAAAATTGTAGTTAGAAATAGACAGTAATTTAGCCTTAGAGAACTTGCATCCCAAAAAGTTTTTTAACCAACATTAAGAAAATAACGAAAAACTGAAGTATAATAACGTATCTGGAAGTGTCATACAACAAATTTGTTGTATGTATACAACAATCATGTATTACAGGACATTGAGTCTTCTTCGTAAGTAAAAGAAAGTGAAACACGATAACATTAACAACGAACAGCTTTTATTTAGTTGCATAGATGGACCACAGAGATAATAATAAGAATAATAGTAACAATAATAATAGGAAATTTTCGGCGCACTTTTGATGATATAGATTATTCGCTCCTTATGAATCAGTCCAAAGCTACTCCTGCGGCTTAACGTTTGTCAAGAATGCATATAAAGCACTGAAATTTTTCAGCTTAATATTACAAGTCTCCCAACACGTGGTTTTTTTAAATCCTAGATTGAATGAACGGGCTTCAGGACCACTTCCAAGCTTCAGATCGTCACATCTTACTTTGGTACTGCTTTCTGAGTGGTGCGATCACTTCTCTTGTCTCCTTTCATTAATACTACCAGTAGCAACTGCGTTAAATCACAAAGCACATATAATACTGAGCTGTTACAATCATTTTAATCCCCTGCAAAATAAAAATTACTTTTCAGGCACAGCCTAGGCTGTGTCTTTAAATAAATTAATGACCACAGATACATGTATCACTTCTCTACGCAAATGTAACGCTATAACACGATTCCCTACTCAACTGTACGGCAAAATCCAATGGTCAACAAAACCCAGTGGCTGTCGTTCTCAGAAACCGGTGTCTGTACAGCCCATCGACACTCAGACGACGATCGAACACGTATTGCCAATAATTGTCTCTGAACTAACTGAAAGGTGGTGCGCCCATGGGCCACGTCTTCTATTTTAAGTGCTCTTCTTTTTCGGTTTATAGTTTGATTTTACACCGTATTTCCACTGTCGACGAACTGAACAGTTGTGGCACGTTCAGCCCCTTATTCGCAGAGACTTGATAACTACAATGAAAAACAGTGTCATCTTTCTGTGTCACTTTAACGTATAGCACAGAATAATAGGAAGTGTAACTTATTTTTTGAAGTTCCTTCGTTTTTCCATGAGGACGCTGCGAACTGCCTTTATTCCTCGCTGTTGACAACATGGCTGGTTTATGTTTTGTGCATGCGAGAATAGCTTGTAAACAGTACTTGTACGTTCGCTTGTGAGTTGTAGAGCAAATAAAGTGTAGTTTTTAGCAACAACAATACAGGAAGCTCCTGATTTGAGCTGAATGGAGATCGTACCAGTTCCCCAACCAATGAAAAATGGGAAACCCTAGTCCTACTTGTGATAACACACCTCGACGAATTTATTTTTCTTCGTTGCAATGAACAACATGCCATAAAACTAAAAATGGTTCAAATGGCTCTGAGCACTATGGGACTCAACATCTGTGGTCGTAAGTCCCCAAGAACTTAGAACTACTTAAACCTAACGAACCTAAGGACATCACACACATCCATGCCCGAGGCAGGATTCGAACCTGCCATGAAACTGTATTTCATCTGTGTCACTGGGAATTGCGATTTTGAAACAGCCGAATGCATCCGAATTTTGCAGTTTGCTGCACGTACGTTTGAAAGCAAACAAAACCTGCTCATTCTTTGAACGAAACAACGGGTATTTTCAGTAGGTTTTTACAGCCGTAGGTGTTTGCAACAATCAAACGTAACAAGCAGAACACAATTAATATAGAACTGGATGAACTGCACTTGTGAAGATTTAATTGATTAAAAGTGCAGCAGACCGGCGGCTGGAAAGCACTCGTGGGTTGAGTAGGTCAACATTTGCCCTCCTCTCCAACACCGGTGCGCCTGCGCCCCCACCCGGCTTTAATTACTCCGTTTCCTCGGCTGAAACAGACTTCCGGTTACCGCATTCCCAGAGACAAACGGTCGGTCACCTCTAACCGAGTGTTGCTTTGTAAAATAAAAACTATGCGAAGCTAAGCTACGCTAGACCGAAATATTTTGTATCTTTACGCTAGAAAAAAACACGGCAAGAAGGAAATGCTCAACCTGTCAGAGACATGGTATTGGAGTTTTAATTTTGTTACCTTGCTACACGTTGCGTCATAATGCAAGTCAAGTGTCAACTTCATCTGCAGCATACTTTTTTATGTTAGTCCGTAAACAGTCATGTTGACTGTGATTTGTTAGCATGTATAAAATAGTATCTGTGCCATAAAAAATAAGATGGTTCGTTATCAACGCTAATTTATTCAAACTTGGTGAAAGTAGTGGGTCATCAGCTTCTTGTGGCATGATAATAAGAGAATAATTCTCGTAAGTTCGGTCGGTTCTTTCTGTCCAGCGGGCACAGGTTTCTAAGAAGACTAGACAGTTCTTCTCTTGAAGCTGATCATTGTCGAGCAAGTTCCAAAACTGTAGAAAATTTTATTGAAGACACGTTCCGCATCTACTATATGTGGCAAAAATCATAAAACACAGCTGCACTATTTTGAATTATTTTATTTCACATCACTCTTAATCATAGGATATTCTCCAATGGTACATGCAAAATTAGCTTGTCTCACCTCAGTATGAGTAGCATAATTTCTGTGACATGAAAACAAGTTACATCAGAATGTGTATCATCACCCGCATGACGTAAAATACTGGTAACGATTTCTGTGACATGAAGCTACGTCGCATGTAGGAATATGTTTCATCAGTTGTGTTATATGGAAAGACACGAAATATAAGCAACACTGACTGAAAGACATAAAGTAGTTTACCACGTAGCAGCAGAAAAGCCCGTCCAACCATATTATCGGCAATATATAGTTCAAACTAAAATATGCGCACACCATGTTGTTTAGCGATAGGCGGTTAAACGTGGACGAAACAGGTAACGCCTTACGAATGCTAGAAGAGATAGTGTAGTATATTTTATTTTGTGAACAATCGAATGTATATGGTTCAGGATATGTTGGATGCCGACCATAAGTAATTGCGAAGACGTGTGGTTTTGTCGGTTTTAAATTGATTCTACTCACCAATTTGTTAATATGGATAAGACATCGGTCAACTATTTCACGCCACAAGCGAAACAACAATTAAAGAAGTCAATGGAAGTAAGCAGCCCTCCTCGAAAACGGCAAACTGAGTTTGATCTGTTAGAAACGTTGTAGCCAGTGCAGTGTCCCCTACGAAACAAAACGAATTTTTCCTATTTACTTACATTGCAAAGAGTAAATTAACTACTGGCGAATACTACGCAAAGAATTCTTCACCAACTGGACGAAAAACACGCAAAAAATTGGCTGCACTATAAATTCAGGTTGGTTCAAATGGCTCTGAGCACTATGGGACTTAACTTGTGAGGTCATCAGTCCCCTAGAACTTAGAACTACTTAAACCTAACCTAACCTAACCTAAGGACATCACACACACCCATGTCCGAAGCAGGATTCGAACCTGCAACAGTAGCGGTCGCGCGGTTCCAGATTGTAGCGCCTAGAACCGCTCGGCCACCCTGGCCGGCTAAATTCAGGTTGTGCCTCCCAAGAACCATCAAGCGTATATTCTCTGATGTTTCGGCAGATATTTGCAATTTCTTTTTTTTCACAAAATATGGCTGGCGTTAGCCCAAACAAATACTCCTTACCGTGTCTTTCATGAGACGACCATAGTCTTCGGAAAGCGTCAGTTTGTTTCGCATTGCTACCAGAATTCGGGGATGGACGTGTGTGATGTCCTTAGATTAGTTAGGTTTAAGTAGTTCTAAGTCTAGGGGACTGATGACCTCAGATGTTAAGTCCCATAGTGCTTAGAGCCATTTGAACCATTTTGCTACCAAAATTATTGTTTTACGCGCAGATTCGCCGGTCCGAAATTAGTCTAGTGGGATATTCATTTCATCTTTATGTATTGACACAAACAGTGAAACACGGGCAACCAGTACTCGAGCAGTGACGCAGTTGTTGTCAAGTATTCGAAGGAAGCACTCAAATAACAAATTCACGATATCCAAACATAGATGGCTCCAATATGTACTTTGTGACGTAGTGGACATTCCCCGTTATACATCGTTCGCGTTTGTAGTTAGGTTAAAGTGACTGTCAGTGTACCTCCGTATATCCCCAAATTCTTCTTACGCGTAAGTCTGGGAACACTGGATGAATCACGTAGCATATTCAAAAGGGAGGTCTGAACTTTTTAGTCGGACACAAGCCTACTCCTCATTTTAGCATGTTGTGTAAGCAAGCGGTAGTTATTCAAGTCATTTAAGTTATCTTGACGAGCTATAATCTGTTTTTCTGCACTTTTCAGATTATTTTAATGTACTTGGTATTAAAGTTTGTTCCGTAGAAGTCTCCCTCAGATAGAAGTTTACAAAATAAGAAGCTACAGTGAGAATAATGTGTATAGCGACAAGGTATCACCTGTTTGTGGTTTTAGCCGTGTTTTCAGAGGGTTAGTCTGCTATTCTGCCTGAACAACTCGCTGATTCTGAGCGTGAGCGTCGGCCGCGGTGGTCTAGCGGTTCTAGGCGCTCAGTCCGGAACCGCGCGAATGCTACGGTCGCAGGTTCGAATCCTGCCTCGGGCATGGATGTGTGCGATGTCCTTAGGTTAGTTAGGTTTAAGTAGTTCTAAGTTCTAGGGGACTGATGACCACAGATGTTAAGTCCCATAGTGCTCAGAGCCATTTGAACCAACCATTTGAGCGTGAGCACTCGCTCTTGCTCACTAATACAGCCGCTGCGAGGATATGCGCGCTCATCCTGTGGTCGGGCAACACCGGAGAAGCAGGGGAGGGTAATTTGGACAGCGGTGCCAGGTAATAGCAGCGAAGGAAAACAGGCTTCATGTAACGCGGACGATGTCTTCTCACTTCAATCCGCAGTGCGAGTAATCTTATCACATTACACAATAAGGTGGGTGCCAAAAATGCTTAGTGTGTCGTAATATGCAGTATACTTTCAGGAAGTTCAATTTAGAAATGCACTGCATGTCTTACGACGTTAAAGAGTACGGAAACGGGAAAAGTGAAGGACCTGAGTGTGCACATGACGTTTTAAATCTTAAAAGGATGCTCTCTGAAGAGGAAGAAGACAAATAAAACGAGTATGTCGATGGGACCCACCTCTCAACACTCACAGTGAACAACTCTGAACAACCTACACCATCCACTAAATCGACTCCGATAATATTATAGTTTCCCCTCTACTTTCCAACCTTACTACGCTGCTGCGTCTCTATCCACGCAGTCCACCAAATCTACATCTACACATCATCCACATTATCTTCCAAAGGAAATTCAATCGTCTCCCCCTCTCAGATCATGAACTCCCTGCCGACGTTTACCCCTCCTACCTACTTTAAGCCAACGCAGTGCATTCTACCTCGTCAGGGTTCCCTATCCCTCCCTTCCCCACATTTTCCCTACCCCCATTCTTTCCTTCCACCCTTATTTCCTTAGCCCCTTTTCCTCACCAGATTATGGCGTCACTAATAACCCTCTGCTCCAAACCCTCTTGCACCGCAACATCCACTCCTACCCGTCGATAAATCCTCACCAGTCCTCCATCCACATACCACCTCCTTTCTACCTTCCTCTACGAACAATCTTTCCCCTTCAACAACAAACTACCTACCCCACAGCAGATCCTTCCAACCTTAGCGTGAGAGAAGTGCTTCTCTTTAACATCAGTGTTTCTGCATTAAGGCCGTTTTAAAATGTTTTTAAATGTAATTTTATTGTGCATCTGATTTTTAACTTTTACTATCACTGTTTTTAACTAAAAGTGAAGGATCGTATCTCTTATATGCAAAAACTTCCATTTTTTCACATTTACCGAATTTTTAAATTCATTGTAAATGTCTCATCATTCTGCTTATTATTCTCTCATTTCTTTTAAATTTTGTTGTTAGTTCGCTGAAGAGCAGGTTGACTGTACCACCGACACTCTACCCCCTCCCCCTTTCCCCCTCCCGACTCCTACACGATGGGGCGAAAGGTAAAGATCATTCGGATGAGCTAAATAACTGCATTACTCTCACAGAGGTCCTTCGCTCTTTCAAGAATGATGGCTTAGTAAAAGAATAATTGGCAGTTGCAGCTGAACATTTATGTCCAATTATAACTGTTTCGAATGCTGCCGTTATCAGATATGACAGTTATGATATGTCACAGGTTACTGAAGACGACATTCACAGCCAGCTTGCAAAATTCTTGTAGAAAGTTTGTTGCATATTCTTTAGTTCTCTATGCAAGTGTAGCTATCGCTGATAAACAGCTATAGGCGAAATTCCTAGCAGCGCTGAAGAAAGCCTAAAAAATGTAGGTTTTTAGTGAATTTATTAGGCTATTTTATCTGTCTACAGACGGAGCACCATTCGTGTCAGTAAAAATCTGGATTCGCAGCGCAGCTGAATGGAAATTGAAAAACCTTCCAGTACTCAATTTGTGCGATCTGCAGCTTGAGGTAATTGATCCGAACGCGACAGGGAATACAAATACAGTCTAGATTTCTCCAATCCCTTCCGTGAGGATCGATTTCCTCATTTACACGCCGGCCATTCCACTCCCGGCGTCGAGGTACGCGCCGCTCGCAGGCCTGCCCACACCTTCGCTAGCAGAGCACGTTTGCTCTGAACCCCTGTTCTACAAGAACTATATAAAAGTGATAAAGATAGAAATATCAATAAAAATATTAAAATATTCGTGTCACTGCCCTTGTAACAGCGTCTTCCTAAAATGTGCTTCAACAGAAGTCGTCCAGCCGGTAAAACGAAGTAAAATGAATTTTCGTACGCAGTCCACGAGTGTAGCAACGCAACGGCAACAGCTATTCGCGTCACGGTCCGTGTCCCTCCAGGAAGCCACCAGGTTACAACCACAATAAGTAGCGCGAGACTAAGCACTTCGTGTACATAAACGAGAAACCAAAGACATTCGCACCAGTGATCAAATATAACCCCAACGGAGGTTCTCCGGAGTTCGAATATCGCCACGCACAGAATGTCGATAGCGTTACTGCAATTGAAGTAGCTAACCAAAGACTGATATTATAACAGATCTTCAAAATTTTGTAAAAAAGTTGTTTGCGTCGCCTGTAATCCATTCATTTACGACAAGGATGGGAAAATAGTGGCCCGCTAAGGGTTTTTGTGTGGTCCGCCAAGATAGTCAGAAAAATCAGTCATGAACCAAGATTTCCCTCCCGCGCGCGACCGACGATGCAGTGTAGATACTAATCGCGCAAACGAAGTTGACACTCGGCGCGGTGGCTGAAGGGAATGACCATAAAGGCATTTTCCATTTCCTTATTGACATGCATTCAGATCATACTGTGAAAGACATATCTAATACTGTGACATTAGTTGACTTTTACAAAAGTTTGTCTGCTGAAAAATTTCTATGAGTGAAGAATTTTGCTGGGAAAATGATTTCTACATTTGGGTGTACATATTTTTGCGAGCAAAGTGTTTCTAGCCTGAAGAACAATATGGGTAAATACCTGCCCCTAGATGCCCTTTGACAGGCAGTAACCTTCAGGCTATGATGAGAATCTCAACAAGCAGTAGTCTCACTGTTCAAAAAAAAAAAAAAAAAAAAAAAAAAAAAATTTAGAAAAGGGTGATAGGATACATTTGTGTAATTAAATTGGTTTTAAAACTGAACGTGCCTGCAACTATAAATGATATGAAATTAGTACAATACATAAATTTATTAAGACTTTCACTATTTTATTTTATTTACGTTTACTGACTTTCATGGAAAATTTATATCTTTTCTAAAATGTAATGTTAACTAATGAATACAATCATTTTGAAAGGTGCAGCCCCACGCTGACCTGAACTTCCACAAAGTGGCCCCCAAGCCAAAACAATTATCCATCCCTGATTTAAGGACTTTTATTTTTCCCGCTATTATCCTATTTTCAAAATGTCCCATGGAGTAATGAGTGCTGTCAACAAGGTATCTCAGATTGATTCCATATTCCTAGATTTCCAGAAGGCTTCTGATACCGTTCATCACAAGCGACTATTAAACAAATTGCTTGCATATGGTGTATCGCCTCAGTTGTGTGACTGGATTCGTGATTTCCTCTCAGAGAGGTCACAGTACGTAGTGTCAGACGGTAAATCATAGAGTAGAACAGAAGTGATATCTGGCGTTCCGAAAGGTAGTGTCATATGCCCTCTGCTGTTCCTGATTTATATAAGTGATCTACGTGATAATCTGAGCAGCCCCCTTAGATTGTTTGCAGATGACGCTGTAATTTACAGTCTAGTAAAATCATCAAACGATCAATTTTAATTACAAAGTGATCTAGAGAGGATTTCTGTATGGTGTGAGGTCATCCACATGGGTACTACAAGAAATCCGATAAATTTAGGGTATTCGATAAATCGCACAAATCTAAGGGCTGTCAATTCGACTGAATACCTAGGAATTACAATTACGAGCAACTTAAATTGGAAAGACCACATAGATAATATTGTGGGGATGGCGAAACAAAGACTGTGCTTTGTTGGCAGAACACTTAGAAGATGCGACAAATCCACTAAAGAGACAGCCTACATTACACTTGTCCGTTCTCTGCTGGAACATTACTGCCCGGTATGGGACCCTTACCAGGTGAGATTGACGGAGGACATCGAAAACGTGCAAAGAAGGGCAGCTCGTTTCGTGTTATCGCGCAATAGGGGTGAGAGTGTCACTGATGTGATAAGCGAGTTGGGGTGGCAGTCACTGAAACAAAGGCGGTTTTATTTGAGGCGAGATCTATTTACGAAATTTCAGTCACCAACTTCCTGCCGGCCGGAGTGGCCGAGCGGTTCTAAGCGCTACAGTCTGGAACCGCGCGACCGCTACGGTCAAAGGTTCGAATCCTGCCTGGGGTATGGATGTTTGGGATGTCCGTAGGTTAGTTAGGTTTAAGTAGTTCTAAGTTCTAGAGGACTGATGACCTCAGCAGTTAAGTCCCATTGTGCTCAGAGCCATTTGAACCATTTGAACCAACTTTCTCTTCCGAATGCGAAAATATTTTGTTGACACCTACCTACGTAGAGAGAAATGATCATCATAATAAAATAAGAGAAATCAGACCTCGAACAGAAAGATTTAGGTGTTCCTTTTTCCCACGCGCCATTCGGGAGTGGAATGGTAGAGAAGTAGCATGAAAATGGTTCGATGAACCCTCTGCCAGGCACTTAAGTGTGAATTGCAGAGTAACCATGTATATGTAGATGTGAATCGTTACTCTCTCAACATTCTGTGCAGCATTCCCATCTGCCTTCGTGAAAAGTCTCCAACGAATACTTCATTCCCTATGTTTTCAAGGTGTTGTTAGCTCAGGCTATCTGTCGTACAACATTCAACTCATTCCTTCGACCCTGTTTACTCATCGAGACTTGAAATGCACTATCTGATAAATAGTGAATGGCGGAAAGGTTTTGGCCATTTGGATGACAGACTTAATCATGCATCAAAATATACGTTGTGACGGCTTGTTGTACCCTACAAAGGCATGCCTAACACCTGCTTCATGATATTTAGATCAAGGAACTGCAGGTAACCTTCTTTTTTTATTCGACGTTGAATTAAATTTATTGTACAAAACATTAAATTAATTTACAATTTTCGTTACCTCCCCTTTCCCTTCCATCTATCAAAAGATGATCAGAGCCGACTTAGTCAAGTGAAGTATATATATATCTGAATAAAAACTGTTCAATCTATAGAATTTTTGTTGTTCTTTACTTAAGCATAACTATTTCTCTTTTAACAAAAAGTTTTACTTACAAAAGGACGGACAGGCTATAAGCGAGGTTACGAAAATCTACGCCAAAAACAAATCTGTCAGACTGTCGTGTCTGTCTGTCTGAACACGCTTGTCCGAAGATATTAGACGAATTTTTATGGGGTTTTCGCAGGCAAATTGAGAATATCTTGGGGCACCGTACATGCCTTTGTTCATCAAAATCAGATCACGAAAAATTAATTAATTCAAAGTATATTACGCGAAAGTAAGTCCGTCTGATACGTTTTCATGACTAATCTGCTAAACCGATTACGATAACATTTGGGATCGAGACAGCTTGAACACTGAGGGAGAACGTAGGCTACTTTAGAAAGTGTGTAATGCAATATACTTACCGATTTGAAGAATATTACGCGAATTATGGAAAAATATTCATCCTTTAAAAAACAGCAGGTTTTGACTTTTGTGAAAATGGTTTTATTGTTCGCTATGTGCTACGTGATACGATTCTCTCGGCAGCGACACTGCACATGGAGGCCACAGGTCACGAGCTATGCCTACCCAAACAGGCAGACACGTGAGGGCATTTTATGTTATTGCACGTACAGTAGCTTACGGACTCACCGTTACTCATGACAACAAAATTACTGATATGCGAGTGCAGCCGAAAGTAACAGCTAGTTGTAAATAAATTCAGTGATTTGCGCGATAAAATCCTTTATATGATTTACAGACTAATTCTGGCGAGAAACACTTACTCCTCAGCAGGGCGTCAATTTCAATGCTCTTGCATTGTGAAAGGTGGTCGAACCCACATTTTAACGTTAGTTTATAGAAATCGTTATTAACACAATTATTAGCAATTTCTTAACTTCAGATACCTTCCTGTTAAAATAGTATTGCGCAGAGTTCAAGAAAAGGAGATGTACTATCTCTTAATGTTTTTCGATTTCTCATGAACTTCAACAAGACTACAAAATTGCTCTAGTTCTCTTCGCTTTATACTTACGCCATCCGACTCTACCCCTAACCACACCTCTAGAGATGAAATGTCGTCGGTACAATCAGCCATCATCCTAGAAACTCAGAAAAGTATGGATTCGACACTAACATCGTCGTTTCCGATTATTTTTTAATGCCACCCTTGCAGACATCCTCCACGGGAGTTAAGGTGTTTAACCCCAGCCATTCTCCGGTAGTATTGTTTCCTATATAGAAAATGATATACGTAACATGTTTCATAGAAATTGCACCTATTTATACGTAACATGTTTCATAGAAATTGCACCAAACGTTCCATATATAGGCTTTATATGTCACCCTTTCCTACCGCCACACACACCCCTCCACCACTGGAATCCAGTCGTAGTCATACGTCTTATCAGTCTACTCAACAACCCCCAAAAATATTTGTTTGACCATATTATTAGTAGTTTATCACCAAAGTGCGCGTCATTTATGTTGGCGGCCGAGTTTACGTTCGTTCTGCGCATCTGACGTCACAAAACACAGTCTGCCAATGAACAGAGAACGACGTTGCCAGATCTCGACTGCAGTGCAGAGCATGGACGAGTGTCTTCAGTTTTAGAAACGTTCAGTCATAAATAAAGTAATAGAACAAAAGCAATGTCTTGATAGCAGACTTACTTTTATAGAAAGTTTGGAAAAAGCATTCTTTATACCAATTGCTTCATATTCTATTAATTAATTAAACCAAACAAGAAATAAGACTCCTAATTCAGGCGATAGCAAGGAAAGGTGTTTGTATCAATCACACGAACCGCTTTTTCGCAATAAAGAACAGCGGTAATTGTTTATTTCCTATTGTACTTAGACGAAGCGTGAGTAATTCATAGTCATACCAACAGTGTTTGTCAGTATTTTGCGTGACGTGTTAGAGACTTAATGGGGCTCTGTAGTCAAACGAGTAGCGATAGCGTAACGGTTAAGGTGGTGGGCTTCTAAGTGAAGGGTTATGAGTTCAAACCTTGTGCTGAGCGTAACATTTTCATTATTTAAAAACAATATCGAAGTGCGTTACTTCACGAATTATATTCGTTTGAATGCAATTTTTTTTAATTTCTAGTGCTTTGTCTCTTTATTTAAAATAAAGCCAAACGTGCTCAGTGTAAATAAAACTTTTGTTACAGTCGGGAAAGACGGAATATTTCTCAATATTACATACGGCACCTATCTGGTACTTAAATTAAATGAGATATTGTTATACACTAAATTTTATACGAAATTTAGCTGTCTTGTCCACATTTCATTCTCAACATTGTGGCAACTATAATCGACCATACGGAAAGTATATGCTATAGACTTTTACCTGTGCAAACTCTTCAAAATTTCGTACAAAGGTTTACTACATTTAATGCTGCACAATAACTGCGTTGAACGTCGAACCGAAATTAAGTCATTTATGGGGGGAAGGTATAGGTCAAGAAGATGTGTAAAAATCTAATTTTTGGGCCAAATAGTTTTTGTGGAATCGAATGATAAGACTGTCAAAGCAGTCGGAACACGATGTGTCTGCACAGGCGAGCGGTGCAGTGACAAAATCGCGCACTGCGCGGAATGCGGGGAGCACGTCTCTGTAGCAGCGAAAGGGTTAATGAAGCCGTGGTGGCTCCCCACTAAACGTAAGTTTGCGAACTACATTATACTATGGCGCTGCTTCTATTGGCGCGTGCGTCGTTTGCAACTGGCAATGCAGCAATCTCCCGCGTCTGGGCGGGCATGCGCGAGCCGCCAAGATAAAAGAATTGAACTATAGTTTTCGCATTTCATTCCTTCATACCCGCTCCCCACCCGTAAGGATGCTAGGGGTCTCGTAACCACACAGCATATGTTTCCTGGATAGTAAGGCATATATGTACCAGATTTGGCTGAAATTTCTTCAGGCGTTCCACAACAACGCTACAACATATACCGCAGCAGTCGATGTGTTAGATTCAGGTACAGTTTCGACGGAGACTCTCTCAGTCTGTCTAAACTTCGCTTCAAAAACAACAACAAAAAATGAAGGAAAAAGAAAAATAAGTATTAGGTAGATGACATTGCAACGTCGCCATACTAGTGGCAACAAACAGTATACCCTTATAAAAATGCGAATGACATAATTTGTTTTACTATTAATATTAATAATACTAAAGTTGTGGCACCACCTAAACCGTGAGCAGTCCACAGATCGTAGGAAGAAGTAGACCGCCTCACGTACCTAGATAGTACCTTACCAAAGCATAGTGCACGTCAATAAAACTTTTGATATAGCATTTATATAGCTCATGTAATATTAAAAAATGAAGCAATGCTACTCGAAGACAAAATAGCAAACCGTATATGAAAATCTCGTATAGACGATAATCTCCATTTCACTACCAAATATGAATCTCCACAGCCGAGTATTTCAAACTTGCCAGGGGAGGCCACAACGATGGGATCACAGATTTACTTCACTCTTTGTACAACTTGACTAAGCCACTAAACAACACAATGTGCATGTATTGAGGTGACCTACTCTGGCAACTCAGAGAAAACCTCAAGAGAAATTTTAGGCGCCTATTATGTGGCTCATATATTTGTGCGTAGGTGCCAGATGTTTACAGTTCATAGTGGTCAGCTGGCCCCGGTGGCCGCGCGGTTCTAGGCGCTGTAGTCCGGAACCGCGGAACTGCTACGGTCGCAGGATCGAATCCTGCCTGGGGCATGGATGTGTGTGATGTCCTTAGGTTAGTTAGGTTTAAGTAGTTCAAAGTTCTAGGGGACTGATGACCTAAGATGTAAAATCCCATAGTGCTCAGACCCATTTGAACCATAGTGGTCAATTGGACGACAACGGCCGTACCGTTTTCAGAGACACTCACGCCTCTCTTCCTGAGTCGGCAGGATGCACTGATCACGGAAGACGATTTCAACTACCTCGTCGATCTCCGTGCACGGCGCTGGCGACAATTCTCCACCATCTCAGCCTAGTGGATTCCTGGGAGAATGTTCATGGCGATCGTTCAAGGTTTACGCATTTCACTAGCCAGTCTTCCAGCCGACTCGATCGTGTTTACATCTCCCGCGATATTGTCAGTGGGGTGCAGGCTGCTGAAGTGTTGCCCACTGCGTTCTCTGACCATGGCGCATATACGAGGGCTATCCAGAAAGTAAGTTACGATCGGTCGCGAAATGGAAACGACTATGAAAATCCGATAAAGCTTTGCAAAGATGTGTTGGGCAGTGTCTCTAGTATGACTCTAGGTAGAATTATGTCGCTCTTTTCATTCCTGAGCTCTTAGTGAGCGCGTAAAGATGTTATAGAAAATAGTGTCTCCCGCCAAGTACGAGGGCCTGGTGAGAATTTTCCCCTGAAGGTATGCTACCAACATTACATAACTGTCGTGCGGTTTCTTCTTCAAGACAATTCTCAGTCTCATTTTGCAGGGGCAATGAAGATGTTCCTGCATCGTTTCAATTGGAAATGTTTGGTTACCCACAATACAGCCCCTAATTGTCTCTGCTCAAACGAACCGCTGGCTATGAAGACAACATTTTGGCACAGACAACGAGCTTTAGGCCAGCGTAGAGAATTGGCGGAAAGCATTGGCGGCTGCCTTCTATGATGAGGGTATTGGAAAGTTGGTACAACGCTACGACGAATGTCTGAGTCAGAACGGCGACTACGTAGAGAAGTAGCTGAAAGGTGTAGCTAACTGTTACAAATGAAACATTTCTGATTTCACTGTGATTTTCATTTCGCGATCAATCGTAACTTACTTTCTGGACAGCCCTCGTATCTGCGTCATCGATTTCTGCCGCCAAAGGGTGTGTCGCGGCCGTGGACCACGGAAACTGAACACGATCCACCTCACTTCATCTGACTGCCGGCAGCTCATCGAGACCACGTGGGCAGCTTGTCGTCGACGTCGCGATGCCTATCAGTCTGCCCTGTCATGGTGGGTGCTCTGTGCAAAGCCTAAACTCCGCAAGGCCTTGATTGGTTACGGAAGGGAGGTTGAGGTATGGCGGCGACAGGATTCTATTTCACTATTCTACTGGAATGTAATATGATGCTGTATTCGCCAGAAATCCAGGCAATGGCGAATCGTACCAAGGCACAGCTCACATCCCTCTTTCGCCGCCACCTTGAAGGAACTATGGTCAGGACGCGCACACACGATGGGTTAGTGCAAGAGCCTCCGTCTATGTATCATGTCATAGCGGAACGACGCTAGAGTCGGAGAAATTTGACTAATGTTCTTACTACTGATGATGGGCAGCGTTTTGTTACCCAACGGGATATCGGGTCTGTCAGCCATTAACATTATGCTACGCCGTACTCTGAACAACGTCACCGCCTTGCCAGTATTACGGCAGTCTCCAGACCCTCCTTTGGCTCGGTTCCCGTGGATGCGACAATGGATCTGACTGCTAACATCACGGACCACGGAGTCCATGATGCTATTCAGGACTGGCCCCGACGGTTTACCACTGGAGTTTTATCGGACATCTCGTCCCCTTCTGGCGCCAGAGTGGATGGAAATTTGTCAGGACCTTATGTCACTTTTCGTGACGATTCCAGACAGTTTCCTCGATGGTGTCCTCATTCCCATCCACAAGTCTCGGGGTACCTCACGGATATGCGATTACAGCCCCTTGATGTTACTCAACAGCAATACAAAGATCTTTACCCGGCTGTTGGCTGCGTGGCTTAAACGGACAGCTCGGTAAGTGGTTTCCCCCCGATCAAACTTCTCTGGTAGGTGCCAATAACATCCGCACTGTCCTCTGGCGCTATCGGGACAATCACTCTTGCTCACGCTCGTCGTATGCCTGGACTTTTGGCAGCTCTTGACTTCAGCCAGGCATTCGATCTAGTCGATCACGACTACCTGGTAGGGGTGTTCCGCAATATGGGCTGCCCTGATACCACCGTCGACGTCGTGATGCGTCTCCTTCGTGGAGTTACGCCACGTGTACTCCACAATGGCCACCTCACTCCTCTCATCTCGATCTGTCGATAAGTGCGTCAAGGCTGCCCGCTCTCTGCACTGTTGTAAGCTTTCGCCACGGAACCGTTGCTATGCGGCACCCGTTATCGCCTCTCTGGGCTGTCTCTCGGTGACAATGTATTCAGCTGCACTGCTTATGGAGACGATCTCGTCATCGTTCTTCGTAGCGGTGCTGAGGTCAAGAAGTCACTGGCATGTGTTACCACCTAAGGCGAAGCTTCCGGTAGCTGCCTTAACGTCCTCGATTCGAGCGCCACGGCTATAGGTGCGGGACTTCCTGCTGACAGTGTTGCTCCTTTGCGTGCAGCTGATGCTCTCCGATGCTTAGGACTCGATTTCGCAAGTGATCTGTGGCGGACAACTGTCCCCAAATGCCGACGTCCACTTTCCCAACTCTTAGATCACCGTTTACGGACACTCGGTCTTCTGCAACGGACACAATATGTAAATGTATATTTGGCGTCACGTATCCCCCACGTGGTAGAGACACTTCTTATTCCGCCATCCGTGGCCCGCCGCATGCTAGCGGCATTGGATTCGTTTGTTTGGCACGGTTTGCTTTTCAAGTTAAGGTAAGAGACCCTCACCCTCGCGCCGTTTAGATCTGTGTCATGTGCCTGACAGAGCGGTAGCCCCTTTCATTGGCTCTCACATGACGTTGTGGTGCCGTAGTGCTACGTGCCGTACCAGCCTATTGCTGGAGTCGCTTGTACCACACTCTCTCTGAGCACCTATCCAGCTTTCGGGAGTCCCACCGCCCTTCTTTTACTTCCGCCACTTTTTCCTGGAACTGAGCTACGTCCGTACTGTAATACTGCCGGCGCAATTGACATCCACGAAGGGGATCTATGGTTTCCTTCAGCAGCACAGATCCCCGAATGTGGTTGAGGGGGAGCTTCCCCACGTCGACTGGCGTGTCCTTTGACGATCGGTGTGCCCTCCTTACCTTGAAACTGCCGTCCAGTCTGCATGGTACTCCAGTGTCAATGGGAAGCAAGCATGCTGGTCACACCTTCACAGGGTTCTTCAACTCGCAGGCACCCCGTTGTGCGTCGACGGTTATGTTATGCGACAGATGTTGTCCCAAATTACCCGTACGACTTCTCATCAGATACCCACTCAACTGCTCCTCTTTCCAGACGCGGGATACTTCACGCGAGCGAAGACGAACTCTGTGAAGTGTATTTGTGGACACGCAGTAAACTACTTGTTTGCTGATGGCGAGAATAGTATCCTCGATTTTTGGCAGTTCCTTAACGGCACTGTGCAGTTGTCCGCAATCCAAAATACAGACAATTTTTCTCCAATTTCCTTCGCAGTGTCTTCCTTAACCCACCCCAGGACTGGGGTGTTCCTGTCACGACGAGTTGATCTCTGCCTCCTCCACACTTAGAACTGATATATTCTCTGGTCATTGGAATGTTCTTCTCGGAAAAACTATACATTAATAGTCTCAATTAGTCTCACGTCTTGCTCCGCCCTCCTCCTCGCGTGACACCGCTTTCCTGGTATTCTCGGTTTAACAACAGAAATAAATTAATAAATAAAAACAAAAGAACGGAAAGGAAAATAAAAAAATAAACGATGTTCATTGTACCTCAGCTCGACGTTCCCTTCGCTTTCCTTGGTTCCTGGAGGGTAGGAACTGGACACGGTGGCCAGGCCCCGATTTGCGACCCCTGCGCACTTTGCCCCCACCCCTCCTTTTGGACGCCGGAAATGTTCCTTTCAGAAAAAAAGAAAAAAAAGAGTAGTGTCTTTGATAACAAAAAAAAGTGGTTACCGTTCGAGATATGTAAGATAAACATGTAAGGCGATGGTTCGACGTCCTCTCAAACTTAATTTTTAATCTGTATTTTTTCTATCACTGGTCATATTGTTTAATTTATATGACATTTCAGAGGTGAAATAATTAAAAAACACGTGTATTTGCGTGAAGTTTTAATGAACTTCAAGTTATTTGACTACTTGCTATTTTTAATTATACTTAATTTAGAAACAAATATATTTATAACCGTCGACAAGTGAAGGAAGAAACACATATGTTTTTCCTGAAAATGATTTGCGAAATCCCTTATACATAAGTCTGGTAATGTATCTGGGACTACTTTGCACCTCGACGCGTTCAGCTGCAGATACAGAGACTGCCCACATTTTTCAGTTAAGCTGCACAGCTGTGAGACGTTGCTAATGCAGCAAGAACGATTAGTGTAGGTACAGCTTTTTTCAATATCACAGAATTCATATTTGTACTACAAAAAATAAAGGTGATTTCCTGAAGCAGGATTCGAACCGTCGCCTCGTCTAGGACCCTCTTGCAATGCGCGAACTCCAATTACTTTTTTTTTAGTGATCTCATTTTGTTCGTAATTGTCCGTTGGATATTGCCGGGCCGGACGTCCCATGACACCTGCTAAGGTTCCTTGATCCGTTCACTGTTTTGTTTATTACAGAGGGCAGCTAACTCTCTGACCGAACACGCTGACCTACCGTGGCGGCACCACTTGATCACAATGACTTCTTATGGCGGGCACCTTCGCACAGGTACATCACTTACATAATAGGCGCGTGAAACTCCTCTTACGACATTCTCCGGATTTCCAGAGTAGTGCACCTTACTATTTACACATTATGTTGTTTTAATGGCCTACTAAACGTGTACAAAGTTTTAGGTCAATCCGTGATCCCAACGTCGTGGTATCCCCTTGTTGGAATTAAAATTAGGTGAGAGGACTACGTGAACGAGTGCGCAACCGCTACTCTATACCAGGCACCACTGTAGGACGTAGTTGACACGGTGCTTACATGTTCGCCTTATGAACAATGCCAAGCTTTCTCGCCAAGTACATGCCAGCATGATAGTGAATTGTCCTCCTGTTCAAGGTTCCATGCAGAAACTATGAGGTTTCACAAAGGTTAACAATTACAGAGAGGGGGGGGGGGGGACTTAAAAAAAGATCTTTACTATGACACGAAGTTGCCCACACCGCTCAAAACATTTTCGCTGAGGATCGTCGCACACACGAGGAAGATAACCGATGAACTCGCCATAGTCAAGCGTCCCCATTTCCTAACATGTGCAGACAGCATGTTTCAGGCAAAGTCGTACTGCGTAGTGCTTTAAACATGCCACTAATTAAAAATGAATAAAAATGATGGAAACCATGTGTACTGGGAAACTAGTATCGGTGGACGATTAGTTATTTTATCACGTTATAAAATACAACTATTATGAAAGTACTTAATTTCAACTGAAGAGGAAAATGTGTTCTGAAAATTTTATTTACACGCGTATCACTCTGCAGGGTACAGTTATCGATAGCATATCTAGATTCGATATGTGCTCTATGCTGAAATGTAATACTCGATCTGGTTAAATCTATGTCTCAGAACGCAGCCGCTTCCTCAAGGCTTACGGTTCTTTACGCACATCTACGTTCCTTGTGGCTTTGGAGACCAGTCAACCTCCCCTCGCGGCTATTCAGACGATTAATAGTCCCCAGCGGGACTAATTTCTGCTGGTGACACAGGGTCCCGCTCAGAAGTCCGGGCAAGAGTCCCATTATTCCTCGCAATTGGTAAGTGGTAGAACTAAACTTCCCGGGAATGGCCCCGCCGTCTCCTCCCGCAAAGAGCATCACTGGTGACTGGACTGTGAGCGGTTGGAGGGGTGATGGCGGGGGAGGCTTCTTCCGTTTGTGGTGCGAAGCTTTTCAAGATGGGCACAACTGCGTACACATGTCCTCTAACGTAACACTTTCTCTATCCTCGACAGTCATATTATAGAAAATAAAGTATAGGTCTTGGTTGTTTTCTGAAGATGACAGCTACCTGCCGTTGAACCACAGACAGTACTGACTTCGTGATAGTGCTAAGAAAGGCAACAGTCAATACTGGAAGAGCAGAGAGTTCTCCACGGCGACACACGATGGCCAAAAGCCACTTTGGTGTGCAAGACCCTTTGAGAGACGTTTTACCGTGCGAAACTGCGTAACTTACGATGAGACGGAATTTCCTCTCTGTATGATCAAGAAGTATGCCAACGGCCTTGACGCACTGGTAACACCAGTCCCTGTCAGATCACCGAAGTTAAGCGCTGTCGGGCTTGGCTAGCACCTGCTTGGGTCACCGTCCGCGTGTGCAGAGCGCTATTGCCAGGCGGGATGCACTCGGCCCTTGTGAGGCCAGTTGAGGAGCTACTTGATTGATAAGTAGCGGACCGGTCACAAAAACTGTTAACGGCTGGGAGAGCGGTTTGCTGACCACATGCCCCTCCGTATCCGCATGCGGTGACGCCTAGGGGCTGAGGATGATACGGCGGTTTGTTGGTACCATTCGGCCTTCGTGGCCTCTTCGGACGGTGTTTTTCTTTATGATCAGTAAGCACATAGTTCTTCAACAAATATATCCTCTATCTCGTTGCCACGAGCGACGAAGATTCATAGAACGGATCCAATTTGTAGAAGAGGAAACTTAATGCAAATTTATATCAGTTCTTATTCGTTTTTTGTACAAATTTATGACGAATTTCCTAAAATATCAAAGAGAAAATCAATTATTTTCCACAGAGATAATACGCATTTCATGTTATTAATAATGATGCAATTTCGAGTGTACTTAAAAGTTCAAAGACCGTCTTAAAAATAACGTTTTTGAAAACTGCACCACTAAGAACAGAATTACAAACCTAATACTAGAAATAAAGTACGTGGATATTCACTAATTATTTAATATTTTCACAATCAGAGGTCATTTAACCTTTAAATATTTGAGATTTGTTAATTCGGTTTCATTTTTTTTTTTTTTTGCTCTGTACATTACATGTAGCTATTTGATTAAAGTCTTCACCAGTAATAGATTTCATCTTCTACACTGCTGATGTCTTTACGCTGGTAACCTTATGGTTCATATCCGTGTAAGGAAGTTTTTAGCTCTTTTTCTTTCAGATAAGAATTATTTTGTGTCACTTTTTCATTATTAGTAACTTACACGTCAGTTATTTGTTTGTTGATTATATGGTTCGGACAACAGTAATCAAAATCGTCGTTATTATTACTTTAACAACCATCACAATTATATCTGCAGCAACACTGACCTCATTATAATCACAATCATCATCATCGTCATCGTCATGAACATCATCATCATCATCATCATCATCATCATCATCCAACAACAACACCAATGTCACAGACATTATTGGGAAACTCGTGAGTAAACAACTAAAATACACATGATATGTAAGAATATCTAAATTTTCTATCCGATGTTAATAATGTGAAAGTTCCATGATGTTGTTGTTGTTGTTGTTGTTGTGGTCTTCAGTCCTGAGACTGGTTTGATGCAGCTCTCCATGCTCCTCTATCCTGTGCAAGCTTCTTCATCTCCCAGTACCTACTGCAACCTACATCCTTCTGAATCTGCTTAGTGTATTCATCTCTTGGTCTCCCTCTACGATTTTTACCCTCCACGCTGCCCTCCAATGCTAAATTTGTGATCCCTTGATGCCTCAAAACATGTCCTACCAACCGATCCCTTCTTCTAGTCAAGTTGTGCCACAAACTTCTCTTCTCCCCAATCCTATTCAATACCTCCTCATTAGTTACGTGATCTACCCACCTTATCTTCAGCATTCTTCTGTAGCACCACATTTCGAAAGCTTCTATTCTCTTCTTGTCCAAACTGGTTATCGCCCATGTTTCACTTCCATACACGGCTACACTCCATACAAATACTTTCAGAAATGACTTCCTGACACTTATATCTATACTCGATGTTAACAAATTTCTCTTCTTCAGAAATGATTTCCTTGCCATTGACAGTCTACATTTTATATCCTCTCTACTTCGACCATCATCAGTTATTTTACTCCCTAAATAGCAAAACTCCTTTACTACTTTAAGTGCCTCATTTCCTAATCTAATCCCCTCAGCAACACCCGATTTAATTTGACTACATTCCATTATCCTCGTTTTGCTTTTGTTGATGTTCATCTTATATCCTCCTTTCAAGACACTGTCCATTCCGTTCAACTGCTCTTCCAAGTCCTTTGCTGTCTCTGACAGAATTACAATGTCGTCGGCGAACCTCAAAGTTTTTACTTCTTCTCCATGAATTTTAATACCTACTCCGAATTTTTCTTTTGTTTCCTTTACTGCTTGCTCAATATACAGATTGAGTAACATCGGGGAGAGGCTACAACCCTGTCTCACTCCTTTCCCAACCACTGCTTCCCTTTCATGCCCCTCGACTCTTATAACTGCCATCTGGTTTCTGCACAAATTGTAAATAGCCTTTCGCTCCCTGTATTTTACCCCTGCCACCTTCAGAATTTGAAAGAGAGTACTCCAGTTAAGGTTGTCAAAAGCTTTCTGTAAGTCTACAAATGCTAGAAACGTAGGTTTGCCTTTTCTTAATCTTTCTTCTAAGATAAGTCGTAAGGTTAGTATTGCCTCGCGTGTTCCAACATTTCTACGGAATCCAAACTGATCTTCCCCGAGGTCCGCTTCTACCAGTCTTTCCATTCGTCTGTAAAGAATTCGCGTTAGTATTTTGCAGCTGTGACTTATTAAACTGATAGTTCGGTAATTTTCACATCTGTCAACACCTGCTTTCTTTGGTATTGGAATTATTATATTCTTCTTGAAGTCTGTGGGTATTTCGCCTGTCTCATACATCTTGCTGACCAGATGGTAGAGTTTTGTCATGACTGGCTCTCCCAAGGCCATCAGTAGTTCTAATGGAATGTTGTCTACTCCCGGGGCCTTGTTTCGACTCAGGTCTTTCAGTGCTCTGTGAAACTCTTCACGCAATATCTTATCTCCCATTTCATCTTCATCTACATCCTCTTCCATTTCCATAATATTGTCCTCAAGTACATCGCCCTTGTATAAACCCTCTATATACTCCTTCCACCTTTCTGCCTTCCCTTCTTTGCTTAGAACTGGGTTGCCATCTGAGCTCTTGATATTCATACAAGTGGTTCTCTTCTCTCCAAAGGTCTCTTTAATTTTCCTGTAGGCAGTATCTATCTTACCCCTAGTGAGACAAGCCTCTTCATCCTTACATTTTTCCTCTAGCCATCCCTGCTTAGCCATTTTGCACTTTCTGTCGATCTCATTTTTGAGACGTTTGTATTCCTTTTTGCCTGCTTCATTTACTGCATTTTTATATTTTCTCCTTTCATCAATTAAATTCAATATTTCTTCTGTTACCCAAGGATTTCTATTAGCCCTCGTCTTTTTACCTACTTGATCCTCTGCTGCCTTCACTACTTCATCCCTCAGAGCTGCCCATTCTTCTTCTACTGTATTTCTTTCCCCCATTCCTGTCAATTGTTCCGTTATGCTCTCCCTGAAACTCTCTACAACCTCTGGTTCTTTCAGTTTATCCAGGTCCCATCTCCTTAAATTCCCACCTTTTTGCAGTTTCTTCAGTTTCAATCTGCAGTTCATAACCAATAGATTGTGGTCAGAATCCACATCTGCTCCTGGAAATGTCTTACAATTTAAAACCTGGTTCCTAAATCTCTGTCTTACCATTATATAATCTATCTGATACCTATTAGTATCTCCAGGATTCTTCCATGTATACAACCTTTTTTTATGATTCTTGAACCAAGTGTTAGCTATGATCAAGTTATGCTCTGTGCAAAATTCTACAAGGCGGCTTCCTCTTTCATTTCTTCCCCCCAATCCATATTCACCTACTATGTTTCCTTCTCTCCCTTTTCCTACTGACGAATTCCAGTCACCCATGACTATTAAATTTTCGTCTCCCTTCACTACCTGAATAATTTCTTTTATCTCGTCATACATTTCATCAATTTCTTCATCATCTGCAGAGCTAGTTGGCATATAAACTTGTACTACTGTAGTAGGCATGGGCTTTTTGTCTATCTTGGCTACAATAATGCGTTCACTATGCTGTTTGTAGTAGCTAACCCGCACTCCTATTTTTTATTCATTATTAAACCTACTCCTGCATTACCCCTATTGGATTTTGTGTTTATAACCCTGTAATCACCTGACCAAAAGTCTTGTTCCTCCTGCCACCGAACTTCACTAATTCCCACTATATCTAACTTTAACCTATCCATTTCCCTTTTTAAATTTTCTAACTTACCTGCCCGATTAAGGGATCTGACATTCCACGCTCCGATCCGTAGAATGCCAGTTTTCTTTCTCCTGATAACGACGTCCTCTTGAGTAGTCCCCGCCCGGAGATCCGAATGGGGGACTATTTTACCTCCGGAATATTTTACCCAAGAGGACGCCATCATCATTTAATCATACAGTAAAGCTGCATGTCCTCGGGAAAAATTACGGCTGTAGTTTCCCCTTGCTTTCAGCCGTTCGCAGTACCAGCACAGCAAGGCCGTTTTGGTTAATGTTACAAGGCCAGATCAGTCAATCATCCAGACTGTTGCCCCTGCAACTACTGAAAAGGCTGCTGCCCCTCTTCAGGAACCACATGTTTGTCTGGCCTCTCAACAGATACCCCTCCGTTGTGGTTGCACCTACGGTAGGCCATCTGTATCGCTGAGGCACGCAAGCCTCCCCACCAACGGCAAGGTCCATGGTTCATGGGGGAAGAGTTCCATGATAGGTTAAGGTAACTGTCCAGTTGACTTGCAAGGAGTGTAATCTTGTCGGTTGTAGACTTGTGGGACAGCATGAGCTACTCTTACACAAGAAATTAGTTTAGTGCGGTCCTTACATACCGAAAGCGTCATGCTTGTGCACTTCAGTTGGGTGTGAACAGGCGCATGTAATGTTTTCTGACTACTGCTGTAATCGTAAACAGGAAAAAAATGTTGGTTATGTTTATATAATAACAAGTTTTCCCTGAGATGTATATCACAGTGGTTTCAGTGTACGGGTGTAAAAGAAAACCAATATAATTTTAACTGTTTCAGCGACCAATTACAGCAATTACACGGAATAATTTCCCTGACTCGGATATTCAGGAAAACATAAGATATGGTCCAATTATTTGCAAACGCAAGTGAAATGTTTCACTTTTCAAACAGTTTTCTCCATAAAAACTATTGCAGTTGTCGCCATCTCTAACCACCTCCTCTTAGGTTTATTCTGCACTTAATATTTATCTTTCAGTTATGTGAAGAGCCTCGTCCAGTGGGCAGGCACACGAGCGAGAGTGCAATGTGAGCCATTTGCGTTTTTACCGCAGGTAATACTTTGGAACGACACAATCTGATGTCTGAGTTTTTTGTCAGAGAAGTTACTGTTGTTTTATGTACTGATATACGATAGTATCAATGGCATTTTCGGATATCAATGTTATTAACGTACAAAAGAATTCATTCGTTTTGTCTCTACGTGCGTCTATCAAATCACATGCGACCGTGGCCACAGCAAAAGCTGACGCAACGGTTTTATTGTTCGCCGATGGCCATCGCTATTTAATAACGTCAGGTGGCGTTTATTTCTAACATAAAGCCTAATTGCAGTACTACTTTCCAGCCTTCGAGGTAATCTTTCAATAAATACGATCACCACTGATTGCTTCAAATCTTTCTCTGTTAGTAAAATACTCTTCTGACATTGTCGGAATTTTTAAAGCCCCTTCGCGTTTTGCAGTTGTCCAAAAACTGCTCATCTGACTATTTAAGTGCATGTGCACAACGTTTATTCGCTATGCGTGTAACAGTCTGATGCTGTGTCGTATTATTTGATATGTAAATAATTAAGGTAAATTTATTACATAGTTTCTGAAGTGAACGGCTTAGGTTTTTCCTACCAGTAATGGTAAAGAAATAGCGTTTAAATACCATACTAATTGCTGCGTAGCTTCCTTTCTGTCTACGAATGACTAATTCGTTTAGCGTTGCTGCCTCTCGATCACGGAGTCCCGGGTTCGATTCCCGGGGATTTTCTCCTACCGGGGACTGGGTGTTTGTGTTGTCATCATTTCATCATCATTCAGGAAAGTGGCGACACTGGACAATGAAAAGATTGGGAATTTGTACGGGTGCAGATAACCACACAGTTGAGCGCTCCAAAAATCAAATATCATCATCATCATCATCATCATCATCGTCATCACCACCACCACCATAATTCGTTTGGCATTAGCTGTGGAAGCTGAATTTCCCATACAAGTTTTAGTCTTCCAAGAAACACGAAATTTATTCTTATTAATTTATTTGTAACTAATAAAAGTCTCGGTTTATGCAAAATGGCACAATTACAAGCGTAATAGTCTTTCACTACTCATCATTGTTATACTTCGCTCTTATCTTTTCTTGTAAGCTCACGATATAAGGTTCATATCGTTACCAATTAATATCTTCAGCTGTAACGCATTGTCTTTCATTTTTTTAGGCAATTTTCAGCAGTCGATATATGTTTCGAAAAACTCATGACACTGAACTGCATAACTGGATTTTATCAGTACTACCGGTTACGGTCGTAAGCCATCGTCTGGTACCTAACAACACAACATTCCAATTTGTAGAACAATATTAAGATAAAAGAAATTGGCACCTAGCAATCACATAAAATAACTACAAAAAACATTTAAAACATTTCATTTGTCAAGAATACTGAAACACAACGCACTCAAAATATTAATTCACAGGAAATACGTAATAAAAAGACTCATTTACAAGTGCAGCAGTCGTCCTATTCATATGCGATGACAACAAAAAATACAAAGTAACTTGGCATAACAGCCCAAAGATCTCGTTATGCTGAAGATATCTCTATGAAGATATATCGATATGTACATTACTCAATTACAAAATGTGAGAAATGACGTAAGGAAAGTTAAATCTTACTTCCCTTTCTTTATTCTATTTATCTATATTTAGCTTTCTTTGTATTATTTGTCACATTTTGTAACTGAATCATGTACATATCGATATATGTTCATAGCTATATCTTCAGTATGACGAGATCTTTGGGTTGTGATTCCAAGTCACTTTATATTTGTTGTTGTTATCGCATATGCGATTGCTGCAGTTGTAAATGCTAGTAATGAGTCTTTCATTACGTGTTTCGTGTCGATTAAAAAACTCAGTGCTTTGTGCTTCAATATTCACGACAAACGAAATGTTTTAATGATTTTCCTAAGTATATTATTGTGTGATTGCTAGATGCCAAATTGTGTTGTCTTAATGTTGTTCTACAAATTGGAATGTTGTGTTCTTAGTTACCGTATAATGGTTTACGGCGGAAACCGGTAGTACTAATGAAATCCAGTTAATGCAGGTCAGTGTCATGAGTTTTTTGAAAGCATTGTATTTCGTTATTTTTTCGGAGGAGGGGCTCTCTGTTTCCTTTGTAATGAGTTCATTATCTGGTTTTGAATGTTGGTTATTTCTTGTGGGTCCTGGTGTACATTTGACTGCGATATTCTGCAGCGATTTCATGGTGCCGAATATTCCTTGCCAACAGCTGATATGCATGTCGTTGATCCACTACGATTAATTTCTTAATATAGCTGAGAAAAATAACTGATTTTATTGATGTCTAGTTCTTCAAGCAGTTTGGTAATTATTGCCCGTAGAGGTGCATTCACAACCCATTTCAAGCATTTATCGCAGATTTCTTGGTGGTTCTCCAAGTTTGATTTACAAGGAAGGAAGCATTGTAATGACACATCACCAGTTTGACCTCATACTTCAACGAGAAAGAAGTCCACTTAGAAGCTGTCGGCTCCCGCAAACGATCCTTGAGAATATTTGGGCCATAATTCTGATGGTAAATAGTAATGACCATCTGAACGTACAGCGTTTAAACTTTCGCGCGCACCAGTTGATTGTCACTCTCTCCCTCTCTCCGCTCCACTGCAGCCGCCTTATGTCACAGCGCGAGGTATTGTACAAAGGAGTGACAAACATAGCCCTCCTCCTTTTTTTTTACCCTTTGAGAAGAGTCTTGTCACTCAGCGGGTCCTTTGAACGTCAAGGCAAGGAAAATACATTATTTATGGGGTAAAAAGTCGATTTCGCCTTTGGGTTAATTTGATTTCGTGGCGTCCAAAATCCTGCATTATTTCTTCTAACAGATTGTTGTACTTAAGACGGGTACCAATTCATAATGGCCCTAGAAAATCAGTATTTATGCTATCGCTCCTGATGGTGGTGCCATCCAGTTGGAGCTGACACACTGCGTCCCTCGACACGCCAATCTTCGTGAAAACATTAATAAAGTAGTCGTCAATCTTCATTAAGGAGTTCGTGGAGTTCCCGTATCCTGGTCCATCGCGGTGACCCCAGCGTCCACCTGTTTTGGTGTGTCTGGAGAGGACGAATATTAGTGGCGGACGTGGTGCCCCATACTGCACACGCGTACAGAAGTTTTGGCAGTAGCGTGCAGTTATATAATTGAAGCCGAGTTCCGTCGTGATGAATAAAGGAAGTAAAGTGTTCATCATCTTATGTGTCGTTTTCTCCTATTCCTGTGTGTGCAGCGTGAAGGTAGGCGACTTACCCAGTACAATTCCTAGGTACTTTGTTGAAAGCGACCAAAGAATTTGTCGGCCAAGTACTTGGAATCGATATCTAAATATTGTCAGCCGGTTTTTCTTGAAAAATGCTGCCGCCGATTTCGTTGGATTGATGGTGATCTTGTTCGCAGTCACCCACAATTCCACGGCGTCGACTTGACGCTGCCCTGGTTATCAACTGGTCGATGTTTCTTCCCGAGGTAGAGAACGAATTGTCGTCGGTATAGACAGCATATGATGCGAAGATACGTACTGGAGTTGAAAACTAATGGCGAAATAACCGACCCTTGTGGAATGCCTTCAACAGAGGTATTGAGCGCTGAAAGTTTGCCATCGACTGATACGAAGACCATCCCGTTGCTATGGAAACTGTCCACCAGTTTTATGTAACAATACGGAAGGAGGGTTTATTCACACGGCTTAACTATCAAATTGTCGCACCATGCTCTATCGTAGACTTTTTCAATTTCAAAGAAGACACCCACTTATGGACTGCCGGAGGTTGCTATGGTGTCGGACATCTTCGGTTAGACATATCAGTTGCAGTTCGGGCGACATTCTTGGCTGAAAGCCTGGTAATATCAGGTTCACTTAGGCATTGCTCGAATTGTTCCAAAAGCTGTCCCTCCAGAATTTTACCAGCGTCGACAGTATACAAAAATGGTTCAAATGGCTCTGAGCACTATGGGACTTAACATCTGAGGTCATCAGTCCCCTAAAACTTAGAACTACTTGAACCTAACTAACCTAAGGACATCACACACACCCATGCCCGAGGCAGGATTCGAACCTGCGACCGTAGCAGTCGCGCGGTTCCGGACTGAGCGCCTAGAGCCGCTCGGCTACCGCGGCCGGCGGCAGCAAACCGATAGGCCCGTGATTTGATGCTTCCACAAGGCCTCTGCAAGGTTTTGGTATCGCTAGGACCTCCTCCGGTTTACGGGCCGTAGGAAAGTAGGCATGTGGGAGACAGCTGTTTATATCGTGCGCGTCAGGAGTGCGACAGCTTTCTGTGGAAGGTGCTTAAGTTCTGGATTCCTGGTGTAATCTATTCCTGGAGCTGAATTTTTGGTTTTACTTATCTGCCTCGCGATCTCCCGAGGCGTTGTAAGCAGTGGCTGATCCTGCAAAGGCGTTAATCCAAATTGTGCCACGAAATCGTGGATTATTTTCGTCGTGTGTGTCAATGTTCCTGTCGAAATGTCGACTGTCTCGGGCTGGAACTGTCATCTGTTGGGCGTAAGCACCGACGAGAAGTTACGGTCGTTACAACACATCGAATATCATTCCATCTGGGCCTCTAATCGCCCGTTTCGCCAGTCTCAGCTGTCGGATATTTTTCACCAAATGCAATTCGTCTCCATCGTATTTAGTACAAAGTAGATACCCCAGTCTGCCGCCGTTCCAAGACGCGCTGCCGTAAGTCTCGAAACATTCGCTTCACCTCCTGTCTATTGGCCGGGTCCCTCAACGTCGGCCATCTCTTGCGCTTTCAAATCCTGCAGGGTCTGGGACGATGGATCGAATTGCGACTCCGGAAGGACAGCAACTGCCTCACTGTATTTTCTGCCCATTGTATTTTCGTTGTCAGCACCTTAACAGAGATATCCACACCCGTTGATGTTTGGATGTTCATAGTCGGACACTGTTTTCGGAATACGTTCGGAACTGATCCGAGTCGAACCCAGTCTGAGAGATCGGTGGGGCGAAGAGACTTCCTCGTTCGATGACTCCCATAACTGGTTGGTAATCAGGCGAGAAATCGTCGATTTTCCTCAGGTGGTCGTTCGAATTGATGCCCTTCGTCAGTGCGATGCATGAGACATCGTGCATGTGACGCCAGAAGTAACTGACTCGACTGGGTTCTCGTGTGTATAACACAACTAAGGTCGTGTCGTTTGGCGAAAAGAGCCTGTCCTTCGCGAATTGTTTTCCGTGAGGCAGGACTTTCGGGAACTGGTCGAATATTGATTTTGAGGCCAATAAAAGTCGCCACTAGCGTTACACCGCCCACTGCGGTGCTGACCGTCACTTCCATCGCTTCCAGTGACAGGAACACTGGTAAGGTTTCTAGGTGGCGTCCCATGGAGCTTTTAATGCAAATAATCATTCCCCCAACGCCCTGACCAGGCCTATCTGTTTCGTGAATTTACATGTTGCGGAGACAGAGGTTGACCGTGCCTTTCAGGTGTCAGAAAAGCCACATCGATGCGACTACTTGAAATAAATTCCTTGACTTCCCTCTTTGTGGATCGAAGGCTATTACCGTTCCCTGTAAGGAGATGTCGTGTGTGCTGCCGTCGATCCATTTAACAGCCCTTGAGAATTCCCCCTACCGAGCTGAGGAAGGAGGTAATATTTTCCTGCAGAATGTGAGAAGCGCTGCGATGCCCGTGAGCGCCCGGAAAAAGGCAGCATTATGTTCTGGGACGTTACAAGGCTGCCGTCTACAAGAGGAGGCGTTGTGGTGTGCAGCCGGTCGTGGAACGCTTCCCAATAGCTCCCGGTTGCACAAAGCCGACCTGTAGCATGCATGCTGGATTGCAGCGGTGTCGGTTGAGCCGATGAAGGAGGTGGAGTGGGTGCTGATGGAAGCGTCACCGCTGGTTGTGAATCGAAGACTAGTTTCGGTTGCGTCTCCTTTGGCGCCTTAATTTTCCTGGATTTTGTTTTGTCGAGTAAGTACTGATACTTATCGCTGCCTAGCCACGAAGAGAATGCTAGCCAACACAGTTGGTACACTTTGGCTTCGACGTGTGTGGCATTGCACATTCTCTGGAGAAGTGGTTTCCAGCGCAATGTAGACAGCCAGCCGATACAAACAAACAAACACCGTCCGAACATGCCTTGAAGGCACATCGGTACCGGCCGGCCGCCACGTCATCCTCAGGTGTTACCGGAAGCGGATCCGGAGGGGCATGTGGTCAGTACACTTCTCTCTCCGTTGTCAGTTTTCGTGACCGGTGCTGCTACTTCTCAATCGAGGAGCTCCTCTATTGCCCTCAAAATGGCTGAGTGCGCCCCGTTTGCCACTAGCATTCGGCAGACCCGGACAGTGACCCATGTAAGTGCTAGCCAAGTCCGACACCGCTTCGGTGATTTGACTGGAACTAGTACAACCACTGCGGCAACATATTGCCGACAGGGAGCATTAATTTTCCGTATGTTCGAAACGTTGGCATATCTGACTCTGTGCCGGTCCTGCCCTGCTTCAGTAAATCTCGATACAGACACCTGTGTACAGGAGGTACTGCACCACAGATCTTGTCATTGTCCTCGGATTTTGATAAACTGACGACGAAAACCTGAGATGAAATCAGTTATTCGTCATTTCGTCCTTTTTCTTGCATAGATGCGCCAACACTGAAGGTAATCCTTTTTCATTAAGTGCCACCGCGCGGGATTAGCCGTGCGTTCTAAGGCGCTGCAGTCATGGACTGTGCGGCTTGTCCCGGCGGAGGTTCGAGTCCTCCCTCGGGCATGGGTGTGTGTGTTTGTCCTTAGGATAATTTAGGTTAAGTAGTGTGTAAGCTTAGGGACTGATGACCTTAGCAGTTAAGTCCCATAAGATTTCACACACATTTGAACATTAAGTGACCGTGTTAGTTGCTCCACTGTCGCCTGTGCAGGCACTCGCTTTATAACGACTTCCAGTTCCTTGTCCTCCAAGCGCTGATGAATTAAAAGCGGTAGCCCATACTGTTTAAAAAACGGGATCACTCTCTCGTGGTCTTCGTGAGAGTCAAGGTGATATTTGATCCTGCCTCCCTGAAAAGTTGCCTCGACGGAGTCTTTCAGATGTCGCTTCAATGTTTCATACAGTTTCACGTAATTCTCCGTGTAGCAGGTTGTGAGTGGCGGAATTTTACCCGGTGGCGTTGTCTTGCGCGAGGGCCCTGATTGGTTGGAGGTAGAATGGGTCGGTCCAGCCGGTGCTGCCATCTGTTCGGTGGCCTGTTAGTCGATATGCTGAAAACGGTTCGACGTTTCCATCTCTCCATTCCGTTTACACGGATTTTCGAATGTGGAGCGGCGCCGTGGTTGTATCTTGTACTAAATGGTAGTATATATTGCGTGTTGTCAGTTGTCAACGTTCGGGTCTTCTTCTATTTCTTCGCCGCTCGGAGAAGACGAAAAAATATGTTCTAAAAGAGACCTCACTAGTGCTGTGGTCTTCTGCTCGAGGCCTTCCAGTGAAAAGTGACCGGGCCACTGTATTTCGAAGATAGGGTCACCTGCAGCGTGTCGAGCGCTCCTGTTGTTGGGATGTTGCTGTGGTATTACATTGCCGGGCCTGTAATGTGCTGACATGTATCCTGCGGGTCCGTTGCCTCAGTCATGACACTCACAGCGCCGCCTGAGTCGTCATACTTCCAGCAGCCGACGGGACGTCTGCGAGGCAAGCCACGACGGCCGGCTATCGGCCCATGCCGCAACGCAGTGCGTCTCCTGCGACATCGCGCTCTCGACAGAGCCGAGGTATGCTGAAGGCGAGGGAAGAGAACATGTTATCCTACAAGAGAAATAGTAGTTAATATGAGCACATAAATCACTGAACAGCCAAAGAAATTGGTCTATCGACCTAATATCGTGTAGAGCCCCTGTGAGCACGCAGAAGTGCATCAACATGACGTGGCATGGTATGAAGTCGTTCTGGAGGAAACTGAAACCGTGAATCCTTCAGGGCTAGGGGTGGAGATCTCTTCTGAACAGCACATTGTAAGGCGTCCCAGATATTCCCAGTAATGTGCGTGTCTGGGGAGCTTGGTGGCCAGTGGAAGTGTTTAAACTCGGAAGATTGTTCCTGCAATCACTCTGTAGCAATTCTGGACGTGTGGGGTGTCGCATTGTGCTGCTGGAATTGTCCAAGACCATCGGAATGCACAATGGACACGAATGCGTGCAGGTGATCAGAAATAGAGTCCTGTATGACCGAGTAAGCGAGCACAAAATACGAGATGGGGCGAGCACACCCTAACTGGATAGGCTGCCCGCAGTAGTTCTAGTGACCGAGCATAGAAGCCGTGACCGAATACGTGGCACGTAACTTCAAACACATTACACGTGTCATTATCCGTTTGAAACTGTAGCCAATACGGGCTTCTCATTTGTGGTGTGTCTCTCTCTGTAATCATGCAGCGCGAGGAAGCCAGTGCAGTAAGACGTAAGATTGAAGCCAATGTTTACACACTGAACAAACGGGAAGGTATAAAAAGCCAAGTATGGAGTGCATTTCTGTTGGTTGTAGACGAAAACAGTGCCACTACTGGGTACGTATCGTGCATAAACTGTTCCACATTATTGTGTTTCCAGTCGGGAACCACTCATTTGAAGAAACACAGATGCAAGAAACCTCACAAAGATAGTTTCTTCGGGGATACCGGCAGTAATAAAAATTAGTATTGCAGCAAAGTGTGTTGCAATGTATTCGAAAGATATGAGACCTTTTAATGCTGTTTCCGGTGAGGGTTTCAGTGAACTAGGCCAAGAATTAATACACTACTGGCCATTAAAATTGCTACACCATGAAGATGACGTGCTACAGACGAGAAATTTAACCGACAGGAAGAAGATGCTGTGATGTGCAAATGATTAGCTTTTCAGAGCATTCGCACAAGGTTGGCGCCGGTGGCGACACCTACAACGTGCTGACATGAGGAAAGTTTCCAACCGATTTCTCATACACAAACAGCACTTGACCGGCGTTGCCTGGTCAAACGTTGTTGTGATGCCTCGTGTAAGGAGGAGAAATGCGTACCACCACGTTTCCGACTTTGACTTTGACTGTAGCCTATCGCGATTGCGGTTTATCGTATCGCGACATTGCTGCTCGCGTTAGTCGAGATCCAATGACTGTTAGCAGAATATGGAATAGGTGGGTTCAGGAGGGTAATACGGAACGCAGAGCTGGATCCCAACGGCCTCGCATCACTAGCAGTCGAGATGACAGGCATCTTATCCGCATGGCTGTAACGGATCGTGCAGCCACGTCTCGATCCCTGAGTCAACATATGGGGACGTTTGCAAGACAACAACCACCTGCACGAACAGTTCGACGACGTTTGCAGCAGCATGGACTATCAGCTCCGAGACCATGGTTGCTGTTACCCTTGACGCTGCATCACAGACAGGAGCGCCTGCGATGGTGTACTCAACGACGAACCTGGGTGCACGAATGGAAAAACGTCATTTTTTCGGATGAATCCAGGTTCTGTTTACAGCATCGTGATGGTCGCAGCTGTGTTTGGCGACATCGCGGTGAACGCACATTGGAGGCGTGTATTCGTCATCGCCATTCTGGCGTATCACCTGGCGTGATGGTATGGGGTGCCATTGGTTACACGGTCACCTCTTATTCGCATTGACGGCACTTTGAACAGTGGACGTTACATTTCAGATGTGTTGCGACCCGTGGCTCTACCCTTCATTATATCCCTGCGAAACCCTACACTTCAGCAGGATAATGCACGACCACATGTTGCGGATACAGAAATTGTTCAACTGATGACCTGGCCAGCACATTCTCCAGATTTCTCACCAACTGAAAACGTCGGGTCAATGGTGGCCGAGCAACTGTGGTATCGTGTTGAAGCTGCATGGGCAGCTGTACCTGTACACGCCATCCAGGCTCTGTTTGACTCAATGCCCAGGCGTATCAAGGCCGTTATTACGGCCAGAGGTGGTTGTTCTGGGTACTGATTTCTCAGGATCTATGCACCCAAATTGCGTGAAAATTTAATCACATGTCAGTTCTAGTATAATATATTTGTCCAATGAATACCCGTTTATCATCTGCATTTCTTCTTGGTGAAGCAAATTTAATGGCCAGTAGTGTACATTTAGGTGCGCATTATGGAGAATTTAACGTGGCAGGTGTAATGCTACATCCCTCTCCCATAAGCAGACATGTAAAAGAACAAGCTGATGCAATAAGAAACAGCATAATGCCTTCTATTATTGCGGAAGTTATTAATAAAACATGTGCTGCGACAGTTGATATGTGAACTGATTCGCATAATCAGGTGCACTATTTGACGCTTATAACACATTACATTAACACAGATTGGTCTCTTGTGAACAATGTTTTATTTACAACAAAATTCTCGGACTTTAAGAAGACGGGAGTAAATATTATGAAAGAAATTGAAGAGATTGGGACATTTTGCAGGACATGTTGCACAGTTTTGTTTTTGTCTCCGACCAGGGTGTCAATGTAATAAAGTCTATGGAAAATCACGAAAGGATTCCGTGTGCTGCTCATTGTTTAAACACAGCACTTAGCCATACATTCGATGAAGATAACTTCTTGTTAAATCATGCCCCGAACATCGCATCAACAATAAATACTGCAAAACGCATTGTAAGGTACATTAAGAAAAGTGGCCTCTACTCGTCTTTGAAATCATCGTTGAAACAAGAGGTCTGCACACGCTGGAACAGCTTGTACACTATGCTGGAATTCTTACACACTCAGTATAACGAAGTTGCTGCTTTGCTGACGGAAAAGGACCCCGCTTACAGCTTTCAAGGATATTTTTCTGAGACTATTTAAAGAGGCCACAGATGAAATAGAAGGCAAAAAAGAACCGACAATCCAGTTAGTTCTTCTTTGGTTTCACAAACTGCAACAAATTTGCAGTGTCAATGACACTGACTGTCAGGTGAGTAATTACCGCAGTTAAAAGCACTGTCTCATTATGATACGCGGTAGATTTATAATTAACTAGCGTAATTGATGTGTACTAACAGATATTTACTTTTAACAGGAGGTACAAAAGATTAAAATTCGAGCCGTGACTTCCGTTTGTGAGAAGATTGTGATCACTTCCAGACATAAAACTGCTACGTTTCTTTAGCCGTCTTTCCGTGATCTTAATATGCTTGAAATAAATGAAAAGCAGGAAATTATTAGGAATGTGCGACAAATGTGTGCTACTTACGCAGGTACAACATGCAATCATTAACATAATTGTTTTTGCATAGTTAGTGGATAGTGTGTTATAGAGAAACGGGAATGTTATATGGCTCTGAGTACTATGGGACTCAACTGCTGAGGTCATTAGTCCCCTAGAACTTAGAACTAGTTAAACCTAACTAACCTAAGGACAGCACACACATCCATGCCCGAGGCAGGATTCGAACCTGCGACCGTAGCGGTCTCGCGGTTCCAGACTGCAGCGCCAGAACCGCGCGGCCACTTCGGCCGGCCGGAATGTTATAATTTGTATAATATTTCATTAACGTAAAACACCTCGTTTTTACGGGAACGTTTCGATGATTTCCACATCAGTTCTGTATTACTTGTCTCTTTTGTTTATTATCATAGACCCTTCAAGTACTGTGTCATCACCACCCAGAAAGAGAGATGGTTTCAAGGAATGGAGGAACAACATATCATCCGCAGCAGATTAAGTAGATCTCTACAATTTAATGCACCCCGAACATGATGATGACATCTTAAAGTGGTGGAGAAAACATGAAACAGATCTGCCAGTCCTGGATAAGGTTCCTTCTATGCTTTCTTTATGAAAATGGTTGTCTTCTAGATTACAGGGACAGCAATTATTTAATGTTTCCTACTAATGAAAGGAAAAATATATCTTCTGTTTGGAAATGAGACTCGTCTTCTATCCGCGATTGAAATGAAATATCATTTTACTTTCAAAGTGCTTTATTAATTTAGCTGTGTCACTTACCCGTTCTTGGAAACTTTACTTTTGTATTGCCGGCCGAAGTGGCCGTGCGGTTAAAGGCGCTGCAGTCTGGAACCGCAAGACCGCTGCGGTCGCAGGTTCGAATCCTGCCTCGGGCATGGATGTTTGTGATGTCCTTAGGTTAGTTAGGTTTAACTAGTTCTGAGTTCTAGGGGACTAATGACCTCAGCAGTTGAGTCCCATAGTGTTCAGAGCCATTTGAACCATTTACTTTTGTATTAAAAGAGAACGAGACGGAGATAAAACCATTGTGTGTGTGTGTGGGTGAGTGGGTGGGTGGGTGTGATAGAGACAGAGAGGCATTGGATTTGTACATTACAGTGCAGCGAGCCGGGGCGAGGCGAGATGAGACTTCAGCGGTGACCGGTCATGCTCGGTTATCCCCGTGTCCGGAATCCGGACGACAGACATGGCGCGAGTACGTGACCGAGCCGAGTCGTGTGGGGCCGCACACGAGCGGCTCAGTCACCCCGTCAACAGGCGAGCCGTCACCAGCCAAACAATGAGCGTTGCAGCACTCTAATCAGAAAGGACGCTTACATACGTGTCACGTGTCAGAGTCGTGTCTAGACGAATTAGGGATCCCATATCACTCCATCTGCACACGCCCCACACCATTACAGAGCCTCCACCAGCCTGAACAGTCCCTGATGACATGAGGTTGCCTCCATACCCGGACACATCCATCCGCTCGATACAATTTGAAACGAAACTCGTCCGACCAGGCAACATGTTTCCAGTCATCAACAGTCCAATGTCGGTGTTGACGGGCCCAAGAGACGCGTGAAATTTTGTGTTGTGCTGTGTGTGTGTGTGTGTGTGTGTGTGTGTGTGTGTGTGTGAGTTCTTAAGGGACCAAACTGCAGAGGTCATCGGTCCCTAGACTTACATACTACTTAAACCCACTTATGCTAAGAACAACACACATACCCATGCCCGAGGGAGGACTCGAACCAAAGGCGGGAGGGGCCGCGCAGTCAGTGACATGGCGCCTCTAACCGCGCGGACACTTCGCGCGGCTGTTGTGCAGTCATCAAGTGTACACGCGTGGGCCTTCGGCTCCGAAAGCCCATATCGATGATGTTTCGCTGAATGGTTCGCACGCTGGTACTTGTTGATGGTCCAGCAATCTGAAGCAATTTGCGGAAGGGTTGCACTTCTGTTATGTTGAACGATTCTCTTCAGTCTTCGTTGGTCCCCTTCTTGCAGAATTTTTTTCCGGCCGCAGCGATGTCGGTGATATGATGTTCCACCGGATTCCTGGTATTCACGGTACACTTTGAAATGGTCGTATAGGAAAATTCCCCCTTCATCGCTACTTCGGAGATGCTGTGTCCCATTGCTCGTGCGCCGACTACGACAAAAGGGTCAAACTTGCTTAAATCTTGATAATCAGCTATTGTAGCAGCAGTAATCGATCTAACAACTGCGCCAGACACATCTCTTATATACGCTTTGCCGACCCCAGTACCGTGGTCTGCGTGTTTCCATATCTCTGTATTTGAATACGCATGCCTATACCAGTTTTTTTCTGTGCTTCAGTGTATGTCAAACTCACCCACATGTATGTCCGAAATTATTTTAAGAATATGGTTTGATTGGTATTCCACATTTCAATATACGCCTCAAAGTCAAAATGAATAAACCAAGCGACGGTATAATTGTTATGAAATGAAGCTAATGATCGTCTATTTACAATTTAATCATGCTAATTACGTTGAAGAATAGCGCATCAGTGCTAGCTTTAAAATCCAAAGAAAATAACGCACAACAGCGATGTTAATAATGAAATAGCACTACGCTAGTTCTTTAATGGCACACACTACCCCCATTCACTGGCTAGAAACAGCGCACTTTGACGCCATAAACAAAACGTTTTAACAATGTCAGAATAGTAATTCACGGACTTTTTACTCACTCCACTGTATAGTACTTCGCTCTCGGGCATTAGGCGGCTGCAGCGGGGCTGCGCGAACGACAAACATCCGGTGCGAGCGAAAGTTTAAAAGCTCTACTTTCAGAATTTCGTACTGCTTACTATCGAAATTATGGGCCAAATTTTTCACTTGGGATCGTTTGCAGGAGCTGATATCTTTTTTCTCCTTCAATTATTAGATTCATTTGAAGTTGCTTCGCTGGCCGCGGTGGCCGTGCGGTTCTAGGCGCTCCAGTCCGGAGCCGCGCTGCTGCTACGGTCGCAGGTTCGAATCCTGCCTCGGGAATGGGTGTGTGTGATGTCCTTAGGTTAGTTAGGTTTAAGTAGTTCTAAGTTCTAGGGGACTGATGAGCACAGCAGTTGAGTCCCATAGTGCTCAGAGCCATTTGAACCATTTGAAGTTGCTTCCTTCTTAGTGTGGGTTTTTGTCGGTTTACGACGCTCGTTTAGTCAAATGAAGACCTCGAACACAATTTTCGCCTCAATAAAGATAAAACAGGAACAGTTATGAAATCATAACACACAAACTTTAGACGATTCTCAGGTGTATTTCGCACACAATTTTCCGCTATTATCTTAACTGACGATAGTGACGGTAGGAAGGACATCTGACCACGAAGTCAAAATAAATAATTGACAAAGAGCTAAAAAGAGCGAAACCAACGACAACGTATGAGGAAGAAGGAAAAGGAGAAGCAGCACGAAGACGTGGTGGTTTGGGTTTTATCGTCCCATTTTCATTGTCAAATTGCAAAAATGGTTCAAATGGCTCTGAGCACTATGGGACTCAACTTCTGAGGTCATTAGTCCCCTAGAACTTAGAACTAGTTAAACCTAACTAACCTAAGGACATCACAAACATCCATGCCCGAGGCAGGATTCGAACCTGCGACCGTAGCGGTCTTGCGGTTCCAGACTGCAGCGCCTTTAACCGCACGGCCACTTCGGCCGGCGTCAAATTGCACAAAATTTGATTATAGAAGGACGGGGCAGCAAAGCGACAGTGGTTTTCGAAAGAAATTGCCATATCGCCACATACTGAGGAAGAACTCGCTGTAACGGTGACGCTCGAGATAGAAAGCGAGTGCTATAGGCCTCAGTCCTCAGCCTCTTGTTTACCTGATCAGTTGTTTCTGCGACGCTTCCATGTTACTTTTGACTCGGACAGGGACTGTGTTTTCTCTCCAGCGTCCAACCGGCTACGAATACAGATATGGCTGTCTGCTTTCGAGACCTGTGCCCCATGCCATAATAGCCCACTTACACTATCACCTCTCGGCCACCATTAGGTTCAAATGGTTCAAATGGCTCTGAGCACTATGCGACTTAACTTCTGTGGTCATCAGTTGCCTAGAACTTAGAACTAATTAAACCTAACTAACCTAAGGACATCACACACATCCATGCCCGAGGCGGGATTCGAACCTGCGACCGTTGCGGTCACGCGGTTCCAGACTGAAGCGCCTAGAACCGCACGGCCACACAGGCCGGCCGCCACCACTAGGTACTATAAGTTTTCTCCCACTATATTCTATACATTTGGGTGATGGGTACATTTAAAATCTACATCGATGCCCTCGACGAGTTTCGAATCGGTGACTGTCGTCTTACGATAGACTGTCATTATGAATAAATTGTGAGATGTACCGTTAAAACTACAAAAATGAGACGAGCCATTCAGAAAAACTACGTGAACATCTTTTAAATTGTCGTAATTCTTGACGATTCACACCCACACATTGTCCAGACTGTTGGAATCTTTTTGATCGCCTTCTTTTAGGTTTAGACGTGCTCTCGGTAACTATCATTCCTTTCAGAATCGTAAGGACGAGTAGAAGCCAGCGAGGAGTTCAGTACTTCAGTTTTGAACTATATGACATCCCACGTGGCGCAATTACATGAAAGCTATTTATTTTTTTAAAAAGAAATTTTGTCCATTGTGTCAATGCTACCTGCAAATCATTGTGAATATGTAGAAAAAATGAGTAAATACATGTGTGTGGATATCATACTAATTTTTTTATCTTCAAGTCTATCCTCCTCGTGTCGTCTTTCAAATACAATTTTGGAGTTTGGAGGGAGTGGCACACGAATGGTGGCCAAGCGGTTTTAGGCGCTTCAGTCTGGAACCGCGGGACCGCACCGGTCGCAGGTTCGAATCCGGGCATGTATGTGTGTGATGTCCTTAGGTTAATTAGGTTTAAGTAGTTCTACGTTATAGGGGACTGATGACCTCAGATGTTAAGTCAGATAGTGCTCAGAGCCATTTGAACCAGAACACGAATGCGCAATAGGGAAACTAGAAACGTGAAATTCAGTCTTCGAGTCGGTCATGGATCACAAGCAAAATAAATAAAAGGAACTGGAACTGTAGTTCGTCCTCCTGGGAGGGAGTTTATTGTTATTTTCGTATCAAAGTCTGGCAGAAACTGTAGCTTTTCTTGATGAAGAAATCGTGTGGAAGTAATTACGGCTTTTTTGCGATACGGATGCTTTTTCTTAAGGCATTTTTTTAAAAAGCGCGTCACCTGATTGTGCGAAAATACTCCAATTACAGTAAAGTCATAAAACTAAACTTTTGTTCCAATAGATTAGTCTAGGTCACGCTTAAGCAGTACATATTCACCCCTGCTTAGTAACTACTATACCGTAAATATTATCGACGTTTTAAACACGAAGGTATAATAGCATGTCTATAACTTTTCTTCTGTTAACAAAGGGCTGTTTAATGGCTGCGAAGTGCACATGCGCTACAAATTTGTACCTGCTTCAACACAATATTTGTAGCATGTATCCCATCGACAAATCTGTTGATGTCATATCCCGGCTGGGCAGGCAGGACTTCTGGCGTCTCTGCTGAATGCTTGATCCTTTATTATCATTGTAGTTCTATTAGCAAGATATAATGGAAGATTAGACGTTTTCTCTGTATCACTCCACCATAAATATCATCAGAATAGTATTAATGTCATAGGAAAGATTTCGCGATTCGCAGAATACGCCAAAATATTAACATTACGTTCGTAAAATATTGACAGGTTTAAAAGTCATCTGCTATTACGAAGATAACGTTTCACATTTCGAGTAGAGCAACAAAAACAACTACAATGTCTTATTATGCAAGATTTATGAATATTTATTTTATCCATGAAAGGTGGAAAACTCCACGACTGTTTGGAATCATAAAGATGGGAAGGAAACATTGAACCTGTTTACAGTTTCGTCGAATGAATGATTTATTCAGTCGTAATAATTTACAGGCTAAGTCCTCCTCTGAACAATGTCGTAGAGAGCTCGTGAAAGGAAGATCACATTTATTCCATTTAATTAACTGGCAATAGTCTATAGAAATACAGGGTGGCCAGAAACAGTCTGGAAAGCTGGGAAGGGTGTTCAGGGTAGGTTTTGATGAGAAATAATTCTTAAGAAAAATATTCGATTCGGTGCATCGTTTCCGACTTAATCAGCGTTGAAGTTAGCACATTAGCCCGTTAAGAGCGCAAATTCTAGCGGCCCGCCACAGACAGTGCCGCCAAATTTGATCTTCGTTTGGTTTCTAAATCTACATCTACATACATACTCCGCAGTCCACCACACGGTGCGTGGCGGAGGGTACCTCGTACCACAACTAGCATCTTCTCTCCCTGTTCCACTCCCAAACAGAACGAGGGAAAAATGACTGCCTATATGCCTCTGTACGAGTCCTAATCTCTCTTATCTTATCTTTGTGGTCTTTCTGCGAAATATAAGTTGGCGGCAGTAAAATTGTACTGCAGTCAGCTTCAAATGCTGGTTCTCTAAATTTCCTCAGTAGCGATTCACGAAAAGAACGCCTCCTTTCCTCCAGAGACTCCCATCCGAGTTCCTGAAGCATTTCCGTAACACTCGCGTGATGATCAAACCTACCAGTAACCAATCTAGCAGCCCGCTTCTGAAATGCCTGATAGGGATCCCAAACGCTCGAGCAGTACTCAAGAATAGGTCGTATTAGTGTTTTATAAGCGGTCTCCTTTACAGATGAACCACATCTTCCCAAAATTCTACCAATGAACCGAAGACGACGATCCGCCTTCCCCACAACTGCCATTACATGCTTGTCCCACTTCATATCGCTCTGCAATGTTACGCCCAAATATTTAATCGACGTGACTGTGTCAAGCACTACATTACTAATGGAGTATTCAAACATCACGAGATTCTTTTTCCTATCATCTGCATTAATTTACATTTATCTATATTTAGAGTTAGCTGCATTCTTTACACCAATCATAAATCCTGTCCAAGTCATCTTGTATTCTCCTGCAGTCACTCAACGACGACACCTTCCCGTACACCACAGCATCATCAGCAAACAGTCGCACATTGCTATCCACTCTATCCAAAAGATCATTTATGTAGATAGAAAACAACAGCGGACCTACCACACTTCCCTGGGGCACTCCAGATGATACCCACACCTCCGATGAACACTCGCCATCGAGGACAACGTACTGGGTTCTATTACTTAAGAAGTCTTCGAGCCACTCACATATTTGGGAACCAATCCCCTTAGCTCGTACCTTAGTTAGGAGTCTGCAGTGGGGCACAGAGTCAAACGCTTTCCGGAAGTCAAGGAATATGGCATCCGTCTGATACCCTTCATCCAGGGTTCGCAAGATATCATGTGAAAAAAGGGCGAGTTGCGTTTAGCAGGATCGATGCTTTCTAAGGCCGTGCTGATGCATGGACAGAAACTTCTCTGTCTCAAGGAAATTCATTATATTCGAACTGAGAATATGTTCGAGAATCCTGCAACAAACCGATGTTAAGGCTATTGGTCTGTAATTTTGTGGATCCGTCCTTCCACCCTTCTTATATACAGGCGTCACCTGCGCTTTTTTCCAGTCGCTCGGGACTTTACGTTGGGGAAGAGATTCGCGATAAATGCAAGCTAAGTAAGGAGCCAATGCAGTAGAGTACTCTCTGTAAAACCGAATTGGAATCCCATCAGGACCTGGCGATTTATTCATTTTCAACCCACTGAGCTGCTTCACAACATCAGGGATGTCTATCACTATGTCCTCCATACGGGAATCTGTACGAGACTCAAACGGCGGTATGTTTGTACGATCCTCCTGCGTGAAAGATTTCTCAAATGCTAAATTTAAAATTTCAGCTTTCGTTTTGCTGTCTTCCGTTGCCAGGCCAGACTGATCAGTGAGTGACTGGATGGAAGCCTTCGACCCGCTTACCGATTTTACGTAAGACCAGAATTTCCTTGGGATTTGAGCAAGATCTTTTGCTAAGGTATGACGGTGGTAGTGATTGTATGCTTCGCGGATCGCTCTTTTTACAGCAGCACGAATCTCTACTAACTTTTGTCTGTCCTCATTCTCCCGATCTTTCTTGTACCGCGAGTGCAACTGTCTTTGCTTTCTGTAAAACCGAATTGGAATCCCATCAGGACCTGGCGATTTATTTATTTTCAACCCATTGAGCTGCTTCACAACCCCAGTGGAACCTGGTGGCCGGTAATAACACCCAACAATTGACTTTATTTCTCATAGCCTTGTTAAACGTGTCCAGATAATTCACAATCACACTCTACTTCGACCTGAGTAGACACAATATTTTTGTCAAGTGCAATGAAGGCACCGCCTCCTACGGTGTATAATCTGTCTTTCCAATACACGTTCCAACCCTCACTAAATATTTCAGAACTTCCTATCTCAGGGTTCGGCCAGGTCTCAGTCCCGAGAATAATTTGCGCGCCACACGCTTCCTGGAGGACAGTAAATTCAGGAACTTTATTCTGAACTTGCTAAAAATGAGCAAGAGAGCGATACAAAAACTCGACATTCCGCTTCAGTTTGCGCGTGCAACGGCCTGATTGGCTAACTTCAATGATAATTAACGCGGAAACGCCGCAACGTGGCAATTTTTTTCTTAACAATTATTTCTCAGAGCAACCTACCCTGCAATACGCTTGCTAGTTTTCCAGACTGTTTCTGACCACTCCGTAAACATGAAATTAATGAAATAAGCTTAGTAATCACACAAAAAATAACGCTCTCTTAACGTAATCTTCCACAAATTTTATTCAGATGTGTCAGTGTATACCATAAATCATCGTCATTTGCCTATAGTCCAGGAGAAATGACACTTAATTTGAACCAGAATTATAAATTGCTGTGTGAGTATATTCTCAGAGCCGAAACTAGCAATGGTTACATACATCATAGTATTGAAGGTGTTGGATTGACTGCATTGCTTTCTTGCTCGTAAAAAGATGTCCAGTCATTGAGGCACTGGACCAGTATTCGGAAATAGTAGGGTTCAAATCCTCGTCCCGTTATTCTGATTTAGATTTTCCGAAGCTTCCCTGCAACAATTTCAGGCTAAAGCCGAAATGATTATTTTATTCTCCATGCCTTAACTGTGTTAGAGATTCGTCTCCAGTTACCTCGATTCGATCAGACGTCAATATCTTAACTTTCCTTTGATTCTTTCTTCCCCGCCGTCGGCGGGCACATTTAGATCCTGTTGTGACTTCTAGCTTAGCGCTCCACTGGAACAGACGGGAGCTTGGTATAAAGTAATACAGGTGCTTTTATCTTTCAGATCCTTTCGCGTCATAGAAGACAATTCTTCGATTTGTTCGTTGTCCGCTAGCAAGACCTATATGTAGCTTTGTTCTTGAAAACACCAAGATAATCCCTGAGAAAGCGAAAGGAAAAAAATACTGTACACAGGAACTTCCAGACTGAAGACAAGAGAACGTAGATCTCCAGTTATTCAGACATGCCGAAGGCCTTGCATAAAACGTCCCAGGACGGAGAATTGAAACACGTCATTTTAGCTCTCAAGAATGTACTCGATAAATGTTTTCTTTTGCAAAGTGCGAAAGGAAGGGTTATTTATGGGAAACATTGAGCTGACTTTATACCAGCATTTAATGCACCGAAGGTGGTCTGCTGCAGCAAGAAGGAATGAGTGACTGCAACTGCGGCCTTGTTATACCATAAAACACGAACAGCAGAAATATTCTGCGTGTTCTTCTCTCTCCAAGAAGAATTTTTAATGAGCATTTTAATTGAATTTCACGATCAAATTTAGTTGCCATTCAATCTTTACAAATCGGGTGTTACATTTCGTGTTTAATTAGCAGCAGAAGTGATATTTCAAGCGGAGATATTATAAGTGCTAAATAAGAAAGTAGAGCCACCTGGTAACCTAGAAACAGAATTGGGGCCTCTGACGGCTGTTGTGAACAGAGCTGGATGCGTAATTCACTCACTCCAAAAATAATGAGGCATCGAAACGATTTTGTTTCTGAAAAGATACCGTGTATCTTTAACTGCTTTACTATTTGTAAGAAACTATAAATCTACTATGTTACATTATTTGTTCACGTGCATACTCGTGAAATACTAGCACATGCCAGTAGATCGAAATAATGGGTTAGAGCCCTCCGTCATACAGAGATGTGATTTTTAAATTTGACGTTGCTGTCTGTTGGTACGTGTCGTCACTAAATGCAACAAAAAAGATTACATACATGAGTAAGGATATGTAACATCGTGCTATGAACATATTCAAAAATAGACTCACAGCGGTTCTCCAGGCTGCTTTTGGACATTTCATTCGGATTTTAGAGCTTCGTGAGATGACGTCGTGTATGGGGACATAAACAAGTGATAGCTCACAATCTTCTTATATGAAGTGGAATGATTGCTTAGTATCGAAACATGTCAGCCTATAACTTAGACAATTCGCTTCATCACTAACGCCTCCAGCATTTTCCTAACGCGGTTTCCTCCTTTATTTTTTAAAATATTTGCTGCCTTTCCAAAGGTCAACAAACAGTCCTCTTTGCCGTTATTAAACACGGTGTCTACAAAAATCAAGCAGTGTTGGGTAAATGAGCTACAGTAATCTCAGTTAGTTGTATAAATGTTCATCTAAAGAAATGTTCATTTTGTTCTGGAAAAACAGTTTTAAAAAACTGCAAAAAATCGATCAAATGTTTTGTGAAATGATTTGTCTAAAGAAAAGAAATAAAACATACTAGAAAAACATGTGACGCACGTCATCTGTTGTACATGATTTCGAGCATTGTTCAAAAATACGTCAAATGTTTCTCTAATCTGGTTTTTTCTTACTTTTACGCAAATCATTTCACAAAGAATTTTACTGAATTTTCCCAATTTTTCTTAATTTTCAAGATTTGTTCAAAAAGTACGATATTGTTATAGACACTCGATTTGCTTTCCTAGCGTATTCCGTTCTCGAAACCTTCTGAACGTAGTATTTCATGTCCGCAGCTCGTGGTCGTGCGGTAGCGTTCTCGCTTCCCACGCCCGAGTTCCCGGATTCGATTCCCGGCGAGGTCAGCGATTTTCTCTGCCTCGTGATGACTGGGTGTTGTGTGATGTCCTTAGGTTAGTTAGGTTTAAGTAGTTGTAAGTTCTAGGGGCCTGATGACCATAGACGTTAAGTCCCATAGTGCTCAGAGCCATTTTTTGTAGTGTTTCATTCGGAGGAAACGAGGATTGCGGTCGGGCATTTCTTGGTCGGCACAACTCTCATCATTACGCTAGAATCGCAGCGTCAGCGCTTTTTACTCTTCGCTATTTGTTCGTGGTATGAACGAAGTCACAGGTTCAGTGGCTGGTTGCACTAATCTAGCAGTCTATCGTCGCAAGTCTTCCAAATGTATGGGAACGACAGAAGAAAGGGATGAGAATTTTCAATATATATTATGCAGTACATTAAGCGACGGGTACCGCAAATTTGCTATCAAACATTACAATGCCATGCAGAAGAAATTTAATGATTCGGTTGGCAATGAAAGAGCAAACAATTACTACGATAGACAGACGGGATTCATTGTACATCAAGAAGCACTTTGTGCTAAATTTGCAGGCATGGAGCACGTGAAGAAATTGATAATACGAATAGCAAAATTTCTGATGTCGCAAGCATTATTCCGTTGTCCGTTGCAATAGTTTTCGAGGGAACTGAACGAAGAATATAGAGACTTCATATATACCACAAAATACGTTGGTTAAATCAAGAGGCATGCATGCAACAATTTTTCGACTTAAAAATTGCTGTTGTTGAATTTATGAAGGAAGGAGTGCAGGAACGAAAATTAGAGCAGCCGAAATGGATTGTAGACCTAACACTTTTAATTAGACTTGACAGCACATTGCCCACAGTAAGACATTGCAAGGAGAGAAACAACTTGTTTCTGATTTCATTGGGATGCATTTAAAAAGAATATCGTGTTGTAGAAAAGACACACTCTGACACAGTCCATTTCCCTAAGTTCACTGGCGTTAAAGAAAACGCGGGGTCTGAAGAATTCACTGTGGCCTTGACTGAATTATAAGAATACTTTCCTAAACATTTTGGGGATGCTGCCAATCTTACATCTGTATTCGAGACCGTTTGTCGTTTCAGTTGAAAGCACTCCTTTGCACGTGCAGATGTAACTGACTGATCTGCAAGGTAATTCCCTTTTTAAAGACATATACCTTTAAATGTTGAAACTGAACAGGGCGTCTACACTGCTTTCCTCAGATAGAGTTTCGATGTTTTCATTATGACGAAAAAGTGCTACTATATTTCCACCAACATATGTGTGTGAAAGACGTTTAGTCAATAATGAAACTAAATAAGTCATGATTACGTGGTAAGCTGAATGTGAAAATCTGTGATATTGTCCGCGTCTCTCCACGTACTAATAGGAATTAATTAAATAATACTGAAAATTTGCTTTTTTCTGTGTTGTTGATAAATTTCAAATACAAAACTAAGTCGTAGAAAGTGCGACTGTGTTGCGATTTCAATGCGGCGCGTTCGCAGTTTCGCCTTGATCACTCTCAGACAGCGTGGCGTGGCGGAGGGGGAAACTTACCAACCAGCAGGCTGATTGTTATTGGTACTCGTGCAAGGGTACGGCCCGCAAGCCGAATTCTTGGCCTCCCCTGATTTTGACAGTTAAATATCACACCAATGTAAATTTTTAGGGGAAAAATAGCTATTCCCTGAAGAGATGAACGTCTGACATCTCATTTACGTGGCTAGCAGCAGCTGCTCGTGAAATAATTCAATTTTTCCTCAAGTCTCTAAGTTTCCTCAACTGTCGTTATTACTTTAAAGCAATTAAACTTTTTTTATTTTATTTATTTATTTGCAAAACTTGACCTTACGCTGGTCAGTTTGATACCCCATTTGTCCGTTTCTCACATTTCAGTTGGTTATGAAAAATTGAACAAGAAACCATTTTGTTGTTTATACTGAGTCTTCTTTTCGCACCGCTGAAACATGTAACCAAACACAGAAAGGGAGATTGTTGTTTAAGGTGTCTTCGGAAACAAGGTATTTACAGACGGAGCACAAGCTTGGAAGAGGAAAGGATGGAAAAGGAAATGGGCCGTGTCCTTTCGAATAAACCATTCGGCATTTGTTTTAAGCTGTTTGAGGAAATCACGGAGAAACTAACTGCGGCTGACCCTAAGGGACCAAACCGTCGTCCTACCGAATGTGAGTCCAGTGTACTAACCACTGCGTCCCCTCGTTCGTGTGGACCATGATCATCTCGAACGGAGATGCTGGAAGCGTGGGAAAAGCCGGCTGAAACTATTGTCGCTCTGAATGGGCAACAAGCAGTGCAGGTTGACTGCTATGCATTGGGATTGATGCGGCACATCTTGCGCCGTATCATATAGTGGAAGTGTTGGGAAAACTGAGGAGCAATTTGAAACATATTCTCGGTCTCACAGTAAAATAAAAATGCGTCTTCGAGGTCAAAAACGTATATTTTATCAATGTACTTTCCTTTTATGTCAATGTACTTCCTCTAAGCTTTATCACCGAACGAGGTGGCGCAGTGGTAGCACACTGGACTCGCATTCGGGAGGATGACGGTTCAATCCCGCGTCCGGCCATCCTGATTTAGGTTTTCCATGATTTCCCTAAATCGCTCCAGGCCAATGCTGGGATGGTTCCTTTAAAAGGGCACGGCCGACTTCCTTCCCCATCCTTCCCGAGACCGATGACCTCGCTGTTTGATCTATTCTCCCAAACAAACCAACCAACTAAGCTTTATCCTTTTCCATTTAGTAGATTTCATCCTTAAAGAACGATTTTAGAAAATGATCAAAATACTTCTTCGGCTCCCATTGAATATTTGCCATCCAAAACTTGTTTTGGCTTGTTGTGGAAAGAGGTGGATGTACTTTGATTTTTCGTCACCTTACATTGTTCAAGTTTTTTTGTTTCACAGTGAGTAGATTCCATCCATGACTGGCGAGTCTGGAAGATGTCCAAACTATCAATCTGTGACTTGCATTTTGCTTTTTTCCAATTTAAAAAACACTTTTGTGAATGGATATATTTTCTTGTTCAAAGACAGTTCTTTTATGTATCAAACCATTTCTCATCTAATTTAATTTTTATCTAGTATTTACAAAAGACTTCCATAAAATTCGCCAGTTTTTTATTCGTTTTGTGAGATCATAAGTAAGGAGAACTCCTTCTTCATTACAGTAAATAGTATCCCTTACGACAGATAAAATATGATCCAGGTTTTTCGTTTCAGGGTCACTGGCTTCTAGCCACTACTTCGATTTCTGTTTCGCTTGGCATGGGGCGATGGACTCATACCTAATCTAAAGCAATAAATCGTAGCACAAAATTACTTGGATTCTTCTTAACATAATCCAAAAATTGGTGAGAAATTAGGTTTTGCGCTGGACTTCGTCACATACTCAACAAACGCATCCCAGTTTTCCTACTGATTTGTCTGTGGCGTCAGCTCAAATGTTCTAATGTGTGTGAAATCTTATGGGACTTAACTGCTAAGGTCATCAGTACCTAAGCTTACATACTACTTAACCTAAATTATCCTGAGGACAAACACACACACCCATGCCCGAGGGAGGACTCGAACCTCCACCGGGACCAGCCGCACAGTCCATGTCTGCAGCGCCTTAAACCGCTCGGCTAATCCCGCGCAGCATGTGGCGTCAGCTATTTTACTCACATTAATCGGCGACCATCAATGAGCATCTGGTGCTCCCTCGTGTGTAAAATCTTCAAGATACATACAGCCAATTCTGATTGTAGCTGTTTGTTTCTTATCTTCGTCCCACGACTTTACACCAACATTGAATGAATGTCCAGTAACGTTAAACGGTCACAAATGATAAAAATATGACACTCAGTATTCTTGTCTATCCATTTGCGCGGATGACAACAGTTTTACAGACCCATATGAGTGAAATTGTTCTCTATGTATTGTTGACAGACAACTTACGTTATTGCAAAGCATTAACCAACATAGCAAAAACAAAATGACCCGCTGAAGTGTCGGAACATCGATACTGTCAATGACCACCTGAATGGCTGTTTTCAACTCAGCAATGGTTTTGGGATTTTTGCTATACACCTTGTCTTTAATATAGTCCCACAAAAAGGAGTCGCATGTGTTCAGATCCGAAAAATCTCGGATGCGCGAACTTTGCTTATTCACGAACCCATCCAAATTGAAGTGGGCTTCGTCGCTAAACCGAACCATACTAATTCCCATCATGCCCCACGGCCAACCGTGCAGTTTGAACGTCCTAACGAAAACCGTTCAGAAGTTATGACGATTTTATTTCGTATAGTTCAATAATTGTCACCCTGTATAAAGCAAGTAAGTGCATTTGATATTAATTTACGGACTGCGGGAACACGACGCGTAGACTGTAGAACACTGCCGGGGAGCCACTAGCAGACACTAGGCATGCTAGCTGTCTGTGTCTATTTGGCGTGAGCCCGACTTTCCCGCAGTTAGGCGCAGCCTGGCCACTCGGCCACTGCTAAATGAGTTCCGAGGCAGCTGCAAGCCTACTCCCACATGCTCTGTCGCTGGTCCCCAATATTCCAATCTCGTCTTCTAATGAAATCCTTCGTAATATTATTTCGTACAGCAGCGCAAATCTTTCCAACCACGTTCTGTAAGAACGTGCTAAGACCTTTGTGTTAGCAGACGTATCCTGAATCTACGATCAACTTACCAGGTAAGGTGCAGAAAGGGAGATTTGTCCAAGGATCACAGCAATAGAATAGTTCCCCAACTTTGCATATTAGACATAATCACGTCTGAATTTTGTATCTTTAACTTTTAAATTTTAATCAGATGGGATAAGGCTTATTTCTTCTTTTCTTTACTTCCGTAAGTTACAAAACTTCCTAATCCTACAGTCTGTAGGTTTATGATTAGTTCAGACGCGGTATGCCAGGGTCATAATTCGACGAGGGGCGTTCAGTAAGTAATGCAACACCTTGGTTTCATTCACGATCCCAGAACATCATATTATTCCCCACCCTTTGGCTACATAACCCTATTTTTCAACATATCTTCAATGCGACGGCCTTGCGCCACCTTACTAGCAAGGCCTCTACGCCCGCATGGCACCACTCTCCTGGTTGACGTCGGAGCATCAGTAACTTGCACATCATCCATGTACTGCTTCCCGTGGATGCATCCTTCATTGGGCCAAACAGATGGCAGTTTGAAGGTGTGAGATATGGGCTGTAGAGTGTATGAGGAAGAACATGCCAATCAAGTTTTGTGAGCTTCTCTCAGGTGCACAGGCTTGTGCGAGGCCTTGCTTTGTCATGAAGAAGGACGTAAATGTGAAGGTTGTGGATTCACTGCCCATCGAGGTGAATCAGTTCTATGATTTCGTGGCGTCTGCTCTTTCGGACATGTCTGAAATTACAAAAACCGCGCGTTCATATAATTAAAGGGACATGCTGACTGTAAGTCCAGATTTGTAACTCCATCGGTTGTCCATCTGGGAGAATGTCAAAAACAATTCCTCAGATTTCAGTGTTTCCACTACGAACTATAATTTCTTCAGCAATACTTGCGGCATATCTGCTCCACTCCTGTTTGAACTAGACATTCCGACGGTCAACTCCTGCCGAATTAGCTCATGGGATCCACATTACAAGTCAAACTTTCATTTATCTGTGGAGATCTACTTCTGATTTCCTGGACTCAAGAATTTTGTGACGATATAATTCTCATTGTCACCGGCCCACAGTTGATCTGATCCTTTCTTCTGTGGACTGAACATCCTGATGGCAGCCAGTATCCATACAGGTATGACTACTAATCAATACTCATACCAAAGCAGTAGAGATCTGAAAACTAATGAGCTCCAAATTCAAACTACAGAGCTAGTGGTACAGATGCTGTAAGTATTCATTCTGCTTGGCAAAGGTTGATGAACCGTCATCAACGTGTGTATTATTAATTCTGTTAAAGAGAATTCCAGTACTCCTGATTTCAGATTCTCAACATCTTTTATCCAGAGCAGTTACTTCTTCTAAGCTTCAGGCCGTAGCATGGAGTAGTCAACATACACTGTGACCTCCTGCTTACTAGCGTATTGGTTCACCTACGTAACACTCAGATCGTTAAATTCCCGTAAATTGTGGGCCGATGCCTTGTGGGTGTCCCAGATGTGTTCTATCGGGTTCCAATCAGGCAAATTTCGAGGCCAAGACAACAACGTCAGTTGACGCGGGATCGGCCTTGTAACAAATGATTTGGCAGTGTTAGCTGCAGATGGTGGCCAGATGCCCTTCCTGGCGCCACCCCGAATTAGTGTACCCGAGCTGTCTGCGTCTAGTGTAAGCCATGGAAGAGTGCGAACGTTTGCCAAATGTCTGCGAGTCGTGTAACTGCGGCGGAATAAGGGGACCAGTCCGGTATTCACCTATCGGGATGTGGAAAACCACCGAAAAACCACATCCAGGCTGGCCGGTATACTGGCCCTCGTCGTTAATCCGCCAGGCGGATTCGATCCGGGGCCGGTGCACCTGCCCGAGTCCAGGAAGCAGCGCATTAGAGCTCTCGGCTACTGGCGGGTCACTTCAATCTACTTGTTTGTACATCGTAAATCAATAACTTTCAGTCGTCGATTACTGTGATCCCCTATTCACCATCGCCTACAATAACATTACACATTTTCCACCTTTGTTTATTTTTTTTCAGCGAGCTAACGAAAATGTTAACTTAAACAGAATCAGCAAATGACAATTACATGATTCATGTACTGCAACCACATACGTCCAGTTCGAGACATGTAGCGTTTCGAAAAAAAGACAACATAGATGCATTGGTTTTCTATCACCTATCTTTTTCTGTGAGTTCACTGCCAGCACATTCCCCACATACTTTACCTCTGCCTGATGCAACGGACGCGTGTGTGTGTGTGTGTGTGTTAGACCAATGCTGTGTGAAGCACCTAGATCACTTGTATACGGACTGGAAGAGAAAACAACTTTCGCTTATTCAAGGAACTAGTACAGTCATTAGAAGATCAAAACGAACTGCGAAATGATTTAGACAGGATACCTGTGAGGTGTGAAAGATGGGACGCTAAACAATAAAAAGTGTGAGGTCTTCCAAATGAGTACTAAAGAAAGTCCATTAAATTTCGGTTACACGATAAATCACACAAATTTAAAGGCTGTCGATTCAATTGAATACCTAGGGACTACAATTACGAACAATTAGAGCTATCACATAGAAAATGTTGTGGAGAACGTAACATAGAGACTCGGTTTCATTGGCAGAACACCATAACAATTCTACTAAAGAGACTGCCTACACTACGCTTGTCCGTCTTCTTTTGAGCGATCGCTGTGCGGTATGGGATCCGTACCAGATAAGACTGACGGAGAATATCGAGAAGTTCAAAGGAAGTCCGCACGTCTGTATTTTCACAAAACAGCGAAGAGAGTGTTGCGGATATAAGAGAGTTGGGGTGGCAGTATTTAAGCAAATGCATTTTTCATTGTGGTGAGATCTTCTCACAAAATTTGTGTCAGCAACTTTCTTCTTTGAATGCCATAGTATTTTGTTGACACCCTCCTACCTATGAAGAAATGATCGTCATAACCAAATCAGAGCTCGCACGGAAAGGTTTAGGTGTTCATTTTTTTCCGCTTGCTATTCGAGAGTCCAGACGTCGATAAATGGTCCAAAGGTGGTTCGACGAAGTCTTTACCAAGCACTTCAGTGTGAACTGCAGAATAGTCATGCAGATGTAGATGTTTAGACAATGCGAAAGTGTCACAAATATGCTCAACGACCTTCAGCAGGAAATACTAAAAGAAAGACATTGTGCATCACCGGGAACCTTACCTGCAAAATTCCGAGAGCTCAAGCCAGTAACCGTACTACTTCTTACATTATACATGACGCGTCATGAGCAAAAATAGAAGGATTATAGAAAATCACGTATTATCCGCGAATGGAATAGGAAGGTAGAAAAACTGTAGTGGTACACCATATGCAACAATCTGTGTAGTAGCTTTCAGCGTTCCGATGTAGGAGTCAAAATAACACTCGATCTGAAAGGGAAAATGTTGAACTTCATTACGAAGCATGCCCTGTACTCTGTAGGCTCAGGCTATCGGATCAGCTTAAGTTAGCGTTTGCCTCCAACTGCGAGACCGACTTGTCCATTAGACACTAATTGAGATCCCAAAACTTGATACTAGAGTTACCAGTAGCAGTAGCTACGACGCCACAGGCTGCATTGCACTAACTCGATCTTGCGCCCAAGGTTTGGACAAATGGACAACAGTGAAGATACTGAAGATGTTGAAGACAATTCATACCTACCTATTTTAATTCTCTTTGCCTTCTTCAATGTGCCCCTGTTTCACATCAAGGCTCTTTTCTCTAGGAAGATTTTAAAGTACAGTGCGTCCGTAAAGTCATGATGCAGTTGTAATCGGTCACAGAAAAGCAATGAAGTAAGATAGAAATGTGAAACAGGAACGAAAGGAAAGAGAAACTCTCCAAGTGTGCATGCTTCTTCAGGACAGTTCGATGTGGCTTCCATTTCTTACCCTACATACGTCTAAATGATATTCTAGTTCTTCCAACTCACGTTTAAGGACATCTGGTGTAACACAGTAAATAGCGTCTGTGATTCTCTGTTTAAAATGGCATTACTGTACACACATTGTTTAACATAAGCCCAAAAGAAAAAGCCTAATGACGTTATGTCCACGGATCGTGGTGGCCGTGACTTAAAACCAACACTTCCGCTTCACAGCTGGGAAAATTTTCTATCCAGAACCTCGCGAACGTTTTTGGCTTACTGTGGAGAAGTGCTGTCTTGTTAAAAGATGACACCTTCTGGAAATTGTGGCACTGCATACAATTGTAACATGTCAATGTAGTTGTTTGACGTCACATTCTGATCCTCAAAGTAAAAGAGGGCCTTTTTGTTTACTAGCTTTCGGGACGTGTCCATACTGCTATCTCAATACTGGAATGTCAATTATGACGATACGAACGTGAGGACAACACAACATCCAGTTCCCGAGCGTATAAGATCTTCGTTCCGGCCGGGAATTAAAACCGGGCCTCTTCCTTAGCCATCCGACGCGCTGACTGCGCAGCTACGGAGGCAGACGAGTGTTTTCGACGTACTCAATGTAGGCAGGAGGATTTTCAGGAGTCCATATTTGACGTTATAGCGATGAAGATGACCGCAGACATGGAATGTGGCCTCATCGCAAATCACAATTTTTTTTGCAAGTCGTTCGTCATAGTCGATCTCATTAATCATACCTGTAACAAACTCGAATCGTTTAGGTCTAAGGCGCTGCTGCTACACGAATCATTGTGTAGTGTCATCACCTGCGCGCGCACACCACAGAACATCATACTACACAAACTCTTTGCCATACTGTCCAACGCAGTGCAAGTTTCAACATTATTTTTCAACAATGGTTCGTGATTTTACTGACGCACTGGCGATTCGTTTGCCGAACTGTTGTAACAATTTCTAAACATGAGCCACTAATCCAGTCGATATTATTCCAACATGCAACTGTCACGGCATCTATTACTCTATATTAGATTCAATTATTTCTAAGAATTAACATACTGTGTCACTCAGCTGTAAAACTGACATCTCAGACGTCGTCTGACATTTCTTCGTCGTTAATGGTGCACTTCCGAGTGTTCAGCCGAGTTGCTGTTTCCATTTAATGTTCAATATTTTGACAACCGATCCAGTCGTCTCGCTCAGGTGCTGCGAGCTGTGCAGTTAGGTGTAATCGCTGTCTGGACTCCAACTACACTGGGAACTATTATTAGACTTGAACCGCTAGATATAGATGCTGCATTAGGCAGAAGAACTAAAGGTCTTTAATTCGACCAAAGAACCTTCCGGACTGTTGAAATCGCTTTGTCAGTGATGGGGTCTGCTGCTAACACAGCTCTTCAACCATCTCATGGAAAGCATGCCATCTCGTTATTAAGAATAGATGGATTAATTATATCGGATATTAACTGTTTTGGTTGTTGAGGAGATTTCCGGTCGTTATGAACTTTTATAAGTGTATGTTCAGCTCCAAACTTTTCCATTTACGTGTTTAGGCCACCGTCAAACCAAAATGACACTGATTGAGCTCTGCCTGGTTTTGTTTCCCGATCATTTCTTGCTTCTGGATACTAGCGTAGTTTCGCTTTCTTCTCAGTTAATATTTTGTGAGTGGATGAAACAAAAGCAACTTTTCCATGGTTGCAACGACAAACTATAGATATACACTGAAGAGCCAGGGAAACTGGTACACTGCCTAATATCCTGTAGGGCCCCCGCGAGCATGCAGAAGTGCCGCAGCACGATGTAGCATACACTCGCCTAATGTCTGAAGTAGTGCTGGAGGGAATTGACAACATGAATCCTGCAGGGCTGTCCATCAATCCGTAAGAGTACGAGGGGCTGGAGATCTCTTCTGAACAGCACGCTGCAAGGCATCCCAGATATGCCCAATAATGCTCATGTCTGGGGAGACTGGTGGCCAGCGGAGGTGTTTAAACTGAAAAGAATTTTCGTGGAGCCACTCTGTAGCAATTCTGGACGTATGGGATGAATCATTGTCCTGCTGGAATTTCCCAAGTCCGTCGGAATGCACAATGGACATGAGTGGATGCAGGTGATCAGACAGGACGCTTACGTACGTGTCACGTGTCAGAGTCGTGTCTAGACGTATCAGGGTCCCATATCACTCCAACTGCACACGCCCTACACCATTACAGAGCCTACACCAGCTTGAACAGTGCCCTGCTGACATGCAGGGTCCATGGATTCGTGAGGTTGTCTCCATAGCCTTACACGTCTATCCGCTCGATACAGTATGAAACGAGACTTGTATGATCAGGCATCATGTTTCCAGTCATCAACAGTCTAATGTCGGTGTTGACGGGCCAAGGTGAGTCGTAAATCTTTATGTCGTGCAGTCATCGAGGGTACAGGAGTGGCCTTCGGCTGCGAATACCCATATCGATGATGTTTCGTTGAATGGATCGCACGCTGACACTTTTTGATGGCCCAGCATTGAAATCTGCAACAATTTGCAGAAGGATGGCACTTCTGTCAGCTTGAACGATTCTCTTCGGTCGTCGTTGGTCCCGTTCTTGCAGGATCTTTTTCCAGCCACAGCGATGTCAGAGATTTGATGTTTTACCGGATTCCTGATATTCACGGTACATTTTTGAAATGGTCATACAGGAAAATCCTCACTTCATCGCTATCTCGTAGATGCTGCGTCCCATCGCTCGTGCGTCGATTATAACACCACGGTCAAACCCGCTTAAATCTTGATAACGTGCTATTGCGGCAGCAGTAATCGATGTAACAACTGCACCAGACACTGTTTGTCTTATATAGGCGTTGCCGACTACAGTTCCCTATTCTGCGTGTTTCCTTATCTCTGTATTTGAATACGCATACCTATACCAGTTTCTTTGGCATTTTACTGTAAATAGACAATGTAAGCAATAGGGCGTGCTGACAAGCAAGGACTCCGATTTTTTGTGTGAAGACTCTTAAAGCTTATCGAATAAAACAAAAATGATTGACATTCTACATCTTTATTCTTCATGTCTACATATTCGCTGCCCTCTGCCACTAGAGGGCTCCGAATTTTAGCGTGTAACATGGCGGTGTCTAACGTAACTATGTCGGTGCCTGAGAAAGCGCGTGCTGTAACAGAGTATCGAATTTAAAAAGTTCTCACACACATGAAGCACCCTCTCCCTCAGAGTGACAGTGTCAGGCAACACAAGAGCGCTGCGGCATCTGCAACAATCCGATGCCTTGGGTTCACTGTCACCGACCATTCTCCATTCAGTACCGACATGGTCCCATCCGATTTTCATCTGTTTCCGGATTCACACCTTCGACAACTTCAGTTTGATAGTGATGCTTGCACCCAAGCAGAGGTGCGGTTGTGGCTCCGTCAACAAAGTCAAACATTCTAGAGTGATGTTATCAACAATCTAACCTCTCGTTGGGGGAAATGTGTTCGCCGCCAGGGTTAGTTTGTTATAAATATGTAGATAAGAATAAAGATGAAGAACATCAATAACGTTTGTTTTATTAAAAAACCTTAAGAGCTTTCACATAAATTTGGATACATTAATTTTCAGCACGCCCTCGTTATAAAGATCCTACCACAAATAAGCAGAAATGCTGCTATTGTAATGCTGATAGGGAACTCATTGTTAAAATTTTGAAAATTCTCCATAAAATGGATACTTGCGTCGAACACTGAAACCATACGCATGCAAGTAAACGATGTGCCAATGCCGTACTGTTACGTAAAGGTAATAACAATTACAGAAATGTGTAAATAAAAAAATAAATAACGAAGTAATTCTAACAAATATAAACGTCACTTTTGGAACAAATACTGTAATCAAAATAATATATTGAAGTTGCCAGAGCAGTGACGAAAAATGAAGCAAAGGTAAAATATCACAGCACTTAGCATAGTAGGGACACCTTCCAAAAAAATTATACAAATACGGGAATTACAGATACTCAAAACAATTGTCTACTGAGACGACAGAGCGCGTCTGCGTATTTGTGGATCTGTCATTAGTACTTAGGTGATTCACCTGAAAAGGTGTAGCCGCACGACGGGAATTAACAGGCTCTGAACGCGAAACGGAAGTTGGAGATAAGCGTATGGGAGATCATAATTCGGAAATCGTTAGGGAGTTCAGTATTCCGAGATCCATAGTGTCAAGAGTGTGCCGAGAATACCGCATTTCAGGTATTACCTCTCACCAAGGACACGGCAGTGACCGACGGCCTTCACTTAACGACCGAGAGCAGTGGCGTTTGAGTGGAGTTTTCAGTGCTAAAAGACAAGCAACACTGCGTGAAATAACCACAGAAATCAATGTGGGACGTACTACGAAGGTGTCCGTGCGGCGAAATTTGGTGATATTGTGGGTTATGGCAGTAGACAACCGACGCGACTGCCATTGCTAAAAGCGCGATATCGCCTGCAGCGCGCTTCATGGGCTCGTGACCATTTAGGTTGGACCCTATACAACTGCGAAACCGTGGCCTGATCAGATGAATCCCGATTTCAGTTAGTAACAGATGATGATAGGGTTCCAGTGTGGCCCAGACCCCACGAAACCATAGATCCATAGATCCATGGTGTCAACAAGGCATTGTGCAAGCTAGGCGTGGCTCCATAATGTCGTGGGATGTGCTTACATCAAATGGACTGGATCCTCTGGTCCAACTGATCCGATCATTGGAAACTGTTATGTTCGACTGCTTGGAGACCATTTGTAGCCAAACGACGATGAACGATAATGCGCCATGGCGCCGGCCCACCGTTGTTCCTAACTGGTTTGAAGAACATTCTGGACAGTTAGAGCGGATGATCTGACCACGCAGATCGCTCTACGTGAATCCCATCGGGCATTTATGGGACATAATTGAGAGGTCAGGTCGTGCACAAAATCCTGTGACGGCAACACTTTCACAATTATAGACGGATATAGAGGCATCATTGCTCAGTATTTATGCAGGGGACTTCCAACAACTTGTTGGGTACATGCCAGGTCCGACACGATACTAAGAGGTATCCCATGACTTTTGTCACTTCTGTTTATAAAATGACTGTAATTACGTATGCCAAACGTTAATGCTAAAGACAGAGTTTTGCAGAATTGTGTTACTTTCCAGTATCAGTCTTCACTTGTATATCTGAATGACATAGATTCGTAGTCCATTGGTGGCAGATGCAAGCTCAGCGACTCAGCAACTGTGCAGCGGAGAAGAATGCAACGAGGAGCGCGGGGGTCGTAAAGCCCCTATAGCACGCTGCACGGTGCAAGCCGCCACAGACAAAGAAGCGGCGACATCCGGCCACGCGCATTACAGGCCCGGCTACATCAAAAGAGATTTTGCATTCTGCGCCGCCTCTGCTGCATTTGCAGGTATCCACGATGGCCCGCACTACACGGTCAAAGAATCATCTCCACCGCCTCTTGCGCTTTGACTTCAGTTTTCAATGTCACGAGTGAGAAGTGGAAAAAAGAAACATTATCTCCGCTGGCGACAATGTTAGGTGCGATAATCGTTTTATTACTTCACTCCATCTCAGTAGCACTAATCACAAATCCCCCACAGACTCTTTTATTGTGTGAATTTGCCTTCGTTGTCCACGAGCAATAGTTGTCGACTGCTGATCATTTTGGGTCAGCCCTTCATCTGCTCACATTCGCTTTTTGTTTAAGGACTCTTAATTACCACTTCATCTGGTGTTCACAGATTTTGAGAAAGCTTTGGATTCAATTTTTGCAAAATATGTACTGACAGCCCTTGAGACATATCGCCTTAGTTTAGCCTACATTACTATACCGAAGAATATAGGGCAACTGCACAGATTCTTTCAGATTTTATCAAGACTGCAAGAAATTCAGAATTGAGAGGGAAGTTAGGCAAAGAGTTTCCCTGTATCATTTCAGTGACACACTCTCCTCTATTTCGCGATAGTAAAAAACGTGCTGCCCTTCTTTGAACTTTCTCGATGAACTCCGTCAGTGTCATCTGGTAAGGATCCCAAACCGCGCAGCAGTGTTGTAAAAGAAGACGGACAAGCGTAGTGTAGGCAGTCTCTTTAGTAGATCTGTTGCATATTCTTAGTGTACTGCCAATAAAATACAGTCTTTCGTTAGCCTTCCCTGCAGCATTTTCTGTGCGTTCCTTCCAATTTAAATTGTTCGTAATTGTGATTCATAGGCATTTAGTTGCATTTACGGGCTTTAGATGTGACTGATTTATATTGTAACAGAAGTTTAACGGATTCCTTTTAGCACTCATGTGGATGACCTCACACTTTTCGTTATGTTGGGTAAGTTCTCAATTTTTGCACCATACAGATATTTTTTCTATATAGGTTTGCAATTTGTTTCGATATTCTGATGACTTTACTAGTCGATAAACGACAGCACCATCTGCAAACAAGCTAAGACGGCCGCTCAGATTGTCTCCTAAACTGTTTATGTAGATAAGGAACAACGAAGGGCCTATAACACTACCTTGGGGAACACCAGAAATCACTTCTGTTTTACTCGATTTACTTTTCGTCAGTTACTGCGAACTGTGAACTCCCTGACAGGAAATCACAAACCCAGTCACATAACTGAGACGATATTCCATAAGCACACAATTTCAATACAATCCGCTTGTGTGGTATAGTGTCCAAAGCCTTTTGGAAATCTAGAAATACGGAATCACTTTGAAATCCCTTGTAAATAGTACTCAACACTTCGTGTGGGTAAAGAACTAGTTGCGTTTCACAAGAACGATATTTTCTAAATCTATGTTGATTGTGTGTCAATAGACCGTTCTCTTCGAGGTAATTCATAATGTTCGAACACAATATATGTTCCAAAACCCTGCTGCATATAGATGTTAATGATATGGGCTTGTAATTTAGTGGATTAGTCTTACTACCTTTTTTGAATAATGCTACTTTCTACTCTATGGTTACGGATCTTTCTTCGAACGAACAGCTGTATATAATTGTTAAATTTGGAGCTATTGTATCAGCATACTCTGAAAGGAACCTAATTGGTATACAGTATGGACCGACACTTGTTTTTGTTAAGTGATTTAAGTTGCTTCACTAACTCCGAGGATATCTACTTTTACGTTACTCATGTTGGCAGCTGTCCCTGATTAGAATTTTGCAATATTTACTTCGTCTTCTTTGGTGAAGGAATTTCTGAAGGCTGCGTTTAGCAACTCTGCTTTGGCAGCACTGTCTTCGATACTATCTCCGTTGCTATCGCCCAGAGAGTGCATTAATTGTGTCTTGCCGTTAGCATACATTACATACGCCTAGAATCTCTTTGGGTTTTCTACCAGGTTTCGAGACAAATTTTCGTTGTGGAAACTATTATAAGCACCTCGCATTGAATTCCGCGGTACATTTCGAGCTTCTGTAAAAATTGCCACCCCTGGAGACCGAGCGTCCGTTTAAATTTGGCATGTTTTTCGTTCTCCTTGCAACAGTGTTCTGATCCGTTTTGTGTACCTCGGAAGATCAGCTCCGTCATTTGGTATAAATCTCTCAATTGCTGCCGATGCTATTCCTTTGAATTCAAGCCACATCTGGTCTTCACTTACATTTTTAATTTGAAAGCAGTGGAGATTGCCTCTCAGAAAGTCGTCAAGTGAATTTTTATCTACTTTTTTTAATCACTAATCCCTGTATCCGTTTTGATGCTTGTTATTAGCACAGGATTATTTGTTACTAAGAGGTCAAGTGTGTTTTCATAACCGTTTACTATTCGCGTGGGCTCATGAAGTAACTGGTCGAAATAATCTTCAGAGAATGCGTTTAGCACAATTTCGGATGATGTTTTATGCGTACCTCCGCATTTAAAAATGAAATCTCACCAACATATCAAGGGTAAATTAAAGTCACCAGCAACTACAACTGTATGAGTCGGGTACGTCTTTGAAATTAAACCGTCGACCTAGTATAGCAAAAATGTGGTTGCCTCGAAGTGCCGACACGTTTCCATTGATGGACGGTCGAATCCCAATGGTCCCGCGTCCACTGAAATCTTAATTGACGATGTCGGTGGGTCAACATATGAACATGTAGGGTGGTCTGGTGCGCAGCTACATGCTCAACAATGTACGATGAACCTTGTGCTCCGGAACACTTGTGCGTGCGCCAGCACTGTGCTCTTTCGGCAGAGATGCCAGAGATCACTATCTATCCCACTTCACAGAGCAGACAAGCCCACAAACCCCACGTTCTGTGAAGAGTCGTTGACGTCTAACTATTTAGCGCCTAGTAATAGTTTCACTATCCTACCTCTCTCTGTAGATGCTCACGACAACACGTGAGCATTCGACCAGTTTCGCCGTTTTCGAGATACTGGTTCACAGGCTCTACGAAATAATAAACTGTCCGTTATCAAAGTCGCTTATCTCGGTGTATTTTCCCATTTGCAGCCCATATTTTCGCTAGGGTGACACCCGTCCGTGTCTACTCCGCTTACATGCTTTTGTTACCGCGTCACGTGCCCGAAACGTCACCAGTGTCGCAGCGGGCGGTGGTCGTAATGTTCTGGCTAATCAGTGTAACTCTGTCTTGTAGCGCTTGCCTTTCGAATTTGTTGAGTAACTCCATAACGTTCTCACGCTACTTAAGGACCTCGTGATGATACGTTCCGCTGTTCGACTGATCTTCTCCATCTCTTTTGTTAATCCTACTTGGCAAGGTTCCATACCGTTGAAAAGTACTCAAGAATCGGTCGAAGAAGTGTTTTGTAAGCCACTTCTTTCGTGGATGAATTACATTTCCTTAAGATTCTTAGAACGAATCTCAGCCTAGCATTGTGCTAATATTAGAGTCAGACTGATAATTATCTGGGTTCTTCGTTTCGGCTAAACATTGTTATGATAGTCATAAGTGACTTGAAGGTTATTTCAGGTATTTGTCGCGCTGTGATGTTCAAAATATCGACGTGGCACTGCGCAGATGTCTAATGATTGCTCTTAATTGACTGTCCCTTTCTTGCATTTAATGGTCGTGACGTGTGTCAGCTGCGCGTCCACTTGACTGATTTAATTCTAGAAATTTTGGAAATCAGGAAAGAGGTACTGACAGATTTGAGTCGAATCGTATGATGTCCCGGACAATTAAGTTGGTAAGTTCATTGGCAGCAAAATACATGAGTCTGATTTCGACTTCCGGTCTGATACACGCATTTAATCCACCAGGAATTTTACTTTCGTTTACATTGTCTGTTTCGGAGGAATTAAGTATTCTGCTAGTAAGCCCTAGTACTTAAGCATCGTCGTCCATCAAGAACACCCTAAACACCTTTAAAATATCTGTGGGCTGATCCGTAATTTGACGTACCGCTCAATAAAAGAGATGAATGTAGCAGCATCAATTAGATTTTAAAAGAGGAGTAATTTTTTCTGGATTTTCGTGCCGTTAAAGGACCTGGTGTCAGTACTGAATTCTAGTTGCTCCCGATAAATTGCGATAATTTTCGAATTTCCTTAGTGGCTCGTAGATCAATTCTTTTCTCTCGAAGGCAACTGGTCGCAGTTCTGTGCCATATATTGTTTGTGTGGATGGGTGATAATCTACGGCTCTGACGTGCTGTATGCAGTTTCACAGACATCAGAAAAACGAGCTTACTTTGATGAAATGGTGCTGCAGGTCTTACGGTAATTTTGTTTAACAAGATTTACGAAGAGATTTTGTTTCCGTTCATCACAGAAGGCCGGTATAATATTTCTCATAGCAGACGCTAGACATCACTATAGTACGCCGTCGAAATATACATCATAACCATAATACTTGTATACGCTGTTCTGTTTCTAGATCAGTGTCTATTCGAAATGAGTAACCTTAAGACGAACCGCGGAGACAAATGTATGTCATTATTTTTTGCCTTCTTTCTACTCCAATCAGTGATGTTGCTTGGTAACAAACACTGCTTGTACGCCGCACCATTCGTCGTAACCACAATTGCTTCATCACATTGTTATGAATTTAGGGACGGAGAGAGGCTTACTTTATTAGAATCCCCTGTGAGACTGAATGTTAGAATTGTAAAAGAAAAGCTTCACCCTAAGCACTGTCTCTTTATAGAGTAGTATTTCCTACTCTAGCACTAGTACATGTCTGTAACTATCTACAACGTCCAAATTAAAATATCGTCAAGTTTATTCTTTGTATTTTTTCTTTACTCAGTCATAACTTGTGCATAACCCTTCCAGAAAGGCAAACTGTCTGAAGAACGGGGTGTATGAATTCCTTGTAAGCTATAAATTTCGCAGAGTATTTACACTTTCCCAGAATTCTCATCCTGCAGCAGAACATGAGGCGCACTGTCGTGATTATAAAATTGACGCATTTGCTTCATTAAGTGCGACTTTGCAAGACTATGTAAATTTAGTGAGTGACCTCTGACGGTACTGTCGAACAATACAGGGAATTGAGTGCTGGTTATTGATTTCCTTATGTTTAATAAGTTGCCACAAGCTTCATCGAGAACTTATTTTCTGAAAATTGCTCTGAATTTCGCAACACCTACATCTATTCTCCGTAAGCCACCTTACGGTGTGTGGCGGAGAGTGCTTCGTTATGAGTCTCATTTTCCCCTTTTCTCTTTGCAGTCGCGGGAAGAGGGATTGCTGGTAGATCTCCGCGTGGTCTCGAATGTCATTCATCATTCATTTTATCTTGAGGCTCTTCTCGCGAGAAATACATTGAAGGAATGACGACACTTCTAGGAACGTACGCCGTCGGAACTTTAACAATAGACCACTCCGTGATGCAGAACGCCTCTCTTGTTGCGTTTGCTACTGGAGTTTGTTGAGCTTTACTGTTTACAATGTACATAAATGATGTAGCAGAAAGCGACGTAAGCTCTTTAAGACTGTTCGCAGATGAAGCGGTTGTCTACAGGAAAGTAGCAACGCCAGAACCAGTATGAATTTCGAAATGACCAACAGAAGATTGATGAATTGTGCAGTCACAGGCAGTTGACCTTGAACGTAAATGAATGTAACATATTGCGTATACACAGACGAAAAAATCCTCTACTGTACAACTACACTATTGACGAAAAATTATTGAAAATAATACATATAGTAAAATATCAAGGATTAACTATCCAGAGCGACCTTAAATGGAATTACCACATGAAACAAACAGTACGAAAAGTAGACGCCAAACTAAGGTTCATAGGAAGAATCTTAAGGACATACAACTCATCCAGAAATGAAGTTGTGGCGTTTACGCCACATCACTGCCCACGTTTATTAAATTTTTGTTGCTATTTTTTAAGGCACAGCATAGGAAGATTTTGTTATGGGAGCAGTGGCGGCGCGTAGATACATATTCTGGGTGTTCACAAACACTTAAATTCAGATAAATATGAGAGTGCGAAATTAACAGCATCTGCTGTATAACAGTTGCTCGTCAAGATACATATACAACTTCAGCCGCTGTCAATAATAATAATAATAATATGATGCATAACTTGTCCGAAAAAGGAAGAATTTATGGAATTTTGTTGTTTTGTACATAATTAGGTACAGTTCATGGCAAGAATGAAATAATGTACTCCCCGTTTCGCATTTATGCGTAAGTGGGAGCTTTTCGTGCTTTTTTATTTTTTCGGGCATATTTACAAGATCAAGATTCATGTATTATTTACCGAATTCACTTCTGAGCTGAAAAAAGCCATTTTTACGTTGTACCCACATAACGACTTACGCTTATTACACTACTGGCGACTAAAATTGCTACACTACGAAGATGACGTGCTACAGACTCGAAATTTAACCGACAGGAAGAAGATGCTGGTATATGCAAATGATTAGCTTTTCAGAGCATTCGCACAAGGTTGACGCCGGTGGCGACACCTACAACGTGCTGACATGAGGAAAATTTCCAGCCGATTTCTCATACACAAACAGCAGTTGACTGGCATTGCCTGGTGAAACGTTGTTATGATGCCTCGTGTAAGAAGGAGAAATGTGTCCCATCACGTTTCCGACTTTGATAAAGGTCGGACTGTAGCCTATCGCGATTGCGGTTTATCGTATCGCAACATTGCTGCTCGCGTTGGTCGAGACCCAATGACTGTTAGCAGAATATGGAATCGGTGGGTTCAGGAGGGTAATACGGAACGCCGTGCTGAATCCCAACGGCCTCGTATCACTAGCAGCCGAGATGACAGGCATCTTATCCGCATGGCTGTAACGGATCGTGCAGCCACATCTCGATCCCTGAGTCAACAGATGGGGACGTTTGCAACACAACAGCCATCTGCACGAATAGTTCGACGACGTTTGCAGCAGCATGGACTATCAGCTCGGAGACCTTGGCTGCGGTTACCCTTGACACTGCATCACAGTCAGGAGCGCCTGCGATGGTGTACTCAACGATGAACCTGGGTGCACGAATGGCAAAACGTAATTTTTTGGGATGAATACAGGTTCTGTTTACAGCATCATGATGGTCGCATCCGTGTTTGACGACATCGCGGTGAACGCACATTGGAAGCGTGTATTCGTCATCGCCATACTAGCGTATCACCCGGCGTGATGGTATGGTGTGTCATTGGTTACACGTCTCGGTCACCTCTTGTTCGCATTGACGGCATTTTGAACAGTGGACGTTACATTTTAGATGTGTTACGACCCGTGGCTCTACCCCTCATTTGATCCCTGCGAAACTCTACATTTCAGCAGGATAATGCACGACCGCATGTTGCAGGTCCTGTACGGACGGGCCTTTCTGGATATAGAAAATGTTCGACTGCTGCTCTGGACAGCACATTCTCCAGATCTCTCACCAATTGAAAACGTCTGGTCAATGGTGGCCGAGCAACTGGATCGTCACAATACGCCAGTCACTACTCTTGATGAAGTCGGGTACCGTGTTAAAGCTGCATGGGCAGCTGTACCTGTACACGCCATCCAAGCTCTGTTTGACTCAATGCCCAGGCGTATCAAGGCCGTTATTACGGCCAGAGGTGGTTGTTCTGGGTACTGATTTCTCAGGATCTATGCACCCAAATTGCGTGAAAATGTAATCACATTTAAGTTCTAATATAATATATTTGTCCAATGAAAACCCGTTTATCATCTGCATTTCTTCTTGTGTAACAATTTTAATGGCCAGTAGTGTATACACTTCCTTGTTAAATTTTCGCTTGTAGTCGCGCAGACTGTGAATCTGGTCTGGAACGCCCTAGTTTCTTTGTGGGTACATTTTTCTGGTAATTTCCTTTTCTGTCAGGGCTTAATACAGGTTCAACGAAGTTCATTTTGACACTCCACAGGAAAGCCGGTTCCTGCACAGTAGACAACCAACTCCAGACACAAATTGCCGTTTGTGGAAATGATTGAATTCGAGTAGTACTCTCTACCAACAAGGTGACTTAACTAGGAAACGAATGAGGCGCTGAGAGCCTAAAGGGCCAAAGCACACCGTCTTCGAGCGCCCCGCCTCCCCCCTCCCATTTAAGTGAACATCAGAGAATCCAGTGAGACAGCTTTTAGTGAATGTTAAAATATATGTTCAGTGTGAGCCAACAGCACAGATAAACCATCAGATCAACAGATGTCAGAAGCACGAATAAATGCTACAGTCTCACAATCGACGATGATGTGCTTTATGGTTCTCAGCGCCTCAAATGAATTACTCTCTTGTGCTCTTACACAGCAGCCGTCTCTGTATGGAAGGCTAGCGAGTAGGTAGGATCACAGGGCACACTCGTCGAGCGACGCGCCAGATGGTCGAGCGTGAGAACGGCCGCACGAGACAGTGCTGTATCAGACTGGAGTAGAGAGAGACAGTGGGGATATGTCTACCGCGCTGGGCGCCAAGAAGCGAATTAATTATTGTTTGTATTTACTGTTTAAAAATTATTATTATGATGTTACTTGCACTGAGAACTTATTAAGAATAATTTGAGTTTCACTCAGATCGTCAGGAACTTCTGCTTACAGATTTTAGTTACTGTCAGTGTTTACTGATGGAAAGAATGGACCAGTCGCTAGTGCGCCTTGTGAGTGCAAGCGACAAATTGCCAAGATAGCTCATGACTAGCCGACGATCGGTTTTCGAGGAGGCAATCGCACGCCAAAGGGTACTTGACACTGTTTACTTGCAACACGGATTCAGAAAATCTCGTTATTGTGAGCACCACTAGCTATTTACTCTACATCTACATCTATACTCCGCTAGCCACCACGCGGTGTGTGGCGGAGGGCACTATTCGCGCAAAAGTCATATTTCGTGGATCGCACGAGGGAAAAACGACTGTCTGAACGCCTCAGTACGAGCTCTAATTTCCCTTATCTTTGAATGGCGATCACTGCGCGATTTGAAAGTTGGTGATAATAATATATGCTCTATATCCTCGGCGAAGATCGGATTACGGAATTTAGTGAGCATCCCCTTCCGTTTAGCGCGTCGTCTATCTGCAAGTGTGTTCCACTTCAAACTTCCTATGAGATTTGTAACGCTCTCGCGATGGCTAAATGTACTAGTCACGAATCTTGCCGCTCTCCTTTGAACCTTTTCAATCTCTTGAATGAGACCCAACTGTCAAGGGTCCCATACAGACGAACAATACTCTAAGACTGGAGGAACTTTGTTGAAGGACTGCATCACTTCAGGATTCTACTAATAAACCCCAATTTAGAGTTCACCTAGCCCGTTACTTGTGTAATCTGATCATTCCATTTCAGATCATTTCGAATAGTCACACCCAGATACTTGGCGGATGTTACCGCTTCCAAAGACTGGGCACTTACTTTGTATTCGTACATTAACGGGGATTTTCACCTTGTTATATGCAGTAGGTTACGCTTACTAATATTGAGAGATATCTGCCAGTCATTACACCACGCATTTATTTTCTGTTCACAACTTTCGTGTGATACTACTACCCGTAGACTACAGCATCATCGGCAAACAGTCTAAGGCCGCTGTCAATTCCATCAACCAGATCGTTTATGTAAATCGTAAAAAGCAGCGGACCTATACGCTGCCCTGGGGCACACCTGAAGTTACGCTTGTTTCTGTTGAAGTCATGACATTCAGGACGACATACTGCTCTCTGTCTGTTAGAAAACTTTCTATCCAACCGCCTATGTCATCGGATAGACCGTAAGCACGCACTTTTTGGAGCAAGCGACTGTGCGGAACTGAGTCGAACGCCTTTCGAAAGTCGAGAAATATGGCATCAACCTGGGAGGCGCTATCTAGAGCCTGTAGTACATCGTGCACAAAGAGCGCCAGTTGTGTCTTACATGAGCGCTGTTTCCTAAAACCGTGCTGGTTTCTGCAGATGAGATTCTCAGAGTCTAGAAAGATCATTATGCCTGAACACAAAACATGTTCCATGATTCTACAACAAATCGATGTCAGTGAAATTGGCCGGTAATTATGTGCATCCGATTTTCTACCCTTTTTATAGATTGCTATCGCCTGGGCCTCCTTCTAGTCCCCTGGTACTTTCCGCTGTTCCAATGTTCTCCGATATATGATGGATAAGAGTGGTGCTATATTTGTTGCATGGCAAACATATAACCCTACGGGGATACAGTCTGGGCCAGATGCCTTCCTGGCGTCTAAAGATCTTAACTGTTTTACAATCCCAGATCCACTAAACACTATGTCAGCCATCCTTTCGTTTGTTCGATAATTGAAAGGGGGAATGGTGCTTCAGTCCTCTACCGTAAACGAGTTTTTGAAAGCTAGGTTTAGAATTTCGACCTTCTGTTTATCTTCATCCGTTACGTTACCCGTACTGTCAGCAAGTGAAGGTACTGAATTATTTGTAGCGTTTATAGATTTTACGTACGACAAAAATTTTTTGGTTTTTTCTTAGAATCTGCAGATAAAATATGGCTTTCAAATTCGTTAAAAGTATCTTTCATTGACCTTTTGAGAGCTGCTTTCATTTCACATAATTTCTGTTTGTCGGCGGGACAGTGACTACGTTTGAAACGACTGTGCAAAATTCTCTGGTTTCTCAGCAACTTCCTAATATGTTTATTGTACCAAGATGGATCCTTTCCCTCCCCTATATTTTTGTTAGGCGCCTATTTCTCTAGCACATGGTGGACAGTATCTTTAAATTCCAACGAATGATGCTCAATATCTTTGGGTCCCGCGGCGAATGCTTGGAGCTGACTACGAAGGTATTCATTAATGACTCTTTTATTTGCTTTTCCAAACAAGAAAACTCTACGCTGTTTCTTTTGCAACTTCCACTGACATAGAAGCCACAACGACATTATGGTCACTAATACCTTCTTCTAGAGCCGGCAGGTTTGGCCGTGCGGTTCTAGGCGCTTCAGTCTGGAACCGCGTGACCGCTACGGTCGCAGGTTCGAATCCTGCCTCGGGCATGGATGTGTGTGATGTCCTTAGGTTAGTTAGGTTTAAGTAGTTCTAAGTTCTAGGCGACTGATGACCTCAGAAGTTAAGTAGCATAGTGCTCAGAGCCATTTGAACCATTTGAACCTTCTTCTAGATTAACTTCCTCAAAAAGATCAGGTCTGTTTGTCGCCAAGCTATCTAATGTGTTCCCATCTCGAGTTGGTTTTCTAACCAATTGGTCAAGGTTGTATGTTGAGAGCGCTCGTAGAATAACTTCACACGAGTCATTGCGTCTGCCCCCTGTGATAAACGTGTAATTTTCCCAGTTTGTGGATGCTAGATTAAAGTCTCCACCTATTACTAATGGATAATTTGGATATTTCGTTCTATGTACTCAAGACTTTCCCAGAAACGTTCTGCGACGTTTGTTGCGGATGCTGGTGGTCTATAAAAACATCCTAATACAATGGTCAATCCCTGTCTGATTGACAGCTTTATCCAGACTAATTCACAGTCCGACCCAGTATCGATCTCAACTGCGTTTAAAGAGCTTTTAACTACAATGAACACACCACCTCCCATAACATCAGTTCTATCCTTCCTAAACATTGTCCAATCCGAGTTCAAAATTTCACTGCTATTTATGTCTGGTTTCAACCAGCTTTCGGTACCGAATACGATATTGGCATTGGAGAGTAACTCGGGGATCTCGCTACAGACACTTCGGCAATTTAATAACATGTGATTTAGCGTGTTTAAATCCTTTGGAATGACCTGTTTAGGAGAACTAACAATTTTTACCGTTGGCACACCCACATCGGTGTCATGAACTGGTAATGTTTCAGGCCAACGGTTTGTTTCCCGAGGGGAGGAACCTAATCTAAAAAAAAACATGTGCACGCCACAAATACTGAGCTACCCATGTAGCTGCTTCCTGTGTGTAGTGCACCCCTGACCAACGAGGGACGTCCTACAACATTCCGCCGGCCGCGGTGGTCTCGCGGTTCTAGGCGCGCAGTCTGGAACCGCAAGACCGCTACGGTCGCAGGTTCGAATCCTGCCTCGGGCATGGATGTTTGTGATGTCCTTAGGTTAGTTAGGTTTAAGTAGTTCTAAGTTCTAGGGGACTAATGACCTCAGAAGTTGAGTCCCATAGTGCTCAGAGCCATTTTTTTTGTAGCGTTTGGGAAAAATCCTTCACACCGAATTGGTTCAAATGGCTCTGAGCACTATGGGACTCAACTGCTGAGGTCATTAGTCCCCTAGAACTTAGAACTAGTTAAACCTAACTAACCTAAGGACATCACAAACATCCATGCCCGAGGCAGGATTCGAACCTGCGACCGTAGCGGTCTTGCGGTTCCAGACTGCAGCGCCTTTAACCGCACGGCCACTTCGGCCGGCTTCACACCGAATTACTTCATTTCATATGGTGCTTTCTACTATCTCAAAACACGGCATTTAGTTGTGTGCAGGGATGACAACTTGCAGTAGGAATCTATTGGAAACGTTTTAAGACTGTGTCGTAACTACGACTTGTGATACGGACGGGGAGGTGTCTGAGCGGTATTTTACTTAACCACCCTCTAACTTACTGCGGAAAATAACATTCCCTTTCATTTTTGAAAGAGAAAACGAAATCTGCTGCAACCTTCTCTCATAACGCAACACTTAGTTTAAGAAGGTGTGCTACGTCCGTATCGAATCCATGTTCTCTGGAAAGTATTTGCAATAAGGAAACAAGCAGACCGCAACCTTCCCGTTTATTTGACATCGACGTACAAGACCTTCCTTCCCTTACTTTACAGAGAAGCGATTTCGGGGAAATAACATAATTCAAATATCATCTGCAGCCATGGATTATTCTAGGGGCTGGGACAACAGTCGTGATCAATTTTTAAGTTACCAGGAGTGATACAGAGTAAGGGAAATGCCTATGTCATTACCTCCTACTGTATACGGAAATTCCTGAGTGACGAGAATCGTGTACTATAAATCTCTGGTGCTCTATAGGTCTAGTAGGAACAAAACTGAAATCTAAAATAGATAGTTTTCTGTTTTAGAATTCCATACTGTACAAAGTGCACTGTAACTACTTCGTCTTCCAAAAACGAGTCAAAATTTACTCCGAGAAGGTATTTCCGTTTTCTAATATTGCCGAGACATCCACAGACTCGGTACATAAGATAGATGAAATACTTTATTTGGATCTACCGCTCTTCATAAATGGTATCGCTAACGGATATGAAACTTTGAATCAGTAGCCGAAAACTTACAATGTGATCAGATAATGATTAAACTCAGCCTCACGGTTACATTTGTCTTGTAGCTGTTTTGCTGAGGATTTCAGAGGCGAGGAGTACGATCGACTACATCTCTCAGTATTCGTAAGATATCTATGTTTCACCGGGAAACTATACAATACCTCTCTGTACATCATGTGAATTTGTCTCATATTTTCAGTGACTAGAAATACGAGAACTATTCGGAAAGAAAAAAAAAATGGTTCAAATGGCTCTGCGCACTATGGGACTTAACTTCTGAGGTCATCAGTCCCCTAGAACTTAGAACTACTTAAACATAACTAACCTAAAGACATCACACACATCCATACCCGAGGCGGAATTCGAACCGCTCGGCCACACTGGCCGGCTCGGAAAGAAAGTTCCGATCGGTCAGGAAATGGAAACCACTGTAAAAATCCGATGAAGCTTTGCATACGAGTTGGACAGTGACTCTAGTATGCCCGTCGATCGCGTCACGTGGCTCTTTTCAGTTGTGAGCGCACGGTGAGCGCGTGAAGACGCCTAGAAAACAATGTCTCCTGCCTAGTGTGAGGGCCTGGTGAGAGACTTCGCCTGATGCCATGCAGTCCACATAACATAACTCTCATACGGTTCCTTCTTCGTGACAATTCTCGACCGCACTCGCAGGGGCAATGAAGGTGCTCCTGCAGACTTTTCGTTGGGAAGTGTTTGGTCACACACAGTATAGCCCGTAACTGGCTCTCTGCTGGCTATGAAGACCACGTTTTGGCATCAACAACGAGCTGGAGAGCAGCTTAGAGACCTGGCGGGAAGGACAGGCAGCTGCATTCTATGACGACGGTATTGGAAAGTTGGCACAACGCTACGGCAGGTGTCTAAATCGGAGCGGTGACTATGTAGAGAAGTGGCTGGAAGGTGTCGCTAATTGTTGCAAATAAAATATTTTTGATTTTAACACTGGTCTCCATTTCGTGACTGATCGGAACTTACTTTCCGAACAGCCCTCGTACTTTCGGTGGTCGGTGTTCTTTACCTCTACAGCGGAGTGTAGTTTACGTTACATACGACACCTGAACTTCGTATCAAACTTAAGGCAAAAACACTTCAGCGTATCAGCGATCGTTTTAACAATGAGCTGCCCACGTATCAATAAAGTGATACTGTTATGAAGATTTTGTCAGCAACCGACTACAGTTTCATCCAGTTGGTGTATATGTGTGCCTGTGCACGCGTCCTATAAAATGAAGTCAAAAAATGTTTGCGAGCCAATATATGATTTCCCTGGTGGCATCTGCTGGAACTTGGTTCCGTAAAACCGTTTGCTCCACACTTCAGTTCAATACGCACTGAAGTTGCGTTCGGCAACTTCTTTCGTAATCCACAAGGCAGGCTTCTTCGCACCGGCCTCACTTTCTGGAGATGAAGGATGGTATCTGGCCGCTTCCTCTCAGGAGCCGAAATTCAATCGGCCTCACAAAACTGAAGCTGATTGCTGTCCTTTCTATCCGGTCGGGGAGGCGCGGCAGGACTTCGCCTCTAATTTACGCTTTCTATTTTGCCGGCCACCGCCACGATCCGTGACCGGGACGTCTACGCCACGTGGCAGCCGATTGGACCTGGAGGCAGTTTCAATTTTTATTATCAGAAATTGGTGCATACCCTGGTTGTGATGAATTTTAGGTTATTGTCTTTGCCGACCGTATTATGGTCTTTAACTCAATGTCCCACTGAATAAAAGAAGGAGATACTGTTGATGGTGATGTGTTCAAAAGTATTTCGCATGACTATCTGTGTGTAACCCCGCAATAAATCCATAGACGTCCCAGTGTATACTCGGCGGAAAATTGGTAAGGACTATGGGACCAAACTGCTGAGGTCATCGGTCCCTAGGCTTACACACAATTAATCTAAGTTAACCTAACTTACGCTAAGAACAACACAGACACACCCATGCTCGAGGGAGGACTCGAACCTTCGACGGGAGAGCCACGCGAACCGAGACAAGACGCCCCAGACCGCGTGGCTACCCTATACTCGGCGGGTTGAAGTCGCCTCCAACCAGTATTGCATGATTTGGGTATTTACGCGCTATTGACCGTAGACATTCTTTGAATGACTCTAGAACTGTCACAGCAGAATCGGGTTGCCAGTAAAAACACAACAATTAACTTGGTTTCACCTACACCTGGACTTTCCTGGAGGGCAGTAAATTCGGGAATATTATTGCGAATACTTCGACAGTTTACTGATAAAATTGTGACAGTCGAAGTGTCTTTATTCTGAACGCCGTTTGACTTCCATTTCTGCATATCGACTGGTGAGTGTTCATCAGAGCATCTTAAACTACCGCCGAGCCTAAAAAATCCTCATCGCACTCCACTCTACCCGAGTAGCTGCATCCTTTGTGTAGTGCACCCCTGACCTATCAAGGGAGTTCAACAAATCCCCACACGATAACGCAGGTCCAGAAATCTGCAGCCAAGACCGTCACAGAATCGACGAAGCCTTTGGTTGGGACCCTCCACTCGCCTCCGAACTAAATTTGATAAATGCGTCGAATAATTGAAACAATATATGTAAAACTGAAAATTTTAATGATGAGCTAATCCTCGTCGTTGCTAATTCTCTTTCCTCACGAATGAATCACAAACTAAAGAAGATTCTAACATCAAGCGACTAGTATTAAACGTTGGATTTGACAAAAGAAACTTTATTCAGCTCCAGAATATTTGTACCTTTCTTGAGATACACAACAACATCCTTAACTCACACATTAATGAAACATCATCCAAAGAATATTTACTCACATTAATAAGGTTCTGCAGTGTGGAGTGTTTAAAACCAGCGACATTGCAGAAACAAAATTACGCACGTAAAACATCTTTAACTTTTGTCGTGCTGTCGTCATCAGCTGCGTGTAATGTTATGTCGTTAAGTATCACGTTAGGTCTATGTGCAGCTGAATAAAATCAATTTTATCGAGCCATAAGAGGCCCGCCATTATCTTTTCAGCGGCGTACCAGCAGTAAGGTTTGCAGCTGATGTTGTACATGAGTGCTTGTTTCGCTGGTTTTAAAACTGTTCTTTTGCTTTCAGTCTTTCTAATTATCACTGGCACGTCACTGAGAAGATGAACACAAATTTCGTCATGTTTTGTTTCGAATGATTCATTTATTCAATTCCTGGAAAGTACTCTCTCGAAATTTCCAACTGCCAGTCCTGGCACCAATTATCCATTCTGTGCAGTTCCCCACACACCTCTGGCGTTGCTTCCTTCTTATAGAGAACTGCATCATCTGCGAGCAACTTCATGGAGGTTCTGACGTTATCTACCAGATCGTTTGTGTAGATCTAAACAGTAACAGTCTTACCACAAAAAAAAGGTTCAAATGGCTCTGAGCACTATGGGACGTAACATCTGTGGTCATCAGTCCCCTAGAACTTAGAACTACTTAAACCTAACTAACCTAAGGACATCACACACATCCATGCCCGAGGCAGGATTCGAACCTGCGACCGTAGCGGTCACGCGGTTCCAGACTGAAGCGCCTAGAACCGAGTCTTATCACACTTACTTTGGGTACTCCTGAAATTACATTTACATCTGTCGACTCTGTTCCTTTAAGAGCGACGTTTTGAGTTCTGTCTGCAAGGAAGTCCTGAATGCAGCCACAAATCTGGTTCGATGCTCGGTAAGCTCGTATTTCTTTCACTAGCCTAAACTGCGCAGCTATTTGAAATGCCTTCTTAAAGTCAACTTGGACGCCTATGGCTACGGCGCTACCTATCTCTATAACTGAGCGCTAGTTATTGGATGCTTTTAGCTAAAATATTTCCAGTTATAGTTCTAAGCTTTCTCTTGCGTGGGTCGCCTAACTAACGACACATTACGTGAGCAACATAAATCATAAACGTACAAGTAACAATTTCTTCAGACGTTCAATTATATTTTTATAGGGTTATGAATATTTTACTAACCGAATCTAAGCTCGGCTTTTTTTAACGGGTGATGGGATACAGAGGTTAGAACACTGGTCGCGTATTCGAGACAAGCGGAGTTCAATCCTCCGTCATTCTGATTTAAGTGTACTGCGCTTTCCCTAAATATCTTGCAGCGAAAGTCATGGTGGTTGCATGCTCTAATATGCCGTGACCACGTTCTTACGGCATCTGAGCTTATGGACCATCTCTGACGACCTTAATGTCGGCCATATTTTAAATCCTAACTTACTTCCTTTATTTAACGTTGTTTAACGAAGAATATTCTAACGCTTATAAGTATAGAAAGAACGTAAAGTTCAACTTGTGCACCAAGTGTGTGTTACATAGAGTGAAGACAGGAGCTTAGAAGGCGAGTTTCCATCGCCGTCGGCGTCACTGAACACTTGAAGCGTGTTACTGCCAAAGAGGCGCTTCGCTCAGTCTCACGTCTCGGGCTAAGTGGTTAAATGTGGTCGCCTCCTACGAGAACTGGACGTGCAGCCTACTGTGACCTCGTACCCGCGGACAGTGGGTTTTTCACTGCTCACCTCGCATTACGAGAACAACGCGCTTCATAAACCCTTGCTGCTGTACCGACGTAACACGTAATACAAATACAAAAGCATGCAACACCGGTAGCTTAGGAGGACACATTAACAGTGCGTAAAAGATCTCCTTAAACGCGAGCTTCGAGGACGCTCGGCGTTTACACAGAGTGGCATTTGTCTACCGGAAAAATAAACCTTCTCTTTCCTATTCTCCTCGTCCGCAGTTTCTGCCGCGTTGAGACGCAATTCGCCGTCATTAAATACTTCATTAACTGAAATGGGGAGAAAACGCACTCACTTGGAGGGGCTGCTTTTGCTGCATGCTGCTGGTAGCTGCGTGAAATTCAAGAGGTATAATCTGAAGGTGTTTCACCACATGAAAACAGTCAACTCGACTGTAACTAAAGAGTCTGTTCTGTAACTAGCTCACATACTAAACTGGAAAACGTAACATCCAATAAGCCGGAAACAAACTCATTTCTCCAGTTTGCTGCCTGTCACGTGAGTGCAGCAGTTCAACAACCTATCGGCATTGAGGTCATCACTAAAAGTAAAGTATACGAGGGCAGCAATCCTTAACATACGAATGCTAGGGTGCTATATTATTCACGACCGCTTCCGTGTATATGTACAACAACGAATCTGTCAAGTTCTCCTCATAAAAATAGCGTACAAATATCGTTTCAAAATGTGCCCGTTTTCAGGTCACGTTTTTTCGATACTGAATGCGGCTTTACAACCTATATCAGTACACTTTTGTTTGATTTCTTTCCTTTGCTTCACAGATCACAAAGCAAGACACAAGATACAGTGGCCCTGCTGTACCAATATTAAGACAGCAGAAGCCCAGTGGTTCTGATACTGTGGAAAAAAATTGAACTAAGGTGCATGGTGCGATGGGTGGTGATTGTACAATGGTGGGCAATGTCTTGAAATGAATTAAAGTAATAACCAATTTTACGGTGGGTGACGACTGCGTACGTTTCGTTGCGCCGAACTGTTTACTTGAGCGATGTGTTTTGGGTAACACAGTAGATGTAAATTCTTGCAAATCGCAAATCCGCGATTTGCACTACGAGCAAACTATTCTGTCTGAGTAGCTTAGATAAAACAAAACTGAAAGAAAAATTCATTTAAGCGTTCTGTAGACACCGAGATCATAAACATAGTGATACACCAATTTTAAAAGAACTGAGACGGGAACTGGCCCAGACTTGTTGAGTTTCCATCGCAGAATTCCTCTTGAAGTAAGTCACACATATCATGGACATCCAAAATTATAACGGCCCGACCGAGGTTAGGCCCCGGTTCTTTCTGAGGGCGAGTTGAGTCTCTACTCCTTTGTCTTAGAATTGTCTCATCGTCATTGGGTACGCTTGTTGACCGTTGTATACTTTATGATAGCATGCCATTTCTGCCGCCACAGACGTCAGCTACCCTAACGTATGAAAGTCCTGTAAATCTCTGTTTGTGAATCGTGTTAACTTCGTCCCCTGTGTTAACTGTTGGTCTGTCATTTTTTCTGAGACGGGGCTTGGGGATAGGACCACCATTTGCCGAAACCAGCGCGTGAAATCTCCTAGAAACCACACTCGACTTGGCCGGTGTAGCATACGAATGGACGTTAATCCAGTGCGCATATCCTATCCGCGCGGAACCTCTCCGATGTATCGATCCGTGTGTCTCTTAGGCTAGCCCATTGTGCGTTAAGTTTGAAGGGGCTGGGGGCATATCTTAGAACTATTTTATATCGCTTTGTGGTATAACTCATGTTGATATGTAAACAATGGGTTTCCAGAAGCTCTACCAATGATCTTTTAATTCGATACTATATGACCTCTTTGTTATATGCATTATCTTACGGTAATTAAGAGCTGCCAGTCAGTACGTTGGAACCCATTTGTCGTAATTCACCGCTTTGAAATCATTTTTAAAGCCCTCAGTATGCCTATCAGTATACAAATACCGCTCGAACCAGGTATTTCAACATACTCTTCCTGAGATTACTGAATTTATAGTCTTTCCTCAGGAAATAAGTAAAATTCTGTGTCTTTGAGTATGAAAACTTTTCCTTCCTGAAACAAGAGCCGTATAGTCTTGATAACAATTACTTTCTTTTCTGGAAACAAAGATTCTTTACTCTTCGAACCAAAAGTACTTTTTATTGAAAGTGTAAAATCTGTTCTAATGACGGCTAATATTACTTATTACCGTTAGCTGACCATTTTCTTTTGAAATATAAAATGAAAATACTTCGTCCTTGAAAATTAGAAATATAATTCTTCACACCTGAAAATAAAATTAAAATCATGTACAATTCTGGCATGTGATTTTTAAATTAATAACGAGGATGTAATCACACTTGAGAAAGGAAAATGCCCGAAACCTATAGCGTGAATAAATAAACAATGTTAAACACAGCCTGGTAGAAAAATGTCGATCTTCCAATTTATTGAGGCTGTGGGGCCCACGCAAAGAAAATGAGCGATTAGATATGGCGTCCCTCAGAAACCTAGACACCCATATCGACACAGATGAATTACATACGTTTCAACTAACGCGTAAATGCACCGAGCGATGTGGTGATGTCATGTCGTCATCACACTGGACTCGCATTCGATAGGGCAACAGTGCAGATCCCCGACAGGCCATTCAGATTAAGGTTTTCCTTGATTACCCCAAATCAGACAGGCAGATCTCGGGATGGTCCGTTTGAAAAGTTGAAAAGGGAATGGCCGATTCCCTTCCCCATCCTTTCCTAATCCGAGCTTGTGCTCCATCGCTAATGACTGCCCTGTCGACCGCACGTTAAACTCAAATCTTCCTTCCTTCCTTCATACGTGCTTACAGGCGTATATACACGGAAGAGCCAAAGAAACTCGTACACCTGCCTAATATCATGTACGGCCACCACGAGCGCGGAGAAGTGCAGCAACACGACGTGGCACGCACTCGACTAACATCTGAAGTAGTGCTGGAGGGAACTGACACCATGAATCCGGCAGGGCTGTCCATAATTCCGTAAGAGAACGACGAGGTGGAGATCTCTTCTGAACAGCACGCTGCAAGGCATCCCATACATGCTCAATAATGTTCATGTCTGGGGAGTCTGATGGCCAGCGGAAGTGTTTAAACTCAGAAGAGTGTTCCTGGAGCCACTCTCTAGCGATTCTGGACGTGTGGGGTGTCGCGTTGTCCTGCTGGATTTGCCCAAGGCCATCGGAATGCACAATAAACATGAATGGATGCATGTGATCATACAGGATGCTTACGTACGTGTGACTTGTCAGAGTCGCATCTAGACGTATCAGGGGTCCCATATCACTCCACCTGCTCACGCCCCACACCATTACAGAGCCTCCACGAGCTTGAATAATCCTCTGCCGACATGCAGAGTCCATGGGTTCATGAGGTTGTCTCCGTACCCGTACACGTCCATTCGCTCGATACAATTTGGGAAGAGACTCATCGGACCAGGCAACATGTTTCCAGTCATCAACAGTGCTGTGTCGGTGTAGACGGGCCCAGGTGAGGAGTAAATCTTTGTGGCGTGCAGTCATCAAGGGTACACGAGTGGGCCCTCGGCTCCGGAAGCCCATATCGAATATGTTTCGTTGAAAGGTTCACACCTTGACATTAGTTGACGGCCCAGCATTGAAGTCTGGAGCAATTTGCGGAAGGGTTGCACTTCTGTCACGTTGAAAAATTCTCTTCAGTCGTCGTTGGTCCCGTTCTTGAAGGGTCTTTTTCCGTTCGCAGCAATGTCGGAGATTTGTTGTTTTACCGGATTCCTGATATTTACGGTACTCTAGTGAAATAGTCGTACGGGAAAATCCTCACTTCATCACTGCCTCGGAGATGCTGTGTCCCATCGCTTGTGCGCCGACTGTAACACCACTTTCAAACTCATTAAATCTTGATGATCTGTCATTGTAGCAGCAGTAACCGATCTAACAACTATGCCAGACATTTCTTGTCTATATAGGCGTTGCGGAGCGCAGCGCCGTATTCCACCTGTTTACACGTCTTTGTATTTGAATACGCACGCCTATACCAGTTTCTTTGGCGTTTCAGTGTAATTATACATTAGTATAGTACAGTACGCACTAAGTGTGGTATATAACTATTACGAAAACTATCGAATTACTGAAAAAGACTTGCATATTTACTAAAGTACTTCTTGTAGCAGAGATTGTTATTAACGCTGGCGCTGTTTGAGTACCACTGGAAGTAGTGGAAATCTGCAAATGAACATTTGGGGATGTACCGACAGGCATTACTCTTGTACACTGTCCGTAAAAGGCTGAAACGGAACAGATACGCTGTCTACCCTCCATCACATACCTGCTGGCTTGGAGAGCACGCTTGTAGACAAACACGCCTCTTAAAGTTATAATGGAATAGCGAACCAAGTCCAAATTTAGTTTGTATTTATTGGTAAGGCAATTGATCATCTTAACACATAAAATTTAGGATCTTTCGATAACGTAAGTGAACTGGTATGGTTGTTAAGATACTGGACTGATAGTAAAGGGGATCCCCAACTTGCTCGCTGTTAGCCGTTTTGTTTCAGGTTTTGCGCAAGTAGTCAGTGCATAGCAACCAGCGAAAACAGCGAAGGAAATAAATAAAAGCGTACCGGTAGTCAATGAGAACACATGAAAATGTAAACAACAATATGCTGAATCAAAGAATGTACCAGAGGTTCTTGCGACGTAAAGAGCAAGATAGTTCACTGAAATGGAAAACCTCTACACAAATCATGAAGGAAAAGTGAAGATGGAGTAAATTGTTTCCAGCGTCGAAATGATGAGGATTCACGGAGAACTCGTATCAGTAAGGAAGAGAATTCGTGATGCATTATGCGCAGTGAAAGGAAGAATATTTTGCGTCGTAGCCGCTGTACACTCTCTTTTTGTCCTACACCACACGGTCCATCCACGTTCTGCCCCAGTAGCTGGCAACGCTACCATATGATCCGCGTGAGGACCCAATATCTGCTTCTGACTCTCTTTGAAAAATATTTGTGCATAAAACGCTGCCACTATCGCTTGTTCCGATAACGTTTCTTGTACTCTCTTTATAGCAGACATAATAAAAACTGCATTGGCAAAAAAGCTCTACATGGGTGCACCAATACGGAAATCGGTATTAAATGTTTAACGTAAGCTCCAAACCACACCCTACAGAAACATATTGCATAAATGACGCTATTGGCTGGTACGTTATACACTTTGCTGCCTGTTGTTATGGCGCATTACCTCGCCACCCGCCTTGTTCATTGCACATTGTTCCTCACAAGATCGCGACCCCTTGGTTCTGTCCCTCCCGAAACATTTGCGATCCACCACCAAACAACTTTCCTGCTAATTAGGAAAAATAGAGAGAGAGAGAGAGAGAGAGAGAGAGAGAGAGAGAGACCGTTATCGGGAACGGTACGCCTACAGCAATAAGCAGCTGAAGAAGACACCGCCATAGCCTTTCTCCACGATTAAGTAATAGTGTAACCGGCCATTCGAGAACGAAAAATTTTCTTGACCTTGATAATGTTTCAGCATGAGATCAATCTCAAGAGGAGTCCTTTCATACTTGCTTCTACTATGAATTCTTCCACGTATTCTACGATTATTTAAAATTTAATAAATCTCAACTAGTTATACACCTAAAGAAAGTAAGAGGGTAAAAGCGACGCAGGGATGGATACCCGAATCATTTTTACGATGATATGGAACGCAAAAAGGGAAATCCACTAACATAGGCGACTTTGACAAGGGGCAGATCGTTATGGACCCACCTGAGGACGGCCATCTCAAAAACAGCGAACCTCATCGGTTTATCGCGTGCTACTGTCATGAGCATCAAAGGAATGCAGTTGAAGCACGGTGAAGCCACGAGTGGGAGAGAAGTGTCGGAAGTCCACACCTGATCACGTAACGTGCAGGTGGCAGGGTTACCCACTCTCTGAAGAAGGGCAGGCGGCGATCTGTGCCAGATCTGACGAAGAGTACAACGCTTGTGCAAGCGCAAGTGTTTCGGAGCTCACCGTTAAGCGCACATTATTGAACATGGGGCTCCGTTAGCGTACGTCCCTACATGTTCTCGTATTGACCCGACGACATCGTCAGTTCGATAGCACTGCGCAGGGGATCAGCGGGATTGGACCGCGGATGAATGGAAGTCTCACTTGGTCGGATGATTCATGTTTCTTGTTACACCAGGTCGGTTACCCGTCGTCCAGGTGAATGGAGGGACAGCGCTACAGTTGCGGGCCTTCATGCTTGATACTTGTCCTAATGGCGATGGCATTTTCCAGCAGGATAACTGTCAGCTGCACAAGTGCAGAGTCGTGCTACAGTGGATAGAGTTGTGCGGTAGTGAACTCACGTTGGTATCTTGGCCACCAAATTCGCCTGGTCGAAACCCGATGGGACACATCTGGGACGTTATCGAGTGCCATCTCCGTGGCTACAAACCACCGCCCCACAATTTACGTGACTTTCGTGACCTGAGTGCAGACATCTGGTGCCACATACCACGGTGAAACTACCACAGACTTGTCGATTCCATGTTATGGGGACTAGCAGCAGTAGTGTGTTTCAAAGTTTGAACAACATAGTATTAAGAAGGTGGTGAATGCACTCAGGAAATGGGGTAACAACCCTGAAAATCCACAGAAGCCAAATTTTCATCTTTATACACTCTCTAGGAACTCGTTTCGCAGTGCACTGACCTCTAAAAGAAGCATTCGGCTTAGAGTTCGGCCCAGCAAATAATTTTGACGGACTCTGCTACTGCCTCTAAATATTAGTGGAAAAAGATCTCACCACATTAAAGTCACAGTGAAGAAGTAAAACTATCTTCAAGCGTCGTTTGAGCACCAGTTGTTAAGGAGAGAGGGTCTACTAGAAGTGCTATGACGTTCCCGAAAAATGGTCGTGTGTGAAATCCTATGAGACTGCTGAGGTCATCAGTCCCTAAGCTAACACACTACTTAACCTAAACTATCCGAAGGACAAACACACACACCAATGCCCGAGGGAGGACTCGAACCTCCGCCGGGACCAACCGCACAGTCCATGACTGCAGCGCCTAGCCCACTCGGCTAATCCCTATGACGTTCCCGAACTTTTTACTTATTTAGCGAGTCTGTTAGACGGGAACGCATAGGCTGATAAGGACAACGAATCTCTGTGCTACTTGGTATTTTCCACATTAAAGAATCTTTTCCAGAGTTGATAGGCGCGACAAATGACAGGAATGATCTTAAACCGGATGAGTATTGAACCCTATTATACCTGTAGATTTTAGTCTGACATTGTAGAAGATAAAACTGTCTTTTCCCAGCTAGACTGCTTTATTCTTCCGTAAGCTAGTCTGTTCCGATCCCATTCACCTACGTAGAGGACTCGTCTATTTAATTCCGTCGAATATTTGCAACTGAATATATGGACAATATTATTTGACCCGTTACAAAAGTGACACCCACACGTAACTCATGCATCACTTTAAAACGGCTACAAGACAGAAACTAGCTAATAGTGACGAAACTGGATTTTTTATGCTGAAGAACAAGGATTTCAATCAACGCCCGACCGTCGTATCACCCGTTTTCCATGAGTTCATTGAATCATTTCAGACGCAAGTCAGCGTAATTCCTTTACTTTAGGCCACTCCCTATTTACTCCTCTATTATTGGCTAACTGATGAAGCCAGTGCCAACGGAACGTTAAATTTAAAATTTCCTTCCATTTGATCACATTTTTTAGTAACGATGTAAGATCTGTACTTGTTCTGTGCCATATTTTTAGTAGAATCCCCTATTTTTTATGTCTCTATCCCAGATAAAGGTGCATTTCATTTGCAGTCTATCTACACCTTTTTCTGTTAATCAGACTCGCTGAAAAATATAAAAAGTGAAAACAGAGAAAAATAAAGTTCTACCATGAAGGCAGAAAGGACGATTGTAATTTATTGACACATAGACACGCAATCCTTATAAACGGAAGATTTACACGGACTGGGCATGAGTTTGGGCCACGGGTGGGGACAGCGAAAAGAGATTAATAACGTCATGACGCTTAAAACATTTTAATTAAAACAAAAAAATTCCACCACACCATAGACATTCGCCTGAATTGATTTAGAAAAACCATAGTAAATTTAAATCAGGACGATCGTTTGAATAAGAGAATCCCGACACAATCCGTACGACTGCGACAGATATAAAGTGCACTTTTCATTAGATGTGACGGTTTCTAACGTTAGTCAAGTATTTTTGATAAATAGTGAGTTTTCTATTCATTACTGTAGACTGGCAGTGGCAAGGAAAGTGTTTCTGAAGAAGAGAAATTTGTTAGCATCGAGTATAGATTTAAGTGTCAGGAAGTCATTTTTGAAAGTATTTGTATGGAGTGTAGCCATGTATGGAAGTGAAACATGGACGATAAATAGTTTGGACAAGAAGAGAATAGAACCTTTTGAAATGTGGTGCTACAGAAGAATGCTGAAGATTAGATGGGTAGATCACATAACTAATGAGGAAGTATTGAATAGGATTGGGGAGAAGAGAAGTTTGTGGCACAACTTGACTAGAAGAAGGGACCGGTTGGTAGGACATGTTCTGAGGCATCAAGGGATCACCAATTTAGTATTGGAGGGCAGCGTGGAGGGTAAAAATCGTAGAGGGAGACCAAGAGATGAATACACTAAGCAGATTCAGAAGGATGTAGGTTGTGGTAGGTACTGGGAGATGAAGAAGCTTGCACAGGATAGAGTAGCATGGAGAGCTGCATCAAACCAGTCTCAGGACTGAAGACCACAACAACTACAACAACAATAAACTGTAGAATTTGTTCGCGGATCTATTAGTTCACTGAACAGAATATTGGCGTCAGCTTTCGATGAATTACGTAACGTTCTGGCTAGTACGTGGTCAATGCGATGACGTTAACACATTTCATAATTCGTGACACAGATATGTTTTATAAGCGGATGATTTAATCTAGACTTTGATAGGGGTCGCATGAAAGATAGAGTTGCCCTCTTTCATTAGCAACAGCCTTAACACCAACTATACTAGTGTCCAAAATTAAAGCAACAAACTGTTATTTCCCCGTCCTGTGTCTAATTCACTATATAATCATACTAACTGTCAACAGATGTCGTTACGATCGTGTTCTGTACGGAAGATGGCATTCGATCAACGGACAAACAAGCCAGGAATGACGTGAGGGCACCTATCGCACCTATCAAGCGGGGTAGTGTTTGCTGGGTAGTCCCACATCCACAGTCGCTGTGTTCGCAGTCACAGACGGTGCAGTGTGGCACAAAGAAGACGCCTACAGACTCTCCGCTGTGGAGGGCCACAGGTAGAATGGAAGCAGAAGAGTCGTAAACTGATGTGGCACGATGGCTTAATATGAACGGTTCCGTTGTTTCTCGGATGAGGCAACAGTTTATAGAGACCGAAGCTGTATTCCGGATACCAGGACAGGGCCTGTCATGTGCGACATCAGAAAGAGTGGACTGGTATTTGGCTGTAAGGGCACGACGGTATCGCTTAGTACTGCACAGCAACTGGCATCTGACTACGTAGATCGCGGTTCTGGGCGCTCAGTCCGGAGCCGCGCGACTGCTACGGTCGCAGGTTCGAATCCTGCCTCGGTCATGGATGTGTGTGATGTCCTTAGGTTAGTTAGGTTTAAGTAGTTCTACGTTCTAGGGGACTGATGACCACAGATGTTAAGTCCCATAGTGCTCAGAGCCCTTTGAACCATTTTTTGAACTACGTAGCATCCCCTGGACGTGTTGTATCGAGGTAAACGGTATACAGAAGGCCTCAGCAGAGTGGACCTTACTGTTGGAGACCTGCTATCTCTTTACCTCTGGTGTGTCTTCACAGAAGGGAATGTCTAGAGTGGAGCGGTCAACATGCTACCTGGACGGTCGAACGGTGGGCCAATCTTCTTTTCACAGATGAATCCCGATTTGGTCTGGAGAGTGATTCTCGACGGATTCGCATCTGAAAGGAAAGTGGAACACGATTTTGGGAGCCAAACATTGTGGAAAGAGACAGATATCGAGGAGGATCGATAATGGTATGGGCAGGGATTATGTTGACCACTCGAACACCTCTTCATGAAATTGTACGGGTGAATGAGCAAGATTTAACTGCTGTCACGTACCGAGAGGAGATATTGGGATATCATGCGCGGTTGTTGTGGGCCCAGACTTCGTATTTATGGACGATATTGCTCGACATCATAGAGAACGGGTGGTTGATGTTTTTGTGGAAACGGAGGATACTGCTCGCTCTCCCGATTTGAATCCCATAGAGCACGTCTGGATTGCACTAGAAAGACGGATTGCATCACGTCAGCATCCACCAACCACTCTGCAAGACTTGTGATCAGCTCTGCAGAAAGAATGGATGTTATTGCCTCAGCATGAGATTGATGATATCATTCGCAGCATGCTTCGTCTTTGTCATTTCTGTATTGGTGCCAGAAGTGATTACACCCTATACTGAGCACATTAACCAGTTGTCAGAATGTGTGTGAAAATCCGCTAAGTTGAAAAAAAAAAACGAAGAACAATTTTGTCTACCATTATGCCTGTTGCAGTTGATTACGTTCTGTATTCTTTACATTGTTTCTACTTTACTATCACCTGTTTATACTGTTTTGTGGCAAAATAAGCGCAACCTTGCAAAATTTCTGTTTGTTGCTTTAATTTTGGACACCAGTGTAAGTTCTTTGAAGAATGGATCTCCTTGTCACGAACAGGATTTTACATCTCACTGTGTCTGTAATCCGCTACATTCCTCCTTTCTCTAAGAGTCCTTATTGAACAGCAATGCTGACTTGTGATACAATAATATTACGATAGCTCCGGGAGTTATCTGTCTGCAGCACCAACGACCGTTTAGTTCTTCGATTTATGGGAAGTGATGTACTCCTTCACTGGTCTCCCGCGAAGAGCGTAAGATGCCAGTTAGCATCTATTTCCTCGGTTGGGGTTTAGCCGCATGATGTAGTTATGCAATTATTGCGAGCGGAAGTTCAATTACAGGCTGTTTCAGCAGCTCTCCAAGCATCCAGCAGTTGCTTCATTCGTAGCTGGTTACCGAGTCGCGTCAGAATGGCTGCCACACAGCGCCTGTTTGCTAATCTGTTGATGCGCCCAACTTCCTCTGCTAACCGAACACAACAGGCAGATTTTTTTTCTCTTTTTCTGAAGCCCGTCATGTATGAGAAACAATACATTTCGATTCGTAGACCTAGGCGTCACTCTTAAGAAGTATTCAGTGCAGTGTTATTTTCAGAAATTAGGCATACCAAATAATATATGTTTTTAGAAATAATCAAGCAAAGCTGAGACCATCGCCAAGTTTAGTAAATATGATGTGTTGGGCGGAATACATGTCCCTTTAGGGGACTTCCCGAGCTAATTTCATCGCGTTCAGAATTAGTTCGGCATTCGTAGCCTCTTATTAAATACAAGAAACTTGGCCGATCAAGTGAAAGAGAAAATGCTGTTACAACTTACTGTCGTATTGACGATGAGCCTGAATACAAGATGGTCAGATATGTAAATAACGAGGCAAAAAAATCAGCTGAAATTTTATCAAAGGAATCATCGCACCATCGGCCTATAGCGACGTACGGAAGCAAGGATTTGCTTCGGTAGCTCAGATGGTAGAGCACTTACCCGCGAAAGGCAAAGGTCCCGAGTTCGAGTCTCGGTCGGACACACAGTTTTAATCTGCCAGGAAGTTTCATATCAGCGCACACTCCGCTGCAAAGTGAAAATCTCATTCTGGAAGGATTTACCCCTTCATGCACCTTATCCATAGCGCCTCCTGACTCGGCAAGACTAAGAGGACACGTCGGTAAACCACTTCAGCTATAACGAGAATCATCCAAACGTCAGCTCGCTCATCTTTAACTAGATCTCTCAGTACCAATTCCGGGACGGTTCTTTGAGAGAAACAAAGTGTACGACTTTTTCTGTACTTTACCATTCTCATTCAATGTTCTCTCATATTGTTGTTCTCGATCATTAATTCTCAATAAAACGAGTAATTCACGTAAAAATGAAAAAAAAAACACTCACAAAAATGCTTTATCTTTTAACAGTGACATACAAACGCTACCAAACATGTCGTAGGTGTTACATTTCTGATTGCCTCTACTGGATGCATATTGAATTGCGTTCTGTCCCTCTTTAAAATGAGATTGTTTTCCTTGTTCTGCCATTACTATTGTTCTTACTTGTTTTTGTAAGTATGGTAAATTCCTTGCCTGTTTCTTGTGTGATCCTTTCTTCCTCTGAATACTAAAGGTCTTTCCGTTTTACTATACCTTACATCACTTAGAGTTAAGTGAAACATTTTTTTACTTTTACCTTTCGTAAAGCTGAAATAATCATCTTCTCAAGCCCCTTAAATTTTGCTTCGTATCCATCTGCATATTATAATTATTGAAAATTTAGAAGGCTGAAATGTCAAGTTTATCGTATGATACATTTATTTAATTGTAATTGCTTTCTTTGGAAACCAAAGAATTATATGTTTTTAAAATACGTGACTAGTTGCACTGTTCTTCGGATATTTTCTACCTTTCTACTAACCCTGTTTGTAAGAGTCCCAGACAGTGGAAAAATATCTCCAACTAGAAACACATTGAAACTTTCTGGCAGATTCAAACTATCTGCCTGACCAGGGTTCAAACCTGGAGCCTTGCCATTCGCGGCCATTCTTCTTAGAAAATTGTTGACTAAAGGCATGGGTCCGGGATCGTACGTCGGTCCGGCACACAATTTTAATCTGCCAGAGATTCAAAATAACGAACACTTCGCTGCAGCAGGGAAGATTCAGTCTAATAATAGACACACTTTGTCGCTCCATCTGACGACGGGAACTGACAAGGGGAGGCCGCCAATTGTGAAATTCAGATTCGATTCATACTGCGCATAATAAAAGCTCATGGCCAGAGGTGTAATGTGGCAAAGCACCAAGATGCACTTCTCAGCCGTTGTCGAGAAAATCGACAGTTAAGAAACCGTTGCGGTGAAATACTCTCTACGATTAATAGTTTCCTACAGCGTCGTGGCGCAGCGGTAAGCGCTCGGGTTCGTAATCCGGAGGTCGCCGGATCGAATCTCGCGCCATGCAATTTTTTTTATTATTAATTCTTTGTAAAATATATATATATATATATATATATATATATATATATATATATATATATATGTGTGTGTGTGTGTGTGTGTGTGTGTGTGTGTGTGTGTGTGTATATAATGTTATAAGTTGCGCTAGGGACCGCATCTACCTTCTTTCGAAGTTAGCAGGCAACTCGCTGTTATGCGGCGGCTCGTTTCGACCCATTTAACATCTGTCCTTCAAGTGTAACGAGCGAGTAACGGAGTTTATATTTCATACCTGCCACAGCGAATTTGTGTTCGTAGGGTCTCTATTCTAATTCGAACGTTTGACTTACGCTATACGTATTCGTTTCAGAATATCGTTTCTACGTCTTCCGTTAACTATACGTGGTTAACATTATGAAGACAATTAATAACATTTGTGAAATACAACTTTGTTTGCGGAAAACATCATGATGTTCGAAGTCGCCAGTTTTTCCACGACAAACGACTTTCAACAACTTATTACATGCATAATTGTTGCAACTGATTGCCGGGAATTATATATATATATATATATATATATATATATATATATATATATATATATATATATATAATTCCCGGCAATCAGTTGCAACAATATATATATATATATATATATATATATATATATATATATATATATGTGTGTGTGTGTGTGTGTGTGTGTATACACATTTCAATTCGATTCGGCGACCTTCGGATTACGAACCCGAGCGCCGACCGCTGCGCCACGACGCTGTGAAAAGTTATTAATCGTAGAGAGTATTTTACCGCAACGGTTTCTTTTAACTGTCGATTTTCTCGACAACGGCTGAGAAGTGCATCTTGGTGCTTTGCCACATTACACCTCTGGCCATGAGCTTTTATTATGCGCAGTATGAATCGAATCTGAATTTCACAATTAGCGGCCTCCCCTTGTGAGATTCAGATGATTACTGCTTATGGTATTCAGGTTGCTCCCTATAGAAGCGTTGTTAAGTTTCCAGAAAAGTAATCACTTTCAAACACGAACGCGTCGCTGAATTCTGCGAAGTGGTGACGTCAACGATGTAATTCTGCAATTCTGGCGACTGCCCTACAACTATTTTCCGCAAACTGTAATTTCGTTAACTCGTTTCCGTTGCTTAGATAGTTCTTTACCACAATTTCATACACGTTTTAATAAACTAAGGAGCACTTCTGGTTAGTCTAATAATAAATTAGTGAATTATTTGGATAGGAAAACCTAGCAAAGAGCCGAGTTGAGTCAAAAAGTTTCCGTCATATTTCTTTAACTAGCCAGTTACTTGAAAGAATGATTCAGTAAAGAATACCAACCAAAAGCGATACGAAACTTATCCCTGTACAAGCTGAATTCAGACTAAGAAAAGCATGTTGTAATCAAATACTAAATCTGAATCAACACATGGATAACTGATGCTGTCTTTATTGACTCGTCACGAAAGTCTACGAAATAACAAAGGACATTCGACTGACTTACATGTAGAGAAACATGTTGCAGAATCGAAGATTCTACCAACCTTCCAGGGGAAGGTAATCAGATGGAGAAACCAAAAGAATGGATTACCACAAGGAAGTGTTCTTTCCCCAGTTTTGTACAATGTGGACACAAATGACCAGCCACACCAGAAGAAATAAAGAGATTCATGCAGTCAGACGATACTGCCGTTACTACTCAAAGAAGAGCATTTGAAGAGATTGAAAGAAAACTGACAGAGGCTTTGGATACCTCGGGGAACTTGTATGAAGAAAATCACCTATGACCTAGTCCAGAAAAAACGCAAGTATGCGTGTTCCACCTGAGAAATAGAGAAGTCTCAAGACCGTTGGAAATAGAATGGAGAGGAGTTAGACTACAACACAGTACCAAATCAAAATTCGTGGCAGTCATCCTAGATCGTACACAGCCATTTAAAAAACATTGCACTGATCTAAAAGGAAATATATGTGTAAGAAACAATATTATACGTAAAATGGCTGATTCATCATGCAGAGTGCAACCTGAAGTTCTTCGATCATCAGCAATGAGGCTCTGTTTTGCAACCGGAGAATATGAAACACACAAAGCAGCCAGTGAAATAGAGAGGAAAAAGCAGCAAATCGTCCCACGGCACTTAATGTATAATTTCAAACCTTTCCAACTTGTCTTAAGCCAAGGAAACGCTTTATCCAACGGAGAGTACCGCTAGAAGTCCAACCTGACACCCTCCGCCTATTTTTATGACTGGACTCTCTGTAAAACACAAACCTGCATCCAAAGAGGAAATCACCCAAGGGCAGCAACTACAGTATAACACATGGAGAGCACTGTATATATTAAGAACAGAAGTCGCAAAATTCAAAGTAAACATCCTTAAGTAGGACTACTCTACTCTAAAAATGATCAGTGTGAATGTGGAGAAACACAGACGATTGAACATTTGCTCCCGTCCCCACGGGTGGAGTATGTTTGCACAGCGGAAGATCTATTTTTTTGCAGTGACAAGGCCATCTAAGCTGCAGAATTTTGGAGGAAAAGAATTTAGAGGTTCTTGCACGGACACGGGAAGTGGAGTAAGTAAGTATTCGTGATAGTTCGTCTGCAAATAAAAATGAGACCAACTGCCATTCAGTTACAGGATTCGGATTATTAGTTCTTGGAAGGCTTAAACACTATATCATTGTCATCTCACTCGCACAGACGGCATTTGTCAAGGCAGTTCCGAGAAACCGTATTTTTTCACCTTCTAAGTACATTTTTACGGATCTGTACAGTGGGAAAAACAAAACTGTGGGGTATTTATAGCTAAGTCCCTAGTCCGCAAGCCGCATTATAACGTGTAACGGAAGGTGCTTCGGCTAGCGCTATCATTTCCCAGTTCCATTCATGAGTGGTGCACAGGAAGAGCGAGTGCCGGTAAGCCTCCCTAAGCGCTGGAATTTCTCTATTTTTCGCGAGCTGTATGTGAGAGGGTTTAATGTTTTTCCTGGCCGTTCTTGGAACCTACACTCTCTGGATTTTAACAGTAAATTCCTCTGTGCTGCCTAACATCACTCCAGCAGCGTCTGCCAGTGGATCTCGGTGAGCATATCCGCAATGCTCTAGCTTTTAGTAAACGATGACGCGACGAAACACGTGACATTCCTTTCCATTTTATCATTATTCTCTGTTAATGTTACAATACTATCTCCACGTGTCGAATTAGAGGCGGGATTCTCTTCGATAACGCCTCTCTGAAATTCTGACAAATTATTGACGGCTCATGTGTAAGGACGTACCTACTATAAATCGAAGGAAGGAAAAAATATCGTATTAGTTTTTCGTCCGAAGGCAAATCAACAGCATTGGCGGAAAGAAAAATTTACAAGCTAAATTTTGGAAACTTATCCAAACAGCTAGCCCATTACTCTCCTTCGGTCGCAGGTTCGAATTCTGCCTCGGACATGGAAGTGTGTGATGTTCTTAGGTTAGTTAGGTTTAAGTAGTTCTAAGTCTAGCGGACTGATGACCTCAGATGTAAAGTCCCAAAGTGCTTACAGCCATTTGAAACATTACTCCTTTGTGGATCTTTGTCTTATTTCGTAAGCAGACAAGTCCACAACATATTAACTTAGAATCTCAAGTCTGCTACGAAGATTCTCGCGTAATCACAGGAACAGAACCTGACAAACACATCGTTACTTCCGAGGTGGGACTCGAAGCCACGACCTCGTCTTTACGAGGCGCCAGCGCTACGCTAAGATCACGGCTGCCGGTAGTGAGAGAAATTGGCGGCATTAACGGGCTGTAGACGACTTCACAGGCCACAAGCTGTACATATCTTTGGGTACTCCAACGAGCTGACTCCGAGCTCTCATTTTCTGAAGCTAACTGCTGTCAGGGTGTACATAAAGGTTCGAGCTGTTTGAACGACTCTATACCTTTTTAACGTGGTTCCAGAATTTGAGTCATCGTTAACTTAGGGTGAAATTATGTTGCGGAAAGGTGTGATCACAGTCATTTCTTCGTATGTTTTTGTGAACTACTTGTGGAACTACTTGCAGGGCTGCTGGAAGTTATCTTACGTCAGCGTCGTCTAATCAGCGGCTTAATTTCTTTCTATTAGTTCAGCAAGTCTTCTAGAGATAGTACAGAAAATTTGTAACTGTAAAAGTCACATCTTGATTCTACACACTGCGACCGCGCGCACGCCTTGTGTAAGATCTTACACTTCTCACATGGGAAATGCTTTAGTTTTGTGACTATGTGGGGTGACGTAGTGGCTAAGGCACTGAACCCACATTCACAATGGACATATTTCAGATTCCTGTCCGGTCATTCCGATTTAAATTTTCATAAACCGCTTCAGGTGAATGCCAGACTAGTTCTTTTGGAATGGGCATGGCTGCTTGTCCTTCACCATCAATCCTAAATCGTCGTCTGTCCATAATGACGTCACCATCGACTAAATGTTAAATTCAGATCTTCCTTCCTTTACTTCTCCACCATATTCTGACGCAAGTGGTCTCGACAGCTTACCGTCGATTACTCAACAAAATGTCTTCAGGCTTGGACAAGGCTGCAAATATAAATCTACAATATGTTACGGTACATAGTATTTTACAGGTACAATTTCAGCCTTTGGGAGGTTCCCGGCTAAGATTTACAGTAGTCGCCTGTCACTGAAGATAATACTACGGCAGTGTGGTGAATAGACCCGTGAATCTAAAATCGCACGATTTAACAAGTCTTGTATGTATTTTCATGCGCATTTCTTATTCTTCTAAACACTCTATTTAAGTGGTAAAGTGTGTTCTTTTCAAATAATCATACTTGTCCGATATCTCGGTCCATAATAAATGTATAAGAGGCAGTCAAATGAAAACGAGACAGATGGAAAAAAGTAACTAAAATGTTTATTACCTCAAAAGTAATCGCCGCAAGTGTTAATACATTTATCCCACTGTACGACAAGACGGTCACAGCAGTCAGTGAAAAATGTTTGCGGTTGCCTGCGAAACCATTATTGTATCAAGATTGTCACGTCTTCGTCGAAACAAATCTATGGCCACCAATGCCTTTTCTCAGGGCTTACAAAAATATGGATATCACGTGGCGCCTAGGTTTTTTCGACTACGCTGCAGACGTTTTGCTGGGAAGCCCTTAACACATCTTAAAAATAGTCCTGATCTCTCCATGTGATTTCCATATTTATGGAGCCCTGAAGGACGACGTCCGTGGCCTCCCATTTGCTTCAGACCAAGAGGTGCAAGTCTGAGTACAATCATGGTGCCGTAGGCAACTGCAAACATTTTTCCATGTAGGCAATGACCGTCTTGTCTCACATTGGGATAAATATGTTAACAGTTATCGCGATTACTTTTGAAATTGAAAACAGTTTACTTACTTTTTTCCGTATGTGTTCATTTGTCTGCTCCTTGTAGACACTAAGTCAAAATGCCCTCCTTCAACTCATGGAAACAGCAAAGTGTCAAGTCTACAAGAGGTTCCTTTTCGGGTTCCATCAGTCCGAACTATTGAAGATAATTAAGATGTTACGTCATTAACAAGGGAAGTTTTAAACGTCATCCATTCTACAGATTCTGATATTAATACTATTCGTATGTGGTCCGCTATGCGTTAATACAGCTGAAATACACAGTACTTGAAATGTCGAGCATCTATCAATCACTCTGGGCAGGTAGACTAATGGATTTCCTATATTTTTCAAGGAGCCTGTAAAACTTTTACGAATTTCTGATTTGACGTCAAATTAAGATGGACGAGCAAGCGAGGACGGAAATTCGACAGGTGATAAGTCATTCAAGTTTCATGAGATTGTGAAATGCTCACTTTCCAAGCTTAATTATTTCTCTTAACTGTTTGCCATAACTTCTGTTACTGAATTATTCGACTACGAAAGCACGTAAATCTCTAGACACTACGACAATTCAATCGTTGTTTAGTCCGTAGACTACACCTTTATTTAACGTTATTTTGAAAATAATTGTGAGCTTTTAGTAGAAGCATTAAACAGCATCATACAAATGTTTATTAAAACTAATAGGCTACTAGATATTCAGCGAGTGCGAAATTACAATGAGCGATTCTGCAACAAGGCAATGTACTAATTCTATCACGAAGCAGCTCATGATAGGTACAGTAAATCTGAGCTGTTTAGCAGGACAGTTCTGTTAAGGAATAATATTTAATAATTATTAACGTATTGACGATATGTGTATTAACAACGTGACTCATTCATCTCACTATCTAAAAGTTCCCGCAGGTCCAGAAGTAAAGCAAGGGGGAATACTGATTATTGTTTAACGTCCGTCGACGCCAGTGTCATTAGACAGAGAGTACAAGCTCTGAATGACACAAGGATGGTAACGGCAATCATCAACAGCTATTTTTAAGAAACCACCCCTGTACCGCTTTGAATAAGTTCGAGGAAATCGAAGAAAATTTAAAATTTAAATCAGGATGGACAGACGAGGATTTTAACCTCACTTCTTCCAAAAGCGTTACTTGTATATTTTCAAATGGGCAACCTGTATTGGTTTTCGAAACGTTCCTTCATCGTTTGTGAAATTTTCGTTTCCACGAGAAATAGTAGAGATATGACGGCCAGTCTAAAAAATATTTACAAACGGAAGCTACGAAATTTTGTTGGTAGCTCTGCTGGAATCAGAACGTAGTTTTTTGGACACATGTTTAGATCTCTTTTTTATAAGTTTACAGACACGTCTTCACGCGTCCTGGAATGACGTTTAGGCGGATATCGTCAGATCGTTAGAATCACTAAATTAATTTGTAATGAAGTGATATAGTTAATAAAAAGAGTTATCGTTAAATAAATGTGTTTTTCGCATGCATGCTTCGCTAGTTTTTGTTTCTGGTATCGTCAAGCATACGTTAATTAAGACTTTCACCTTTTAGTTCATTCGAAAAAAAAAATTAGTTACCTCTACTACATTTATTACTTTCTTATACTTCCTCACTTATTTGCTTACAGTGATTGCTCCCTTTTCTGGAGGGTACTTGTAACAATAGTTACTTGATTTCTCACATTTGAATAAGTCTAAGCGGACTTTCAAAGCTTTATACTTGACATTTATTTATTTTAATTACGTCATACTTGCTTTTAGCTGTTACTGTTTTATTACTGCAACTTCGGGGCTGGTGCCATTTGCAAGCATAAGATTTTTGACGTGGAGGTTGGCGTTGGCAATAGTAAAATAAAAACAGTAACATCTAAAAACAAGCGTGACGTCATTCAGAAAATTTACAAAAATTTAAAGCTGTCCCAATTCCTTTTTGTCAAGAAGCAAATCACCTATGGAGAATGTAAGTTAGAATACTAATTGCGATAATTATCTTATTTACGATATGGAAACACGTACGGTAATACTTTTAAACGATATGTAGCATTTCTACATTCTCTTCGTTTGTGTACCCTGGTCGCACAAATCTTCAACTGAAGATGGTTAATTGAAAGTGTGGTCTGCATTTTCCGGATCTTTCCATTTGTTTACTGTCAACTCCAGCAACTGAACGAGTTATGTTATCCCGAGTACCTGCACTGTGTGCTACCGCAGGAGAATCAAACTCAAATTTTGTGCTCAGTTTACAATAATATCATGTTTACGTGAATGGGACGCTGCGATGAGTCGTTTACAGGTCCCGAGGAGAGAAGGTGAATTACCAGATAAAATATATAAAGTGTCATTTAATAAGATGTCCTTTCGTTCACATCTTAACGAACAAAGTTTAAGAAAGGCAGTCATGCTGGTTAATGCCCCCTGATAACTAAACAACACTTACTTGATGCATTTTTTATTCTGAGTGTGGATAAAAATTCATTTCCGTATGGACGGTGTACATGGGACACGCTGCATAGTTTCAAGTATCTACAATGTGGTTTAGTCTTAGTTTTCATCCATAGAAAGAATGTTCTAGCCTTAGGTAAATTATATCTAAATTGCTCAGTTAACATCACGTCAAATATAGAGAGATGTTGCGGCGGTATAGACATTGGTCTCGAATTCGGGACGAGCGGAGTTCAAATCCCCAGCCACCCACTGAGATTCAGGTTTTCTGTGATTTTTCTTAGTTAGATTTCCTTCCAGATCCTTCACCAATTCGAAATTGTGCTCCGTCTCCAGTCACCTCATCGTCGACGTAACGTTAATTCCTATAGTTGTAAAGCTACTGTAGACTAAAATAAGTAACCGTAGAATGCAGTAGTTTCTCTAGACCCGTTGGTCAGTTAAGATAGTAACCGCATACCTATCGAGCGTTACCTGATTTCGATCGCTCTCTTTGCGTCTGTGATCATTGTCTCACTAGATTGCTCTAGAAACCAGAAGCAGTGAACCGTCTACAAAACATTTATGTTCCATATAGTAATCCTTCTGTCTGTTACTTAAAAAATAAACATTATTTGTAGCAAAATCGAAATGTCAATCTCCAGTTCATGTTTCATCCGAAAATTGTTGATTTGTATCGTGAAAGAGAGGGGCAGTGTACTAAAAATAAAAAACAATGCAAATTTATCATACAGCACTAGAAAACACCATTTTCTCAAAAAACTGTAAAATTTTAAAAAACGCAAAACAAAAACATATCCAACATTGCTTCAATAATTCGTTGAGCTTATATAAAACATGTTTCTGTTATTGATAAATAACTTTCGCACTTATCAGCAACAGTAAACTCTTGTCTTTTATCATGATGGAGAACGTTCTGTTGAGCGAAGAATAACAACAATTATTTACTTTTTTGTGTTTGCGCATGTAAACTGTACTTGTATGAAACGTTATTGTTTTGATTACATAAAAGCGCAGAATTACGTGATCATGTAATGTTTATTAATTACAAAACGCAATTTATATTTTGTGAGGATATAAAATACACTATGGTCCAACACTGATGTGATGTGCGGTTCTAATTGTGTGCAAAACAAACATCTAAACAAAAAACAAAGAGAAGTCGTCGGCTCCCAGTTTCTCTCTCACACGTTTCTTTCCTTACCAATGCTACCAGCACTACCATGTACCACGAAATTTATGTACTGTACCAAAACTAGCGGACTGCAGGTTTGGTAGAGCGCAGCTCTATTGAACCGCAGTCTTCCTAGTTAGTAAATTTTCATGATCTGGCTACAGGGAGTTTCTAAAAGTTTACGCACACTTTTTGTCAGCTTGATGCATAAGTTTGGACGTGATTTACATATTTTAGCTTTGTTTGGAAACAGTGATTTTTCCACTAGAGAACGAGCTTTATTACCCGCTTTCTGACAGCAGAAAGACGTGAACAGCACACGTCTTTCATGGCTATGCTGCTGCGGAATGTTTTCCTCTGAGAGAACGCTCGTTCGATAAGCGGCACGTGTTGACCTGCTTAGAAAGATTGCTGATACAATATTCGGGATGCGTCGGCATGCTTCTTCCGCAAACAAATCAGCCCGCTCTGTAAGGCGGTGCGCATAAATGCATCACCACCTGAAACGTTACAAGCTTGTTCGGCAACACGATTTCAGCACAAATAGTAGTATGACCAGTGAGCGCGGTTTCATATAAACATGAATTACGTTCGTTCGTTCTTCCTTTAATGATGGAAACGTTTACTCATAATCTCAGTGTGCTATAGAAAACGTTGTATAAAATCTACGGTATTTCTGGTAATGCCAGGATACTTCGAAAATGGTCTTGCATTAGCCTGATCCACAGAACAGATTTCGTAGTATTTTCACTATTTGCCATTTCATTCTATTACGAATATTGTATGTCGAGTAGGGCGTATAAAGGCATTAATGAAAGTTTGTATTTGTGATAATTGAACGAATAATATAGTATTTATGGTAACTTTTGCAGCTGTCATCAGTATTTCGACAAAACGCGTTACTAATCCGATAACTGCGAGAACAGATGTAATAGGAGGAAGAAGACAACTTCGAGTTCAGAAATACAAAAAGCATGTACAAGATCAGGTTTTGGCAGTTTCTAACCCAATATCTGAAAAAAAAACAAGTTTTATGTGAGTACTAATGATGTGTTTGGAATAAATAAAAACTTTTATCGCCGACACAGAGAATTTTAGACGCGACAAATGTTATAAAATATTTTTCAATGAAAATTTCTACCTGAGGTAAGAATCAAATATTCGAGACATACACTGCGGAACAGCGATAAACGCAGACGTAAGGATACATGAAATCTACAAAGAGCATATCTACCGACAGGGCACATTTGACTAAGAAAGAAAGAAGGAAAATTGAGGTTTAACAACCCCACGTCGTGGAGGTCATTAGAGACGGAGCACAAGCTCTGAGTGTTTCAAGGATGGGCTAGGAAATCGGTCGTGCCCTTTCAAAGGAAGGAACTTAGCATTTGCCTGGGGAATCATGGAATACCTAAATCTGGATGGTCGTTAAATACTCTATCAATTTTCTAAGAGAAGGACCACCTCAAGCCTCGATATCTGCCCCACTTCGGCGACAAAGATAATCTGCATATACATCACACGCCGCAAGCTACCGAACGCTGTGTGGTGTGTGGCGGAGGGTACTGACAGATCGCCCTTCCCTGTCCCACTCACGAATGGTGCGAGGGAACAATGACTGACGGTAAGCCTCTGTATTAGCTCTAATTTCTCGAATTTTCTCGTCGTGGCCATTTCGCGAGGTGTGTATGTGATGAAATAATATATAGTCCGACACTTCCCAGTAAATGTTCTGTCGAAATTTCGGTAGTAAACGACTCCGTGACGCACAACGGCTCTTTTCGAACGTGTCTGTTGAGCATCTCTAACGCTCCTACGCTGACTGAACAATACCGCGACGAAACGCGCCGCTCTTACTGGATCTTCCCTATCTCCTCTGTCCGTCCTAGCTGGCCGGAGTGGCCAAGCGGTTCTAGGCGCTACAGTCTGGAACCGCGCGACCACTACGGTCGCTGGTTCGAATCCGGCCTCGGACATGGATGTGTGTGATGTCCTTAGGTTGGTTAGGTTTAAGTAGTTCTAGGGGACTGATGACCATAGCAGTTAAGTCCCATAGTGCTCAGAGCCATTTGAACCAGGTTTTTGTCTGTCCTACCTGGTAAGGACCCCGATTGATTAACCATATTCAAGAATCGGTCGAACAAGTGCATTGAAGGCCACTCGCTTCGTGGATGACTTCCTTACGATTCTTCTTACGAATCTCGGTCTGGCATCCCCTTTCCTAGTATTTGTTTCATATTGTCATTCCACTTATGGTCGCTCTGTATAGTTACTCCTATATATTTTACCGTAGATACTGTTTCCAGAAATTTTGCATCAATAGTGCTGTTGTACAGTTGTGGACTTCTTTTCCTATGTATGCGTAGTGTGTTACATTTGTTTACGTTCAGGGTCAACTGCCAGAGTATGCACCATTCATCAGTCTTCTGTATATCATCGTTCTACAAATAGATACTGTCTTCTGGCGTTGCTACTTTCTGATATACAACCACATGAACAGTTTTAAGGAGCTACCGACGCTTTCTGCTTGATCATTTGTATACTTTGAAACAGTAACGGTCCTATCACACTTCCTTGTGGTACTCGGGAAATTACCATTACATCTGTCGATTCTATTAAGAGCGACATGTTGAGTTGTATCTGCGAGGAACTCTCGAATCCAGTAGCAAATCTGGTCCAATAGTTGGTAAACTCATATTTTTGTTCACTAGACAACAATATGGGACGAAGTCAAATGCCTTCCTAAAGTCAAGAAACATGGCATCAACCTGAGCGCCGTTTTCTACAGCGCTGTGAATCTCATGGAGTAACAGAGGAAGCTCAGTTGTGCAAGATTCAACAAGTTTCTGCACGTATTCTGTATTCAGCTGGAGCTATTCACTGATGATAAAATATGGTAGGACTGCCAAATTATGGGGATGTTAACGGAGACGTTGCATCTGCTGTTCCGACAGTCCCAACGTTTTCTAAGGGATTCAGATAGGGTAATTTAGCGGGTCACTCGAGGTGAGACAGGCTACCTCAGACCACGAACGTCCGTGTGCAGCACTTTGAAGACGGCTATTATCTTTCATTATCCGGAGTTTCCGCAGCGTAATGAATATGCGAAAGAAAGGGAAACAGTTGGTGAAAAGAATATATAAATAACCACCCTAGGTCACTGTTATTTTATACATGTTGGATATTATGGACCTTGCGGCCGTTAATATATTTTGGTGAATAACTCAATATCTAATCTGTCAATTGCGTTATTCACCAACAATCCTAGACCGTGTTCGCGGTAACCTGCTTGAGTGCACCCAAGTTAAGGAACCAAAAACACCCCACAACATAGTATAACCACCTCCACCCTGAACTACACCCTCTCCATACTGCGGTTAAACGCCTCATTGGGCCATTTGTGTAGCTTGCTTCATGCAAAATCGCGACTCCTCGGATCTCACTCAGATTACGCTACTCATTTCTACATCTGCTTCTACATACATAATCCGCAAACCACCGTATGGTGCTTGGTGGAGGGTACCGTGTACCACCATTAGTCATTTCCTTTCCTGTTCCACTCGCAAATAGAGCTACGAAAAAACGACTGTCTACACGCCTCCGTATGAGCGTTAATCTTCCTAATCTTATCTTCATAATCCTTACGCGAAATGTATGTCGGCGGCAGTAGAATCGTTCTGCAAATACCGATTCTCTAAATTTTCTCAATAGTGCTCGTCGAAAAGAAAGTCGCCTTCCCTTCAGTGATTCCCATTACAGTTCCTGAAGCATCTCCGTAACACTTGCATGTTGTTCGGACCTACCGGTAACAAATCTAGCAGTCCCCTTTTGAACTGCTTCAATGTCTTCCTATAATCCGATCTGGTGCGGATCCCAAACAGTCGAACAGTATTCAAAAACAGACCTCGCCAGTGTGGTCTCCTTTGCATTTCAACTATCCTTTCCTAAAATTCTCCCAATAAACCGAAGTCGGCCATTCTCGTTTCCTGCTACAGTCCTCGCGTGCTCATCCCATATAATATCGTTTGGCAACTTGACGTCCAGATGAATCGACGTGCTGTGTCAAGCAGTACACCACTAACGCTGTACTCTAACATTATGGGTATGTTTTTATTATTAGTCTGCATTATCTTACATTTTTCTACATTTAGAGCTAGCTGCCATTTGTCCCATCAACTAGAAACACACACTGTCCAGTTTCTGTGGTTTTTGAACCAATGAAGATGTGCCGTTCGTAATAGTATTCATCGTGAAAATGTTTTGTCCGTGCTAATCTGAGAACTGGAATAATAATGGGTTTCCAGTGTGAGCGCAACAAAGAGTCTGTGCTAATATTGAACGCAAATGTCTGATAATATTATCTGTAACGCAACGGTACCGCACGTTATATAGTCGTTTAGAAACGTATTCGTTATATACAGCCATTCTGGAAATGTTCTTACGAACAGGCTACCACACACAAAATTTAGTCATTATTTTAATGACAATAATTCACTATTGGGTATTAATCTCAGTTAACAAGGGGACCAAACGAGCTTCCCCTCACCGACTTGATTCATATTGACAACGTGTGTAGGGCATCACTAGGACTTCAACATACATAAAGCAAAACACGCAACCCTCAACTGTTCGTGAGAAAAAAGAGTTTGATAATTTTAGGCGCGCTTATATACTTTGTATGGTCGTTAGCAGCTAAGGAGGCCGCCGCCGAGCGAGTAAACGCTACTTTCGTAAGCTTGAGGTCCCTGGATCGAATCTCACTGCCAGTACTTTCATTTTTTTTCATTCCCACGCAGTTCTAACAGTAAATTTATTATGACTCAGTAAATTACCACTGTTTAATGAATCATTTATTATTTTCATATCCTTTACCCTAAAAATAGGATTTTTCTCTAAAATTTTGGAAGTAATTTTCCATTATAACCGTATTCCCGCAGGTACGTTCCAACTCACCATGAGCCCGTTTTCCCGGTACCCGTGCAGGCACGACTCCACCAGCCATGAGCCCATACACGTCCAGGTAAGGTACGACTCACCTGTATGACCCCATTTTCCCGATATTCCTTCAGGTAATTTTGACCCACCAGAAACAGCTGCATGTGCACGAACGACTTTCGGTTGGTGGAGGGAGAAAGGGAACAGCGTTCATAATCCTGGAGAAACTTCATTCGTACGTCAGCCCCCAAGGTAAGTACTCGTCAACGCTGCAAGAGGTCTGAGTTTACGAGTAAATGTAGTGATGTGCCTGGTACTTCGACAGCAGGACAAAGTGAACCTGATTGTGAAGCCGAATCTCTAAGTATCAAAATTGATTATGAAAACGGCACTCGTGCAAAGGGAACAGCTCTCTCTTTCCAAAACATTCTCGTCGTTTCTGCAATAATAACACGAGAACGCATGTAAATTTGAGAAGATATATTTCGTAACATTTCTGAAATGCTAGTGGAAAAATAACTCGTGGTAGCTGCAGGGATATTGAGAAAATGAACTAATGGTAAGTTGGAACGTACCTACAGGAATATGGTTATAACGGAAATATGTTTCCAAAATTGTAGAGAAAAAAACGATTTTGCAGGGTAAATATTATGAAAATAATAAATGATTCATTATATATTGATAATTTACACAATCATAATAAATTTGTTGTTATAATTACGTGCGAATGAAGAAAAAGAAAGTACTGGCAGCAAGATTCGATCCGGAGACCTCACGCACTTATTCGATGGGCTGCGGACTTCTTAACTTCTAACGACCATACAAACTATATAACCACACCCAAAATTTTCAAACTCTATTTTCTCAAAAACGATTGAGAGTTGCTTCTCCCTCTTTAAAATGTTGATGTCTTCGTCGTGTCCTACATGCCCTGTCAACATGAATCAAATCGGTGAGAGGAAGTTCGTACGGCCCCTTGTAAGCTAGTATTATTTCAACCATCAGTTAGTTTTTAATACTAAAACAACAAAATATTCATACTGGGTTCATATTCCGTGAGCAGTATATTTTCCCTTTTTATGAAAAGTTGTATTTCTAAATTTCGATAAAACATCATTCCATCTTTTATGCCTAAGAACTATATTACGGAGACTGGTTATAGCTATTCATCGTCTTTTTGATTTTCCAAATTCATTTATGAATGTGTTCTTGTCGCCCTTCGCGGTCTGTATCCCAAAAACAACAGGAATGAAAATAATTCATCATCGCTTGCTGCTGGAAATATACAAGTACTATTTGAACAAATGCCTAAGGGGACTCATTGCTGTCCGTCCCAGATACACCAATCGTGCAACGAATAGCGTGCAGGATCTCATTTTGTAAATACCACAGTGATTGGTCTTCGGGGAATAATTTGTATTAATTTATGAACAGTGAAGGTGAAATTTGTTTCAGTTCTCCATGAAGAATAGTTAACAACGGGTGCACGTTCTGGGTGTTAGCCGACACAGTATTATATTTCACATGTGTTAGATTCGGTATGAATCAAACTTCCTGCATACTACTGTATCTAAACCAGCTAATTTTCTCGCAGCCTCGATGCTGTGATCTTTCCTTTGCGAATAACGGCGTTATCTTACTGACACATGTTTACGAAAACACTTGCGTTCAGTATTTCAGTTTCAGAAAACTAATGACCCGAATCAAACGAGGAGACATAACCTCAGACTCTGACTCTACATTCACTGACTGTCACTGTCACTACAACACATTCAGGAAAATACAGTTCCTCGTGTACCTGCAATATCCAGACTCGTGTATACGAGTGCATGTAGTAACGACTGCATTTTTCGCACCACTTTAAATGTCATTTGCTATTGTGATTGGCGGTTTCTCGATAGCTCGAGCGTGAAAATAGAGTCTTATTACCTCTCGACAGATCGTTCATTCACTTTCAAGTCTTTTGTCTGATTATCAGTTCATACAGTAATCTGTAGAGTTCTGCGGTGCCCATTAGCGCGTCGCCGGCGTGTCTGCTTCGTAACCAAACAGTTATCACCGAATCATGGAAAGGAAGTCGTAGGATAATCTTATCAGTGCCAGTTGCGTTAACAATTGGAGCGACACGGTCTATTGCCCGACGAATTTGTACCAGTTCTGAAGCGATTGCCGTGAAGTGTTTCCTTCAGTTTAGAAATCGAGTTGAACTTACGAGGGCTTAAGTCAGGGGAATGCAATAGGTGGTACAACATTTAGCAGCCCCATCAGTCAAACAAATCAGTAACATCTTACACTGTACGTGGTTGAGCATTGTCCTGCAAAATGGTGGTCAGGTCCTGCAGAAAGTGTCGTCACTTCTGTCTCTATGCTGTTAATTTTTGGAACACAACCTACGTCCAGCTTAGAGACAGAAGTGATGACACTTACTGTAGGACTTGACCATCATTTTGCAGGACAATGCTCAAACAGGCAGGAATAATGGAATAAGTTCCAAGAAAACATACGAAATTGCGAAAGTAACCAATCCAAATTTTACTTGCATTTAAAAAGACAACAACATAAAGCAGAAAATATGGAAAATGCCCTGAAAATGTTACGGGAAGTACCTAACGGACACACAATGAACGTTTTGGGGGAAATGGAAATTTACACTAATACCGAAAAAAAGCCAGAAGACATTCGCACCGAACAAACATATTTTAAACATAAAAATACCTCGAAAATTTTATTGACATTATTAAAACAAAAGGGTAAATTATTGCGATAAACACAAAACACTTGTCAGTTACGTAAAAATACAAAAATACTAGTCTGAAAAATTAAACTTAATCACTAACTTTCCGCGAAATAGAAATTCCATTGAAAACATGCAGCGTCGCTGGAGCGGAAGCTGTCAGAAAAGCTGTCAAAAAGTAATTTTTCAAGATCACGCAAATAAAAAGTAAAGAACTATATAACGTGATCGCATCGTACCAAAAAGACAACCGACATTTACGCTCCAAGACGCCATAGGGACCACGTCATACCGGCTAAAACGTACGAGTAAGCATAAGGTGCCAAATGTAGAGATAGGCTAACATAGGTGTAAGGAACAATGTTATATCAATTATATCATCTTCACAGGTACACTTGATTGATGATACAATTTGTTGCATTTCCGTTGAATCTAATGCTAGCTTAGCCAAGCCCGACAGCGCTTAGCTAGTCTGTGATATGACAGACACAGTTCAGTGCAACTTGAACCCATACGGACACAGACTCTGATTCATTTACTTTACGACGATTCCTCCTCCTAAGAACCAACGGCATTGTAGACACATAATAAGAAGTACCGTGATCTCTGTTATACACTTCACATATCTGAAATGTACGATAAGGAATAACTTCTCGGCTCTTAAAAGTCTCCAGCCCTGATACAGTCTCCACTTCACCATCACGTACTAGAGCCACAGTAACCCAGCCACTACATGTGCAACTAGCATCAGCATTAGTAAGTGCAAAATTCAATACGCGTCCACTGAAGGACCATGAAGAATAACTTGCGACCTACTCCTCTCTTCGTGGTAATAGCTACATTACCAGTAGCTTTACACACTGTACGGCGCGAACGCTTCTCCTACTAAAATAATGCGGCATAACTAGTCCTTGTCGATTTGGTGATACGACTGGAACCGGCGTTACCACTGCGGAAAGGCCGTAGGCATATATATATATATATATATATATATATATATATATATATATATATATATATATATATACAAAAAGAACGTCCAAACGGTATTCTTAATGAACAGATCGGTCTTAAACATTACAATTATCTAGAAAATTTTATAGACATTTTGGAAAACGAAAGCCGGCCGCGGTGGCCGAGCGGTTCTAGGCGCTTCAGTCCGAAACCGCGCGAGTGCTAAGGTTGCAGGTTCGAATCCCGCCTCGGGCATGGATGTGTGTGATGTCCTTACGTTAAATAGCTTTAAATAGTTCTAAGTTCTAGGGGACTGATGACCTCAGATGTTAAGTCCCATAGTGCTCAGAGCCATTTGAACCATTTTTTTGGAAAACGAAAACGGATAAAAACCACGCAGTAAACGAAAACAAAATATACTCAAGTTTAACAAAATTATATTATCAGTGAAACAAAACTAAAATCACTGACTAGCAAAAATTACACTGTAAACATAAAGCATCAACAACAAGAAGTCAAAAGTATTTACCGAAAAAAGATCTATACATATAGAACTCACGTGACTTATAACAATCCAGCAGCATGCAGACAATCGACAGTTTACTCGATGATGGAATATGAGCGTCTATTCCAATTAGACGTAAGTATATAAGTAAACTGCCCTTTATATACAACGTTTATAGACGTAAGTAGACACACCAACTGTAACATCTACAGCTTTATTTGAGAATGGCCTGTAGCCCAGACGAACTTGTAGTAAAGAAAAAAACATTACTAATTAAACTAGGTGCAGCTCACCTGGAATTATTCATTATAAAACGTCGTATAATGACGAATTCTACTCTGCGAGCCGGCCGGAAAGAAAACTAAAAGTATTGTTTTAATGGTATAAAATTAAATGAAGTGGATTAAAAATCAACTTTAAATGTGTGCACCACTTCTATGTGTAGTAGAGCCGTATTAAAGGATAAATTGTGTTCTGGCGATGCAACATTATGAAGGGGCGGGGGAGGGGTTGTGTGGGGTAGAGACGCGAGGGAAGCTCAGTGACGTTATTTTATCTATGTGCAGAAGAGAACTGGACAGGAAATGGTGGCAGGGTGTAGTCTGTCTGTAAAATTAAAGCCGAGCAGCCTTCGCGGCGGAGGAAGACGCATTTTCCGGGAAGATAACTACAGCTGCCGTACAAGATGACCAAGAATCAATTTACCCTGTAGCATTGTGAACAGTATGCAGAGATATACGCATATTCTGTCCTTACGCGTTATCATTATTTGTAACTCATATCTATCTACATTCCATAGCTAACACTTGGTTCAAGAATCATAAAAGAAGGTTGTATACCTGGAAGAATCCTGGAGATACTAAAAGGTATCAGATAGATTATATAATGGTAAGACAGAGATTTAGGAACCAGGTTTTAAATTGTAAGACATTTCCTGGGGCAGATGTGGATTCTGACCACAATCTATTGGTTATGAACTGCAGATTGAAACTGAAGAAACTGCAAAAAGGTGGGAATTTAAGGAGATGGGACCTGGATAAACTGAAAGAACCAGAGGTTGTAGAGAGTTTCAGGGAGAGCATAAGGGAACTATTGACAGGAATGGGGGAAAGAAATACAGCAGAAGAAGAATGGGTAGCTCTGAGGGATGAAGTAGTGAAGGCAGCAAGGGATCAAGTAGGTAAAAAGACGAGGGCTAATAGAAATCCTTGGGTAACAGAAGAAATATTGAATTTAATTGATGAAAGGAGAAAATATAAAAATGCAGTAAATGAAGCAGGCAAAAAGGAATACAAACGTCTCAAAAATGATATCGACAGGAAGCGCAAAATGGCTAAGCAGGGATGGCTAGAGGACAAATGTAAGGATGTAGAGGCTTGTCTCACTAGGGGTAAGACAGATACTGCCTACAGGAAAATTAAAGAGACCTTTGGAGAGAAGAGAACCACTTGTATGAATATCAAGAGCTCAGATGGCAACCCAGTTCTAAGCAAAGAAGGGAAGGCAGAAAGGTGGAAGGAGTATATAGAGGGTTTATACAAGGGCGATGTACTTGAGGACAATATTATGGAAATGGAAGAGGATGTAGATGAAGACGAAATGGGAGATAAGATACTGCGTGAAGAGTTTGACAGAGCACTGAAAGACCTGAGACGAAACAAGGCCCCGGGAGTAGACAACATTCCATTAGAACTACTGATGGCCTCGGGAGAGCCAGTCATGACAAAACTCTACCATCTGGTGAGCACGATGTATGAGACAGGCGAAATACCCTCAGACTTCAAGAAGAATATAATAATTCCAATCCCAAAGAAAGCAGGTGTTGACAGATGTGAAAATTACCGAACTATCAGTTTAATAAGTCACAGCTGCAAAATACTAACGCGAGTTCTTTACAGACGAATGGAAAAACTGATAGAAGCCGTCCTCGGGGAAGATCAGTTTGGATTCCGTAGAAATGTTGGAACACGTGAGGCAATACTGACCTTACGACTTATCTTAGAAGAAAGAGTAAGAAAAGGCAAACCTACGTTTCTAGCATTTGTAGACTTAGAGAAAGCTTTTGACAATGTTAACTGGAATACTCTCTTTCAAATTCTGAAGGTGGCACAGGTAAAATACAGGGAGCGAAAGGCTATTTACAATTTGTACAGAAACTAGATGGCAGTTATAAGAGTCGAGGGGCATGAAAGGGAAGCAGTGGTTGGGAAAGGAGTGAGACAGGGTTGTAGCCTCTCCCCGATGTTATTCAATCTGTATATTGAGCAAGCAGTAAAAGAAACAAAAGAAAAATTCGGAGTAGGTACTAAAATTCATGGAGAAGGAGTAAAAACTTTGAGGTTCGCCGATGACATTGTAATTCTGTCAGAGACAGCAAAGGACTTGAAAGAGCAGTTGAACGGAATGGACAGTGTCTTGAAAGGAGGATATAAGATGAACATCAACAAAAGCAAAACGAGGATAATGGAATGTAGTCAAATTAAGTCGGGTGATGCTGAGGGGATTAGATTAGGAAATGAGACACTTAAAGTAGTAAAGGAGTTTTGCTATTTAGGGAGTAAAATAACCGATGATGGTCGAAGTAGAGAGGATATAAAATGTAGACTGGCAATGGCAAGGAAAGCGTTTCTGAAGAAGAGAAATTTGTTAACATCGAGTATAGATTTAAGTGTCAGGAAGTCGTTTCTGAAAGTATTTGTATGGATTGTAGCCATGTATGGAAGTGAAACATGGACGATAACTAGTTTGGACAAGAAGAGAATAGAAGCTTTCGAAATGTGGTGCTACAGAAGAATGCTGAAGATAAGGTGGGTAGATCACGTAACTAATGAGGGGGTATTGAATAGGATTGGGGAGAAGAGAAGTTTGTGGCACAACTTGACTAGAAGAAGGGATCGGTTGGTAGGACATGTTTTGAGGCATCGAGGGATCACAAATTTAGCATTGGAGGGCAGCGTGAAGGGTAAAAATCGTAGAGGGAGACCAAGAGATGAATACACTAAGCAGATTCAGAAGGATGTAGGTTGCAGTAGGTACTGGGAGATGAAGAAGCTTGCACAGGATAGAGTAGCATGGAGAGCTGCATCAAACCAGTCTCAGGACTGAAGACCACAACAACAACAATGTACATTCCACGTAAAGTGAAAGCACTTTGTGGAAAATGAACAACCCCTGGTCTGTCGTCGCACAGCGTCGCTGTGAAGGCTCGTTATAACTTTGTCAAATACCCTGCAGTTGCTTCCTGTGATGTAGTCGGGTAGATAGAGTGGGGAATCATCTTATCCATCTTCAGTTTGCAGGTTTATGAAAGAGGGAAGAGCACGGGCACAACCCGGCTGCCTACCCTCCTTCATGCTTCAACCCCCTCACCCACCCCACACCCCATCCCAACCCTGTTGCACTCACGGAGTTCAATTTATCCATTAATACAGCTCTAGTGTTACATACATTTAATGTTTATTTTCAACCTATTTCATTGAAGGATAAACATTAATTTCATACCGTTAAAACAGTACTTCTAACAATCTGCAGTTTCTCCATTCCCGTGCAGCAGAAACTATTAGTATTAATATGACTCTAAAAATGCCGATAGTCTGCTTAAATGAAGGAGATCCAGATGGTAGTAGTAAATCCTTTACTGTGCCGCCTCGTTTCGGGCAAAGCCCATTATCAGAGCGGATAGTAAAAAATAAAAAAAAAAAACAATACAAGTAGTTGTATGTACAGTGGCATAGAATTTCAACTTGTTGAAAACGAATAAAGCAATTAAACAAAAGGAAATACATACCACTTCTTACAAAAGAAGTTAAAGTGGGCGCATAATGACCTCCATACAAAACTGACAAACAACATTTCTTGTCGAGAACAGTAAGTGACGTACATCAATCAAAAACAAAACGTGAAGTCAGACTGGTTCACTACAGAGCCATAGTGAAACCACAGAGTATAAAAGCTGAGCGCTCTCTACATCGCATGATACGTCATAAGTTTAAGGAAGAAAATCAATAAAAACAGTTTTTGTGTTTTGTCATTTTTCATTAAAATTGTGAAAATGCCAGCATGTAAAAAGAGCCACCTGGAACTTTCTAGTTTCTATTGAAACAAATACGCCACAGTTGTCAGAGGAAGACTTACGATACTCCTACTTGAGGACTTCACTATTGATTACAGCTTTGAGTGCATAAATTCTAAAGCTAACTTATACGGAATTTCACAATTTCAGTTTGCGGCCTTAATGCAAAGCAGTATACAACAAAGCAGTGGCAAGTTAACATATAGTTAAGAAAGTCCTTTTTTTTATTTTTTATCCATTATTACATCCTGGAATAAATCGCAAAACAATTGACGACAGCTCGCTACCTGCTCATTTATCAAAAGATCCATATCCTCGAGATAGCTCACGTAAATTTCAATCTTCTCCAAAATATCTAGGATCGTGCCTCTAATACGATGGTATAGGACAGACAACTCATCGTTAATGCTTCTAAAGGAATGCTTCAATTCTCTTAGACGGTTCCCATATTCATGCTCACTATACCTGACCTGAAAACACCTCCCACTGTTTCCACTGTAATGTTTCGCACGCGAGTCACAATTCATCTCTTAGTCCCCTGCTCTGCTAAACTTATTATTCGTTGGGTCCAAGCTGTGTGGTAGTATATTGTCCAATTTATTATTTGTCCGGAAATACGTTGACTTCACGGAACGCATTAGCACTTTTTTCTGACACAGGACCATAATAAGAGAGTGAGATATACATTTTCATCATCGGCTCTCCACTAACCCCACCCCAGATTCCTTTCCAATTTTCTTGAAAACCGCTTTCCCACTCTAACAATTAGGTTTATCTCCTTCTCAGCACTCAGCAACCTCCTTAGTGGCGCCTAATCTTGCTACATGCTAAATGCGCGTTTGTGCCGGTGGATAACATGAAGCCTTTGCGATGCTCAAATCAGCGGCTATCAGCTTACAATAAATATCAATCTTCAGTCTGTGTTCAACCTTAATGCCCAGGAAATTGAGTTTGCCTTCTATTTTTATTTCCATTGTAAATTCCATATTTTTATGCAATGCGTTAAAGTATTTAAAAGCTCGTAAACAGCTTCGTTACCTGCGACGACCATAACTATTAGTCCTATAGAAAAAAATGAATGGTACATTTTTTGTGGGAAATTCAATGCAGTTTAATATTTACCGGGAGACATTTTCGTCAGAAACCGCGGTCTCCAAGTTATTCAATAAAAATACAAAGTAAAAGAATTTTAAACGTCCTCCCACCCCAACGATCATACCCCGTCGGTCAGGATGTTTAGTATGTTGTTCATGGCACTGCCACCAACAACTGTACAAAAATTTGCGACTACAAATGTTTGCCCCTAATTTTCCTTCGCTGAGTGGACTAAACGAACAGATGCCACATTTGAGCAGCTGATAATTAAGAATCTAAGTATTTTGTGGGCCAGTTCTGTTTTAAAATATTTTGAATGAGGAACCTGATCCTTAAGCATTGTCCATAATTTTCGATACACCCAATACGGGTGGTCAGAAACAGTTTGGAGAGTTTGCAAGGCTGTTGCAGGGTAAGATGTGCTTGAAAATAACTGTTAAGAAATAAACTCGACACGTTGATCCGTTTCCGAGCTAATTAGCACTGGAGTCAGCCAATCAGACAGTTGCGCACGCAAATTGGAGCGACCCGTCAGAGACCGTGTCGGAAAGCTTATCCTCCGTTTGGTTTCCTAAAACCGAACAAGAGAGCGATACAAAAATTGGACATGGGGCTGTAGCAAGGATCGAACCCAAGCCAAAGGCTGTGCAGTCTCGTGGGCTATCATGTATGCTATGAGGACAATTGACACGAATGGTATTTGGTGGGCCACTTGAATTTGTGCGCACATTGTACATCGCGGAGAATATGCTATTGAAATTTCGAGAGAGTACTTCCCTGGAAGAGTCGGACAACATGTTGCTTCCTCCCACATACATCTCGCGAACTCACCACGACGAAAATATTCGAGAAATTAGAGCTAATACAGAAGCTTACCGACAAACGTTCTTCCTACGCGCCAACAGCGAGTGGAACAGGGAAGGGGGGAACAGTTAGTGGTGCCAGAAGTACCTTCCGCCACACACCGTCAGATGGCTTGCGGAGTACTGATGAAGATGTAGAATACATCTCACGAAAGGACCGCGGAGGCAAGGTAAGAGGAATCGGGGCTCGTACGGAAGCATATATACAATCATTTTTGCTCTCACTCCGTTTGCGAGCGGAACAGAAAAGGGGAATCTTTAGCTGTGGTACAATGTACCCTCCACCACGCACCGTGTGGTGGCTTGCGGAGTACGCATGAAGATGTAGATATTACCATCACGTGATGTCGAGGCTTCAATGGCTAGAAAACTAGATTACATGCAACGTATAAAATAATGAATAATTCAAGATAACAAACTCAACTGGATGCTGTTTCTACCGGCATCACCTTCTATTTACCCCACTGTCGCATTGTTCAACATCCAGAATGGACAACGTAAAAGTATTCATCCCACAGACATACATAATTATCTCCGCTCTCCACATCTGAATGACTATAGTACTATCGTAACCTTGCTGTTTCATCGAGTAGTCCCAACGTTCAACACTAGATGACTTCTTGGTGTGTTTGGAATTCCCTACTGTCAGAACAGAGTGCTTGAAAAGCTATTAATTCGGTCATGTGAAATTATTACAGTTTCTTTTCAAGGTTTAAAACTTTCAAATGATTTCTCCTTGGTTTTTGGGAAATATGGGAAGTGCTCCGCTTTATTTTATTTATAGCTTGGTAAATGGTGTAAACCAACGAAAAAACATTGCTCGGACAAAGCTTTCTCTGATACGAAAGAAAAATTAGTAATGAATGTCCTTTGAATGAGATAATTTTAGATTAAACGAAATGAAACCCTACAGTTACGAAGTAGTTCAATAATTCATGTACTGCACTCTTATTTTCAGTGAACAGGCTCTGTTACTCATAGGACGAGACTGATGTACACTTTCCACTGTTTTCCTTCTCGTATCAAATGAATGTCGGGAAAGTACCTTTCAAAAGACCTCAACCAATACTGGTAACACTAGTGATTTGTGAAGATCTTGATGTAGCGAGTCGTTAAATTCTAGCCTTGCTTCCTTCATTTTGTCGAGACGTGAGTTAAAGGGTTTTGAATAGATTCTTACCAGTCTATGTATGTTCCACGAACATAAAATGTTACTGTTATATCTATCTAACCAACACAGTTGGGGTATTATTTACATCAAGAACCAGATAAATGTAATACTAAAAATACATCAATTACCAATCTGAAAAATGGTTTAACTTCACTTTCTATTTAAATTTTTAGTGTTATCGAGGAAAATGTTTTTTCGGTGTGCCTCTGTTCAGAAATACTATTGTTGAAGTGTCTCGGAGCATTCTTTAATTATTAGGAAATGTTATCTAGCTCATAATAAAAGCTTGTAACAAACAGATTCTACTGATACACGCCGTATTTACTTGACTAACTACCAACACCGAGATGCTTAGAGACATCTACACAACTTCAATTGAAGTAACAAAGGGTAGTGAGACTACTCCTGTGGCCGAGCTGTTCTAGTCTGGAACCGCGTGACCGCTACGGTCGCAGGTTCGAATCCTGCCTCGGGTATGGATGTGTGTGATGTCCTTAGGTTAGTTAGGTTTAAGTAGTTCTAAGTTCTAGGGGGCTGATGACCTCAGCAGTTAAGTCCCATAGTACTCAGAGCCATTTGAACCATTTGAGACTAATCCCCGAAATGTTTAGAGACATTCACACGACTTCACTGTCCATTCACTGAACAGGCGAAACAGCGGCCATCTACCGCGTATTATCCTCTGGTTGCTGATAGAAATGAATTCTTTCGATACTTAACGAAAAACGCCATTCCCGTAACAGAAACATTCGCTTGAGAGTCTACATCTAGGAGATAATAGTAGTTATTCTAGAGAATAACAACATGAGGCACAGTTAGTCAAGAGGGTGTGCACGGATATGTATTTGTTGTTAAATAACAGACTATGAACATTCTAACCAAAGAAATAGACCAGTATATGTCTGAAACAATGAACATGGTATTAAGCACAGCTGAACAATTGTGGATGAGAATTTTGTTAAATTCCTTTGCTGAATCAAGTTAAATTGTAAATAACAGTTACATAAAATTTCCGACACTTACATGTTTGCCCCCCACCAAAGCATTAGTGTTTCCATACCTCGTTGAACGCATTCATTGCTAACTCCACTCAACATTTTTTTTTTCCTCGTCTTCAAAATATCTCTCCAATTGGATCTCAAAACAGTAACATGACGACAGATTTGGACCGTACAGGCACAGTCACGAAATATCGAATATAATTCTGCTTTCCTTCATGCACACAGTGTCATCCTGAACTGAATAGGAATAGAACGTTGCATACTATAGTCGCCAGCAGGTGTGGCCGAGCGGTTCTAGGCGCTTCAGTTTGGAACCGCGCCACCGCTACGGTCGCAGGTTCGAATCCTGCCTCCGGCATGGGTGTGTGTAATGTCCTTAGGTTAGTTAGGTTTAAGCAGTTCAAAGTTATAGTCGAATAATGACGTCAGATGTTAAGTCCCATAGCGCTAAGAGCATGTTATATTGTGTAACGTTTTCTCACAAGGGAAGGCCACGCCGTTAGGATTACGGATTTAATTCAAACTTTATACACTTTTAATAGTCCAGTAGGACAACATAATGCGCAAGTAGTAAGGCGTACTACCTAGGCGATTTCGAGAAAATCACAGAAGTTTAACGCGTCGATTATACAGTATAGCGGTACGTGCGGCCCTGTGCATGGAATGGAGGCGGTCATATGGCTAGTGTCCAAGCTTCTTAATGCGAGGATCTCTGGATCGAGTCCCCCTCTTTTTGCTTTTTTTTAATTTATGTTTTTTTCAACACTAGTCATATTATTTCATATATATCCCGTTTGATTGGTATTATAAAGAAAAAACCTGTATATTTGCATGAACTTTTTTTTCAATTACCAAAATGTTATTCGGCTTTTAACTAATTTTTTTTATTACAAGAAATGATATTCGACTTTTATTTCTGTAGGCAACTTAAAAACTTTATCAAATGCCCTCAAACTTGTTCATATTTGACTGACACTGAACGAGAAATTGCTTCTCGTGAAGATGCTATTAAAATACAGTCTATCGTACACCGCTAGTTTTCGGCACCGACGTTTATGGTAATGCGTTGCACATGGTTTTCAACCAGACTGTCAGAAGAACGAGAATTTTTTCAAAATGTCGTCGAGGGTTGTTTTTCCTCAGAAACTCTGAAGATTCGTTGTGCATACGGGAAAATTGTATTGATTCGATGTAGTTGCCGTTTTAATTTCTGTTTTCCGTATCTGTATGAAAAATACCAGCTTGTAATTTGTAATGTCACAAGCGCATTACGCTCACGTTCTGGCACATTATAATTCAATGTATAATTTATCGATGTTTGACTTGGGCTTTAGTTCTCGGTACTTACCCGATTGCACGTATAAGAGATTTCGGAAATCACGTCAGACACACATTTCCAGGAAAACTTTATGCGTTCGTCATTTACTTCTTCTCGATAGTTGTTATTATTATAATATTTGTTGTGATAGTAAAAATTAGCAAACAACCAAACAATATTGGAAATTCAATATAAGTTCTTGCAAACACATGTGTCTTTTCATCGTATTACCTTTATAATGTTATGCCCGCCTCCGTAGCGTAGCGGAGGCATTACCGCCTACCACACAGGAGGCCCGGGTTCGATTCCCGGAAGGGTACTGGGTGTTGTGTGTCCATCATCATCATCATTGACTGGCAAGTCGCCGATGTGGCGTCACCTAAAAAGGACTTGCAATACGGCGGCCCATCTCCCCCGAATGGGGCCTCCCAGCCATGCCATACGATCATTTCCATTTTTTATAATGTACTGTATATGTAATAATATGGCTGATGTTGAAAAAATATAAATTAAAAAAAAAGATGTGTGGGACTCGATACACAGATCCTCGGATTACAGACTCTGAAAGCCAGTCACATGACCACTGCCATCTCGTGACCATAGTCGCAAAGCAGAGGTACATCATGCATGCGCAAAACATCTCTTGCACCGTACTACGTGCACATCATGTTGTCCTAATGGACTACTAAAAGTGTACAAAGTTTGAAGTAAATTCAAGATCCGAAAGTCGTGGCCTGCCCTTGTCAGATGGCGATGACAGAAGCATCCTTTGGGCGCTCAACGTGTCTGTCTTTAGAGTGTAAATTTACTAGGAGACACAAGAGTGTCCACAATATAATACGATGTCCTTATAGGAAATCGACATGGGGCAGGAAACTGAAATTACAATACAGAAAAAAATAGGAAATCAAAGTGTACAATAATTTAGATGCTAAAAAAAAAGCCCGAAATTTTTCCAGCAGGAAAAAGTTCCTTCTGGTTCAGATAAGGTACTTGATTATGTATCTCTCTTACTTACCTACACAACTTGAATAACTGACTCCTAGAATACATTCTGCCATTAATTTAGGCATTTTTCTATTAGAATAACGCCCTGCTGCACAAAAAACTGAATAATAGCGCGTATATGTTGTCTCGAACGGTGTTTTTCTGCCTCATACGTTGCAGTGGCTAAAGAACAAACGACTGCACAAATAATAACGTGACGCTGAACGTGGCTAAATCTGATGATAACAGCACAATGTCACCACGTAAATGGATGGCGATCATCATCGCGTCCATTAACGAATTTCGTTAAGAATGTAATCGAACGTTTTATTTAACTGATTAAAAAAGCCATATACATTTTACACATTTTAATCTTCTCGAATAACGGTTGTTAGTATTAAAGTTAAACAAACGGTAATTATTGTTTGACGCAGGTACGTCTCCCAGTTGCTTAACTCCACAGAGCAAGAAAAATTACGAGGCTGCAGGGCAAATATTTGCTACTGATCAAAATGGCTTCTGTGGCGACACACACTAAATATGTTGTTTTAAAGTTAACTGTATGTAATTCCGCGGTGTAGATAGCACCATATTTGACGCGTGTTAATTTTGCATTAGTTACATGCGGAATATTCGAGATTGTGCTCCTTGCGACAGGACATTAAAAAAGTTAAGGAAACAAAGTAATGTGATGCACTAAAAATTGATATCATCTTTAACGAGGAAATATTCAGATTTTAATTTCAAATGGGACAATGAACCGAAGAGCAGCAGTAGCTGACTGGAGAGCGAATCACGCACTTCATGATCTGTTGATTCATTTGCGTCGTCTCGCATAGCTTGAGCTGTATTCGACTCATTTTTGCGATAGTTTATTGCAGAAGAGATCGTGTTCTCCCTATTTCCAGGTAGCGAAATAATATATTTTTGTTCTGTCTTTGTTACTGATTATGAACCAAGTTTTTATTATATAGTATACATGCGGAGACAGTCCACTCCAAACATGTCAAGAACGAGTAAATCTATCGACGTGCGGTTTTCACTACATTATACACGACGATGTGGCAATTATCTGATGTAAGCAACTAATAGCTAACAATTATAGATGCTGAATTGTGGCACCGATTTTATTTTCCCAAAGTGAAATGTATACTTTTTCCAGCATAAATTTAAAGAGTCTTCGAAAAGAACTTCAGTAATGTAATATGTGTGGACTTGGATCAAATAGCAACGAGGTAACAGCGCCGCAAACCACAGTTTATTTCCAGAATGAACTTTTCGCTCTGCAGCGAAGTGTGCGCTGGTATCAAACTTCCTGGCAGATTGAAACTGCGTGCCAGACCGAGACTCGAACTCAAAACGTCTGCCTTCCGCGCGCAAGTGCTTTGCCAACTGTGCTGCCCAAGTACGACTCACCAGCTGTTCTCACAGCTTTACTGTCGCCAGTACCTCGTCTCCTATATCCCAAACTTCACAGAAGTTCTCCTTCGAAACTTACCAGACTAGCACTCCTGGAAGATAGGATATTGCGGAGACATGACTCAGCTTATATGATTAAGGCTTCGTTGCAGTCTCACGATGTTTAAAATCGACGTTATGCACATTTTAGCTTATGATGTTTGTGTATGAGTACTTCATGTTTATTCTTGTAAGTTACTGAAATGAACTGAAACACATTTTCATGCAAGGAGGATACAGGCACGTTTTGCACATGCAGAAATCCTGGTTTGAGTTTACCACCATTTTCTCAAACTTCCGAAGGCCAATATAATTGGACATCACCGAAAGTTTACCCTTCTGTGGACCATTATTAAAAATTGTTAAATAAAGTTAATTATAATTCTGCATGTTTTTTGTTATTGTGGTTGTTGCTTCCGTTGTAGCCGGCCGCGGTGGCCATGCGGTTCTGGGCGCGTCAGTCCGGAACCGCGCGACTGCTACGGTCGCAGGTTCGAATCCTGCCTCGGGCGTGGATGTGTGTGATGTCCTTAGGTTAGTTAGGTTTAACTAGTTCTAAGTTCTAGGGGACTGTTGACCGAAGATGTTAAGTCCCATAGTGCTCAGAGCCATTTCAACCATTTTTTTGAGCTTCCGTTGTTATTTTCAATCAGTGGTTTCACAGTTCAATGTTTTATCGATTTATTTTGTTTCCTTTTCGTCAGTTGGGGTAATGTTATCACATATTCTATTACTTCGTTCGTTTATCCAGTGGATCATCCGAACAATAATAAAATAACACGCTTGCTATTGAGTCTTAACGAGTGTGAGCAGACTGAGGCCGAGTGCGTTTCATTACTAATTGTTTTACGCATGGAACAAAAATGTTCAGGGGACAGAGAATATTATGAAATTTGGTAAAAGTAAGAAATTTGTGCAACATGAAAATGACCAGTACTTTTGGCGAATACCTCAAATAAAAATTGTTTTAATGAAAAAATAAATACAGTTAAAAAGGTATCAGCTGCGAATAATCCTTTTGTTCACGTTCCTGGCAGCGTTTATCGCTATTTCTCAAAGTCTGTGGCTCGCCAGAGAATTTTTCAGTATTATTTTGTTGTCTGTAACTGAAAGGTTAAGAAACTTGCTGACCAGGAAAGCTAACTCCTGCAGAGCACTTCGTCGGTGCCATACGTTCAGACAAAACAAACAAAGCTATTGCACAAATATTTTCAAGTTAAGATCTAGCATTTACAAGTTATAAATAAATAGTTCACCGTTAGAACTCTTTTTTCGGGCACCTGTCACGAGGTGCCGCTTTTCGCGTACAACGTTGATCCAAATTATAGAGGCATTACATTTGAAGATTTGATCGAAGTTGAGGAAGAACAGAGCGCTTGTAAAACCACTCGTTGAAAATATTATTAACGCATTGCTATGTAAGCCCAAGGTTTATGTCAAGCGATTTGGGATTTTTTACATTGTAGAAGTCTTATACTCATATTTATAATTGCTTTTCGTGTTTCTTATTCGTATAAAAGCTCCCGCATGCCAATGAACGTGTAACAATCCGAGTGAAAGATCTGACAGCAATTCGCAAATTAAGGAACTTTTATACGGAGGACTCGCCGTCGATTTCGAAGTGTATGTTGTGTTAACAAGGCAAACACTGCCAACACGCCACGCGGCATCACTTGTTAGATACTCGTGTGCGAAGGAATATGACGTACTCGCAGGATGGATGTCTGCTATTCTGGCTACCGGAATAAAAGTTTTTATGTTTTGTCATTTTTCATTAAAATTGTGAAAATGCCAGCATGTAAAAAGAGCCACCTGGAACTTTCTAGTTTCTATTGAAACAAATACGCCACAGTTGTCAGAGGAAGACTTACGATACTCCTACTTGAGGACTTCACTATTGATTACAGCTTTGAGTGCATAAATTCTAAAGCTAACTTATACGGAATTTCACAATTTCAGTTTGCGGCCTTAATGCAAAGCAGTATACAACAAAGCAGTGGCAAGTTAACATATAGTTAAGAAAGTCCTTTTTTTTATTTTTTATCCATTATTACATCCTGGAATAAATCGCAAAACAATTGACGACAGCTCGCTACCTGCTCATTTATCAAAAGATCCATATCCTCGAGATAGCTCACGTAAATTTCAATCTTCTCCAAAATATCTAGGATCGTACCTCTAATACGATGGTATAGGACAGACAACTCATCGTTAATGCTTCTGAAGGAATGCTTCAATTCTCTTAGACGGTTCCCATATTCATGCTCACTATACCTGACCTGAAAACACCTCCCACTGTTTCCACTGTAATGTTTCGCACGCGAGTCACAATTCATCTCTTAGTCCCCTGCTCTGCTAAACTTATTATTCGTTGGGTCCAAGCTGTGTGGTAGTATATTGTCCAATTTATTATTTGTCCGGAAATACGTTGACTTCACGGAACGCATTAGCACTTTTTTCTGACACAGGACCATAATAAGAGAGTGAGATATACATTTTCATCATCGGCTCTCCACTAACCCCACCCCAGATTCCTTTCCAATTTTCTTGAAAACCGCTTTCCCACTCTAACAATTAGGTTTATTTCCTTCTCAGCACTCAGCAACCTCCTTAGTGGCGCCTAATCTTGCTACATGCTAAATGCGCGTTTGTGCCGGTGGATAACATGAAGCCTTTGCGATGCTCAAATCAGCGGCTATCAGCTTACAATAAATATCAATCTTCAGTCTGTGTTCAACCTTAATGCCCAGGAAATTGAGTTTGCCTTCTATTTTTATTTCCATTGTAAATTCCATATTTTTATGCAATGCGTTAAAGTATTTAAAAGCTCGTAAACAGCTTCGTTACCTGCGACGACCATAACTATTAGTCCTATAGAAAAAAATGAATGGTACATTTTTTGTGGGAAATTCAATGCAGTTTAATATTTACCGGGAGACATTTTCGTCAGAAACCGCGGTCTCCAAGTTATTCAATAAAAATACAAAGTAAAAGAATTTTAAACGTCCTCCCACCCCAACGATCATACCCCGTCGGTCAGGATGTTTAGTATGTTGTTCACGGCACTGCCACCAACAACTGTACAAAAATTTGCGACTACAAATGTTTGCCCCTAATTTTCCTTCGCTGAGTGGACTAAACGAACAGATGCCACATTTGAGCAGCTGATAATTAAGAATCTAAGTATTTTGTGGGCCAGTTCTGTTTTAAAATATTTTGAATGAGGAACCTGATCCTTAAGCATTGTCCATAATTTTCGATACACCCAATACGGGTGGTCAGAAACAGTTTGGAGAGTTTGCAAGGCTGTTGCAGGGTAAGATGTGCTTGAAAATAACTGTTAAGAAATAAACTCGACACGTTGATCCGTTTCCGAGCTAATTAGCACTGGAGTCAGCCAATCAGACAGTTGCGCACGCAAATTGGAGCGACCCGTCAGAGACCGTGTCGGAAAGCTTATCCTCCGTTTGGTTTCCTAAAACCGAACAAGAGAGCGATACAAAAATTGGACATGGGGCTGTAGCAAGGATCGAACCCGAGCCAAAGGCTGTGCAGTCTCGTGGGCTATCATGTATGCTATGAGGACAATTGACACGAATGGTATTTGGTGGGCCACTTGAATTTGTGCGCACATTGTACATCGCGGAGAATATGCTATTGAAATTTCGAGAGAGTACTTCCCTGGAAGAGTCGGACAACATGTTGCTTCCTCCCACATACATCTCGCGAACTCACCACGACGAAAATATTCGAGAAATTAGAGCTAATACAGAAGCTTACCGACAAACGTTCTTCCTACGCGCCAACAGCGAGTGGAACAGGGAAGGGGGGAACAGTTAGTGGTGCCAGAAGTACCTTCCGCCACACACCGTCAGATGGCTTGCGGAGTACTGATGAAGATGTAGAATACATCTCACGAAAGGACCGCGGAGGCAAGGTAAGAGGAATCGGGGCTCGTACGGAAGCATATATACAATCATTTTTGCTCTCACTCCGTTTGCGAGCGGAACAGAAAAGGGGAATCTTTAGCTGTGGTACAATGTACCCTCCACCACGCACCGTGTGGTGGCTTGCGGAGTACGCATGAAGATGTAGATATTACCATCACGTGATGTCGAGGCTTCAATGGCTAGAAAACTAGATTACATGCAACGTATAAAATAATGAATAATTCAAGATAACAAACTCAACTGGATGCTGTTTCTACCGGCATCACCTTCTATTTACCCCACTGTCGCATTGTTCAACATCCAGAATGGACAACGTAAAAGTATTCATCCCACAGACATACATAATTATCTCCGCTCTCCACATCTGAATGACTATAGTACTATCGTAACCTTGCTGTTTCATCGAGTAGTCCCAACGTTCAACACTAGATGACTTCTTGGTGTGTTTGGAATTCCCTACTGTCAGAACAGAGTGCTTGAAAAGCTATTAATTCGGTCATGTGAAATTATTACAGTTTCTTTTCAAGGTTTAAAACTTTCAAATGATTTCTCCTTGGTTTTTGGGAAATATGGGAAGTGCTCCGCTTTATTTTATTTATAGCTTGGTAAATGGTGTAAACCAACGAAAAAACATTGCTCGGACAAAGCTTTCTCTGATACGAAAGAAAAATTAGTAATGAATGTCCTTTGAATGAGATAATTTTAGATTAAACGAAATGAAACCCTACAGTTACGAAGTAGTTCAATAATTCATGTACTGCACTCTTATTTTCAGTGAACAGGCTCTGTTACTCATAGGACGAGACTGATGTACACTTTCCACTGTTTTCCTTCTCGTATCAAATGAATGTCGGGAAAGTACCTTTCAAAAGACCTCAACCAATACTGGTAACACTAGTGATTTGTGAAGATCTTGATGTAGCGAGTCGTTAAATTCTAGCCTTGCTTCCTTCATTTTGTCGAGACGTGAGTTAAAGGGTTTTGAATAGATTCTTACCAGTCTATGTATGTTCCACGAACATAAAATGTTACTGTTATATCTATCTAACCAACACAGTTGGGGTATTATTTACATCAAGAACCAGATAAATGTAATACTAAAAATACATCAATTACCAATCTGAAAAATGGTTTAACTTCACTTTCTATTTAAATTTTTAGTGTTATCGAGGAAAATGTTTTTTCGGTGTGCCTCTGTTCAGAAATACTATTGTTGAAGTGTCTCGGAGCATTCTTTAATTATTAGGAAATGTTATCTAGCTCATAATAAAAGCTTGTAACAAACAGATTCTACTGATACACGCCGTATTTACTTGACTAACTACCAACACCGAGATGCTTAGAGACATCTACACAACTTCAATTGAAGTAACAAAGGGTAGTGAGACTACTCCTGTGGCCGAGCTGTTCTAGTCTGGAACCGCGTGACCGCTACGGTCGCAGGTTCGAATCCTGCCTCGGGTATGGATGTGTGTGATGTCCTTAGGTTAGTTAGGTTTAAGTAGTTCTAAGTTCTAGGGGGCTGATGACCTCAGCAGTTAAGTCCCATAGTACTCAGAGCCATTTGAACCATTTGAGACTAATCCCCGAAATGTTTAGAGACATTCACACGACTTCACTGTCCATTCACTGAACAGGCGAAACAGCGGCCATCTACCGCGTATTATCCTCTGGTTGCTGATAGAAATGAATTCTTTCGATACTTAACGAAAAACGCCATTCCCGTAACAGAAACATTCGCTTGAGAGTCTACATCTAGGAGATAATAGTAGTTATTCTAGAGAATAACAACATGAGGCACAGTTAGTCAAGAGGGTGTGCACGGATATGTATTTGTTGTTAAATAACAGACTATGAACATTCTAACCAAAGAAATAGACCAGTATATGTCTGAAACAATGAACATGGCATTAAGCCAGAGCTGAACAATTGTGGATGAGAATTTTGTTAAATTCCTTTGCTGAATCAAGTTAAATTGTAAATAACAGTTACATAAAATTTCCGACACTTACATGTTTGCCCCCCACCAAAGCATTAGTGTTTCCATACCTCGTTGAACGCATTCATTGCTAACTCCACTCAACATTTTTTTTTCCTCGTCTTCAAAATATCTCTCCAATTGGATCTCAAAACAGTAACATGACGACAGATTTGGACCGTACAGGCACAGTCACGAAATATCGAATATAATTCTGCTTTCCTTCATGCACACAGTGTCATCCTGAACTGAATAGGAATAGAACGTTGCATACTATAGTCGCCAGCAGGTGTGGCCGAGCGGTTCTAGGCGCTTCAGTTTGGAACCGCGCCACCGCTACGGTCGCAGGTTCGAATCCTGCCTCCGGCATGGGTGTGTGTAATGTCCTTAGGTTAGTTAGGTTTAAGCAGTTCAAAGTTATAGTCGAATAATGACGTCAGATGTTAAGTCCCATAGCGCTAAGAGCATGTTATATTGTGTAACGTTTTCTCACAAGGGAAGGCCACGCCGTTAGGATTACGGATTTAATTCAAACTTTATACACTTTTAATAGTCCAGTAGGACAACATAATGCGCAAGTAGTAAGGCGTACTACCTAGGCGATTTCGAGAAAATCACAGAAGTTTAACGCGTCGATTATACAGTATAGCGGTACGTGCGGCCCTGTGCATGGAATGGAGGCGGTCATATGGCTAGTGTCCAAGCTTCTTAATGCGAGGATCTCTGGATCGAGTCCCCCTCTTTTTGCTTTTTTTTAATTTATGTTTTTTTCAACACTAGTCATATTATTTCATATATATCCCGTTTGATTGGTATTATAAAGAAAAAACCTGTATATTTGCATGAACTTTTTTTTCAATTACCAAAATGTTATTCGGCTTTTAACTAATTTTTTTTATTACAAGAAATGATATTCGACTTTTATTTCTGTAGGCAACTTAAAAACTTTATCAAATGCCCTCAAACTTGTTCATATTTGACTGACACTGAACGAGAAATTGCTTCTCGTGAAGATGCTATTAAAATACAGTCTATCGTACACCGCTAGTTTTCGGCACCGACGTTTGTGGTAATGCGTTGCACATGGTTTTCAACCAGACTGTCAGAAGAACGAGAATTTTTTCAAAATGTCGTCGAGGGTTGTTTTTCCTCAGAAACTCTGAAGATTCGTTGTGCATACGGGAAAATTGTATTGATTCGATGTAGTTGCCGTTTTAATTTCTGTTTTCCGTATCTGTATGAAAAATACCAGCTTGTAATTTGTAATGTCACAAGCGCATTACGCTCACGTTCTGGCACATTATAATTCAATGTATAATTTATCGATGTTTGACTTGGGCTTTAGTTCTCGGTACTTACCCGATTGCACGTATAAGAGATTTCGGAAATCACGTCAGACACACATTTCCAGGAAAACTTTATGCGTTCGTCATTTACTTCTTCTCGATAGTTGTTATTATTATAATATTTGTTGTGATAGTAAAAATTAGCAAACAACCAAACAATATTGGAAATTCAATATAAGTTCTTGCAAACACATGTGTCTTTTCATCGTATTACCTTTATAATGTTATGCCCGCCTCCGTAGCGTAGCGGAGGCATTACCGCCTACCACACAGGAGGCCCGGGTTCGATTCCCGGAAGGGTACTGGGTGTTGTGTGTCCATCATCATCATCATTGACTGGCAAGTCGCCGATGTGGCGTCACCTAAAAAGGACTTGCAATACGGCGGCCCATCTCCCCCGAATGGGGCCTCCCAGCCATGCCATACGATCATTTCCATTTTTTATAATGTACTGTATATGTAATAATATGGCTGATGTTGAAAAAATATAAATTAAAAAAAAAGATGTGTGGGACTCGATACACAGATCCTCGGATTACAGACTCTGAAAGCCAGTCACATGACCACTGCCATCTCGTGACCATAATCGCAAAGCAGAGGTACATCATGCATGCGCAAAACATCTCTTGCACCGTACTACGTGCACATCATGTTGTCCTAATGGACTACTAAAAGTGTACAAAGTTTGAAGTAAATTCAAGATCCGAAAGTCGTGGCCTGCCCTTGTCAGATGGCGATGACAGAAGCATCCTTTGGGCGCTCAACGTGTCTGTCTTTAGAGTGTAAATTTACTAGGAGACACAAGAGTGTCCACAATATAATACGATGTCCTTATAGGAAATCGACATGGGGCAGGAAACTGAAATTACAATACAGAAAAAAATAGGAAATCAAAGTGTACAATAATTTAGATGCTAAAAAAAAAGCCCGAAATTTTTCCAGCAGGAAAAAGTTCCTTCTGGTTCAGATAAGGTACTTGATTATGTATCTCTCTTACTTACCTACACAACTTGAATAACTGACTCCTAGAATACATTCTGCCATTAATTTAGGCATTTTTCTATTAGAATAACGCCCTGCTGCACAAAAAACTGAATAATAGCGCGTATATGTTGTCTCGAACGGTGTTTTTCTGCCTCATACGTTGCAGTGGCTAAAGAACAAACGACTGCACAAATAATAACGTGACGCTGAACGTGGCTAAATCTGATGATAACAGCACAATGTCACCACGTAAATGGATGGCGATCATCATCGCGTCCATTAACGAATTTCGTTAAGAATGTAATCGAACGTTTTATTTAACTGATTAAAAAAGCCATATACATTTTACACATTTTAATCTTCTCGAATAACGGTTGTTAGTATTAAAGTTAAACAAACGGTAATTATTGTCTGACGCAGGTACATCTCCCAGTTGCTTAACTCCACAGAGCAAGAAAAATTACGAGGCTGCAGGGCAAATATTTGCTACTGATCAAAATGGCTTCTGTGGCGACACACACTAAATATGTTGTTTTAAAGTTAACTGTATGTAATTCCGCGGTGTAGATAGCACCATATTTGACGCGTGTTAATTTTGCATTAGTTACATGCGGAATATTCGAGATTGTGCTCCTTGCGACAGGACATTAAAAAAGTTAAGGAAACAAAGTAATGTGATGCACTAAAAATTGATATCATCTTTAACGAGGAAATATTCAGATTTTAATTTCAAATGGGACAATGAACCGAAGAGCAGCAGTAGCTGACTGGAGAGCGAATCACGCACTTCATGATCTGTTGTTTCATTTGCGTCGTCTCGCATAGCTTGAGCTTATTCGACTCATTTTTGCGATAGTTTATTGCAGAAGAGATCGTGTTCTCCCTATTTCCAGGTAGCGAAATAATATATTTTTGTTCTGTCTTTGTTACTGATTATGAACCAAGTTTTTATTATATAGTATACATGCGGAGACAGTCCACTCCAAACATGTCAAGAACGAGTAAATCTATCGACGTGCGGTTTCCACTACATTATACACGACGATGTGGCAATTATCTGATGTAAGCAACTAATAGCTAACAATTATAGATGCTGAATTGTGGCACCGATTTTTTTTTCCCAAAGTGAAATGTATACTTTTTCCAGCATAAAATTAAAGAGTCTTCGAAAAGAACTTCAGTAATGTAATATGTGTGGACTTGGATCAAATAGCAACGAGGTAACAGCGCCGCAAACCACAGTTTATTTCCAGAATGAACTTTTCGCTCTGCAGCGAAGTGTGCGCTGGTATCAAACTTCCTGGCAGATTGAAACTGCGTGCCAGACCGAGACTCGAACTCAAAACGTCTGCCTTCCGCGCGCAAGTGCTTTGCCAACTGTGCTGCCCAAGTACGACTCACCAGCTGTTCTCACAGCTTTACTGTCGCCAGTACCTCGTCTCCTATATCCCAAACTTCACAGAAGTTCTCCTTCGAAACTTACCAGACTAGCACTCCTGGAAGATAGGATATTGCGGAGACATGACTCAGCTTATATGATTAAGGCTTCGTTGCAGTCTCACGATGTTTAAAATCGACGTTATGCACATTTTAGCTTATGATGTTTGTGTATGAGTACTTCATGTTTATTCTTGTAAGTTACTGAAATGAACTGAAACACATTTTCATGCAAGGAGGATACAGGCACGTTTTGCACATGCAGAAATCCTGGTTTGAGTTTACCACCATTTTCTCAAACTTCCGAAGGCCAATATAATTGGACATCACCGAAAGTTTACCCTTCTGTGGACCATTATTAAAAATTGTTAAATAAAGTTAATTATAATTCTGCATGTTTTTTGTTATTGTGGTTGTTGCTTCCGTTGTAGCCGGCCGCGGTGGCCATGCGGTTCTGGGCGCGTCAGTCCGGAACCGCGCGACTGCTACGGTCGCAGGTTCGAATCCTGCCTCGGGCGTGGATGTGTGTGATGTCCTTAGGTTAGTTAGGTTTAACTAGTTCTAAGTTCTAGGGGACTGTTGACCGAAGATGTTAAGTCCCATAGTGCTCAGAGCCATTTCAACCATTTTTTTGAGCTTCCGTTGTTATTTTCAATCAGTGGTTTCACAGTTCAATGTTTTATCGATTTATTTTGTTTCCTTTTCGTCAGTTGGGGTAATGTTATCACATATTCTATTACTTCGTTCGTTTATCCAGTGGATCATCCGAACAATAATAAAATAACACACTTGCTCTTGAGTCTTAACGAGTGTGAGCAGACTGAGGCCGAGTGCGTTTCATTACTAATTGTTTTACGCATGGAACAAAAATGTTCAGGGGACAGAGAATATTATGAAATTTGGTAAAAGTAAGAAATTTGTGCAACATGAAAATGACCAGTACTTTTGGCGAATACCTCAAATAAAAATTGTTTTAATGAAAAAAAAAATACAGTTAAAAAGGTATCAGCTGCGAATAATCCTTTTGTTCACGTTCCTGGCAGCGTTTATCGCTATTTCTCAAAGTCTGTGGCTCGCCAGAGAATTTTTCAGTATTATTTTGTTGTCTGTAACTGAAAGGTTAAGAAACTTGCTGACCAGGAAAGCTAACTCCTGCAGAGCACTTCGTCGGTGCCATACGTTCAGACAAAACAAACAAAGCTATTGCACAAATATTTTCAAGTTAAGATCTAGCATTTACAAGTTATAAATAAATAGTTCACCGTTAGAACTCTTTTTTCGGGCACCTGTCACGAGGTGCCGCTTTTCGCGTACAACGTTGATCCAAATTATAGAGGCATTACATTTGAAGATTTGATCGAAGTTGAGGAAGAACAGAGCGCTTGTAAAACCACTCGTTGAAAATATTATTAACGCATTACTATGTAAGCCCAAGGTTTATGTCAAGCGATTTGGGATTTTTTACATTGTAGAAGTCTTATACTCATATTTATAATTGCTTTTCGTGTTTCTTATTCGTATAAAAGCTCCCGCATGCCAATGAACGTGTAACAATCCGAGTGAAAGATCTGACAGCAATTCGCAAATTAAGGAACTTTTATACGGAGGACTCGCCGTCGATTTCGAAGTGTATGTTGTGTTAACAAGGCAAACACTGCCAACACGCCACGCGGCATCACTTGTTAGATACTCGTGTGCGAAGGAATATGACGTACTCGCAGGATGGATGTCTGCTATTCTGGCTACCGGAATAAAAGTGACATCAATTACCGGGCCGAGCGGCGCTTCTCCACATGGCACTCAGCCACTGTTTCGTGTATTCACTTCTTTGCGGTTTCTACGAAAATAACTACTTGAAACGTTTTATTATTTTTTCTCCCTGACCACGATGTTATGAGTCCTCTGTCCGGTATACAATCGTTACGCTACCTGATGCGCCCAAGAACATTTCGTTTCGGGCACGGACATATTTTCATTTAAATCCGTTTAAATCGTTAGCGTTGTATGTAGCAGCCAACCGAGGTCGTTAACACACGCTTGGTGCTAGACTTCGAACTAACAGGTTTGAATATTTTTGCTGATGAAGGAAATTTTCATCATCAGTATCTGGTGGGTGAGGTGACGGTGTGAAGTTCCTGAGCACCAGACTCTGCACCAGTGCGTTGCATTAAATTACAAATCACTCTGCAATGAGCATTGTCCGTCGGTGTGAGGATATGTGACGCTGTTAACTGTAATCCGAACTTCAGAGGGGAATGATAAGCTCAGTGGACACATCGGTTCTATTCGAGAGGATTAGGCTATGTGCTGGCACGCTCTGTATTCGCATTCCTCGTTATCATCATCGTCAACAACGTCAACAAAACAAACATGACAGTACATTACACACGCACTCGTCACAATCACCTGCATCTACAACACAAGACTAATACTTCACAAGGGAATGGTGCACAATACGTGCGGAGCAAAGAAAGTATTTACAATTTGAGCGACTGAATTCCTAGGGGATATCACAGCCAACAAATTCATTTAGATTTTATGTTTTAAAAGTCAATATTGTAGCGCCTTAAAAAACGGAATGTGCAGAAAGCATCTGTACTTTTTATTGAGGTCCATTGGAAGATACACCTGAACTTATACAGGTTTTGTATTCCGCAAAAAGACTATGCCAATAACTATCGTCGATTAAATACAAACGATTGCTTATTTATTAATGAACAGTGTTCATTGTACGAATGTTGGTTACTCCGACGGTAAGGAAAAAAGCCATTTTGAATTATCGGCTACCTGATTCTACTTTCAATCAAATATTCTGAAAGACAAATCCTCGTGTCTGCACATTCGTGTTCACAACTTCGTTTGTTGGTCTCAGTGTCCATAGTTGGTTTACAACTATGAAAGGTATCTGCAAACTCAGCCGGCCGCGGTGGTCTAGCGGTTTTAGGCGCGCAGTCCGGAACCATGCGACTGCTACGGTCGCAGGTTCGAATCCTGCCTCGGGCATGGATGTGTGTGATGTCCTTAGGTTAGTTAGGTTTAAGTAGTTCTAAGTTCTAGGGGACTGATGACCACAGCAGTTGAGTCCCATAGTGCTCAGAGCCATTTGAACCATCTGCAAACGCAGATTTTAAATACCTTTAATATTTCGCTTTCAGATATATTCGCTGCATAAAGTATTTCCGGAAAATCAAAATTTATTGCCTGACTGTAATTCCCCGTAGAACCTCGTTCATGAGGCGCTGCCAGGGAAATCTTGGCAAAGCGTTTACTCAGTCATAAACATATAATTTTGTCAATTCGCCTCTGCCGGTTCATACTTCTGTTCTTGTGTGGCTTAATACAAGCAATAGACTGTAGCCTGATACAGTTTATTACCGTCTGCAATGTTCGCAATACGTACTTTAACAAGCGAATTCTGTGATAGGTAGAACGCTTCGCTTTTTTTAAGTTTTAGATCCTGTTTGGGAGTGAGTATCAGAATTAAATTAATAAAATATAAGAAACTCTGAAGCGGAAGTTTTGTATTTTGTTCTAGTTTTCACGCTCGGAAAATTGTAGACTTATTACAAATGGGTAAGCGTGACACACATGTAAAAAGCAAACATCGAAAAATCGTGCACTGAAATGATTAATTTTTTCTACGTGGTCAGTCTTGAAATATATGTTTTGAGAAGAGAGGAAAGAACGTAAGAGTGATTAATAATTATATTGGATGAGAAAGTAAGAATGTCTAAGGGAATGTAGAGTTAGCGTTGAGTCCAGATGTAAATAATCAGAACGGAGTGCGTAAGTTGGACATAAATGGGACAGAAAATCGTTCGTGGTTATTTTTTCAAGGAGCCAGACCGGCATTCGGATTAATCAGATTTTTGAAAATATATTTTACGAAGGATGGATCTTTTTTAACGACATTTCTTTCGAATGTGAGTCGAGATTTATATCCACGAAACCGCATCGCTCGGTTTGAGGCACCAGGACGCCACACAGAATGGTCAACGTTTGAAAATACAGCCACATCCGAAGGCGAACTTGAAAAAGGAGACACAGAAGAGCTTTTGTAGTGTCGAAACGTGTAGTATTTAATAAAGTGTTTTATAACAGTTCAACTAGATAATGAAATATAATGGAGGTAAATCGCCGTACAAGAACATAAAAAGGAAGTTTAAGAAGGGAAATCAGATCTTTTGTAAGGCACTGATATGTTTAAATCAAGGGGCGAGAGATAAATGGCAGACCGACATCAGATGTCAGTAAGTCACGTTTTCAAAGTACATTTCACAAATGAGAAAAAAGTAACTTTTTGAAAAACAGACTACTACACAGAGTGTTTGTGTGTGTGTGTGTGTGTGTGTGAGAGAGAGAGAGAGAGAGAGAGAGAGAGAGAAGATTATAATTAGTCGCCGTCGAAATAGCTGTCTTCTCATTAAGAGGGGCATACAGTTAGCTGGTACACGTAAACATGAAATGCTAATCTTCCACGTATATCTTCCACCTCTCTTAAATATTATGATGTTATAAATCATCACTGAGTACGCCTATCTCTTACTCACTGTATTTGATTAATTGCTATTATCTCCTGTAACGATTAATACAATTGATGACAATTCGAACGAAGGCTGTAAGATATATTTGAAAATTAATGAACCCTTCCTCACTAGCATTACTAATTCGATCGAAAATGCCGCGTTGAGTGCTTGTGGTTCGAATTCCGCTTGAAACTGTACTACGTCCTATAATTGTCAGTATTTTATAGACCGCTGCTTGCAAGGAAGCAACAGAATGACACACAATAATGTACCGTCCAGTTAGCAGAAGTAAGATTACAGACTTAACATTTCGTTAACATAAAGTCGCTCCCGGTACTACCCACTAGCCTAGTCTTACTTTTCAAAGCTAACAAAATTTTCAGTCACTGTAGTAGTTATACACCACGTAGATAAGCAGTAGTTTCATTCTGTATGTACTTTTCACTATCAAATGAAACTATGATAAATCTTAACATTCCACCGTGAACCCTTTCACTCTGAATACGTTGTATCTAGCTGCAAATTTGATTTGATGGGAGGAGGAAGGCAACATGACTATATGTGAATCCACTGAGACCGTTTTTGACGCTAAAATGTTCTTCATAATTTCGGCTATCCAGAAAAGACGTTGTACTAAGCAACATATTCCGTCCATATGGGCGCAGCAAACTTCTGAAAACTGACTGTAAAAACGAAAGATATCGGATAAATTTAAAGTGGACACACATAGGAAGAGAACATACGTAGCTTATTTTCATTTATTAGTAACTCTAACCTACGCAAAAATTAAGTTTCAGTTACTGGCGCCGATGGAAGCATGATATATTCCTCATTACTATAAATCAGTGCACTCAGACACACTGGAAAGGCTCCCAATAAGTTTGAACATGAAGGACTTGCCGACATCCCCTAGCCAAAACCGTGTGTTGAATACATAGACAATATGGGAAAGCGAGAAAACTTCAGTCACGACAGTCGGGCGGCAAGTGGGAACCGCGTCATCTGATTCGGTGTGGCATATGTGAACAATATGTCTCAACTCACAGATGTCTTCATTTCTGCATAGAGAGGTACGTATCTCCAACAGAAATTATTCCCGCACCAAGAAATGTCGCTCTCGTATGATGAATCATGAAAGATAACGTCCACACCTAAATCTATGTACTTCTATGATTATGAAGGGTCTTGTTCTTTACTGTCAAATAGTAGCGACAGTGAAAACTTTCGCATCTGTTTATCTACGTGCCGCACAGAGAATCTGTATCAAAATGTACATTATTGGTTTCTCCAAGTGCTGATTCTGCAACTTTTCGATTAATTAATTCTGTCAGTATCTCATATTACATAACTAAGCCTTGTTAAATGACAGATTTCTTACAGGTAAGGAATGTTACGGACAGAGTCTTATTAAATCGGCCGTTCGATTATTACGCGCATAAATAGGCTGAGATAATTTACATTTCTATTGGCATGACTGAAATGATCCGGGATTTTTTATTTCACTGCGAAATGGTGAACGTTATTTTGCGCAACTTGGGAATCGTTGCTCGTTGTTTCCCGAATGCTGTGGAATATTTTTGCAATGACAAGCTTTTTGTTTAAATTTTGTCAGAGTCCTACTTTAATTAAAAATATTAAGAATTAAGTTTAATGTCCTCTCAAAGGCAAGGTCAACTACACAAGCTGGTAAAGAATCGGGCTCCGCGTTTTAGAGCAAAGCAACTGTCTCTACATCCGCCACAGTTAGGGAAACATTTAGAAAACCTGAAGAGGGATTCGAATACTACTCTTCCAGAAATATAAGTCCACTACCGCGTCAAATTAGAGTTCTGCGTTCCTTAAAACGAAACAAAACCAACTTAGTATTAAGAAAACAGTGTTAATGGCGTTTATTTTATTTTTATCTAGTGGCGACCGGTTTGAGGCCATCGCAGGGGCCATCTTGAGGGCGAACATACCGGTGCTCGACTGCTGGTGGCGTCACGTCTACCAAGGGGTGTCCGGAGACTGAAGGTGGCCCCTGCCATGAGCTCAAACCGGTCGCCACTAAATACCAAGTTAATTTTATATCAATCGCTGTTACTCCACAACCATGTTGTCCAAACAAAACAAAACCAGTTACATAAATTCTCTGTTTTTTCCACTTATCCTCAGTGCGTCTTAGCTCTGGCACGAATCCTAAGTTTTCCCGACAAATACGATTAATAGGAATCAGCTTTTTTATTTTTTACCAGTCCAGAGAGGGCCATCCGTAGCGGATCAAAATATATGGAAGTCACTTGCCGACTCTTTGTGAGACATTGTTTTCAAAATCGGTGGAAAATAACGCCTGTCTTCCGATGATTATGCTGAACGCATTACTGCCGATCCCACAGTTAGTTACATTTTCCATATAGCACTCGAACGATCTTTTTCTTTTTTTTTATCGAAATGACGTCTAACGGCTTAGTTTGCATGATACGTATACGTGATTAGCGTTAACAATAACGAACATATTATTTTTTAGTCATGCTAATGCAACTACACTTAAAAATTAGTTTTTTTCAGATATGGATATACTATTGTTCTCAAATTGTGATGAGTTTCATTAGCGAATGTATACATTGTGAAGCTCCAGTTAAAAGACATAACGTATTGAATAAGTCTTCGTTCATCCACATTTAAACTGGATGAAGGTGGGACACAGCTGGTATAATTTTTATTAAAAATGCAATTCCTCCAGCTGTACTTAAGATTTTTTATAGTTACTTCGCTACTAGTTTCGGCGTTGCGTCAACGCCATCTTCAGGCCCGTAGACTTCGCTGAAATCAGCAAAGTGTACGGGCCTGAAGATGGCGTTGACGCAATAGTAATAGTAAGTTGACCCGTTTGTTTCCAAGACTAGCAATTATACGAACAGCAAAAGTAGATGATCTTAACTATTTGAGCAGCTTAGTAACTGTGTTTCTGTAAAATTTGTAACATAAAATCTGTTACTTTGTTTGTTATAGGTCATCAGATGATGGGCTAAACCCAAAACGCGTCGTAACAGTTAAATAAACATATTCAGAGAAAACCAGCGACTGTTTTAAGCAACCACACAGCAGAAGAAATATTACTCACCACTTTCAGACCATGTATGCTGTTTTATGCCAGTGCGTCTGTTTTGGAGGAGAGATTAGAATAGTCGAGGCTCTGCTCTCGCACCTCGGTCAGCAGAGCTTTTACACACGTGCGGAACATTCTCCGGAATGTGCACCGACACTTCTGTGCACGACCCCTAACAGCCATTGAAAGCGATTTTTTGCCGCTGCTTGTGTAGAAACGTGTTGTCGGATGGGTGGCTTGGCGGCCGTGTTGCGCTTCCTGGAGCAATCACCCCCGCCGGCGTATCGCTTTCGGCAGAAGGCGGCCGCCGAGGCGGAGACAGCGGGGATCGCGTTTCGCGGCAGAGATAGCTCCGCCTCGCCTCTCGTGCGCCTCCATCGACTTTTTACCGACTCATTCTGTTTCTTCTCATTCATTCTGACGCGACTGCTTTTCATTCACATTTCCACGTCGCCCTCGCAGTGTTTTTCACAAATCTGCGTCCGCTTCTGTGGGAAATTGAATTACGGTTCCTCCGCGCCGAAGGTCGATTTCTGCGCCTCTTTAAGAATGCCGGGCGTGCCGGCATCTAAGGCGCGGCTGCGAAGGGCGCCGCATGTCAACTCTCTTGGGAAGGGAGAGAGCTGATACTACTGTTATACAGTAGGCAGTGCAAATATAACGAGTTGTCTACGAGATCTACGACATCAGTCTAAGAATTATGGACGAGGCAGTCAGGACACCACCGCGTGAACCTTAAGTGATTCGTGTTAATGAGACAATACGTAAACCTGAATGGCTCACACGGGGTTTTACGTGCCACTATTACTGGACACGAGTTCACTGTCTGAACCAATGAAACACTTTAATCGGCAGCAAAGTTGCTGAATAAATGTTAGCAGGTAGAACAGTTACCTGTTTCTAAGGTTAGTATTGCATCGAGAGGTGGCATCATTTGCATCAAAATTTTCCTAGATGCCCAGTACAACGGAGGTGAACAATCGCCTTACACCAGTCTTTGTAAAAGCGACGCGTGAGAACCCTTTCGCCGATTTGCGAAGATAGTCTTGTCGAGACAAAATTAACTTGTTGCTCGTCGCGTAACGCAATAAATTTGTTATATACTTCAAATTTCACATTTTACCGGAAACGAATGTGCGCTGTAATGAGTGGGTGAGCATTTCACGCTTCTCCTGTAATTGTTAATTACCAACAGCGTTACAGACTACCAACTGTATAGCAAATTAAAATATAACAACTGTTGATAAAGCCCATTGCTTTTCCGATTTTCTTTGAGGACATATTTAAGGACAAAGACAGAAAACCTTAGACAACATGAGTTGCCTGGTTTTCCCGCTTTCTCCAGTGAGGTCATTTGAAACTTTCAAAAAATTAACAAGTTTCTGTCACTGAGAGAGTCTAGTCTACCGTGCTAATGTCTATCTGTCACGTGAGTAGCATTTGTTACGGTAACTTATAACTTTACTGAACACTTAAAGTGAAAGAGGTTCATAAAATAACGAGGGGTAGCTAAGAACTACAACACACTGAGTGAATATGATCTGGTGATGTGGTAGCTGGGCTTATGCCGGCAGTCTCTCTTTATTTAGGTTTCGGATAATTTTACAGAGAGTGGATACTAGTTAAACAACGAATAGATCGTACGATGCTCCTTTTCTTTCCCAGTAGGCATTAGAAATCAAAGAGCAGAGTGATGCGGGTGCACAAAAACAAGTATATCGTGAAATTGTATAGAAACAGTTTTGACAGAGCGTTATCGCTGGTACGTTATAAAAGTCAAGTCCAGGTTTTTGCACCGTATCTATATTTACTCATTATAACTTGTCTATGCGATTATGTTACTTCAGAAAAATTAATGCTTTCCCTGTCCCAGTGATGGAGTAACTGCACAGAGCTACAGAAAAACGCAGTCAGTCACTATTGCACATGTGGGAGAAAAATAGCTAACTTACCGAGATGTATTTACGAAATTCACAAACAATCTCTGAAGAACAAAACTGTAAAAAACCCGTCAAAGTTGAACAGAAGTTTGTCTTTATTAACTGATAACTAGTTTCGGATCTTTCATCTCAATTTTCCAATCACCTTCGTAAATCAACAACAACATCCATCACGTGCACACACACACACACACACACACACACACACTATATGTCCAGCGTTCACATTTAATATGACTTGTGTAGATGATTTGAAAATGGACTAAAGACACCCTGAACTATTCATCAATTAAAAAAGACATACTTCTGTGCACCTTTGACGATTTTTTGCAATTCTATTGCATCATTTCAAATTGCTGTCTTGTTGTCGTCCAGCATGTTGGAAGTAAGTATATCTCTGAAGATTCTTGCAAATGTGAAATGAATTTTAATGTTCCACGATAACTAAGTCATATGTAGCTCCAGACTATTTACGATGTGTGAACAACTAGATTCTATATTGTATAGTCTTTGATTAACGTTACTGACTCTACGAATGAATACAATTTAGAATAAATAGCAATTATTGTTATAAATAGCATAAATTTATAACCTTTACTAAATATAGAAAAACGATAAAAATGACTCAACTCTTTGTGCTCCCAAATTAAAAATTTCGCGTCGCTTCAACAGCTAAAGATATTGAATGCCCATTAAAGTTATCTGCTAATTTTTATTACACCTACTAGCCCCCTATAAATCTGTGTAACTAATACGCTATAGGAAAGAAGCTAATATAAGAACCATTTTAAGTACGTTAATCAAGTGTGAGAGTCAGGATTTCTTATAAAATTATACATGTACCACCAACACATCAAACGCGGATTTTAATAGCATAGAAAAGCGCCAGTGAAATTGTATCAAAACAAACAAACTCGAAGCCGAAAAACGAACACTGTGTCTTTGTTACCAATGAAGAATGTTGGGAAAATAAACAAGAAATCCATAAGCCACGACAGGTCACTTGGGAAATAGCTCTCGCAGCTAGACAGGACAGTATTAGAAACCAAGGGGCGCTAATTCAGACGTAAACTACGAACTATTGCGAATCGGAATATTGTGCGAAGTACGATACTTACCATTCCTATTGTACACAAATTAAAATGAAGATGCAGTGTCTAATAGAAGACATCTCGAGAAACACTGACGGACGAGCGGATATAGCAGCAAAATGAATTTATGCTTTGAGATGTTGCGATCATTTTTAACACACTCAAAAACTGATATCAGTCTTGACCACTATCGTTATTAATTTTATACTGCCTTACGCCTTTCGGCCTTAAGCTAGTCTCAAAGACTCAAAATATCCGTAACCTAAGAATGTGTTAGAAATATTTTGAGACTACGCCCGTAACGCGTTAGGCAGTATAAAAATAATAAATACAGAGGTCAAGATTATTATCAGCTTTTGCGAGCGGATATAACTTAACTTCAATTTAACCAAGTACTGCGAAAAAATGAAGACGTGCCATCAGCACTTTCTACTGGAAAGCAATAACAAAAGGTACTCCTAAATTCTTCGTGATTACTGTACCTCAGAATAGGAATCCTAAACGACCTATCCGACGATAAACTTCCCGCTTTCACGAATCCATTGAAACGAAACAATTTTCTCTACTCCTTTTCGTAATAAAAATACTTAAGCTTCAGTTGAGAATATACAGACACTGCTAATGCCCAGTTGGTTACACGATAGCACGGCGGTGCTTTTGTGTCACTTTCCGAGATACAGTCGTAGCGGAATTTTTCTATCATTTGTATACAACGTTTCATTGTTAATTATATATTTCCTACGATAAACAAAGTAACACATACCGGGATATCTATTTAGTATTTGTTACCAGTCTGACATCAAATCTGTTTCTCAAGAGTAAGTGGGATTTGTAACTGAACAAATAATTCGAAGATTCTGAGATGCCTTCACTCAAATGTAGTAGCTGATCTAAAACTGAGTTACGAAATCTTTGTCTTATAAGGAGTTATTTGCTTTCCATAAAACCCCAGTACTAGTCAAGTGTAACTGTATGGTTCCAGAGACCTTTTCAAGTCTCAAACGTCTATGATGCATACGTCCAAACTGAAGCGACAGATAAAAATTTGTACCAGTGGTTCGAATTCTGCGTCGGTACAAATTTTCATTCATCGTTTCAGTGTGCATATAACCATTATTAGTCGCACACTAATCGCTAATACTCCAAATCGCTATTACTTTAACATTATTTACGCACATTCATTATTTGCGGATAGATATCGTAACAATATAACGTAAGAAGCCACGTTATTTAAAAGCTTAGTGAATGCTCGTGTGGCTATTTACAAGCCTCGCAATTCTAATACAAGACAAAGTAAAGTGGAATACTTACAAGAGAGTACGAACTTTCTATAATGCTGTTATAAAATACGATACGTACGGCAAGAGTTTGTATTCAGTGTGCGAAAGAGAAGTTGTTTTACGAAGCAACAGCGTCTCTTAATTAATTAATCGCAGTTGCAGTAAAACAACACTTTTCGAGCTTCGGCTCCACAGGTTGTGTCACACGCGTTTATACACACATCGCTACGTCCTCCTTTCTTTTTTAATTTGGTATTATATTTGAGCGGCACTCTCGTAAGCTTCACCTTTAAATCTCATTTATTTTAACAGAAGTTTACCTACCGGTGCGCAACGTAAACAGAGATAAGCTACAGCTATTGGGCGGGTGTAGGTTTTCGCTCATGACTCTCCCCGAGCGAAGCGGAAGCCTGCCCACAGGGGGATGCTGAAATTTTAACGAAGTATTCGTACCGCTCTCTTTCGAGCCCTTTTTTTCCCTCGAGGCGCTTTTCTTTGACGTAAACGGGAGTACAATGCACATAATTACTCCGGTTCGTTTTACGAGTAAGTGTATAACCTCGCACGAACATCAATATTTCCTTTTTAGTCGTTTCCCGAGAATAGTAAAAGGGGGGGGGGGAATTCAGGCACCGTGCGAGGGTTGTAAGAGCGAAGTCACCGCTAATTAGCGTTTTTGGCAAAAAGTCCGTAATTCGCGTTTTTCACGTCTTCGGGAATTTCGCGGCATTCGTTCGAAAAAAAATGACTCGACTCGCGCGGCCTAGTTTAAAAACGGAGGCGCAGTTAAGATAAGGACGCTCCCGGAAAAGCAACTAGTTACACTACTATGACGGGGCAGCACAACACGTACCTCGCGCAGCGACAGCGCAGCGTACTACGGCGAGTGGGTGTTTCATTCAGTCGCGAATGGCAATGCCGCCCACGGCTCGGCTCCCGCGGCGCGACTGATCCGCGCGCGCCCGTTCGGCGCTGCCGGCGCTTGGCCACGCCTCCGTCTCGCGACTAGCGCCCAATAACAACGAGACTGTCATTCGGCCTGCGCGCCACTGCCACCGGCCGGCTCCGACGCTGCGCGCCGAGCAGAAACGGCCGGAAAAAGAAGTTGTCCTAGTCCGAGTGGTAGTAGGCGCGACTGGGGGAAAAAAAAAGAAGGAGAAGACGAAAAAACTGCGAGAATCGAGAGGGAAAAATATTGGGGACACAAACCTGAGTAAAAATTGTCAGTCGGTAGTGTAAGAAGAGTGTAGGTGTGTCGGGTTTAGCGGCAGAGGGCATTCACCTGTGGAGAGCGGTAGCGCGGTCGGGCGTTGGGGCGGTCGGGCAGTCGGGAGCGCGCGAGGCGGAAGGCGGACGCCGGCTGCCGGCGCGCGCGCTGGCATCCACACGACTGGCGCGGCCGCGCGGCAGGGGGCGCCACACGCCAGCGCCACGCCGCGCCAGCGCAACGCGCGCGCCCGCCACGGTTACCGGCTACAGCTTCCAGCTCCCCCCAGCCCGCTCATTGATTTTCACAGCGGGTCAAACCTCCCCTCACATCTACAACTAACATCTTGCACCTCTACTGTTTTCCTAAGTAAACACTCGACGGTCCCCCACCACCCGCCAGTTCCTCCGGAGGCGCCGGACACTCCTCCGAGGACGCGCGGTCCAGCATTTTTGGACGCCGAGGACGCCGTCGCTATGATTTCGATCCGACCGCTTCGCGGCCTAGGAATGTCATTTTAATTTTCTGGCGCGTTCCGAAATTTCGCCTCCAGAATTTTTTAGACGCGCCAGTAACGGAAATTATTAAAGCCAAATTTTATCGCGTTTTCGAAGGCACTATTATTATTTGTTTACCCCGTCTGGGCCTTCTGCCACATTTTTACATTGCAGCAGGAGGCTTGTCTTTCAAAACCGAAACACGTCTCATTGTGTAACAATATATGCCAATAGCAGTTCCAGAAAGGACGTAATCGTTTTAAATTATAACAACTACAATACAATAGCGAAATTTACAATTTGAAGGAGAGGAGGGAGGCTGACCCACGTGGTCCTGACAGGCCCGTCCAGACGACAGCCCGTGTTCGCGGTCCACCTCGCGCGTGGGTGTGGCACGAACGATTCAAATGGTCCAGGTGGTGGCAGTGGTAACAGCGACCTTTTACACTCGTGTTAGTTATACTGTTTGTTATTGTAGTACTAGCATAGGAAACGGTAACAGCAGTACTGGCAGCAGGTAATGAACATAATTGTAAAATTCGTGGAAATAATTCGAAACTACGAAAACGTGTCCCTCTTTCCTGTATTAGTAACGGAACACCCGACAGAAAGCGGAAAAATATGCGATGGGACCACTACGTGTATAGTACCGCTAGCGTACAGGTAGCCATCTAAATGATAGAGCGATAGTATTAGAAACAACCGAAGATAAGGAGAAACAGTATGATAGACACTGTAATTCAATATTCAGAACAGAAAGAGAAAGAAGTAAATTACTGTAACGAAACACGTAAATGAAATTATATATTGACGGCCCACTGCCTACACTATGATAAATAAATAATATACTTTACTGGTGTAAACAAAATGACAAAGAAAACACATTGACACATTTAGGGTTGGGTTGGGTTGGGTTGTTTGGGGGAGAGAGCAAACTGCGAGGTCATCGGTCTCTACGGATTAGGGAAGGACGGGGAAAGAAGTCGGCCGTGCCCTTTCAAAGGAACCATCCCGACATTTGCCTGGAGCGATTTAGGGAATTCAGGAAAACCTAAATCAGGATGGCCGGACGCGGGATTGAACCGTCGTCCTCCCGAATGCGACTCCAGTGTGCTGACCACTGCGCCACCTCGCTCGGTTTGACACATTCAGGATTAGTATATAATAGGTGCTTACGAACAATAATAAGTTCCCAGAATACATATAACGCAAAATGAGAACTTAGGGGTAGAAGGATAGAAAAGAGAAAGATGAAAAGAAGAGAAGCTGGTACACGCGGTTCCTGAGTCGGTAGTAGCCTCATGAAGCGGAGGCTCTGTGTTCGCCTCCCGCCCAGGGCGGTAACGTGGCTTTTCCATGTTCAAGTACCTCCGTATGTTCTACACTAAAATCACTAATGTAAACTTTATTGTTTAAACAAAAAGACAAAGGAAACGCGTTGACATATTTAAGATTAATAAGTAGGCTAATACGTGCCAAAAAAAAAATTATACTTTTCAGTAACACCCGTTCTCAAACATTGGATTTAGACCCGTGCACAGGACGGCGTGGGAATGTTGGTTTCGATTCGCGATATGTTCTGAAAGATTAGCTGCAGCTTTTTATATCTCCCGATAAGGTAATAAAGGCAAATTTATGGTTTCGTCTCTGACATATCACTATTTATTTCTTTATTTATTCAGCTGTTTACCCTGAGTAAGTTAGGACCTTCTGGCTTGTTCTTACGTCGTAACAAAAGCCTTGTCTCTTATAAACAACAGACAGTTAGGAATAGTATGTAATCCTTTTAAATTATAACAGCTATAATACAGTACCCAAACTTACGATTAGAAGTATAAGTATGTGAAAGGGAAAGATAGAAGAGAAGAAAATGTGTTGGCCCATATGGTCTACAACTATATCTACATCTACATCCATACTCCGCAAGCCACCTGACGGTGTGTGGCGGAGGGTACCCTGAGTACCTCTATCGGTTCTCCCTTCTATTCCAGTCTCGTATTGTTCGTGGAAAGAAGGATTGTCGGTATGCTTCTGTGTGGGCTCTAATCTCTCTGATTTTATCCTCATGGTCTCTTCGCGAGATATACGTAGGAGGGAGCAATATACTGCTTGACTCTTCGGTGAAGGGATGTTCTCGAAACTTTAACAAAAGCCCGTATCGAGCTACTGAGCGTCTCTCCTGCAGAATCTTCCACTGGAGTTTATCTATCATCTCCGTAACGCTTTCGCGATTACTAAATGATCCTGTAACGAAGCGCGCTGCTCTCCGTTGGATCTTCTCTATCTCTTCTATCAACCCTATCTCGTACGGATCCCACACTGCTGAGCGGTATTCAAGCAGTGGGCGAACAAGCGTACTGTAACCTACTTCCTTTGTTTTCGGATTGCATTTCCTTAGGATTCTTCCAATGAATCTCAGTCTGGCATCTGCTTTACCGACGATCAACTTTATATGATCATTCCATTTTAATTCACTCCTAATGCCTACTCCCAGATGATTTATGGAATTAACTGCTTCCAGTTGACCTGCTATTTTGTAGCTAAATGAAACGGGATCTATCTTTCTATGTATTCGCAGCACATTACACTTGTCTACATTGAGATTCAATTGCCATTCCCTGCACCATGCGTCAATTCGCTGCAGATCCTCCTGCATTTCAGTACAATTTTCCATTGTTACAACTTCTCGATACACCACAGCATCATCTGCAAAAAGCCTCAGTGAATTTCCGATGTCATCCACGAGGTCATTTATGTATATTGTGAATAGCAACGGTCCTATGACACTCCCCTGCGGCACACCTGAAATCACTCTTACTTCGGAAGACTTCTCTCCATTGAGAATGACATGCTGCGTACAGTTATCTAGGAACTCTTCAATCCAATCACACAATTGGTCTGATAGTCCATACGCTCTTACTTTGTTCATTAAACGACTGTGGGGAACTGTATCGAACGCCTTGCGGAAGTTAAGAAACACTGCATCTACCTGTGAACCCGTGTCTATGGCCCTCTGGTCTCGTGGACGAATAGCGCGAGCTGGGTTTCACACGACCGTCTTTTTCGAAACCCATGCTGATTCCTACAGAGAAAATTTCTAGTCTCCAGAAAAGTCATTATACTCGAACATAATACGTGTTCCAAAATTCTACAACTGATCGACGGTAGAGATATAGGTTTATAGTTCTGCACACCTGTTCGACGTTCCTTCTTGAAAACAGGGATGAGCTGTGCCCTTTTCCAATCCTTTGGAACTCTACGCTCTCCTAGAGACCTACGGTACACCGCTGCAAGAAGGGGGGCAAGTTCCTTCGCGTACTCTGTGTAAAATCGGACTGGTATCCCATCATGTCCAGCGGCCTTTCCTCTTGTGAGCGGTTGTAAATGTTTCTCTATCCCTCTGTCGTCTATTTCGATATCTACCATTTTGTCATCTGTGCGACAATCTAGAGAAGGAACTACAGTGCAGTCTTCCTCTGTGAAACAGATTTGGAAAAAGACATTTAGTATTTCGGCCTTTAGTCTGTCATCCTCTGTTTCAGTACCATTTTGGTCACAGAGTGTCTGGACATTTTGTTTTGATCTGCCTACCGCTTTGACATAAAGCTACCTGGGGTAGCCCTGCAGGTTCACGAAGAGGATACTCCGTGTTAGCATTCTGCATTACGGGGTAGGTGTGGCTTTTAATATTTCACTGTTATACGTGTATTCTATACTAGAATAACGCTATACGCAAATTTTATGACAAAACAAACACGTTGACACATGTAATATTGATACACAAAAATTAGAGATGTACAGAATATTAGTTCTGCAACGTCGGATTTCGAACCGTCCACTGGACTACGGAGGAATCTTTATTTACTTATTTATTCGGTTGTTTTCCTTTTGGTACATTTAAACAGGGAACACGAGCGTTATCTTCTCAAACATGGCGTAGATGTCCGCGCATAAAAATATACGGCAACTGGTATTAGAAAAATTGTATACTCTTTTTTTAAAATACGAGTGTAACAACTGCAATACAAAAACAAAATACAGCAACTGGCTATAGCTCGTTGCCTGTTTTTCACAGCGGATCAAACCCTCGCATCTACAAGTAACATTTTGGAGCTCTACCATTCCCTCACTAAACACCACACAGAGGGCCGGTTGAACGTTTTTTATGGTTGGGGACGTCGTTACCAGAATTTCGATCCGCCCACTGCACGGCGTAGGAATGTCATTTTCCACTCGCGAGGTATTCCGGGACTGCACCTACGCCATTTACATCTTCAGAAAACTGAAAGTGATGAAATCAGATTTTCTCATGTCGTTTATGAAGTGATTATTATTTATTCGGCTTTTTATCCGTAGTACGTTACGGCCTTCTTGTACGTTCTTACATCGGCCTCGTCTTTCATAAATAAGATAAAATGTTTTTGCGTAACACTATACGCCAACGGTCTTGCCACAGCAACACCGGCTCACATAGATCGCCGAAGTTAAGTTATGTCGGGCTTGCCTAGCACTCGGCTGGGTCACTGTCCTGGTCTGCCGAGCGCTGTTGGTAAATGGGGTGCATTCACCCTTTGTGAGGGTCGGCAGGGATGGCCGAGCGGTTCTAGGCGCTACAGTCTGGAACTGCGCGACCGCAATGGTCGTGGGTTCGAATCCTGCCTCGGGCGTGGATGTTTGTGATGTCCTTCGGTTAGTTAGGTTTAAGAAGTTCTAAGTTATAGGGGATTGATGACTTCAGAAGTCAAGTCCCATAGCGCTCAGAGCCCCCTCCCCCCCCCCCCCCCCCCCGTTTGTGAGGCCAAATGCGGAGCTACTACTTCGTTAAGAAGTAGCCGCTCCGGTCAAGAAAACTTACAACGGCTGGACGAAAGGTTCTGACCACATGCCCCTCCATATCCGCATCCAGTATCGCCCGTTGGCCTAGGATGACACGGCGGTCGGTCAGTACCGTTGGGCCTTCCGAGATCTGTTCGGACGGAGTTTTGTAGCATCTGCTTTCCAAAAATGAATGATTTCCAGAACACTTGTCCTACAAAATTGTTGCAGGACGTCCCTACAGTCTAAAACTATACACTTTATTTCATTCGACGTGAAAAAAGATAAAGTCTGTGGTGGCAGCCCGTGAGGTCTATTGGTCTGACTGCAGGTAGAGTGAAGCGTATTTTCCCCTCGGCGCTAGGATGGGGAAGATGGGCGACCTACCCTCCCGGTCGCCTTTTACCCTGGGAAAGATGCCCGGTACTTATGTGATAGGAGGCTGACTGGACCTGGGGCAGTCTACTGCTCTGCCCGGCAGACAATCGTGGCCACTTTTCATTCGACGTATTTCTAAAAAAAAATTTTGTGCTCTTTCTAAGATATGAAACGATATCTTCTGGTTCTCTCCCTCTCTCTCTCTCTCTCTCTCTCTCTCTCTCTCTCTCTCTCTCTCTCACACACACACACACACACAGACAGACACGCAGACATAAAGGTAATATTCTCCCTTCGCACAACATTTAAAAACTTCACGCCATCGCACACCATGCATTAATGATATCGATCTTTCGCATGTTGTACAAAAGGGCAGGGGTAAAATATAGGGAGCGAAAGGCTATTTACAATTTGTACAGAAACCAGATGGCAGTTATAAGAGTCGAGGGCCATGAAAGGGAAGCAGTGGTTGGGAAAGGAGTGAGACAGGGTTGTAGCCTCTCCCCGATGTTATTCAATCTGTATATTGAGCAAGCAGTAAAGGAAACAAAAGAAAAATTCGGAGTAGGTATTAAAATTCATGGAGAAGAAGTAACAACTTTGAGGTTCGCCGATGACATTGTAATTCTGTCAGAGACAGCAAAGGACTTGGAAGAGCAGTTGAACGGAATGGACAGTGTCTTGAAAGGAGGATATAAGATGAACATCAACAAAAGCAAAACGAGGATAATGGAATGTAGTCAAATTAAATCGGGTGATGCTGAGGGAATTAGATTAGGAAATGAGACACTTAAAGTAGTAAAGGAGTTTTGCTATTTAGGGAGTAAAATAACTGATGATGGTCGAAGTAGAGAGGATATAAAATGTACACTGGCAATGGCAAGAAAATCGTTTCTGAAGAAGAGAAATTTGTTAACATCGAGTATAGATTTAAGTGTCAGGAAGTCGTTTCTGAAAGTATTTGTATGGAGTGTAGCCATGTATGGAAGTGAAACATGGGCGATAACCAGTTTGGACAAGAAGAGAATAGAAGCTTTCGAAATGTGGTGCTACAGAAGAATGCTGAAGATAAGGTGGGTAGATCACGTAACTAATGAGGAGGTATTGAATAGGATTGGGGAGAAGAGAAGTTTGTGGCACAACTTGACTAGAAGAAGGGATCGGTTGGTAGGACATGTTTTGAGGCATCAAGGGATCACAAATTTAGCATTGGAGGGCAGCGTGGAGGGTAAAAATCGTAGAGGGAGACCAAGAGATCAATACACTAAGCAGATTCAGGAGGATGTAGGTTGCAGTAGGTACTGGGAGATGAAGAAGCTTGCACAGGATAGAGTAGCATGGAGAGCCGCATCAAACCAGTCTCAGGACTGAAGACCACAACAACAACAACAACACAAAAAGGCAAGAAGATGAACATTTCCGAAGAACTTCAAATTTAGAAAAGAGTCTGTTTTAAGAGCCCAAGCTTGCTCAACGCATAACTGACCTGAGTTAAAAATGGTTCAAATGGTTATGAGCACTATGGCACTTAACATCTGAGGTCATCAGTCCCGTAGAACGTAGAACTACTTAAACCTAACTAACATAAGGACATCACACACATCCATGCCCGAGGCAGGATTCGAACCTGCGACCGTAGCGGTCGCGCGGTTCCAGACTGAAGCGCCTAGAACCGCTCGGCCACACCGGCCGGCGCAAACCAGAGTTACTTTTTAAATTAATGTCGATGAACAGGTGGCTTTGTTTATACATTGATATTGTTTAGTTGTGCTTCCTTGTTTTTATCTTATATAATGGATCTAACTACCGGTTGATAAAAAAGTCAGTATAAATTTGAAAACTGAATAAATCACGGACTAATGTAGATATAGAGGTATAAATTGACACACATGCTTGGAATGATGTAGGGTTTTATTAGAACCAAAAAAATGCAAACGTTCAAAAAATGTCCGATAGATGGCGCTTCATCTGATCAGAATACCAATAATTATCATAACAAAGTAAGACAAAGCAAAGATGATGTTCTTTACAGGAAATGCTCAATATGTCAACCATCATTCCTCAACAACTGCTGTAGTCGAGGAATAATGTTGTGAACAGCACTGTAAAGCATGTCCGAAGTTATGGTGAGGCATTGGCGTCGGCTGTGGTCTTTCAGCATCCCTAGAGATATCGGTCGATCACGATACACTTGCGACTTCAGGTAACCCCAAAGCCAATAATCGCACAGACTGAGGTCTGGGGACCTGGGAGGCCAAGCATGACGAAAGTGGCGGCTGAGCACACGATCATCACCAAACGACACGCGCAAGAGATCTTTCACGCGTCTAGCAATACTTTTTTTTGTTCTAATAAAACCCCATGTCATTCCAAGCATGTGTGTCAATTTTTACCTCTCTATCTACATTATTTCGTGGTTTATTAAGTTTTCAAATTTACACTGACTTTTTGATCACCCGGTATATAATTGCTTCGTAAACACATTCCTTGTTTTCCCTTCTAGCGGCGCCACCTAGTACGCTACGGGTCACTTTGATTCATAGCTCTGTAGTAGAAGCCGTAAACGTGTGCCGTAAGGACGCTTTATACACCTCACCTACGTTGTAAACATGCCCTACGTTGTGTTAAGAGTGAGTACGCGTAAACACTAGTAACATGTGTCTCTTGAACGATTTTATTCCTTATATTACTCATATACTTCGTGAGCCAAGCTCTCGTAATCCTAAATATTTGTTTCTTTATTTCCACCCTTATTTCTGCGGTTTCTTATGTTTGTTCCGGTTATTTATTTCCGTAGGTGGATGTGTCCTGTAAATTTTATTCAATGACGTGCCATGTTTGGTGATTGCGGAATATTCTGTACTCTTGCCAGTGGTCCTTGAGTGTTTTTACTCGTAAGTTTGTCTTTGGTTACGCTCTTTTCGCAACTCGGGTCGTGGTTTCGCAGTTGCTTTATTTAACTGACAACGGAGCTGGGTCATAAATTTGTACTGAAGAAACCCCAGGTTTCTGATGCTGCTCCTGCGAAAGTGAAACACGTCATAAATTGAATAAATAAAATACCATTTTGCAACCGAGACTGCCTATTCTTTCTTGAAAATAATATTTTCAGTCTAGTTTGAGTTATCAGTGATTCGTGCGTGAGTGAAAAGATTTATATGCGAACAAGACAACTACCGCCTTCATACAATAGCAAAAAATCTAACAGATCTGGAGAAAATTCCGGTCCTACGAAAATCGCTAAGCGGGTTTAAGGCTTCCATCAAGTCATTTGTCGACCAGTCTGGTGTGACAGTTGAAGATAGCAAAACGAAAGCCGAAATTTTAAATTCGGCGTTTAAGAAATCGTTCACGTAGAAGAAAGACACAAACATTCTGTCGTTTGACCATCGCATGGAGTCCCGTATCGATGGCGCAGTATTAAGCAGCCCCAGCGTAGAGAAACAGCTGAAAGAGTTGAAAACAAATAAGTCGCCAACTCTGGATGGAATCCCAATTTGTTTTTACAGAGCGTAATCTACGGCATTGGCCCCTCACTTAGCTTTCATTTATCGTGAATCTCTCGTCCAGCGCAGAGTCCCAAACGACTGTAAAAAAGCGTGGTGGAGTCCGGTACATAAGAAGGATAAAAGAACGAACCCGCAAAATTACAGACCAATATCCTTAACTACGATATTGCAGTGTCTGTGTAATCCAGAAATACGGTGCAATGTTCCTTCGGACATGCATTCATGTCCGTAGGAACAGTCACTGCGGCGACTACAGCCGTTATGAAATATATTAAATGTATTCGCCCTTGCGCATATGGACAACCGCCAACTGTATAATGGAATGACGGCTATGAAAATTTATGCCTGACTGGTACTCGAACCCGGATTGTCCGCTTATAGCGAGCGGTCACCTTACCATCACACTATCCGAGCAGAAGCCAGGGCCAGCCCAAAAACTCCCATATGTCGCCAAGCATGTGTCTACAGCCTGCACTTTGTGTCTACTATTTATACTCCCGTACAGGGGAGACATTGTAATCGAATACTTAGTAGAAGGAGAATTCTTAGCCGAGATCGCTATAAAAAATTCTTTATTGTAGATAACCGGTTTCGGTAAAACTAAGTTACCATCTTCAGAACTTCATGAAGGTTATTACAAACATCTTGTGCCAGCTACCCACAAAATCCTTCTATTGAATTACCAGGTGCATAAAAGATAAATCCTGGAAATTCAATGGATAGATTTTGTGTGTAGCTGGCACATGATATTTGTAATAACCTTCATTAAGATCTGAAGATGGTAACTTAGTTTTACCGAAACCGGTTATCTACAATAAAGCTTTTTATAGTGATCTCGGCTAAGAAGTTCCTCTTCTCCTAAGAAATCACTAAGGATTGTCCCTTCGAGCTCAACATGAGTAGACTTATTTTAGTTGGGAGTCTCTTTCCCGGTGTCGGCGGATAAATACGATATTACAATGCCTGTGTTGTTCAGGAGTACGATGTGATGTTTCTTCGGACATGAACATTGTGTCGTATTTCTAAATAACACAGGAACTGCAATATTGTATTTATCCGCCGACACCGCACAAAGCGGCTTTCAAGTTAAACATCTCCCCTGTACGGGAATATACGTATGAATGTAGGAGTGCAGGTTGTAGACACATGGGTGACGGCGTATGGAAGTTTGGGTCCGGCTGTGAGTCGTGCTCAGATAGCCTAATGGACGCAGTCGGCTTTCAGCCGTGATAGCGTGCGGCGCGCCGAGCAGCGCCCCGCAGGCGTTGTTGCTTACTCGCTAGCGGGCGATCGTGAGTAGTTGTAGTGACTTACAGTGCCGGTACCGATCCACCGTGGCGTTATCATATCGACAAGCCACAATCAAGCTAACGTTCAACGCATCGTAAACGACATCGAAGGCCCATGTAATAGAACGCTTTCTTCGAGACGTCATGCACATAGAACCGCAAAACTGATAGTCATCCTATTGTTAATTGTATTCAGCGCAGTGTATATCAAACTGATCGACGAAGCGGCCTGCGACAGACTCCTCAACGATCTAAAGACGGCTTCCGCTTCTGCCACGCTGACGGAATGTGAGCGTGGTAGTAGTTGACCATACTGGACTGGGGGTGCGTACCGTGCGCGTCTTTGAACTACCGTTCGAAGTTCCCGCCACCATTGTCTTTGACGCGCTGCGGCCATATGGCACAGTTTTTGGCCACACAGAGGAGAAATGGAATACATTCGAAATGTATTCTGTCCTTAATGGGGTACGCCAAGTGCGTATAGAACTTAAGAAGCACGTTCCATTATGTTTTCGTTGGCGGCTGCAGCGCAATTGTTATATATGATGGCCAACCGAGGACCTGCTCTGGCTGCGGCCAGGAGGACCGTGTTGGAACTGAGTGTGTGCAGCGCCTCCTCCTTCAGGTGCCCGCAATGAACTTCCCCAAGAATCCACGATGACCTATTTCCCGCTAACGTAAGTGGAGGCGGCACGACCTGATCTGACGGAAGATCAAAACCTGCTGCAAGCTCCGTTGGAGAGTCAACACTGACGACAACGACACCAGCACAGCCAAACGGTGCAGAGTTTCCTGCAGCCTCCGCCCCTCGCGACGTCGCGGGCACCCAGTCGCCATCACTCTCGGGACTGGACACAGGGATTCCCGATGACTGAGACCGTGTCGAGCCCCGCCCTCCAGTGGATGTCGAGTCTCGGACTTGCAAGCAAAAATCACCCAAGTGACACAAGAAGGGACGATTGTCAGTTGAAGAACGGGACACGGATGTGAGGCTGATGGAAGACATCGGCTCCGTTGACGCATCTGCAGTTGCAACAGATTCCAGCGGCCCCATTCACCAGAAGACGCCTGATGATAAGGAACACTCTCCTACACCTGGTGGCCCCGAAAACGAGGCACATCGAATCGACTCCCAAACTGTGGGCCCCTATGAAAGTGGCCAGTCACCACTGATCGCCCAATCCTCTGTTGGTGATTGGGCGGACGACATAGAGGCAGCTGACGCACGGCACACATCGATAACTACTCCGGAGACCATGGCTGACATTGAGTCCGGAGGGCCCTGCCAGTCAGGAGCTCATGCGGCACAGTAATGCACGTCATGCGGCCGGATGGCTGTGCGGAGTACAAGCTCACCAGGGGCTTGCACTCTTACATTGCCTCCACCACTTGATATGTCTCCGTCATACCGTGTGGGAACAGTCAATCTCAATGGTGTCCTTTCCACTGTCAAGAACCGCATGTTACACGACATGATCATAGCGGCAAACTTCGACATTGCCCTTCTCCCGGAGGTTCATCCCGAGCTGCGTTTAGACCTATGGCTACACCACCTACAGCCTACCATCTAGTGACGGCCAGGAGGAACGGCCATCCTTCTCCGAGATGGCATGGAAGCGACGGACATACTTGCCGAACGCGCGATGAATTGCTCTCATGCTTAACGCAGTTCGCCTCGTTAATGTCTACTTCATACCGCGGTGACAAGAATATCTTTTATTCGGAGGAGGTCGCCCCACTTTTGTAAGGAAATATGGACCATTATATAGTGGGCGGAGATTTTAACTATGTTCTGCGGCCCGAGGACCGGATACCGCATTGCGTCCCATGCCCGGCTCTACAAGCACTGGTGCGTGACCTCGGGCTCCACGACACATGGCTGTTACATCATGGAAACCAGCGCGGATATACGCATTTTACCGGCCACTCTGCCAGTCGTCTGGACCGGACATACGTCTCGCGTGGCCTCCTCACAGCAACCCGTGATGCAGAGGGCCTTCACGGATCATCCCGCGTATATCTGCACTATCAGCTTACCCCGACAACTCACCAGGGGCAGCAGGGGCTCATGGACGCTAAACGCCACCCACCTTCGCAATGAAGCGTGTCGGCAAGCAGTTACAGACACGTGGCGTCGTTGTTTCAGGCGCCAGCCCATGTACGCTTCCACGTTGCTGTGGTGGCTGGGATGTGTCAGACCTGCACTCCGAAAGACACTAATGGCCTACGGGCGTGACCGATCGAACTGGCAAAGGGCGACATCGGAATTTGACCACACAGCGTTACGTGAGCTGGCGACGCAACCGCCGTCTCCCGAACGTCAGATGTCCGTACAACGCATCAAAGCTCGTCTACTCCGCATCAGGACTGAGCAGCTAGACGGTGTCCGCATCCGTGCGCGAGTGCAAGACTGCATCCCCAACGAAACGGCATCAGTGTATCACATTGTGCGCGAGAGGCGCCACAGCAAACGTCAGCTCATTACGGCGGTAAACAGGGAGGAGGGCGGCTGCGCAGTGACACAAACGGACATAGCGCACACATTCGCCCGACTCTGTGGGACCTTGTACATGGAAGATCCGCGAACCGTATGCGATTATGACAAGCTGTTGCACGATTTTCCCGCCCCTAGGGACGTGGCACCCGATGATACTCTACTGTTGTCCGACGAGCTGACATCGGCCTCGACACGTGGAGCACCGAACAAATCGCCTGGGCCGGACGGTTTACCCCTGGAATTCTACGGCACTTTTTATGACCTTATGGGTGACAAGTGGCTCCAAATGTTTCAAGAACTGATCCGCCCTGATTTCAATGTCCCCACGGAATTCACAGACGGCATCTTGATTCCAGTACCGAAACCGAATGGTGGTTGTAGGTGGCAGGACTTTCGCCCACTCACACACCTCAACGACTACAAAATCTTCGCCCACATCCTCCGCGCACGTCTCCACACCGCTATCGGGAAAGCCATCCACACCGATCAACATGTTTAGGTGCCGTCAGCAACATTCATACAGCGTTAGGAGCATACAGCGACGTAATTACTTTGACGGCGGCCTGCAAAATACCTGGCGCCCTTGTCGCCGTCGATTTTGACCTAGCATTCGACCGCGTCGACCACGGGTTCCTACGCGCAGTTTTGGTACACATGGGCCTCTCTCCAGAGTCTGCTCAGGTGGTCCTTCGACTGGTACGCAGAGCGCGCTCCCGCATGATGGTCGACGATTACCAGTCTGGTCGCATTGCTGTTGGAAGGTAAGTGCGACAAGGGTGCCCCTTGTCGGGTCCATTATTTGCGGCAGCGCTTGAACCAGCTTTACATGGTCTACGGCAACGATCTACATCTACATATATACTCCGCATGCCACCAAGCGGTGTGTGGCGGAGGGCACATTTCCAGCCAAAGTCATTTTTCAATCCCTCTGTTCCACTCGCGGATCGCGTGAGGGAAAAACGACTGTCTGAACGCCCCAGTACGAGCTCTTATTTCCCTTATCTTTGAATCGTGATCATTGCGAGATTTGAAAGTTGGTGGTAGTAATATACGCTCTATGAAACTTCCTGGCAGATTAAAACTGTGTGCCCGACCGAGACTCGAACACGGGACCTTTGCAGGAGGTTCGCAGGAGAGATTATGTAAAGTTTGGAAGGTAGACGAGATACTGGCAGGAGTAAAGCTGTGAGTACCGGGCGCGAGTCGTGCTTCGGTAGCTCAGATGGTAGAGCACTTGTCCGCGAAAGGCAAAGGTCCCGAGTTCGAGTCTCGGTCGGGCACACAGTTTTAATCTGCCAGGAAGTTTCATATCAGCGCACACTCCGCTGCAGAGCGAAAATCTCATTCTGGAAACATCCCCCAGGCTGTGGCTAAGCCATGTCTCCGCAGTATTCTTTCTTTCAGGAGTGCTAGTTCTGCAAGGTTCGCAAGAGAGCTTCTGTAAAATTTGGAAGGTAGGAGACGAGATACTGGCAGAAGCAAAGCTGTGAGTACCGGGCGTGAGTCGTGCTTCGGTAGCTCAGATGGTAGAGCACTTGCCCGCGAAAGGCAAAGGTCCCGAGTTCGAGTCTCGGTCGGGCACACAGTTTTAATCTGCCAGGAAGTTTCATGTCAGCGCACACTCCGCTGCAGAGTGAAAATCTCATTCTGATATACCCTCTACATCCTCGGAGAAGATTGGATTTCGGAATTTAGTGAGCAACACCTTCTGTTTAGCGCGCCGTCTGTCTGCAAGTCTGTCCCACTTCAAACTTTCTATGGGATTTGTAACGCTATCGCGATGGCTAAATGTACCAGTCACAAATCTTGCCGCTCTTCTTTGGACCTTCTCAATCTCTTGAATCAGGCCCAAGTGGTAAGGGTCCCATACAGACGAACAGTACTCCAAGACTGGTCGAACTAATGTATTGTAAGCTATTTCCTTTGTTGAAGGACTGCATCGCTTCAGGATTTTACGAATAAACCGCAATATATAGTTCGCCTTACCCGTTACTTGTGTAATCTGATCATTCCATTTAAGATCATTTCGAATAGTCACACACAGATACTTAACGGACGTTACCGCTTTCAAAGACTGGGCATTTATTTTGTACTCGTACATTAATGGGGATTTTCGCTTTGTTATACGCAGTAGGTTACACTTACTAATATTGAGAGATATCTGCCAGTCATTACACCACGCATTTATTTTCTGCAAATCCTCATTGATTTATTCACAACTTTCGTGTGATACTACTTTCCTGTAGACTACAGCTTCATCGGCAAACAGTCTAAGGCCGCTGTCAATACCATCAACCAGATCGTTTATGTAAATCGTAAAAAGCAGAAGACCTATTACGCTGCCCTGGGCACACCTGAAGTTACGCTTGTTTCTGTTGAAGTCACCCCGTCCAGGACGACATACTGCTCCCTGTCTGTTAGAAAACTTTCTATCCAACCGCATATGTCATCGGATAGACCGTAAGCGAGCACCTTTTGGAGCAAGCGACATTGCGGAGCTGATTCGAACGCCTTTCGAAGGTCGAGAAATATGGCATCAACCTGGGAGCCGGTATCTAGAGCCTGTTGTATATCATGCACAAAGAGGGCGAGCTGTGTCTCGCATGACCGCTGTTTCCTATAACCGTGCTGGTTTCTGCAGATGAGCTTCTCAGAGTCTAGAAAGGTCATTATGTCTGAACACAAAATATGTTCCATGATTCTACAACAAATCGATGTCAGTGAAATTGGCCGGTAATTATGTGCATCGGATTTTCTACCTTTTCTTATAGATTGCTATCACCTGGGCCTCCTTCTAGTCCCCTGGTACATTCCGCTGTTCCAATGTTCTCCGATATATGATGGATAAGAGTGGTGCTATATTTGTGGCATGGCAAACATATAACCTTACGGGGATACAGTCTGGGCCAGATGCCTTCCTGGCGTCTAAGGATCTTAACTGTTTTACAATCCCAGATACACTAAATACTATGTCAGCCATCCTTTCGATTGTTGGATAATTGAAAGGGGGAATGGTGCTGCAGTCCTCTATCGTAAACGAGTTTTTGAAAGCTAGGTTTAGAATTTCGGCTTTCTGTTTATCATCATCAGTTACATTATCCGTATTGTCAGCAAGAGAAGGTATTGAATTATTTGTAGCGTTCATAGATTTTACGTACGACCAAAATTTTTTGGGTTTATTTTTAGAATCTGCAGATAAAATATTGCTTTCAAATTCGTTAAAAGAATCTCTCATTGTGCTTCTGACAGTTGCTTTCATTTCGCATAATTTCTGTTTGTCAGCCAGGCAGTGACTACGTTTTAAACGACTGTGCAAAATTCCCTGCTTTCTCAGCAACTTCCTAATATGTTTGTTGTACCAAGGTGGATCCTTTCCCTCCCCTATACTTTTGCTAGGCACATACTTCTCTAGCACATGGTGGACAATACCTTTAAATTCCGACCAAAGATGCTAAATATCTTAGTGTACCGCGGTGAATGCTTGGAGCTGACTGTGAAGTTATTCATTAATGACACTTTTATTTGCTTTCCCAAACAAGAAAACTCTACGCTGTTTCTTTGTTTCTTTTGCAACTTCCACTGACATAGAAACCACAACGAAATTATGGTCGCTAATACCTTCTTCTAGATTAACTTCCTAAAAAAGATCAGGTCTTTTCGTCGCCAAGATATCTAATATTTTCCCACCTCGAGTTGGTTTTCTAACCAATTGGTAAAGGTTGTATGTTGAGAGCGCTCCTAGAATAACTTCACACGAATCTTTGCTTCTGCCCCCCTGTGATAAACGTGTAATTTTCCCAGTCAGTTGATGCTAGATTAACGTCTCCACCTATAACTAATGGATTATTTGGATATTTACTTTCTATGTACTCAAGACTTTCCCTGAAACGTTCTGCGACGTTTGTTGCGGATGCTGGTGGTCTATAAAAACATCCTAATACAATGGTCAATCCTTGTCTGATTGACAGCTTTATCCAGACTATTTCACAGTCCGACCCATTATCGATCTCAACTGCGATTAAACAGCTCTTAACTGCAATGGACACACTACCTCCCATAGCATCAGTCCTATCCTTCCTAAACATTGTCCAATCCGAATTCAAAATTTCATTGCTTTTTATGTCTTGTTTCAACCAGCTTTCGGTACCTAATACAACTTTGGCCTTTCTACTGTGTATTTCGGAGATTTACTCGGGGATCTTGCTAAAGACACTTCGACAATTTACTAACATGAGATTAAGCATATTTAAATCCTTTGTAATGACCTGTTTAGGCGAACTAACAATTTTACAGTTGGCACACCCACATCAGTGTCATGAACTGGTAATTTTTCAGGCCAGCGGTTTGTTTCCCAAGGGGAGGAACCTAATCTAAAAAAAAGCCATGCGCACGCCACGAGTACTGTGCTACCCCTGTAGCTGCTTCCTGTGTGTAGTGCACCCCTGATCTATCGAGGGGCGTCCTACAACCTTCCACCCCATACCGTAGGTCGAGGAATCTACAACCATTTTCGTCATAGAGTCGACGTAGCTTCCGATTCAGACCCTCCACTCGACTCCAAACCACAGGACCCCGGTCCACCCTGGGTACGATGCTGCAGATCGTCAGCTTGGCTTCTACTCTTCGAAAGATGGACGCCACCTTCGCCAATTTCTCCAGCCTCCGAAGGACCTAAGGATTTCCTCGGAACCCCGACGACAGGCATCGCTGGTGCCGACTTGTGCAACAATCTGCAGCCAGTTGCACCCCGCACGCTCGATAGCCGGAAGAGCCTCTTCCACATCCCGGACAAGGCCCCACGGCAAGCACACCGAGTGAACGTTGAACTTCTTCCCCGCCCTAGCCGCTATGTTCCTGAGGGTCTCCATGAATCGCCTAACACTGGAGCTCCCAATAACTAACAAACCCCTACCCCCACGTCCCTGTCCAGACCTTGCTGAAGGAGCGGCCACTATCCTGGCAGAAGGTGTATTCTGATCCGGCTCAGCCTCCCCCCCCCCCCCCCCCCCAGCATCAGATAGCAGACTGAATCTATTAGCAAAGTGCATGGGATTTGGCAGGAGCCTGCGTCTCCCATGCTGCCTTCGCCTTGAGGCTCGTGACCTCGACACAGTCCGCCAACCACACTGAGGTGAGAGTGGGCCGGCCAGCTTGGTCGCACCTGAGATCGGCTCAGTGACCGAGTGTGACAACCCCTCCTGCACATCTAGTAGAGCAGAGGCTGCTCCAGGCACCCCATCCCCGCCGCACCTCAAGATGGCATTCTGGAGCTTGTTGATTGTGGCCAACAAAGCTTCCAGCTGCGTTTGGACTGTGGCCAACTCCTCCTGCATCCGCACACAACAGACACAGTCCCTATCCATCTTGCTAATAACTGATTTACTATAAAAAAACTTAAGGAAACCTACTGTCACACAAGGTTAACAGCTAGACTCTAGTTGGCACGATTAACAGGCATTTCCATACGGGACGTGACCTTTCGATGGGGTGCATTCGCCGATGATGTGGTGTTCCTGGACAGATCAGAGGATAAGTGCATATGGCGCTTCAGTGGCTACGCCAGTACCAGTACGGGGCGGTCGCTGGGAGCGTCATCGTGAAGAAGACAAAATACATGTATGTCGGAGGGGGGCTTTCCCAGGCAATGGCGGTGCCCTTCGTCAAGATGCCCGTATTCAGATGTTTAGGAGTGCAGTTCTGTAGCAATGTTCGCCGCTCGTAGGCGGCTACGTACCGCCGGCTCCTACACCAGACACATACTCTCCTGCAGGACAACAAAATGCGTCGCATGGATACGCTCCTGGGAACACGTTATGTCAACACCTATCTTGTCTCCAAACTGAACTATTTTGCGCATGTCCTTCCTTTGACGGTTACGATGGCCGACAGATTTCAAGCAGCATATGGACATTTCGTGAGCGCCGGCCTTGTTTTTGAAGTCAGATACGTCACCCTGACACTGCCGCATCGGGCGGGCGGTATCGGTTTAATTCATGTCTATAAACCGTGCGAGATCGCTTTATCTCAACACAATGCGTCGCACGTGGACCTCTGCCCACGCCACCCTGATAGCGACGTATAAAGTATGTGGTGCAAACCATAGTTTGTCCGTGACAGAAAATTCCCTCTTTCCAGTTTGTACTTCGAATTCGCCACACGTAAAAGACAGCCTGACGAAGCGCTACATCAGTTGAATACGGGTGAAGAACGAAATCAGCAATGACCTTTTAAGGAACCATCTCAGAATTGACACCGAGTGTTTTAAAAACACTACAGGAAACAATGTTTGATGACCAGACTCGTATTCATAACCGCATTTTTTTTTTCAAGTAAGAGTTTAGTATCCTAACTAGTTCCCCACCATGGTCAGCTACAAGCAGAGAGTGCTGGATAGCATTGTTTCTATAGGGGCACATGTCAAGGACGTGTCTATTCTGTATTAAAGCATAAACATTTTAAAAAAAGAGTCCTGTATCCCATGTCTGCTGGGTGAAAGAATGGCAGAAATTCAGTGAACTCGTTAATTATTAAATGTTTAATCAACTAGCTATTGTACTACCGATTCTCAGCTTTAAGTGATCAACGGAAAGTACGGTTCGTCAAATTTGTTGAGAGCCTTGATCACAATAAACATTATTATGACAGGTTCCGGCTAATAATTAGTCATCTTCTGATCCATTTCCATGCTAATGACGTCTGGAATGTGTCAATCTATACTTTCTAACTGGAAGATAGAAAAGAAGAGCCTAAGACCCTGCTAGTAATGCGTTCCTAAAAGGTGAAGCACAAGTTCGGACAGGAGAAGGATTGGTCAAAACCTTGTAGATACTGACCGGGCGTATCATGGGTATCATTAGAAATCGTCTAAACAGCAATGTTAAACGTTCTTCTTTCCGCAATCTAAGCTGTTATAAGTGAGTAATAACTCTTTGTGAGTAGACATTTAGATAAATTGCTAGGTAAATAGAAGGGAAAGAAAGAGAGAGAGGAAATAAGAACAGTGTCATTAGAGAGAGTGGACAAAGAAACCATGCCGGTATTTACCTCAAGTCATTTAGAGAAACCACGAAAACCTAGCTCTGGGTGGCAGAATGCAGATTTGAACCTTCTTCCTCCTGAATGCGAGTTCATCGCGCCAACTTGCTTGGTGGAGGAAGGGGTGTAAGAGAGAGAGAGAGAGAGAGAGAGAGAGAGAGAGAGAGAGATTGGTTGGCTGGTTGATTTGGGGGAGGGGACGAAACAACACGGTCATCGGTCCCATCGAATTAGGGAAGGAGGGGGGAAGGAAGTCGACCGTGGCCTTTCAAAGGAACCATTCCGGCATTTGACTGAAGCGATTTAGGGAAATCGTGGAAAATCCAAATGAAGATGGCCGGACGCGGGTTTGAACCGTCGTCCTCCCGAATGTGAGTCGAGTCCAGTGTGCTAACCACTGCGCCACCTCGCTCTAAGAAAGAGAGAGAGAGAGAGAGAGAGAGAGAGAGAGATGGAGGGAGGGAGGGGGGAGGGAGGGAGAGAGAGAGAGTGTGAGTAAGAGATTGTGAAAGGGGGATGAGAGGGGAAGGAAAGGAGAGACTTAATTCTAGTGATGGAACTCCTCTCAAACAATAGCTAAGTTCGCTGAACGTAAGGCTCTGTCCAGCGAACGGATCACTATCAATGTGGACATGCGTGTACATTCCATAAGACAGTAAAAAGATGTATAGGATGCAGCTCTGGACATTGACAAAAAAACTTGTGATAAGGAATTTCATGCCACCTTCTTCCTCCCTTTGCCGGGTTTACACTGTTAACGAAAATTACTTCACGAACGAACCTGAACCGACTACCTCGTGATCAGGCGCCACCGTGCTAGCGTGCGTTATCGACGTCGGTCACGGAAGTGTGTTATTCATTAAACTGGTACAGTTAGACGAGTCCTCTGTTATAAGTATAATGCCACATTCCGAAGCACAGAAGAGAGAAAAGATCATATGAGATTCTTAGTTAGTCGGTCCTTTCTTTAGTGTTGTTTAGCTGCTGAAATGAGAGTTTTTCTGTTGACAACGTCGTTTACAGACGGCATTTGCCGGCTACATGTCTTGAGTATACAGTACAATACGGATGAAAGTAAAGAGACCATGTATATTACTATGATTCGGATGTTGATAACGCAAGAGAGAGAACTGGGCAAAGTAGGTAAGGTCAAAAGTTAACATCCCACTGATAGCGGCATGAGGAAGGAAGCATTAGATCGGGAACGAAATTTTCACTCTGCAGCGGAGTGTGCGCTGCTTTGAAACATCCAAGCAGATTAAAACTCTATGGTGGACCGAGACTCGAACTCGGAACCTCTGCCTTTCGCGGGCGAGTGCCCAAGCACGACTCGCGACCCGCCAACGCAGCCTCATTTTGCAATGTAGGAGATGAGGTACTGGCGGAAATAAATCTGTGAGGACGGCTCGTGAGTCGTTTTTGGGTAGTTCAGTCGGTAGAGCACTTTCTCACAAAAGGCAAACGTCCAGAGTTCGTGTCTCGGTCCGGTACACAGTTTTAACCTGCCAGGAAGTTTCAGCATTAGATCTGTTTTACTAAAAGAAGGGCTGAAACAGACAATGGCATTATAAAAGAAATGCCCCGCTCTTTTTCTGGTGTGATACAGTAAACAACTGCACTTTGGAGAGCTTTCTACGACCCTCCACTAGCTGGAATGTCCCTGCAATGAGCAGTTGATCTGGTCTGATGAACAGTTTTTGGATTTTCGATCCTATGACCCCAACGGTTTTCCCTTTTATTTTCGACTCGACAAGATATGCATGGATTTCTCCACGGCTACGGACGGCTTCATGGACTTCACTCTGCATGCTCAAAAACAAAAAACAAAAAAAAATTAAAAATAGGTAAATCACAACATTATGACTCGAAGAAAAAAAATCCCTTCTTCTCTGTTACATATCCCATTTCCTTTCTTAGTTTAGGTAGAAACTATAGGGCTAGGTGGTTAGGGGCTAATGCCTGAAGTGATGCAGATTTTTCTCTTTTTTTGGTCAAAGTGGTTGTGGTATATAGAGTTTTTTGTGTGGGTTCCTTTATAATCAGGAAAGTGAGGAAGAGAGAGAAAAAAAGTCGCTAGAACACTCACACACGAAAGGCGGGTCGAGTTTCGGTCCGGCAGACGGTTTTAATCTGCCAGGAAGTTCCAGTATTAGATCTGTTTTACCAGAACGAGGGCTGAAGTAGGCAATGTCATTATTGAAAGAAATGTCCTCCTTTTCTGCTGGTGTAATAAAGCAAACAACCGCAAACGAACATCAGTATAGACTTACAGACATTTCAGTTACAGTGTCCTGGAATGTAAGTCCACAGCATTAACATACCATGCCATATCAGTCAGTTGGACAGCAGGTGGAAGCACATGTAGGCACATAGCTGCTTATAATGTAAAGCAGTAAAGAGCTCGCCAGGCTTAACACATCCATCAGACGAACATATAATCAGCTAGAGCTTCTTGCGGATTTTTTCGTCAAGTCACTTCAGGGGGACTTCGAATTTATCTATGTTACTGAAGCATGATCTGATGATCAGTAACGCACGACATCATCCCTCTTCCTTCAATAAGCAAAACTCTGGCAATTAAACGTCTTCTATCGTTGGAGTTCAATGAGATCGTCACCAGGTTGGGCGTCATTCTCGTAATGACACAGAGTCTGGTATCGGAGGTGAGTTTACCCATGAGCCATAACTCGTAAAGTGAGAAGATAGTTCAGCAGGCTCGGTTATTGTAAAATATGTGTACTAGGTCGCTTATATAAAGCTGACAGAAAGTTACGGTAACTGTGTTACTTTTTACAGTCAGTTTCGTTCAAAAATGTTGTGTATACTCTATTATTGATCTGGGATAAGAACTGATACACAGGCTTTAGTAATTGTGGCCCAAGTACTCTGATACACAGCCTCTTGTAACTGTGGGCAACGTACTATTTTTTACCATCGTGATAGAACAAGAGGCACCCAAGATTCCGTGAAGTATGAGTTTATAACCTGTAATGTGGCGCCGTGGATATGACATTGGACTCGTACGCGGGAGAATGGTGGTTCAAATCTCTCTCTAGCTACCTTTAAAAAGGATACAACCGATTTTCTTCTCCAATACGAGCTTTTGTTCCAACATCGTACCTTAATTTTTCTACTTTTGTAGAAAATGTTAAGCAAATCATTCGGAGTGCTGTTGCAGACGTGCCCCTCAGTTTTTGTGGCACGGCAGCGCAGCTCTCATGTTCTTCCACTTGTTTTTTGCCTGTTTTTAATTCATGCAACATCGAAAGATCTCACTCGAAGTTTTAAGTTACAGAGTACTCACAAAGGACGTTATACATTGTGTGCTTCTTTCAGAAACTGACTTCTCGTTTACTTTTACCTGTGTACCGCCAATGTATGTGCCCTTAGGGAAATTTTTAATGCAGCCGAATAAAACCTGTCGCATTTCACATGTCTCATTATATTATTATTCCACTCAGCTTTACGTACAACTGACTTCTGAAAACCAGGAGAAGTGTTGTTTAATACTAAAGCAATTTAAAACGAGTGGTGTTGTAGAAAAATGGCCCGTAAGCGTCGAGATAATTAAAGACGATGTATTCGTTCAGCTAGTGAAACGCATGGGAGAAACTTGGCCGTGGCCCTGTTACGAGAAGCATCTAGGCAACACTATGGCCTGATTCAGGGAAAATACAAAAAATTTCAACCAAGACAACCGAAGGGAAATTTGAATGAGAATCCCCTCGCTTGTGACACTAGAGTCTTCAGCACTGCGCTACTTCGTTCAACCAAAGCATCGTTTCATTAACAAGATTCGAAGTGAGAATTACGTTGTCTGTTGTGCAAACTCAGTTTACTGTTGTACAGTTGCGACACCACTAGCTATGCAGGACGGGTAGGATCCAAGATAATGATCTCAAGTTCACTGATAGGGACTTCCGGTAAAGGGTTAGATACTGAGGGAACAGGGCTGGTTATATTCAGCGTTACCCCCAGTACCCTCCTGCTAGCGAATCACCGTCCATCCCTCACACCTTAGCCAATTGTGCGAGCTACGTATGATCACTGTCACCCAGGGGAACCTCCACCCTACCCACGCACCTGAGGCAAAAGTGCAAGCTATAATTAAAGTCAGCCCCCACTACTCTCACACTGGGGAATCACCAACCTGCCCACGCACCCCTCTCCCACCACCAAAGCCTGCCCCAGCACCAATAACATCCAGGTCCCCAATCCCAGTCCTCAACCTCTACAACTAGAGTAATTGTGTAGGCCTCCTCATTCGAGGTCTGTGCACCACAGGGAGAGGTTCAGGTTTGTTTGGGGTCAGCGTTTTGGGCTTTTGTCAGAAATAAAAATAAAATAAATCAGTTACATTGATATTCAAATTACGCTAGCTTCATTATAACAACAAATTAAATTTATTGTTATCCGAACTATGCGACTTTTGTCATTCGAAATGTGGTTGTGTAGACAGAGGACAGGGTGTGAATATTTGCTACAAATAACAAATTAACTTTAATATCATTCCAGTCAAGCGAATTTCGTCATTCGAGTCGTCAGCAGAGACACTACATGCCATAGCCTGGCTGTTTTGAGGTACAGAATCTTGCGTCGATGGGAGGATGAGTGGCTGGAAGTGACAGACAATAAGCTCCGTCTAATAAAGCCCATAACGCGGCCGTGGAGTACCGCCTTCCAGCCGCAACGGCGGAATGACGTGCTCCTTACTCGTCTTCGCACGAGGCACAGCCCTATGACGCATGGCTTCTTGCTCCGGCGACTGACCCTCCAGTGTGTGGTGCTTGTGGCGTGCAGATTACTGTACGCCATATTTTATTAGACTGTGTTTTATTTCCCGACCAGCGGGCCGCGGAGGATTTACCGACGGATCTGCCCTCTATTTTAGGTAACGTTCAAACAAATGTGGTTAGTGTTTTAAAGTTTTGTGAATTGTCCACCATTTTCCCAAGATTTTATGGAGACAGTTTTAGTGTGTTAACAGAGAGACTGGCTCACCTATGTTTTTTGTAAGTGGTCAGCCAGTCACATTGCCCTGTGTCTTCTTTTAGCTCTATTTTAATACCATGTGTAGCACTTTTTAACCTTACTCCGTTGTCTTAAGGCGTGTGAGATGAGTAGTTGTGTGAGTAAATGCGAGTGAAGTGGGAGTGTGTGAATGCTTGTCATTTTATATGCTTCTTCTTCACTGTATGGCAATAATTTTTGTCATTTTCTCCACATTCGTTTCTTTTAACATGTATAAGACCGCTGAAAACTTCGGTGTCGAGCTCCCATAAGCTCCGCTATTTTGAGTTAATTTGTCGCAATTTTTACCTATTTTTTCTATATACCGCTATCACTGCCCTAAATGTGATGTTAACAAATTATAGCAGCTCATTATTTAACAACAAATACGCTCTTGCAAGGACTTTAAATGTTAAAAAATACCATAGCACGATGTATAAACAAACAAAGTCGTGCTAAGTCATCTCTGGAGAACTAGTGTGAGTGTGCATGATGTCATAGTGTATGTATTAAAACGAGCTCGTTGTCCTATTGGTGGATATAAAGACTTCTAGGCATATTTCACAAAATTTCAGTAAGTATTAATGAAATGTATGACGTAAGACATTGGTGTGCGATGTCGTAGCAAAATTCTGTAAGCACTGTAGTTTTAACGATTTCCAAGACTGTCAAACAAAGACGCACGTAAATTCGGTATACAAGGTGTCCCATTTATCTTGACCACCCTAAATAAATATTTGTCCAGATGCAAATTACAAAATGTTTCAAGCAAATGTTCTTAAGCCGTCAGGGGGATATCATTCAGCATGATTGCCTTCGTTGTATCTTCTTGTATTTTTTATTCGGTAATTCATTTCCTGTCCTAAAGACCAGTGTACCATTCACTGAAACACGACGTTATTAATTACATAACACAACACTGACTTTGAGCCCGGGATCACAAACTCGTCCACTTTCTGGAGTTGTCAGAAAACAAATGAAAACCAAGTAAAAACATAACACAAAATTGACTTTGGCTCTCCTGTACCCTTGCCCAGGAGTATAACATTCAATGGTGCTCAGTGGTGACCCTGGACACCGATACACTGGTGCACTCGTTGACTGAAATAATTATTTTCTTATTCCAGTGTTGCCTGCTGAAGAGAATTACAAGCAAGCATGATACGTTCCTGGACGTGCTCTGGAGTTGTTGGAATATTGCGATAGACAACGTCTTTAATGCATCCCCAAAGAAAAAAGTCCAAAGGATTTAAATCAGGAGACCTAGCAGGCCAAGTAACTGTTCCTCCTCGACCAAACCATCTGGCAGGATACATTCGGTTCAGAACACGACGTGCACGCAAGGCATTATGTGCCGGACATCCATGGTGTTGAAACCACATAAGCATTCTAGTTCTTAGCGGCACTTCATCCAGAAGAGGAGGAAGCTGGCATACTCTGTGCCGTTTAGACTACCACTGACGACATAAGGGCCAATAATTGTAGTACCAAACATCCCACACCAGACGTTAACTCTCCATTGACGCTGATGCTCCACCTGTTCAAAAAAATGTTCAAATGTGTGTGAAATCTTATGGGACTTAACTGCTAAGGTCATCAGTCCCTAAGCTTACACACTACTTAACCTAAATTATCCTAAGGACAAACACACACACCCATACCCGAGGGAGGACTCAAACCTCCGCCGGGACCAGCCGCTCAGTCCATGACTGCAGCGCCCTAGACCGCTAGGCTAATCCCGCGCGGCGATGTTCCACCTGTCTAAGCCATCGTGGGTTGTCGCTGGACCAATAATGCATGTTCCTTGTATTTACCTGTCCTTTGTTTCAGAAGGAACACTCATCGGTAAATAGAACATTGGAGAAGAAGTTCGGGTTGGCGAGGATTTGCTGCTGTGCCCACTGACAGAACTGGGCACGATTCTGGAAATCATTCCCATGCAATTCTTGATGTAGGTGTACATGGTAAGGATGGAACCGGTGACGTGTAAGAATACTATGTACACTGGTTTTAGGAATGCCAGTCTCGGGTTCAAGCTGTCGTGCGCTCACATGTGGATTCATAGCAACGGAAGCGAGAACAGTAACTTTGGCAGCTTCATCTGTGCGATTGCTACGACGATTGCGTTGTCGAGGGTTGAAACTTCCCGTTTCAAATGGTTCAAATGGCTCTGAGCACTATGGGACTTAACATCTGATGTCATCAGTCCCCTAGAACTTAGTACTACTTAAATCTAACTAACCAAAGGACATCACACACATCCATGCGCGAGGCAGTTTTCGAAACTGCGACCGCAGCGACCACGCGGTTCCATACTGAAGACCCTAAAACCGCTCGGCCCAAGCGGTCGGCCTTCCCATTTCCTGAAGCGTCACAACAATACGAGAAAATATCTGTCGTGAAGGTGGATTCTTGTCAGTTTGCTGCCTGCGTAACATTTCGCCTGCCTTCAACAACAATAACAATTAAAGAAATGTTAAGTCGAAGCAGTTTGTAGGAAGGACAGCCTTTACTGTATGCCTACTCTACACAACAGTATTTAAAAGGACTAAAGTACTGTACTAAATGTACCTGTACATAAGAAAACAGTATTGCAATTACTGTTCCGCTAACTTACATTCCCCATAGATGAGTAGCATTTCTACCGTTCCTTCGTTGGTGTACATTCTACTCACACAACTCTGCAACTGACGATAGTTGAGGAAATGACGGGTATGCATTCTGCTTATGTTTACATCTGTCCCCTGTCAACGTCAGCGTGTGGATGTGTTCTGTTACCCCGAGTACCTGCACTAAGCGCTGGGAGCGTCAACGTCAATGTTGTGTTATGTAATTAACATAGGTGTTTAGGAGAGGAAATGAATTACCGAATAAAAGCTACAGAGTGTCATTTAAAAAAGTCATAACGCTGTTCATATCTTTGTAAAAAACAAAGCTACAACGAAGGCAGTCATGCTGATTGATGTCCCCCTGACGACTATAGGACATTTTCTTGAAACATTTCGTAATTTGCATAAGGACAAACAGTTATTTAGGGTGGTCAAAATAAATGGGACACCCTGTATGTAAGAATTATCACAGAGCTACAAATACCTACCGGCGCCTCCAGCGACAAGAGAAATGCCTGTAGGATAAGCTACACTTCGTGCACCGCCAAAAGTGTGTTGATTCTGACCGCAGTGACCGAACAAAACAAAGGAGCAGCTAACGCTACACTAACCCATTCCCCCCACCCCATCAATGGTAGGGAAATATGCATTGTTTAAACTGTGTACGTGTAATGGTTTCTGACTAGGGCTGGACAACTGCCGTAGACTGCCATAAGCAAGCGTAGACTACGGTAGTTTCCCCAGTAGAACACGTGTCACCTGTACACTGGCTATGTCGCATACGTATCAGGCATTAACTCAACGTTCGCATTCTGTACGTTCGCTATCAGTATCATACCAGATTCCCCAAGAAACCGGAAGTGACGAATCGTCTAGCAACTTAGACGGGATATATAAAGGGCAGGGTAACCAATGGAATATTTCTGTTGTACATAGTTATCCTCCTCTCTGTCACTTAAGAATAAACATTACTTACAGCGAAACTGGTATTGTAAATCTTTAATTCAGGTTTTATTAAAAAATTGTTGATCTGTAGCGTGAAACAGACTAATGTTGATGTAACAATAAAGGAAATTATACATGGTTATCATATAGCGCTAGAAAAGGCACTTTCCTCAACGAGAAGGAAAAATAGAAAACAACGCAAAACGAAAAGCTATTAAACATCGCTTCAGTACTTTGTCGAACTTACATAAAAAATGTTCCTGTTAATCATAAACAGCTCTTAGATAACAGCAAACTCTTGCCTTTGATCATGATAAAGAACGTGCTATTGAGTACAAAATAACAATTGCTATATAATACGTTTGTGTGTGTAAACTGTTCTTCACCAAAAATAATTGCTTTAGTTACATAAAAGCACAGGAGTTACTCGATCAACTAATTTTTATTACTTACAAAATGCTTTTTATATTCTGTAAATATATAAATGCACAATGGACTAACTGAATGATGTGCGGTTCTAATTACGTGCGAGACAAAAGCACCAAACAAACAAAAAGTTAAAGGGAAGTTGTCTGCTCTCATTTTCTCTCTTACACAATCATTTATGTTTCTTTCTCTACCAGTTTTACCAATACCACCGGTAATCCTACCATTAATACAACATTTATATAATGTACCAAAACTACCGAACCGTGTGAAATCTGGTAGTCTAGGAAGGCAGGATTCGGTTACGATTGTGGACGGAACCGTAATCAGTTACTATTGGTTCCCTTTTGCAATTACACACATTTATTTTAAAACGTTAATTCCAGACTCAGCAATAAATCAAGATATCACACGTTATTAATGAAGGAATAAACAACTGTATAATTAATAGTGCCTTCAGTGTGCTACAATTTACCAGATGAGCATAAAATACAGACACAGCAAATAATGTTTTAAAAACAAGCTAATGTGATCCAAATTAGAATTTTAAGTCAAGTAACCACAGTCACGGATGAAGGCCTTTAACGGCAAGAACAGAAAATATAAAAAATTTAACAAACATACTGTGAAACAGCAATGCAATAGCAAAGGTTAATTTAAAAAGACAGGCAACTGATCACCAAACGGGTGACACAAAATGATGGTAAACTTGGTAGCACAATCATTTAAACCTGCTGTAACGCCAAGAATGGCAATAATATTAAAAATTTAGAAACATACAATACAACAGCAAATGATTATAAAGCACAAGGACCAGTCACAGACTGTGCACCAGGAATCGACCTCTGAGTAGGTCAAGCAAAAAACACTTTCGCGAGCGATGAGATAGGCAGCCAAGAGCTGCATTCACTTCACAAGATGCTAACTCAGACTAGCGGCAGTCTAAAGAATGACCAATGATAATCTTCCTGGGGCTGCCTGACGTCCAACAAAACAAATGCAAAGATGTCAAAATACGCCAAAGCCGGAACCGACGGTCTGGACTCCGCCCGCAGAATACTGTGCTTAGATCGCCCGGAACGAGAAAGTAATCACCACCACCAGAGTAGAAGAATCGCCAACCAACCTACAATCAAGATAGCCGTCAAAACTACACGCCTCACTGTCCGGCACCGGCAAGGCGAGGAAACGTACACTGCCGTTACATACACTAACCCTCAGGCCAGGTGACTGGGGCGTAAGCGGCCACCAGGCACAAAAAATACCGCTGGTTCAACTTAACAAATAATAACAAACTGAACGCAATAAATAGTAATTGGAAGTCCAGGAAAGGTAATCAGATCCACCTTCCCCAAGCACTGCACTCGTTGCTCTTCGCCTCAGCAACACTACGAGCAGCAACACGAACCCAAGTCACTGGAGAATCGCAAGATCTCGCAATGGTGTTGGTTTCTCTACTTGAATCAAAATGCACTCAACTTAAAGCTTGCAGAATCTGGTTTAAGACGAGGTCGTGCACCCTTGTGACCACCGGCCTTCGATCCGGCAGTCCGTGCGCGCCACCAGCAGTCCCGGCGTGTTCTCGCACTGCGCGGACCTGGCTCCTCCTGAGTCCCCAACCGAACTGTACACTGACACGACCCGGAAGAACCATTACGTCGCCCCAAAGATCGGGCCACAGTTACTACATATCGATACCTGCCGCTGCTGCCACTAGCGGATAGGCAACGCTTGCGAAACAAAGTGGCGCAAGTCAACACGAGAAGACAAACAACTGCAACCATGTCAGTTAAACAATACGGTCTGGCCTCCAACAGAGGACGGAAACCTACAAACAGCACCAACGCGAGCCGCAGCACGACTGACCGTAATTTTGGTACAGTGCAACTATGTATCTGACGCGACCGACGTGAGGAGTTGCAGCCAGCCCATGTTAATAACACGAAACCTCTCTTAGCCCAGTGCTGCCTAGGAAATCTGTGGACGGCTTTGCAGATAAGCGTTGCTAACTGTTTAACCGCCAAGTTCTCCTCTCACCTCCCCGCCCCCCCCCCCCAACCCCCCAACTTTCTCACCGAGCCAATAAGAACCAAGCTTCCCTCCTCCCCGAAGCTTCTCGCTTTTAATATTAGAGATCATGTGTGGGTAACAGTATTTTTATTGAGCCAGCACTCCCAGACTGAATAAAAAGTCACATAATTCCTATTAAACTGTCACAACACGATAATTAAACGTAACAAATCTACATCCCTCGTATATTAAAATTAATGTCTGACACTGTGGTGAGCTTTAAAAACGAGAATTACAGTTTCTGTCAGTTTCTGTATGTATTACAAAGCATTCCCACAGCCAACATTTCATAACACATATAAGGCAGTTGAATGTTTAATAAATTACGTAATAATTTTTTACAACAAATACCCACTTTCACAGTACCAAGCCTACATTATCCCTTCACTGTTAATACATTGCCGGAGAAGATCTGGAAAGGCATCGTCGATTTTGATCCGATGACGGCATATGCCACCTGGGGGGCAGTACATGTGCTGATAATGGTTTCAGCGTCGTCTCCCAAGAAACAACGTAATGGCATAGCTATCAGAGCACCATTAGTGTCTACCCTTTATCAGGGAAAACTCACAGCCAGAAGGCTCAGTGTGATGCAAGTAGGGCAACCACGCGACGCACTCGTGCTTCGTACAGCCAACGGAGCAAGTTTGAAAGAGACGCCTTCCGAGTGGCGGGATGGTCCTTTCGGAGCAATGCTACGCAAGTCGGACGTGCTGTGTCAGTTGTACAACGATGCTCGTATTAGTAGACACGTGAACATTCTCACGCGTGTAGACGAGGTTCTGGACGTCCACGCAGCACAGATGCCCGCCAGGATCGGGGTATCGTAAGGGCAGCAGAGGTATTTAGTACGGTTACCACAGCACACGAACACGAACTGTCGCGAACTAGTTATTAGCAGTGGGACTACGAAGATGCACAACTGTAGCCCATCTGCTACTCACGCCACAGCATCCACGTGCACCACTCGACTGGTGCCGTAAGAGCATCGCTGGGAAGATGGAATGGCGGGCCGTGGTCTTCACCGAAAAAAGCAGATTCTGCGTGCATATAAGTGATAGTCATTTGCGCGTACGACGTAGGCCTCGTCAGCGCAGTCTCGTAGAGTGCAATCTCTGGCCCCACCACAGGCCTTACGGTCTGGGTGCGATTAGCTGCAGCTCTCGTTCACCTTTGGTGTTTCTGATGGGGACGCTAACCAGAGCTCAGTGCGTGCAGAATGTTGTTGACCTGTTTTTTTCCGTTCTTGCAAGTGATGTGTTGTTCTAAGAGGATAATGCTCACCCCCGCAATGCCCGTGAAACTCAATGTGCTGTGCATGACATGCAGCAACTTTCCTGGCTAGCACGATCTCTGGACTTACCTCCAAGCGAGCACGTGTGACTTATGATGGGACGAGAAGTGACCCGTGCGACTCGTCAGCCAACAGCTCTTAATGAACTACGTGAGCGGGTCGAGCACGCTCGGCATAACGTATCCACGGACGTTATTCCTCATCTGTGCGATCGGTTGGATGCCAGAGTCAGCGTCTGAATTCCCGACCGTTGAGGCTCCACCACAAACTAATATGGATGTTTCAGCATTGGTCGATACCTTCTACCTCAGAACCGCTTGTGTTATTGAGCCATAAATGTAAGCATTTCATGTACTCTGTATGCACTGTTGCAACAATAAATCTTGAGCGAATTGGAAACTTCTAAAAGGGTGTACTAAGTTTTTTACGACATTGTATATTACGTCGTAGTGCTAAAATAATCAATGGCATAAACAATTGAATGTACGAACTCCTATCGCCATTTACGTTAGTTTGATACACTATCTCCCACTTTTATCAAGAAAACGCATGTAAAAACTTCGCTGGACAAATAACACACTCTGCAAGAAATAAAACTAAAGGTAATCACCAAGCAGCTGTACTAACGCGGCGCGATCGGCAGCCACCATAGCCTCATCACATACGCATCGGCTGCCAGTAGCTGCCGGAAAACCCCCTGCGCATATGCGATAAATGTTGATTCCCCGTAACTGGATAGGAATGATGGAGAAATATACTTTATTAAAAACCAGCCTAAAAAATTGTGATGAACCACACCTGTGCTACCTACGACCGTATTGAAGGAATGACTCGGTGTGAAACTGCCCACAGGATCACAGGCAGCACTCAGAACGTGGAGAGCGCGAAGCCTGCTCTGTGACCGTTAAACGATACATTAGCCGTGTAATAACCCGCACGCCCACACGCCTCCCGCACCTGCGATCGCCGGCAGCAGGGGATTGATAGCGCGCAGCCAGCCGAACAGGACTGCAGCGGAGCAGTATTAAGCACACTAATATTCTTTATTAGATATCTCCTTAGTTCTCAGAAGAAAAACATGTCAGTGTTCTTGTCTTGGAGGTTGGAAACGCTTTGACATACATATACGTTATTTCCTCTTTGTTCGTTCACACTTGCCGATTTAAGCTTCGTGTAATTATTTTACTCTGTGGTTTGTAAGGTTGCTGGATGCACTCTGCGAACTATTTACTAGCTGTAAATCATTTCTTGCTTGCGGAAATCTGAAACAACTGCTGTAACACACTCCTTATACGCAGATGACTAACTTTGTAGAACACCTTCTCTCAATCAGTCACATAATGCTATGTCAGGTAGATTTGTTACCGGTACGTTCGATCAACGCACAAGTGTTACGTAGATGCTTCGTGAATTCAAAGTGGAAGACTTCTTTTTCGTGAAAACACCACTGAGAAAATTTAGTGAACTAGCACTTGTAGCTGACTAAAGAACAATACTACTACCACCAATGTATATTTTGCGAAATAACCACGAAGATAAGAGAAATTAGGGTTCGTACAGAGGCATATACACATTGGCTTTTTCCCTCGATCGTTTTTGCAAGTGGCAGAAAGTGTCCTTCAGCAGGCGCCATACGGTGGTTTGCGGAGTACGTGTGTTCTAGAAATTTAGGAGGAGAGGTCATGATCACGTGACCAACGTACAAGTTAAAGCTATCTAGTGTTCAGACTAGCATTGCGGACATTAACAGACATATTAAAAAACCGAAAAATCTGCGACCTGTGTAGGATTAACAAGCATCTGTCTGTTTCACAATTCAGTCCGATAGTTCTTCTGTGCATATGCATATGTAAACCCTGGGCTGGTTTCCCTTCTCATCATTGAAATAGGCTTCCTTGAAGGAGCAACAGCAAGAACTCACGAAAAGCAGTAGCGGAGTTCTTTTTAGAGGAAATATGTCTGAATTAGTGAAACGTACATACAACTAATATTGCCTACATTTGTCTGAGAAAATGCACTCACTCCCAGTTAAGCCCTCAACAGATTGTTACATTAAAAACTTAAAACTAAGATTTGGATAAATTACCTGACTGCGTATTTGAATATGAAAAACTACAGGAACAAATGAACGTGTAACAATGAATACCTAAGCTATCTGACTGCGTTTTTGAACAAGAATTTAGAAGCGATACAGAATCTGGCTTGTGCAACGGAATTTACTGGATTGCAGCACAAGACATGTGTGGTGTGTCAGTGTCTCTGTTTTGGCCCTAAGTTTTGCACTCCCCTCTTTAGATGACTGCCTTTTTCCATGTGGTTTACAGCAATTCGCAGCAGCATGCAGAAGCAGCGGCTAAGGCGTATTGTTACTAAGAATGACTTTAATAAAAAGGAGTTTGTTTGGGTACTGTTAACTACTAAATAACTTGCGAGAAGAGATTTCATAAATTGAGTCTATTTAAAACTTCAGAATCATCATGACCAATAACAGACAATGACAATTACGTAGCTATTTCAATTTCAAAGTTACATTAACATTTAATAACCACAGCATTTATTTATTAATTAGATGGGGAGAATAATTATTATTACTTAGAGGATAAGGAGGCTTCTTTAACTGACAAACAAAACATGGGATTATAAACTCGGACTAATAATCACGAACCTAACCTTGCAACTCCTTTTGCGCTGTGCTTGCGAATTTTACCTTGAATTCCATCTTCAAGCGTAGTTAAGCCATCTAAATCTCTCCTGGCTGTGTGAATGGAATCAGGCCTTGAGCGTGGTAAGATCTGCCGTCACCGACTTGAGGGCAGTGTGACACTTGTTCTGTCTCCGATCTCTCGACCGACACTACTACTTCCACTCTCGCAGACAGACCTCGTCTCACAACAATGCTTAGAATCTCACTCCCATGTTTCGCCCTCAGATTGTTACTGTCGATATCTGAGTGCTTATTTATTTCCAATTTTACGCATTGCGAAGAATAGCGTTAAGTTGGCTAGATTGTTTTCAATGTAATGGAGAGTTCTGACACATTCCTTAAGTAGATTGTATGAAAGTTGTATATACCACATCTATTAATCCTACCTGGAAAGGGTCTCTGGCTGATGAGTAAATTCCGTTACCTTATTTGTTTTTTTGGCACAGACAAAGAGCTATAGACTGGCGCAGAGAATTGGCAGAAAGAACAGGCGGCAGCCGTCTATGGCGAGGATAATGGAAAGCCGTTACAACGCCAAGACAAATGTATACGTCGGAGAGGCGACTACGTAGCGAAATAGCTGGAACGTGTAGCTAACTGTTGCAAATAAAACATTTTTGATTTTCATAGTGGTTTCCATTTCGCCACCGATCGGACCTCACTTTCCGAATAGCCGTCTTATATAAGATTTGACTTCAGCCTGCTCGACAGATTGGTTCCATTAGTAAGAACAGACGTAACGTCGAAATCGGTGACATATTAGAGGGTGACCCATTTATCTTTACCATACCAAATTACTTTTTGTCAAGAAGCGAAATACAGCTAATGTTATTTAGGTACCACGGAGATCTTAACAAGCATAACTGCCGTTCTTGTAACTTTGTTCGTTAAGAAGATAGAAAGAGCAGTATGGCTTTTTCAAATAGTACCCTACACTTTTTATTCGGTAATTTACTTTTTCCCTTCAAGAACTATCCAAAAACATATCAGTATGTACCATTCACTTGAACATGATGTTAGTAAAACTTAATACAAAAGTGACTTTGACTCTCCTGTACTAGGACACAGAGTAGGTACCCAAAGTAAATTAACTCGTCCACCTGCTGGAGATGACAGCAAATAAATGAAAAATACTACGGACGTACAGTTGGAAACACATGGAAAACGCATACCTGTCATCCAGTCCGCTGTCTTCAGCTGAAGACCTGTGTGAGCGCAGTCTACACCTTCAGCTACAGACCGTTGACTGCATTTTTCCATTTGCTTACTGTCAGCTCCAGCAAGTGGACAAGTTACGTTATTCCGAGCACCTGCTTTGTGTGTCCTAGCACAGGACTGTCAAAATCATTTCTGTGTTACGTTTACAATGACGTCATTTTACGTGAATGCTACACTGTGATACATCTGGAAGAGGAGAGGAAGTTGATTACAGGATAAAAAATATAAAATTTCTATTTGAAAGTGCCGTACTGCTCCTCATATGTTCGTAACGAACATAGCTACAAGTTGCTGCTGGACAAAAAGTTGTGGGATGAGAGTGGGAGGGGGGGGGGGGGTGAAGACGAATGGGACCGTCTATAAAACGCCTGACGTTCGCGACGGATTCAGGCATAAAATGTGTAGTGTTGTGGTATCCAGTAGTACACCATTCTCCGCAGTGCTCAATATATCCACATAAATGGAAGCCAGATTCGTTTTCTCCTAACTAAAGTTTTGGCCACATTGACAAACACGGGACCAAGCCGACCCATATAGCATGTCATACATGGAGGTTTAATCCTCCAAAATGACAACTGACAACCTGGTTTGTCCCTTGTGAGCGCAGAGACAATTAGATTCTGCAGTGGCATGCTGGATGAGACCATACACACCCGCACATAGCTCCCTCCGCCCAAGGTATTCAAATTCAAATGGCTCTGAGCACTGTGGGACTTAACATCTATGGTCATCAGTCCCCTAGAACTTAGAACTACTTAAACCTAACTAACCTAAGGACATCACACAACACCCAGACGTCACGAGGCAGAGAAAATCCCTGACCCAGCCGGGAATCGAACCCGGGAACCCGGGCGCGGGAAGCGAGAACGCCACCGCACGACCACGAGCTGCGGACCGTCCAAGGTATTCTACGAGATATGAGCATCATTTCTTGACAACTATGACTACTACTGATTAGGAGATACCTTTATATCTCTATGAAAACTTTTTTACCCGGATTAACTTTTACGGAAGACTGCCGAATGTATCTGCGAAATGGAATGTCACTTAGAAAGTGTAATTACCAGTAAAAACTTATTCAACATCTGTAAATCATCGTTTCTCATACTAACTGTGTAAGGTAACTTGTGTGGACTACTTAATTGATTGAGAATGTTGGCAAAATTTAGTGTACTAAGAACATTTATTTTACCAAACAAAACATAAATTATACTAAACAAGTTATAGATTGAATTCCCTAAACAACAAACAGATGATTAAACACTCTACTGGGTGGCGCCTGGTTGGCAAAGACGGCTTAACTAGGTGATCAGTGAGTCAAGTACTCTGGCCCTAAAAGTGTGAATTGGTCTGACGATGAGCAGACTTTGACTGATCCAATCTACTGAAGTTTCTCTACATAGGTGCAGCTGAGATCAAGTGGCGATTGAGATCTGTACGCCCTGACAATGCCGGAGCGGCAGTACGTGACCCTGTTTTTTTTTTTTTTTTTTTTTTTTTTTTTTTAAAAAAAGGTGCCCGATCGATAGAAGTCAAGAGGTGTAAGATCTGTAGACCGTGGTGGGTACTCAACAGCTCCTCTTCGACCTATCCGTCGTCCAGGTAGATTTTCATCCAAGTAGGCTCTGACATCTCTGCGGTAGTACGGCGGAACACCATCTTGTCTTTCATTTTCAAACACCTCTCGGACGGCAGGTCAAATCGTTGTTTTCAGCATATGAATATACACCTCACGAGTTACGGTACCTTCAAAGAAGAATATACCAATCAAATCGCGCGAGGACAGACCACACGACACATTAACACTCCGTAGATAAACATGTTTGTCCACGTGAACGCGAGGAAACCAGTACACGCAGCTGTGGCGGTTTACAGTGCCGTTCAGTTTGAATTGTGCCTCGTCAATCCAGATAACCACCCTTGCAAACCGCTGATCCTCGCGAAGCGTGCCTTTAAACCACTCGCATTACTCCATCCTTGGATCACGTCGTCATCGGTCATAGCGCTCAGAGATCTTGGAATGTACATTTTCCACATTGCAGCCTTCAGAGTTCGTCGTGCGCTTGATCGGCTTACCCCGCTTTCTCGTGCATTCTGCTTCACAGATTTCTGGGATGACCTAATAAAACGTTGCAACACAGTAGCGCTCGAAGCTCGACTTGATGTTTTTGGTCGGCCAGACCTTTCCTTTTGCACATCCTGAACAGTACCGTCGGCTTGAGATTTATTACGAATACGATAAATTGTTGTACTTGTTGGTGGCTGAGTTCGGTACACATTACGCCATTGCCGATGTTTTCGTATTTCCAGTACCACTTCAGTACGGCCATGCGTTTCTCAAACGACATTCATTGCTGCACTGTCATTTGCTGGAAAATGTGCACCAAGATCTGTTGAGAAAACAATGGACTACGCTACCGTGCATAACTGCAACGATATGTTAGTTTGTTCCAAAGATATTAACTATCAAAAAATGTCTACATTTTTCTGGACCCCTCTGTATTCGTGCACATGCACGGTTATTCGTAAGCACTTTCAGGCTTCTAGAAGACGCCCGTGCGAAAACTGCAAGATGTGCCGAAAAAGGACACATATCAATGGATAGTTTTTAAAACTCACATTACATGTGGTCGTTATGGGCACCATTTGTAGCGCGGAAAACTTAGTTCGTGCGAATACTTCATTGAAATCACTGACGCAAACTGCTCGGGAAAGCGCGACAGTCGTCTGCTTTGGAAATCAGTTCTGTGGCTTTCGTATCTGCAGACACAAACTAATTTCATACGACAATACGGAGCGAATGATACGCCAACATGTTCTAACGTGCCTACCTCTGGTGCAACTTCGTCACAGCGCGTACTACGAATTAAAACTTGGAGAGGGGCTCTGTCCACTTATATGTATTATTTTTCTGCATGTCTTGTAGTTTTCGTGTTGTTTGTCGTCTTCCGAAACCCCAAATATACACTCCTGGAAATTGAAATAAGAACACCGTGAATTCATTGTCCCAGGAAGGGGAAACTTTATTGACACATTCCTGGGGTCAAATACATCACATGATCACACTGACAGAACCACAGGCACATAGACACAGGCAACAGAGCATGCACAATGTCGGCACTAGTACAGTGTATATCCACCTTTCGCAGCAATGCAGGCTGCTATTCTCCCATGGAGACGATCGTAGAGATGCTGGATGTAGTCCTGTGGAACGGCTTGCCATGCCATTTCCACCTGGCGCCTCAGTTGGACCAGCGTTCGTGCTGGACGTGCAGACCGCGTGAGACGACGCTTCATCCAGTCCCAAACATGCTCAATGGGGGACAGATCCGGAGATCTTGCTGGCCAGGGTAGTTGACTTACACCTTCTAGAGCACGTTGGGTGGCACGGGATACATGCGGACGTGCATTGTCCTGTTGGAACAGCAAGTTCCCTTGCCGGTCTAGGAATGGTAGAACGATGGGTCCGATGACGGTTTGGATGTACCGTGCACTATTCAGTGTCCCCTCGACGATCACCAGTGGTGTACGGCCAGTGTAGGAGATCGCTCCCCACGCCATGATGCCGGGTGTTGGCCCTGTGTGCCTCGGTCGTATGCAGTCCTGATTGTGGCGCTCACCTGCACGGCGCCAAACACGCATACGACCATCACTGGCACCAAGGCAGAAGCGACTCTCATCGCTGAAGACGACACGTCTCCATTCGTCCCTCCATTCACGCCTGTCGCGACACCACTGGAGGCGGGCTGCACGATGTTGGGGCGTGAGCGGAAGACGGCCTAACGGTGTGCGGGACCGTAGCCCAGCTTCATGGAGACGGTTGCGAATGGTCCTCGCCGATACCCCAGGAGCAACAGTGTCCCTAATTTGCTGGGAAGTGGCGGTGCGGTCCCCTACGGCACTGCGTAGGATCCTACGGTCTTGGCGTGCATCCGTGCGTCGCTGCGGTCCGGTCCCAGGTCGACGGGCACGTGCACCTTCCGCCGACCACTGGCGACAACATCGATGTACTGTGGAGACCTCACGCCCCACGTGTTGAGCAATTCGGCGGTACGTCCACCCGGCCTCCCGCATGCCCACTATACGCCCTCGCTCAAAGTCCGTCAACTGCACATACGGTTCACGTCCACGCTGTCGCGGCATGCTACCAGTGTTAAAGACTGCGATGGAGCTCCGTATGCCACGGCAAACTGGCTGACACTGACGGCGGCGGTGCACAAATGCTGCGCAGCTAGCGCCATTCGACGACCAACAGCGCGGTTCCTGGTGTGTCCGCTGTGCCGTGCGTGTGACCATTGCTTGTACAGCCCTCTCGCAGTGTCCGGAGCAAGTATGGTGGGTCTGACACACCGGTGTCAATGTGTTCTTTTTTCCATTTCCAGGAGTGTATTTATCAATACCTCAATTTCTATACGGTTTTACCAATTACTGCTTTTTCCTTGGAGGAATGCGGGATACACACTGTACTGCCTTACAGTACATTTATTCACTACCGGTTTCGATCATGGACCACCTTCATAGTGCCAGCACAAAAATGGAAACAAAGGGAAAAATGTGAATCTCGAAACACATTACATTCTCATGAGGATTATCAGTCGGAGACATTAAGTGTACTTACGAAAAGCCGGCCGGAGTGGCCGTGCGGTTCTAGGCGCTACAGTCTGAAGCCGAGCAACCGCTGCGGTCGCAGGTTCAAATCCTGCCTCGGGCATGGATGTGTGTGATGTCCTTAGGTTAGTTAGGTTTAATTAGTTCTAAGTTCTAGGCGACTGATGACCTCAGAAGTTAAGTCGCATAGTGCTCAGAGCCATTTTTGAACTTACGAAAATTGTGTGTTGTAACAAACAGCTTCACGTGGCACACATTTTATTTAACAGCGAAAGTATGCGCCATTGCTCACTAGAAAACGTAACAAAGTTGATACTTATCGCCGTAGTACAGCACTAACCAAGCATTTGATGATAACTACGTCATATATTTTTGTCATGTGACATAATATCATGTGACATTATAATAGTATCATGTGACTATTATATTAGATATTATAGTATGGAATAAAAAAAATTCGTATACAACTGTATCTTCTTATATTGTGTTTCTTTTATTGTAAGTGTATTGCAAGTGTATATGTCTGTAATGTACACATATTTTGTAATTTGTTCTTTAACCTATGGTCTTTGACTGTGGCTTTAGCGCACGGGTTCCCGGGTTCGATTCCCGGCGGGGTCAGTGATTTTCTCTGCCTCGTGATGACTGGGTGTTGTGTGCTGTCCTTAGGTTAGTTAGGTTTAAGTAGTTGTAAGTTCTAGGGGACTGGTGACCATAGATGTTAAGTCCCTTGGTGCTCAGAGCCATTTGAACCATTTGTGGCTTTAGCTTCTTTGATCAACACTTGCGCGTTAGCCTATTCGGTCTTCTTGTGCCTCAGCAGTGGTGCTATGCACTTACTACCCTTACAGATTTTAATGTTTTCAACGTTGTTTTCTGCTTGGTTAAACCTCTATTACGGTGTGAAGTACCAATTTTCTCACGTTTTCTAGTCACCAATGGCGTATGCTTTCACGGTTAAATAGCATGTATGCCACAAGAAGTTGTCACAATAGATATTTTTCGTAAGTACACTTAATTTTTTTCGACTAATAATCATCATGAAAATGTACTGTGTTTTGAGAGTTACAGTTTTCACTTTGTTTTCATTTTTGTTCTATCACTGTAAAGATGGTCCACAATCGACATCGGTAGTGAATAAATGTATTTTAAGACCGCGCAATGTGTATCAAGCTTTTCTCCAAGCATGCCTTGCTGTTCACAGTTGTCTGAAAGAAAATTTTTACTGTGTCGTCATTTATGTGTCAAGTGTTTGTATTGAGTGATTGTACTGAGACGAATGTGTTTCTAAAAAGTTACTTTCAGTAACATGCACTGTTTTCACACGAGAAAGTAACTTTCTTGGCTTGACTGCAGCACTGACTATATTTGTGTATGGGTAATAAATACCCCTTCGTGTGTGTAACTGTAGCACCCATCAAAAATGTGAAAGCATGTACCAGGTTGTGTAGACGGAGTCAAAAGATGGAATATCAGTGTCTGATTGAGCTAGAACGGGCACGATTGCTTTACAAAAATGTTCAATACTGTGAAATTTTGAATCTTACTGTAGTTGTATCTGCAACAGTTCTCCGTGTATAGAACAGCCATCCAGAACTGTGTCTAACGCAACGAAATTCAGGGAGTAGATATTGTAGATATTGAAACTCTTGATTTGACCTTGCATGCAATGACTGCCATGTTCTTCGAATAGACGTAAGTGACTGTATAACTTAGTCTACAGTGTTGGTTGACAATGGTGCACTGAAATGGGTGGGGACCTTTTAACACTTACATCTGTTATCGATTATGATAACCTCGACGTTTCCTATGGATAATGTAATATCAGTGTGAAATACATCCTTTAATTTGCAACATATGGAAATAATTGTTCTGATTCTGTAACTTCTCGTAAATGTAATTAATTTGTAAATGTTCTTTACAAAATTGTTCATTAATGCTATATATTTTTTAAACTATTATACATATGAGTGCTTCATGCTTAGGGACTGTAGGATTGTATGAAATGTAAAAGTTGGAGGAAGTCCCGCAGCAACGGAAAGACTTAGGTGGGGGTGTAACAAGTTTTCTTTTTACTTTTTTTCTTCGGGAAATAGCTTCAGAAGCTTTCGTGACAGAAATATTCAGTGGCCAGCATCCAACAAGCTAACATTCCGAGTGCTCAATGACGCTATAATTATAGGAAGATTGGATCTGGATCGTGAAATTCCGCCAAGGAGGAGATATTTTACAGAACATATTACATCAAGAGCCACAATCATGCCACACGTCTTTAGTCGTTTGCCACCAAATATCTCAAAAGCCACCTACTTCTGGACAAGTAAAGATCAGAATTATATAGTATTAAACTAGAATCCTTTATAAGAATGCGCGGTGTCTGTTTTTTCGAACATGTCCGAAAGAACAGATACTACGCATTTATATTATTGATTCGCCTTGATGGGCCATGAATCGACCACCTTCAGTGCGGATGCAAATTACGTCCTGAGGGACTGTCAAAGTAGAGAGCACGGAGAACTTCGCGTAGGTGGCGTTAGCTGGCGAGAGCGTGCCGAGATAGCCCGCGCTACTGCGATAACACTGTGTCCGAGTGGCAATTGTTTAGAAAGCAGGAGCTCCCGAGTTCGAATCCCGCTCCGGCACACGTTTTCACTCGTCGCCGCTGATTCCGCATAAATTCCCAACGCAGCTGATATCAACAGTCCCCTCCCCTACCCTTCATTTTCTTTTCTCCGCTATCCTCTTCAGTTTACAAAACAAATCCTGTTCGCCAGCCGGCCGACGCAGAGACTAAGTCTGAGTTGTTCACTTAACGTGGCTAATAAAACCAGCTGCCCCTCAGAATTCTCAGTGCGGCTACCTGCTCGAATATGCGACATTGTAGCTTTCGGAAGTTTCTGCAGGAAGTGTTTTCTTCTTCTAGAGTGGTCTAGTGAAGGCGGCACTGTAGCTCAGGGTGCTCGATCAGAGGGCTGGCTACCCCCTGTCATAAAAAAATGTGAGTGAAGTATTCGACGATGAACTTAAAGGGGTGTCATGTGACGTCCGTCTGCACCAAATTTTGACCGACGAACAAAATGAAAAAAAAAAAATATATGTAAATGTCGCGAAACGTAGACGCGAAATCGCCACTTCGACTCCATACACCCCATTGTTTTCTAAACCGCATTTCTGCTGTCTCACGCAACCTCAAAGATATTTCGCTTCACTGTCTAGCCCACCAGTAGTAGTAAAACCTCTGGGAAACAATTTCGCTAAACAGTTCGCGGCTGCGTCAAGGTCAGAAAGTACAGCCGCGAGGGTTTCCGCGACGGTCGGCAACCGGTCACTCACCACCCTCCGCCTCATGTAAGTGCCGTACGCGTCACTGCAAGTACAGTTATCAGCTGTCATTTTCTTGTTTGAAATTTAGCATTCGTGACATATTGTTCGCTCTGGTTTCATAGAGGGACGAAGTCAGCGGTGGCAGCTCGAATCCTTTGTATTGTGTGTGGGAAGACTGCTGTCGTGCAAAACACGTCAGAAACGGATTTGCTTCTTTCGAGAATGATCGTTCTGGATGAATGATTTTCAAAATTCAGGTAGTCTCGATAACTGACATATGTGATAAAATGGGACCCTTAAACCGTCGTGTGACATTTGCGTTCAGTAAGCAACGTTCAGAGGTCGGGTTTAGGAGTTCTGCATGCTCTAATTCAAAACAACAAAAACTTAACGGGTGAATATTAGTGGATATTTGCTTGAACGTTGTCAGTGCGCTCATTAGGCATTTCTATGCAATACTGTTTGTGGTGACCAGTTACGATGCGTTTACGTAAACAGCGTAAGAAGAAATTAACGGCTACGAACTGACAAAAACATACTTACACGAGTAAAAGGGCAGTGTCAAAATATTTTTCATCTGGTGGCTGAAAAGGGTCTTGCGCTTTGCAGTTCCGCCTTGTGCGCCGAGTGAGCAGCTGGTTGTTTACTTGTCTGCTCCACCTCAGCTTCGCAAGTGTTTGGCAGTTTATCGCTTCCGTGGCGTTTGTGCTTTTGTGTGTGTAACATCGCCGTTGTCTCGTCTCGTCCTTTGTTGGGTGTCTGACAGCGACCTTGTCTGCTCCTGTTTGTTTCTCACGGCTTCTAAGAGTGTTCCACGTAAAGGTATTGTGAGTTTTTCATTTGTGGAAAGCAGAGGAGAGAGCGGATGGGTAGAAAGAGTAACTTGAGGGCCTCTTTGAGCGGGAGGATTTATCTGATGACGTGATAGAAGAAGAAATAGGAGTCGATAGGGAAGAGATAGGGTAACCAGTACTAGAACGAGAATTTAGTAGAGCTTGGGAGACTTAAAATCAAATAACGTAAAATGTATAGATAACATTCCATGGGATTTTCTAAAATCATTGACGAAAGTGGCAACAAAACGATTATTTTGGTTGGTGTATAGAATGTATGAGACGCTCGATATACCATGAGACTTTCGGAAAAGCAACATCCACACAATTCCGAAGCTTGCAAGAGCCGACTGGTGCTAGAATTATCGCACACTCAGCTTAACAGCTCATGCATCAAAGTTGCTGACAAGAATAAAAAAAAATTGGTTCAAATGGCTCTGAGCACTATGGGACTTAACTTCTGAGGTCATCTGTCCCCTAGAACTTATAACTACTTAAACCTTCCTAACCTAAGGACATCACACACATCCATGCCCGAGGCAGGATTCGAACCTGCGACCGTAGCGGTCGCGCGGTTCCAGACTGTAGCGCCTAGAACTGCTCGGTCACTCCGGCCGGCCTGACAAGAATAATACACAGAAGAATAGAAGAATGGAAAAAAACTGAGGATGTGTTAGATGACGATGACTTCGGCTTTAGTAAAAGTAAAGGCACCAGAGAGGCAGTCCTGACGTTGCAGATCATAATGGAAGCAAGACTGAAGAAAAATCGAGACACGGTCGTAGGATATTTCGACCTGGAAAAAAAATTCGAAAATGTAAAATGGTTCAAGATTTTCGAAATCATGAGAAAAATAGGTGTAAGCTACAGGGACATATATACGAGAATCAAGAGGGAACAATAAGAGTGGAAGACCAGGAACGATGTGCGCGGGGGTGTAAGACATGAATGTAGCCTTTCACCCCTACTATTGAACCTATACGTCGAAGAAGCAATGACGGAAATAAATGAAAACTTCAACAGTGGGATTACGATTGAAGGCGAGAGGATATCAATGTTAAGGTTCGCTGAAGGCATTGCTGCCCTCAGTGAAAATGAAGAAGAATTGCAAGATATGTTGACTGGAACGAACAGGCTAGTGAATACAGAATATGGATTGAAAGTAAATCGAAGAAAGACGAAAGTAATAAGAGGTATCAGAAATGACAACAGCGAGAAACTTATCATAGCTGGCGAACACGAAGTAGATGAAGTTAAAGAATTCTGCTACCTATTCAGAAAAATAGCCCATTACGGACAGAGCAGGGAGGCCAAAAAAGCGGACTAACACTGGAAAAAAGGGCATTTCAGGCCAATGGAAGTCTACTAGTATCAAACATAGGTCTTAATTTGAGGAAGAAATTTCTAGAATGTACATTTGAAGCACAACCTCGTGTGACAGTGAGACAGGGACTATGGAAAAACCGTAACAGAAGAAAAGAGGAGCATTTGAGATGTGGAGCTACAGAATAATGTTGAAAATTATGTGGACTGATAAGGTAACGAATGAGGATGTTGTCCGCAGCATCGGCGAAGAAACAAATATGTGGGAAATACTGACAAGACGACGGGACAGGATGATACGATCTGTTAAGACATCATGGAATAACTTCCATGGTATTAGAAGAAGCTGTAGAGGGTAAAAACTGTAAAAGAAGACAGAGATTAGAATACATCCAGCAAATAACTGAGGACGTAGGTTGCAAATGCTACTCCGAGACGAAATGGTTGGCACAGGAGCGGAATTCGTGGAGGGCCGCATCAAACCGTACTGCCTACCTTGACCCTGAGATTTACGCATTCTTTGTGAAATACGTAGAACCTCTTCAAGTAGAAAAGGTCCTATAAAAGCGTGGTAATCAGGTTCCCTTCCGTCATAGAGACGGTGCGATCAGTATGGTGTTGCTTACGAATGCGGACACTGAATATTGAAATTATGTCTTTAATTATAGTTATCATTTAAACACTGACCTACAGAATTTTCCCTGACAAAGACAATTCACACTTAACGTATTCATTCATTATCCACAATATACAAGCCCAACTCAATCTGACTGTTATACAGTAACACAAAAGAATGTCCCTGAATTGCAATAAATCCTAACAATAATAAAATTTCAAAAAAATATGAAATTAAAGAAATCTGGAACTACCTCCAACTCTGTTAATTGCCTAAACTCATTTCAATAACGAACCCATTTTTTTATAAGTCACTTAACTCACAGCCACAGCAATTACAGCAAGCAGCAGCTACAGCCAGCTAAATAAAAAGATTCTAACTACAGTACTATAGACTCCAACTACTAGGAGGCATATGGTTAGCAAAAGAAAGATTTTGTATAAGAGCAAACAACGTATTTAGAAAATTTGACCTTACTCATGTGATATCCAGTTCCAAAAATTATATAGATGTCAATAATCCCACTACCCAAATACTATCAACAACATCCATCATCCTGCATTTCCTTGTGTCTCACTGTACAATGCATGTCCTATCAACACAGTTTCCACTAAGAAAAACCATGTCCATACACTTCTCAATCCACAGAACCTCTTGCCGAGGTCGCAGAGCGCTGTCAGCGATATTAACACAGTCTATAGTGCTGCCAACATACAAACAGGCTACTTACAATATACCAATGTTCGAATATTCAGTCTTCCTACGGAGGTAGGGGATATTTATCTTAAGAAAGTTTGGCGCAATATGGTGACGCGGGAGGCATTCGCCGTGCACATTCGTCAAGTCAACACAAGCTACACTGTTATAGCGGCATACTTTTGGTGGAAATGCCAATAAAAAAGGACATTCCGTCTTATTTGTAAGTCTGCGACTATCGTATTCATGTTACATACAAATGCGGACGTGTTTCTTGTGCAATGAAAGTGACCACCTTCGAACCAACTGCCAACGGAGAGTTTTTACTTGGAACAGCGCCGTAAGTTAACGGTTGCTGACCTTGTCTCCCTGGTCACGAACTTGGGGGGCTACATCTTCCCTCGTTCCTGGTAATCATCCTACAGTTTTCGCTATCACTGCGGGTGATTTTCCGCCGTTGTAAGCAAAGCCTGACCTCATTCCTGCTACTGCTCGGATGGAGGCTCGCGCGATTGATAATAAGCGGCGTCGCACTCAAGATGGTGATGAAATAGTTGTGCCCGCCTTCCGTCTGTCACTCCTACCAATAGTGTGGTACCATATAGCTCCGGCGAGGTGGAGATCGGGGAGTCCGCTTCGGATATTCCTGCGGCTGCAAGTGTTGCTCCTGTGGAGCCATCCCGGAGCGCGTACGTCGGAGTCGTCTCCTTCCCAGAATCCACAATAAGTGCAGCTGATACTAATACAATGCCCTCTGTTCCTCTGCCCACCCTCGACAATGGAGATCACGATCTGCAGCCTACTGCGATTCCCGTCGCGGAAATTGTTACGCCAGAGTTGTCTCCCATTGTCTCTGAGATTCACACATACTGCACTCCACTTGTGAGTCCGCATGCCCTGTGCGGCAGGCCTGCGACCCAAAGACGTCTCACACTGAAATGGAAGTGGCCTAGGCCGCCGACTACAGAGGCAATCAAGCTTCGCAGCCGCCTTAAATAACACGTACAGCCGGAACGTGCAGCGGCCAGCGAGACAAGATTTAGTTGTGGCCTGTACTGGCCCTCCACTTTCTGATTCGTTATTGGACGACGTGATGGATTATGGGGGGGGAGGCGAGGGGGGGTGCGAGGGGGGGGGGGCGCGAGGGGTGGGGGGCTGGCGGAAAAGTCATGCTGCTCTGTTGCTCTTTCTGTGTTTTTTCTTTTGATTGGCGGCTCAAGTACATACATTTACGATGGTAAATGTTAACCGAGTGGTATCAGAGCTGCGCCTAGCTCCCTGCGTCAGTTTATAAATGATTCCTGTGCGGATATAGTGTTCCTGCAACGAGTTTTATTTACCAGCTTCCCCCTCCCTGGATTTCGAACTATTTTTAATGTGACGCCAGAATTTTCCACTGTAACTGCCTTATTCTTTTGGGAAGGCGTCCCGACTGCTGAGGTAGAGGTTCTTGAGTGTGGCAGAGGGATAGGTTGTAGACTTTTTGACCTCACCTTGGTTGTCTTATACGCTCCGTCTGATCCTGGTAAAACAGTGGAACGTTCGCGTTTTTGCAAAGAGGAGAATAATTATCTTTTACGAAGGAGTCCTCGGGTTCTATTTTTGGGTGGTGATTTTAAGTGTATCCTGCGTCCTGTTGCTCGGTCTCCCCGTTTTAATTACTGTAGGAATTCAAACGATTTGTAGGCTAAATGCACTTGAAATATGTCTGGAGTGTAAAAATCCGACATTGGTCAAATTGACGCCTTTTACTGCGCCTTGTAGTACCAGGTTTGACCGACTCAATATGGAGAGTTTATCGAATTGGGTGCGCGGTTACATTGTGGCAGTCGACGTTATTCCAGCCAGCTTTTCTGATCACCGTGCTTTGGCCATCACTCTCCAACTTAACCGGCAAACGGTGAAACCGTTTCGTTCCCCGTGGATATTAAATATCGCTCACATGGCAGACCTTTCTCTCGACATTGTGATACACGATGCACTGGAAGGTACTCCGCCACTTTGGAATTGTTTTGGAATGATGGACTACCCTGCCTAAACCGAAGCTCCGTCCAACTCCCAATACTTATGCTGAAGGGCGACGGATTTTCGGTGAACTCATGAATTTTATTTTCTGTTGTACGACTTGTGTGACGGTGTGGATCACGCTCCACTGCGGATTGCAAATGTACGATGTATTAAGGCAAAGTTGTTGCAGGTGAAGTGGCGACAGATGGAAAGGTTGCGGGTGCGATCGAAACAACGACCACTATTGGTGGAGGAATTTACTTCGTCATGTCATCTGCTTCGACATCATTCTCACCGTCGCCACTTTTTCATTACTTCTCTCTCAGCAGCTGACGGCCGTCAGCTGACAGCGCAAGCTGAAGTAGTTCACGCCTTACATCAGTACTATGTGGATCTTTACGACGTTGATACACCTAGCAACTTTCCCTTTGACCCAGCAATTGTGAGGCTTTCAGCCACATGACATACATGCTCTTATTGTTACTTCTGCTTCTCACAAATCGCTAAGTGTGCATGGTCTCCCCACGAAATTTTATGTGCGTTTTTAGCCCCTCTTTGGAATCAAATTTACATCCATGATGAACGAGGTGATCAGGGGGGAGTTGTGCCCGGTCCATTCAAGGTGGGGGAAAATTGTGTTGATACCTAAACATCCTGCTCGTTTTGGATTTTAATAAGGCAAGGGATCGTGTATATGATGAATTGCTTCTTCAGATTGTGGAGATGATCGGGTTTACTGTTGAGGCTCGTAGAGAATTATAGAACTTTCTCACGTGCGTAAGAACGTCGATAGCTGTCAGTGGCCAACTGACGTCACCGTTCACCATCCTTCGGAGGGTGTCACAGGGTTGGTTCAAATGGCTCTGAGCACTATGGGACTTAACTGCTGAGGTCATCAGTCCCCTAGAACTTAGAACTACTTAAACCTAACTAACCTAAGGACATCACACACATCCATGCCCGAGGCAGGATTCGAACCTGCGACCGAAGCGGTCGCGCGGTTCCAAACTGTAGCGCCTAGAACCGCTTGGCCACTCCGGCCGGCTTCGGTGGATCAGTAATCACGAGGGCCACTGCTGCATATCTACATATATCATCGGCAGTTGTTATTGATCATTTTCCGCTCCAAATGACGACTTTCAATTGGAAATTGATTACTGATAAGATCCAGAGGTCAATTCTGGAGGGAGAAGACGGTCTCTTACCCTTCTTTAGACGGTATGAATTTTGGATACGTATGTGTTGTACAAAGCATATTACATCGCACAACTATTCCCGCTTCGCTCCTTGGCTAGGAAACTGAAACAGTTGTCCTATCTCTTTTTACGGAAGCGTCATATCTTCAGGTTGCGATATGAGACTGTGACGAAGCCATGTTCCCTCGAGAGATTGGACCTTTCAGGCGTTAAGAGAAAGGTATTTGTTTCTCATGTTCTGCGCACCATTTTGACCATCACTCACCTCAATGTCTCAGCTGTTCACCTTAGTGCGTCCAGCGAGTCTTGATCCCCTGCTGACTTTGGCCTTTTGAATTTTAAACTGACACACATTCGAGAGCAGTCTGGGGGCTGACATATCGCAGCGACCGGTGCCCACGACCATGGTTTTGTTGACCCCCTGGCAAGGGTTTTCCTTCCCCAATCCCGCTGAACAATTATCACCGCAAACCTCCTGGGAAATTGTGAGAACCAAAATCAGTCTCCCAGTTCTACCACTGGCAGCGGCCTCCTCCTGGTACAGGGTGGTGAACAATCTGATTTCCACCAACGAGCGTCTATATCGTATTGGAATTAGTGACGCACATAAATGCAAGAGGTGTGCGTCCCTAGATAGGCTAGAGCACCAGGTTAATTGTCGTTGTCGCCTAGAAAACTGGGCTTGGCTCAGGGGACAATTGCCTTTCGTCGCTCGGACTGCTGAAGCTGCATATTCCACTGATGTAATTCTTCGGCCGGCTGCTTTTTGCTTTCATATGGTTGGCTTGTCACGTCTTCATTTTGTCATTGCTGGCGAAGGTGATGATGACCTTTTGGCATTTCGCCAGTTTATGTCTATGGCTTGTTGGTTCTGCTCGCAACTGCGATGGTTTCGAGAACTCTTTGCCAACATGCTGAATCTTACATTCCAGAGAAAGAGCGCTGGATAGTTCCGACAACAGCTGTTGCTGTCGATGTGCTTTTGTTTTCTCGTCTCTGTTTTTCCTCTGTATTCCTTCCTTTTGCGCTATTGGTATTGTTTTTCGAAAATTAAAAAAAGAAACAAGGAACAAAACAGAAACCATTTACGGTTGCAAGCCAGAAACATGGTGGTGGGGTAGGGGGCAGGCCTCGAGACTCGACGCTGCCCAACTTGTCTCCACTATACTGAAGCTGACTGTGACCACTGATTGCTTTCCGTACTGTTGCGGCCACATGTAGTAAGTGTTGTTTCACACAGTGGAGAATGGCAGAACAGAGGCACGCCGGCGACCGAGGCGTTACGAAGTAGGCACGCACAGATAGCTTTGCTGACAGCAGCAGTCTACCAACAGCATGATGCACGGACGCACACAGACCGAGCGCTGAGCAAAGCCTGGAGAGTGCTAAGTAAGGGGAAGTGAGGCCAGCACGCTAAGTTACGCTGCAATATATTGCGGGAGTAATAACAAAAAGCTACCACCGAGGGTGAAAAACGTCCTCCTGCCAGATATAAATAGTGGAGCGCAGGCAGCAACAGACATAAGCCATTAGGAAGCAGTTCGGATCTGAGGACGGACGTGGTCTGTGTCCGAATGTTCAGTCTTCATCGGTGACGATTCCGGGAGTCTGTTCCAGCTCACAGGAGTCATCCGTTCGCCGCCAGATGTCAACTTCAGCTCTGGAGGTCGGCCCGAGTTCGGTCGGCACTGTGGCTGACTAACTACAGCGAGAACTTCCAGCAGGACTGGCCGCAGCGCGGTCACAGGCGCCACTGGGACTGACGCCCGGACTTCACGGCAACCCGGCCCCACAGCGCGTGGTCCGTCCATGACGGGACCTCGCGGACATCGCGACTGACAGCTTCCCAGCCACGGGTGCAGCAGGCGTCGGCAGCTGACCTCACGGCGACGCGGCTCCGTGGGCGTGCCCGTACTGGGACGCCGAGCGGCGACGAGTTCATCTCAACCACAGGGCATCCTGGCTTCAGTGGAGCACTGGTGGCCTGAGGCTCCCGAGTTCGATCAGCGGAGCGCGTTGCGAGCATTGTGGGAGAATCTACAACAGCAGCAGACAGGCGGAGGGACCCGCAGGGCTGGGCAGCGACGAGGGAGAAATTGTAAAGAAAGTTCAGTAAATAACTGTAAAACTCCACGCCGTCTCAGTCTTTGGCGCAGCCACTATGTCTGCTGCTAACAAGTAGTGCAGAAGACTAACAGTACTATGTGTTTCTTCTTTGAACATATATTCAGATACTTTCTAATTAATTCTATTTTGAGATCTGTATATGATGTCATACTCACATTTATTTCCCTTATCACATGGAGACTACTCAATAAATTACAGTATTGAGAAAAAGAAGTAATTAAAGGAAGAGGAAGTGGTAAATGTAGCAAACTGTAAAAGCGAGGCCACGAGTTCGGTCCACACATTCCCTTATTTTTTAAACCGCATTTCGACTGTCTGATGGAACCTGAGCCGCGCGAAGTGGCCGCTCGGTTTGAGGTTCAAACCTAAGGACATCACACACATCCATGCCTGAGGCAGGATTCGAACCTGCGACTGTAGCGGTTGCGCGGTTCCAGACTGAAGCGCCTAGAACCGCTCAGCCACAATGGCCAGCTTCGGTTTGATGCGCCATGTCACGGATTACGTGGCCCCTCCCACTGGAGGTTCGAGTACTCCCTCGGGCATGAGTGTCTGTGTTGTTCTTAGCATAAGTTAGTTTAAGTTACTTTAAATAGTGTGTAAGTCTAGGGACCGATGACCTCAGCAGTTTGGCCCCTTAGGAATTCACACTCATGGAACCTGATTCACTTCATTTTCCGACCAGTCAATAATAGCAAAAACTTCAGGAAACAGTTCTGCAAAATAGTTTGAGGCTGCGTCGAGATCAGAAAGTATACTCTCGAGGTGTTCGGCGTCATGCCGCAGCTACCGGGTAAAGGCTACCTGTTACCGGCAACACGCCACCCGCTGCTTCACATCAAGTGTCGTCCTACCAGGTGACCGCGGCGTGGAATTTCGTTTTTCAACTGCCATTTTCTTGTTTTAAATTTAAATTTTGCGGCATATTAGTCGCTTTGGGTTTAGTAGAGAGGTGAAGTGTGGCGTGATGCGTGCCGGTGCCATCGTTCGTCGGCGTGGGATCTCGGTGCAAGTCGGCAAGGATGCTACGCAGCTCTCGTGGGTAACTGGGGCGTGTTCTGCCAAACCAGGGAGTGGTGACATCACCTGCGCCAGGACAGCTGGGTGCAGACCGCTGAACGACTGGGTGACTGGCCCACCACCTGAGTGGCAATGGGTCCTCGGCCGAGGTGGAAGCTCAGGCTGGTAGGCGGCGAAGAGCGGGAGGTGCATCCGCCTCTCCAGAGAGCGGGCTATACTTGCCGAGGAGTGACGAGTGATATCGTCGGTGAGGGGGCCGTCGGGGATGACCAGTTGCTGACGACAGCGTGCTGATCGCGGCAGCCCAGGAGTGGCCGCGGTCTGAGGGCGAGGTCGGTGGGCGAGCTGCAATCGTGGTGGCTGAACAAGAGGCGAGTGGTCGAGTGATTCGATTGGGCCTTGAGGGCTCAAGTGCTACCTGTTCCTTCCTCAGAAGAGGGCCTAGGACAGACCGTGAAAACAGTTTGCGAAAAACATGTCAGGATAACTCAGGTCCTGGACTCAAGCGTTAAAAAAGGAAAGATAAGCCAAGTAATCAAGAATGAACTCGCCGCTTTGGCTATCTCAAGTGCGAAGCTCGAGGAGCGAGTTGAAGAACTGGAAAAAAAAGAGCGGCTGCGCAAGAACCCGCGAAAACATGAGCAGGAGTGGGTGCGGAAGTAGCCCCCAAGCTCCAAACTACTAAGGAAACAAGTGTCACGAAGAACGGACACGGCGGTCTTTCAAAGACCCCTGTCCGGTCAAGATATAAAGTGCAGGAGGTTTTGACTACAATGGTAAATCCTGCGAAAGATGAAATAAGAAGCAACAAAGTTAAGGCAACAGAGAATGTGGTCATTCTAGATGTTGCCACAGAAGAAGATAGGGATAAAATTCTCAATAACCAGAAACTGAGCAAACCAGTAAAGTGTGAACCGCCTAAGAAGAGAAATCCACTAGAAATATTGTACGACGTGCCTGTTACACTAAAGGATAACGGAAAGTATGAAACAATATGCCAGCAAAACTTTGACCAAATGTATGTGGAAACTTTTAAAAATGAGTTCAAACTGCGCATCAGGATTGGGCCTCGGGAACTTGACGCGGTGCATCACGTTGCTGAGGTTTCCATAAAAATTTGGAAGAAACTAATCACTATGGGCAAAATATACGTGGGTTTTCATGCAATAAACGTGCGAGATTATTTGGTGTTACCTCGTTGCCACAGTTGTGGTGATCTGGACCACCGGAGGCCGGCTTGCTGCAGGTGCCGGGCTCAGGATCGTGTACTGAAAAATTGTAGTGGAACTGGGGTGTGCATTCCTGGCACCCGAAGAGGAAAGAAGACCTCCAGACACTCATTTCCAGAAAGGACTATGGCTGAGTACATACCTGAACACAGGAAGCCTAAGAGGAGGTCTCCGAGCAAAATGACAAGAGATGCGGTGAGGGACAGTAGATCTAAGGGATTTCTGCAGAAGATTTTCGAGTCTCGAACTCAGAAAGTAGTGACAGTAGATGTATGTGTTCAAACTGGCCTCTGCAGTCAGGAAGAAGCTCCCTCTCCTCTACGCCGGGGATACAGGTCGTCTGAAGAGCGGCAACGATGAGGAGGGCACCCTGTCGTAGGGAGTCGACCGGTGGTAATGAAGAATGACATAATTAAAAGAGAACAGATGCAGGTAAACACTGTAAGCGGTACGAGTGGCTTAACAGACTCACCTCCTCTAAGAAGTTTGGAGATGGACTCTGTTAGTGTATATCCTAACTTGGAACACGCAATGCAGCTAGCACACCTGGAGCAGCCGGCCATCCTAACCACAGCACTGCCACATGTGGTGCATGTCAGAAAGAAGGAACGAAAAGTTCGCCTTGGAAGAACTTTATAATCAATCTGTCCTAACTGCCGGCCGTTGTGGCCGAGCGGTTGTAGGCGCTTCAGTCCGGAACCTTTGGCTCTGAGCACTATGGGACGCAACTGCTGAGGTCATTAGTCCCCTAGAAGTTAGAACTAGTTAAACCTAATTAACCTAAGGACATCACAAACATCCATGCCCGAGGCAGGATTCGAACCTGCGACCGTAGCGGTCTTGCGGTTCCAGGCTGCAGCGCCTTTAACCGCACGGCCACTTCGGCCGGCAGTCCGGAACCGCGCTGCTGCTACGGTCGCAGGTTCGAATCGTGCCTCGGGCATGGATGTGTGTGATGTCCTTAGGTTAGTTAGGTTTAAGTAGTTCTAAGTCTAGGGGACTGATAACCTCAGATGTTAAGTCCCATAGTGCTCAGAGCCATTTTCTGTCCTAACTAATGGGAGAATAGCGCATTATTGGAGGAAAACCTGGCAAGAGTCACACATTCATACGTACTTCCCATGACGACCAGTCTTAACATGGGACAGAATGGGACAGATCAATGCGCATAAACAGCAGATTAGTAATGCAGCAGCTTCGAAAGGTGGTGGAGGAGAGGAGTCTGGACGTGCTCTGTCTTGCAGGAGCCGTATTCCCTCGCTGGACAAATCCAATTTACGGCAGCAAATTGGCAAGTGATTTGCAGTGGAGCTGACCCAATATCAGCAATCGTAGTGATAAACACGGCATTGAGAGTTACGTTTTTTCCACAGCTTTCTGACGACCACTGTGACGGCTGGGAACTTCAGTCATCTGTTGGGGTACTATACCTCATTAATATGTATTTCCAGTACGGGAGTTTTTAGACCAGCTAGTTCAGGTGGCCACGGCGTTGAGGGGGCGCACATTTATTGTGATGGCGATCTCTGAACCTTGCTTATTGAATGCAAATGCCGCACGACTACTAAATGGTACCAGTTCAACACATACACTCCTGGAAATTGAAATAAGAACACCGTGAATTCATTGTCCCAGGAAGGGGAAACTCTATTGACACATTCCTGGGGTCAGATACATCACATGATCACACTGACAGAACCACAGGCACGTAGACACAGGCAACAGAGCATGCACAATGTCGGCACTAGTACAGTGTATATCCACCTTTCGCAGCAATGCAGGCTGCTATTCTCCTATGGAGACGATCGTAGAGATGCTGGATGTAGTCCTGTGGAACGGCTTGCCATGCCATTTCCACCTGGCGCCTCAGTTGGACCAGCGTTCGTGCTGGACGTGCAGACCGCGTGAGACGACGCTTCATCCAGTCCCAAACATGCTCAATGGGGGACAGATCCGGAGATCTTGCTGGCCAGGGTAGTTGACTTACACCTTCTAGAGCACGTTGGGTGGCACGGGATACATGCGGACGTGCATCGTCCTGTTGGAACAGCAAGTTCCCTTGCCGGTCTAGGAATGATAGAACGATGGGTTCGATGACGGTTTGGATGTACCGTGCATTATTCAGTGTCCCCTCGACGGTCACCAGTGGTGTACGGCCAGTGTAGGAGATCGCTCCCCACACCATGATGCCGGGTGTTGGCCCTGTGTGTAGTCCTGATTGTGGCGCTCACCTGCACGGCGCCAAACACGCATACGACCATCATTGGCACCAAGGCAGAAGCGACTCTCATCGCTGAAGACGACACGTCTCCATTCGTCCCTCCATTCACGCCTGTCGCGACACCACTGGAGGCGGGCTGCACGATGTTGGGGCGTGAGCGGAAGACGGCCTAACGGCGTGCGGGACCGTAGCCCAGCTTCATGGAGACGGTTGCGAATGGTCCTCGCCGATACCCCAGGAGCAACAGTGTCCCTAATTTGCTGGGAAGTGGCGGTGCGGTCCCCTACGGCACTGCGTAGGATCCTACGGTCTTGGCGTGCATCCGTGCGTCGCTGCGGTCCGGTCCCAGGTCGACGGGCACGTGCACCTTCCGCCGACCACTGGCGACAACATCGATGTACTGTGGAGACCTCACGCCCCACGTGTTGAGCAATTCGGCGGTACGTCCACCCGGCCTCCCGCATGCCCACTATACGCCCTCGCTCAAAGTCCGTCAACTGCACATACGGTTCACGTCCACGCTGTCGCGGCATGCTACCAGTGTTAAAGACTGCGATGGAGCTCCGTATGCCACGGCAAACTGGCTGACACTGACGGCGGCGGTGCACAAATGCTGCGCAGCTAGCGCCATTCGACGGCCAACACCGCGGTTCCTGGTGTGTCCGCTGTGCCGTGCGTGTGATCATTGCTTGTACAGCCCTCTCGCAGTGTCCGGAGCAAGTATGGTGGGTCTGACACACCGGTGTCAATGTGTTCTTTTTTCCATTTCCAGGAGTGTATGTCAGTTATCGAGACTACCTGAATTTTGAAAATCATTCATCCAGCCCGATCATTCTCGAAACAAGCAAATGCTTTTCTTACGTGTTTTGCCCGAAAGCATACCAAGGATTAGAGTTGCCACCGCAGCGTTCATCTCTCTGTTAAACCCAATGAACAATATGTCACAAATGTTAGACTTTTTTCCACTTGCGTCTCTATTGTACCACGCTTAAACAATGTTCGTAAGTTTCAAGTATGCAAAATCCAGTACGTAACTGCAAGATAAATGCTAGAACTTCTAACAAGAAAATGACAGTTGATAAGTTCACTCGTAGCTCCGCGCCTCGCCGCTGTTACCACTCGATATGGCATGCGGGCGTTTGCCGGTAGCCGGTGTCTGCGGTAGGTCGCGAAAACTCTCGAGCGCATACAGTTCTAATCGGGACGCAGGCACGAGCTGTTACGCGGAATTGTTTGCGGAAGTTTCTGCTATTACTGGTGGGTCAGAAAAGCGAAAGTGAAGCGAATTATCTTTGAGGTTCCATCAGACAGCTGAAACGCGGATTAAAAATAAATAAGTGGTGGACTCGAACTCGCTACTCCGCGTCTACATTTCATTAAGATTACCACTCTTTTTCAGAATTTGTTAGGATTTCTTCTAATAATTTGCAGTTCCATTAAATAAAATAGAAAATAGGAATATAGAGTGCACTGACCATCACTGTGATTATAACTGAGAACTCACGTCGCTCTTGCATCACACGTGTCGAACCCACTTTTTTCCTTTTATTGCTCTTTTTTTTTTACTTTTTCAATTTTGTCTTTCCTTATTTTTTTGCCGACCTTGCTTCACAAGATAGGAATGGTGCCATTTCAGGCCGATAGAGACAGGGTGGCAGCGGACGAAACCCGAGTCTTGGCGACGATGATTCCCACTTCACGTCCATGAACCACCGCCTCCGATATTTTATTTTATTTTTGGTTATTTATTTACTTTTGGATCAATGCATACAAAAGTTTTGTTAAGGGGCTCCGGAAAGGCTCAAAATCATGAAAAGTTCAATTTTTACTTTTTTACGTTTTCTGAATCTGCAGACTATTACCCTTTAATAGATATATAATTTATTCCATTCCGAAGACTACAACTATTTTTAAATTTTTTTTGAAACGTGTTCTACATGGGCGTGACCCACTGTGGCGCTGTTAAACTGCTGTCAAATGGTGTCATTATTAACGTCCGTGTTCATCAGGTACATTTTAGTGATGTGAGATAAAGTATGTGTTGTGGCTAACCTGTGATGGTTCAATATATATCGCTGGTGTGATTGTCGATTGTTTCATGTTTATTTACTCTGTCGTTATCTCGAAAATATTCGTAATTAATTCTGTTTCTTGAGTCTCTGTTTTGTTGAAGTATAATAATGAGTAAAAGTAAAGTTATTAGAAATCCTCTGAAGGCTTTTAAGAAAAGGAGAAATGTTGGAAAGCCAAAGGTATGTGTTATTACTGTAAACAATAAAGACGATAACCAAGTGAGTGAACCTAACCTCTCAAGTACACCTGCCCATAGCAGTCAAAGTGGGAAAGAAAATACTTCACAGAAGAAGCTCGATTCAATGAGTGAAAACTATGAATGTTTTATGGGCGAATCGGATGTGAATGAAATATTTGATATGTCGGTTCTCAAAGGAATTTTTTCAAACTGTGTAAGATGTATTCATTGTAGTGAAGTTGGTCTGGAACTCTCCATAATAAAGCACGTAGGACTTGCTAGTGAAATACAACTGAAATGTGATAAGTGTTCATACATGACCACCTTTTGGAACAGTGTTGCAGTAACTACAACTGAAGAAAATGGTAGCAAAATCTACGAACACAACATTAGATTTGTTTATTCCTTGCGTTCAGTTGGTAAGGGTGCTACTGCAGGTGCAATTTTCTGTGGCATCATGAATATTCCAAATCCCCCAACCAAGTTTACGACCTATAATAAATTAATAGGGTCTAAAGTAGGAGATGTCTGTATAGAATCTATGAAGAACGCTGTGGAAGAGGCAGTAATGGAAAATAATGGTAACAGAGATTTGACTGCAGCGTTAGATGGTACCTGTCATAAACGGGGACACACATCTCTTCATGGTGTAGTATCTGTCACCAGTATGTATACAGGGAAAGTTTTAGATGTAGCTGTAATATCAAAGTATTGTAGATGTCCACAAAAATATAAAGGTACACATGAAAATAATTGCAAAGCTAACTATAGTGGCAGTAGTGGAGTATTGGAAGTGGCTGGTGTTTACAGTATATTCCAGCGTTCTGAGGCGTGTGATAAAGTGCGATATGTTAATTACCTTGGTGACGGTGATTCTAAAAGTTTCAAACATGTTCAAGGACTGAAGCCCTATGGTGATGATGTTGTAGTGCAGAAATTTAAGTGTATTGGACACGTACAGAAGCGAATGGGAAAAAGACTTCGGCGACTGAAAGCTTCGAACAAAAAACAAAAACTCAGTGATGGTAAAGGGTTGGGTGGGAAGGGAAGGTTAACTGACAGTGTAATTGACAAAATACAGAACTATTATGGAATGGCTATTAGGCAAAATACACAAAGTGTCGACGAAATGAAGAAGGCTGTTTTGGCTCTTTTTTTTTCATACTTCTTCAACCGATGAAAATCCCCAACATAGCTTGTGTCCCAAAGAAGAAGACAGTTGGTGTAAATATAACAAAGGATTGCTAACTGGTGAAGTGTACACTCATAAGCATAGTCTACCTCATGCAATAATGGAGGTGATAAAACCTATTTTCAGAGACTTAGCAGCACCTGAACTGTTGACAAAGTGTATTCACGGAAAAACTCAAAACCCCAATGAAAGTGTAAATAGTGTTATATGGTCGAGAATCCCCAAGACTGTATTTGTTGGAATAGAAACACTTCACTTTGGTGTGTATGATGCTGTTGCGACTTTCAATGATGGCAACATTGTAAGGTGCAAGGTATTTAGAAATATGGGAATGAAGATAGGTTCTAACACGGTACGAGCGATGCTTGCTTTAGACAAGGAACGCCTTCGGGCTGCAGACAGGGCTGTAAAGAGTCTATAAATGCAAGCAAGAGTAAACAGGAGGAGGAACAAGAGGAAGCTGGAGGAGGAGTTTGCAGAGGATGAAGATAATCCATCCTATGGACCTGGAATGCACTAAAATGTTAATCCAATCTTTGTCGCTCGATTCCCAAAACTTTTATTTTCTCATACTAATTACATGTTTTCTAAGGATCTTCCAAACATATTTGTTTCAAACTTTCAGTAAATGTTACACAGTACCTTCTGCATAATTTAACACAGCCTTTTTCCAAAAAACTGTATATTTTTGAATATATAAATAAAAAATTGCAAAAAAATGTTGTGAATTTTCATTACAATTGAAAAAAATCATCTTTAATAACTGAACTAAAATTTTGTAAAATCCCTGTGTTACGTTGTAGCCCATATTCCAATAAATAATCTGTAAAAAGTTCAACTTCCTACCTCAAATACTTTGTGAGGAAAGATGTAATTTATAAGCGTTATTTTAACATTGCAAGTATAGGGCGTTCCGGAGCCCCTTAACAAGGTATGATGGCGATAAAAATGCGTGCATCCGTAAACAAGAAAAACTGAAAGTAAGCTGTGTGACACCGTAGACAAACTGGGGAGAATGTAAGAAGGGACGGGGGCGTGGTAAGACTTTCAGGCATCCTCCAACTCGGCGGAAAGGGCGTGGGGAACAGTGGGCAGGCAGGGCCACGGTAGCACTAGCGGACAGGTGCAAACCAAAGGAGGGCCGAAGCCAAACGGATCAGGTTATCCGATATAACTAAATGTTGTACAATCTATCGTCGTCGTTTCACTTCCACATAACGCAATTTTGCTGGAAAATACTTGCAAAATCCTAACACTTTACTTTTTTCAGAAAAATGTTTCTCGGTATTGCCTATCTCTGCCCTCCCGGGTAGCCGCGCGGTCTAACGCCCTGCTTCCGAGCGGGGAGGTGTTGAGGTCCGGTATGCCAGCCAGCCTGTGGATGGTTTTTAAGGCGGTTTTCCATCTACCTCAGCGACTGCGGGATGGTTCCCCTTATTCCGCGTCAGTTTTACTTTGTCAGCGATTGCTGCGCAAACACCGTTTCCACGTACGCGTACACAATAATTACGCTACCACGCAAACATTTGGGGTTACACTCGTCTGGTATGTGACGTTCCCGGGGGATCCACTGGGGGCCGAACCGCACAATAACCCTAGGATCGGAAAGGGACGGAGGTGGGGTGGGTGGACTGCAGTGGCCTGTTGTGGGGTTGTGAACCACTGAGGGCTACGGCGGGACGAAGCCTCTGCGTCGTTTCTAGGTCCCCAGTTTAATACCTAGATACATACCTACATTGCTTATCAACATTTTATATTCTCTTTCCTATTCTCACAGTCAATTACTTTGCTGCTCAAGGAACAAAATTCGTCTGTTAAGTTTAGAGTCCTAATTCGACTACACTCAATTACTCTTTTTTTTACGTTTGCTGATGATAATTTTGAAGATATTATCCATTCTCTTTAAGCGGTTTTTGAGGTTCTTAGCCTTCTCTGACAATATGACAAAATGACAGTATCATCTCCAAATCTCAATTTTTTTATTTCTTCTCTTTCAACTATTACACTTTTTTTTCAAATTGCTTCTCAGATTCCTTCCATGCTGGCTGCATGCGCAGATGAACATCATCAGCGATAGGCGACAAACCTGCCTCACTACTTTCTCCTGGTCCCGGTGGAGGTTCGAGTCCTCCCTCTGGCGTCTGTGTTTGTCCTTAGGATAATTTAGGTTAAGTAGTGTGTAAGCTTAGGGTCTGATGCCCTTACCAATTAAGTCCCATAAGATTTCACACAAATTTGAACATTTTTGAACTACTTTCTCAAGTGTGGCCTCTATTGTGTGGGACGGTTTATCGATAACGTAAGTTCTGTCATGTCTCTATAAGATTTGTAAGCGTGTTCTATCATTTTCAACAGTTAATAAAGAAGTGGATGAAATCAAACGTGGCCGTACTGTTCTCGAAGATGGTGCACGGCTTGAACGTCCAGAAACCAAAACCACTACGGAAATTATAGGGACAGACCACAATATTGTATCTGACGATAGAATTTGAAGGTATATGAAGTATCTGTCGCCAAGGAACACAAAAAGAAAGTGCAGTACGTTTTAGACAAAGTATTACCTATCAGCAAGTTTTGTTCTCAATAGTTGCACATTTATTAAATACTGATGAAATCAAACGAGTTAATTTATTTCCTATCATCGTTTTGACCGTTTTAAAAAAAATAATCCAACTTATTTTATATTCCGATTTGTAACTGCGTGTAAAATATAGGTCCACCACTTCAAACGCCGGCCGGAGTGGCCGAGCGCTTCTAGGCGCTACAGTCTGGAGCCACGCGACCGCTCCGGTCGCAGGTTCGAATCCTGCCTCGGGCATGGATGTGTGTGGTGTCCTTAGGTTAGTTAGGTTTAAGTAGTTCTAAGTTCTAGGGGACTGATGACCTCAGAAGTTAAGTCCCATAGTGCTCAGAGCCATTTTTGAACCACTTCAAACAACAAACGAAACAGTAATCAAAGTCCTAGCTGGAAGCCGGTAACACTGCTCCAGATGCGTTTGCCAGAAAAGTTGTAGGTTGCGTTTCTTGGGATGAACGAGAATTCTTCCTATCAGTTACCTCGCAAGCAGTAAATCAGCTACTGACGAATACTTTGCAAGTCTTCTGTACCAGCTGTACAAAAATCTTCGCGAGGAGAGGTATGAATTGAAACAGACAGAAAACATTTTTCTTCGGGGTGAAGTACCAGTCTAGAAGCTGATTTGATAAAGTTTTTCCTGAGGTTTTTGAAGTGTGTAAAAAAATGGTTCAAATGGCTCTGAGCACTATGGGACTCAACATCTTAGGTCATAAGTCCCCTAATACTTAGAACTACCTAAACCTAACTAACCTAATGACATCACACACACCCATGCCCGAGGCAGGATTCGAACCTTCCCTGCTCTGCTCTGCTCTGCTCTATACACTAGAAGTGGTACATTGCTGGCAAATGCTTTACTACTAATAAAGAAATTTTTGTCCCCTGAGATGGGTGGTTTGCAGATCTTCCACAATTACACTTTAGAAATGGAATATACTCACTGGATGAGTTGCATTAACCTGATTAGGTACTACGTCGAAAATTAACCACCTTTTTTTATCTACAAATAGTAGTCTTCCACTGTCAGAACGAGAAAATTTCACGTTGCACTCGGAAAGGGACAGTCGATGTGACCTCTGGTGAGATACTGTCATACTCCACGCCAGTTTCCAGACGAATAGCTGGCATAAAGAGCCCGCACCTAAGGAAGGCGTGCACGCGTGGGTAGCAAATTCGACAAATGGACGTTCTGCATCTTTACTACTGTAACACAACCCGAAACAACTGCAGTCTTTCTCACTGAGTGAAGTGGTACTTTACTTGTATTCGCGAGAAAACCCAGATTTTCAAATTTAACTTGAAAGCCTTCCTTGTGGCATTTTTCTTTTATTCTGTTGAAACGTGCAGTAGTTTAGAACCTTATACTATAACGTGTTATTTATTTTTCTCTGTTATCACAAATATTTTGGTCGTAATTTTGTGATTATTGTTATATCTAGCCGCGCCGGATTAGCCGAGCGGTCTGTGCGCTGCAGTCATGGACAGTGCGGCTGGTCCCGGCGGAGGTTCGAGTCCTCCCTCGGGCATGGGTGTGTGTGTGTTTGTCCTTAGGATAATTTAGGTTAAGTAGTGTGTAAGCTTAGGGACTGATGACCTTATCAGTTAAGTCCCATAATATTTCACACACATCTGAACATTTGTTATATCTATTTTTATGTCAGGATTGTGTCAAGTATGTAGTGACTTGTTTCATGTTGTAGTAGCTTTCGCTCAAATGGTCTCACCTGACAGTGTATTACGAAAATTTATCTCCCAAAAGGCAGAATAGATTACCATAGGCTACACTCGGTCCAGTCACTTTACTGTGATTACCGCCAATGTTGGACGCCAACGTGCAAGAACCACTCACAGACGGAAGATGGCAGCACTAGCAGTAGGGGGGGGGGGGGGGGGGGGGGGGCTACGCGGCAAACAGCGCAGTCGTACGGAGCTACTTATCTGACGTCCGAACGGGCATCATTATTGACTTTCCGGTCAAGGGTGGAAGTATTTCCGAAACGGCTAAGTTCGTAAGCTGTTTGCGTGCAATAGTGGTTAAAATAAATCGTGCATGCCAAAATGACGCTGTCCAAAACTGGCACGGAGGCAACTGTGGACCATAGATGAAAGGGGTGAACGACGGCTGCGAATAGACGTGCAACTGTTGAGCAGCGACCGCCAGATGAACCGAGAGGCTACCGACAGTGTCTCCTCAACGACCGCTCAGCGAACGTTGCTGCGTATGGGCCTCGGCAGCAGGCGCCTAGTTCACGCGTCACTGCTAAATACTGTTCTTCGAAGACAAAGGCCGGAATTTGCATGCCAGTATCACAACTGGACGTCGTCTAAAATAAATGGCTTCAGCTGGCCACTTTAGATTAATTACGTTTTATGCTCCATCGGGCAGATGACCGTCGGCATGTACGGCGTAAAAGGCCTGAAAGCAAACACCCCGAATAGTCGTCAGAAGGGTGCAGGCCGGAGGAGGGAGAATTATGGACTGTGGAATGTTTTCGTGGCATTCCCTGGGTGATCTCTTCATTTTGGATGGCACAACGGATCGGCAAATGTATGCATCTGTCCATGGGGACAGTGTCCATCCCTTCATGCAGTCTGCTTTTTCTTGACACGACGGCATCTAGCAGAAGTACAATGCCACGTGTCACAGCTGACACTGTATGTGCTCAGTTCGAAGTGCACCTGGATGAGTTTACCGTACTCCCTTCGCCCAAATTTAAAGGCAGTCGGGAAGCTGTGGAACCACGGTGATCGGGCTGTTCGCGCCATGTGTCCTCAACCGAGAAATCTAACGCAGTTTGCCTCGGTACTGGCTCCACATCCCTGGCGGTACCTTCCACAACCTCAATGACACTCTACTTGCATGTCGCGCGGCCATCCGTGTTGCAAAAATGTGGTTATTCGGGCTTTTCACAAGGTCACTTTAATGTGACTTATGGTGTAGTACTTAAGAGACACACAGCAGACTTGAATAATTACTCTTAATTGGTGTAATCGAACAGACATAGTGTCCTTGTGTACATTCATATTGGGAAACAACGCTTGAGAATACAGGGTGTTACAAAAAGGTACGGCCAAACTTTCAGGAAACATTCCTCACACACAAAGAAAGAAAGTATGTTATGTGGACATGTGTCCAGAAACGCTTACTTTCCATGTTAGAGCTCATTATATTACTTCTCTTCAAATCACATTAATCATGGAATGGAAACACACAGCAACAGAACGTACCAGCGTGACTTCAAACACTTTGTTACAGGAAATGTTCAAAATGTCCTCCGTTAGCGAGTATACATGCATCCACCCTCCGTCGCCTGGAATCCCTGATGCGCTCATGCAGCCCTGGAGAATGGCGTATTGTATCACAGCCGTCTACAATACGAGCACGAAGAGCCTCTACATTTGGTACCGGGGTTGCGTAGACAAGAGCTTTCAAATGCCCCCATAAATGAAAGTCAAGAGGGTTGAGGTCAGGAGAGCGTGGAGGCCATGGAATTGGTCCGCCTCTACCAATCCATCGGTCACCGAATCTGTTGTTGAGAAGGGTGCGAACACTTCGACTGAAATGAGCAGGAGCTCCATCGTGCATGAACCACTTGTTGTGTCGTACTTGTAAAGGCACATGTTCTAGCAGCACAGGTAGAGTATCCCGTATGAAATCATGATAACGTGCTCCATTGAGCGTAGGTGGAAGAACATGGGGCCCAATCGAGACATCACCAACAATGCCTGCCCAAACGTTCACAGAAAATCTGTGTTGATGACGTGATTGCACAATTACGTGCGGATTCTCGTCGGCCCACACACGTTGATTGTTAAAATTTACAATTTGATCACGTTGGAATGAAGCCTCATCCGTAAAGAGAATATTTGCACTGAAATGAGGATTGACACATTGTTGGATGAACCATTCGCAGAACTGTACACGTGGAGGCCAATCAGCTGCTGATAGTGCTTGCACACGCTGTACATGGTACGGAAACAACTGGTTCTCCCGTAGCACTCTCCATACAGTGACGTGGTCAACGTTACCTTGTACAGCAGCAACTTCTCTGACGCTGACGTTAGGGTTATCGTCAACTGCACGAAGAATTGCCTCGTCCACTGCAGGTGTCCTCGTCGTTCTAGGTCTTCCCCAGTCGCGACTCATAGGCTGGAATGTTCCGTGCTCCCCAAGACGCCGATCAATTGCTTCGAACGTCTTCCTGTCGGTACACCTTCGTTCTGGAAATCTGTCTCGATACAAACGTACCGCGCCACGGCTATTGCCCCGTGCTAATCCATACATCAAATGGGAATCTGCCAACTCCGCATTTGTAAACATTGCACTGACTGCAAAACCACGTTCGTGATGAACACTAACCTGTTGATGCTACGTACTGATGTGCTTGATGCTAGTTCTGTAGAGCAATGAGTCGCATGTCAACACAAGCACCGAAGTCAACATTACCTTCCTTCAATTGGGCCAAAAATGGTTCAAATGGCTCTGAGCACTATGGGACTTAACATCTGTGGTCATCAGTACCCTAGAACTTACAACTACTTAAACCTAACGAACCTAAGGACATCACACACATCCGTGCCCGAGGCAGGATTCGAACCTGCGACCGTAGCAGTCCTGCCGTTCCGGACTGCAGCGCCTAGAACCGCATGACCACCACGGCCGGCGGACAAATGTAACGTTTACAGCGGATGCATTATTCTCCAATATTCCTGATTCTTTCCTTGCAACAGGGGCATCAAACAACCACAGAGGTCGACCATTATATATATATATATATATATATATATATATATATATATATATATATATATATATATATATATATATATATATATATAGTGGTTTTAGGGCGCACAACTACAATGGTCATTAGCGCCCAGACCATTATACACTCCTGGAAATGGAAAAAAGAACACATTGACACCGGTGTGTCAGACCCACCATACTTGCTCCGGACACTGCGAGAGGGCTGTACAAGCAATGATCACACGCACGGCACAGCGGACACACCAGGAACCGCGGTGTTGGCCGTCGAATGGCGCTAGCTGCGCAGCATTTGTGCACCGCCGCCGTCAGTGTCAGCCAGTTTGCCGTGGCATACGGAGCTCCATCGCAGTCTTTAACACTGGTAGCATGCCGCGACAGCGTGGACGTGAACCGTATGTGCAGTTGACGGACTTTGAGCGAGGGCGTATAGTGGGCATGCGGGAGGCCGGGTGGACGTACCGCCGAATTGCTCAACACGTGGGGCGTGAGGTCTCCACAGTACATCGATGTTGTCGCCAGTGGTCGGCGGAAGGTGCACGTGCCCGTCGACCTGGGACCGGACCGCAGCGACGCACGGATGCACGCCAAGACCGTAGGATCCTACGCAGTGCCGTAGGGGACCGCACCGCCACTTCCCAGCAAATTAGGGACACTGTTGCTCCTGGGGTATCGGCGAGGACCATTCGCAACCGTCTCCATGAAGCTGGGCTACGGTCCCGCACACCGTTAGGCCGTCTTCCGCTCACGCCCCAACATCGTGCAGCCCGCCTCCAGTGGTGTCGCGACAGGCGTGAATGGAGGGACGAATGGAGACGTGTCGTCTTCAGCGATGAGAGTCGCTTCTGCCTTGGTGCCAATGATGGTCGTATGCGTGTTTGGCGCCGTGCAGGTGAGCGCCACAATCAGGACTGCATACGACCGAGGCACACAGGGCCAACAGCCGGCATCATGGTGTGGGGAGCGATCTCCTACACTGGCCGTACACCACTGGTGATCGTCGAGGGGACACTGAATAGTGCACGGTACATCCAAACCGTCATCGAACCCATCGTTCTACCATTCCTAGACCGGCAAGGGAACTTGCTGTTCCAACAGGACAATGCACGTCCGCATGTATCTCGTGCCACCCAACGTGCTCTAGAAGGTGTAAGTCAACTACCCTGGCCAGCAAGATCTCCGGATCTGTCCCCCATTGAGCATGTTTGGGACTGGATGAAGCGTCGTCTCACGCGGTCTGCACGTCTAGCACGAACGCTGGTCCAATTGAGGCGCCAGGTGGAAATGGCATGGCAAGCCGTTCCACAGGACTACATCCAGCATCTCTACGATCGTCTCCATGGGAGAATAGCAGCCTGCATTGGTGCGAAAGGTGGATATACACTGTACTAGTGCCGACATTGTGCATGCTCTGTTGCCTGTGTCTGTGGTTCTGTCAGTGTGATCATGTGATGTATCTGACCCCAGGAATGTGTCAATAAAGTTTCCCCTTCCTGGGACAATGAATTCACGGTGTTCGTATTTCAATTTCCAGGAGTGTATCTTGACCCATTGTTCCGTGTGTTATCTTTAGGCCATTATGATGATGCACTTCGGTACCTATTCGGAGTGAACGGACTTGTTGCAGTGATGTGAATATTTCGTTATTTGGTAATGTAGTGAGTCCTATTTAACGTACTGTCATGCACGATAAAATTCTTCAGTCGTTAATGCTCAATAATACTTGTACTCTAGGAATTTCGTCCGTAAACTTTCCCCCTTGTGAATGGATTGAGTTTCTCGGTAAAGATTGCAGATAATAAACATTTCCTTCTCATACATTTTAGATAAAATCTGAATTTTCATTGTCAGTTCGTGAATGAACCTGGCTGGCAGATTAAAACTGCTTGGCGGATGCAGACTCAAAACCGGTTCTTTTTGCCTATCGGAGAAATAAGTTGAACCATCCAACCACGATTGATGACCCAACTCAAAGCTTCAATCTTCCAACAAGTCAAGGTTAACTTCTGCACTCTGAAAAATTTCCATGTCTTCTAGAGTGAGATTGCTGTAGTATGACACATAACGCCCTAAAGAAATGGTTCAAATGGCTCTGAGCACTATGGGACTTAACATCTGAGGTCATCAGTCCCCTAGAACTTAGAACTACTTAAACCTATCGAACCTAAGGACAGGACACACATCCATGCCTGAGGCAGGATTCGAACCTGCGACCGTAGCGGTCGCGCAGTTCCAGACTGTAGCGCCTAGAACCGCATAACGCCCTAAATGTTGTGCTTAGGTGGAGGAAATGAACTAGACACAGCCAGAGAAACCGAAAATCTCGCCAAGGGCGATGAAATGTAACGACAGCAAAGAATGACAGACGTCGCATTCCCGTGGCAATGCTGAACCATTCGGCATCTTCTTGAGTGCTGACGCAATGCTGGAGCACTGCCACGTACATTTGGCAGCAGCCTGCTTCCATGAATCATCGCAGACCTAGTAGATTGCCTACAAGTACCCCTCCGTGGAGTATTGTCTCAGTTCACAAGACGTGCGTCTAACGCAAGTACTGGAATTGGAGCATTCATATTCATATGATGGGAGTTAAATGAACATTCAGGAATTTTAATTATTAATCATACAGTGGTTGCCAGTATTCTGTTATTTTTCAGAAATAATAGATGACGTAGGAGCATTTTGTTTGCAAATTATAGTATGCAGAATGGAGTAAAGGAAAAATTGAATATTAGAATTTAACATACCTTTGACGCAGAGGCCATTGGAAATGAAGCGCAAGAATAGGAAAGGTTTGGCCCGTGGTTTAACTAAACAAACTATATTTATGGAAACCATCAAAATTTTAATGGGCTAGCTCGAGAAAGATCTGCATCCCAGATTTAGCAAACACAAATCCAGTGGCTTAATCTTTCCACTATGTGGCTCTGTACAAAGGAACGAGACTTTAAAGATTAAGCCGGCCGGAGTGGCCGTGCGGTTCTAGGCGCTACAGTCAGGTGCCGAGCGACCGCTACGGTCGCAGGTTCGAATCCTGCCTCGGGCATGGACGTGTGTGATGTCCTTAGGTTAGTTAGGTTTAATTAGTTCTAAGTTCTAGGCGACTGATGACCTCAGGAGCTAAGTCGCATAGTGCTCAGAGCCATTTGAACCATTTTTAAAGATTAAGTAGGCTAACGAAATTTTATAAATCTATTTAATTATGTTAGTTGCTTACTCTGTAGCTAAGTTTCACGAATTACTAACCAAAATTCTTAATTACTTTAAAACGTTATAAATATAATGACTCAGACAGCATTAACGATGATATTGTAGCCGAAGCAAATGCTATTTGTCATTCCATTTTATCCACAGCTAGTTTACATTTTGTATTATGCGAATATTTATTCGGTGATACCGCGTCGTCTATTGGATATAAGACGGAGTTAGCAGAATATACTGGTAAAACAACTTGTGTTTTTCAGTCTTATGCGGTATCGGAGGATTTATAGCGGTGAATATGTTGTAACACTATTACTGTTATTTAAGTCTATATAGTTATAAAGAAAACTGGAGATAATGTATCGTCGTTGTCTTGTTAATTAATAACCGCATTAACTCAGGTGGAAAGGAAAAGGGAAAGGAATCGGCCGTAGTCTCGTAGAAGTAAGTTAGATGAGGAAACTACAACAAAACTCTCGATGTCCAGACCGCGTTTTGAGGGCCACATTTCCAGCACCAGCTTGCTCGGTTTATCACCAAATATACGAAAAATTAGCAGTCTGTTCCCACGCATTTCTTTGAAATCGTGTTATTCTTTTTAACACTTTCTCTAAGTTACAGATGATTTCTCTTACAATAAATAAATCATAAACACGTCCTTTATCCTCCGTCAATAAATGTACTGACACGAACACGTCTTCCAATCTTTTACATACAGGTGAAAGAGCAAGGAAGCACTACAGAACGTAACCACACACGTTACGGAACTGAATAGACAATAGAACAACATCAGCTGTATAATGGAATGACGACAATGCAAATTTGTGCAAGACTGGCACTCGAACCCTGGTTCCCCGCTTTACGCGAGCGGTAGCCTTAACCGCTTTGGCCAGCTGTGCAAGACCAATGGCCAGATCCGAACTTCCATATGTCGTCGTTCACGCGTCACAACCTGTACTCCTACATGCATTATGTAATTATTTTACAGGTGAGGACATTCAAATTTTAAGTCGCTGCCCAGTATCGGCGGATAAATACAATGTTGCAATGCCTGTGTTGTTAAGAAGTACGATTCAATGTTCCTTCGGACATGCATGCACGTCTAACGGAACTTGCAACGTTCTTCTTAACAGCATAGGCGTTGCAATATCGTATTTCTTATGGGGTCGCACCCAGAACAGTTAGTAGAACAGACACGTCTTCGGCCTGGGATCTCACTAACTGGAGTAGAATTGTCTTCAGTGATGAGTCCCGCTTCGAACTGCGCCTCGATGACCAGCGGAGATGTCTCTGGAGACGCCCAGGACAGTGGCGGGATACCAACGTGACTGTCGCCCCCCATACGGTCCGAGAACCAGGAGTGATGGGCTGAGGTGCCATTTCTTTTCATAGCAGGATCCATTTGGTTGTCATACGCGGCACCTTTACAGCACAGCCGTACCTCGATGATATTCTGCCATCGTGGACTTACATTTCAGCAAGATAATGCCCGCCCGCACACCACGTGAGTTCCTACTGCTTGTCTTCGTGCTTGCCAAGCACCATCCCCGCCAGCAAAATCGCTGGATCTCTCCCCAACTAGCCGGCCGGAGTGGCCGAGCGGTTCTAGGCGCTACAGCCTGGAACCGCGTGCCCGCTACGGTCGCAGGTTCGAGTCCTGCCTCGGGAATGGATGTGTGTGATGTCTTTAGGTTAGTTAGGTTTAAGTAGTTCTAAGTTCTAGGGGACTGATGGCCTCAGAAGTTAAGTCCCATAGTGCTTAGAGCCATTTGAACCATTTTCTCCCCAACTGAGAACGTTTGGAGCTTTACGGGCAGTGCCCTCCAACCACCTCGGGCTTTTGGCGAGCTAACACACCAGTTGGACAGAATTTGGCACGATACCCATCCAACAACTCTGTCGATCAATACCGAGCCAAACAACTGCTTGCATAATGGCCAGAGATGGACCAACGCGTTATTGACTTGGGCAATTTATGACGCTCTGTCTCTTGAATAAATCTTCCAATTTTCCTGAAAATTTAGTTTTGTGTTTGCCTGTAAATGTTTATCACATCTACCGATTTCCGTTCCATTCGCGTAATTCCCTCGTGGTAAGTCTTTTATTTTGTCTTAGAGTGTAGTAGCTGACATTGTGAAACACGGTATTACACTGTATGAGATGCCACTGTGGATCATAGGCGCTCTTTATAGCTAAGGGATGTGGGTTGTGTCATTCTCATGGTGAAGTAAAATCCTCTACGCAAACCACCCTTGGGCCGTATCTGCTAAGGCGGGGAAATAACAAGTGCTGTTTGCAATATTTAAGTTTTTCTTCCACGATAGCGAGTTCCACTTTGTCTCTATAACGACACATCACCAAGTAATCATACATACAACGTGATCATTCGACAACTGGGTCATCACGTTTGTCCATCACGGAGAAGAGGTAATAATGTGTGCCAACAAACTTTTGACTTACTTTATTTGACTTGACATTACCTAATACACTTCTGACATTGTCAGTGTGGGGGAAATCTGTAGTACTTTGAACAGTGAATAAATTCTCAGCTGCCAATATCGCAAAAATAATTTATTCTTATAGTTGACCGTTTACGACAATTCTCTGTTGCCATCTACGAATGTGTAAAAGATGGAACCGAAAACGCTAGGATACAGCTACTAACATAACAGCGCACGTAATTATGTCCAAAATTTACAATACATGTAATAGCAAAATACCTGTGATCACATCATTACATAATCTCCTCCATCAGTACAGTATGTGGTGCTATAAAATGTATGTCAATGTTGGTATCGTGAGCTACCCTAAAAGTCGGCATGTCAGTTTTAATATGACGTGCCGACTTCTACAGTAACTTACGATACCAACATGGGCATATATTGTATAGCACCACTTACTGCACTGATGGGGGAGAATATGTAATGATGCAAACGTGCGTATCTTGCTATTCCATGTATTGTAAATTTTGGACATAATTATGTGCGCTGTTATGTTACTAGCTGTATCCTAGCACTTTCGGTCTCATATTTTGCAGATCGGAAAATGGCAACATAGCGTTGCTGAAACCGGTCTTCTATATGAATAAATGATTTTAGCGATCTCGACAGTTCAGAATTTTTTCAGTGTTCATGACATTACCTAAGTTTGCAAGTATCTCCTAGCCATTAATACCAACAAGCTGCAGGATCGAAATACTGAGCCATATTGCGCTACAGTTGGACATTTGATTCGCTCTCGAAAAGAACAGTATGCACATACTATACGGCACCCCTTATTTATATTATTTGCGATTTTCCTTATCATAATGGCCAAAAATCAGGATAGTTATTTCAACAATATCTCAGAAAATTCATTTACTTTTGTCCAGATGAACCCGCAAGGAGGGGGGAGGGGTGTCAGTGAGGGCACTCGCCTGTAGTGAGAATTCATTTAGTTTCGGAATATTAAAAACAATCTATAACAGCAGGGACCAGATATAATCTAAAATACCTGGACAATTAGCACTAAAATGGTATGATCTAAAATACCCGGACAATTAGCACTGAAATGAACTGAAAAAAAAATCGATAAAATAATGTAAAAATGATATGCAAATATGAAGTGAATTACAAACTGAACTAAAGGAATGCAAACTTTGTAGGCGATTGGAGATGACAGTTCAGTAAGGATAACTACTTTGTCGCTATGTTTTTCTTCAAAAAAGCTCAGCCGCGCGGGATTAGCCGAGCGGTCTAAGGCACTGCAGTCATGGACTGTGCGGCGGATCCCGGCGGAGGTTCGAGTCCTCCCTCGGGCATGGGTGTGTGTGTTTGTCCTTAGGATAATTTAGGTTAAGTAGTGTGTAAGCTTAGGGACTGATGACGTTAGCAGTTAAGTCCCATAAGATTTCACACACATCTGAACATTTTTTTGAAAAATCTCATTCCTTGGAGATGTACTGAACTTGTTGTGTAACCATCTTAAGGTTATTACAGTATGTGAAAGTCAGCACGCAGAGATTCTCGAAGGTGAGCAAACGTCTGTTATCGGACAACACTTGCTTACAATTAGATATTCTTCCAACATTTTTTGAAGTAACTCGAGAGCGCAGTTTGATATTTTCATTTAGTATTAAAAATGAAACTAAAAAAAATAGTCACCCAAATATCGGTGTTTCGGAAATTCAAATAACGTCTGATACATTATCGATACAAAAAATGATTTTTTTTTTGTTTTAATGGCCATACCAGATTACCTCCAATTAATTTGTTTAAATGTAATTTTTTTTGTAATTCTTTTCCACGTTATTTTCATCATCGTATTGACTTGTTTATTTGCTCTTAGTTTTGTTCCTATCATTTTTTTTCATCTGGAATCTGCCTATAATCTACAATCAAGTGCCAACGAGGACTTCTCATCGGCTGCTAACGCGTCAGCTCGGTAGCCAGTGTGAGGATAGTTTCAGATAACCAATGATGGCGAGAAATTACAGTTTGCTTTTAGCCGTGAAACCGTATTTTTTCTGCATTGAGTTTTCTCGTAGAGGTTAGCTTTAATCACCGTGAATAAAGCGATCGCGAGTTTGGTTCTGCCGCAGATTGTTTAAGGCCGTTTTCTCGGATACAGTACACACCACGAGGTTGTGATTAGCTTAGGACATGAGGTACAAAACTCGTCTGTCCCAGCTCAGTCATTGGTTACTTAAAATGAACTGTCGACAGAGCATCTCGCCTTTCCGACATACCTCGCGGCTCCCACTTCTAACATTGCTCCGCATTTGTTGAGCGATCGGCCGTGTTTTTCTGTCACCTGTAACCGAGCGGTAGCCGTCAGACGATGTGGCAACACTGTAGGAGAACATGGTCTGGGAGAAAAGAATGGCAGAGGAAGGCACCTAGTAGAATTTTGCACAGTGTATAATTTAGCCATTGCTAACACTCGGTTTAAGAATCATGAAAGAGGATTGTATACACGGAAGAGACTTTGGGACACTGGAAGGATTCAGACTGATTTTATAAGGACAAGACAGGGATTTCGAAACTAGAGTTTATACTGTCAGATATTTCCAAGGGCACATGTGAACTCTGACCACGATTTATTGGTTATGAACTACAGACTAAAACTGAAGAAATTGCATAAACGTAGGAAATAAAGGAGATCGGACCTAGATAAATTAAAGGAACCAGAGGTTGTAGAGAGTTTCATAGGTAGCATCAGGTAACGTTGGACGGAAATTGGGGAATGGAATGCAGTTAGAAGATAAATGGATGGCTTTGAGAGACGAAATAGTGAATGTAGCAGAGGATCATGTAGGTAAAAAGACTACACCTAACAGAAATCCCTGCTTAAGGTAGGATCCATTGAATTTAATTGCCTAAAGGAAAAAAAACATAAAAATGTAGCAAACCAAGCAGGCGAAAGATACTTAAGACGTCTAAAAAGTGAGATAGACAGAAAATGTAAATGGCTAAGCAGAAATGGCTAGAGGACAAATGTAAGGCTGTAGAAGCATGCATATGTAAGAGGAAGATAGGACATTAAAGAAAACTTTGGAGAAAATAGAAGCAACTTCGTGAATATGAAGAGTTTAGATGACAGGGCAGTACTAAGTAAAGGAGGGAAGGAATATGCGGAGGGACTGTACAGTATAAGGGAAAAAAACTTTAGAACAAGGGTATAGAAAGAGAAGAGGAAGCAGATGAAGATGAGATGTGAGATATGAGACTGTGGGAAGAATTTGAGAGAGGACTGAAAGACCTATCTAGAAGCCATATTCCTGGAACAGACAACATTCCCTCAGAATTATTGAGGTACAAGGGGGCCAGCCATGACAAAATTATTCCGCATGGTGTGCAAGATGTATGCATGTATGAGACAGGCGAAATACTCTCGAACTTCTTGAAAAATGTAATAATTCCAACTCCAAAGGAAGCAGGTGTTGACAGGTGTGAATATCACAAAACCAGCAGTTTAATAGGTCATGATTGCAAAATAATGAAACGAATTATTTATATAAGAATGGGAAAAACTGGTGGAAGCCGATCTCGGGGAAGATTAGTTTGGGTTCCGGGGAAAACTCGCGAGGCAATACCGACCCAACGACTTATCTTACAAGATAGGTTGAAGGAAAGTAAACCTATGTTTGAAGTATTTGTAAACTTAGACAACGCTTTTTACAATGTTGATTGGACAACTGTCTTAGAAATTCTGAAGGCAGGAGGGATAAACAACAGCGAACGAAAGGTTATTTTGAACTTGTGTACAAATTAGACTGCGGAGACAGGAGTGGAAGGACATGGAAGATGGGCAGTGGTTGAGAGAGAGCTGTTGCCTATCCCCGATGTTATTCAATTTGTGCACTGAGAAAGCGGTAAAGGAAACAAAGGAGAAGGGAATTAAAGTTTACGGTAAACATATAATACTTTGAGATTTGGTGATGATGCCGGCCGGATTGGCCGTGCGGTTCTAGGCCCTACAGTCTGGAACCGAGCGACCGCTACGGTCGCAGGTTAGAATCCTGCCTAGGGAATGGATGTGTGTGATGTCCTTAGGTTAGTTAGGTTTAATTAGTTTTAAGTTCTAGGTGACTGATGACCTCAGAAGTTAAGTCGCATAGTGCTCAGAGCCAGAGCCAGATTTGGTGATGACATTGTCACTCTGTCAGAGAAGGCAAAGGATTTGGAAGAACAGTTGGACGCAGCGGATAGTGTCTTGCAAAGAGATTATAAGATGAATATCAATAAAAGTAAAACAAGCGCAATGCAGTGATTTCGAATTAATTGGAGCCAGAGAATTGGATTAGGAAATGAGAAACTAAAAGTCGTAGATGAATTTTGTTACTGGGACAGTAAAATAACTGAAGACAGTTGAAGTGGATACGACATAAAACGCAAACTGACAATAGCTAGAAAAGCATTTCTGAAAAAGAGGGATTCGCTAACGTCGATTATCACTATAAGTATTAGACAGTCTTTTCCGAAGGTATTTGTGTGGAGTGACGACTTGCGCGCAACTGGACAATAAGCAGATCAGGCAAGAACAGGATGCAAGCTTTAAAATGCAGTGCTCTTGAAGAACGATGAAGATTAGATGGTTAGATCGAATAACAAATGAGGAGGTACTAAATCGAAATGGGTAATAAAGAAAATTTATGGAACAACTTGACTAGAAGAAGGGATAGCTTCAACGAATAGTCATCTTGGTACTAGAATGAAGTGTGTGGGGTAAAAATTGTAGAGGGAGATCATGGCTTGAATACAGTAATCATGTTCAGATGGTTCAAGTTGCAGAAGTTATGCGAAGATGAAAATGCTTGCTCAGAAGTGATTAGCATGGAGAGCTGTATGAAACCAGTCTTTCAGTACAAGACCAAAACAGCTACGGACGCGACAATGATAATAAACGAATTAACCTCAATTTATTTTCGGAATTTACGAGTACATTCTTGATCAACATATACTGACGGGAAATAATGACAACACCAAAAATAATTGATGACAGTATTGAAATTTGGGGGATGCATTTGTCTGAGTAGCCTATTTAAGAGATTAACATTGCGATATCACAAGTTAATGTAAGGGCGAGATAAGCTATCGCAAAAGACAAATGTCGGTCTATTAATAACCGGTGTAACCTCCAAACGCAGAATGCAGGCTGGACAACGTGCATGCATTGTGTTCTATAGGTGCTGGATGTCAGTTAGTGTGAGGCGGAGTTCCCCGCCTGTTGCACGTGTTCGGTCAGTATATGGATGATTAATGCTTGTTGTGGATGACGCTGGAGTTGTCCCATATTTGCTCGACTGGAGACAGATCTGGCGATGGAGCAGGGCAAGGCGGCATGTCGACACTCTGTAGAGCATTCTGGGTTAGAGCAGCGATATGTGGGCGAGCAGTATCCTCTCGGAAAACATCCACTTCATGTTGTTCACGAATGGCAGCACAACAGGCCGAATCAACACACTGACGTACAAATCTGCTGCCAGGGTACGTGGGACAATCACAAACATAGTGCTCCTGCTGTCATACGAAACCACACCCCAGATGTAGGTCCAGTGTATCTAGCACGCAGATAGGTTGGTTGCAGGCCCTCACGTGGCCTGCTCCTGACCAGCGCACGGCTATCCCTGGCAGAACCAGCTTTCATCAGCAAACACAACAGACCTCCATCTTGCCCTCCAATTGGCGCTCGCTTGACACCACCGACGTCTCAGATAGTAGTAGTTTGGGGTCAGTGGAATGCACCGACATGGCGTCTGGCTCTGAGTTGTCGTTGAGGTAACCGATTTGTCACAGTTCATTGTGCCACTGCTGCTCAAATTGCTACTGGAGATGCTCCAGAGCCTTACTCCGAACACGATGGCCTTCCCTCTCGGTAGTGCCACGTGGCCGTCCGGAGGCGGCTCTTCTTGAGACCGTATATTCTCATACTATCCGCTGCCAGCAGTCATGTACCGTGGCTACATTCGTGCCAAGTCTTTCTGCAATATGGCAGAAGGAACATCTAGTTTCTCGTAGCCCCAAACAAGACCCCCTTCAAACTCAGTGAGATGTTGATATGACGTCTTTGTCACCTTAAAGGCAATCTTGACTATCATTAACTCACCATGTCCAATCTCGAAGGTAACTAACGTTCACGACCGTTACAGTGTGTATTTAAACCAAACCTGACTTGCATCCTCATAGTGGCGCTACTAGCGCCATTCTTATGCGACTGGTGCGAAATTTGAATAGACATCATCTTTGAGGTGTAGAAACACGCCTACCAACTTTCGTTAATGTCACACAACTCCCCCTTGACGCTGCGATTTTCTTTCGGTCAGAGTATTTACACTGCTGGCCACCGTAAATGCAACACCAAGAAAGACAAAAGGCAGCACAACAAAATTTATTATGTAGATAACATGTTGACCAAGTATCAAATGATTACGTTTACAGACGTCTGTGACATGTCGTTCCTGCCAGAATCAGTAGGCAGAGTAGCCGCCATTGTTGGAGATCACCGCTGCCACACGTCTCGGCATTGAGTCAAAGAGACGTTGGATGTGTTCCTGGGGTACAGCAGCCCAAGCAGCTTCCACACGTTGCCAAAGATCATCTGGTGTGGCAGCTGGGGATGTAATCTGGGTCACTCGGTGAGCAACCATGGACCACATGTTTTCTATCGGCGAAAGATCCGGAGAGCGAGCCGGCCAGGGAAGCAATTCAGTCTGGTTATTGGCGAAGAACCTTTGGACAATGCGTGCCACATGTGGTCGCGCATTATCCTGTTGAAATATGGCTGTGGCCGAGCCCTGAAGGTAAGGAGGGACAACTGGCTCCAGCACCTCGGATATGTAGCGCCGGCTATTTAAAGTACCGGCAATGCGTACTAGAGGCGTGCGAGAGTAATATCCAATACCGCCCCATACCATAATACCCGGTGCAAGACCAGTGTGGCGGTGCATAATGCAGCTGTCCAGTATCCTCTCTCCACGGTGTCTCCACACTCGAATCCGACCAACGTGGTGCTGCAGACAGAAGCGTGCCTCGTCAGTAAAGACAACGTCATTCCATTCTGCCGTCCACATCCGTCTGTCATCACACCATTGGCGACGGAGACGTCTGTGGTTCTGCGTCAATGGTAGACGAAGCAATGGACGTCTTGCGGACAGACCACTCTGCTGTAAACGGCGTCGAATGGCACGCGCAGACACTGGATGATGCGTTACAGACACAATGTGCTGTGCTATGGTTCGGGATGTCACTGAGCGATCCGTCACTGCCATGCGCACAATTTGCCTATCAGCACGTGCAGTGGTGCACCGAGGTGAATGCGATCGACCACGTCGGTCCGTCGTACCCTCCTGCATCCAACGGTCACATATCCGCATTACAGTTGTTTGGTTTCGTCCAACACGACTAGCGATTTCTCTGTATGATAATCCACAATATCGGTAAGCCACTATCCTTCCTCTGTCGAACTCGGATACTTGATCAAACGATGTTCGCTGTTGTCTACGAGGCATAACTGATCGTCTTGTGAAACAACCACAAGGTAAACACACGTGCCGAACGTGCACTCGTCGAAATCGCCAAGCCTTAAATGGCGCTATGAGGTGGCGCCACAGGCGCGCGTGATGTGCGTCTGCGCTGAAATTCTAATCAGTTGCGTATCTCATCGCTGCAAACCTATGGTGTAAATTTCACTTGATTCGGATGCTTCCTTCAGGGTGTTGCATTTACGGTGGCCAGCAGTGTATTTTATGTGGTCATTTCACACTGACATAGTGCAGTTACTTTTTTCCTAGAGACACGTGCATCTTTTGTTCTTGCCAACATTAAAAGAATGAACTGATGTGTCAAATGGAAGTTCAACACAAACGTGTAAACAATGAGGTAAAATCTTAAAAACGGCACCCTTGAAAAATTAAGGACCTATATGACGAAAAATGCAAAATTAAATTTCCGTATCTACAGCCAGAATTCGGGATTTTAGTGCTTGTGAACAACGCGTAGTTCATAAGAAAAGAAAGATTTCATAGTAACGAACTCCAGGTATTAATGATGAAATGAAACTGCCGTTTTACTGCGTGACGAAAAAACTATATGTGTACACTGTCCCATTAAGAAGGATAGCCATGGTGAAAGTTCCTTCTCGATAATGTTGCCTTCTGGGGAATGAACAAACCGCCCTCCCTTTCCAACGTCACTAGGTGCACACATCTTCGTAAACCTCAAATGGCTATTGGCACTTGGCATTTATTTCAGTACTATAAGCCACATATGGCGTAAACTATGTGCGCATTGGTCGATATGGTGTGGCAGTAATTAATTGGTGACTAATGATTAAGCAGATAATTATGGCTTGGATGTGACAGGTTGAATGATAATGAGAAATGAGTGGTGCAGTTCTATAGCAGCCACAAGAGCCACCAGCGTTTCAAGGCTTCGTTCATGTCGTACATCCTGAAGTTCCGGATGTTCCTGTGCTGAGAAAGATACAAATTGATTGCCAGCGTCTGGTATTTCTGGAGAAAAAAGAAAAACCTACTGAAATATGGGGTGTGTGACGCTCGCCACAAGGTTCTGTTGCACTTCAAGCTTCTGTATTCTGTCTGAAGCAGCATAGGCGCAACTGGGACACGCGTACTCAAAAATGGGCCGATATCACTTACAAAAAATCATCCACAGTCACTATACAACGTAATTACAGAATGGATTTATATTTAGGGGCTCGTATTGTTAATCAATAAACAGACTGTAATAATGCTTAGAAGGTGTATTTTTTGTACAAGCACGCACTCCTTTAAATGTAGAAATGCCTACTGGTATTAACAAATTAAAAGCAGGGTAAATTAGAGTCTGAGTGATCTTTGTTGCAGGGTTCTAGTGCGAGTTGTTCACGAGATACCGTATTTTGAAAAGTTTCCTCATCGCCACTCGTTTGTGTCATCACCCTTCGTAGTTGCTAGGTACGATGTTGTTGTGTTTGCTTACAATGTGCTTGTGTGTTCCTTGAGTGCGTTGCACTCGTCAGTCAGTGAGTGGCAGTCCAAGAAGTAGGTCGTGAGTGGACGACGGAATATATTAATGCAGAAAAAGCCGACATGGTCATGTGCGTGGAGAGTGCAGGAAGAATGCAGTTCTTTTTTGTACGGTGTATGCGGCAAGATACCCCAATAGATGTCAACCCATCACGCGCATATGGTAGTGTTAACACGTAGATAGCGCAGCAGAAGAAAACAAGTAACGACAGAAGACAGGGAAATTAATGTTCCTGCTTCTGTTGCAGTAGATCCGCACGTTCGCACGAGGAAGTGGCATGAGTCAGGCAAGTGTCCTACGCATTTCCCGTCGACATAGGTTCCATCCCTATCACACCTGTCTCCATCAAGAGCGGCATGGAAACGATTATGAGAATTGTGTTAACTTCTGTACATGGGCATCGAGACACGATACTCCAGAAGCATCTTGTATCTTCTTTAATGATGAAGCCACATTTACCATTCATAGCCGGGTAAATCGCCATATCATGCGCTATTGGTCTATTGACAATCCCTGTTGGTTTCGTCAGGTGGAGCAACAGCGTCCATGGAGTGTAAAAGTGTGGTGTGGAATAGTGAACCATCTGCTTATATGCCCGATTGTCACAAACGAAACACTGAAAGTGGACAAGTATCACAGCCTTCTAACAGAACATCTTCCACTGATACAAGACGAGGTTGCACAGCGGACCTGGGGGGAGCCTGTGGTACCAACAGGATGGCTGTCCAGCCCATAGTGCATCAAGCACTACAGCATGTCTTCACGAATTGTTTCCAAATCGTTGGATTGGACGCAGAGGACCTGTACCTTGGTCGGCCCGTTCCCTAGATTTGACGCCTGTAGAGTTTTTCCTTGGGGAAAGCTGGAAGACGCTGTCCACAAGGGCATAACAAATACACCCACTGATATGCAGCCTGTAACCTGCACGGACATCTCCACTGAAATGCTAGCACGCGTGCAGCAGTCGTTCCGTAACAGAAGGGAAGCGCGTATTGCCGTTGTCGGTAGTGATTTTGAACGCAACCTGCGATGGTCAGTTGCCTCGTTACTGATCAGCATCCACGTAACTAGTGTATGAACTTGTGTTGTTCTTTAATGTGTGCTACCACAGGTGTTCTACAAGTGTCGGCGTGGGAACTTAGCAAAATACGATATCTCGTAGAATTCTGCAACAAGCACCACTAACATTCTGATTTACCCTACTTTTAGTTTGTTAGTGTCAATAGGCATTGTTCCGTTTAAAAGAGTATACGTTTCACAAAAAACACTTTCTCAGTATCATTACAATCTGTCGATTGGATAACAATACGAACCCCTGACTACCGATCCATTCTATGAAAACCACACATCAATAGCACTTTCCATTCCCGCAATATTTCCAACGCACGTTCTAGGCGATTCACCCTGTATATATGATGATCACACACGAAAATTTGTAAACCACATCTGTGGGGCAACTGACATAAGAACCTAAAGATGTCCCTTTTGTCCCAGACATTTAAGTAGTAATTCTTCTACAACGACTACGAAGACGAGACGCTAATTACAGGGTAAGCTAGCAAAGATGGGCCAGTCAAAGTATACTGCATAATAAAAAAAAAGTTAACAACCTAGAAGATACGGTCGGATGTCAACCTAACTTCGCATTCGAACACGCCATCGTAGGATACGTAAATGATGAGAGTTGCAGTACTCTGTGAAGGTAGAATGTCCACCAGAGTGCGTCAGTGATGTTCGTGTTTATTATTGTTACCAGGCCTGGTAGGATATCCACTGAAGAGCCAAAGAAACTGGTGCGCCTGTCTAATATCGTGTAGGGCCCCACCAGCACGCAGAAGTGCCGCAACACGACGTGGCATAGACTCGACTAATGTCTGAAGTAGTGCTGGAGGGAAATTATACCATGAATTCTGCAGGGCTGTCCACAAATCCGTAAGAGTACGAGGGGTGGAGATCTCTTCTGAACAGCACGCTGCAAGGCATCCCAGATATGCTTAATAATGTGATTCTTGGGTTTCTCCCGGCGTATTTGATAATCAAAATATCCACGGGTGTACTGCCGGTCTACAGTGTCCAACGGGCACAATATTTCGGCGATCATACATGTCGCCATCATCAGGTGAACTGACGGACTGAGCTCCTGTGAACGTGCCGGCACGGATCTCCGTGCCGGCACGTTCACAGGAGCTCAGTCCGTCAGTTCACCTGATGATGGCGACATGTATGATCGCCGAAATATTGTGCCCGTTGGACACTGTAGACCGGCAGTACACCCGTGGATATTTTGATTATGCTCAATAATGTTCATGTCTGGGGAGTCTGGTGGCCAGCGGAAGTTTTCAAACTCAGAAGAGTGTTTCTGGAGCCACTCTGTAGAAATTCTGGACGTCTCGGGTATCGCATTGTCCTGCTGGAATAGCCCAAGTCTGTCGGAATGCACAATGGACATGAATGGATGCAGGTGATCAGACAGGGTGCTTACGTACGTTTCACCTTTCAGAGTCGTATCTAGACGTATCACGGATCCCATATCACTTCAACTGCACACGCCCCGCACCATTACAAAGCCTCCATCAGTTTGAACAGTCCCCTGCTGACATGCAGGGTCCATGGATTCATGAGGTTGTCTCCATACTCGTACATGTTCATCCGCTCGATACAATTCGAAACTAGACTCGTCCGACCAGGCAACTTGTTTCCAGTCATCAACAGTCCAATATCAGTGTTGACGGGCTCAGGCGAGGGGTAAAGCTTTGTGTCGTGCAGTCATCAATGGTACACGAGTGGGTTCAAATGGCTCTGAGCACTATGGGACTTAACATCTGTGGTCATCAGTCCCCTAGAACTTAGAACTACTTAAACCTAACTAACCTAAGGACATCACACACATCCATGCCCGAGGCAGGATTCGAAGCAGCGACCGTAGCGGTCGCTCGGTTCCAGACTGCAGCGCCTAGAACCGCACGGCCACTCCGGCCGACCCCCAGCATTGAAATCTGCATCAATTTGCAGAAGGGTTGCACTTCTGTCATGTCGAACGAATCTCTTCTAGTTGTTAGTCCCGTACTTACAACATCTTTTTCCGACCGCAGTGATGTCGGAGAGACTTATGACCTCAGAAGTTGAGTCGCATAGTGCTCAGAGCCATTTGATGTCGGAGATTTGATGTTGTACCGGATCCCTAATATTCACGGTACACTCTTTAAATGGTCGTACGGTAAAATCCCCCACTTCATCGCTACCTCAGAGATGTTGTGTCCCATCGCTCATGCTCCGACTATAGCACCACCGTCAAACTCAATTAAATCTTGATGACCTGCCATTGTAGCAGCAGTAACCGATCTAACATTTGAGCCAAACACTTGTCGTTGCCGACCGTGGCGCCGTATTCTGCCTGTTTACATATATCTGTATTTGAATACTGATGCCTATACCAGTTTCTTTGGCGCTTCAGTGTATAAGGGGGGTGAACAGCGTCAGATGTTGAGTGAGACCTGCAAAGCACACGGAAACAATGCGTACTCCTGTGAGACAGCATGCAACAACCCCCACTCGTAATAAAACTCTACAAATGTCTTAGTTTAGCCAGTGAGTCCGTAGATGGTGGTATTAGGGGTGTACAGTATAGCTGGCCACGCTTTCCCACCCGAGTTTAGCGATAATGAAGCCATCCGTCCTTGAACTGACTTAGTGAGCCACCTGTTATGTGGAGATGCTCTTGTAGTTTTATGTCCCCTTGCAGAGCCGTAGCAGCGCCATCAAATTCTGAAAGTGCAATACTATCTATGTTTTACGCAATGAAGCGGGTAGAAGTTTTTTGTGCAAATAATGTTTACGTGGTATGCCATTATCGTGCTTTTATTTAAGAAACACCGCAAAATGAACTTGTTCACACTGATTATAAGCTAACAATTAGCGATACGAGAGCGTGGTCTACCGCATAACTAGATCGAAAGGCATTCTGTCGACGACTGCCGAATATGGCGCACAGTCTGTAATTTAGGCGTACAATCGGTATAGTTCGTATAACATCGTACATCTTCGGTTATGCCAAAGTTATTCGTTTATTTATCAATATCAGAGTTTCCTGGCATCGTAAAATTACTGACATGTATACTGCTCCTAATGTCTGAGTGGCAAATGAAAACTTTTGTTAGCTAATATTAATAACTACTTAATTCACACCAGAATAAATGTACTTTCCCTACGTATCTCTATGCTGACGTCACAAGTGATTTCTGTACTGGCACCTCACCCCACTGCCTCTGAAAGCGTCAGATGGCCAACCGCCTCTGCTAGCCAGCATGAGAAGCTACAACCCGCTCCTTACTCCGTACATATTGCAGCGTTGACACATTGACTTTGTGGTGTCACCGCCAGATACCACACTTGCTAGGTAGTAGCCTTTAAATCGGCCGCGGTCCGTTAGTATACGTCGGACCCGCGTGTCGCCACTATCAGTGATTGCAGACCGAGCGCCGCCACACGGCAGGTCTAGAGAGACTTCCTAGCACTCGCCCCAGTTGTACAACCGACTTTGCTAGCGATGGTTCACTGATAAAATACGCTCTCATTTGCCGAGACGATAGTTAGCATAGCCTTCAGCTACGTCATTTGCTACGACCTAGCAAGGCGCCATGTTCAGTTACAATTGATATTGTAAATAATGTACAGACAAGAGCTACGTTCAACATTAATGGATTAAAGTTAAGTATTCCACCAGTTACCTCCTTTTTTTTAAGTCTAAATTCCTTGTCCTGTTCCAGACCTCACGCCAGCCTGCGTGAGCTTAAACGCGTGCCTTTCGGCTTCCTCTAAAATTCGTGGGTTGGCTCTCCTGCCAATCCACAACAGACTTCACGTATGTTACATAGCAAAACTGCAAAATGCGGTCTTATCTACAAATAAGAGGCACCTTACAAACCTTATCAGCTCCTGACAGAGTTTGAAATGGACCTCATAGTGGGTCTCCAGCCGGTCAGGCTGGTCGAATCGCGCACTATCCAGATTTCTGGAATACTCGGATATGACAGTGGTCCGATGTTCGACTGCATGGTAACGTAATGACAGCCGTACTCGTCGTCTAGGGTCCGGTCGACCCCGTCTGACCAAGACAAGGGAACGTCGCCGTATTGTGCACCAAGCATATCACAACCCCTTCATATCCTTCACCTTCCATTCGAGAACAGGGTAATGGACTCCTTGCAACATTCTGTGTCATCCCACACCATTGGCTGGCGATTAGCAGCAGCCAGACTACGGAATTACCAGCCCATGCGTAGGCTACCCTTAACACCACATCAAAGCGGCTGTTTTTGGGGAGGTGCCATGACTGGGAAGCGTGGATTACTGATGAATGGTGTCGCGTTGTGTTCAGTGACGCATCACAGTTCTGTACGATCCTGGGTGACCATCGTCGGTGAGTACGGCGGTGACGTGAGGAGAGATCCTGTTCTTCTAATGTTTTGGCGAGGCACAACGATACTACTCCTAGCGTCGTGGTGTAGGGAGCTATCGGGTATGTCTTCAGGTCGCGACAGGTAGTGATTGAGGGAACTCTGGCGGCACAACGTCCACCACGGACATCCTACGTTCTCCTGTGTTAGCTTTCATGCGAAAGTATTGTGATATCATTTTTCAATAGGACAATGCTCATCCACACATGGCAAGCATTTCTGTGAACTGTCTGAGTGATTTTGAATTACTCCTAAGGCCAGCAAGCCCCACAAATCTGTCTCTGATAAAACATGTGTGGGACCAGCTTGGATCTCATATCCGTCCCGGGGATATCAAGGGCCAGTTGCAACAGCTGTGGCCCAGTTTGCCTCAGGGGAAGTTAAAACGTCTCTGTGACACCCTTCCCAATAGAATTAACGCCTGATCCAGGTCAGAGCGGGTGCAATGCAACATCATACTGATGAGTTGGGTTATACTGCGAAGTTCTTTGTCAGTTCCACTCTAAACTGTTACTACTGAGGTAATATAATGTACCCTCTCAACCCGTAAAGTTTCGTTTGTTTTTCCACCTCACTTTCTGGGTGTTCCACTTTTTTGTCACGCAGAGTACATCGAGAACGGTGAGGTTTCCGCTAAGTTATAGTGGACAATATGGCGAAATGCCATACACACAAGATTACAGCGCTAGAAAAAATTTGAACACACTTTCATAGGCTTCCAGTTCACACGAGGTTTACTTTTGCAACAGTGCATATGGAGTACATGAAATGATTAGATTTACAGAGAAACAGCCCAAGCGGTTCTGAGGTACCGGGTACCTACCTACGCAGAGACGTAGTGTAGCCTCCAAGGGCGTCAGTGTGGGCGCTGACTCTGACATCCAGTCGATCTTGCAAATGGCGGATACTGTCCTGGGATACATTATGCCACGCCTACTAGACGTGTTCACGTAGTTCTGTAAGAGTTGTTGGTCGACGATTCGCACGAGTCACTTCTCGTCTCATCACATCTCACATGTTTTCGATCAAAGACAAGTCCGGGGATCGTGCTAACCAGGGAAGTTGCTGCATGTTGAGTTTCACGGGAGTGTGTGGATGGGTATTATCCTGTTCGAACATATTATTCTGCTCGAACATATCACCTTCCTGATGCACGAACGGCGAAGGAACTAGCCTAACAACATTCTTCGTGTACCTAGTGCTGTTTAGGGTCCCCTCCACAAACACCAAAGACGAACAACAGTTGCGGCTTATCGCACCACAGACCATTAGGCCTGGGGTGGGGGCAACCCGTTTGGACGAATGCACTCTACGTGACAGCTCTCACCAGGTCTATGTCCTACGAGCAAACGACCGTCACTTGTGCGCAGGCAGAATCTGCTTTCATCGCTGAAGACCACGGCGCTCCATTCCATCTTCCAGATGATCCTCTGACGTCGCCAGTCTAGCCGTGCATGTCGTCGCTCTGGAGTGAGTGCGAGGCGGTCTGGAGGTGTGCGTGCGTGAAGTGTCACTGCTAATAACCGGTTCACAGCAGTTCGTGTTGACAAGTCAGGGACACAAGCCCTTCTGTCTGTGCTGTGGTAGCTGTACGATCTGCCACTGCTGCCCTTATAATACGACGATCCTGGCATGCGTCTGTGCTGCGTGGATGTCCAGAGCCTCGTGTACGTGTGTGAGAATGTTCAAGTGACTACTGATACCAGCATCGTTGCACAACCGACGCAGCAAGTCCAACTTGAATGGCAATTCTCCGAAAGGACCATCCCGCCACTCGGAAGGCCACAATTTGACCTCTTTCAAACTCGCTCACTTAATTGCAGGAAGCACGTGTGAATCTCTGTGGAATGGTTGCGTGCTCGCTTCATACGTTTGCACCACACTGAGCCTTCTGGCTGTGAGCATTCCCCATTAAAGGGTAGACACAGACGGCGCCTTCGTAGCTATGCCACTACGCCATCTGTTGGTGGACGACGTTGAAAACTTCATCAGTACATCTACTATCCCCCAGCGGCATAATCCGCCATCAGTATCAGTATCAACTTTACTTTCTGAAATGGAACTTCATCAATTTCTGTTGCTAGTCTTAAAAGTGAAGAATTCAACGGTGTTTCACTTTTGAGAATCCGATTTTTAGTTTCGGGGTAATTACAATATATAGAACTTAGGATTTATCTATTTTGAACATGAAACCGAGTGCTGTTTTCTGCAGAAATTCGTAATTTCACAGCCAAATAAGGAAATATTTATATCGAATAAGGAGGAAAGAGATTGTCACATCGCCACGATACCAGTGTATAACATCTACAGGGGAAATGTAGCTTTCATTCTGTCTGTCGTTCACGAGTGTCAAGTACTAGTAAATTTGGAAAAAAATTGTAAAAAGACGGCCAAATGTTTTGTGAAATTATTTGTTTGAACGTAAGAAATAATTTAGGTTACGGAAAGATTTTACGCGCCTTCGAAAGATGTTTTGAAATCTTGTACAGTAGCTGAGATGCTCGTTCGTTAGTGACATAAGGGGGCCACTGAGTGAAATTCCACCAGATAAGTATCCGCTATCAATCTTTAAGATTCTAAGTTAAACATTGAACTTTAAATTCTCAATCAGCACCTCATTTGCTGCACATCGTTTCGAGAATCATTCACAGGCATATCAAATGTCTCAATAATCTGTTTTATGTCTTTCTTTCAGACGGAAATATTTGACTGTTTCTGTGGCGTCACCGCCAGACACCACACTTGCTAGGTGGTAGCCTTTAAATCGGCCGCGGTCCATTAGTATACGTCGGACCCGCGTGTCGCCACTGTCAGTGATTGCAGACCGAGCGCCGCCACACGGCAGGCCTAGAGAGACTTACTAGCACTCGCCCCAGTTGTACAGCCGACGTTCATAGCAGTGGTTCACTGACAAATTACGCTCTCATTTGCCGACGCGATAGTTAGCATAGCCTTCAGCTACGTCATTTGCTACGACCTAGAAAGGCGCCGTATTCAATTGATATTTATATTGAAGCATGTACAGTCAAGAGCGATGTACTCCAAATATGGATTAAAGTTAAGTATTCCAAGAACTACGTTCTTTTCTTATTAGACTCAACTCCTTTAATTGTTCCAGACCTCACGCCAGTCTGCGTGTAATTAAACGCGTGCATTTCGGCCTCCTCTAGCAACACGGTGTTGGCTCTTCTGCCAACACTACAGTTTCTTTTCCTCAATTTTTTTGTTAAATTTTGTTTAGAAAACATGAAATATATTTAAATATCGATCCGTGTTCTATGATTATTAAGAGCATATACATCGAGAGAAAACAGAGAAGTTTCAATTTATGTTGTGATTTCATATTTTTGACACTGTTCGTGAAATATAACAATTTTCCCTGAACACACTAATTAAGGCTTTCTTAATGATCGTGATTACTTTCAAGCAATTAAAACCTTTTTGCAGAATTAGACCCCACGATGGTCAGTTTGATACCCCGTTTGTCCGTTTTCGACTCTTCTTCCACTTTTCGTTTGGGTATAAAAAGTCAGTCTATTGTGTAATTTTAAGGAAGTCTTATTTTCGCTCCGCTCAAACATTTGACTAAAAAAAATAAATCAAGACACAAAGGAATTAAAAACATTAGCTCCCAGTGGGCATTGATTTATATCAATGGGGCAAGTTGAAAATTTATGCCGGAGACGGATTTGAACCCATATTTTCTGTTTACTAGGGAGACGGGCTCACCAGTACGCCGTGCGGACATGGCGTTCATCTTAACGGCACGGACTACCGTAGCACCGCTTCTATCAGATCCAAATTCTCAACTTATGCCACTCACTACTGATGTAGAGCACCTGCTCGTTAGCCTCGTTACTCGCGGCATTTCGTCGATTCCCACAAGAGTTCGAGCTTGGTGTGCATTGCACTGGAGAGTCATGGACCGTCATCGCTTTAATTGTATATATGTGCTGTCTGTTCTTTCGGATATATCTAAAAGAACAGACACCACATACATATAAAACATAAATGTCTTTCAAAAACCAAGCGAAACTAGATATGCTACTTACTTACGGAGAGTGCAAAAGGAACGATAATGGGGGAATTGAGATGCATGCACAAAGGTATCCCGACGAACGGTGTCCAACAAGGATGACATTTCATCTAAAGTGTAAACAATTATCTTTGGAAGGGCACTATAATTCTCGTCAGATAGAGAGGAGCGAGCCTGCAACGAGCGCAGCGAACGAAATAGATGTTCTGGCAGCTGTTGCTCATAACCCACACGTTAGAAACTGCGAGTCTCTCTGGAATGTGAACCCAGTGCTGTTCGCATTTTGCGTGCAGACAGCTTTCATCCGTATCATGCGTCACTTCACCAGCAGACTAACCACCAGGATTCCAGAAGACGAATAGTATTCCATCTCCCAGTTCTGTCTTCGTGGAATTATCTTTACCGATGAAGTTACTTTTATAAATCATGGAAGGAGTTATTAGGTGGCCTGCACGTTTTCCTGAATTGAAATCACTGGATTTTTTTCTCCGGGGCTATGTCAAAGATGACGTTTATACACAAGTTCCGACGACATAAGAGAATTTAAAACATCTCGCTGTTGCAGCATGTGCAATGCTAACGAATAAATATGTTCAGTCTCTCCAAAAGTCCTTACTCCAGCGTCTGCATTTCGAAAACTTGTCTACAGAAGTGGAATTTTACTGGAATGTTTTTGTCCACATCGTTTTGTAATTTCCTTTTTACTGATGTATTTTGTCAGCGTCTTCACATTAAATTCGTGACGCGAAGTTATTATTTTAGAATATTTATTATTATTATTCACGTTTACCCTCAACTGTAGCACACGATGTACGAGTACAACATGGGGTATTTTCAGCCCTTTCTTTTAAGTTGCGATTGTGAGTACATAACTTTAATTCTCTCAGAATGGGCTCTCTTCCACTCGTCATACCAAGTTGTCCCGGTCTTCGATTTTCTTGCTATGCCAAGTTGCCGGTCGGGAATTTTCTGTCTAAATATTTTCCTGTCTTGTATATCAAGTTGTGTTATTCCTGCTGCTTTCAGCTCTGTTTTTTCTGCGCCGAATCATTTTATTGTTTCAATGTTTGCTGCACTGTGAGTTTGGAAGAATTCTACTACCTTTATACTTAAAATGTCCGCCCCCTATAGCTCAGGGGTGCTGTCACGGTAGCTCAGCGTGTTCGGTCAGAGAGCCGGTTGGCCTCTGTAATAAATAAATAAATAAAACGGAGTGGTAGGATCAACAAACGAATTTGAACGGAAGTCATGTGACGTCCGCAGCGACCAAACACAACGATCAACAACGAACAAAATGCAAGGAAAAAAAAGTGGTCAGCCCGACAGAATGTCAATCCTAAGAGCCCGGGTTCGATTCCCGGCTGGGTCGGAGATTTTTTCCGCTCAGTGACTGGGTGTTGTGTTGTCTTAATCATCATCATTTCATCCCCATCGACGTGCAAGTCGCCGAAGTGGCGTCAAATCGAAAGACTTGCACCCGGCGAACGGTCTACCCGACTGGAGGCCCTAGTCACACGACATTTACATTTATAATTAAAATGGTTTGTTCCAGTCTTTTAATACTAGCACAGAATTTATTCTTTTTTTCATATCCCAATACGGGAAATAATGCTAATTTATTTTTTCTCTTAGTCAGTATGTCCCTCCTTCAGTATAATTTACACATAAAATTTTCATGATCACTTTTCGTTCCCTCTTCTCAATTCTTTCAATGTCTATGTTTAAAATGACTTCGTCGTCCCAATAGAGGCACACTGGTTTGGTGACGGTGCTGTAGTCTCAGTCTGGTGTATTTTGAGATGCATTTTTTTTTTTTTTTTTTTTTTTTTAGATGGCTCTTGTAATGTTGAAGGTCTTCTGCAGGAAAATTTCCTGAATAGGGGTTCCGCACAAATATTTGACCCGGGAAACTATTGTTTTTCCCTCATTTAGTTTTTAGAGTTTTGGTTGTCAAGTTGTTGCTGGACATATATTTTGTTTTTTCAATCGATATTTGGAGCCCTAGTCTTCTGCTGTTTCACTTAGATTTTTTTTTTGTGGTGTTGAATGATCTGACAGAGAATCGCCAGATTATCTGCAAAAGCTAAGCATTGTATATTAATAGTGGTTCTTCCTAATTTTATCGCTTTGTCAATTTTTAACTCTGATTTTAGTTTCTGTCACTCTTGGATAAGTTTTTATAATACAAATTTGATAAACAATGACCAGCCCAGATACCCGCTCGCGTTAGTACGCCGTTCCCGGGATTCAGGGAGACGCACCGCTCCGGATCGACGGCCAGACTGGATATGGTTTTTAGGCGGTTTCCCACAGCAGACTAGTGAACATCGCGTTGGTACCGACGTCCTGCCTCAGATATACGATTCTCGGACTTCCTTTCCAAGGGCGCTCCTAGAACGTATTTCGGCTAAAAGTGATACGTCACTGGCCAGAGTCCGAGGAACGGTCCGCAGCGTACGCTTGCCTTGCGAGGACTTGTATCCACGCAAAGCATCGGCTGAGTCGGGCATGATGTGTCAGACAAGATATACACGGCGTTTGACTACCAGGTAATTATAACTAAAGTGCACATCGTATGGCAGCGAAACTCGGTAGATTGCTAATGCGTTAATATGGAACCGACTTAACCTGGAAAACAAATTAGTTCCCATTGTGGCCTCCAGGTGCAAATGTGCCGCAGTACACTGGTTGTACGGCTATGACATCCACGCTGTCATTTGGCAAGCCATAACGTCAGTGAACAGTATGGCTATCGACAAGAGAGACCCTTGTTTTATTTTAACGGAAGCAATTAAGTTCTAGGGGACTTATGACCACAGCAGTTGAGTCCCATAGTGCTCAGAGCCATTTGAACCATTTTGAACGGAAGCAATTACAGTGCTGTGTAACTGAAACGCCTGAGGAGAGGCCAAGTGTCAATAAGTAGTTTAGAGAAGAGGATAATGAAAGTTGAAACCAGTGGTGGCGAGGTCACTGGCCATGCAGCATGTGGCGTGGGTAGTGCTCGTGCTCGTGCAGTGTCGTCCCGTGGTCAAGCACTGGTACCCGTACAAGATCCAGACGGTGCAGCAACTCAAACCTCACGATCCGCATTTCAGTTGCTGAAACGGATCTGAGCTGAAGATATGTGGCCGGGCAGTACTCTATGGAGTGACAAGGCACATTTTACACAACATGCAGCAGTGAATACAGGGAACTGCCGTACTGAGTACTGTTAAGCCTTGTGTTGTGCACGAAGAGCCATTGCATTCACAAACACGTTTACTCTCGACTATTTTTCTTTGAACAGAATATATCCAGGGGAACTGTCAGGTGTTCCGTAACGTCTGCACGTTATCAAGACCTACTTCTACAGCATGTGATTCCTGCTTTGGAAGAGTGCAACTGTGGTTTCATGCATAATGGGGCAGCACTTCATGTCCGTCACCCACTGAGAGAGCTGCTTAATTCAGCCTTCCACGAATGTTTTATCCACAGAGGTTTTCCAGCTCTATGGCCTGCGAGATCAGCTGATCTCAGCCACGTGGCTTTTGGCTTTTACCAGGCACGCGTTCCGTCTATACCTGATCTGAAGGCCAGTAAGCAGAAACACGTTGCTCAGATTCCACCGGAGCAGCTGCGAGCAACAGCTGAACACGTCGTTTTGCGAAAGCAACATCTCGTCGATGTCTCCGATGCTGATATTCAGGGAATTGTGTAAGAGCCGGTTGATAATAAAATCAACATTATTCCTTTCTCACTCTGACGACCTCTTCTGTCTACGCCAAATTCCTAATCCAATACATATGGAAACATTTCTATACGTCTATCTTGCATTCACAGCACCAGATTTACACCTGCTGGTGAAAACTGGAAGTTTTTTTCCTGTGCAAATCGATTCTGCATTAAACGAATTGGTGTGTCTGCCACGTTTCGCTTCCATACGATAATTGCAACCTACACTGGATCCCTGAGAGTAGCTGCAGTTTCATTACACACATCAAAAAAAAGTTTTACATCATCTCGTTTCCGAGAGTTCCGGGACCTCTACAGAAAATTGGAATAGAGATCCACATAAACATCATTTCCGCCCTTTTTATTGCTCATGAAAGCCACACATTGCATGTTGTACCACCATACAGCGAAACCTTCAGAGGTGGTGGTCCAGATTGTTGTACACACCGGTACCTCTAATACCCAGCAGCACGTCCTCTTGCATTGATGCATTCCTGCATTCGACGTGGCATACTATCCACAAGTTGGTCCACATTGTCCCACTCCTCAACAGCGATTCAGCGTAGATCCCTCAGAGTGGTTGATGGGCACGTCGTCCATAAACAGCCCTTTTCAATCTATCCCAGTTATGTTCGATAGGGTTCATGTCTGGAGAACATGTTGGCCACTACTCGAGCGATATCCTGAAGGAAGTCATTCACAAGATGTGCACGATGGGGGCGAGAATTTTCGTCCATGAAGACGAATGCCTTGCCAATATGCTGCCGATATGGTTACACAATCGGTCGGAGGATGGCATTCACGTATCGTACAGCCGTTACAGCGCCTTCCGTGACCACCAGCGACGTCCGTCGGCCCCACATAATGCCACCCCAAAACAGCAGGGAATCTGCGCCTTGCTGCACTCGCAGGACAGTGTTTCTAAGGCGTTCAGCCTGACCGGGTTGCCTCCAAACACGTCTCAAATGGTTCAAATGGCTCTGCGCACTATGGGACTTAACATCTGAGGTCATTAGTCCCATAGAACTTAGAACTACTTACACCTAACTAAGCTAAGGACATAACACACATCCATGCCCGATGCAGGATTCGAACCTGCGACCGTAGCACTCGTGCGGTTCCAGACTGAAGCGCCTAGAACCGCCCGGCCACACCGGCTGGCAAACACGTCTCCGACGATTGTCTGGTTGAAGGCATATGCGACAGTCATCGGTGAAGAGAACGTGATGCCAATCCTTAGCGATCCATTCGGCACGTTGTTGGGCCCATCTGTACCGCGTGGATGGTGTCGTGGTTCCAAAGATGGACCTCGCCATGGACGTCGGGAGCGAAGTTGCGCATCATGCAGCCTATTGCGCACAATCTGAGTCGTAACATGACGTCCTGTAGGTGCAAAAAAAGCATTATTCAACATTGTGGCGTAGCTGTCAGGGTTCCTCCGAGCATAAATCGTAGGTAGAAGTGATCCACTGCAGTAGTAGCCCCTGGGCGGCCTGAGCGAGGTTGAGAGCCCTCCCTGGCACAAAGAAACAATGCGGACGCGATCGAACCGTGGTATTGACCGTCTAGGCATGGCTGAACTACAGACAACACGAGCCATGTACCTCCTTCCTGGTAGAATGACTGGAATACTGTCGGACCCTCTCCGTCTGACAGGCGCTGCTCAAGCGTGGTTATTTACATCTTTGGGGGGATTTAGTGACATCTCTGAACAGTCAAAGGGACTGTGTCTGTCATACAATATCCACAGTCAGAGTCTATCTTCAGGAGTTCTGGGAACTCGGGTGATGCAAAACTTTTTTTGGTGTGTGTATAATCACCCAGTAATACAGATACAAACGAAAGAACAATAAAACAAGCAAAAAAGCCTAATAAACGCAGTCCTGAAAGCAGAGGTTTCTCCAGTACGACGTATTAGGACTGAGTACTCAAACACCTTATATTAGAGCCCCCGAGGATCCAGTCTGCATATAAGCACTTGGGGAAAAACATTCCAAGTGTTCCATGTGGCAACAATTCACGTGAAGGCAGATTCAAGTACGTCTCCTCATCGACGCCCTTGCACGTTCTGAAATCGCATGCGTGTTCCAAATGTACAGACAACCATCCAAAATGCGTTCCCCGAGTTCATAGACGTTATCAATAAAGCTGGAATACGTTGAAGCTTTTAAATATCCTCAAAAAAAATTTCCAGTGGGTTCCTATCGGGGGACCTGGGAAGCAATGTTAAGGTAAGGGGCTCTAATACCGTTCCCGTTGCTACTTTCGCGTCCCTAGGAATTTTCGGTTTTCACAATCGGTAACAAAAGTTTAGCTTCGCGTGAATGCGTTAACTGCGTCCATTGTTTTGCTGAGAGAATCTGTTGTGTGGAGCACGTGTAGCTTGCGTATAAGAGTGATTTCAATTTTTAATGCTGAGATGAGTTAGTGTAGCAGTCAAATTGACAGCCTGCGATTCTTACGTGCCGGCCGGAGTGGCCGTGCGGTTCTAGGCGCTACAGTCTGGAACCTGGCGACCGCTACGATCGCAGGTTCGAATCCTGCCTCGGGCATGGATGTGTTTGATGTCCTTAGGTTAGTTAGGTTTAATTAGTTCTAAGTTCTAGGCGACTGATGACCTCAGAAGGTAAGTCGCATAGTGCTCAGAGCCATTTGAACCATTTTTTATTCTTACGTAAGCAAGGATTTGTGTTCAAATATTGGGCTGTGTTACATTCGTATATTGTAGTTTCTGGTGTGTAATCGCTCTAGTCAGGGATTTTGCCTATCTTGCTATAGCGGCTGTTGTAATAAATCTGTGGATGTTCGTAATTTCGTCCTCCGTGCGGTTCGTGTTTTGGACCTGGGGACGAAATTTGGAACTGTTACTAAAAATTCATTTTATTTGGTATTTATAAACACTACTTTAGTTTTTTGATATGGGAAAACGCAAGGGGAGAGAAAACGATTCGTTACACAAAACACTTAGTTTGTAATCACGAAACATTCTATTCATCTACACACACACACACAAATTGATATGTGACTCATCTTTAGAAGGCTGAAAAAACTTGAAAACATCGCTCGCCGGCCGCTGTGACAGAGCGGTTCTAGGCGCTTCAGTCCGGAACAGCGCTGCTGCTACGGTCGCAGGTTCGAGTCCTGCCTCGGGCATGGCTGTGTGTGATGTCCTTAGGTTAGTTAGATTCAAGCAGTTCTAATTCTAAGGGTCTGACGACCTCAGATGTTAAGTCCAATAGTGCTTAGAGCCATTTCAACCATTTTGAAATATCATTCATTCATGGCTTTCAAGTAACTTAAAACAGTGAAAATGTCTATGTTAAAATAGGAAAATACATTTAAATGAATTCATGAGGGACGAGATTACGAACACTTTTTTTGTATTTATGTTTCTGTCGTGTTAACATTTATGACAAATATTGGCTTTAGCATGTTATAACAATTCAACTGTAACTTGGCTACAGATGGACCAAAATTGAGGACTATATATATTACAAATTGTAGTCTTTTTTATTTTTTATACCCGTTCACGACCTATGCAGGTCCTAACGTACAAAGGTGACGAAATTTCAACCCCCCCCCCCCCCCCACCCTACCTTATTGGCGAGCCACGACCGATACACTTGTTGTCGACACGCTATTTACCAGTACGTAAGTATTCAGAATGACGATAAAATCAAATAAGGACAGTTTAACACTTCGTAATTTATGCCAAATTTGCAGTGTTTCGAAATAAATGTAGTGTTAGACATTAACTATGTCGTATCATAGGCAGGACCCACTTGTGCATACAACATGTCGCTGAAATCTTTGGCGTCCGGTCCTATATTTATTTGGATTATTTATCTCTACATTGTCCTCTCCGCCTGTTCCTATAGTAGTCAAACACCTTGTACGAGGGTTGGAACTTTAATAGTGGCAACTATTTATTTACAGCTCGTAGAAAATAGATACGTCTTTCAAAGTTTTACTGACCTTCAAAGTAGTTACCAGCATTGTGTATAACTCGTTGCCAGCGATGTGGAAGTCGTAGGCTACTCTTAGTAATGCCGGTTGTGTTGACAGTTCGAGCGGCGCTGTCTATTGCCCGACGAATTTGTAGCAGTTATGAAGTGAATGCCGTGAAGTGTTTTAGAAATCGAGTTGAACTTACGAGGGCATAAGCCAGGGGAGTGTAGTAGGTGGTATAGCACTTAGCAGCCCCATCAGTCAAACAAATGAGTAACAGGTTGCACTGTATGTGGTTCAGCATTGTCCTGCAAAACGATGGTCAGGTCCTGCGGAAAGTGTCATCGCTTCTGTCTCTAAGCTGGTATATACGGTAACTAAATTAAATTTTTTGAAAATCTGGATTCTGTGACTGGTAGTAATTCCAGATTTAAATTAATCGCTGGACGCAACCAAGACTAAGATCATATTTATACATCTGCTTGTTTTAATATTGTTCTTATTATCTTTTTTGTATCAAAATATATAGTTTTAGTATTTATTCAATTGATGTTTCCATTTGACTGCGTTTTTTGGACTACGGACTTCGTAAATGTGTTATCATAGCGTAAATTTTGTTTATTATTCCAATATACTTTAGGATGACGATGTATTATGATGTTTGTCAGGAGGCAATGTAATCATTCTTGAAATATGCAGCGTTATTGGGGTTGATGATGGACGCATATATTTAAAGTTCGGTTTTAATGTTTACGACAAGGAATCCCATCGTAAAAAAAAGTCATTTTGTGAAATTCAAGATAGAGGTGCAAACGGCATTGTTAATTGTGATTTGGGAAGAGATGTCATTTTATATTGGGCCCTTTACCTTACTTGTGTGTCATTGTTTGCATTTTCACGTTACACGTATCAAAACGACCTTTTCATTGCGCAGCAGCATTTTCGCCACGTAAGACAGAAAATCCTTATGGAGGTCGGCGTTCATTCTTAGCACTTAAGCACGGGATTTATCTAGATCGCAATGTGTTTATTACTTCTTATGACGCGTTTCGGCCAAGACTACTCTCAATGCACAAATAAGTCATGCTAACCAGTTTGTGCATTAGCTTAAAATGGATTGCTTCTTATGTTTCCTTTTTCTTTACTTGTATTTGATGGGGAATATAGCCGAAACACATCATAAGTAAAAATAATATTACGATCTCTGTGTTTGTACAGATTCTGTATCTTGACGACACAACGTCTTCAGGCATACACAGACGCTGACACTGACACTGTAGCTGTGATGACATGATACATGGAAATTTGGGTCCGCCCTTGACACGAGATCGGATAGCCGATGTAGTTAAGGCGACCGCCCACGATAAGCGGAAATCTGAGTTGGAGTGGTGGTTCGGCACAAATTTACAGATAGCTGACGCCAATACATAGTCGCAGAACGCGAATCTATTTCGTAATGCGGCAGTATTTACCAGACACGATGCAGGCTGATAAAAAGCAAACAACCAAAACTGTGAATGGCAAGATGTTCATGTGTCGTTCATGCCGTTTGTAATGCATTCCAACTATAGATATTGCGTCCCCGTAGTGGAGTACTGAGCATTCAAGCCAAGATAACGATCTTACCTCAAGTTTACATCCACGACTCTCAGGCACTTGTGTGTGATACAGTGTAGGTCTGGATGTAACCTGATTCCCTGCCGACGTCTGTAGAGCAACTGTGTAACGTAGAAAACGCGAGAAAATAAAGGTCACCCATCCACTGTGAGGGCTCACGCGCAGATAATGATCTAAGTCAGAGTCCCCCTCCCACCTTTTCTCTCCAGACCAATAAGAAGACTTAAATCGAGCCACCTACCCGCTCTTACTAATGTTCCAATTGCGTGAGTTTCTTCATTTGAGAAGTGTGCGTTGTTGTGAAAGGATCATGAAACTCCAGCACAGAACACATACGGTCTCTGGCCAGAATAAAAAGAGTAAAAAGTCAGTCACATTCGAGAATATGTATTATCCCATCCATCTCTCTCATTATTAATCATTCATTAATATTGTATGCGTCTGTATTTACGACTTTTCTTTTTCCAGAAGTGCAGCAGGGCTCTGATGTGACACGAGGAGAAATGCTGGACCAGGACACGCACGTGTGCGAGATCGTGTTGCCTACACCAGCACAGCAGCAGCATCCCACAGTGAGCCGTCCCTGCCGTTTGAGTGTCCCGTGCCACAGTTCGTAGCTGTAGCAGCGGACCAGGAAATGCAGGCACTGCGTGCACCCCAGCATCTGCAGCACAGCAGCGCCCTGTCTGCTTACGACAGCTCATCCCAGACACTGAGTTCCAATTATCTCCATCTTCAGTACCGCATGTCAGATCACTACCGTGGCACACCTCGCCTATTAAAGTGATGTTATTCTCTACAACATTCAATCTAAATGTGAGTAGTAGTGAACGTTCGGCTGTAGGTGTATCCTCATATTCTGGGTTCAACGTAGAGGTAAAGACTGAAGATCCCTAATACAGTGCAACGAATGTAATGTTTGCAGACTATAAATGGCACGTATCGTGTCAGAATTTCTCAGATATATCTGCGATGTTCAATGTTGGACGCCTTGTGTTACCAGATTACCACAAAGTATGTGTTGGCGACTACCCAAGTATCGTTAACATCATAACAATGGGAATACCAAAGAGTGCTCTCACTTCCAGGCATCAACGTTCAGATGACTTGACGTGGGCTAGCATCTCAGGTAGTGAAAGTACGTACACAGATTTTTAGGAAATCTATGGATGCGTTTATCGCTTAGAATACCGCAGAGGACGTTTTTGCAAAGAGAGCGCTGAACAATCCACCTCTCTCCCTTTCTGTCCAGTAACATTATCTATCATGTACAGGTGAACCAGGAGGAACGTTATTTTTGGCTGTTAGCCAGAGTCACAAAGATGGAAGAAATTCTCATCTGTCTGTTGTGTGGGCACAAGTCGACCATTCAGGCCGTGGGCAGGTGGCCTCTGCCAGTAATTCCGCAGACTGAAGTTGTGGTAAGGCGGAGGGCCAACGTCTGGTGCCTGTGGGAGTGGGTCCCCACTCAGACTCAAACATCTACATCTACATCTACATTCATACTCCGCAAGCCACCCAACGGTGTGTGGCGGAGGGCACTTTACGTGCCACTGTCATTACCTCCCTTTCCTGTTCCAGTCGCGTATGGTTCGCGGGAAGAACGACTGTCTGAAAGCCTCCGTGCGCGCTCTAATCTCTCTAATTTTACATTCGTGATCTCCTCGGGAGGTATAAGTAGGGGGAAGCAATATACTCGATACCTCATCCAGAAACGCACCCTCTCGAAACCTGGCCAGCAAGCTACACCGCGATGCAGAGCGCCTCTCTTGCACAGTCTGCCACTTGAGTTTGCTAAACATCTCCGTAACGCTATCACGGTTACCAAATAATCCTGTGACGAAACGCGCTGCTCTTCTTTGGATCTTCTCTATCTCCTCCGTCAACCCGATCTGGTACGGATCCCACACTGATGAGCAATACTCAAGTATAGGTCGAACGAGTGTTTTGTAAGCCACCTCCTTTGTTGCTGGACTACATTTTCTAAGCACTCTCCCAATGAATCTCAACCTGGTAGCCGCCTTACCAACAATTAATTTTATATGATCATTCCACTTCAAATCGTTCCGCACGCATACTCCCAGATATTTTACAGAAGTAACTGCTACCAGTGTTTGTTCCGCTATCATATAATCATACAATAAAGGATCCTTCTTTCTATGTATTCGCAATACATTACATTTGTCTATGTTAAGGGACAGTTGCCACTCCCTGCACCAAGTGCCTATCGGCTGCAGATCTTCCTGCATTTCGCTACAATTTTCTAATGCTGCAACTTCTCTGTATACTACAGCATCATCCGCGAAAAGCCGCATGGAACTTCCGACACTATCTACTAGGTCATTTATATATATTGTGAAAAGCAATGGTCCCATAACACTCCCCTGTGGCACGCCAGAGGTTACCTTAACGTCTGTACACGTCTCTCCATTGATAACAACATGCTGTGTTCTGTTTGCTAAAAAATCTTCAATCCAGCCACACAGCTGGTCTGATATTCCGTAGGCTCTTACTTTGTTTATCAGGCGACAGTGCGGAACTGTATCGAACGCCTTCCGGAAGTCAAGAAAAATAGCATCTACCTGGGAGCCTGTATCTAATATTTTCTGGGTCTCATGAACAAATAACGCGAGTTGGGTCTCATACGATCGCTGTTTCCGGAATCCATGTTGATTCCTACATAGTAGATTCTGGGTTTCCAAAAACGACATGATACTCGAGCAAAAAACATGTTCTAAAATTCTACAACAGATCGACGTCAGAGATATAGGTCTATAGTTTTGCGCATCTGCTCGACGACCCTTCTTGAAGACTGGGACTACCTGTGCTCTTTTCCAATCATTTGGAACCCTCTGTTCCTCTAGAGACTTGCGGTACACGGCTGTTAGAAGGGGGGCAAGTTCTTTCGCGTACTCTGTGTAGAATCGAATTGGTATCCCGTCAGGTCCAGTGGACTTTCCTCTGTTGAGTGATTCCAGTTGCTTTTCTATTCCTTGGACACCTGTAAGGCAACCTCACACTCATGTAATTGTTTTCTTTAACAGACTAATAACGTAGGGAGAAGTTCCTTGTACACTTGTTACATAACTATAATTTATTTGTTGCACTGTGATAATTATACGCCCTCATGTTTACGTGTGTCTTTGATTTATGATACTGCAGACGATGAAGAAATTGATGAAATGTATGATGAGATAGAAGAAATTATTCAGACACTGAAGGGAGATGAAAATTTAATAGTCATGGGGGACTGGTATTCGATAATAGGAAAAGGAAGAGAAGGAAAAGTAGAAGGTGAATATGCAAAGGGGGTAGGAATGAAAATGGAAGTGGCCTGGCAGACTTTTGCACAGAGCATAACTTAATCATAACTAACACTTGGTTTAAGAATTATGAAAGAAGGTTATATACATGGAAGAGGCCTGATAGATTATATAATGGTAAGACAGATTCAGGAACCAGATTTTAAATTGTAAGACATTTTCAGCGGCAGATGTGGACTCTGACCACAATCTACTGGTTATGAACTGTAGATTAAAACTGAAGAAACTGCAAAAAGGTGGGAATTTAAGGAGATGGGACTTGGATAAACTGAAAGAACCAGAGGTTGTAGAGAGTTTCAGGGAGAGCATAAGGGAACAATTGACAGGAATGGAGGAAATAAATACAATAAATGAAGAATGGGTAGCTTTGAGGAATGAAATAGTGAAGGCAGCAGAAGATCAAGTAGGTAAAAAGACGAGGGCTAGTAGAAATCCTTGGGTAACAGAAGAGATACTGAATTTAATTGATGAAAGGAGAAAATACTAAAATGCAGGAAGTGAAGCAGGCAAAAAGGAATACAAACGTCTCAAAAATGAGATCGACAGGAAGTGCAAAATGGCGAAGCAGGGATGGCTAGAGAACAAATGTAAGGATGTAGAGGCTCAAATCACTAGGGGTAAGATAGATACCGCCTACAGGAAAATTAAAGAGACCTTTGGAGAGAAGAGAACCACTTGCATGAACATCAAGAGCTCAGATGGAAACTCAGTTCCAAGCAAAGAAGGGAAAGCAGAAAGGTGGAAGGAGTATATAGAGGGTCTATACAAGGGCGATGTACTTGAGGACAATGTTATGGAAATGGAAGAGGAGGTAGATGAAGATGAAATGGGAGATATGATACTGCGTGAAGAGTTTGACAGAGCACTGAAAGACCTAAGTCGAAAAAAGGCCCCGGGAGTAGACAACATTCCATTAGAACTACTGACAGCCTTGGGAGAGCCAGTCCTGACAAAACTACCATCTGGCGAGCAAGATGTATGAGACCGGCCAAATACCGTCAGACTTCAAGAAGAATATAATAATTCCAATCCCAAAGAAAGCAGGTGTTGACAGATGTGAAAATTACCGAACAATCAGTTTAATAAGTCACAGCTGAAAAATACTAACGCGAATTCTTTACAGACGAATGGAAAAACTAGTAGAAGCCGACCTCGGGGAAGATCAGTTTGGATTCCGTAGAAATGTTGGAACATGTGAGGCAATACTGACCCTACGACTTATCTTAGAAGCTAGATTAAGAAACCTACGTTTCTAGCATTTGTGGACTTAGAGAAAGCTTTTGAGAATGTTGACTGGAATACTCTCTTTCAAATTCTAAAGGGGGCGAAAGGCTATTTACTATTTGTACAGAAACCAGATGGCAGTTATAAGAGTCGAGGGGCATGAAACGGAAGCAGAGGTTGGGAAGGGAGTCAGACAGGTTTGTAACCTGTCCCCGATGTTATTCAATCTGTATATTGAGCAAGCAGTAAAGGAAACAAAAGAAAAATTCGGAGTAGGTATTGAAGTCCATGGAGAAGAAATAAAAACGTTGAGGTTCGCCGATGACATTGTAATTCTGTCAGAGACAGCAAAGGACTAGGAAGAGCAGTTGAACGGAATGGGCAGTTTCTTGAAAGTACAAAAGCAAAACGAGGGTAATGGAATGTAGTCGAAATAAGTCGGGTGATGCTGAGGGAATTAGATTAGGAAATGAGACACTTAAAGTAGTAAAGGAGTTTTGCTATTTGGGGAGCAAAATAACTGATGGTGGTCGAAGTAGAAAGGATATAAAATGTAGACTGGCAATGGCAAGGAAAGCGTTTCTGAAGAAGAGAAATTTGTTAACATCGAGTATAGATTTAAGTGTCAGGAAGTCGTTTCTGAAAGTATTTGTATGGAGTGTAGCCATGTATGGAAGTGAAAGAAGGATGATAAATAGTTTGGACAAGAAGAGAATAGAAGCTTTCGAAATGTGGTGCTACAGAAGAATGCTGAAGATTAGATGGGTAGATCACATAACTAATGAGAAGGTATTGAATAGAATTGGGTAGAAGAGGAGTTTGTGGCACAACTTGACAAGAAGAATGGACCGGTTGGTAGGACATGTTCTGAGGCATCAAGGGATCACCAATTTAGTACTGGAGGGCAGCGTGGAGGGTAAAAATCGTAGAGGGAGACCAAGAGATGAATACACTAAACAGATTCAGAAGTATGTAGGTTGCAGTAGGTACTGGGAGATGAAGAAGCTTGTACAGGATAGAGTAGCATGGAGAGCTGCATCAAACCAGTCTCAGGACTGAAGACCACAACAACAACATTAACTTTAAAATGGGAGAAAATCGGTTACAACACATAACAACTTGTAAATTATCAGTGGGAGGTGTTCATGCATTGAAGTGCACACAGAAAATACCATTGTTTTCAACATATTGTGATGTCACACATTAGTAATTAAGGAATAAATTCTTTATGAACTTAGTACACAGCAAAACGCTTATTTGTTTAAATAATGCACTGCAAATTGGAGACATTGATTTATATCTTTTTTTTATAATCTCAGTCTACATACTAGGGTACATACATATGTGCAATTATGCACGTAATTCTCTAGAAATGTCAGATGGTGATGATGCACCATACATACTCCGTACATAATCAAAACATTCAATTTAAAATCTTTGCAAAAACGTCCTCTGAGATGTTCTGATGGGTAAGCTCTGTAATCTTGTGCCACACATTTGTACATTTCTTAAAAATTCATACATATAAACACACTACCTGAGACGCTTATTCACAGCACACTGGATTGTCGAGCTAGCACACATCATGTTTCTGATTGCTGATTCCTGAATGTGAGTGCACTCCTTGATATTTCGTTTGTTATATATATCAACTGTTCTTTAGTAGTCTCCATTACATACTGAGGTAATCTAGTAAAACTGATGGCATTCTACGTTTGAAAATAAAATTACATACATTCCACGACTTTGACGTTTTCAGTCATCACCATTACATTGCACCCACAATTTAGGGATAAACCTAGGAACAACTATTACTATCACATTTAGATTGCATGTTATAGAAAATAACATCAGTTTAGTAGGTGAGTCTGATGAGCGATGGTAATGATGGAGATAACCAGAAATCAATATCCTGGATCAATTGTTGTCACTGTGTCACTGCTACTGGGGTGCATACACAGGTTGCATTTCCTGAGCCAGTAGTACAGGAATGTGCTGTGGCGTAGTATTCCGAAACAGCAGATTCGATAAACCAGGTAGGGCTACTGTGGGATGCAGCTGCTATGCCAGTGTGGACCACAGAATCTCAAACGCTTGCGTGTCCTAACCTATTACATCTGCTAATGTCGTATCAGGGGCCTGTTGCACTCGTGGAAAAGGAAAATCTCAAGTAAAAACCCATAGAATATTAATAAATATTTAATATCTAATAGTCACTGTTCTCGCGTTTTCGTTTGCGTCGGAAAGTAAACAGATTTTGTGACATATTACAAGTATCTAATCAGGAGCGAATTATTTAGTTTCACCTGAGTGCTTCAGTAGTTAGGTTTTTGAATATATGCGTATTAATAGACACAGTTCGTGTGTTTTCGTCAGGGTCTACAGTAGAGTTGCGCAGTTGCGCAGCACGTGCTGTTAGTCCGTTTATCTGCATAGATTAGTTTTCCACTGTCTTTTGTATGGACAGGGACTGCGACTGTTGTGTGCGGATACGAGCCGAGTTGGTGACACTTCGCTCTCAGCTTCAGGCTGTGATGGCTTCGGTTACACAGCTTGAGGCTGCAGTGGATGGGCACAATTCTTGTGGGCCGGTCGTGGGGATCCAACGGACGTCCAGCCCGTCCGAGTCCTCCGATCGGTCCTCACCGGTGGGCAACCCAGTTACTGCTCGCACTGAGGCAGATCCCTCACCTGCGGTTGAGTGGGAGATCGCCCAGGGCGAAGCAGGAGGCGAAAGACTTCCCAGGCGGCCACATGTAAGGCCTCCCCGAGTTGTCTGACGAACAGGTTCCAAGTGCTGTCTGTGGCTGACACTGACGAAGAGCCAGGTACTGTCGCCTGTCCTGTTTCCGAGGAAACCACTCAGCCTGCAAGATCCGGGCAGTCACAGAGGGTGGGATTATTGGTAGTTAGGAGCTCCAACGTTAGACCCCTTGGGGACTTGGCTGACAAGAAGGGTAACAAAATCAACGTGCAATCCGTGTGCATCGGGTGGAGTCATTCCAGATGTGTAAAGGATCCTACCGGATGCCAGGAAGAGCACAGGGTGCAGCCAACTGCAGGTGGTTACTCACGTCGGTACCAATAATGTGTGTCACTTTGGATCAGAAGGGATTCTCTCTGGTTTCGAGCGGCTAACAGAAGTGGTAAAGGCTGCCAGTCTTGCTTGCAAGATGAAAGCAGAGCTGACCATTTGCAGCATAGTCGACAGGGTCGATTGCGGAGTCGAGTGGAGGGTCGGAATCAGAGGCTGAGACGGTTCTGCGAGCGAGTAGGCTGCAGATTCCTCGACGTGTGCCAAAGGGTGGTTCGGTTTCCGGTTCCGTTAAATAGGTCATCTGTTCACTATACGCAGGAGGCGGCTACAGTGGTATCAGGGGCTGTGTGGCATCGACTGGGCAGTTTATGTTAGAGGGTCTCGGGAAAACACAAGAAGGCCTTCAGTCACAAAGGGTGCAGGCCGAAAACAGGAAGAACGTAGATACAGGAACCATTGATACAAATGCTGTGAATTGTCGTAGCTGTGCTGGGAATGTACCAGAGCACCAAGCGCTAATAGAAATCACTGATGCTCAAATCGTTATAGGCACTGAAAGCTGCATAACCCGGATATAAGCTCAGCCGAAATTTTTGCGAAGAACCTAACGGTGTTCCGAAAGGATAGGCTGAACACGGTTGGCGGTGGCGTATTTGTTGCTGTCAGAGATAGTTTAACTTGTAGCGAAATTGAAGTAGATAATTCCTGTGAGTTAGTATGGGCAAAGATCATTGTTGGCAACCGGAATAAAATAATTATTGGATCCTTTTACCGACCTCCCTGTTCAGATGATATAACTGCTGAAAGGTTCAAAGAAAACTTGATTTTCATTTCAAACACGTACCCGACTCATACCAGAATAGTAGGTGGTGACTTTATTTTACCCTCGATATGTTGGCGAAAATACATTTTCAATTCCGGAGGTACGCATAAAATATCATCCGAAATTGTGCTAAACGCATTCTCTGAAAATTATTTCGAGCAGTTAGTTCATGAGCCCATGTGAATAGTAAATGGTTGTTAAAACACACTTGATCTCTTAGCAACAGATAATCCTGAGTTAATAACGAGCATCAAAACGGATACAGGGATTAGGTTGTCTTAGCGAGACTGAATATTGTAATACCCAAATTATCGAAAAATAAGCTAAAAATATACCCATTCAAAAAAGCAGATAAAAATTCACTTGACGCCTTCCTGAGAGGCAATCTCCACTCATTCCAAATTAATAATGTAAGTTTAGACCAGATGTGGCTTCGATTCAAAGAAATAGTATCGGCAGCAATTGAGAGAATTATACCAAATAAATTAACAAACGACGGAGCTGATCCTTCTTGGCACACAAAACGGGTCAGAACACTGTTGCAGAAACAACGAAACAAACATGCCAAATTTAAACAGACGCAAAATCCCCAAGATTGGCGATCTTTTACAGAAGCTCGAAATTTAGCGCGGACTTCTATCCGAGAGGCTTATAACAGTTACCACAACGAAATTTTGTCTCGAAACCTGGCAGAAAATCCAAAGACATTCTGGTCGTATGTGAAGTATGTTAGCGGCAAGAAACAATCAATGCCTTCTCTGCGCGATAGCAATGGAGATACTATCGAAGACAGTGCTGCCAAAGCAGAGTTACTAAACACAGCCTTCCAAAATGCCTTCAAAAAAGAAGACGAAGTAAATATTCCAGAATTCGAATCGAGAACAGCTACCAACATGAGCAACGTGGAAGCAAATATCCTCGGAGTAGTGAAGCATCTTAAATCACTTAATAAAGGCAAGTCTTCTAGTCCAGACTGTATACCAATTAGGTTCCTTTCGGAGTATGCTAATGCATTAGCTCCATACTTAACAATCAAATACAACCGTTCGCTCGACGAAAGATCTGTATCCAAAGACTGGAAAGTTGCACAGGTCACACCAAAAGTCAAGACATGTAGTAGGAGTGATCCACTGAATTACAGGCCCATGTCGTTAACGTCGATATGCAGCAGGATTTTGGAATATGTATTGTGTTCGAACATTATGAATTACCTCGAAGAAGACGGTCAATTGATACACAGTCAACATGGGTTTAGCGGCCCGTAGTGAAATTGCGTGCTCATGGAATATCGTCTCAGTTATGCGACTGGATTTGTGATTTCCTATCAGAGAGGTCACAGTTAGTAGTAACTGACGGAAAGTCATCGAGTAAAACAGAAGTGATTTCTGGCGTTCCCCAAGGTAGTGTTATAGGCCCTTTGCTGATTTGGGAGACAATCTAAGCAGCCGTCTCCGGTTTTGTGCAGATGATGCTGCCTTTTATCGACTAATAAAGTCATCAGAAGATCAGAACAAACTGCAAAACGATTTAGAAAAGATATCTGAAAGGTGCGAAAAGTGACAGTTGACCCTAAATAACGAAAAGTGTGAGGTGATCCACATGAGTGCTAAAAGGAACTCGTTAAACTTCGGTTGCACGATAAATCAGTCTAATCTAAAAGCCGTAATTCAACTAAATACGTAGGTACTACAATGACAAACAACTTAAATTGGAAGGAACACACAGAAAATGTTGTGGGGAAGGCTAACCAAAGACTGCGCTTTATTGGCAGGACACTTAGAAAATGTTCAGAATGGTTCAAATGGCTCTGAGCACTATGGGACTTAACATCTGAGGTCATCAGTCCCCTAGAACTTAGGACTACTTAAACCTAACTAACCTAAGGACATCACACACAGCCATGCCCGAGTCAGGATTCGAACCTGCGACCGTAGCGGTAACGCGGTTCCTGACTGACACCGACCTACATAGGAAGGAACGGTCACCACGATAAAATAAGGAAAATCAGAGCTCGTACGGAAACATATATATGTTCATTCTTTCCGTGCGCTGTACCAGATTGGAATAATAGAGAATTGTGAAGGTGGTTCGATGAACCCTCGGTCAGGCACTTAAATATGGTATGCAGAGTATCCATGTAGATGTAGATGTAGAGAGAGACTGGTGTACTAATACTTACTTTCGAATGTGACTGGCTTTTTATCCTTTGTAGACCGGCTAGAGGCTGGCACTTCATGATCCTTTCACTATTCCGTATACACCTCAAGTGACGTAACTCACACAGTTGTAATAACAGTGAAAGGGAAGGGAAGTAATTAATACCTATCGAGATATAATGAGAAGGGGGAGGGGGGATTGGGAAGGTGAACTTCACTTATATCCTTATCTCTTAAAGTGAATGACTGACTTTCATTTTTTCGCGATTTTTATGTCACTTAAATGCTCGAGACGCGATGTCAGGAATCAGCTTACATCCTGAACTTGATTGTGCCGCACGTAACTGCCCAAGAGGCGTGGGCGTACCCTTGATGTAAAATCGTTATTTTGGCTTGAATGACTACTTCTCCGTTACTCCCCCAGCTATGGTTTGATTTTGTAGAAGTCACTGGAAGGTGTATATCAAGGCTATTGTACAGACAAAGCTTAATTTTCATTTTTATTTTAGCTGATTTTCGGCTACACAACCATTCAGCCAAGTCAACATGTTGGCTCAAATGGCTCTGAGCACTATGGGACTTAACATCTATGGTCATCAGTCCCCTAGAACTTAGAACTACTTAAACCTAACTAACCTAAGGACAGCACACAACACCCAGCCATCACGAGGCAGTGAAAATCCCTGACCCCGCCGGGAATCGAACCCGGGAACCCGGGCGTAGAAAGCGAGAACGCTACCGCACGACCACGAGATGCGGGCAGTCAACATGTTGTTTGAAGGCTATTCGTATCCATATCATACACACAAGAACAGCGAATGATGCAACTGTTCCTGTACATCTACATGACAGTCTGCAATTTACACTTAATTGTTTGGCACAGGTATCATAGAACAACTTTCAGAGTATTTGTCGATCACTACACTCCCGACTAACACGCGAAGAACTAAATATTTCCGTGCGAACTCGAATTTCTCTTATTTCATTACCATAGTTACATCTCCCTCTGCATGCGGAGTTCAACAAAATACTTTCGCATTCGGATGAGAAAGTTGGTGATTGAAATTATGTGAAGAGATCCAACCGCAACGAAAATCGCCCTTTTTTTTTAATGATTTCCAATCCAAATGACGTATCATATCCTTGCCACTTTCTTCCCCATTTGGCGTTTGTAAAAACGGAGCTGCCCTTCTTTGAACTTCTTCGATGTCGTCCGTTGCTCCTATCTGGTAAAGATACCAGACCGCATAGCAGTACTCCAGAAGAGGACAGACAAACGTAGCGTATGTACCCTCTTTAGTTGATTTGTTGCATATTATAAGTGGTTCGCCTTCCGCAAAACGTTTTCTGTGTGTTAGTTTCAATTTAAGTTGTTTGTAATTATAATCGCAAGCTATTTCGTTGAATCGACAACCTTTAAATTTGTGTTATTTATCGTGGAATTGAAATTCAACGGATTTTTTTTTTTTTAGTATTCGTGTGGAAGATCTTACACTTTTGATGATTTAGGGTCAATTGTCACTTTTCGCACCAAGTAGATATCTTACCCAATTTGCGACTTTTATCTTAGCTTCTCAATGCAGCACCGCTATGCGGTAACCACAATAGATCGCTAATATAACAGATGATTCCAAACTTAGCGTTTAAATTAACAGCAAGCATGTTTCGATTTCCTGCCAAGCTTGAAACTGTTCGCATCCAACAACATTCGTGCATTGGATGCATTCGGACCGTTAAATCTGCTCTCGGATAGTTAAAAGTCTATGACTTTTCATGTGACTGCGAGGGATTTGTACGTTGTTATTCCGGCGAGGATTTCATTCTTCAAGAAGATAACGTTAACCTTCACGTAGATCGGCTCATGAAAATCAGTTCCCAACACGAAACGGTACAGTACATCTGGTGTTCAGCACGGTATTCTATTCTGAATGTGTAGGCTGTGTTTGGGATTACGTTGGGATCCTATATTGACGTCTTATGCAGCTCAGAGGTACCACCAGTCCGCCAGTAGCGCATAACGTATTTTGTACGTGCTGTATTTCTGATCCAGGTAATCAAATACGCATTCTCGTTGCTTGTTCTTTGAAGTGTTTTTGCAGACAGAAGCTGTGTGCGGCGATGAGAGGAAACATTGCATTACACAATGACTTATTTCTTTGTAGATCTAGTGCAAATTCATGATTCTGTCACTTGTAATATAGCTGTAAAAATACGTAGGCTTCCGTAGACTATGATACGTGAGTGTAGACTGCGGTAGTCTTCCCGGTAGCCTTGGTCGGTTGAGATCATAACCGCATCATCTGTACGTTGGGTGTGTTGGAGACCTATCGGTCGTTACTTCATTTCGATCGCTTTGTTTGCGTATGCGATCAGTGTTTTACTAGATTCCATTAGAAACCGGAAGCGTTGATTCGGCTAGAAACTGAGTGAGGATAAATAAAAGGCCGCGTAACCTATGGGACATTTTTGTCCTACATAGCTATCCTCCAGTCCGTTACTTGAAAATAAACAGTATGTATAGCAAAATCGAAATTGTCAATATTTGATTCAGATTTTATTCGGAAATTGTTGATTTGTAACGTGAAACAGAGGGACGTTGTAGCAAAAATTTTAAAAATATAAATTTATCATATACCGGTAGCGCTAGAAAACGCTATTACCTTAAAAAAAAGGAAAAAATGGAACATGGCTTCAATATTCCGTCAATCTTATATAAAACGTGTTTGTGGTAATCATGAACAACTTTCGCACTTATCAGTGATAGCAGGAAACTCCTGCCTTTGACCATGATAAAGAACTTTCTATTGAGTACAAAATAACAACAGTAATTATATATACATTTTTATGTGTATGCATGTAAATCGTACTTACATCAAAATTAATTTCTATGCTTTGCGGAGAAATTACGCAATTTATTAATTTTTATTATTTACAAAACACAATTTATGTTTTGTACAGATATAAAATACACAGTGGACTAACACTGAACGACATGCAATTTGGAAGTTGGAGCCCGCTTCTCGTGGTCGTGCGGTAGCGTTCTCGCTTCCCACGCCCGGGTTCCCGGGTTCGATTCCCGGCGGGGTCAGGGATTTTCTCTGCCTCGTGATGGCTGGGTGTTGTGTGCTGTCCTTAGGTTAGTTAGGTTTAAGTAGTTCTAAGTTCTAGGGGACTGATGACCATAGATGTTAAGTCCCATAGTGCTCAGAGCCATTTGGAAATTTATGGTAAGTTCTTATGGGACCAAACTGCTGAGGTCATCGGTCCCTACGCTTACACACTACTTAACCTAACTGAAGCTAACTTACGCTAAGGACAACACACACCCATGCCCGAGGGAGGACTCGAACCTCCGACGGCGGGAGCCACGCGAACCGTGACAAGGCGCCTCAGACTACACGGCTACACCGGGTGGCTAACGACATGCGTTTCTAATTATGTGCAAAACAAAGAAAGGAACAAAAGCCAAAGAGAAGATGTTGGATTCCAGTTTCTCCCTCACTCTTTCATTTGTTTTCCTTTTCTTTTTTCCTTAACTATATTACCAATACCACAGATAATCCTACCATTTGTTGCGAGCGTACCAAAACTACCGAACTGTAGTTTTCGTAGAGCGGAACTCTACTTGTAAGTGATATGTGAGAACACTAATGTTGTATCTCCTAAAGATGCGCGGTAGCTTGTAAAACAAATTTTATCCTGTCCGTCTTTAATTAAATCGCATGCTTAACGAGAGGCAATACATCTACATTTAAATTCACACTCAACACGCCAGCGCGTTGTATACGGCGGCAGTTATTACTTGCCTCGGCCCTGCCCTCTGCATTCACGGAAGCTGTTCGGGCAGACTAATTGCCTGTACACTTCCGCAGACGCCTCCGCCTCTGTAAGTTTATCACTTCGCTCTCTACGCGTGTAAAAGGGATCACTACCTCGCCAGAAACTTCTACGAAAATAGGTTCTCGAAATTTTCACAGCTGCTCATCTCGTGCAGTGCGCCGTTCTGAAGTCCTATAATATCTGCCTCAGTTGCCCAGCAGTCAGCGCGGCTGACTGCCGTCGACTCGAGTTCGATTCCCGGTACTGCCATCGCTGTGTCCTCGGTGGTAGTACTGTTACGACTAGTACTTAGCCCCAGGGTGGTAGTCGAGAAGCTACTTGAGTGGTAAGTACCGGCTCCAACGGCCGGGAGAGCGATGTGCTGACACAATACTCCACCGTACTGCATTCGAATGGCGGCAGTGGCAAAGGATGACTCGGCAGTCGGTCGGTACTCATTGGCTCGTCTGAGCCACAGTGCGGAGCTTTCCTTTGCCTGTAGCTCTCGAGTGCCGACCAAATAATACAGACACAATTTTGGCAGCTCTTTGTTATAATTTATTTTAATGAAACTGACGGAAAAACATCACAGCACCAAGAAAGAATTGTGCGACATAAACGAAGTTGATAGGCGTATTCCACGCCTGAAAGAATGTAACTATTCAAATTTCGCGCCAGTACCACGAGAGTGGCGCTAGTGGCGCCACGATGAGGGTGCAAATCAAGTTAGCTTCAAATATACACTGTAACGGTCGTGCGTGTTATTTATCATTCAGACTGGATGTGATGAGTTGACGTCAGTCAAAAATGCCTTTAACGCGACAAACACGCCATTATCAACACCTCTCTAAATTTGAACGAGGTTGCGTAATAGAGCTACAAGAAGCTGGATGTTCCTTCTGTGATACTGCAGAAAGATTTGACAGGAATGTAGCTACTGTACATGATTGTTGGTCACGAGAACGTACGGTCGCAAGAAGATCAGGCTCCGGACGGCCACGTGGCACTACCCAGAGGGAAGACCATCATCCTCGGCGTATCGCTCTGGCGCATCACTACATCTGCTGCAGCAGTCTGAGCAGCAACTAGCACCACAGTGACACAATGAACTGCTAAAAATCTGTTACTTCGAGGGCAGCTCCGAGCCAGACGTCCTGTCGCGTGCATTCCGCTGACCCCAAACCGTCGCCATTTGCAACTTCAGTGATGTCAAGGAGAGCTCACTGGAGGGTCAGGGTGGATGTCTCTTGTGTTTTCTGATGAAATCTGGTTCTGCCTCGGTGCCACTGATTGCCGTGTGTCGGTTAGAAGGGGGCCAGTTAAGAGCCTGCAACCAACCTGTCTGCGTGCTAGACACACTGGACCTACACCTGGAGTTATAGTCTGGGGTGCGATTTCGTATGACAGCTGGAGAGCTCTCGTGGTTGTTCTGCGTACCCTGGCTGCCAATTTGTCATTCAATCTGCTGATTCGATCTTTTCTGCTGCCTTTCGTGAACAACATTCCCGGGTATGTTTTCCAGCTGGATGACGTTCACCTACATAGACCTACCGCTGTTGTAACCCAACATGCTCTACAGAGTGTCGACATGTTGCCTCGGTCTGCTCGATCACCAGATCTGCCTCCAGTCGAGCACATATGGGATATCATCGGACGACAACTCCAGCGTCATCCACAAACAGCTGTAACCGTCCCTGTATTGAACGACCAAGTGCGACACGCATGGAATACCATCCCAGAAACCAACATCCGGCACCTGTACAACATTCTGGCGGTTATGCGGTTTATTAATGTACGAGCATTTCACATTTGTAATGCCGTATCTCGCGCTTACTTTAACCAGTGAGCTTGCAATGTAATCACTTAAATATGTTACCTAGACAAATGTATCCCTGAAATTTCATTACTCTCCATTAATTATTTTTTGGAGTTGCAATTTTTTCCCGTCAGTGTATTTTCAGTCTGTGTGACATGATATGCATCCCACACGGACGAGCTGTACACTCGGATGGGTTGACTGACGATCTTGTAAACTATTTCCTTTATAGAGAAGATGCATCTATCAACAGCGCTACGAAAGCACTGTAAGATAATGGTGGCCATTTGGTTTTAGACCACTCATAACTGCCACACGGAGGTATTGCGAGCCAAATTACTGACTAATGATTCATCGCTGACATTGCACACAAACGGGAGACATTTGAAGAATAAGGCATTTGTTTTCCAATTGCTGACGTTTGAAACGACCTGTACATCGCCTCACCAATATTTACTTTGATTACAGTCTCTTCATTGCCGTTACAGTTCTCGCAAAAGACCATCTCTTTACAAACTATATTATTATCAACGCGAAAACATGTTTCAGAGATGCTGATTAAACTGAACAAATTTTCATATATCTTGAATGACAGCGGTCCTTATTAAACTTCCATGTGGCAGACGCTTCATATGACGTCCATTGTCGCTTATTATCAGCCTCCATCCAAAGCTATGAATTAATTGCTACCAGCTAAAGAGAGCCAGAGCCAGATGCTATTGCCTGTCCTGTTTCCGAGGAAACTACTCAGCTTGCAAGATCCGGACAGTCACAGACGGTGGGATTATTGATAGCTCCAACGTTAGGAGCGATATGGGGCTCCTTAGGGACATGGCTACCAAGAAGGGAAAGAAAACCAATGTGCACTCCGTGTGCATACCGGGCGGAGTCATTCCAGATGTGTAACGGGTCCTACCGGATGCCGTGAAGAGCACAGGGTGCAGCCAACTGCAGGTGATTGCTAAAGTCGGTACCAATGATGTGTGTCACTTTGGATCAGAAGAGATCCTCTCTGATTTCGAGCGGCTAACAGAAGTGGTAAAGGCTGCCAGTCTTGCTTGCAAGATGAAAGCAGGGCTGGCCATTTGCAGCATAGTCGACAGGGTCGATTGCGGAACTCTGGTACAGAGTCGAGTGGAGGGTCTGAATCAGAGGCTCAGACGGTTTTGCGACCGTGTAGGCTCCAGATTCCTTGCCTTGCGCCAAAGAGTGTTTGGGTTTCGGGTTCCGCTGAATACGTCAGATGTCCACTATACGTAGAAGGCGGCTACAGTGGTATCAGGGGCCGTGTGGCGTGGACTGGGCAGCTTTTTAGGTTAGAGGGTGTCGGGAAAACTCAAGAATGGCTTCAGTCACAAAGGGTGCAGGCCGAACACAGGAAGAACGTAGATACAGGAACAATCGGTATAACCGTTGTAAATTGTCGTAGCTGTGTTGGGAAAGTACCAGAGCTCCAAACGCTAACAGAAAGCACTGATGCTCAAATCGTTATAGGCACTGAAAGCTGGCTAAAGCCGGAGATAAGCTCAGACGAAATTTTTGCGAAGAACCTAACGGTGTTCCGAAAGGAAAGGCTAAACACGGTTGGCGGTGGGGTGTTTATTGCTGTTAGAATTAGTTTATCTTATCGTGAAATTGAAGTAGATAATTCCTGTGAGTTAGTTTGGGCAGAGGTCATTGTTGGCAACCGGAATAAAATAATTATTGGATCCTTTTACCGACCTCCCTGTTCAGATGATATAACTGCTGAAAGGTTCAAAGAAAACTTGATTTTCATTTCAAACACGTACCCGACTCATACGATTATAGTTGGTGGTGACTTTAATTTCCCTCCATATGTTGCCGAAAACACATGTTTATTTCTGGAGGTACGCTTAAAACATCATCCGAAATTGTGCTAAACGCATTCTCTGAAAATAATTTCGAGCAGTTAGTTCATGAGCCCATGCGAATAGTAAACGTTTGTGAAAACACACTTGATCTCTTAGCAACAGATAATCCTGAGTTAATAACGAGCATCAAAACGGATACAGGGATTAGTGAAAATAGGTTTATCGTAACGAGATTGAAAATTGTAACCACCAAATTCTCCAAAAATAAACGAAAAATATACTTATTCAAAAAAGCAGATAAAAATTCACTTGACGCCGTCCTGAGAGGCAATCTCCACTTCTTCCAAATGAACAATATAAGTGTAGACCAGATGTGGTTTGAATTCAGAGAAATATTATCGGCAGCAATTGAGAGATATATACCAAATAAATTAACAAACGACGGAGCTGATCCTTCTTGGCACACAAAACGGGTCAGAACACTGTTGCAGAAACAACGAAACAAACATGCCAAATTTAAACAGACGCAAAATCCCCAAGATTGGCGATCTTTTACAGAAGCTCGAAATTTAGCGCGGACTTCTATCCGAGAGGCTTATAACAGTTCCCACAACGAAATTTTGTCTCGAAACCTGGCAGAAAATCCAAAGACATTCTGGTCGTATGTGAAGTATGTTAGCGGCAAGAAACAATCAATGCCTTCTCTGCGCGATAGCAATGGAGATACTATCGAAGACAGTGCTGCCAAAGCAGAGTTACTAAACACAGCCTTCCAAAATGCCTTCAAAAAAGAAGACGAAGTAAATATTCCAGAATTCGAATCGAGAACAGCTACCAACATGAGTAACGTAGAAGTAAATATCCTCGGAGTAGTGAAGCATCTTAAATCACTTAATAAAAGCAAGTCTTCTGGTCCAGACTGTATACCAATTAGGTTTCTTTCGGAGTATGCTGATGCATTAGTTCCATACTTAACCATGATATACAACCGTTCGCTCGACGCAAGATCTGTACCCAAAAATTGGAATGTTGCACAGGTCACACCTACATTCAAGTAAGGTAGTAGGAGTAATCCACTGAATTACAGACCCCGCTGTGGTCGAGCGGTTCTAGGCGATTCAGTCCGAAACCAAGCGGCTACTACGGTTGCACGTTCGAATCCTGCCTCGGGCATGGATGTGTGTGACGTCCTTAGGTTAGTTAGGTTTACGTAGTTCTGAGTATAGCGGACTGATGACCTCAGATGTTGAGTCCCATAGTGCTTAGAGCCATTTGCACCATTTTTAAACTAAGGACACATCTTTTAAGAAAAGTAATAGAGTATCTAATTGCTTCCACTAAAAGGAAATAATCGGATAAGTCCACCGGTAGCCGCAACATGTGGTCTACAGTTAGGGAGCTTATTCCTTATGAGAAAGTTCAAAAGGTATATTTATCAGTAATTTCATGCCTTAGAGTCTGCAGCTCGTGGTCGTACGGTAGCGTTCTCGCTTGCCGTGCCCGGGTTCCCGTGTTCGATTCCCGGCGGGGTCAGGGATTTTCTCTGCCTCGTGATGACTGGGTGTTGTGTGATGTCCTTAGGTTAGTTAGGTTTAAGTAGTTCTAAGTTCTAGTGGACTGATGACCATAGATGTTAAGTCCCATAGTGCTCAGAGCCATCATGCCTCAGAAATAGTCTGAGCTGTCAACGATCCACTCCCGAAAGTTTCTACAAGCAGAACCTTACAGAAGTAAGTGTACACTCATCAGCTCCCGTGTTGCAACAGCTCTAACATTTATGTGCAACTAAAGATTGATGAGCAGAAGCGAATATAAAGGTCTTAAGCTGTGAGGTGATTTCCATTGAGCAGAGCAAGCGAAGAATCGTCAGAATTCACGTTAAACGATTACACACGGTATCTCTCTTATTTGATTATCAAGTTTCAGGTGCGTTTCTGAAAACAACGGGCCGTGACAAGAAAGGCAGCGGACTGGGCGCTGACGACTGCGCACAATCGACAGATTGAGCTGATACGTTGCTCATCCCACGTGAGCGTCCCTGGTTCTGAACCAGGTAGGGCTGCTCTTAAAATTATACGAAGTGCTATGTCCAATATTGCAAGTCAACGAGGCGGACTATGCGGAGGTCTGTAAGAGTACTTGGTGCTGAAGAGTAGCCGCGCGGAGTGCCCGCTCAGTTTAGGGCGCCATGTGACGGACTGCCGGAGGTTAGAGTCCTCCCTCGGGCATGGGTGTGTGTCTTGTTCTTAGCATATGTTAGTTTAAGTTAGTGTAAGTAGGGTGTAAGTCTAGGGACCGATAACCTCAGCAGTTTGGTCTCTTAGGATTTCAAACACATTTGAACATATTTTAACTAAAGTTCAGTCATGATCACAACACTTATGTCTCAATAACATAGGTGACCGGTTTCGGTTATATTTATATAACCATCTTCAGGCCCGTGAATTAATTTTAGAAAATACTAGAGACCAATCTTAAAAGGGACTAATGACGAGAACATTTTAACAAGATAAAATAAAACTTATTATACCCATGGCTTCCTTGGAGGATGGTAGGCGGAGCTCTCCTCAGCTGCTACGAAGTCAACTGATGGTTATGAGTGCTGAGCATGAGCTTAAATATTCAGAGGCTCCGCCTACCTCCTCTCACACTACTTCACAACTGCCAATCAGCGTTCATAATATGACGCTATCGTCAAAGTATAAAAGTACGAAATAGGAAAATTTCATTCTAGATACGAAATACACTAATAACATAAAATTGAGTCATTTAAAATGTCTATTAACAGATAGTTAGTATGTGTACAACTTATTTAAATTTTTTTTACATAAAAACGGTAAACTTCGATGTGTAATAGCTGTGCCCTCTATGGGCAACCTTAATACTATTACAGAGTCAGTTAAATCAAAGATGTAAAAGTCCTTGGAGTTGTGGTATATATCGATTATACCAAGTCGCCTACATCACAATTGCATCTTTGATTGATGTTGCAGAATCGTCTTACTTTAACTGTAGTTTTGATAGTGACATTCTTTATAGCAGTAGGGTAGCAGCCAAGTGTACGTTCTGCATTATGTATTTCTGAATAACTGATGAGACCGCAGATTAAATATTTAGAACTCATCGATCTAATAGTTTTTGTAATAATCAATCTCAATTTAATAAAAATTTTATATGTTGTATAGCATATTTTTCACACATAGCTTTTGCCATGGGTATAACTAATCTTATATTTTAAAACTAAAGAGTAGGTGCATCTTCATTATAAAATTTCGTCAAATAGGTCGTAAAAATATTTTTCGCGAAAATCTAATTGTTCATTGAACAGCATTGATGATTTGGTTTTCAAAAGAGCATATATATCGATTTCTTCTAAGATATTCATAAGTAAGCCTTTATTTGCATAATGAAGAACTTGTAGATTCTGCTCTACTATCCCCTCAGCATGGTTATTAAATGTTATGTGATGGCCGAATACAGATTTTGTTCGTGAGGTACCTGACGTATGTTCTTTGTACCTTACTGCAAAATTTCGACCTGTTTGGCCGATATATATTTTCTCACAGTCTCTACATTGGATGTTATACACTCATGATCTGGTAATTTTTTCATTATCTTTTTGCTGAGGAGTAAGTCTCCACCATTGACAATTTTCAGAAGTAGACCTTGGAGCTGTGTTATGGGCTTCTCCACGGCACTGCCTCTATGTGACATCTGTAAACTTCAAAATGGGTTCATTAGGGTCACGTAGCCGGTGACACCCACTTGCGGCGTGAGTGAAGGTTGCAGGATGAGGAAGGGGCAGATTGCCCGCAGTCTTATAGTCGCTTTTTTCTGGAGGTTATCCACGTGTCGATCTCACGTGAAGCGACCGTGGATGGTCATGCAAAGTTATTTTGCAGTACTCTCCCAAGGCACTGTCGTTCCCTGGACATTTTCTAGGGATAAAGTCGCAGAAACTGGCCGTCTTGCGATGACAAGAGCTAGCGTCTATGCTTAGTTGGATTTTTACCTCTATTCCTTTATCCACTGTGTCAAGATGTAACAGGCCCATTGGATGCACCGTTGAAGATGATACTAGAGTAGATCGCTGTGTCATCAGCATAAAGGCCAAATGGACTTGGGGAACCCTCGGCATACCCCACTGAGTACAGGGTGCAAGAGAGTGGTTTCAAGGACTGGCCCCTGTGAGAAGTCAGCGAAGATGCGGCGCTCTGTAGATGTGCCTTCAGTACCCTTTCAGGTAGGATTTGGTGAGGATAACATGTGGTAGAGTTATCTCTATGTTGAGTTTAAGAGAATCCCCCATGCAACACCGAATCATAAGCTCTTGAAACAAGGAGCTGTACTGGCCCAAGAGCTCCTTTCAAGACCGTGCAGCGCTTCCTCTACCGGGCGTAGTAGCTGGTTGCTCGTCACATGTCCCCGGCGAAATCAAAACTGTTCATCCGGTAGCATTTGCTCCTCTAAGACGTGCTGGGCCAGATAGTGCAGATATATCCATTTGGGCACCTTGCAACCGGCTGGCAATATGCTTATGCGCCGACAGCTATTTGGAAGTCGTTAGTTCTTCCTAAACTTACAACTTTGGCTTTCTTTCATTCCGCTGGGTACCTCACTATGCGGAGGATGTTGAATGTCGTCACTAGATGCTGTGCGGCGGCGGGAGACACCTGACGTAGAAGTTGCTTTGTAAGCAGGTGAAGCCTCCGGATATTTTAGCGTTGAGGAAAAGGAGTTGTTGAGCCACCTATTATGCGTTGATTTCTTCTAATTGTTGTCCCGCGTCTGAATTGGGTGCCAGAAAAGCTGGAAGTTGTTGCTCGATGAGAGCAGTGTGGGCCAGATACACACGATCTTCTATCGACGCTGCTGCCAGCTCGCAGAGAACTTTTTGGCTCACTTGCAGTGTTGGTAACTGTGTCGTATGTGGAGGACGGTGTTTGTGTCCTCCCATGTCGATCCATTGCTGACACGCAGCATCGCAAGACGAGTAGATCAATCCCGATATTGGTGCTGGTCAACTGCAGTCTTAATCTCGCGCCGCATCAGATTTAGCAGCCGCTTGGTACCACAGTGTCGTGTTTGACGCCGCTCCCGGAAGATTTTATTCTTCTCGGTTAATGCTACCAGAGCGTGCAGTGGCAACAGCTGAGAGCGATCCGGCGGATCCTGACGTTATCGTGGCGTTGCAGCCATGGAAGCATCCAGTACATGCTCTGTGAGGTGGCAAACCGATGTATCACTGCCAGCCTCTTCAAGTCGAGTGGTCGCAGCCAGCACGTCTTCGAACGACATCTTGTACTGCTCCCAGTTTTTGTATCAGGTGTCCAGACCTCTACTTCCATCGATGTCGAGGTCAAAGCCCATCTTTGACGGACACACGATCTGAACAGATCGCAGGACCCATGCTTGTCGAGATGATATTGAAAAACAAAGGCATTCGCCAGATGTTGGCGATGGAGCTACGGTGGTCGTAAGCAGTGCACACGTGCGGAGTAATGTTTATCCTTTGCGCCCTGTGGAAACCGGGTCTGTACATGAACACTATACGTTAACATGCTACGTGTATTGTATTACGGTGGGTATGCTTCTTTATAAAGCAACATTTCTGACAGTCGTAGTACGAAACAGCTCCCCTATGGGATCACCTTAATGATGCGTAATCTAATTAACAAATCGTTTACGCCGGAGGTAGCACTTGGGCACACACCACTTTTGGTAGTTAGCGTTGTGTCTTGGATTACTCACGTCACTCCGTTTCATTCACGCGAGTAAACCAATGCTAATCGCAGTAAACATAGCTTTACAAGACGTCGTAAAAAATAAAATGCACTCGCACTACTTCTGTGAAAGCGGAACGCCAACCCTGTACCGACTGTATTTCTATTAGAGGGTCGCAGGACCTAGCCACCCGATCGCAAATATTCTTGTTACTTGAAACCAAATTGCTGAACGGAATACCTCTCAAAGAATTACTTCTTCAAAAAAATGAAATATCAGCTTGACGAAAACGGAATTCGTTAATGAAAATTTTCGTTGTCAACATTATAATATGCAATCGTCTAAATAATATCAGTTTCCTTCACAATAACCGTCTTGGGATTAAATACTCCGTAACAAATAATTCTTGCTCTTCATAATTTCAAAACACGACAATCTTAAATGGCGGTATCCGCTTACTTTTAATCCTCGCAAGATTATATCACTGTGGATTCACTTCATATAACTTACAGACCAGCGGAGTAAATACACACAAAATCCTCTTGCATTAAAGTAATGCTCTCAAAAGAACAAGCCCGATATTTTTATTCCAATGTTCCGGCAGCAAACTAAGGTATTTTAACCTTGGTTTGCTGCCGGAACACTGGAATAAAAATATCGGGCTTGTTCTTTTGAGAGCATTAGTTTAATGCAAGAGGATTTTGTGTGTATTTACTCTCGTTTAAAGTGTACAAATATTTACTCTAAAGTCAGCGATGAATGTAATTACACGCCAGCGATATTATTCTTGCCAGTCTGACCACTGACACTCTCTTACTTGCAACCATCACAAAATATTTCGTGATATTAACTACTTTCTATCACACCCCTAATGCTTACTTCATAATGAATTTCTATATCCTTTTTAGACTAGTTTTGGTAACATCATTTCTTTCGTAATTAATAACCTCGTTTTAATATCTTTGAGTGCTCCACAAGCTTTCAAGTTATTTTGGCAAACCTCTCTGATTTCGTAATAATTCTGTATTAAAATTATTATTTTCTCTAAACAGTTATTTTTTTCACTCATTTCGTTAAAAGACAGCAGCTGTGTTGCAATTTATTAATAAGTCGCGATATACTTTTCTTAACACTTTGAATAACACCATTTTATTTCTCTTTCTAAACACAGTCATACGGTGATATGTTACGAGGGCTGGCAACTCGTTGAAAAGCGGACTAAATACCAGAAAAATAAATAAAAATGAACCACCGCCACATAAACTCTGGCATCTAACAAGTTAGAATGCAGAGTCACTTCGGGCGTTGAACGTTACTTTAAGCCATTCCTAACTTTCTGTTCATAGTGGATGGGTCAGCTATATTTGCTCAGTCAACTTGTTCCTTGGTAACTTGTTGACTTCCAGAGACGACGAAATTAAACCTTAACATCTGAGTCGCAAAATTGAATCATTCGCCAACGCTGCTACCATTTAACGTTCCGTCCACGTGGACAATACCATAATATATCCCAAATCTTCGACTCAACTAACTGGAAGAGGGCTAGGCCGACCGTGGTGGCCGAGCGGTTCTAGGCGCTACAGTCTGGAACCGCGCAACCGCTAAGGTCGCAGGTTCGAACCCTGCCTCGGGCATGGATGTATGTGATGTCCTTAGGTTAGTTAGGTTTAAGTAGTTCTAAGTTCTAGGGGACTGATGACCTCAGAAGTTAAGTCCCATAGTGCTCAGAGCCATTTGAACCATTTGAAGAGAGCTAGACAGACGCACTACTCTTATTACTTCGGAACATTCGGATCTCTTATCCGAGGCACATATCACCAAATAGATCAATTTTACCTCTCCCAACACTCAAAAGGCCAACAGCAGTTGCAATGCATCCAGTATTACTGAATTAAGTAACATTAAATTACTCTCAAATTAACATACAATAGGCACAGATCTCAACACTCAAACGTCCGATACACGTTAATTTAAATAACCTCTCCCAAGGAAAACCCTCAATATGCCCTATACTGATAGGCTCTTTACTAATCAGTGAGTCACGCGTTTCACTCTGTTAAACGTAGCCCGTCACCAGTACACGACGTATCTCTCAACGATTAGGCATTTCACAGTCTAAGGTATGGCGTACACTGAAGTACAATAATCTGTGTCCTTAGCATAAACAAAAAGTTCATCATTTACATGTGGGAGATCCTGCCCTTCTCTTGGAGCTGTGCAACTGGTTAAACACTAATCGGCAGTTACTCAAATACATTTAATTTACTGGTGAGCCTCAGTTTACTCGAGGTGGTATAAACAATTTACATTACGAGGACGTATGGTCTGAAGCAAACTCACATGCATCAGTGCAACGCAGTTTCCACCAGCGGTTTACCATAAATGTGTAGAGTGGTGTACTCAACACACACTTTATGGGACCATTCCTTTTTCCCAGGACGTCTAACTGGCGAGACGTACTTACAATTCCTTCAAGAAGAAGTGCCACGCTTGCTCGACGATGTTCCACATGCGACGCGATTTTCAATATGAAGGCGCGCCTGCACGTTTCACCAACGCCGTTACTACACATTTAAATGAACATTTTCCCCAGAAATGGATTGGTCGTGGTGCTACACGTCTGTGGCCACCCAGATCGCCCGATTTAACACTAATGGATTTTTGTGTACGGGGATGGATGAAATACATAGTTTATAAGAACAAAGTCAATACACATGAGGCATTACTTTCTCGTTTTATGAATGCAGTAGGCGAAATTAAGAACAACCCTGTGAAACTGAAACGAGTAACAAAATCTGTTCATACACGTGCAGCTAAATGCATTGAACTCGATGGAGACATTTTTAAACATTTATTGCGAATGTATTGTGAAATTGTATGTACACTGTACAACTTCCTTAACACTGAGCTTTATTTTTTCCGGTTTAACATGAATTCGCGTGTGCTATGATATTAATAAAAGCAGATTATCTGACGCATTCATACAGTTTCAGTTAACATTAGTACCATCAATTTTCCAAAATTAAATTCTCTACAAATTCTGCTGAAAACTTTGTGCAGTTGTCTGTAATTTAAAAAACAAATTGGATCAGGTAGCTAACAGAATTAAAAATTTTACCAAATTACTTCTTTGCTCCTCTGGATGTTCTGGAAAACTACTGCAGATACACGTCTGGTACATGTTTTGGTTCAAATGGCTCTGAGCACTATGGGACTTAACTTCTGAGGTCATCAGTCCCCTAGAACTTAGAACTACTTAAACCTAACTAACCTAAGGACATCACACACATCCGTGCCCGAGGCAGGATTCGAACCTGCGACCGCAGCGGCCGCGCGGTTCCGGACTGAAGCGCATAGAACCGCTCGGCCACAGCGGCCGGCCACTCTCCACACCACAAGGTCCTAGGCTCCATGATGGGACAGTTTACGTGAGTGCTACTGGCACCAGAAGGGTCGTCAAGAGATTACCGTTTAATGGAAGATACAGTTAAGGATCTTACTGCTCGCTGGTTGCGAGAATCAGATCACCCGAAATCACAATAGCAATTCGTTTTTGCGATCGCATCTATGCCATCGCTGGGGTAATCTGCCACATTCTACTGCCAGGTGCCATCATTGGTCTCTCTCCCACTCGCGTTGAATTACGTGTTTCATTTCTTCATTTTGTGTCCTCTGATTACTTATGTGTGTGGGTTTTCCTCGATTGACGAAATTTTTGTCTACCGGTCCAGTTATAACTTCCTGATATCCAGGCAATTTTGCCACCTATTTCAGTGTGTTTTTACCCTCTTCAATCTATGAGCTTCATTGTTAATACGTTGTTGGCCTAAACGACTGTCTGATGGAACCTGAGCCGCGCGAAGTGGCCGCTCCGTTTGAGGTTCAAACCTAAGGACATCACACACATCCATGCCCGAGGTAGGATTCGAACCTGCGACCGTAGCGGTCGCGCGGTTCCAGAGTGTAGCGCCTAGAAGCGCTCGGTCACCCCGGCCGGTGGTGGTACATGTTTTATTAGATTCACCAGATCAATAACAACAAAATAAATGGAAATTGTGCTTTACTTTAACCTCTTATAGTTCTGTGATGGCCTCATATTAGCGAAGTTGCTAAATTTCAGCCAAAGTCTTTTATTAGCCGTAACTCCGTAGCTATACATTTCCGGACCTATGTTTATATGAAGTTTTTTCTTTAGTTTTACTTGTAGAATAACATATTAAAATATTTGCATATCTTTGTGAATCACCCTGTATTGGCGTTGCCGACCGAAGCGCCTTATTCTGCCTGTTTACATATCTCTGTATTTGAATACAGATGCTTATACCAGTTTCTCTGGTGCTGCAATGTAATTCGGGCACATACTGCATTCTGACTGCTCGAGAACATCATGATGCTGACGCGACAATGGGAACAGTAGGGTGGATTTTGCGTAATTGAATAAAATACGAGAAATGTGGAAAACTACGTAAAATGTTGTGGAAAATCCAGAAAGATAAGAAAATGAGTGAGAAGTAAGTAAAACTGGAGAGAATACGAAAAAACGCGGAAAATATGGAAAAATTCGTACAATTCTGAAGGAATGAGAGTATTTATATATCTGCCTAGGTGTGGTCTCTGTTGGTTCCTCGAATGACGAATGTTAAATTATTTTTAAAAAATAGCCATACTCCAGAACTTAAGTGACGTGACTTAGCGTAATTTGTTATTAACGTATAGACACCCTCTTATCCTCCCCCCTTGCAAAGGGTGGTGGGGAGGGGGAGAGTGAGTGTAGCGGAGGGGTTGGAGGTTCCAAGAGATGACCTTGATCAATTCTCGGTGGTTCCCACGAGCCGAAGTGTGCAACCTGGCAACAGATGTGATAAGATCGTTATCTGTCCCAGAACTCTCCTTATTATCCTACTGATATTTCCTGTGAGTTAGTGTAGTAGAGATTATACGACAACCAGAATAAATTAATAATTGGTTCCTTTTACTGACCGCCGACTCAGATGATTCTGTTACTGAACAATTCAACGAAAATTTAAATCTCATGTCAGACAGATAATCCACTTATACAATTGTGCACTGCTTGATAATTGCTCAGGAACAGAGACGTTGTTGGACAGGAATATTTACAGGTAATGACGGACGGCATGAAACACAGTAGATACGTAATAGAGGTGGAGTGGCATATTTATAGCGAAAACTGATACGGATTTCACCACAAAGGGAAAGCAGGATAACAGCCATAAATAACGTTCATGTTTGACGCAAGTAAGACTCCCAACATAAATGTCGATATTGGACTCTCAGTAAGCAATATGCTCTCCTTGGGCACTACAGCACATTTTGAAAACAGTGTATTCATGCTGGCTAACAAATGTTGAGGAGTCCTTAGAGAATATTGGCCAGTCCTCTCTCAAGGCGTTTTTCAGTTCTTGCACAGTTGGGGGTAGGAAACGTTCGGTGAGAAAAACGTCTACCAAAAGCATCCCAGGCATATTCTCTAGGGTTGTGGTCTGTGGAGTACTTAGGCCATTCCATACGTTCAATATCCTTACTTTCCAGTTCGTCCGATACCTCAGCGGTCCCGTCTGAGCGGGCATTGTTGTCCGTAAACAGAGAGTCGGGACCTACCACTCCCCTCAACAGACGGACATGGTTCAGAAAAATCTCTCTGCAATACCTCTGTGCTGTAACGGTACCTTGCACAAAGACATGTAGCGGTGTTTAGCCATTGTGCAAAATGCCTGTCCACGCCATAACGCGTAGGCTATGCCGACGATGTTCATCAACATTCTGTGGCGTGTAATTTGCTCCCCTATGTCTGCACACTAACTTGTGACCAGAATCACTTCCCACAGTGAAACGGGATTCATCGGAGAACATCACTCTGGACCACCTTTGCTGACACCGAGCTACACGCTCCATATACCAACGAACTCTTTCCCGACGATTGCGTGGTTCAAGTAGGATGCATTTAACAGACCTCCGAACATTCAAACCAGCCTGATTTAATCGCCGCAAAATGGTTCATGTTGCCGTACCACACGGAATGTCGCACTGATCGGTTCCACAAAAATCTTCATCACGCACCACACTGCAAGAACTGTCGAACGCATACAGAGCGTTCGTGGACAGGCCTCACTGCAGTTAAAACGTATTGTCTTACAAATGCCACAGGATGAATTAAACCCCTTGTAGAAAACTGATGGAACTTCCGTAGCCGCAAAAAACTGTCAGCACTTGCATCACAGCTTCTTATTCCAATATGATTCCTTTCCTGCAAATACGAAGCCTGTAACCGTTCTGTAATACTATTTTCAGTTTGAGCACCAAACTGATTTAGTTTCTGCTTATTAACATCAATATGTTTAGTTACAGATTCTTGGATTCCTTTTATATTTTCAATGACTTCACTTGCTCTGTTATGACACTGAGATTTGACATAGCTTATTTCACGGGTATTGTCAATTATTTAGTGGGTAGTTCCAGCATTGAAATATTATGCTGTTTTGATAGTACTGAGCAGTATTATCTGATATTTCCCTTGCTTGATCAACACCAGACGTTAGTTCACTAGTTTTATCATCATGTGCCTTCAAAAAATGGCTCTGAGCAGAATGGGACTTAACTTCTGAGGTCATCAGTCCCCTAGAACTTAGAACTACTTAAACCTAACTAACCTAAGGACGTCACACACATCCATGCCCGAGGCAGAATTCGAACCTGCGACCGTAGCGGTCGCGCGGTTCCAGACTGTAGCGCCTAGAACCGATGGGCCACATCGGCCGACCATGTGCCTTCTTTGTATTTTCATTCGAGCTATTCTTTTCTGACAGTTCCCATTGAGTTTCCTCCAACGAACTGTTCAGCTGATTAGTTATGATGTTTGTCTTTTGATTTACTGTGCTAAACATTTCCCTCGTGCCTTTCATTTCAGCCGTAAATTTAGACAATTCGAGCCTAATTCCGTTTTTAATTCCTTACAAGATTTGGTCAGCTGATTAACTCGCTCATCAGTTTTCTTTGATAAATACTTTCTATTTTGCCTTGACTCATTGTTAGTTTGTCTTATATCCTTACTCAGATTTTCATTAGTTCGTTTTAATTGATTAACCAAACTAATAATTTTCCTTTCTAAAATGTTATTACACTCCACAGTTTTAATAATTCTTCTCGTCAACCTCGTCTTATTCCTACGATTTGCTTTTTATATCTGTATTAGTGTATACATAATATTCCGACGACTACACTCTTCTCATGTTCCAACGCTAACCTCATCATCACTGTTTGATAATACTGTTGCTTCAACCTGACATGCACTATCATCAACTTCTTGTTTCGTATTTACTCCAGCAGTGTCATGAAACGATACATTTACTCAGTGGTATTAAATTACAGACACCATTATTGATCAATTCATGAGTATTGTTTTGAGCACTATAAACATCTGCTTGAATAGTTATCTCATTACCCAAATTAACGTTTACTAGTTCATTATTATTCCCTCCATTACTATCAGCGTTCACTCGAGTGATGGTTTCATTATCCACGTTTACGTTAGCAGAAGCCGTGTTGCTCTGTTCCTGACACACAAAATAAAACAATTTTAAATCACAAAATTCCGAAGTTAACATTTCTTAAATACATAATAAAAGTCAATTTCTCTAATAATAATGTAAGCACAACTTGCATTAACTACTGAAAAGTCAATCGCCACCCATTGTAGTTGAGTCTGCGCGCGCTGAAAACCGTCCCCGGCAAAATCCATGCCAGACGCCGGTACCCGCTACCGTCGATGTTCCCACGTGTTCCTCGGCCGCCTCTCTGCAAGCCACTAAGTTGAGATGCCAATGATGCCGCCCTCAGCCCCCGCTATCACGCATCCCTCGTCGCCACGTCTTACGGTGGCCGTGTCTTGACTCTTCCAGTTCCGTTTGTAGTGGCAACTGCTCCATCATAACAGCTGTAATGCGCCGTATTACTAAACATCAACTAACGCCACTTCAGTTCGTCAGAAGTCCGCAGCTCTTGGTCTAGTGGCTAGCGTTGCTGCCTCTGGATCACTGGGTCCCGGGTTCGATTCCCGGCCTGGTTGGGGATTTTTCACTGCCCGGGGACTGGGCGTTTGTGTTGTCCTCATCATTTCATCATCATCATGTAAAAATTGGAATGTGTCAAAATTGGTACTGTACGGGCGCTGATGACAGCGCAGTTGAGCGTCCCACGATCAAACTTCATCATCAAACAGTTTCTGAACTTTTTTCCCACTCACTTGTCATCAAAACTTAAGGTTCAAAATTACTACTGATCATCACTAATAACATAGCGGCAGATCAGAGAGTGTTTCCTGCAACTATTCTGAGTTTTACCAACTCAAAAAATTCACTGTTCTTCAAATTTTTACCAACATCTGAAACTTGCTTTTTTCAAGGAGTTCCTTGCGGAGTGGCCATGTTCGTAAAAAACAGCATTTCGTTTGAGTCCGTACAATTATCACGGCACTGCACTGAACAGATATTTGAATGTTGTGCAGAGGCAGTTGGATTTAGTGAAACTAAACTTCTAATTGTTGTTGTTCATAGGTCCCCTAACGCTGACTTCAGAGCATTTCTGCTCAAGCTACAGAGGGTTCTCAGTTCAGTTTATAGGAAGTACCAGAAATTAGTTATATGTGATGACTTCAATATTAATTTTGTATATGATTGTGCAAGGAAAAGGATGTTGGTAGATCTCCTAAACTCATATGATCTGATGCAAAATGTGTTATTTCCAACTAGGGTGCAAGGGAACAGTAGCACAGCCATAGACAATATTTTATACATTCTTCATTACTGAATGGGTATTCTTATAGTAAAAGGGTGAATGGCCTTTCAGACCATGATGCACAAATTTTAACACCAAAAGGCTTTTGAAGTCAAACAAATGTCACATGTAACTACCAACTATGTAGGAAAGCTGATCCAATGGCAATAAGGAGTTTTTTTAAACCTCGTTAAGGAACAAGAGTGGAAGGATGTTTATAGTACCGATAACATAGATGACAAACATAGTGCTTTCATTAACCCGTTTCTCATGCTCTTTGAGAGTTGCTGTCCATTAGAACGTTCTAAACGGGGTACTAGCAGTAAAAGGCAGCCTGGGTGACTGACTAGTGGGATAAGGGTATCATGTAGAACAAAGCGGGAATTGTAGTTAAAGGTTAGAGGTAGTCACAATCAAGCTCTAGTGGCCCATTACAAACAGAATAGTAAGCTGCTTAAGAATGTTATTAGGAAGGCAAAGAGCATGTGGTACGCAAATATAATAGCTAATTCACAGGTTAAAATTAAAACCATATGGTCAGTTGTGGAGGAAGTGTCTGATCAGCAGCACAAGATCGACGATATAAACTCAGTTCGTAGTAAAAATATTTCTGTTACTGATAAGTCAGATATATTTACAGTATTTAACAATCATTTTCTAAGCATTGCTGGAGAGTTAAATAAAAACTTAGTTTCTACAGCGAATCATATAACCCTCGTGAAAAATGCCTCTCCGAGACTGATGTCTGACATACTCCTCTGTGATACTGACACGGGGGAGATTCAGTCAATAATTAAATCACTGAAGACTAAGTGCACATGTTAGCCTTGAACTTCGCCATATTTGTAATTTTTACTTTAAGAATTGTCAGTTTACTGAATGATTAAAGTACTCAGTATTAAAGCCGGCCGGCCGAAGTGGCCGTGCGGTTAAAGGCGCTGCAGCCTGGAACCGCAAGACCGCTACGGTCGCAGGTTCGAATCCTGCCTCGGGCATGGATGTTTGTGATGTCCTTAGGTTAGTTAGGTTTAACTAGTTCTAAGTTCTAGGGGACTAATGACCTCAGCTGTTGAGTCCCATAGTGCTCAGAGCCATTTGAACCATTATTAAAGCCGCTTTGCAAAAAGGAAGAAAGGGGTAATGTAGACCTATTTCTATGCCATCAGTGTTTGCTAAAGTTATTGAAAAGGTTGTGTATCTAAGGATAATTGATCATTTTATACCACATAATTTGCTATCAGATGTAGAGTTCGGCTTTAGAAGTCGTTTAACAACTGAAAATGGTATATTTTCTTTTCTCTGTGAAGTACTGGATAGATTAAACAAAAGGTTTCAAGCGCTAGGCATATTTTTTGATTTAAGTAAGGCGTTTGATAGTGTGGATCAGAAAATATTCCTACAGAAGTAGGACCATTACGGAATACGGGGAGTAGCTCACAATTGGTTCACTTCTTACTTTAACATCAGATAGCAAAAGATCATTATTGACAGTGTTGAGGATGGCCGTGATGTGGGGTTTGAGTGGGGTACGGTCAAATGAGGGTGGCCCAGGGATCAGTGTTGAGGCCACTCCTGTTCCTTATTTCTGTAAATGATATTCCATCTAGTATTACGGGTAATTATAAATATTTCTGTTTGCTGATGACAGTAACTTGGCAGTAAAGGATGTTGTGTGCAACATTGGCTCGGTTTCAAATAGTGCAGTTCATGACATAAGTTCATGGCTTGTACAAAGGCCGGCCGCAGTGGCCGAGCTGGCCTCCATCATTAGGTGAGATAGGTTTTTACTATTTCGCATTTTGGTAATTTGACGCAGGAACTGGATTGCCTCGAGGTTGTTTTAAGACAAAATGGATATATTCATCATCAAATTGTTCGCGCATTTCCGTTTGGACCACCATGCGAACGAACACACTTGTAAATCAGACGCTTTTCTTTGTCCTTTGGAAAATTTGTTCGAATATTTCAAGAATCATCAGAAAATACGTAATTAAAAGTGTCTTTTTGCCTTTGACCAAAACTAGAGTCTTTCTTGGACCTGTTTAACACGATCGCGTAAAATTCCCAGTCTACATCTACATTTATACTCCGCAAGCCACCCAACGGTGTGTGGCGGAGGGCACTTTACGTGCCACTGTCATTATCTCCCTTTCCTGTTCCAGTCGCTTCTAGTTCGCGGGAAGAACGACTGTCTGAAAGCCTCCGTGCGCGCTCTAATCTCTCTGATTTTACATTCGTGATCTCCTCGGGAGGTATAAGTATGGGAAAGCAATATATTCGATACCTCAACCAGAAACGCACCCTCTCTAAACCTGGCGAGCAAGCTACACTGCGATGCAGAGCGCCTCTCTTGCAGAGTCTGCCACTTGAGTTTATTAAACATCTCCGTAACTCTATCACGGTTACCAAATAACCCTGTGACGAAACGCGCCGCTCTTCTTTGGATCTTCTCTACCTCCTCCGTCAACCCGATCTGGTACGGATCTCACACTGATGAGCAATACTCAAGTATAGGTCGAACGAGTGTTTTGTAAGCCACCTCCTGTGTTGATGGACTACATTTTCTAAGCACTCTCCCAATGAATCTCAACCTGGTACCCGCCTTACCAACAATTAATTTTATATGATCATTCACTTCAAATCGTTCCGCACGCATACTCCCAGATATTTTACAGAAGTAACTGCTACCAGTGTTTGTTCCGCTATCATATAATCATACAATAAAGGATCCTTCTTTCTATGTATTCGCAATACATTACATTTGTCTATGTTAAGGGACGGTTGCCACTCCCTGCACCAAGTGCCTATCTGCTGTAGATCTTCCTGCATTTCGCTACAATTTTCTAATGCTGCAACTTCTCTGTATACTACAGCATCATCCGCGAAAAGCCGCATGGAACTTCCGACACTATCTACTAGGTCATTTATATATATTGTGAAAAGCAATGGTCCATAACACTCCCCTGTGGCACGCCAGAGGTTACTTTAACGTCTGTAGACGTCTCTCCATTGATAACAATATGCTGTGTTCTGTTTGCTAAAAACTCTTCAATCCAGCCACACAGCTGGTCTGATATTCCGTAGGCTCTTACTTTGTTTATCAGGCGACAGTGCGGAACTGTATCGAACGCCTTCCGGAAGTCAAGAAAAATAGCATCTACCTGGGAGCCTGTATCTAATATTTTCTGGGTCTCATGAACAAATAAAGCGAGTTGGGTCTCACACGATCGCTGTTTCCGGAATCCATGTTGATTCCTACATAGTAGATTCTGGGTTCCAAAAACGACATGATACTCGAGCAAAAAACATGTTCTAAAATTTTATAACAGATCGACGTCAGAGATATAGGTCTATAGTTTTGCGCATCTCCTCGACGACCCTTCTTGAAGACTGGGACTACCTGTGCTCTTTTCCAATCATTTGGAACCCTCCGTTCCTCTAGAGACTTGCGGTACACGGCTGTTAGAAGGGGGGGGGGGGGGGCAAGTTCTTTCGCGTACTCTGTGTAGAATCGAATTGGTATCCCGTCAGGTCCAGTGGACTTTCCTCTGTTGAGTGAATCCAGTTGCTTTTCTATTCCTTGGACACTTATTTCGATGGCAGCCATTTTTTCGTTTGTGCGAGGATTTAGAGCAGGAACTGCAGTGCGGTCTTCCTCTGTGAAACAGCTTTGGAAAAAGGTGTTTAGTATTTCAGCTTTACGCGTGTCATCCTCTGTTTCAATGCCATCATCATCCTGGAGTGTCTGGATATGCTGTTTCGAGCCACTTACTGATTTAACGTAAGACCAGAACTTCCTAGGATTTTCTGTCAAGTCGGTACATAGAATTTTACTTTCGAATTCACCGAACGCTTCACGCATAGCCCTCCTTACGCTAACTTTGACATCGTTTAGCTTCTGTTTGTCTGAGAGGTTTTGGCTGCGTTTAAACGTGGAGTGAAGCTCTCTTTGCTTTCGCGGAAAGGCTTGTATCGGACAAACTATTCGACGGTTCATGACCGATGTGAGGAACATCAACGTCACACACGTTGGCTCCAACCTGAAAAATCGGCCGTCGCTGAACACTGTCTCAATGAAGGGCACAATACGTCATTTTTAAGACACGTAAATTATTGCTCCGGCTTCCCGTTACAGAGATTGTAATCCATCGAAATCCGATAATCCGATGACATTGTTAGTACAGATAAAGGTTTTTCTTCAAGCAAGATATAGAATGCTATTTTATAAGATACAAAACAACAATGGTCTGGTTTTCGACGGCCTGCATCTCCATTTGCGTTTCATCGCTTTTGTTAGTTTCTATCAACGGCAGCGCTGCAACTTCTTTGCTTCGCAGAGGGCAGCCCTTGAGCTTCTCGCGCATGTGCAGCGGGATGTTCCCGGGTTACAAAGGAGGCGCCGTATATTGCGGTACCTCAGTTCCGGCGTGACTGTTCACCTACAATCTCACCTGAAGATGGCGCCCAGTTGGACCATCGAAATATCGTATCGTCAGGACGATGAAATCCGACTGCAAATAGGCGAGGAGCATCAATATAGGCCTGTTGTTTGAGGACAAGATGCTGATGCCCGATACCGTCCCAAATGTTTTCTGTTGCGTTCCGATTAGGCGAATTTGTTGACCAGATATCTACATGATTTCGTTACCATGTACCTCAAAGTACTGTAACGCGACTCTGGCCTTGTGACACGGGCAATTGTCCAGCTGGAAGACGTCATTGCAGTCGGGAATAACATCAGAAGTGAAGGGATGCAAGTGATCCCCAATAATGCTCGTGTAATGCACAGATGTCATTGTGCCTTGGATTACTAACGCAGGTCCCATGCAAGTCAATCTGAATGTCCCCACAGCATAATATTGCCCCTACGAGTCCCTTCGTTTGCATATGCAATCCGTGTATTACTGGAGTCCCCTAGAAACCAGAAGAGGTGAACCATCGAGAAAATGAGTGAGGACATATAAAGGGGCATGTAATCTACACAACAGTTTTGTTTTACATAGTTATCCTCGTGCCAGCTACTAAAAAGCAGACAGCATTTATAACAAAATTGAAATTGTCAATATCAAATTCAGGTCTTATTCCAAAGTTGTTGATTTGTAACGTGAAGCAGACGGATGTTGTGGGGAAAAATTAAAAAAAAAATTACAGATTTATCATGTAGCGCTAGAAACTCAATTGCCTCTAAAAGGTATAATTAAAAATAAAAATAAAAACAAAGAACCATATCAAACATTGCTTAAATAGTTCGTAGAGCTTATTTAAACATGTTTCTGTCACTTATTAATAAAGAACTTTCGCACTTCTCAGTAATAATAGGAAACTCTTGCCTTTGATCATGACGAAGAATGTTCTACTGAGTGCAAAACAACAACAATATTATATAGATTTCTTATGTGTGCATGTAAACTACTTGCATAAAAAGTAATTCATTTGGTTATAATTTACGTGAACAACTGATTTTTATTACTTATAAAATAAATAATGCACTAACACTGAACGATGTACGGCCTTAATTATGTCAAAAACAAAAAAATAGCTAAAAGCCAGAGATGTCGTTGGCTCCAGTTTCTCTTTCACACATTCATTTATTTCTTTCCTTACCAGTGGTACCTATACTATACATATACTGAAACTTCCTGGCAGATTAAAACTGTGTGCCCGACCGAGACTCGAACTCGGGACCTTTGCCTTTCGCGGGCAAGTGCTCTACCACTGAGCTACCGAAGCACGACTCACGACCGGTACTCACAGCTTTACTTCTGCCAGTACCTCGTCTCCTACCTTCCAAACTTTACAGAAGCTCTCCTGCGAACCTAGCAGAACTAGCACTCCTGAAAGAAAGGATATTGCGGAGACATGGCTTAGCCACAGCCTGGGCGATGTTTCCAGAATGAGATTTTCACTCTGCAGCGGAGTGTGCGCTGATATGAAACTTCCTGGCAGATTAAAACTGTGTGCCCGACCGAGACTCGAACTCGGGACCTTTGCCTTTCGCGGGCAAGTGCTCTACCACTGAGCTACCGAAGCACGACTCACGACCGGTACTCACAGCTTTACTATCAGCGCACACTCCGCTGCAGAGTGAAAATCTCATTCTGGAAACATCCCCCAGGCTGTGGCTAAGCCATGTCTCCGCAATATCCTTTCTTTCAGGAGTGCTAGTTCTGCTAGGTTCGCAGGAGAGCTTCTGTAAAGTTTGGAAGGTAGGAGACGAGGTACTGGCAGAAGTAAAGCTGTGAGTACCGGTCGTGAGTCGTGCTTCGGTAGCTCAGTGGTAGAGCACTTGCCCGCGAAAGGCAAAGGTCCCGAGTTCGAGTCTCGGTCGGGCACACAGTTTTAATCTGCCAGGCAGTTTCATATCAGCGCACACTCCGCTGCAGAGTGAAAATCTCATTCTGGAAACATCCCCCAGGCTGTGGCTAAGCCATGTCTCCGCAATATCCTTTCTTTCAGGAGTGCTAGTTCTGCTAGGTTCGCAGGAGAGCTTCTGTAAAGTTTGGAAGGTAGGAGACGAGGTACTGGCAGAAGTAAAGCTGTGAGTACCGGTCGTGAGTCGTGCTTCGGTAGCTCAGTGGTAGAGCACTTGCCCGCGAAAGGCAAAGGTCCCGAGTTCGAGTCTCGGTCGGGCACACAGTTTTAATCTGCCAGGAAGTTTCATATCAGCGCACACTCCGCTGCAGAGTGAAAATCTCATTCTGGAAACATCCCCCAGGCTGTGGCTAAGCCATGTCTCCGCAATATCCTTTCTTTCAGGAGTGCTAGTTCTGCTAGGTTCGCAGGAGAGCTTCTGTAAAGTTTGGAAGGTAGGAGACGAGGTACTGGCAGAAGTAAAGCTGTGAGTACCGGTCGTGAGTCGTGCTTCGGTAGCTCAGTGGTAGAGCACTTGCCCGCGAAAGGCAAAGGTCCCGAGTTCGAGTCTCGGTCGGGCACACAGTTTTAATCTGCCAGGAAGTTTCATATCAGCGCACACTCCGCTGCAGAGTGAAAATCTCATTCTGTATACATATACTACCGGTAATCCTACCATTTATTACGTAATTTATGTACTGTATAAAAACTACCGAACTGTAGGCAGAGCGCAACTCTAGCAGAGCCCTATGGTCAACAATTTGCGCTGAGCTGTGTTTTACGAAACACAGTGCGTGCACCAGCATTGAACTCTGTCGCCGACTATTCTGCTTTACAGACAGACTGAGCCTCCACCTCCCACGATCTGTGACGTGGCGTAGGCGTCCAAGGGGTGGCTTGTTCGTGGTTTCGCCGTTCTGCAACCGCTTTTGGTAGATGTCCACGACAGTACCATGCGAATAGCCGACCAGCTTTCCAGTTTCGGATATGCTCGTTCCCGAACTCCGGGCCATAAGAATCTATCTTTCGCTGAATCCGCTTATGTTGGTGGATTTCTCCATTCGTTGTTTGTCTCGTCAATAGAATGACTGAACCAATTGGATAACTGTGCGTGTTAAAGTGCTGCGGGGGTTGTGCCGGCCGCGGGTCAAATCCTCCCGGCTAATTAACGATGTGGGTCGCTGTGGCTGGTAGCTTGATGTGGTTTTTAGGCGGTTTCTTACAGCGCACTAGTTGAATACCGGGATGGTACCCAAGTCCTGTCTCAGTTACACGGTTAACAGACGCTTAGAATACTTTCATGTGCTTTTACATGAAGAACACTACACGCAGACAGCTGTGGTGCGTGCACATATTCCGTCCAAGAGATTAACAGGAGGGCGACAGGAAGGGCATCAGCCAACCCTTTAAGTTACCAATCCAAATAACGATGTCGACCCTGCCTGATGCGTGACAAAGAGAAAATAAAAAGAAGAAGATCGTCATTTCAATGATTTCTGATTTTCTCTGCTCTGCTAATACCTGGTGTTATGGTTATAAGAGCAGATATTTCTATTGATGATTGAGACCAGTGTACTGAACAACATTATATCAATATTTACTTGATTTACAGAGTAGTAATTATAGCTATTATGAACAGTATCAATGGTTGATTAGTACCTCCAAGTAAGGGGGCACAAGCAAGCCATTAACATTTATATTCCAGTGGCCAGCAGGTCAGCTTCTGAACTGTGCACTCTTTGGCACAAGACGGGTAGTGCCTATTGACAAGTGTAGTCCGATTCACGACGCAATTACGACCGATCAGAAAACATCAGGTAGTACATTTTGTGATGTGTTTGCGGGAAGATCATTACACGCACAGAAAAACAACGAACATAATGAAGTCGTTACATGTAAAGGTACCAATTGTCACCATATCTGTACCTTCATATTGATTTTTTCCATCGTGTACAAGCTCTAGCGACTAATCGAAGAGAGATACAGAACAAGAAAGCTATAGTTCTTGCTGTAAGATAATTTCTGTCATTGGCTAACGGTAAAATGTGCCAAGTGTCATAGTTATCGTCGTCCATAAGCGAAGTTCTCCACAAGTAAATATACTTACCTTTGTCATATACAGAAGTAAAGTGCTATGCGTGTAAATGTCGTGGTTATTTTGTTCATTTCCGTGATCTTGAAAGTAGTATACTGTAACGTATTGTTGTGTTACGAAAAATGCCTGCCTCATTGTAGCTGTGTCACAAAAGTCATTACCAAAGCATGTTTTACTTTCAAGAAGAACGTAGAAAAACTGTGCAGACATAAAAGAAACACAGCGCAAAAGCAATAATAAAGATTGTGTCACTCATAAGTAGTGTTGTACTATAATCGTGTAGCTGTCAAACAAATCAAATACTCTGTCATCTGTCACCTCTCAGAGAGTACTTTAAATAAAAAAAATGTTTTTTTTTTCAAGTAAACAAAATGTTGCATAAAATTTCATTTGCAGTATATGTTCCAAGAATATGAACCTTATAACTGTGACGTAATCGCGCAACTAACAAGCAAAAATGTATACCCAATAAGAGTGTGTCGTCCTTTCTCTATAAAAGTGAACTCATCAAATTACTGTGTTAATTGATAGTCATGCCAGCTATGTCGTCAGCTTCATAGGTACGTTTTGTGGCTGTCTGCGGTGTGAGTCACTGTTTATTATCTCTTTGTTGCCACGCGTCGTTACTGGCATTTGGTGCTCAAATTTCTACAATATCAGCTTGACGAGAGGGCCCTGCCCTATTTGAATCACCCCAGTTCTGATTAAATTCTGGTCTGTTGTGATAACTATAGCGTCTGTCGTCATGCCGGTAATTTCTGAAATTTCTTTCTTGTCGATCAAGTGGTGGAGAATTTCCCCAGAATCGTAATTACGTACACCGAGCGAGGTGGCGTAGTGGTTAGACACTGGACTCGCATTCGGGAGGACGACGGTTCAGTCCCGCGTCCGGCCATCCTGATTTAGATTTTCCGTGATTTCCCTCAATCGCTCCAGGCAAATGCCGGGATGGTTCCTTTGAAAGGGCACGGCCGACTTCCTTCCCTAATCCGATGAGACCGATGACCTCGCCGTCTGGTCTCTTACCCCAAACAACCAACCAACCGTAATTACGTGGTGGACCGTTACGTCTGAAGGCATTTTGTCTCCGCTGATAACAATTGTTCTGGTTCCCATATTGTCTGCTTCTACGGTTATCCCTGTCATAGTCATTACTATGGAAATGTGATCTTTCTATGTAACTATAATTATTCTGCCAATGGTTGTGATACTGGTGGTGTCTCTTTTGATCACGATTTGCGGTATAAGAGTAGCCTTGTCGTGTCCGGTTATTATTTCTGTCGTCACCGAATTGTGACGGATGTGACCTGTAATTGTTGTCATTTTCCTGTTTTCGCATCATTCGATTGTCTATGTCGATTTCCAATTCTTGAAAAAGTTCCTGAAAAGCTTCAATATCTTCTTTACAAAATCCTGAAAAAATAATATGTCTTAAATGTTCAGGCAACTTAATCAAGCAAATGCGGATAAGTTCAGAGGGACTGTACGAGTTTGACAAATACTGATTTTTGTGTAACATAACTTCAAAATATTTTACAGGGCTGGAAAATTCAGACTGTTCGAAATGTTTCATCATAATAATACTATGTTTTACTCGATCTTGAGTAGCCTGAGACCAATATGCAAAAAGGAAGGCATGATAAAAATCTCCTTCAGTGTGACAGTCGCGAATAACCGATCGCATTCTTACAGCTGGTTCTTTTTCTAAGTAGCCACACATAAATTCTAATCTATGTTCTAATGGCCAATTAGGAGAATAACGATGAGACAATTGATGAAGCCAAGATTGTGGATGTATATCATTACTGGAATTCTTGAATGTTTTAAATTTACGCTTTGTAATAGAGAGCTTATAGTCATTCATGTAATCATGTCGGCGAGTCGCAAATCTGTCATTCTTACGTCGTATCGGCGGTACCATCTCAAGGTTCGGTGCACCCTGCCGACTCCTTAGAAAATCTCCGAAACGCCCTGTGTCATTACTTTGTGACTTTTCCGTAGTTCTAAATCCCTCTTCCGGTGTCAGAGCGTGAGTATCCTCTGAAATATGTAATTCTTGTATCACGCGTGCTAACTGATCTTGTACTTCACGCATTTCTCTTTCATGTTGCATATTAATTTGTTTCCAATTTTGTTTGAATTTCCTAATTTCCTCGTACTCTTCTGCGTCAGTAAAGGCTACCGGTTTTGTATCATTCAAATCATCACCTACCTTCGTAGATAAATTTATTAACTGATCTGAAAATTCGGCAGCTTTTTTTGATAATGAGCTAATTTCCTCCGTGTGTTTTTCTGAACCAAATTTTAGAGTGTGCATTTGTGTCGTAATCGTATCTACTGTCTCCTTTAAGTTTTCCTGATTTTTTACAAGTTGGGTGACCGTACCTGTAGATGCAAGTGAGTCAGTTTTAGCCTGCAAAGTGTCATGATTTTCGAGAACAATGATCTGTAGTTCTTTTATTGCTGCTTCATGAATCTGTAATGCTGAAAATGCTCACAAATTTGTGTTTTTACGTCTTTACAAATTTTTGAGATTTCGATTCGATTTTAAGTAACGTAGCATTTAAAGCTTCACGTGTTTGTTCCAGCGTTTGCTCAATTATGTCTAACTTTTGGAGTTGTTGCTGTGTTAGTTTCTGATTTATTTCCATTTGTTGCTGTGTTTGTTTCTGATTTTGTTCCATTTGTTGCAATAATTGCAGTAACAATGTATTAGTAAATGAAACATGTCGCTTTGTGCTTTTCGGCAGTGCATTTGCACCAGCAATATTCGGATTTTGAAGAGCAAAGAATGAATCTTGACTTAATTGAGAAAAGGGTAGTGATACAAAACCTGAATCTACGGTATTTGCAAGATTTTGATCTGTTATTTCGCGTTCCTGAAGCGAACTGTTACCAATCGATCGATCGACAATATCTCCCTGTTCACTGATTCACTTTCTACACCACTATTTACTACCGGGTCCATGTCCCTATGCACTATTATCAAATTATTGTCTCGAACATTTGTCACTTCATTACAAGGTGGTGCTAACAAGCTACGCTCATCATCACTGTCATTTCTCAATTTGCTTTGAAGCCTTTCCACATGCCATGATTGTCACACTGTTTTACACGATAACACACACACACACAAAATTGAAGAGCAAAAGTAAGATGACACACTAAAATAGCACTGAAAATAATAAATATCTAATTAGTTGCAAAAGCAACTGCGAAAGACTTCGTGCAAATCCACTTACATGCCACAACTGCTTTGCTCATTACAATACAGCACAACAATAAGAAACTACAACTACAAACGAAATTCTCTATAAACAATTACGCGCTAGCAGTAAACTAACTAATTTCTAATCATGCTCTAATTATTCAAACTACGAGAAAATCAGAAGATTCCAGTGAAGTATCCTCGGCTAAGGGTCCACAGGTGAAACTTCTTTATTTATTCTGAAACTGCTGAGTGCAACTGAACGTAATGTCACTTTGCTTGTCTTTATCATTTCATTTCTGACCTACAAAATTATTCCTGACGAATACTACTTAAACCTATTCATATACAAGGATAACGCAATCTGACTATTAATTAACAAAAATGAATGGCCCTGAATTAGAAGAAATCCTAACAATAACACACACATTTCATAAGTCACTTACCTCACAGAAATCTTCGTGACGCGAACTACAGCAAATACAGCAAGTACACATAAAGCTATATAAAATGATTCTAGCTGCTGTAGGCTCTAACGACTAATAGGCATGCGGTTAGCGAAGGAAAGATTTTGTTGCAGAGCAAACAATGTATTTAGGAGATTTTACCTTACTCACGTGACATCCCGTTCCAAAAATTATACAGGGTGTTTCAAAATGAATATACGGGGTTTAAGGCTTCGTATCACATATCACATTCACCTTACAATTATAAATAATTCACCAAATGAAAGAGACACACAAACAATTCTTCTTACAATTATTCACTGTGAACACCGATCACCTATAGAGTGGATAAGCGAGTTGTTCCGAAACCTTGATCAATGTGTCAGGAGTAACTGTTGCGATAACACTCTTTTTAAAGTTAGATGCATCAGCTGGTATCCGAGGCATATACACACGGTCACGTCAGATCGTGCGTGAACGTGGAGGTCAGGCATAAAATGCTCTGTCAACTGGCCCCTTAGGCCCAATCCACCGGTCGGATACGTTCAACCAGTCGAGTACTGAGTTATGCCAGTGAGGCGGCGCACCATCTTGCTCCCAAATAAAGATGTGTTGTTCAGCTTCTTCCCATTGAGGTACGGGCCATAGCTGTAGCACATCAAGATAAGAAACATCAGTTACTGTTGATTCACCGAAAAAGAAAGGCTCATAAACTTTGCGTGCGGATATTTCTGGGGCTAAGCGTGCAAGATTCGAACTCGTTCAACACGTTTTTCAGTCACACTTTGTCATTCCATACTCTTACCATTGCGCACGCGTATACAAACTAAACTGTTTGAGTTGCTTTTTTATTGTTGTATTATTTGCAGTTGTAAGTTGAACGTCATAAATGCTACAAAGCCTTAAAACAGGTATGTTCTTTTTGAAACACCCTGTATAATCGTCCGTGACATCCAGTTCCAAAAATTTTATAATCGTCAATAATTCCATTACCCACATTTTACAATCCATATCCAACCAATATTAAATCTCCATGACGGATACACGTCCGCTCTCTCTAACACTGCTTCTAACCTCCATCACTGCTAGTTATTAACTTCTAACTGCGATTCCGACCAGCCAGCGTGTCTCTTGCAGAGGGCCCACAACACTATCAGTAATATTAATGCAGTCTAAAGCGCTGCCAACATACAAACATATAAACAGGCTAGTTACACGTTGTACACAATGGTTCCGTATTCTTATCGAGATCTTGCCGACATAGTGTTTATTTACGGAAATGCACATGACAACGGGTGGCGGGCAGCAGGGTTGTATCAGGAGGGCTACCCATGCCGACAACAAACACATCATTTAATGTTTGCAATAGTGTTTCGCCGTTTATCTGCGACAGGGTCGTTTCAGGAAGCAGGAAATCATGAAGGACGCACCCGAAATGTTCGGACACCAGACTTGGAGTAAAATGTGATTAACACAGTGGAAGGCGACTGCCGCGTCAGTACCAGAGTTGGCCCGCCCGTACTTTCCTCACCACATCACGAGCTTGCAACGCCACCACTCCGCACTCAACTCACTGTGGATAGCGGCCATACTCTGACGAAAAAAGGGTCGCAAGAAGAAGTTATGTGACGTAAACGAAAGTTGGTAGGCGTATTTCTACGTCAGGAAGATGACGTGTATTCTAATTTAGCACTAGTGGCATAAGAGTGGCGTTACTAACGCCACCATGAGGATACAAATCAAGTTTGCTTTAAATACGCGAGGTAAGGATCGCGAGCGTTAGCTACCTTGGAGATTGAAAACGGTGACTTGATTTTAGTCAAGAATGCCTTCAAGACGACACAGACATCACTGAATTTGAATGAGATCGATCAATAAGGAAACTAGAAGCTGGATGTTCCTTCTGCGATACTGCAGAAAGTCTTGGCAGGATTGTAGACATCATACACGATTGCTGGCAGTAGTAATCCTGGGAATGTACGATCGCAAGAAGACCGGGTTCTGGACGGCCACGTAAGACCACCGAGAGGGAAGACCACGTTCGGTATATGGCTCTGGCGCATCGGAGTGCATCTGCAGCAGCAGTTGAGCAGCAGTTGGCTCATCAGTGACACAACCAACTGCTACAAATCGGTTACTTCAAGGACAGTTCAGAGCCAGACGAACCGTAGCGTGCATTCCACTGATCCCAAACCAACACTATTTGCGACTTCAATGGTGTCAAGCGAGAGCTCATTGGGGGCATGGGTGGAGGGTCTGTTGTGTTTTGTGATGAAATCTGGATCTACCTCGGTGCCAGTGATGGGCGTGTGTTAGTTATAAGGATGTTGTTGTTTTCCACTCAGTAGAACATTCTTCGTCATGATCAAAGGCAAGAGTTTCCTATTACTACTGAGAAGTGCGAAAGCTCTTTATTAATAAATGACAGAAACATGTTTCAATAAGCTCTACGAACTATTTAAACTATGTTTGATATGGTTCTTTGTTTTTATTTTTACTTTTAATTATACATTTTTAGAGGCAATTGAGTTTCTAGCGCTACATGATAATCTGTATTTTTTTTTTTTAATTTTTCCCCACAACGTCCTTCTGCTTCACGTTACAAATCAACAACTTTGGAATAAGACCTGAATTTGATATTGACAATTTCAATTTTGCTATAAATGCTGTCTGATTTTTAGTAGCTGGCACGAGAATAACTATGTAAAACAAAACTGTTGTGTAGATTACATGCCCCTTTATATGTCCTCACTCATTTTCTCGATGGTTCACCTCTTCTGGTTTCTAGGGGACTCCAGTAATACACGGATTGCATATGCAAACGAAGGGACTCGTAGGGGCAATATTATGCTGTGGGGACATTCAGATGGACTTGCATGGAACCTGCGTTAGTAATCCAAGGCACAATGACATCTGTGCATTACACGAGCATTATTGGGGATCACTTGCATCCCTTCACTTCTGATGTTATTCCCGACGGCAATGACGTCTTTCAGCTGGACAATTGCCCGTGTCACAAGGCCAGAGTCGCGTTACAGTACTTTGAGGTACCTGGTAACGAAATCATGTAGATATCTGGTCAACAAATTCGCCTAATCGGAACGCAACAGAAAACATTTGGGACGGTATCGGGCATCAGCATCTTGTCCTCAAACAACAGGCCTGTATTGATGCTCTTCGCCTATTTGCAGTCGGATTTCATCGTCCTGACGATACGATATTTCGATGGTCCAACTGGGCGCCATCTTCAGGTGAGATTGTAGGTGAACAGTCACGCCGGAACTGAGGTACCGCAATATACGGCGCCTCCTTTGTAACCCGGGAACATCCCGCTGCACATGCGCGAGAAGCTCAAGGGCTGCCCTCTGCGAAGCAAAGAAGTTGCAGCGCTGCCGTTGATAGAAACTAACAAAAGCGATGAAACGCAAATGGAGACGCAGCCCGTCGAAAACCAGACCATTGTTGTTTTGTATCTTATAAAATAGCATTCTATATCTTGCTTGAAGAAAAACCTTTATCTGTACTAACAATGTCATCGGATTATCGGATTTCGATGGATTACAATCTCTGTAACGGGAAGCCGGAGCAATAATTTACGTGTCTTAAAAATGACGTATTGTGCCCTTCATTGAGACAGTGTTCAGCGACGGCCGATTTTTCAGGTTGGAGCCAACGTGTGTGACGTTGATGTTCCTGACATCGGTCATGAACCGTCGAATAGTTTGTTCGATACAAGCCTTTCCGCAATGACTGGGAATTTTACGCAATCGTGTTGAACAGGTCCAAGAAAGACTCGAGTTTTGGTCAAAGGCAAAAAGACAATTTTCTGATGATTCCTGAAATATTCGAACAAATTTTCCAAAGGACAAAGAAAAGTGTCTGATTTACAAGTGTGTTGGTTCACATGGTGGTCCAAACGGATATGCGCGAACAATTTGATGATGAATATATCCATTTTGTCTTAAAACAACCTCGAGACAATCCAGTTCCTGCGTCAAATTATCAAAATATGAAGTAGTAAAAACCCATCTCACCTAAGATGGAGGCCAGCTAGACCGTCGAAATATCGTGTCATCAGGACGATGAAATCTGGCTGCATACCCGTGAAGAACATCAACATTTATGACGTCGGAGAACTCTACGTAACGACAGAGGGCTGTGCGTAGACACCTGGTTCCACATACCTACTAACGACTTGTCGAATCCGTGCTACGGAGACGGTGGACCAACCTGCTGTTAAGCAGTTGGTTATAACGTTTTTCCCATCAGTGTACATACACTGACAGCAGCAATTCCCATCGGGCTTGACATTGGCTGTCTTTGGCAGGGCCTGGCACTAGACTGCCGATCTCTCTACGTTCACTATTCCTACGTTGCGATAAATAGCGGCGTGTATGACATCGTTCCTTGTAGACACATCGGACAGTCGATGCTGATACATCGTGAAATGTGTCAGCTTTACTCACAGTGTGGTTATTGATAAGTACAAACACGATAGTTCCTTTATCCCATTCTGTATTGCTCTCACGCCGACTTATTTATTTTTATTTATTGATTTATTTAACCTGGCAAGATTAGGGCCATCAGGCCCTCTCTTACATCTAACCAGGCATTCTACTTATTTTACATTCATATGTTTTAGTAGGCATGTTAAACTACATCTAGTACAAAAAGTGAAATAAACAATTTGAAAGGTACACCTGGAAAAATACATACATATAGAGTTTATATTCTTAGATCACAAGTACTGTTATAATTAGACATTATTGAACAGACAGATTTGAGATAGGAGTGCTGGCAGCAGGGAGTATGAGGGAGACTCATGGTGAAGGGAGGAGAAGAATAGAGAGACATGATGAAACATAATTAAGGAAATATAAAGGAAAAGAATATTGCGTGGCTAATAGAGATAGATGAAGAGGAAGGCATCTCAGGAGCAACATAGGAGACGCTAGCTTTGCTATTTGACATATGAGGGGATTGTCCTTGTACAGTAATTTTGTGGAGAACTTTATGAGGATGATAGTAGGAAATGCTTCAACTTCTTCTTAAAAGCAGCAGGAGATTGAATTTTGCGCAAGGTAAGGGGCAGTTTGTTCCAGAGGCGGACAGCGGCAACTGAGAAGGAGTTTGCAAAAGTTTTTGTTTTGTGAGTGGGCACAGTTAGGATACCAAATAAGAGTGACCTCGTGTTTCGATTGTGATGACATGACAGGTTTTTAATCTCTGAAGCAAGGTACTGGGGTGTTTGCGCCTCGAGGAGTCGGTGGAGTAGACATAGAGTGTGGTAGTCGCGCAATTTGTCCGGCCGCAGCCACCCTAGCTGGGAGTATGAAGCACTAACATGATCGTATCGGCGAATGTTGCAGGTGTAACGCACACAGGCATTCATGGTTAGCTCTAGCCGTCTTTTGTTTTCACTGCTCATGCCTTGTTGAATCACATCACAATAGTGGAGGTTCGGTAGAACGAGTGCTTGCACGAGCTGGCGTTTCAAGTCCTGTGGAAATATGTTCCGAAACTTTTTGAGAGCATAGAGACAAGCAGACGTCTTTCGGCACACTGCGACTGTATTCTCCGCCCAGTTGAGATGCTCATCCAAAGTTACACCCAAGTTCTTCACTGTTTTCTGATATGGTATTGGAGTACCGTCGAGCAGAATAGGAGGTAGCCGTTCGCGGAAATCTGAACTTATTAATTTCTGATGGGCTATTAAGATTACTTGCGTCTTTTTTGCATTTAGTTTAAGCCCCAGGTTTTTCGCCCATGTCACTACTGAAGACAGATCATCGTTCATCTGAGCGATTGCAGTGTTTACATCTTCAGGTCTGACGCTTAGGTAGAGCTGGAGGTCGTCGGCATAGAAATGATATTTACAGGAGGACAGAACCGATGAAATATCGTTGACATATAAAGAAAACAAAAGTGGTCCTAAGACTGATCCTTGTGGCACTCCCGAGGAAACATGTTTCCATGAAGATTTTTCATTTACGCAGACAACACATTGCTGTCTGTCTTTTAAGTAGCTTTCAAACCATCTCATTGCACTTTCAGAGAAATTAAGCTGTTGCATTTTTCTGAGCATTATGTCAAAGTTAACAGTGTCAAAAGCTTTGCTGAAGTCCAGTAGCGTCAATATTGTTGCCTTTCGATTGTCGATGGCATATTTCAGGTCATCAGTTACTTTAATTAGAGCAGTGTTTGTGCTGTGATGTTTACGGAAACCGGATTGAAATTTGTCATATAGGCTGAATTCATGCAAGTGTTCAGTGATTTGGTCATGAACAATATATTCAAGTGCTTTGGAAACAGCAGGCAGTATGCTAATTGGTCGGTAATCACTAGGCAGTTGCGGGTTTTCGATCTTAGGGATGGGTCGAATTAGGCTTCTTTTCCATGCAGTGGGATATATTCCGTTCACGAGGGAAAAATTAAATATGTCAGTTAAGACAGGCACTAAGATATCGGCAACATTCTTAATCATGGTTATACCGATACTGTCGTTGCCTATTGCATCAGAAGAGATTCTCATTATTGCTTTTCTTGCCGTATTTGTTGTTACATGTTTTAGATGGAAGGTATCGTTGTTAGTTATCCTGTTTAGGGATTCTTGTGGACGGTAATTATCAGCTGTACTGGTATTCAGAGGTGCAGAGAAGAATTCATTTAATTCGTTAGCTGACACATGAAAAGTGGTTTCCGATTTTGCCTTTCCGACCCCCAAGCTACGGAGATTCTTCCATAGAGTCGTGGGCGTCAGATCGCTGCATACAAGGGAGCGAGCGTGCCTGATTTTAGCATTGCGAATGCATTGTTTCACTCTGTTCCGTAGCTTTCTATATTCTTCGAAACGCTCGGGTTTCGGATCTGCCTTGAAACGCCTGTGGGCAGCATCCCTATTAGTCATCATTTGACGTAATTCAGCTGTCAGCCATGGAGCAGGAGATTTTCTTACACGGATTGTGCGCACAGGTGCATGTTTGTCATAGAGGGCAGTGAGTTTATCACCAAGTTCATTAATTTTGCCGTCGATTGTGGGTTTTCTGGTTATTTGATGCCATGAGATTTCTGAGCAATCGGCTGTTAGAGCGTCAAGGTCAATACGTTTCATGTTCCTACAAGTTATGTAACGCGATTTGATCCTTGGGGGCTGCACAGAGTAGGCCAGGAATATTACATCATGTGCTGAGAGGCCAGGGGCCGATGTTTGACCAACATCTCTTACTTTGTCAGTCTGTTTCGTTGCGATTACGTCTATAAGAGTATGACTGTGCGCCGTATGGTGTGTAGGTTGTAATGGAAGAATGTTCATGCTATTGCAACTAAACAGTCTTCTTAGGTTTATTGCGGAGGGAGTGTCTCTTAGCAGGTCTATGTTCAAGTCACCCATTACGATGACATGTTCGTATTGACAATGAAGTGAATGTAATTCCGACTGGAAGGAACTCATTGAGCTTATTTTTGGCGGCTTGTACACGACGCCAGTCAAGAATTTCCGACTTTGTATATTTATTTCAATGAACATGAATTCAGCCTCTTTTTCTTCAGCAGGATTTGACGTACATAAGACTTTCGCTTTGAGATCTGTTCGTATATACGCGCCGACGCCGCCACCTCGCTTTTTTGATCTGTCTGCCCTAAGAAATGTGTACCCTGGGAGATGAATAGATGCAGAGGATATGTGTGGTTTCAACCACGTTTAGTTGGTTGAAGAGGAGGCTAAGTTCTTCGTAATGTGCAGGTAAAGACTGGATGTTGCAGTGAGCTGCTAAAAGCTCTGACGCGTTCCGCTGAGCAGCCTGAAGTAGGGTGGCAGACTGGTTTGTCCCTTTGTTAGGCACTACCTGTCGCGAGGGGCACTGGCCGCTGCTTCCGCCAAGTGACATAACACAGGGGTGTCCGAGATTTTGCGCGCCCTGTGTGTGACACCGCGAGTGCCGAAAGAAAGGCGACTGCTAGAGATTTCCTGAGGTTGCGGGAGTATAGAAAATGGATTAGTGGTATTCGGTGCAAGGAGAATATGACCAAAACAGTGACGGCTGTGTGTCACTGTGTATCCTCTGTCGTACGAGGAGAAATGTAATTAGCGTATTTGAAACAGCTTAGGGTGGAAATAAGGGAAAAGGGAGTGATTTAAGAGGCCGATGCTGCCAGCAGAGAGAAGTAAGCTTAATAATTAATAGATTATCGTAGGAAGCTAGAATTAAATTGAAATTTACTAAAGTGATGCTGGTAGTGATTATCGTAGGAAGCTACAATTAGATTGAAATTTGCTAAAGTGATACTGATAGTGATTTTTGTTATGAACAATTTAAACCGAAGAGATGGGTGATTAATGAACTAAAGGAGAGACTAATAATTGCAATAGAACTAATTCAGAACGGAAGAGAATAAACTGAGAAAATGAAAAAAGTATTAGCAGTAACTAAAATTAAGTAATGGTTAGAGCTACAGACACAAAAAAATAGTGAAAAGTTAATACAGTTACAAAAACAATTAGTTGAAGGTACAAATATGGGTATAATTAAAAAATTAATAAAATTACAAGACTATATCTGAGTATAGGGCTGTTACAATTTGCAAATGGTGTTAAGTTTGCACTTTTGGCTCGAGTAGCTTCACTTAATACTATTCAGTTCTGTCATGTTTGTGACTGTCTTCTTTCCAGCTGCTGTCTTAATGATTACTCTGCCATCCTGAGTCCACACATTCTGAAGACCGAAATGGGATATGGCACTGTTTAAAATCTTTAGCCGTTCGTGTGTCAGATCTTCCCTTATTGTAAGCCCTGTCCTTGCTAACTTCTTCTTCTGGGTAAAGATCTCTGCCCTTTTTCGGTAAGAGATAAATTTAATTATTATTGGACGAGGTTTGGTGGCACCTGGTAGTTTTCGTCCCACCCGATGGCTCCTGTCAATGTCTGCCTTGGTCACTTCTACGCCTAATTTTTCACGCGCAACTTGTATAAGCAGGTTGTCCGTGTCTTCTTCTTTATTTTCTACTACTCCAAACAGTCGTAGACTATTTCGCCTTTGGTACTGTTCTAGTTCGTCAGTTGCGGCAGATAGTTTCACTTCCAACTCTCGTGCCTTTTTCTCGTATTCAGACACAGACTTTTTTAGTGCTGTAATTTCGGCAGTATTGGCCTCAACAGTTTCACGCATTTTGGCCAATACTGCTGCCGTTACAGTATCTGATATAGTGCCTGCTATGAGATCGAGATTGTTTTTATCGCGAAGCGCAGCGTTTACCTCAGAGCGGACCAGCTCCGCTATGCCGGGAGCCGCGGCCGCACCTTCCGCCAAGAGCGGGCCCGCCGCACCTGCTGCTTCCCCGCTGCTGGACGCGCTGTTGTTGACTCTTCTGTTTACCATTTTCTCGAAGATATTGGCGGAGCACAGAAAAAAAATAGCACTACTGCACAGAACACTGTTGTTTACACGATTTCCACTTGTACTAGACAACACCACCTGCGAGAACACCTTCGAATTCGACTAAATTTCGCGAGCCGAACTTAACACGTGTTACACTGCACAATACACGAATATCATACAATCAACTGGAACGTACACACCAATTCGCTACAAGTTTCGTCAGTGGTGTAGGGTTGCACGATCGCCTGGCACCAGTTCTACACTAACTACAGCGCTCCGAAGTGAGCAGTGTGGTCTTTTGCCTGATGATCGTATCTAACGAACTCGTTGCCGACGGGACGTTATTCTTTATCTTTTCTTCTTCTTCTTCCTCCGATTTCGTTGTGAAGTGACAATTGGGTATCTGAAACGTGAAGCAGAGTACTGTTGCGCTTGTATTGCTCTCTAATATAGTAATAACAACGTGATCACTGAGGTACGAGGGGCTTTCAGTAAGTAACGCAAAACATATTCTTTTCTCGGACAATTTCCGTTGAAAAATGCAGAATTTACTGCGGGAAATCGTAGATTACTCACGTCTCAGCTCCTATAGTTTCATGAAGTTCCAATAAGTGGTGCGCTATACGTAGCCTTCAAAATGGTGTCTGTAACGAAGGTGCGTTCCCAGCAGAGAGCTCTCATTGACTTTCTTTTAGCGGAAAACTAGAACACTGCAATATTCGTAGACGTTTCAAGAATGTCTGCGGAGACCTGGCAGTAAACTAAAGGACGGCGAGCCGTCGCCCAAGACGTCTGTCATCATCGCAACATGCAAATCTGACCGGTCTACCGCGTGCCACCGCCCGCTCACAGCTGTAAATCCTACATTGCTGGGACGTGCGGACACTCTCATTCGAGGTGATCGACGTATCACGAACACCTCGCTGCTCAACTAGACATTTGTCCACCAGTTAAGGTATTCGAGGTGTGCTCCCACTGGATTCCTTGCGTAACAGAAGGCCGCAAAGAGCAGTGAAGGACCATCTGTGTGGGACTGCTTGCGCGTTACGAGGGTGATCGTGAAAACTTTTTGTCGAACATCGTCACAGGCGATGAAACATGGGTTCATCATTTCGAACCGGAAACAAAACGGCAATCCATGGATTGGCGTCACACCAACTCTCCTCCGAAGAAGAAATTCAAATCCGCACCCTCACCAGGTAAAGTGTGGCGACGGTCTTCTGGGACTGTGAAGGGGTTATCCTGTTTTATGTCCTCCCTCATGGTGTAATGATCGACTCTGAAGTACATTGCGCTACTCTCAGGAAATTGAAGAAACAACTTCAGCGTGTTCGTCGCTACACATATCCAAACAAACTTCTCCATGACAACGCAAGGCCTCACCCAAGTCTGCGCACCAGAGAAGACCTCACAAAATATCTTACTCAGCCACACTACAGCCCGAATCTCGTACCTTCCGACTTCCCTTCCAACTGTTTGGCCCTATGAAGGATGCAGTCCACGGCAAACAGTTACGTGGGTGGTGGTGACTTTATTGGTGCCGTAAGACGTGGGCTCCGACGTTGACCCGTAGAGTGGTACCATGCGGTTGTACATGTCCTCGCAGCAAGGTGGCGTAAGGCCGTCGCATTGAACGGAGTTTACATTTTCTAACCAAAAGAGTGAGTAATAATATGATGTAGTGGAATACTGAATAAAACCAACCTGTTTCCAGAAAAAAATGTTGCATTACATATTTAACGCACCCGCACTTTTCCCTTCCAAAGTCCCGTCTTTACTTCTGCCTCCGAAGAACTAAATATCATTCACGTCATTTTGACGGAGTGGGCGACAACGGTCCCGATATACACTGACGGTTTTAAATAAATTGAAAGAATAGGATTTGCATTCTCTTATCCCTCTATGGAAACCTGAGTTATGTACGACCTTCCTCCTGAAACATACAGCTTCATGGCTTACGTTTTAAAAATAATAGAGGCTCCCATACACGCACTATATAATATCAGCGTTATTCTGGTAAAAAAGAAACCCGCGAGGGTAGCCGAGAGCGCTAACGCGCTGCTTCCTGGACTCGGGAAGGCGCGCCGGCCCCGGATCGAATCCGCCTGACGGATTAACGACGAGGGCCGATGTGCCGGCCAGGCTGGATGTGGTTTTTAGGCGGTTTTCCACATCCCGCTAGGTGAATACTGGGCTGGTCCCCATGCCTCAGTTACACGGCTCGCAGACATCTGAACACATTCGCACTATTCCACGGATTACACTCGACGCAGACAGTTGGGGTACACTAATTCTGTCCTGGGGGGTAATGGATGGTGGCATGAAGGGCATCCGGCCACCCCTTAACCATTAACATGCCAAATCCGATTAACGATGGCTGACCCTGCGTAACTGCGGGACAAAGGCTCAAGCAATAGAAATTCTGGTAAAAAAGAACATCAGTCATGTAGTCTGAAAACTAACTATCGCATCTTCGACTATCTATCAGTGTAACAAACAATACAAAAGCTAGCGTGTTCTCAAGGTCAAAGGGCATTTCAGAATCACAGATACAATAGGTGACGAGTTAGCGAGGAGGAGTGTCACGAAAGGAATATCTTTCTTTGTACTGTAATTACTGTAATGAAAGAGGCATTTCATGAATGGCACCGACTCTCGGAATACTCGCAGCAGACGAGAGAACGAAACATCGCAAGGCTTCAATCCTTCGTTCCTAAATGAACATGGCATTTGAAGTTTCAATCTTCACGACGACATAAAACATCCATAATGCGGAATGGACGAGGGTGTTATTCTACAAATTTCTACACAATCAAAGTTTTAACCTCTCCATATTTCAGAAATCTATCCTCAGAACTGCCTGATCTAAGTTACCTACGGTCGATTGTTACCGATGCGCCTGTCAGCAGGCCAAACTCTGTTAGGGAACAGCACTAGCAAAGCAGGCGTTAGTGACGTTGGCTACGGATGATCCGCATAAAGAAGTACTTCACAGTAACAGTTAACAAAGATCAAGGTCAAAGCGCTACGATTCGTAGGCGTGGCCCTGTGTGTGTCACACAACTCCTAGGCGTCAGCTATCCTAACTGCCACCCTGCAGACTGTTATAAACAAGTGTCCGAGCATACTGAATAGATATTCAGATGTGTGAGCGGTTCGAAGACATTTTAAGCAATAGAACCCAGTATGTTGCCCTGGAAGGCGACTATTCATCGACAACAGAAGTATCGTCAGGAGTGCCCCAAGAAAGTGTTATATGAGCGCTACTGTTGTTTGTATACGTGAACTATTGTCCGCTTCGGTAGCTGCAGTGTCAGCGCGACGGACTGCTAAACGTAGGGGCCCAGGTTCGAACCCCTCCAGGGTCGAGATTTCCTCTGCTCGGGTGTTTTTCGACTACTGAGATGGCGGCATAGACGTTAGCCGAAAGCCAATAACTCTATATAAGAGTACATAAACGATCTCACGGATGGAATGAGCCCCAATCCGCTACTGTTTGCTTCACCATAGTGCAACAGTGTCGTGGTTGATTGACTTTAGGAGGATACAGGATCACTTGGTCAGAAATTCTATTTGGTGCAATGAATGGCGGCTTGTTCTAATGAAAAAACGTAAACTATAGCAAATGACTAGCAAAAACGACCCTGTATGATTTGAATACAGTGTTAGTGGTGTGCTGTTTGTGACAGTTATTTTGTTTAAATATCTAGGGCTTACGTTGCAATGCAACATGAAATGAGACGAGCACCGAAGTTGGTTGGAGGGGAGGTGAATAGTCGACCTCTGTTTATTAGGAGAATTCTAGGAAACTGTGGCTTATCTTTAAAGGAGACAGCATTCTTCAGTACGGCTCGAGTGTTTGGGATCCCCACCAGGTTGGTTTAAAGGGAGACCAGAAGGGTGGTGCTAGATTTATTGCCTATTTGTCCTGTCAACAAGCGAGTATTATGGAAACGCTACGTGAACTTAAATAGGATTCCCTGGAGAGAAGCAGATGTTAGTTTCACGAAACACTATTGAGAAAAAGTAAATAAGTTATACAAGACAGCAACCAGTACACTTCTTTTAATAATTTTGTTTTATTCCATGAACCGGTTTTCGAACCTTTTCAGGTTCATCTTCAGATGGTTTCAGGAGGTTACGTCATTATTGATAGCATAATGCTGGGTGCTGGTTCTATGACAAAAAGATGGAACACACTTTAATGTATCACCATGACTATAGCTTATCTGTCGATATGGATGTAAATTTAGGTTTTTATTTACAGCAACAGTACAGGCGGCTTTTTTCGGTTAGTGACCATCTGTCTGCCTCCATTTTGATGTCCCGTTGTTATGTCACTACACACACTTCCACACAAACAATATTAATTTACACTCTGACAGCGAGACTTTGCCAGCATCCAGCATTCGCTTTACAACTGTTGCTTGTAACAAAGATCTTGACAGAAAGATACGGCATAGGCCTACTTTGCACAGAGATGTAATTTGTTCTTCTTTACATGTATTAAAGCCGATATAAGGGCAAATATTTTAATCAGACTGGCGATAACATGAGAGCACAAAATAAAATAAATAAATAAATAAATTACTACAAGAAAAAACTTCAGGTGATCTGATATCTTATTTCTATTTGCATATTACGTATAATGCAGGCAGTTTATAGCAATTCTTTTATTTTTTTATATCATTATTGGCATTAACATGAATACCCAGGAACCAATGATACAGAGGTATTGTATCTGCAGTGAGATGCAGCTGTCTGTATGACTAGGACCTTTATATTTAAATTAATAACAAATCTTCAGATGAACTGTGACTTATTTCTGTTGTTATGTTAACATGATCTGGGGTATTAGCAAGAGTAGATTCTGTTTATTTCAGCTTAAGGAATACGTATAAAAGTTATAGTGATTGTAATAGACTAAAGCTGTTTGTATGGCTGTACACTTTATATTTAAAAACCATGAACAAAAGTTCTTCAACTGTTGACTTATTTTTATTCTTACATTAAAGTGATCTGGAATATTGGTAAAGGCAGCTTCTGTTTGTTCTAGCTAGAAGTAATATGTTTAAAAGTACTGATTTATGTTAGCAATAGAGGGCTTTAACATTTATAGATATAGTACAGGATTTATTCTGAGGTAAGATATTACATTGACAGCTGTGTAGTTAGGATGTAAGGAGAGGGAAGGGGGAGGGGGATGGGAAGGGGGAAGGGGGAAGGGGAGGCAGTGTAGCGTTCGTTGAGTGGTTACTTGTATTAAACTAGTAGGTCATCAAAGTTCTGGAGGAAAAATTTGTTTCTCAGTTCAGTTTGATCATTGAGTATGTAGTCAGGTGCTGTATTTGTGTTGATAAATATTTCAATGTCTTCAAGAAGTTCAAGTATAGTGCCTATGTTGGCAAAATGGAGTATTTGGAGATTCTGTTCTATGTTGTTTGCAGAGTGATTGTGTTGGCAAGATGTGAGGCAAAGCTGGACATATTCAGGTTGTTAAGACGGAGTGCATCTACGTGTTCTTTAAATCTTGTTGTGAAGCTTCTACCAGTTTGTCCAATGTAGAAGCTTGGACATGGGTTGTAAATGAACTTATACACACCTGACTTTTGATAATGTTGTATAGTGGTTTTGGTACTGTGTATGATTTTATTTTGTATTTTGTTGTTGGTGAAGAAACTTTTTTTATGTTGTATGTCTTGAAGAGGTTGTCAATTTGGTGAGAAATCTTCCCTAGGAAAGGCAGGCTTATAAATGTGGTCTTCTTGTTTGTGGGTGGTTGTTCAGCAGTTGGTTGATTTAATTTTGCAGTATGGATTAGTTTATCTATTACTGCAGGGTTGTACCCATTTCTGGAGGCAGTTAATAATTTCTGTTTCTTTTTGTCTTTTACTTGTGTCCATTGGGATTTTAAGCATGCGGTAACCATTGTTCTGAAGAATGCTTTTTTATGTTGGTCTGGATGGCAAGAGGATTTGTGTATAGTAACATTGGTGGTTGTTGGCTTTCTGAAAATTTGAAATTTATGCTTCTGATTTTTATTTCAGATTGTTAGATCAAGATAGTTAATGCCTTCTGGTGTTTCATGTTCTGTTGTGAATTGAATTTTATTGTATATTTTATTAAGTTCTTTGGTTAGATTATCTATTTCTTCTGTTGTTCCATTGAACAGTATGAGAGTGTCATCAACATAGCGTTTGTAATATAGCAGCTTATCTTTTAGTTGGGTTTGGGATCTAAAAAAGTTGTTTTCAAGATTATTGACATATATATCTGCTAGCAAGCCTGCAAGACTACTACCTATTGCCAGTCCATCTTCCTGAATGTAAAATATGTTGTTGAACAGGAAGTAGTTATGTGACCATATAAGCTCCAGGATCTCTATGAGTTCATAGATTTCAGCTCTATCCATTGTCCCATGTTTGAGTAAGTTATTTCCTACTAAACTGTTTCCTTGACAGGTATGTTTGTATATAGGTTGACTATGTCAAGAGATGTAAATTTAGCTGTGACTAGGATGGGGATATCTTTTATACTATTGATGAACACATAACTGTTTTTGATGGAGAAGTTATTTTCAAATACATATGCCTTGCGGATAATATCATTAAGTTTTTTGGTGATTTTATAGCTTGGACTATTGATGGAGTTCACAATGGGATGTATCGGACATTCTGGCTTGTGGATCTTAGGCTGTGATCTCAGTTTTGGTGCTGATGGGTTCATCACTATAGAGAAAGTTTAGAGAACCGGAATTTGCGACAAACTGCCCAGCGATTCTATTGCTACCAATATACATCTCGTGTAAGAAACATACGACAAAGAAAGAGACATGAGGGCTCGCACGGAAGCGTAGAGACAATCGTTTCTCTCGATCTACTTGATAGTCGAACTAAAAGGGAATGGCTTGCAGTAGTACAGGTGTGGGGCGGCTGGTGGAATTATTGTTGTTATTTAAACATTAGAATGTTTTGTTTTTCCCGGTCGATGCACCATATGTGGGGTGGCGGGTGGAATATTATTTGTTGTTATATAAATGTAGAATGTAATGTAGAAAAGATGCAATTCCCTGCCATTTAACCATATGTGGGGCGGCGGGTGGAATTAATTGTTATATAAATGTTCCTATTATTTATGCTATCTTTTGCCGTTCTCAACACTGGCTCTCTAACTACAGTATTGGTAACCAGAAAGTGATTAGCAAAACGTGAAGCCTGTAATTAGAATTCCTAGTGCCCACTTCATCTGAGAAACACACTTATAGCTACAGCTTATAGCTCTGAGGAATTCGGAGATTGCCTGGGATTCATAATCAAAAACGATCCTGTATGAAATGAAATGTCGTGTGACGAGGGCCTCCCGTCGGGTAGACCATTCGCCTAGTGCAAGTCTTTCGATTTGACGCCACTTCGGCGACTTGCGCTTCGATGGGGATGAAATGATGATTAGGACAACACAACACCCAGTCCCTGAGCGGAGAAAATCTCCAACCCAGCCGGGAATCGAACCTGGGCCGCTAGGATTGACAGTCTGTCGCGCTGACCACTCAGCTACCGGGGCGACAACGATCCTGTAAAAACGTTCGCTATATTCTGAAAGTCACAGATCAAAAAAAGGAATCCACACAATCCAACTACTAGAGCAGTTCAGAGTCTAATGCGCTGATACAACTATAACTGTCCAAATTAAATGTTTAAGTGAATGCTCGCCATAATTTGATGATAATGTTCATCAAACGCCACGCTAAATAATGGTAGAATGTCTGTCCCGCGGCGGCACGCGAAAATACGACATACGCAAACTGAAGATAGATAATTAAAGTCATCCTAGAATTAACACTTCACTCGAAAATGATTTCATGGTTACGCGTATCCCGAGTAACTTAATACGGCATCCGAGGCTGTTTATAGCAATGATACCGACGCGACGCGACTCCCGACACAGATGGTGCGCTAATCAGCGTCTGGAGAGAACTGGGGCCTTACTTCCTCGCACAGCGTTCTTATATATAAAGCCGCGGTGCGGACGTCTAAGCGAACGCCTGATCAAATCGGCTCTCCCGACTAGCCGCTGGGCTAGTAATGCACCACTTTAAGTTATCGAATAAATCATTGCTTCCTTTGCTGTTGGCCGATGAAGGTCTCAATTTAAATGTGCAATCAGCACACAGGTAAGTAATCATAATAAAAGTCTGACGTGGATAAGTCAAATATTTTGGGCGAGAGAGTTAATTTAATTACACTACATACAGTACACGAGCTCTGAACTTGCCCTTTGGAGATACGCTATCGCTATAGTTTTATAGTCATTCAGTTGAAACTTCTCACATCTTTATGATTATAGTGGATCTCCCTTCTACTTATGTTTAAACATCCTAGCCTTATTTATTCGCCTACTTAATCTATCTTGCTTCCTTAATTTCTAAGACAAATCCAGAAACTTATGAATTTCAACTAAAATTTTAATTTGTGAGATCCAAAATACTGTTTCTAGTAAATTATTATGAAAAAGGAATCTAAATATAAATTTTTAAGTTTCTAGCTCTTTTCTGTTGCGCCAATGATTTTTACAGAAAAACGTCCAAATTTCGAAAAAGGTTGAAGTTATTGAACTGACATTCAACACATATTGATTTAGTATTACTCCTGACATGCTAGAAACGTTTCAGGTTATTTACTTGATTTTTAAGGTATTGTGCAACATTTATGACGTCAGAGCTAGTTACAGCGGACTAGGCTGGCACACAATGGAAAGACTAATGTGAAATTTATACGGCGTGAGTAGGCTGCTTCCCTACATCACCCTCTACTTAATTTTTTTTAATGTTAATGAACGAAAAAAAATTTAATTACAAAAAGGGAAGCAAGAGTACAGCTTAACTCCCTATGAAAAATTAAAATTTAAATGTAAGCATATAGAAATATTAAAAGAAAACTGATTACCTACTTCAATTATTTAAATTGCTGGCATGTTCACTGCCTCATAAGCAACATTATCACTCAAAATTTAAGCAAAATCAATGAAACACTTTGGCATACATATTGCCTTAGACAAATAAACACAAAATTATGTAAAATTATGAAAAGCTTAAATCCATTAAATACATTTTTACATACATAAATTCAAAGAAAATAACACAGTTATTCATGATACATAAACAGATGATTATATCTTAGCAATCTTTTCTAAACCTGAAAGAAAATTTCACAAATCATGACAATTTCATTTTTACACACGTGGCTGTAGCCGCTTTGGCTGGCGTTCTACACTTCCATTCACAAGGGTAGAGGAGGGGAAGTTGCTATGGTGTGCGTCCTTCACGTTCACTCTAAATTACATGGGGAAAGGGGAGGGGTCACTGTGAGTTGTGTCCAAGTCACTCCACGCTTTCACGCAGCTACCAGGCTGCCATTATCTGGTTTGTCCTGTAGAACAAACAAAAAGAGTGCCTCAGACTCTGTTCACTTAATATCTAAGGGTGGGTCACAATGAAATGGGGATATATACATTTTATCCTTCAGTATGTTACTGGAACAAAGTTAACAGAACCTTTTCAATTTTGCTCTCGTGGTTACTTAATTGTCATAATCGATAAACAAATGGCTCAAAACGCCATTAGTCACGTACTAGAGAAAATCTATGCTCAAGGCATACAATCATAAATCTTATTTAATCTCAATATATTATTTCTGGGCCGGAACACTGAACCAATGCTCGGTACATTCCTGATACATTTGTATTTTATTTACTTAGCTGACTCATCTTAGATTAACTTATTCTTAGAGATAGTATGAATATATTTGATTAGTAGTTGTCTTCTCAGCTTCTTTGTACATGAGAGTAACTTGTGGTAATAGTACAGTTCTGAGTGTTCAAAACACACTACGTTTAGTTGACTACTAAATCCACTTATTGGTCCTCTGCTGCTGTGTCAGTTCCACATCTGCAATTATGTACTTACTTCATCGAAGTGTATTTATGCTGAGCTATAAATTATGTTTCACGTCTGCCATTATGTTACTCAATTATGTTGCTAGTGTATGTACTTATTTAACACTCACTCTATTAACATTTAAAGCATAGGATAGCACATTTATTTCATATCTATAGTGTATTGCAGCTGATCAGTTTGCTCACGTGGCAATCCATTTCCATTCGATCGGACGCTGAAACCTCAGGTAGTCTCTCTCGACCTACCACTAAAGTGCATTAAGTAATTATGGACGAGCGTAATGCTAAATTCCTTAAATCTATAGGACACCATGAGCTGCTCTGTCTCATCTAACATAAGGGTACCTATGGTCGCATTTATGCCTCCATCTCATAACCTCAATACGTGTAGGTGTGTCCTGTCACACACTACACCAAATAACGGCCAGCTCCCACCTTATAAATACTTCAGGGACGTGTCCTTCACGTCTCAACCACAAACACTACACAATTCTATTACACTGCCATTCCTTGCTACACAAGGTGAGTTCATTCTTACAACTTATCTGCATATTTTTCATAACACTAAGCATTCTCTTTTACTATTAATTAGTTAGCTAGCTCTACAGCATACAATAGGTTTCACTGCCACTTCAGATCCTGCTTGTACACGAATTTGTATATCTTTTTAAAATACTGTTGGTGGACCATTTCCAATAAAACAACAATTTTGTACTTATAATATTACCAGGGTTCTATACATACTTGTTACTCAAATACCTTTGTATCTTAATTACATCATACTTCTCTGTTGTTTATGTCACTGTTAGGTTTGTCACATTAGGTTTTTTTTCACTAATCGGTGGATAGAATGGTTACAGAACTCATGGCTTGATCGCCATGACGGAAAATTTAATGTGTTGGAAAGAAGAGGTCGAAATTTTAGGTGGATAGAAAAGTTGAAGAATGAGTGAGACCTGAAATGGAAAGAAGATCTCACACAGCTGGGACTGCACAGCTGCCACACTGTGTGGAGGTTACAGAACAACCTCCTCCCTACAGAATTCACTGGTTTCAGAAAATTGTCATATTGGAAAGAAGGGGTCAACATTTTTGTAGATAGGAAAGATGAAGAATGAGTGAGACCTGAAATGGAAAGAAGATCTCACACAGCTGGGACTGCACAGCTGCCACACTGTGTAGAGGTTACAGAACAACCTCCTCCCTACAGAATTCATTCACTACCTATGAACTGCTTTAGGTCGATTGCATTCCTGAGACCTAATCGCTTTTTACTCTTAGTGTACTCTAGCCTATATGCATTGGCATGTGGTTTCCTGAAAAATACTTGGACAGGTTTCACCTTTAATTGGCATTCATAATCTTTGACCACGCCAGGTCGATTTGAAAATACCTTATGATGCCTTTTTAAAACCTGTCTCAGTTCTTCCTTCTGATTAGCTGAAATTTTATCGATTTCCTGCAATTTAGCTTCTATCTTGTCCAAAATAATTGCTTCTTCTTCTTCTTCTTCTTCTGTGTTTAGCTTACTTTTACTAAGATTAACACCTTCGTCCCAATATCTCCTATTCTTCAGAACTCGTATAGGCAGCTCCCAAGTTTCATCATTAGTTACTACATGTTTATCACTAAAAGGTACTGTAATTACTCCGGTTATCGGCAAGACCATTCTTAACTGGCTTCTTTCAAAGTCAACAACACTCTGATATTTCGACAAGAAATCTATGCCAATTAAAACCTCAATACTGAGATTATTTACAATTAAGCATGGATGATCAATTAAATTACCATTAATGTTAAAGGGCAGCAAAGCTTCTTGCTTTACCGTTTTTGACACCTTGCCAGTAGCACCAATTAATCTTAGTCCTGATACCCTCATTACTGTAAGCTTGTCTTTACCAGGTAATGCATCAAAGAAGGACTAAGATATCGCACTCACCTCACTTCCACTGTCTAAGAGACAACGTACATTGATACCCAACATATTCACTATTATTATAGGGTGGCTTATTCTAGGTTGTACAGGTGGTTCCTCAAACTCATCCAATAGTTCCTTTTGGATTTATCTCTAACTAAAGTGATCGACATCTGTCTTCATTACATTTAGGTCAAAGTGTGTAGGGGTTTCCTGAATTACATTTTCAGCTGCCTTTTCCAGTCGGTCTATTAATTTCAAATCGAAACACCGCACGACTTCATTACATTTAGTTTGCTGAACATGACCCAAATTACTGTAGTCTGAGCGATTCTGCGCCTCCAGACCGGGCATAACACTAGTTACAGCTAAACTACTTTCACTATTATCGTCGGGTTCCTTCTCAAGTGACAACTGGTCACCGCTACTGGGTTCATCGACCCCCAACAGGCAATCCTCTACGTTCTCACTTACCTCCTTTCCGAAATCTATTAGTACAGTATCAACATCGTGCACAGGCACTTTAGATAAGAGCACATCATCCACATCATAAATATAAGCATGAATTTCTTCTGCTTCTTCACCTGACAATTCAGTATTTTGTAGCTCTTCCCTACCGTTACACTGCTGCGCCTTCTCTTTCTCTTCCCACTTAGAAAGCGTCTCTAACACGGTATCTATCAAATACTGTGAGTGATCTAATATTTCTGCTGTATTCTTAGATGCTACCGACCCCTCATCCACATGTTCAGTCTGAGTATTCTGATCTGTCTTACCAATTACTGTAATTATTGGCTTAGGAAAAGTAACCGCCTGGTGAGCGCCAGTGTCCTCATAGACGGGAACTAGTTTTCCTGCCTCGGCCTACTACTGTTTACTTTATTACCATTATAGTTAACTGGCACAGCATTGCTTTCCGCACTGTTGTTTACCTGCATAATTTTGTTCGGAACAAAATTACTATCATTTGGATGCCATTGTTGGTTCTGATAATTATTTCTCCAATTCCTACCTCTCTTAGGATGGCGAACACCTACTGTTCTGATGTTTACATTGCCATTCTGCTCGTTCTTAAAATTACTACTAGTGTTATTAGCATTTCTGTTATTACGTGCTTGCTCCTCATTGGCAGCCACACTCTCTACACGTTCCAAATATTCAATGAAACGATCAAGATTGTCTCTAGGGGCAGATATAATTCTAGTTTGCCAATACCATGGCAGTGTGGCTTCAAGACCTAGTATAATCATTTCAAGTTTTAACTTTTCGGCCAAATGTGACAAACGTGAGATCCATGACCTAGCAAACTCTTTAATAGATTCCTTGCCTGCATTGAAGCGTTTTCCACTCCAAAATTCTCTCAACACTTCATTTTGCTTATTACTAGATCAATACTCATTCATGAAAGCAGTTTTAAATTCCGCTAATGTTTTACACTTCAACATAACATCAACTGACCAACGCATGGCGTCACCTGCTAAATGGCTTCTAATAAATGAGATTTTCTCTCGTTCAAACCAATTTGGTGGAATCACATCTTCAAAATCGTTCCAGAAATCTAACGGGTGGATATTTTTATCTGGATCGAACCGCAAGAACTGCCGACACCCGATAAAAGCGGCGTTTGCAGCTACAACTTGTTGCATACTACCATTACCAGAAGTTACTGAAGCTACTTTACTGTCAATGTTAGCAGTGTTAGTAGTAATATTTTCTACTCTCATTTCAACATTATCTACTCTTTGCACAATATGAGTAGTATCAGTTTTGATTGCATCTACTTCTGCTTGACATATGTTTACTTTTATATTAACATCTTTAAACCTATCTGAGCACAGTTCAGATTCCGCCTCGATCTTTTCTGTTAACTTGTGCCCCAGCTTCGCATCTTCCATTTGGAAGTCTCTGCGAACCTCAGCAACTTCGGATTTTACTGTTTTATACATTTCAGAAAATTGTTGAGCAACCTTTTTCTTAATATCCTCATGGTTGTAATCAATTTTATAATTTAAACTGTCCAGATCCTCTTTCAACTTATTGCAGCCAGTCTTGAAGGAAGTTTCTAATTCAGCTTTATTGGATTCTAATTTATTGTCCATTGCCTCAAACTGTTTATTAAAATTGGTTTGGCTGGCCACAATCTCATACTTTAATTCAGCATTACTGCTTTTGACCTCAGTTATTTCAGACTTCAATTCAGCATTACTAGTAGCTATTGCTTGTAATGTAACATTTAAATCAATAGCCCCAGTATCTTTGTGTTGCTCACTAGCTGGCTTTTTATCACACTCAGGTGACGAAAACCTAGCCCCAACACCAGAATCATCAAAACGAAATGAAACATCTGATTGATCAGTCATATCTAACTTCTCCTTCTTAAACTCTACCATCTCTGATGACTGTTTCGTTTTTAACTCATCAGATAAACTATCATCCAATAAATTAACAATTTCTAATTTCTGCTTTACTACAGCAGTCTCTGTTATTGAATCATTGCCCCTTTTCACACCACTGTCAGGAGACAATACTTCATATTTCACTTTAACATTACTATTTTCATGCATATTTACACTTGAACCGTTGTCTGGATTTACAGTTCCCTCAACAGACATAGGTTCTGATTTAAGTTTAACCTCGGTTTCTTCTAGCAGTTCCATCGCCGACAGTTTTTTAGTGCAGGTTAGTAAAATTTTAACAGCTTTTCACTTAACTTAGTTCCTTCTGCACGACGTATGGCGTTGCCGGCGCAGCGTACCAGGATTACTGATGCGACACAGCGCGTTGAACTGCAGACGGCACTCCGATGGCTGTTGTGTGTTTGCGTGGCCCGCGACTGCAGGCGCGGCTCCGGTTGCTCCGTCGGACAACTGCGGTGAGGCGAAACTGGCTTCTCGTGATGCCGGCAGCGCCGCTAGACTCAGTGCCAGCTCCGTCAATCCAGATGCGTTGTTAATCCAATTGCGTCGTTCACATGCACACGTAACACTATCACTGTTCTATTACTCAGTTGCATGTCGCATTTCACTCCCGAATCCAAATATTTAAAATCACTTTCACTTTTACTCACAGTTTCTTTCCCGGCCGATGCACCATTTGTGGGGTGGCGGGTGGAATTATTTGTTTATTATAAAATGTTTTGTAATGTAGAAATGATGCATTTCCCGGACGATGCACGAATTGTGGGGCGGCGGGTGGGATTATTTGTTTATATAAAATGTTGTTTAAATGCAGAGTGTAATGTAGAAATTATGCATTTCCCGGCCTATTAACCATATGTGGGGTGGCGGGTGGAATTAATTGTTGTTTGCCGTTCTCAACACTGGCTCTCTAACTACAATATTGGCAACCAGAAAGTGATTAGCAAAACGTGAAGCCTGTAATTAGAATTCCTAGTGCCCACTTCATCTGAGAAACACACTTATAGCTACAGCTTATAGCTCTGAGGAATTAGGAGATTGCCTGGGATTCATAATCAGAAACGATCCTGTAAAAACGTTCGCTATATTCTGAAAGTCACAGATCAAAAAAAGGAATCCACACAATCCAACTACCAGAGCAGTTCAGAGTCTAATGCGCTGATGCAACTATAACTGTCCAAATTAAATGTTTAAGTGAATGCTCGCCATAATTTGATGATAATGTTCATCAAACGCCACGCTAAATAATGGTAGAATGTCTGTCCCGCGGCGGCACGTGAAAATACGACATACGCAAACTGAAGATAGATCATTAAAGTCATCCCAAAATTAACACTTCACTCGAAAATGACTTCATGGTTACGCGTATCCCGAGTAACTTAATACGGCAGCCGAGGCTGTTTATAGCAATGATACCGACGCGACGCGTCTCCCGACACAGGTGGTGTGCTCATCAGCGTCTGGAGAGAACTGGGGCCTTCTTTTGTCGCGCAGCGTTCTTATACCAGGTGCGGCTAGAAAAAAACCGGACTGATGCTGGAAAAAAATTTATTTACAATTATTTACAATTTCATGTTATCTCCTTCAATGTACTCTCCTCCTCGGTCTCTACACCGCTCCATACGAATTTTCCACTGTTCATAGCAATGCTGCAGATCATTTTCGGTAAGTCCATACATTACTTCCGTCGCTTTTTCTTTTACTGCTTCAACAGTCTCAAATCTAGTTCCTTTCAAAGCTGACTTGACTTTAGGGAAAAGAAAAAAGTCACAGGGAGCCAAATCAGGTGAGTAGGGTGGATGATCTAAGATGGGAATGTTGTGTTTTGCCAAAAACGTCTTCACTGACAACGCACTGTGAGCTGGGGCATTGTCTTGGTGAAGGATCCATGACTTTTTTCTCCACAAATCGTTCCGTTTTCTCCGTACTCGCTCACGTAGGGTAGCCAGGACGCTAATGTAGTAATGCTGATTCACTGTTTGTCCCTCTGGTACCCAATCAATGTGCACAATCCCTTTGATGTCAAAAAAAACAATCATCATTGCCTTGAATTTCGATTTTGACATTCGTGCTTTTTTTTGTCGTGGAGAACCAGGAGTTTTCCAATGCATCGATTGGCGTTTAGTTGCGGGATCGTAAGTAAAAAACCACGATTCATCGCAAGTAATAACATTTTGTAAGAAGGTTTGATGTTAACATGCTGTTCTTTCTGTACACTCAACATTTTCCGACGCACAGACAAAACGTCAACTACTCAACGTCTTTATGATTATAGTGGATCTCCCTTCTACTTATGTTTAAACATCCTAGCCTTATTTATTCGCCTACTTAATCTATCTTGCTTCCTTAATTTCTAAGACAAATCCAGAAAATTATGAATTTCAACTAAAATTTTAATTTGTGAGATCCAAAATACTGTTTCTACTAAATTATTATGAAAAAGGAATCTAAATATTAATTAAGTCTCTAGCTCTTTTCTGTTGCGCCAATGATTTTTACAGAAAAACAGACGCCACGGGCAGACTGAGTGCAGGAGGCAGATGAAACTCGAGCAGTAGGCGGAGCGAGAGTCACGTGACAGGCCACGCGACTTTCAGCCTTATTGCATTCGTTTTATTGTTTCACCAGTACTAGTCCGGTTTTTTTCTAGCCACACCTCGTATATAAAGCCGCGGTCCGGACGGCTAAGCGAACGGCTGATCAAAATTGCTCTCCCGACTAGCCGCTGGGCTAGTAATGCACCACTTTAAGTTATTGAATAAATCATCGCTTCCTTTGCTGTTGGCCGATGACGCTCACAATTTAAATGTGCAATCAGCACACAGGTAAGTAATCATAATAAAATTCTGACGTGGCTAAGTCAAATATTTTGGGCGAGAGAATTAATTTAATTACACTACACGCAGTAGACGAGCTCTGAACTTGCCCTTTGGAGATACGCTATCGCTATAGTTTTATAGTTATTCAATTGAAACTTCTCACATCTTTATGATTATAGTGGATCTCCCTTCTACTTATGTTTAAACATCCTAGCCTTATTTATTCGCCTACTTAATCTATCTTGCTTCCTTAATTTCTAAGACAAATCCAGAAAATTATGAATTTCAACTAAAATTTTAATTTGTGAGATCCAAAATACTGTTTCTACTAAATTATTATGAAAAAGGAATCTAAATATAAATTTTTAAGTCTCTAGCTCTTTTCTGTTGCGCCAATGATTTTTACAGAAAAACGTCCAAATTTCGAAAAAGGTTAAAGTTATTGAACTGACATTCAACACATATTGATTTAGTATTACTCCTGACATACTACAAACGTTTCAGGTTATTTACTTGATTTTTAAAGTATTGTGCAACATTTATGACGTCAGAGCTAGTTACAGCGGACTAGGCTGGCACACAATGGAAAGACTAATGTGAAATTTATGCGGCGTGAGTAGGCTGCTTTCCTACACAGGGTACCCTGCGCCATGCTTAAAACGTGTGTAGTTGTAGGTGTAGATACGTTTCTTCCACTTCCTAGACGGTAGTACGTAAGCTTATGTTAAAAATCGTATTTTTAGAGTATTTTGATAAAAGCGACCCTTTGTCTCCATTGGCTGGTTACGGAGTATTAATGTAATTATGACTTATTCGTGTTTTTACCGAGTAACCTTTGTTCCCTTGAAAATACCATCACAACAGTACAAAAGTTTGCAAAGTACAATCATCTCAACCTACAAAGAAACGACACAAACAGCCGTCATGTACAAAATTACTACGTTACCGTCGCTGCGGGAACAGTTCGGCGTAGCTCTTCCGTTGCCCACCATTAACCCACACACGAGATGCCGATCGGCAAACTCTATCTCACTGGTCTGTCAGTACTACTGTGTATCACTGTCCATTCTTCCAGAAACACAATCCCAAGATAGAACCGTACACTACTGAAAACTAATTTGTAGACGTAAAGTGAACGTTTGTGTTATGAACAGCGAGTCCCGAGAGTGAATGGAAGCAAGACAAATAGTGAATATTGTTGCTATCTGCACTGCACTGTTGCGCATACATTTTAATGCACACATCTATATAGATGAGAACGCAAACGAAGTGCATCTACTTAATAACGAGATATTGGAGACCATGGGTCCGTCATACCAAAATACCCAGACAATATCCCTGATAACTTCCATAATTTCGTCGTTGGAGTTCGTGTTCACCCAGTATGAAGCATTGTAATGAGTCACAGCCATGAATGAGGCCAAATTTCGTCTTTAATTGTCATATTATGTCACCGAAATTGTGAATGACAGAAAATGTGACGTAATCTGATTTGGCTGTCGCTTATTGGAATCTGTCTGTGTGTGAGGGATGGGGGACAGGGGAGGGGGGGGGGCGTGATAGAACAAAGAGAGCTGTAATCAGTCAAGCACAAAACACGAAGCATAATATTTGTTGTAACAAGCCCAACACGTGTGCAATATCGAACGTCAACATTTTTTGAAGGAAATTTGTAATAACGTTCGTTTCTGTCTGTGGCAATTCCATCCCGTATTCCACTCCAAACTGAACATGTCTGTATGATAGCTTCGCAAATAATCAGTCCCACGCGAGCAATATGGTGTGAACAATAAGTAGTGTACATGAAACAATCTGTCATGTTCACTACCTCACAGCCGAGATATTCGATAAGTCTCAGAAGAATACAATGTGGGATTCTCGTCGAAATAAATATACAAGGTCATTCAAAAAGAACTTTACAAAATTGAAAATTCATATAAATTACTTCATAGTACCTACAGAGGTGATTGTAGTGTCAATTTCAAGGGAAATCCATCAAGTTTTGTCTCGCGTAGTTCGCTAGTGTCGAATCGCACAGTAAGGAGCTCTAGCGGTAGTTGCGTTAAAGATGGCTGCCATCACTGGATCCGAGCAAGCTAGCTGTGTGTTTAGGTTTGAAGAGTCAAAGTCGGCGATAACAGTTCAGCGTAATTTCCGTACCAAGTACGCTAAAGATCCTCCTACTAGGCCTACAATTTAAGAATGACATAAATGTTTTGTAGAAACAGGGTGCTCGGTAAGACATGGGAAATCATCAGGTCGTCCAAGCATATCTGAAGACGTCGCTAAGCGAGTGAAAGGACGTTTTGTCAACAGCCCTACGAAATCGACCTGGCGTGCATCTCGCGAACTGCAGATCCCACATACGACTGTTTGGCGTGTGTTGAGGAACAGTTTGCATTTGAAACCGTACAGATTGACGATAGTACAAGCAATAAAAGATACCGATAAAATTTCTCGCAAGAACTTCTGTGTGGATATATTAAATGGATTACATGTGGATTGACATTTCTTGGAGAAATCATCTTTTCTAACGAGTCGACTGTTCACGTAAGTGGTAAGGTTAACACACATAACTGTAGGATTTGGGTCAGTGAAGATCCACATCAAACATTGCAACATGTTCGTGATAGCCCTAAACTGAATGTTTTTTGCGCATTGAGCAAGAACAAAATGTATGGACCCTTTTCTTCCATCGGAGAACCATCAATGGGATAGTGTAACTGGATGTGTTACAACAATTTTTGATACCACAGATCGATGAGGATGACCAAGAACGAAATGTTTACTTCATGTAAGATGGTGCACCACCCCACTACCTGGCTGACGTCCGGGATTTTCTTAGTGACCGCTTTCCAGGTCAATGGATTGGCCGTGATGCGCCAGTTGCATGGCCCTCACGTTCCCCAGACCTGACACCATTCGATTTTTTTTATGGGGATTCATCAAGAATATCGTGTTTGTACTTCCTGTGCCGGCTTCTCTGCTTGAACTTAGATCAAGAATTTACGCCGCCACTGAGCAGGTTACGCCTGCAGTGCTACAGCGAGTTTGGGAAGAATGTGTGCAGGATAACCAACGGAAGCCACAAACAACAAGTTTAATTTAAGACAAAAAAACCTTGTTGTGTTTCCCTGCAACCTAACACTAAACCCAGGTCTGTATCTTCTTTCAATAAATGTATATGAATTTTTAAAGTTGTACAGCCTTTTTTGAAACACCCTGTATACTAGGACATTGTTAGGTATTGACAACTTGCTTTCTAACGTTGGAGAAAAATTTGTCAAACATAATACAATAGTGTATACAAAACACGTAAATGGCATTCTTTTGTTTGACATTAGGAAAAGCTTAGAATCAGAACAAACACTCTGGGGCGTTTGTTTCTGATAAATTGGCGTATTTACGTTTACGAGGAGAACACGACAACCTTCATAACCCAATTTCCTAGAAACTTATCTAAGTGGAAGAGGGTTTGAAATAGGCGAACACGTGTCTAGACCGTTTGTGAGAAAACGACGGTCAAATTATTCTAGACAATTTGTGTGCCTTTCAGCGAGTAAATGCAGTTTTTCACACCGTGTTTGAAACCCTATTACTGTTATTTTTATCTTCATTTTTGTTTTTAATATATCTACCCATCTGCGTGTAAGATTACTACGCGTATGTTTTCCAGTATATTTTGAAGTACTGTTGTCCTTATTCATCTCCTGAATGTATTTAAAAAAAAAAGCAAAACAAAAAATAAATTAATTGAAACATTATTTGAAATTGTTTTCGGGGAAATCTTTGTAGTGTATCTTGATTTATAAACAATTGTAAGCGCCAGTTGTCAAAAAAGTGATCCGTCATACGTGGCTTACCGCGAAATTGTTGCCGATGCGTGAATCTCCAGCAGTAGTAGCGTTTCTTTCCCAAGTGAGACTCATACGAAGAAATGTCGCTATGGCGAACCTGACCTCGCGTAGTACTCGTGGTGATCTGAATTCCTATAATTCGAAAGTCTCTGCAGTGGGTATCATCCAAAGGAATGCACCAAATCTTCCTGAAAAATTAAATACAAAGAACTGATATACACTCCTGGAAATGGAAAAAAGAACACATTGACACCGGTGTGTCAGACCCACCATACTTGCTCCGGACACTGCGAGAGGGCTGTACAAGCAATGATCACACGCACGGCACAGCGGACACATCAGGAACCGCGGTGTTGGCCGTCGAATGGCGCTAACTGCGCAGCATTTGTGCACCGCCGCCGTCAGTGTCAGCCAGTTTGCCGTGGCATACGGAGCTCCATCGCAGTCTTTAACACTGGTAGCATGCCGCGACAGCGTGGACGTGAACCGTATGTGCAGTTGACGGACTTTGAGCGAGGGCGTATAGTGGGCATGAGGGAGGCCGGGTGGACGTACCGCCGAATTGCTCAACACGTGGGGCGTGAGGTCTCCACAGTACATCGATGTTGTCGCCAGTGGTCGGCGGAAGGTGCACGTGCCCGTCGACCTGGGACCGGACCGCAGCGACGCACGGATGCACGCCAAGACCGTAGGATCCTACGCAGTGCCGTAGGGGACCGCACCGCCACTTCCCAGCAAATTAGGGACACTGTTGCTCCTGGGGTATCGGCGAGGACCATTCGCAACCGTCTCCATGAAGCTGGGCTACGGTCCCGCACACCGTTAGGCCGTCTTCCGCTCACGCCCCAACATCGTGCAGCCCGCCTCCAGTGGTGTCGCGACAGGCGTGAATGGAGGGACGAATGGAGACGTGTCGTCTTCAGCGATGAGAGTCGCTTCTGCCTTGGTGCCAATGATGGTCGTATGCGTGTTTGGCGCCGTGCAGGTGAGCGCCACAATCAGGACTGCATACGACCGAGGCACACAGGGCCAACACCCGGCATCATGGTGTGGGGAGCGATCTCCTACACTGGCCGTACACCACTGGTGATCGTCGAGGGGACACTGAATAGTGCATGGTACATCCAAACCGTCATCGAACCCATCGTTCTACCATTCCTAGACCGGCAAGGGAACTTGCTGTTCCAACAGGACAATGCACGTCCGCATGTATCCCGTGCCACCCAACGTGCTCTAGAAGGTGTAAGTCAACTACCCTGGCCAGCAAGATCTCCGGATCTGTCCCCCATTGAGCATGTTTGGGACTGGATGAAGCGTCGTCTCACGCGGTCTGCACGTCCAGCACGAACGCTGGTCCAACTGAGGCGCCAGGTGGAAATGGCATGGCAAGCCGTTCCACAGGACTACATCCAGCATCTCTACGATCGTCTCCATGGGAGAATAGCAGCCTGCATTGCTGCGAAAGGTGGATATACACTGTACTAGTGCCGACATTGTGCATGCTCTGTTGCCTGTGTCTATGTGCCTGTGGTTCTGTCAGTGTGATCATGTGATGTATCTGACTCCAGGAATGTGTCAATAAAGTTTCCCCTTCCTGGGACAATGAATTCACGGTGTTCTTATTTCAATTTCCAGGAGTGTAGAACGAAATATAAGACTATGAGACTTTGAAAAGATTGTAACTGATGAAAATACCGTACACACATCTGTTATATATTAGATGTACGACACTTATTGTGAAAACCAGTGGTAATTTTACAATTAATATGACGCCCTTGTAGCGGCTGGTCCCGGCGGAGGTTCGAGTCCTCCCTTGAGCATGGGTGTGTGTGTTTGTCCACAGGATAATTTAGGTTAAGTAGTGTGTAAGCTTAGGGACTGATGACCTTAGCAGGTAAGTCCCATAAGATTTCACACACACATGTCCTTGTATGGCCAACTTACAAGAAACATTCGTGTAGTATCCTTCTACGGGTATGGGAAGATAAATGAAAAAATAAACGAAATAAAATAAAAATAATAAACAGGTTTCGAAAACGGAACACAAAAGGGAGAGGTCGCGACTATAGCCACTAGGCCACAAGTTAGGCTAAAGTTGTTGCGCGCTAAAAGGCATCTAAACTTTGACAGTCGTTTCCTCAGAAACGACCGAGCATCTGCCAAAATGCGGGGACACGTGTTCGCTTATTTTGGCTCCTCTTCCACTAGGCTAAGTTTATGGGAAATCGGATTATTACACTTGTGTTCTCCTCGTTAATTAGGAAAATGAACACACGAAGCGCAACCCGAACGCAGTGAGTTCGTGTAGCGAAACGTATCTGACCAAAATGCTGGATGTTGTTACACTAAGATGCAAATCTTCACGGAAATTAGTATTAAAGGATGGGATGATGAGAGTACGTGGCAAACCGGGTTCGGCGCGGAACAGTTCGCGTCTTCAGAGCGGTCTGCTGCAAACGAGCCAATTTAATTACACGAAGGCCACGTGGAAACAAACGAGTGATGCAGGAGTACAATTGAGTTGCGAGCGGCCAGCGTGGGCGAGCACAGACAATGCGAGACTGCGCCGCTAAAATGTGCCTGATAACAACCACTACTCCCGCCGAGTGCCAGGCGCTTTCATTAGCGCGCTGCCGCAGTAGGGAACCGCTGCATCCGCACGTCCTTCCACGCCGGTGCACTGGATGCGGAGAAGCAGTGAGCTCTAACAACCGTCAGCTCGACGTGCATGTGCGATAGGCACTATGTAATCCGGATACCCCCAAAAACATACGTTTTTCATATTAGGTGCATTGTGCTGCCACCTACTGCCAGGTACTCCATATCAGCTACCTCAGTAGCCATTAGACATATTGAGAGAGCAGAATGGGGCGCTTCGCGGGACTCACGGACTTCGAACATGGTCAGGTGATGGCTGTCACTTGCGTCATACGTCTGTACGAGAGATTTACACACTCCTAAACATCCCTAGGTACACTGTTTCTGATGTAATAATGAAGTGGCCGTGCGGTTAAAGGCGCTGCAGTCTGGAACCGCAAGACCGCTACGGTCGCAGGTTCGAATCCTGCCTCGGGCATGGATGTTTGTGATGTCCGTAGGTTAGTTAGGTTTAACTAGTTCTAAGTTCTAGGGGACTAATGACCTCAGAAGTTGAGTCCCATAGTGCTCAGAGCCAGAGCCAATAATGAAGTGGCAACGTGAAGGGACACGTACAGCACAAAAGCGTACAGGCCGACTTCGTCTGTTGACTGAGAGAGACGGCCGACGGTTGAAGAGGGTCGTAATGAGTAATACGCAGACATCTATCCAGACCATCACACAGGAATTCCAAACTGCATCAGCATCCACTGCAAGTACTATGACAGTTAGGCGGGAGGTGAGAAAACCTTAATTTCATGGTCGGGCGGCCGCTCACAACCCACATATCACGGCGGTAAATGCCAAACGACGACTCGCTTGGTGTAAGGAGCGTAAATACTGGGCAATTGAATAGTGGAAAAACATTGTGTGGAGGGACGAATCACGGTATACAACGTGGCGATCCGATTTCATGGTGTGGGTATGACGAATACATGGTGAACGTCATCTGCCGGCGTGTGTAGTGTCAACAGTAAAATTCGGAGGCGGTGGTGTTATTGTGTGGTCGTGTTTTTTATGGAGGGGTTGCACCCCTCGTTGTTTTGCGTGACACTATTACAGCGCAGGCATACATTGATGTTTTAAGCACCTTCTTGCTTACCACTGTTGAAGAGCAATTCGGGGATGGCGATTGCATCCTTCAACACGATCGAGCACCTGTTCATAATGCACGGCCTGTTGCGGAATGATTACACGACAATAACATCTCCGTAATGGACTAGCCTGCACACATTCCTGACCTGAATCCTATAGAACACCTTTGGGATGTTTTGTAACTCTGACGTCGTGCCAGGCCCCACCGACTGACACCGATAACTCTCCTCAGTTCAAATGGTTCAAATAGCTCTGAGCACTATGGGACTTAACATCTATGGGCATCAGTCCCCTAGAACTTAGAACTACTTAAACCTAACTAACCTAAGGACATCACACAACACCCAGTCATCACGAGGCAGAGAAAATCCCTGACCCCGGCGGGAATCGAACCCGGCAACCCGGGCGCGGGAAGCGAGAACGCTACCGCACGACCACGAGGTGCGGACACTCTCCTCAGTGCAGCACCCCGTGAAGAATGGGCTGCCATTCCCCAAGAAATCTTTGAGCACCTGATTGAGCGTATCCCTGCGAGAGTGGAAGCTGTCATCAAGGCAAAGGATGGGTCAACACCATATTGAATTACAGATGGAGGGCGCCACGAACTTATAAGTCATTTTCAGCCAGGTTTCCGGATACTTTTTATCACATAGTGTTCATCGACCGTCAGCAGTTGTTCAAGAAGAATCTGCGGTTATCTTGCTGAAAACGGAAACCCCCTCAATACTGTGCATAACTCACGAACTCTCTAACACTGACTTACGGTGGGCTGGATAACGGAACCAATCTGAGTCAAAATGGCTCATCACCACCTCATTATAAAATATGTTTCTGAAATTATCAAAATGGTTGAAATAGCTCTGATCACTATGGGACTTAACATCTGAGGTCATCAGTCCCCTAGAACTTAGAACTACTTAAACCTAACTAACCAAAGCACATCACACACATCCATGCCCGAGGCAGGATTCGAACCTGCGACCGTAGCGGTCGCGGGATTCCAGACTGTAGCGCATAGAACCGCTCGGCCTGAAATTATCCCAGCGGACGGCAAGTTCCATGAGTCTTCAGGCATGCAACATTTAAGGTTTAAAGATCAAAAGGGGGACATGTTACTCAGCAGTAGTTTTGAGATATATTTAAAAAAAGTATATAATCATGAATATTACTATTCCCAGCCTTATAGTTACTCCCACATGCTCATCAGGAAGAATACAATCTTATACCAAAACCAGTAATCATAGAATAAAGGGAAATATTAGAAAATGGTGCCGGCCGGTGTGGCCGTGCGGTTAAAGGCGCTTCAGTCTGGAACCGCGTGACCGCTCCGGTCGCAGGTTCGAATCCTGCCTCGGGCATGGATGTGTGTGATGTCCTTAGGTTAGTTAGGTTTAAGTAGTTCTAAGTTCTAGGGGACTAATGACCTCAGAAGTTGAGTCCCATAGTGCTCAGAGCCATTTGAACCTGCGTAAGGGAAGAATCATATCTCTTGTACAATCGAAATAGGGGCCAGCATACAGTCATTAGTATCCGCAGACTTCTTTTTAACACAGCGATCCCTGAGATCATCACTTGCAGATTCAGTATTCAACATTCTGGCGGTTACACTGGTTATTAGTGTACCAGCATTTCACATTTGCAATGGCTTACCACACTTACATTAATCTGTGATTTTTCAATCTTGATCACTTACGGGGTCTGTTCAAAAAATTCCGAAACTTTATCCACAAAATTTTTCTACTCTTACCTTTTATTTATTGTGCATGGCCTTCTTCGAAATACTGTCCTCCACAATTGATACTCCGTTCCCAACTTCGTTTCCACTTCCGGTAGCAGTCTCAGTGTGCCTCCTGCTGGATCGCGCGAAGCGCCGTCTCAAATTTTCTTTTATCTCTTCTATCGTTTGAAACCTTCGTCCTTTCAGCGAGGTATTTAACTTTTGAAATAAAGAAAATTGCTCAGGGGTTAGGTCTGAAGAATACGGAGGATGAAGCAGCACAGTGATTTCGTTTTTTGTGCAATAGTCACGCACTAATAGGGATGAATGTATGGGTGGGTTATCGTGATACAGGAGCCATGAGTTGTCTCGTCACATTTCAGGCCGTTCCCTTTTCACATGATCCAGCCGAAATGTTACATTCTTGTGCAATCTCCCGAACAGTTAGTCTTCAATTGGCACGCATAATTTCAATGGACGTCGAAGGGCGCCCTAGACGAGGGTCATCTTTAACTACTGTCCGGACATTTTTAAACCGTGTCAGCTACCCGTAACACCGTAGGCTTCGTGCATCATTTTGTGTGTCTCTGTAAAGATTTTCTTGAGTTTCATGACAAATTTAACGAAGACGCGTATTTCCTGTAACTCTGCCATCTCGAAATTCGCAAACTGTGCGACACAACATTCTACTCAATAGAAGACTGAACAATAATTAGCAGACATACATCAATGAAACTTCCGGCAGTCACACATTAAACACAGGCGTGTACAGGGATGCCAACCGCGTTTCGCTCCAACAAACCATTTTCGAGAAATTACGAAAGTTCCGATATTTTCTGAACAGACCTCGTAAATATGTTACCTAGACAAATGTATTCCCGAAATTCCGTTACTCCACATTAATTATTTTTTGGTGCAGCGATTTTTTCCTTCGCTGTATTATTCACAGAGGATACCAACAGTGAACATTCTAAGACTATTTACCTGCAATCTGCACCTGTTTACTTTTAGGAACAAGGTTTTCTTTCCAGTTGGTATGCTCTCAACACGTGACCACATTTTGTTTTATCACATTTCTTTCCCACAACTCAGGGCGTGGTTTCTTCCATCTAAATTCATGTAAATCGTTACTGGACACGGCTGACGGTTGCATCACCGAAGCCATTTTCAAACCTCACAGCTGTTTACCGCATCGCAGTATAGTGCTGCCATCACGCCTCAAGTCCTTCCGTGCTATTTAGGGATTTGCCTCTGTGACGAAACGAAATTTCATCACTGCTTTGGATAGGGAAAAATCACTCAAGAAGTCTCTTTAGAACCAACAGATGCGGAATCGTAAGGAAAGAACAATGACCGTAATAACTATTATACTCCAAAAAATGATGACAATTCCCGTTTTTTATCTCAATGCCTCAATTATCATCAGCACTGAATCACTTCAGTCTAAAGAGGGTGTGGTTGGTTCAGGATGGCTGCGCTTTATTTTCTCACCCTTAACTGCCTGAACAATTGCTCAAACTATAATGACCTCGGTCAAAACGAATGACGACGGCCTTCAGGAACCCATCATTTGTAGCACATTCCTGTTAGTAACCTGCTGTAAGAACTCCTTCAAGATATTAGTTAAATCATGGTAACTATCCCTTTTTCGAAGCGAAGTATCAAGTCATCATCTGTTATTATTCATACTAAATCAGGAGTGAGAATAAATACCAATTAACGTCAATCTGCTCGGATCTCAAAGTTGTGTGAGAATATTTAAATACTTGTAATGCTCTTCTCAAAATTCCAATTTGAAACCTACGTGACTCACTGCCCTAATTACGTACAAAATTAAGGAGAGAACTCCCCGACAAACAAAGTGAGGTTTCCCGGTGACTGCTTATGCAATTATTATACGACCATCTGTGATTCGTTGCCGCGTAATTTACATTCTTACTCTGTGTATCACTGAAGTACAGCATGCATTAAGTTGTCTTCTTTTTTACCGAACCATTGGGGGTGTTTTATAGGCACTACATTATTTGACCAACTACTATCGTGTTCAGTGTTAAGTTCAGTTTCATATCCATGTCGATCACAAGTTGTGAAAGTGTTGGGCATTTTCTTCTGAGAATGTGCGAAGAATTTTGAGTACGACATTCCATTCGACAAATCCATGATTTTTTTCTAAGACTATCACAAGTGGGTACCAATTTTCTGATATGCAAGAATGATCCAACTTGTGACACTGAACCGTTTATCGTGTTAATAACAGTTGACATTTTGAACATCTGTGTACGATTGTTGGCAAGCAGAGCAACAAAAGTGTAATACCAGTGTTAGTCCCTTAACCATGTGATTTTCTTGTAGTTACACTCATGGCAAAACACATACCTGTAATCGAGTGAGCATGAGAGGAACCCTGATAGCTAACAGTGCTTTTGCCAGCTTTCAGCTGCACGCTAAGATCTGCAGGCGGAAACAATACTCGTCTATACAGCTGCGACAATACTGAGGCATTACCATAGAGACGTTTACAAAATCACGTTACGTGATTGGTCGAGGTAGGCGCACGAAGCTCCCACACTCATCTCACTGCAACTGTCAGGCTCCTCTTGCTCTGGCTCGACTATACTGGAGCGCAACAGCCCATTATGGGGATGACGCGTCGTATGAACATCCGTGGCATATAAAGGTAACGGGGTACCATCCCGATCCATGACAGCTCAACGAATATTGGTCGATTTTGGGTTCAAAATTCTCAGTAGGGTTAACTGACCTGGGCAGCCAAAGAAGCACACTCTTGGCTTGAAAGTGTTCCCCAAACCATGCTGTCACAATTAAAGACTAAAGGGTAGCCGCATTGTTTAGCTGATGGCACGTGCAGTCTTCAATCGTTACAGGCCGCCAAACGGATGAATATGACTGGAAAGATGACTCCTTTATCGTTCGCTTGTAAGGGACATTGGATGTATCCTTTCGACCCTTGTATACATCCTAATACGAGAATACTTCTTTTATCTGCCTGAACACAGCGCTGCTGGCAAGAGGCGTGTATCGCCTCATGTGGTTTTCTGTGAGCTAGTATTTTTCTACCCTGCCATCGGAGTGCACCAACGTGTATCACATCTCACCAGGTGACGAGCTTCCGACTTCCATTGGTGATGTTTGTGATGTTGGTAGAAGAGCCAACACCGTGTTGCTAGAGGAGGCCGAAATACACGCGTTTAAGCTCACGCAGACTGGCGTGAGGTCTGGAACAATTAAAGGAGTTGAGTCTAATAAATAAAAAACGTAGTGGTTTGAATACTTAACTTTAATCCATATTTGGTGTACAGCGCTCTTGACGGTACATGTTTTATAATTTCAATATTAATTGAATACGGCGCCTTGCTAGGTCGTAGCAAATGACGTAGCTGAAGGCTATGCTAACTATCGTCTCGGCAAATGAGAGCGTGATTGTCAGTGAACCATTCCTATGAACGTCGTCTGTACAACTGGGGCGAGTGCTAGTAAGTCTCTCTAGACCTGCTGTGTGGCGGCGTTCGGTCTGCGATCACTGACAGTGGCGACACGCGGGTCCGACGTATACTAATGGACCGCGGCCGATTTAAAGGCTACCACCTAGCAAGTGTGGTGTCTGGCGGTGACACCACATTGTTCCTTCACCCATCCTATAGTGATGTGCACGTACGAAGGTGGGTCGATACGCTGCGGCAGGGAACAGTGGACCACGTGACGCTCCAGCCAATAGCGACATTCTACCGTGTACATCTATAGCCTGCACTTCAGGCTGTGCGTAGAAATTTGGCGTTTTAGTTTTCAGGTTATTTTGAAAGGGTACAGTACCGCCCGACATTGAAAATAGGTACAACATACTTCATTATTTTTGTCAGAACAACACAAAAAAATGGTTCAAATGGCTCTGAGCACTATGGGACTTAACATCTATGGTCATCAGTCCCCTAGAACTTAGAACTACTTAAACCTAACTAACCTAAGGACATCACACACATCCATGCCCGAGGCAGGATTCGAACCTGCGATCGTAGCAGTCGCGCGGCTCCGGACTGAGCGCCTAGAACCGCTAGACCACCGCGGCCGGCAGAACAACACATTTTTTTGGTAAAATAACTCAATTTCAATTAATACAGCGAAGCCGGATACCAGTGTGGGAAAGAATGACAATTTATTTATTTAATTGATCACATGTGCACTCCCACAAAATAAATCCCTACATCCAGTTTGGTGAGATCTGTGAAATGAATGAATGTATGGTCGTCTGCTAACCGCATATAGTGAATGTGAATAGATGATCATCTTTGAGACGATCCTTTGGCCACCTTTGGTGGGACCAAAGAGATGAAATTTACCTGAGCTTTGAGCGCCTGAAATGTGGCTGACCAATACGGTAGCAAGGTGCTCCCCCACTTCAGCAGAGGTGCGAGAGGACCTGAAGCACTCTGCCGCTGGATCTTGTGCTGTTAAGACCTGTCTTAGTTGTGCTCCGTAAAGACAAAAGAGTGGAGACATGGTATGCATGTGGAATATTTAAGAGTAGTTTGAAATAATAATTTCTCTATTTCAGGAACTTTTGTGGGGAGAATTAAATGTCAGGCAGGTAATATTAATGGGATCGTAGTAATCTTCGGAAGTGACCAACGGTCACAATGAAACCACGTGTAGCAATAAGTTGAAATACTTCCGTGTGCTTAAGTTAAGCTGAATTACTAGCGTGTGTACTATAAGTTGAAATATTTAAGAAATTGCGTGTGCAGGACTTGAAATTAGAGGCGAGTACTTCCACGTGGTGAGTACTGTGTGAGTCTCAATCTGTGTATGAGACAAAGGATAAAGAGAAGTACTCGTCCATGGTATCAGTTGAGGACTCGTGTGTGTGATGAATATGTTCTTAATATTACTTTGCGAGATATGTTTCCGTGTGACGCTTGATTCAAACTATAATACTCTGAGAGAGAAACAAGGTGAGTCAGCCGTCTATCCAGCAACGCCACTTGGCTTGCATTGCACAGGAAGACGTGTTGATAAAAGCCGTTAATAAAAAAGAAAGAAAATGTGGTATTGCCAGTGTATAGTGACCAGTCAGAGTTCTGTAAATTACTGATAGTCAGATGTATGTTTCCGTTGCGTATTATTCATATAGGAGGATAACTTGTAACTTAATTGTGAGTACGAGAGTTCATGTTACTCGATAAATAAGAATGAATCCACTCGCTTGGCAGACCACTCATCTTGCAGGCCTGACTGCTTGATGCCACAGTATGAGCAAGGCATGTGGGTGCCTCTTAATTTTAACTAGGTGAGGGTATTCACCCACTATAGTATTCATTATGGGTGGCATACGGTAAACGTGACAGCATTTCGTTAAGAAGCGACATTGATAGCTTTTCGAGAATACACATATATCCAGCGAGAGTAAGAAGCAGGAACAGTTGCTAAACGCGTCGCTCCCATCAGCGTTGCCAACTGACAGGGTAGGCAACGGCTGGAGTTTGATGTGGGACAAAACAAATAGACAGGCGATGTAGCAAGTATTCTCCGCCTCTATTTGCGCAGAACGCATCGCGCCTTCTTACTTGAACACCACTATAATTTCTACATGGAGTTACGTGCAGTGAGCACAGGTACACGTATTTTTGACGGTGTGGCTGCTTGCATTGTTGTTGTGCAGTATTCAAGCGTCGAGTGATTTTCTTTATTGCGTTCTATCTATCCACTGTTACATTCATGGATAATCGAAGGCGACCGCTGCCACCCATAAGTTATTACCCTCTTCATATGATTCAAGTGGAGGTCGTTTTCCTTGAATCTATTTATTCACAATGCAGTCGTTAACCCAGTGCACGTGAAAAGACAAGTGGCTACATTAGCTCGGGGATAAGAATGCCATATTCCTCAGCTACCCGTATTCTGGCAGTTATCAAATACCCTGAAAGCACATCTCGTTCAAGGGGAAAACATCTGAATTTTCAGGGAAGACTTAGAAATAGATACTGTGATAATGAGCAATGGAAAACCTTTCGTCGTAGTGGATAACATGGCGTTAATTTTGCCGTGACAGTCGTATTACGTTTTAATGCAGGTAAGAAGAACCTCAGATGTATTCAACGACAAGAAATCATTTCAATCAAAAGTACACTGTCCAGTCACATTAATGTGATTATCTGTCAAAAGCCTAAATAACTACCTTTTGCAGCGCGCACGGCTACGAGACGTGCAGGGAGGAAGTTTATGAGGATTTGGACGTTACCGATACGTATTTGGAGCCATGCCGACTCAAGTGCTGTGGCCAGCTGCACTAGGTTTGTCGGTTGAGTATCGATGGCGTGAGCAGCCCGATGGAGGTGTTCCCACACTACACTGTCCTGCTGGTAGATGCTATCGTGCTTAGCAAAAACCACTGCATGTAGTCGTTGACATGGACCCCAAGGATAAGGGCATAATTGTGTTGCTCAATTGTACCTTCCAGAATGACGAGATCAGCCAGGAAATGCTAAGAAAACAGTCGCTACCTCCTCGTGTGCTTTCATACACTTCACGCCGTACATGCCGACGGCCATTTGTCCCACGGAGCATAGAAAGTGATTCATCGGAGAAGGCGAACTGTCGGCGCTCAGTGCGGTGCTGGGGTGCAAATTCCAGCCTCCGTCGCCGATGAACTAAAGTCTGCGAGGCTACATGAACCGGGCGCCGGCTTCCTCCGGCCCATACGCAGCAACATTTGCAGAACGGTTGCTCAGACGACACTATTCGTAGTCCCTTGGTCCATCTGGGCAGTCATTCGCTTAACATTTGCACGTCTGTTCCGCCCGCACACATCTGCGCAGCCGTCTTTTACCCTGTCATCTACGGCCCGTGGTGCAACGTAGCTGCCTCGGCGCCGGTTTTGGATAGCGCCATTTTGCAGTGCACGGTGTACTTTAACAACGGCGACACGCGAACAGTTTACAAACTTAGCCGTTTCGGAAATACTTCCACCCTTGGACCGAAAGTCAATAATCGTGCCCGATAGGACGTCAGATAAATCTCTCCGTTTCCACATTACGACGACGACTATTCTGCTTTCCGCATCCTCTTCCCCCCCCCCCTCTCCCCCGCTGGCGCGTTTTATATATCCTCCACTGCTAGTGCTCTCACCTGTCGTCTGCGAGTGGTTACTGCATGTTGACGACGAACATTGGCAGTGGTCATATTAATGTGACTGGATTTTGCAATTTTCTTTAAAAATCAATTAGATGATTTAGTTAAACTTTCCAGTATGAAATGCTAATACATTTTATTTTTCGGGGTCTTTCGTCGTCGTTAAAATTATCGTTATCGTCCCTATGAGAAATGCCCAAAACTGGAGTTGTTGAAGGTAGCCTGAATCCTTCAATAAAAATTAAAAATTCTTTCTGTTGAGGTTTTTTTTAAGATTTTGACCACAAGAATACGAGTGTTTTTAGGTTAGCAGTTAGCTTTATTGGATACAATTAGTTCAACATTCATACTGCACTTTTGTTATTATGCTCAAAGTTTAAAATCTCGATATGATGAATCTAATGCAATGGAAAAATAAAATCGTATCTATACTGAATTCTAACTTTATTGATAGCAGAATGATCAGAAGTGTCCGGACACATATTAGTGGACATTAATGTGACGTGTGTGCACCCTTCTCCTTTATGACGGCTTGAACTTTCCAGTGAACACTTCCACTGACGGTCGGTGGGGGAACGGTGGCCCATTCTTCCTCAAGAGCCGAAACCAGACAAGGTAGTAATTTTGGATGGTGGTATCTGGAGCGAAGTCGATGTCCTAACATATTCCGAAGGCGTTCTACTGGATTAAAGTCGGGTCCCTGCAGAGGCCTGTCCGCAGGAATGTTATTGTCTACAAACCGTTGCCTCACAGATACTGCTTTAGGACAGAGTGCATTGTCATTCTTGATATAAATAATAATCTGCTCTGAATATTCCTCTACTGTATGCAGTACACAATACTGTGAAATTTGTTCATATCCTTCCATATCTAAAGCACCGAGCGAAGTGGCGCAGTGGTTAGACACTGGACTCGCATTCTGGAGGACGACGGTTCAATCCCGCGTCAGGCCATCCTGATTTAGGTTTTCCGTGATTTCCCTAAATCGCTCCAGGCAAATGCTGGGATGGTTCCTTTGAAAGGGCACGGCCGACTTCCTTCCCCAGCCTTCCCTAATCCGATGAGACCGATGACCTCGCTGTCTGGTCTCTTTCCCCAAACAACCCAACCCAACCATAAAAAAATGGCTCTGAGCACTATGGGACTTAACTTCTGAGGTCATCAGACCCCTAGAACTTAGAACTACTTAAACCTAACTAACCTAAGGACATCACACACATCCATGCCCCAGGCAGGATTCGAACCTGCGACCGTAGCGGTCGCGCGGTTCCAGACTGTAGCGTCTAGAACCGCTCGGCCACCCAGGCCGGCAACCCAACCATATCTAAAGTTTTCTTATACGCAATAAGCGGAGTACACCCTAACCGCGAGAAACAAGCCAGGCCTATGCCGTAACGCCACCTCCTCTGCACTTCCTTGTTCTACATCTACATCCACATAGATACTCCGCACGCCGCTGTCCGGTGCGTGGCGGAGGCTCCTCTTACCACTACGTCATTTCTCTTCCGTTCCACTAGCAAACAGAGCGATGGAAAAATGACTGTCTATATGCCTCCGCACGAGCCCTAATCTCTCGTGTCTTATCTTCGTGTTCCTCAAGCGAAATGTATGTTGGCGGCAGTCAGCTTAAAACGCCGTTTCTCTAAATTTCTCAATAGCGTTTCTCGAAAAGATCGTCGCATTCACTCCACGGATTCCCAATTGAGTCCCCGAACCACCTGCTTCACACTTACGTGTTGCTCGAAGCTACCGATAACAAAGCTAGCAGCCCATCTCAGAATTGCTTCGATGTCTTCCTTCGATCCGACCTGAACCGCATCCCAAACACTCGAGCAGTACTCAAGAACAGGTCGCACCAGCGTCCTATATGCGGTCTCCTTTATAGGTGAACCACTCTTTCCTAAAATTTTCGACCATTCGCCTTTCCCACCACAGTTCTCACATGCTCGTTCCATTTCACATCGCTTTTCAGTGTTACGCCCAGCTATTTAAATGACGTGAATGTGTCAAGCAGGACACTAGTACTTACTATATCCGAACATTACAGGTTTGTTATTCCTAATCATCCATGTTAACAGCCATTCTGCTGTTACTCTTCATCTGTTGTCAACAAAATAATTCTCGCCTCCTTTTATACACTATGTGATCAGAGATATCCGGACACTTGGCCGGCCGAAGTGGCCGCGCGGTTCTGGCGCTGCAGTCTGGAAGCGCGGGACCGCTGCGGTCGCAGGTTCGAATCCTGCCTCGGGCATGGATGTGTGTGATGTCCTTAGGTTAGTTAGGTTTAACTAGTTCTAAGTTCTAGAGGACTAATGACCTCAGCAGTTGAGTCCCATAGTGCTCAGATCCATTTGAACCATTTGAACCGGACACTTGACTGAAAATGGCTTGCCGGCCGGAGTGGCCGAACGGTTCTAGGCGCTTCAGTCTGGAACCCCGCGACCGCTACGCTAGCAGGTTCGAGTCCTGCCTCGGGCATGGATGTGTGTGATATCCTTAGGTTAGTTAGGTTTAAGTAGTTCTAAGTTATAGGGGACTGATGACCTCAAATGTTAAGTCCCATAGTGCTCAGATCCATTTGAACCATTTTTCAAAATGGCTTACAGGTTCGTGGCGCCTTCCATCGGTAATTCTGGAATTCGATATGGTGTTGACCCATCCTTAGCCTTGATGACAGCTTCCACTCTAGCAGGTATACGTTCAATCAGGTGCTGAAAGGTTTCTTGGGGACTGGCAGCCCATTCTTCACGGAGTGCTGTACTAAGGAGAGGTATCGATGTCGGTCGGTGAGACCTGGCACGAAGTCGGAGTTCCAAGACATCCGAAAGGTGTTCTACAGGATTCAGGTCAGGACTCTGTGCAGACCACACCATTACAGGGATGTTATTGCCGTGTAACCACTCCGCAACAGGCCGAGCATTATGAACAGGTGCTCGATCGTGTTGAAAGATGCAGTCGCCATCCCAGGAATTGCTCTTCAACAGTGGGAAGCAAGAAGGTGCTTAAAACATCAATGTAGGCATGCGCTGTGATAGTGCCACGCAAAACAACAAGGGGTGCAACCCTCTCCATGAAAAACACAACCACACCATAACACCACCACTACCGAATTTTACTTTTGGCACTACACACGCCGGCAGATGACGTTCACCGGGCATTCATCATACCCACACCCTGCCATCGGATCGCCACATTGTATCCAGTGATTCGTCACTCCCCACAACGTTTTTACACTGTTCAATCGTCCAACGTTTACGCTACTTACACCAAGCGAGGCGTCGTTTGGAATTTACCGGCGTGATTGGCTTGTGACCGGCCGCTCGACCATGAAATTCAGGTTTTGTCACCTCCCGCCTAACTGTCATAGTACTTGCAGTGGATCCTGATGCAGTTTGGAATTCCTGTGTAATGGTCTGGATAGATGTATGCCTATTACGCATTAAGACCCTCTTCAACTGTCGGCCATCTCTGTCAGTCAACAGACGAGGTTTGTCCCTTCACGCTTCCACTTCACTATCGCATCGGCAACAGTGGACGTAGGGATGCTGAGGAGTGTTGAAATCTCGCGTACAGACGTATGACACAAGTGACACCCAATCACCTGACCACGTTCGAAATCCGTGAGTTCCGCGGAGCGCCTCATTCTGCTCTCTCACGATGTCTAATGAGTACTGAGGTCGCTGATATGGAGTACCTGGCAGTAGCTGGCAGCACAATGCACCTGATATGAAAAACGTATGTTTTTGGGGGTGTCCTGATGCTTTTGATCATATAGTGTATGAATACTACCGGCCCTTATTTCGTAACATCTAGTGGTCAATACCGCGATGCATAGGAGTGTTCGGGTACTTTTGTTCACATATTGTATTTCGTGCAACTGTTTTTTTTATAAATTTTACGTATAAAATGTCACCATACGATCTCGCAATGTTCCGTTATCTGTCTCTCAACAAATCCTCAGCTAAATCATCGATACGAGCAATATATAACATAAATTTACTTTATCTTGTAGCTGACTGACTCGACAGGAATCAAAACACAGCCATAAAATTTCATTGTGTGTTGATCCAGAGGACAGAGTATATCGTGTTTCAGATAGTTGAATTTTACATGACCAGTACCACAGAAGCTGCTTCTTACGATCACGTATAAGTTTATTTTCTAAATCAGCACGTTCTCTTTATTATTCAGCAGATACCGTCTTTACAGTGCAGTGACTTTGTGTATTCTTCCTGTTGATGTTCCCATTAAATGACGTCAGCAGTAAAGTTGGATGTTCACCATATTGCTTACGGACATAACTGTGTGCAGGCATAAATAAGTGTAGCTGTTACAGTACGGTATTTAATAATAACAATAAAATCTGTATCTTTATTCTTGCTTCAGTTTCAGCGGTAGAAGGGATATGAAAATCTGAAGAAGATTAAACAAGAATACCGAATGGCTGTCCTTGAAAAAGAAGTTTAGTTACGAATACGTCAGACTTAACAAAAGCAATAAATATGTTCTGACTGGAAGTAACTCACTACATTTCCATTAAAGGTTGATGAGAGGTATGAAATTATTTACCTGGAGCTTTTATCTATCAGAATGACGTAGCTGCGCCTTTGGCTCGCATGATTTAAAAAACAATGGTCGTATCACCACTAATGAGTCATATTCAGTAATAACGAAACTGATTAGGAAAATAAACATCATAAAATGATTTTTTTCCCTTATCCGCTGTTTACGTTACCCAGTGGACGTATGTAATCTTCTTACACAGGTGAACATCAAGAAGGCATTTTAAATAATTAATGGGATAAAATCTGATGTTTTTATTCGATAATCTATACAAAACAGTCCTAAGAATATCTCATTGTAATTGGTGTAAAACTAACTAAATAACTCCGTCCGAACAAGCTTCGGAAGGTCCAACGGTACCGACCGGCCGCCGTGTCGTCCTCGGCCGATTTGCGTCACTGGATATGGATATGGATATGGAGGGGCATGTGGTCAGCACATCGCTCTACCGCCCTTTGTCTGTTTTCATGACAAAAGCCGCTACTTCTCAGTCAAGTAGCTCCTCAATTGGCCTCACAAGTGTAGAGTGAACTCCGCTCGCCAACAGCGCTCGGCAGACTCGGACGGTCACCCATCCAAGTGCTAGCCAAGTCCGATAGCTCTTAACTTCGATGATCTGACGGGAACCGGTGTTACCACTGCGACAAGGCCGTTGGCAAAACTGGATGATGAAAAATGCGGAAGACTGCCTGTTTTGTAACTGCTATATTTTACAAAAGTTATCTTATACTTCAGGAGTCGGTGCCAACGAGGAATGAGGGAACTAAGTGAGGCGTAAGACGTAAGAGTTGCGAAGGAATTGAAAACAATAATGCAATGTCTGTAGTTACCTGGCGCAGTGTTAGAAGAGTGAGTTACCTGGCGCAGTGTTAGAAGAGTGGACTCATATGTAGGAGTAGCTGGTTGGTCATCTGGAGATGGATTTTCGTTGATGAGCTTAGATGAAGACCTGATTTGTTTTCTCCAGTAATCTCACGACAAATTCCCAGTTCTGAAACCCTGCATTAGGTTATCCTCCGTTGTCACTTTCCTTGTATGTATCAGCCAGCAGCTTTCGTAACTAGTGCGTCTCTTCCAGCGACATCGGTTCAAGTGGGATGCTGTATCCGAGCAAATGTGTGAACTGTTGGCAAGGCACATGACAACATGCTGCTGTTGTCTAATACGAATAACGTTATAATGTCTGCAACAGGGAAATAAAAACCAACATAACGAGAACTTTCTGCGCTACCATAAGGTGGAATGCTCACGATATTTTAACAAAGATAGATAGATACTGAAGTGAATGTGACTACCCCAACTGGTAAACACTGAAGAAAGTTTTCTTTAACATGGAAATCTGTATTTATTCACATATGTTTTCCGGGCGCTATTCAACCACAGTGACACAGGAACGTAGATGTTGGCGGTGGACCAGCGGTAGAGAGGATGTTGCGATATATACCGTTACCTGAAGACCTGTTGCCATTTTATCACACGGTAACGTCATACGTATTGTAAGCTAAGGAAAGCGATGACATTACCTCCCAGAACAACATTCGTTCTCATACTAGCTCCGTTCATAGGGTTCTCCTAAACGCCAGTTACTGCGCACAAGCCGTGAAGTGTTATATTCCTATACGTGAACCAATGTATTCTAACATGCGAAGTGTTTTACGTAAACCTAACAAGCAATGTAAAATCCACCTAAAATCGGTAAGCGGCAAATGTCGCTCTTTCGATGCGCCACGCATAGTCTGACAGCTGACAGTCCCTTCAGATTTTTGGATGTTCGAGGTAGTGGCATGTGTTTAAGACTACGAACCACTGCTATTAAAAAATATAGTGTATGACATCTCTTTTAATTTCAAGTGTCATCTCTAGCCAAAACCTACAGACTTCCTAAGATCGTTACCTAACACTAAACGGAAGTAAAATAAGAGAAATACTCTGCACTATTATACAAAGACTTATTCTTTGGTGTCGACTGTACATGGACAAACAAAAGCAGGCTCCAACATCATTACTGTTCTATCCGCAGTATTTTGCTAGTACAGGTCGAGTTGCGTAACTGTAAATTGGAAAAACTTTGCGTCTGCATTTCTTGTTCAGCTTTTCAACGGAGAGCCAGTATTTTCAGTTTCCATATTACTAGTAAATTAAATATCGCGGAACTCAACAGTAATGTCGTGTGAAACATAGTGGTTACTTCATTATGTTCGATAAAAAGATAAACTTTCAACGAAACTACTAGACGAAACCGTCGTCTAGAACACTGACACGAGCTAATCTGTTCATAATAACACTAAAAACACAATAATACACGAAATTCTGAATCCAGCATTGTTATTCTCGAGTAAAAACAAAAGACTTTAGAGACAATTTTGAGAATGTGAAATTCTACAGTAGAGTCGTAGAGCGAATACTTGTATTAGGATAAATTCAGTATTAGAGGACGCATTTAGAATCAAATTTATTACTTAAAAAACTGGAAAAATGCGAGTAGGAGTCGCGCTCTAAGGGTTCCGTAAAAACTGAATTATGTACACAGTTATTTCTTCTATTGGATTTGACGACTGAGTGTACAAGTACTAAAATATGTGACATAAATGCCTGTATCTTTTGATTTCATTGACTTAGAGGCGTACATTTTTTCCCCCACGAAGGAACCGTAGATCTTAGTATTTGGCTTAAATTTCAACCCAGTTGCTGTACCCGTTCCTGAGAAAAAGGGATCGTAACAGACGGAAAGACAACCAGACGAACAATAGGGTGAGCCTACCAGGACACCATATTTACAGATTGAAATTCGTAATCCAAACCATGTACGCAATACAACAACAACTTACATCAAAGTATGCAACCGTGTGGTACGTGCATGCTAGGTACGTGCCACGAAGGGAATCCAAAGAAACTTACGAGGCTTGACAGTCAGTCACTTACCAGATTGTGCGCGCTGACACGATCGATGCACTGAATGTCGTTGACAATCAGACGGAGTGGCGCGAGGTTGGGACGTCGTGTTTCTCGTAAGGAGATGTGAGCATGTTCAAGCAAGACGTCGCGCGCACCGAGTGCGGATATTGTCGATTGCAGAGTGGCGGCTGCCGGCGCTTCTATTGGATGAGGTCACGCGCAGCTTTCTGTGGCCAGCGCTTCCCTGCTTCAACGTCGTCATCTCACTCAGAATTTCTCTGCCACTGGTTTATACAGCACCGTGAAATACCTATACATTTTAACAGATTTTTTTGTATCTTGTAACACGGAAACTATGTTTTAGTCTTGGAAACTTCTGTAGTTCTTAGTTTTAATAGAAACCTTAAATCTTTGCCTGCATTATTGAGCTAAAAGTAAAATCCAATGACAAAATTTTGGTACATCTCATTATCTGCAAACACAATACCGTAACTGTCATTCCAAGACAACATATTGCAGTGGCACCAGTCCATAGCGTCTGAATTATTCAACTGATTTTCTACCCTACAAGCAGATGGCAGCAGAAGTTTCTTTAATGAATTATCCAGTTGTGCATTTCCTGCACAATGCTCTCCACACGAAAAAATGAGGACATCCACTGACCTTATACCGAAATAGTGGAGTTTAACTTCTCACTGAAATCAGAATTAACAGAGACGGAGCTTATGCCCATATTAAGTATGGGGAAGGAAAATAGGGTGTGGCTCTGCTAAGGTACAGTCGCGTTTCTCACTTGAAGAGACAAACTCTCTCTGCATTCCTGTTAAACAGAAAACGATGATGAAATTTTAATTACAAAATTTTGAAAAGAAAGGAGTTATTCGTCTTACAAAATAGCCAGAAGACCCACATTGTGAAAGTTCCTCCTTTGTACATCAAGATTCTCTTTAATACGAGGAGATTTTCGTCTTGTACCAAGACATACTAGCGGTGCTTATTTTTCCGAAGTTCGTCGATACAGGCGAATTAATAGCTAAATGTATAGATGACTGCAATAATTTTGTAGACTAGTCCGCCAAAAAGGAGTTCTCATTGTAAGTTTCCAAAGTGGACGACAGGCAGTCCAGAACACTGATGCAGCGTTAGAATTTTACGAGGTTACGCAAAAGATAAATGAAATAATAATAATAATAACAGGGATGAGTACAGTCAACACACAGATAGTGTCCACCAAGTTACCAAACATATTATATATGATCCATAATGATTGTAACGTTCTTCAAAAAAGTTTTGTAGACCGAATGCTTCAGTTTGAAAATTGTATTCAAAATAAAGTTTCTTCTTCACAGAACCTGATACGAAACATTTTAGATTAACTTCAAATACAGTGAACTTCTCGACTGTTTTGCAGTTCTCACTTACTGTCTTCATTAAAAATACTTGCACTGTTACATGACAAAAAGTCTGACATCGTTTGACAAAACAGATTCCAAAAATTAACTTCTCTGTATCAGGATTACAAAACACACAAAATATTACCAATCGGATATACCTAATGAACCGATACATTAAATCTGATGGAAAATACTTGGATCCTGCATTCAAGGGTCAGTACTTTAAAATTCAGCGAAATCCATAAACTGGGTAACTGCATACTTAAAACTAAATATACCAAATTTCATTACCTTACAAATTTGTTCCAGTTGCTTTACCTTTGAGTTACGGTAGAAACTCATTACCCTTCTATAATTGCCATGGGCAATGCTCAGTATTTGTTAACGATCAGTATCACTTCAAATCCTGACAATTTTACAGCCTCACAATTAATAACACACTTTACAGATGGTTCAAATGGCTCTGAGCACCAAGGGTCTTAACATCTGAGGTCATCAGTCCCCTAGAACTTAAAACTACTTAAACCGAACTAACCTAAGGACATCACCTACATCCATGCCCGAGGCAGGATTCAAACCTGCGACCGTGGCGGTCGCGCGGTTCCAGACTGAAGCGCCTAGAACCGCTCGGCCACATCGGCCGGCGCACTTTACACTTTATATAAATAACTACGACCTAGCATTTACTGGTTCCAAAATGGTTCAAGTGCCTCGGAGCACTATGGGACTTAACATCTGAGGTCATCAATCCCCTAGAACTTAGAACTACTTAAACCTAACTAACCTAAGGACATCACACACATCCATGCCCGATGCAGGATTCGAACCTGCGACCGTAGCAGTCGCGCGGTTCCGGACTGAAGCGCCTAGAACCGCTCGGCCACCGGCTACTGGCTCTGTGTGAGTATAAACAATATCATTCGTCCATAGGCCAACTACTAAATTCCCCCAGCTAGCCACTAGCGTTTAAGTCTTACGTCCTACCTATGACTGAGTGCAACGGCAACTGCTACTGCGCTCCGCGCGCCCTATCGATTCTGCCACTCAGGCAACACGTTTGGTTCAACGGTGTCAAAAATACAATCTCTCCTTCATATGACAATCGTTTCAGGTCATTTTTCATGAATTATATTACAAAATCGGTCTCCAAGGACAAGTGGACTGCCTCACATGATTTTCATTGTGCAGCCAAGTGCGTGCAGATTTGATCATTCCTGGCAGTTTGGAACTGTGTACCAGACCGGGACTCGAACCTAGAACCTTTACATACCGTGGTCAGTTGCTCTACCGACTTTTTTTGTCTTCTTTCTTTCGATCTCTTTCCTCGTCGTTTTTCATCCCTGGTTCTGCGCTAATGGTGCATGATATCTTTCAGACAAGAACTTCCACCAATTTTTGTTATTATAAATAGTCCCCAGTCCCATGACCGATCAAGCTGAGATAGCGTGCCGGCAAGACGACTAAGCTCTTCAGGTAAGTTTCATGACACACTTTATTCCAGGAGTGCTAGTCCAGCGAAGTATTCAGGGGGACTTCAGTGAAGTTTTGAGGGCTTGGGTAGCTCAGTGGTAATAGCAGTTGTTCGCGAAAGGTAAAGGTTCAAGGTTTGAGTCCCAGCCTGATATTATGTGGAATGTTTCCAACTGATACTGGAAAAAACACCGCAATGTAGAGGCTGCTTGGAACGCCTAATTGAAGCCACAAATACATTCCCAGAGATCTACTGAAACGACGTTACAGTGCATCACAAATACGGTGCCGAACGCTTATCTATACGTCACCCAAGCAGACCGTATCGCCGTCCTTGCTAGTGGACGTCATGCTGGTCACTTGACATTCACAAGTGTGGAAAAGATTTTAAGAATTCCTCAGTTTTCGCTGTTGTAAAGGAAGAGAAACATAGGCACAACCATCAAATATAAGGGAATGCTAACTGCATACAAATGTAAAACAAACAAATTTGAAAAAGTGTGAGGAAAGAACTAAAATCATAACAACTGTTTTAAGTGTCCACCTTCAGCTCTGTGGCACTCCCGACACCTGGGTATCAGCGAAAGCAGCCGTCGATGGGAGAGAGGGTGATTGGGTTTGCACACCTGATACTTGGATACATGCGATTGATGTATTCATCGGTGGGATGAAAAATGAGTAGTACGAAACAGAGAATCGAGAAAGGTAGGGAAGGGACGGGTGGGAACTCCTGACTTCCAGCCGCACAGGGCATTGCGATAATGCAATGGCGGAAGTCGAAAATTTGTCACGGATCACAAATCGAACATAGATTTAACGCTTCTCATAAGCGGTTGCATTAACCGCCTTTTCTTTTCCCTAGACCTCTTCCACTTCAGGCGGTGGCCCCTATCACCCACACTACCCACAAAAGCCTATCTAACCTAAAAACAAAGCTAGTGCCACCGCTACTTTGACCCAAAAGCTAACTAGGACGGTTGTTTACCACCACTTCAGTCTCTTCCCACGAGCAGGAATTAAATACGCCTCTGATCGTTTTATTAAAAAAAGAAAAGGAAGGGTACAATATTTTACTACACAAAGTGCCAAAGAAACTGATATAGGAATGCGTATTCAAATACAGAGATATGTAAACAGGCAGAATGCGGCTCTGCGGTCGGCAACGCCTGTATTGGACAACAAGTGTCTGGGACAGTTGTTGGATCGGTTACTACTGCTACAATGGCAGGTTATCAAGATTTAAGTGAGTTTGAACGTGGTATAGTCGGCGCACGAGCGATGGGACACAGTATCTCAGAGGTAACGACGAAGTGGGGTTTTCCCGTACGACCATTTTAGGAGTATACCATGAATATCAGGAATCTGGTACAACATCAGATCTCCGACATCGCTGCGGCCGGAAAAAGAGCCTGCGAGAACGAGGCCAACGATAACTGAAGAGAATCGTTCAACGTGACAGAAGTGCAACCCTTCCGCAAATTGCTGCAGATTTCAATGCTGGGCATCAACAAACGTCAGCGTGCGAACCATTCAACGAAACATCGTCCATATGGCCTTTCGGAGCCGATGGCCCACTCGTGTACCCTTGATGACTGCTGGACTGGTGATGACTGGTAATATGCTGCCTGGTCAGACGAGTCTAGTCTCAAATTGTATCTAGCGGATGGACGTGTACAGGTAAGAAGACGACTTCATGACTCCATGGACCCTGGATGCCAGCAGGAGATTATTCAAACTGGTGGAGGCTCTGTAATGGTGTGGGGCGTGTGCAGCTGGAGTGATGTGGGACCCTTGATACGTCTAGATATTACTCTGACAGGTGACACGTACGTAAGCATCCTGACTGACCACCTGCATCCATTCATGTCCATTGTGCATTCCGACGGACTTGGGCGATGCCAGCAGGACAATGTGACACCCCACACGTCCATAATTGCTACAGAGTGGATCCAGGAACACTCTTCTGAGTTTAAACACTTCCGCTGGCCACCAAACTCCCCAGCCGTTAATATTATTGAGCATATCTGGGCTGCCTTGCAACGTGCTGTTCAGTAGAGATCTCAACCCCCTTGTACTCTTACGGATTTATGGGCAGCCCTGCAGGATTCATGGTGTCAGTTCCCTCCAACACTACTTCAGACATTAGTCGAGTCCATGCCACGTCGTGTTGCGGCACTTCTGCGTGCTCGCAAGAGCCCTACACGATGTTAGGCAGGTGTACCAGTTTCTATGGCTCTTCAGTGTATGTTGCGTGTTTCATTTTTTGTTGTTATGTTTTCATTCTTTTTTTTTAAATCTTCTTCCGGGGGTGTTCACAGCAGCCAGACCGTGCGATGTGCACGTCGTATTCTCTTTCAGCGAGGGTGAAACACCTTATAATTACCGTTGATATCTCTGATCAGTCCATTGTGTGCTTTATCGTCTACCACTTCTCACACCCGGTACACTCCAATGGTGTGGAGGGCGCGGAAACAACGACCCCAAGTCATTCGCAAAGTGCGAACCATACGACGCCTTGCGCCGTGAAACAGTGTAGTTAATCGTTAACCAGTGCCAAAAATCTAACAACCCTGCAACGCCCTCACTGAAAAAGTATGACAATGCCATATCCTAACCTACACCATAGCGTTATAACGAGCAGTAGGGTAGTAAGCGACGTCGGAATGATCAGTTCCGTGGGCTCTACTGACTGAGGCGTCCATCGTAGCAACAATGCCAACATGCGCCGTGTGAGGAGCCAGCAGTCGGCAGCCGTATCATAAACGAAACGGTGCACGTCGGAGTCGACAGCGGCGCATCTAGGGCAGAAAGGGTCCTCTGCACGATGTATAGTGTACAAACGTTGTCGGGTGCGGAATTTTTCAATCGTTGTCACATACCATAGCGCCCTCGACGCGGTGGGAAGGAAAGGCGGGCGTATGTTACTCCACACCCGATTCCAGCCAACCGCCGGATGTCGGCGTTCAGTCACATTAACATGCAGTGTTCGTTGAAAGTAGCGGTAGAAGTCCTTGGTTCTAGGAACCCGCGTCTTCGGTAGGACATCCAACAGGTAATTCATGTCGACCAGATAGGTGCAAATGTGACACAGTGCTGGCGCGATATGTCCAACAAGAACCGGCGGCTGGAGGGATTGAGGTGCCAACTCCCCAATCAGCGTACCTACCAGTGAGGGTGTCCTTGTCCGAAGTACGTAGGCGATGCACCGTCCGCAGAAAGGGAGCGCGCGCCCTATTGTGCACGTTTATCACTGCAATGCCGCCAGCATGTGTGGGCAATTTAGTGCCTCGTAACGGGTCTTGAACACGGTACCACCGCTGACGAAATGATCTAAGACCGCCCGGGGAGACGAAGTAGCGTGCGGATCACATTAATTATTCTACGATGTGTAGCTGCTGCTGTACTCTGCACGTTCCCACGGAAGGTTACTCCAAAACAGTTCATCGCCGGGACCTCGGTAATGGACACTGGCGTGCTCATATTCAGTCCTCCGCCCAAGCGACTTCTGCAGATTGATACGGCTCCCGGCCATCTCGCCGTATCGCTGAAGCTACGCGATCGCCGCCGACCTTGCCAGGAAAACTACATCGTCTGCGTAGACACAGTATTTAAAATGCACACTGTGGAGGCGAATGCTCTCCAAACGCTGCCGTAGACCATGAAGTGCAGGCTCGAGGGTGACAGCGAACTGAAAGGCTGACAGAGGATATCCATATCGCGCAGAGCGCTCGATATGAACGGTGGCGAGAGATAGCCATTGACGAGGACTGTGGAAGGGGCTTCGTGGCTGAGACGGAGAACCACACCTGCCCATATTGCGGACAGGCCCATCTTCTCTAAGACAGCCTGCTCAACTCGGCCAAATACGTGGTTTACGTCAACTACCAGGAGGGTGCCTTCTAAGCGACATGCTGACACGAGCGCCACCACATCTCGATAAGAGCTTAACGCCGTATATATATTACTGTCACCTCCTAGACATGTTTGGTCGGTATGAATTGCATCTTTGAGAGCAGCGAGGAGGCGAGCACAACGTATGCGAGCGAACAGCTTGTAATCCGAATTCACTAATGTCAACGACCGAAAGTCTTGCGGTCTGCACCCCCTACGCTTCCTCCGCAGGCCGTCCCTCTTCTTCGTGAATCCCACAGGCTCTACTGCTCCTTCCTCTGCACTCGTGACCGGGATACACTCATCTGCCACTGGCAATTACAGCCACACATCCGGAACCTCCTTACAGCAAAGAATCGCCGGGACTGGCGCCAGACATGCACACATCTCAACTCCACCCTCCCTGTCAACTCCTCCAGGTACTGGTCAGCCTTCCACTGCCTTACTGGTAGCCTTCTCACCCTGCAGTAACCTATCCTCCACGACGATTGCCCCTTCCCTGACAACGTCAGTAAGGCTAACCATTTTGCTTCCCACCTCTCCAAGGTCTTCTCCATTCCTGATGATCCCCATTTTGATTACTCCCTCTTCCCCACCATATTTGACCACACTGTTACCTCTGTCCCTCTACTCGTCCCTATCTTCCAGTACATGGATCAGTTACCCCCCTCAGACGTCGACACTCCCATCACCGCACACATCACACTCGTCCTACGCTCCAAACGCAACACCGCCCCTGTTCATGATGGTGTCACCTACCGCAACCTCAAGGAATCCCCCCGTCCTTCCTGGCTGTCCTTGCTACCCTGTACAATGTCCTCCTTTCTACTGGCTTTTACCCTGACCTGAGGAAGAGATCCCGTGTCCTGCTGTTCCCTAAACCCAACAACCCCCCCTCCCTTCCCTCTGATACCTCTTCCTATCATCCCATCTGCCTCACATCTGTGTTAAGTAAAGTCTTCGAGACCATCCTATCCCGCCGTATTCACCACCACCTTAACCAGCACCACCTCCTTTCCCTTACCCAGTGTGGCTTCTGGCCTTCCTTCTCAGCTTCTCAGCCGACGACCAGCTCCTTAAGCTTACCAACCTTCTTTCCCTCCAACTTAACTCCCATCGCTATCTTTGTTTCCCTTGGCCTCCAGAACGCCTACAACCGTTCCTGGCATCCGAGGCTCCTCTTCAAACTCCAGACATATGCTCTCCCTATCAATTTCGTCCATCTCGTTGCTTTCTTCCTCTCCTGTCATCCCTCTTATGTCACTATCCACAATTCCAACTCCCGAACCTTCTATCCCTCCGCTGGCGTGCCCCAAGGCTCCGTACTTTCCCCTTTCCTCTATCTCCTGTACACTGCTGATATGCCCAAACCTCCCCCACCTGTTCATCTCCTCCTGTTTGATGATGACACCGCCTTCCTAGCCCTTTATCCTACCCTTCAACTGTCCAAACATACCCTCCAAACCCACCTTGACCAGTTCACCATTTGGTGCAAGCAGTGGTTCCTTCGTATCAAACCCTCCACGACCAAGGCGATCATCATAGGTCGCACCACCCGCTCCTTCCATCTCCATGATTTCTGCCTAACCATTTATGACCATCCTATCCATCTCACTCCTACCCTAAAATACCTTGGCCTCACCCTCGACTGCCATCTCACCTGGATTCCCCATCTCCTTACAATCCAACACAAAGCCCACAACAGACTCTACCTCCTGAAACACCTATCCAGCTGAACATCAGGACTGCATCCTTCCACCATCCTTCACACCTAAAAATCCTTGCTCCACCTCATCCTTTGTTATGCCAGCGTTGCTTGGATTTCTCCCCCTCCCAGGTTCTATAACACCCTCCAAATCCTCGAGTGACATGCACTCCACCTCGCCTTCCATATCCACCTTCTGTCCCCCATGCACATCCTCTACGAACTCATCCCCTTCCCCTACGTTATCCTTCTCCTTGAACACACCCACACCCTGTATATTGCCCACTGACTCGATCCCCCGAACCCTCTGGTGTCCCCCTTCCTCTCCACCCACAGCCCGTTACCGCGCCTTTACCGTTGAGTCCCGCCCTCTCTCCATCTCCACACCCTCCACCTCCTTTCCCAATGCAACTTCCAGCACCTTCCCTCCTGGATGATGAACTTCGCCCTGCTGACGTCTACCCCTCGTACCAACTCTAACCCCACTTTCCTCCTGTCTCCTCCTCAGGGCTCCCTCTCCTCCCCCTCCCTTCTCCTGAGTGGCTTTCCCACTCCTCACCCCTCCATCTCCCATGCTCCCCTTCAGTGTCTCTGCACTCCCTCCTGCCTTCTCTTCCCTCTTCATCTCCCGCCCCGCCTGTCTCCTGCCTCTTGGAACACCCTGACCCCCAATTCCTTTCATCCCACCTCCTCTCCCGCTGCACCATGCTCTCCCCTCTTTTTCCGTCCCGTCAGGCCTCTCCCTCTTGGCAGGTTTTATTCTTTGTCGTGTGTGCTTCATCTCTTAAAATGGTTTTAAGGTGTCTTTGTTCTGGAGTGTTTTAATACTGTGGCCAACTTTTAAGCTGTGCATGTGACGTGAGTGTCTTTTTGTGCTCTGCAAATCGCCAACTGTGTTTTTTAACTTTATGTAGACTTTTTTTAATTGTCACCCCATGAACGTCTCCGTGTCAGTGTATATTTTCCCTAAATTGTCTCCCCTCACTCTGTTTTTATGTCCTCCTTTTGCGGGGCAGGGGAATGAAATCACAATAAAGAAAAAAACTGACTGTGGCCCAGTAGAAGAGAAGCTTCACGACTAGCGATCTAAATAGAAGCGCCAAAGCTTATTTCTTCGCTCGTATTAGGATTATTTTACTGAAGAACCTTGTTTACTTCGGATGTCACCCTTTACTTGCGACACATCTATGTAATTCTCAAAGTTAAGTACTGTCATTTACTTTTTTCTAATAAAACTCATTAATACGATTTGCTAGAATTGTTGTCTAGAGATCCGAGAAAGCAGGTTTCGTAGACAACTCCATATTCGACGTCTAGGCAGGTCTCGGTTGTAAAAAGTGTTTTTCATATTTTTCTAATAACCGAGTAAAAAATATCAATTAGTTGTACAGCAGCGCTAAAATTTTTCGTTTTTGAATAAACCTTTTTTAAAAATGGAATAATTTTTATTCATAAAATTTGCATTGGTTTGAAATATTGCGTTATTATAGAAAATGCGAAGAGCGACCAGTGCTATTTTAATAACAATGCCGACAGAAACGAGCAACACACACATGGCATAAGAACTGGTACAGCATTGCTGAGGCTATAATGTCCCTGTCGCTATGCGAGGGATGGGTGTCAGAGAGAAAAAGTTTCTAAACGGTTTGAAATTATGCGTAAAGTTTGTTGCAAATCGCGAAGCGCTCTCGTTGTTATTTACTGCTCGAATAAAATCTGGATACCCCCGAGTCGTGGACTACTCTTGTCGTTCACCCTCACCCCTATCCATTTAACAGGTAAGTGGTTCTTACCCCCATAGTCATTCTTTTCAGACAGTGAGTGATACGTGTACCATGTTGGTTGAAATTGGTCCAGTGGTTACGGAAGAGCTGTAGAACATGCATACATTATGCTGTTATAATATGTATAGATATCTTTTTTTCTGTGATCCGATTTTGATGTTGCCGAGTGTCGTGGCTTAAGGTACGCGTGTACGTGCAGTGTGCAAGATTTCCTCCCCCACCCCCTCCCTCCACAGTCTATACGGTAGTTTCTCGCCGTCGTCGCCGGACACCCGTTGTATTGTAGAATGGCGCCAACCCATATTTTCATGAAATGACGTAGCAAACAAAGAGTCTGGTGATCGATAAAGGAAGGAGACTGGCGCATATTAAGATAGGATAAGTTGTTATTAGTCAAGTAAGAGCATTTTAAATATCTTGGATGTACAGTTACTGAAGACTTGAATACACGCATTGTTGTAGCGAAGAAGGCATACACTAGAGAGAGAAGATTATTATGTGGAAAACTAGATGAAGGTCTGAGGAAAAAACCTGGCAAGTGTTTTCACTGGAGTGTGGCACTCTACGGGGCAGAAACATGGACACTGACACGAGAGGATGAGAAAAGGCTACAAGCATTTGGGATGTGGATGTGGAGGAAAATGGAGGGGATAGGCTGGAGCGAGAGAGAAAGTAACGAAAGAGTGTTGGAAATGTTAGTGAGAGGAGACTGCTGCAAGTTGTTAGAGAAAGGAAGGACAACTTGATGGGACACTCAACGAGATGGGAGTACGTGCTAACAGACGCTTCGGAAGGTGTAGTCCATGGGAGGTGATTGAGAGTAAGGAGGAGATACAAGATGATAGCTGACATAAAGGGAAATGGAAATTACACGGACCTGAACAGTGTGGCAGAAGGCAGGTGAGCACTGAGAGTTGCCACATGAATACCTGTCTCTGGCCAGAATACTGATGAAGATGATATCCTCGGAGTAGTGTAGCAACTTAAATCACTTAATAAAAGCAAGTCTTCTGGTCCAGACTGTTTACCAATTAGGTACCGAGCGAGGTGGCGCAGTGGTTAGCACACTGGACTCGCATTCGGAAGGACGACGGTTCAATCCCGCGTCCCGCCATCCTGATTTAGGTTTTCCGTGATTTCCCTAAATCGCTCCAGGCAAATGCCGGGATGGTTCCTTTGAAAGGGCACGGCCGACTTCCTTCCCCATCCTTCTCTAACCCTATGAGACCGATAACCTCGCTGTTTGGTCTCTTCCCCCAAACAACCAACCAACCAACCAATTAGGTGCCTTCCGGAGTATTCTGATGCAATAGCTCCATATTTAACAATCATATACAACCGTCCGCTCGACGAAAGATCCGTGCCCAAAGACTGAAAAGTTGCACAGGTCACACCAATATTCAAGAAAGGAACTAGGAGTAATCCACTAAATTACAGCCCATATTATAAACGTAGATATGTAGCAGGATTATGAATTACCTCGAAGAAAACTAGAAAACATCGTTCTTGTGAAACACATAGCTCTTTACTCGCATGAAGTGTTGAATGCTATTGACAAGGGATTTCAGATTGATGCCGTATTTGTGGATTTCCGGAAGGCTTCTGACACTGTACCACGGAAGCGGATTGTAGTGAAATTGCGTGCTTATGGGATATCGTCTCAGTTATGTGATTGGATTCGTGACTTACTGTCAGGGAGGTCACACTTCGTAGTATTTGACAGAAAGTCATCGAGTAAAACAGAAACGATTTCTGGTCCCCAAGGTAGTAATATAGGCCCTTTGCTGTTCCTTATCTATATAAACGATTTGTGAGACGATCTGAGCAGCCCTCTTAGGGTGTTTGCAGATGACGCTGTCATCTATCGACTAATAAAGTCATCAGAAGATAAAAAAAATTGCAAAACGATTTAGAAAAGATATCAGTATGGTGCAAAAATTGGCAGTTTACCCTAAATAACGAAAAGTGTGAAGTCATCCACATAAGTGCTAAAAGGAATCCGTTAAACTTCGGTTACACGATAAATCAGTCAAGTCTAATGGCCGCAAATTCAACTAAATACCTAGGAATTACAATTAAGAACAACTTAAATTGGAAGGAACACATAGAAAATGTTGTGGGGAAGGCTAACCAAAGACTGCGTTTTATTGGCAGGACGATTAGAAAATGTAGCAGATCTACAAAGGAGATGCCTCCGCCACGCTTGTCCGTCCTTTTTTAGAATACTGCTACGCGGTGTGGGATCAGTATCAGATAGGATTGACGGAGTACATTGAAAAAGTTCAAAGAAGGGCAGAACGTTTTGTATCATCGCGAAATTGGGGAGAGAGTGTCACTGAAATGATACAGGATTTGGGATGAACACCATTAAAACAAAGGCGGTTTTCAGCGGCGGAACCTTCTCACGAAATTCCAATCACCAACTTTCTTCTCTGAATGCGAAAATATTTTGATAGCACCGTCCTACATAGGGAGAAACGATCACCATGATAAAATAAGGGAAATCAGAACTCGTACGGAAAGATACAGGTGTTCCTTGTTTCCGCGCGTTATACGAGATTGGACCAATAGAGAATTGTGAAGGTGGTTCGATGAACCCTCTGCCAGGCACTTAAATGTGATTTGCAGAGTATCCATGTAGATGTAGATGTACATGTAGATGTAGATTATGATGATAACGTAGCAATGAAGTACAATGCTTCATTTACTTTAAAAGATTAAAGATTTCTCCGTCATTTCTGTGAAATAATAAAAGATTAAGGAAATTATGGTAACAGTAATAAATTGAAAACGTAACAACAGTTCATTCACAGGATACAATAAAAACAGTATGTATCTGATCTGCTGCTTCTGTCTACATAATATGTCTTTATCTGCGGATAAATTAACACGAAAAAAGGAGTTCTTCAACCTCAGTTTTCATCCTTTAGCACTGACTATTCGTAGTGTCTAAATAGTGGTATGATCCCCGATTACAACATAATTTTTTAGTAGAAATTTTAAAAAATAGAATCAATAGAAGAATTGTCGGGTCTTGTCCACTCGTCTCGTATAGGGTGCCTAAAAGGGATGCTACGTTCTCGGAATGCTATACAACAATTCAAGCAAAATCACATTAATAGTTTATTATATTTAAGAAGATTGACAATACTTAACTTGTATTTCGAACAAGTGTCGCAAGCGATGGCCGACATGCAAACAGTAACGTTCTTCGGTACAGACAATGTCGAAGCATTCAATGGATATGGATCACTAATAACGTTTCTGCGAGTGCCCGTCTAATACTGTGCGAATACTTAGGCTGGCACAGCGGCGCTTACATTCTCCTCTTGTAGAGACCGCTCCTGTCGTGGTGCGGTCCGAATCAGCGCACCATTGGCCGACCTCGTTTCACTACCTTCTCTTCTTTTGCGCTCTTCATCTTCGTTCCGGCGCTTGTGGTTACGCCAGAACAATAATAAAGATTTTTTTTTTGTAGTTATCAACCAGTTATCACCTTTAGAGAAAGCAGCGAACGGTGGACGGACGTTTTCTTTATTTGCCTATTTAATTTCATATTTTGATTATACTTACCTTCAAACTGAGAGAGTCAAAATTTTGCAGTCTTTGCTCGATTTCTACATTTATCAGACGAAATAATAGGAATAAAAACCGAAAATCGGTCATTTTGGAAGCTTTTCAGAGTCAGATTAAACTGGGAATTGAAAAACACCAATATAACCGAAAACCGGGTGTTTCAGCGAAAACCGCCAACGCCTAAGTAACACTGGGGTACACTTCAGTAATCTTATGAGTGACAGGCATCAGAGGCCGCCGGTCAATGAGCACGTTTACACGAAGAACTGCGCGACAGCTACGGTCGCAGGTTCGAATCCTGCCTCTGGCATGGATGTGTGTGCTGTCCGTAGGTTAGTTAGGTTTACGTAGTTCTAAGTTCTAGGGGACTGATGACCTTAGAAGTTAAGTCCCATAGTGCTCAGAGCCATTTGAACAATTTTGTGTGTGATGGCTCACTTTTCTATAAAACCCTAATTTAATATGTACGACCTTCTTAAAACTACGTCCTCTCGTTCGCACATAACACGTTTATTTTAGCACCTTTAAAAAATAATCCCATAGACAGAACAAATTTTCTGAGAGATTCTTTGCTAGATTTGAAGTTCATTTTCTCTACGACAAAAGCTGTGTAGTTTTCCCAAAATTGGTATTTCTTTATATTGTTCGTAATAGAGTAGAAACTGCTGTCTGATAACATATTTATCCATATTGACACTGGAGCACCTCGATTCTCGTTCTTTGGCGCAGAAACTTGAATTCCACTCTGCTCGGCTACACGTCCCTCCTTCCGTAAATCCTCTTGCTGAATTTTAACATTTCGGTTGCACTTTCTCCACCGGCAATACAATTCCTTTTTCTTTGTCATCGTCAGCAAATTTAGTCACGTTAACCACAAGCCGTCGCGCCAACCAGTCAAGATATTTTCCGCACTCACTTTCCATGCTTGCACTGCAACGTAACACCGCGCGTTACACTAATGGAAGCGTGGCTGTACCTAATCACGTTAGCACGCTAGTTCCTGCTATTTTGGAATTAGAACATAGCCTTGCCGGGTAATATGTATTGCCGTATGGAGGATTTGACTGAAAAGCTGTGAAATCAGTGTCTACGTAGATCATGATTTATATGTATTTCACTGACTCTGCTCCTCAGCCCGAGAGTGACGTAAACTTAGGGGCGGCACCCCTTAAAATTCCCATAGTCAATGCATTTTCACTCCATAATTTCTTGTATATTTATTCAGACACAGATCGATGGTAATCATTTTTGGTGTTTTCATGTTGTCAGTGAATGAGTGAAAGTGGCCAGATATGCCTGACATTACTCCTAGACAATTAATGACAGCCGGCCGTTGTGGCCGAGCGGTTCTAGGCGCTTCAGTCTGGAACCGTGTGACCGCTACGGTCGCAGGTTCGAATCCTGCCTCGGGCATGGATGTGTGTGATTTCCTTAGGTTAGTTAGGTTTAAGTAGTTCGAAGTTCTCGGAGACTGATGACCACAGATGTTAAGTCCCATAGTGCTCAGAGCCATTTGAACCATTTTGCACTTAATGACAAATAAAAAAACCAGAATAAATCAATACTGAATTAGTTATAATAAACACAATTCATTTTAAAAATCACTGGATGCAATTATCAATTAGACTTTATTGAACCCGTTCTGTTAACAGAAATAGTTCTACGGTTATCGCAGCTGGAATGGTGGCGATTTTATCTGTATTGCTTCCGTGAATTGATCAACACTTTCAGTGTAGTGACAAAGCGGTCAACCAATGGAATGACACGTAGAGATTGTTTCTGAGTAAAGGACGAGGACATGATCTACGATTTCGTCCTGTAGAAATCGCACATACTATTGTAACACTATCATAGCAGACAGGTGAATGAATGTTAGAAATACCGTCTGCCACAATGATGCTACGTGTGATTTACAGATGAAAGTGTGGTACGTCCGCCCCCTACGTCACGTAGCTAAATTCTAGTCAACTTGTTTACCTCAAGTCTTGTAGATGTTGCTCTAGTTGATTTCTTTTCCGTCGATAGCGAGCTCTAACGCTTCTGCCGTAAACAGTGCATAATAATGTGAGAAGTGGGTCGGTTTAAATGCTAAGCATAATAAGAACTATAAAATGTTAGCATGCCAACAAATTCTGTTTTATTTCACCAGTCGCAAAACTAGTAAACCGATTTCTAGAGCCAGTCTATCGTTCTTTAATATTAATAACAATATTCCTGGTCATTAAGCATTAGTTCTCGAGCACCGGAAAAGATACAGAAATGCTTCACACGATATTAGAATCAACATGAGATCGTACAAATATGCTTTCCGAGGCAACTTTAACAAAACGCTGAGTTGCACTTCAGACAGTAGTTCGCGCGTTGCCACCTCGAAAACCTACCGTAGACTGTCTTATATTAACACAACATCGCAGAAGTACGTCATCCGAGGCTATTTATGAACAGACTGTTCGGTCTTTACATGATATCATATTTTATACACGGATTCATGCATTAACTCCTCGGAAACCGATCGTACACTAGTAGCGAGCTACCTTAGGAGTTTGGCGCCTGCCATCTCAGGGCACACTTGTTATTTGGTCCATCCTTGCTGTCGCCTCGTGTTGTGTGCTGTCCTTAGGTTAGTTAGGTTTAAGTAGCCCTAAGTTCTAGGGGACTGATGAGCATAGATGTTTAGTCCCATAGTGCTCAGAGCCATTTGAACCATCCTTGCTGTCAATAAGTACTGACAGTAACTAAAATTTGTAATTATCATTCCCTGATGAATTGAGTGATAGTGAAATTATTATTAACAAGTTCTCATTGTAAGTATCGTAATCAGTACGGTTGGAGCTATGTATTAATATTTAAACAATACACTAATGAACCAAACATTATAACCAACTCCTTAATGGATTGTTGTCTGTCTTTGGAACGAAGTACATCAGTGATTATGCGTATTAGGGATCCGACAGTTTGTTGGTAGGTTACGGAGGTATGTGGCGTTAGGTGTCTACGCACAGGTCATGTAATTCGCGCAAATAATAGGACACTGATTTGCGCACACTGTGATGGTGCCCGAGAGAGACCCAGACGGGTTTCATAGGAACCAGGCGAATTTGGTGGCCGAGACATCAACGTGGGTTCACTATAATGCTTCTGAAACCACTGTATCACGGTCCTGTCTCCGACACACTGACAACTACACTGCTGAAAGATGGCATCGCTGTCGGGGAAGACGTCAAGCATGTTGGGATGCAAGTGGTTCGCAGCTGTCAGCGTGTCTTCGATTACTACCACAAGTCCCACGCAAGTGCAGGAGAATGTCTCCCATCGCAGAATAATGCTCCCACCAGCCCGCGTCCTGGCGCGCTGCACCTTTCGAGCCGTCGTCCTCCTTGATGACGTTCGTGGAGACGACCACCGACCTAGTGCAGCAAAACTGTGATTCACCCTGAGAGCCGACACATTTCAGTTGATTGATGGTTGAATTCCGATAGTCCCGTGCCCACTGCAATCGTAATTGACGATTTCGTTGGGTCAGCATGTGAACACGTAGGGGAGGTCTGCTGCGTAACTCCGTGTTCAATAATGTACAGGGTGTCCGAAAAGTCTTTCCCTGATTACATAAATTGATAACTCAGGCTAGAGGTAAGATACAAATATTAAACTGGTGTCTAAATGTTTACAAACTATCAAAGTTTTTTTCACACATCAGTAAACTTCTACATGAGCACCATTGGTAGCACGTAGCACATCTAGGCGATATTCAATTTCCGTCCACACATTAGCCAACATCACTGGAGGGATCGATTCAACGACTGAACGACTGTGGTTATCCGTTGACGCAGGGTTTAGAGATCTGGTACACATGTTCGGTAGACCTCGTCCTTGACATAACCCCATAAAAAGAAGTCTAATGGGGTTATGTCAGGAGAGCGTGGAGGCCAAACCTGTGGCCCATCACGACCAATCCATGGCCCAGGAAAAGGTCATATCGAGATAGGCACAGACGTCCAAACCCCAATGAGGCGGTGCACCGTCTTGCTGAAACAAGACATCGGGGTGATACTGAAGCAGCTGAGAAAAAGCATACAGTTGCAACATGTCCAGATACACTGCAGATGTGATGGTAGCCTCAGTGAAGAAGGATGGCACGATAATTCGATCGTGCAGTAGCGTGCACCATATAATATTCACCTTTGGTAGCACGTAGCACATCTAGGCGATATTCAATTTCCGCTACTGCACGATCGAATTATCGTGCCATTCTTCTTCACTGAGGCTACCATTACATCTGCAGTGTATCTGGTAAACTCCGTGACCTCGCCAAGGGGTTGTGAGCCCCAAATGCGCACAATATGGCGATCCACCACTCCGCTGACAAAAAAGATCGCTTCGTCGGAAAAGGCAATTCGTCTGAGATAACCATCATCGTCCTCAATACGTGACAGCATTTCGACCGCAAAGTCATATCGACGTGTACTGTCATTCGGCAACAAGGACTGAACGATTAGCACTTTGTATGCACGAAACAATAAACGTTTGTGTAAAATGTCATGGAGAGAGCTTTTTGGCATCTGTAATTCACGTGAGGCCCTGCGCACCGATTTCTTCGGACTTCGCAGAAAAGACTGCCTTACAGCTTCCACCCTGTCTGCTGACGTTCTTGGTCGACCAGACCTCTGAAGGTCAGCAACCGATCCTGTGTTCTTGAACCTCTCATACTAGGCTTTAATGCTCTTATCAGGTGGATTCCTTCCAAATGTTGTCTGGAAGTTTCTCTGGACTGTGGTTGGTGATCGTGTCTCATGGTACCACAGGACACACTGTGCCTTCTCCTGATTGGTTAACATGGCTTGTTGGGCACTGCACCTCATCCACTACTTACTTACTTCGAACCTAAAACAGAAAAAAACTTTGATAGTTGTAAACAATTCGACACAAGTTTCATATTTGTATCTTACTTCTAGCCTGAGTTATCAATTTATGTAATCAGGGAAAGACTTTTCGGACACCTTGTATGATGAACGGTGTGCTCCGAAACACTTATGCGTGCACCAGCACTGTGCACTTTCGGCAAAGATGCCACGGATCACCACCTACTCTTCTTTCCAGAGCAGGCAAGCCTCCGAACCCCACGTTCTCTGAAGAGTTGTGGACGTCCAACCATTAAGGGCCGAGTGGCCAGATACTGGATCACAGGCTCTGCGTAATAATAATTTGCCCTTTGTCGAAGTCGCTTATCTCAATGGATTTCCCCATTTGCAGCCTGTTGTGTCTAGACCATACAGCCCAGACACAATGCTGTAGCCGATAGGGCACGCAAGGCTAACGCAGACGGGCGTGAAGTCTGGAACATGAGACTTATAAATGCACTAAAGAAAAATACGTAGCTTTTTTAATACTTAACTTTATTCTCTTGTTGGAATACATCTCTCCTGCATACTCGTAAGCTATTGGCACTGATACAAATGGCGCCTTGCTAGGTGGTCGCCATTTAACTTAGCAGAGGGCTATTCTACTGTCTATCTCTCGGCAAATGAGAGCAAGGCTTAGCACGTCCAATCGCTAGCTATGTTGTCCGTACAACTGGGGGCGAGGTCTCCTCAGTCTCTCGAGACCTGCCTTGTGGTGGCGCTAGGTTTGCGATCCCACAGTGGCGACACGCGGGTCCGACATGTACTACAGGACCGCGGCCGATTTAAGTTACCACCTAGCAAGTGTGGTGTCTAGCGGTGACACCACACAGCCCATATCTTCGCTAGGGTGATACCCCGTCGGAGTCTGCTCCGCTTACATAGTTTTGCTACCGCGTCACGTGCCCGCAGCGCCACCAGGTGGCATCCGATGTCGCGGTGGGCACTGGTCATAATGCTTTGGCTCAACAGTGGAAATATAAATAATAAAAGATTCGCTTCTTGGCGCCAAGCGATGTTGGTGAATCCCCACTGTCTCTATTCCAGTGCGATAAGGCTCTTGCTCGAAGGCTGTGACCATCTGGCGCGTCGCTCGCTGTCTGGCTTGTAGTCCTGCCTCCCGTAACACATCTTCAAGTGCTGTGCCTTACAAAATAGCAACAAAAATGTAATGAACGTGAATAGGGATGTGGCATAAACGCCACGCTCTTCCATTCATTCAATATGGTTCAAATGGCACAGAGCACTATGGGACTTAACTTCTGAGGTCATCAGTCCCCTAGAACTTAGAACTATTTAAACCTAACTAACCTAAGGACATCACACACATCCGTGCCCGAGGCAGGATTCGAACCTGCGACCGTAGTGGTTGCGCGGTTCCAGACTGTAGTGCCCAGAACCGCTCGGCCGCCGCGGCCGGCTCTTTCAATATGGACCACAAAGTGTTCTGTAATACGTCGATTAGACGTCTCATTATTGTCTCATTCTCTTCCTCGGAAAAATGCTGTCCCCCACCACCTATAAAATTCTGCCTTGAGGCTCCAGATGATTGTGCGAGAGCTATGCGACGGACGCTTCTGAAGTTCACGAGGGTTATCTGCTGCTCGTTAACCCTTAATCACAGTCGTGAGTACTTCTCATGCAACTACAGTCGTGCGGTCCCGTGGGCCGCGTTCAGAAGGCGGGAAAAATACGTAAAAATCACCAATCCAGCGCTACTTTTTGGATTTAGTACTACATATTTATTCTTCAATTATACATAAATGGTAAAATATGCACAAAATATTGTTTCGGTGCTGTGAAAAAGACCTATTCATATTACACTCTAAATTCTCATTGAAGTTTACAGTGATGGACAAATATGGAAATCTCTTAGTGAGTTACCTGAAACGTGGTTGTTGCAGGTTAATGTTGAATAAGTACCATCAGTCTTAAATTTAACGAGTATTCTTGACAGCGAATTAAACAGAAAAAAATCTGCACTACTGAAAGTGGCCACACTTCGCAACACCTTACACGCACTGAGGACACACCTTACAAGAGCATTCCAAACAAATTGGGACCTTGCACTTGCGACACAAATAACTTGCCTTTCTCTTCTTTTTTGGTGGACAAAATCGACATGTCTTCCTTCCATCCCTAGGTAGTTTGTCCTCCTTTCCCAGCTCTTCGTGGAGATGTACTTCAGTTCCTAGAACTCGACCGACAGAAAATCTCAATTCTCGTGGGAGGCGTTTATTCATTATCCTTTCACGCAGTGAAGGTTCGATCAGTTCTTTCGCTAGGCCTTTCATGAAGTTCATCCTGGTAAGCACAGTTATTTCCTCGAATGATTGATGAACAATATATGCATTGACAACACTCGTCAAGAATACGGAAACACACGGCCATGGTCCAGCGTTGTGTGCGGCGACTTGAACAATATTTTGCAAAAAATGGTTCAAATGGCTCTGAGCACTATGGGACTCAACTGCTGAGGTTATTAGTCCCCTAGAACTTAGAACTAGTTAAACCTAACTAACCTAAGGACATCACAAACATCCATGCCCGAGGCAGGATTCGAACCTGCGACCGTAGCGGTCTTGCGGTTCCAGACTCCAGCGCCTTTAACCGCACGGCCACTTCGGCCGGCAATATTTTGCACACTTTTCGTCTACACCACCCTTTGTGTTATTATAGTGGGCTATTATTACAGGTTTTTTACTTTCCACGTCATCTTCTATGGAGTGATGCATTGTTGATATAAGAATTACTGCTCTTCCTTTCTTAGGCACATGCGAAATGAGCGTGATGTGTTTGGTAAATCCATACAGCTTTGTTCCAACTTCACGTCTACGGGAAGACGAGAAAGATGCCGCAATTTCCTTTCATTGTTCCCACTGAGGTCAAAACATTTTTCCGTAGCACGTCTGCAAGTTCGATTGACACATACCAGTTGTCAGCAGTAATGTTTCGGTTAGTATGTGCTATTGGCTTGCACAATCTGAGGATAGCCTGAGTGGGAACGGCGTATTTCTTCTCGTCTGGGGAAAGTCTTGCTCCATCAGTACCTTTTCCACAGTAGAGAAAGGTGTTGAAGATGTAGTTAGTCCTGGAGTCGGCGACGCATTGAACCTTCAGGCCGTACTTCGCCGGTTTTGAATATACAGCGTCCTCTGAAACCGATTAGCATTTCATCAACTTAAGTATTAGCCCCAAGAATATAGGATCGCTGCGAAGTTTCGTTGAATTTATGTAGAATGTTTGTTATAGCAGCTGATGGATCAGAAGCCTTACGTAACTCCCTGTCATCAGGGTTGTCAAACCTCAGGCAGTTGAGAATTACAGCAAATCTTGCTGATGACATAGTGATACGGAAAATATCACGGCCAGTCCCATCAGTACAAAAGAGAGAACGTATGTCTTCGTTATTCGATTTGAATACTGCCGTGTATATAAGAAGGCCGATGAAACTCTTCATTTCAGACATTGTACAAGGTCTGACTTCTGCTCTCTCCGTATTCGTGTTTTTTCCACAAATTTTTTCAAGTTTCTCATTTGTCCGTTTGAGTATTTCGTTCAGCATATCATCACTGAAAATATAGCTGCAAGCAGTCAGTGGATCGATCTGTGATTGTCCTCTGAGTTCGTGTCGAAGTGCCGCTATCTTCAATATATTATGAGCTGGAATTCTGACATGCCTGTTTGGTTCTACTGCCGACCACTTGAACCTATTTCTGCCATAGAAGTATTTCCTAGCACGTTCCTCGTCTTCATCGCTATCTGTTACTCCTTCAGACCTTTACTCGTCACTTTCACTCTCGCCAGACACACTGGATTCCGAATCATGTTCACTATGTATAAAATCACCATCCTCCACATCAGAAAAGTCAAAATCGGATGTGTCGGCGCTCCCCACTTCATCGATAATTCTTGAAAGTTTCTCTTCAAAATTTTGATCGTCTGTTCTCACAAACGAAGGACCAGGGTTACCTGACATAGTTCCAAAGTTATTGTCACCGACAGATGCAAAGAACAAAACAACCACAAGGAAAAAAAAAATGTTCAGTCAGTCACTGACTTACACTAACACAGTCGTGCGGTCCCGTGGACGTCGTTTCAACGAAACAAAAGCAAACACAGCAATTGCAACAATGACTGCCGTGGCAACAAGCAGCAGGCTGAGAATAAGGAAGCTACTGGGCCGCCCAACTCTTCAAGATCAATAGCGTTCCTAGAAACAGGGGTGTGAAAAGTAGCGCGGTCCCAGGGACCGCACGACTATAGTTAAGGGTTAAAGAACATTTTGTTTATTTACGGCGTCATACAGACCAAAATGAGCCTCGCCGCCAAACGACACGACAGTTAGAGGCATGGTTAAAAAAACTGAATTTCCAAGTATTACTCGTTGATTTCTTGTGCTATCCTCATTCTGTAGGGCTGTATCCTCATGGTTCAGTGAAGCATTTTTCTCACACCTCATCTCAAAATATGAAGGAATGTTTCTTATAGGTAAGGCATGCGAGAGAACTTTTGTGTAGTTTCGGAGGTAGGAGATACTGGGGGAAGTGTAGCTCTGAGGGCTGGTAGAGAGTTGTGTTTGCATAGTTCGGTCGGTAAAGCACTTGCCTGCGAAAAGCAAAGGTACCAGGTTGGATTTCGATTTTAATCTCCCAGCACGTTTGAGGAAACCGATTGTTGTCTTACGCGTACGTTCATGTTGTAATACTGAACTGTAGAGTTAATTTGGTTCGGCGTTCCAGACTGACGCAGCTATGAGCATTCACTTAGGAAAGAGGAATAGTGGAAAAAATGGTTCAAATGGCTCTGAGCACTATGGGACTTAACATCTATGGTCATCGGTCCCCTAAAACTTAGAACTACTTAAACCTAACTAACCTAAGGACAGCACACAACACCCCCTGACCCCGCCGGGAATCGAACCCGGGAACCCGGGCGTGGGAAGCGAGAACGCTACCGCACGACCACGAGCTGCGTACAGGAATAGTGGAGAAAAATTAATTTATGAGTGGCACTACATGTCGTTGGACTGACACATCAACTGGAAGGCTAAGAGCGTTGCATATGAGGATGTTCCACCATTTAACTACGGTAATAGATCTGCTTTTGTTGCTGACAGAGGCTCGAAAGAAGGTGCTCCTCAAAAACTGAGGCATAAAAATTTAAAAATAATAACACGGTGTCATGAGTTTCATATCAAGATATACACTTACGTTGCAAAATCACTTCAACAACAGCAACAAGGAAGTTACAAAAAAATGTGATCATAAACACCTCCTTAAATTTCCAGTTATATCATCAAGAGACCGAAACGCACACCTTCTACTGCGGTACACGCTTGCAGTCGCTGGTGCAAGGACTTCTGGAGAGACTGCAAGATTCCTTTGATGTCATTTGATATGCTGCAACAATGCGATTTCTTAGAATTCTCTTGCGTCGTCGATACTCGTGCATAGACTTCCTCCGTGAATTTACCCCAGAAAAAAGTACAGTTGCTTCAATGAAGGCGAAGCTGCATGCCAACGGATAACGAATTCACGTCCTATCAGGCGACCAGGAAACAGGTGGATGGGACCTTCCTACCCACAAGCGAGTACTGAGCCGTGTACCCACCTTGATGGAGCCACATACAAACAAACACCGTCCGAACAGGCCCAATGGAACGGACCCACCGCCGTGTCATCCTCAGAACGTAGACGTCACAGGATGCGGATACGAAGGGGCATGTGGTCAGCACACCGCTCCCCCAGCCGTTGTCAGTTTTCGTGACCTATATCCCTACACTACAAGCAGGTTGCTCCTCAACTGGCCCCACAAGGGCTGAGTGCACCTCGCTTGCCAACAGCCCTCGGCAGACCCGAATAGTGACCCATCGAAGTGCTAGTCAAGCCCGACAGCGGTTATCTGACGTGAACCTGCGTTACCACTGCGGCAAGGCCGTTGCCGGTGGTGCTACATGCAAGTACGTATTTCAAGCGGTACTTCCTCTAGGATAACCGGTAGCACTTCGGTAAGAAATTTTGCATATCTCCTACCAATTCAGGTGTCTTAAATGAAGTAAAGACTAGTCACGGAGTCTCCGACAAACTCACACCAAGCATTCACACTCCGCTGTATCTGATGTTCAACCTGTCTCAGCCACTGCGGATCCTTAGCGCCAAAATAATGCATATTTCTTAAATTCAGCTTTCCAGGATTTGTAAAGGTAGCTTCATCCGTGAAAAAAATTTTTTGCAGAAAGAACATATTGTCCTGATGTCGTATCATGACCAAGCGAAAGAATTTCATGCGTCTTCTGCAATGCCTCTGGTTAAATCTGCCGGTGAAGTGACACATGATGTGGACTGAAGTTGGCTCTGAGCACTATGGGACTTAACATCTGTGGTCATCAGTCCCATAGAACTTAGAACTACTGAAACCTAACTAACCTAAGGACATCACACTCATCCATGCCCGAGGCAGGATTCGAACCTGCGACCGTAGCAGGGACTGAAGTTCTTTCAGCATAAAAGACAAACAACGCTGGGCTGATTTATTCCAGAGACACCCGCAATTTATCTGGAGCTAACGCGTCGATTATAACGAACAGCAGCCAGAACATCTAATTCGTTCTCTCTAGAGTTGTAAAACTACGGTAGGCTACTATAGACTATCGTAAGGAAGCGTAGACTACAGTAGTTCCCCTGGCAGCCCTGCTCAGCTGAGATCATAACAGAGTTGCATACCTAACGGGCACTACATAGTTATCCTCCTATTACTTAAAAATAAACAGTATTTACAGCAAAATTAAAACTGTCAATGTTAAATTCAAGTTTTATTCGAAAATTGTTAACCTGTAACGTGGAACAGAGGCATGTTGCAGGAAAAAAAGGAAAAAATAAAAGAAAAATAACGCAGACGAAAATATATCAAACATAGCTTCAATATTTCGTCGAGCTTATTTAAACATGTTTCAATTGTTCATATACAACTTTCGCATTTTTCAATAATTAAGGGAAACTCTTGCCTTTGATCATAATGAAGAACGTTCTGTTGCGCACAAAATAACGACAATAATTATATAGACTGCTTGTGCATGCAAACTTTACTTGCACCAAAAACAATTGCCTTGGTTACATAAATGCACAGAATTTAGGCGATCAACTAATTTTGATTACTTATAAAATGCTATTTATATTTTGTAAGGATATAAAACACACAATGCGCTAACACTGAACGATGTGCGATTCTAATTATGTGTAAAACAAACGGACAAAAAACAAAGAGAAGTAGTCGGCTCCCAATTTCTCTCTCCCACATTCATTTGTCTCTTTCCTTACAAATACTACCTACGTTATTTATGTAGTGTACCAGAACTACCAAACCGTAATTTTGGTACAGCACAACTCTGTTTCCCTCCATTCGTTGCAGGCTTGCTCCTTATCCTCTGTGTAGTGTTCCGGTGCCCTCTCAACAACAATTTTTTGCACATTTGCTGAATTTTCATTCTTTTTAGACACTTTCTGTTGGGATACCTCTGTGCATACAAAATTTTGTGAATAATACAAGAGGGTATAAGCCAAAGCACAGATAAAAATCAAGTGTAAGATAACTTTTCAGACGCAATGAGCCAACCAACTTACGAGGGGAACACGACAAGTGCATAATTTGATTTACCAAAACCTCACTCAGTGGAAGAGCAGTCAAAATAAGTGAACGCATGTTTCGGCTCATCCGTTGATACTCGACCGTTTCTGAAAAAACGGCGGTAAAGTTAGCGAGTGATAATTTCAGCCGAAATGGCGACACAGTGCCTAGCGTCGCGGCATTTCAGTTTTGCGCCCAATGTTCGAAATCCGATTAATGTTTTCGCTTACTTTTTTTTGTCTATTTATCTGCCCATGTCGGTTGAAGGTTACTACCCGAATGTTTCTTATCAAGTAAGGGGATATAAGAGCGTTACATTTATTGTAAAATTACAATCGGGTTTCAGAATAAGTGTCAAACATTTGTTGTATAAAATATGTGTGTGTATGATATTTTCAGAGGTCACAAACTTTTTTAATTTTCATATGCTTGTATTTCTGTCTTATATCGATTCTTATGTTAATTCTTACATTTGATTCTTATGTTTATTCTTCAGGAAGATTTGGTGCATTCCCTTGGAAAATACCGATCTTAAAAACATTCTAAACATAGAAATTCCGAACTCCACGAGCATCACGCGAGGGCATGTTTGTCACTGTCTCACTCGGGAAAGGAACGTCGTTAACTTCGCTCATGATTTCACGCGTTGGAAATAATTTTGCGCCTAACCTTGCATAATGGATCACTTAATCGAAAACTCGCGCTTGCAACGGAACACGAACCACGGTGCACAACAGGAATTTAACCGAAAACGATTTTAGATAATTTTTCCATTCATCTATTTATTTTCTTTTTAATGCCTTCGCCTGACATAAAATTCAGTTCAACAGTTAAAAGGCACTTAAAGTACCTAAAAATCTTTCACCGCTGTTTTCTCGGAAATGATCGAGTATCTACGTATAAGCTGAGGTACGTGTTCGCCTATTTTGCTCCCTCTTACACTGAGCGAAGATTCTGGAAAATTGGCTTATGGCACTTGCCGTGTTCTCGTTATCATAGAGAGAACAGCAAAATGAATAAATCGTAAAGAAGAGACCGAGGGTTACAGACTGCAACAAAACATAGCAAGGAGACAGCGGAAAAAGCTGTGTGAATTACTTCTGGGCACATACTGTAGTGGAGGCTGGCATGTTTTGGCAGCAGGCTAGATTTGCTGGCGTATTTTCCGGGACCTTGTCGGCTCGGCTCGGTTCATCAGCGCAGTCTTGTTTACCGGCGGGCGTTGTTTGTCGCTAATGAAGTGTTCACATGCGCTCAGCCAAGTGCGCTATCAGCAGGCTGCGTCCCGGCACTTCGCTAATCGTACTACCCCGCCAACACGTCGCTCCCGCTGCCATCCTAGTCGCCGAGATGGCACCTTCAAGTGATTACAGTCGCATCGCCTATACCGCTTACGAAGGGTGGCGTCTTCCATTCGGTACCCTTGCCCTCACTACGATGCGCTATTAAGGAAGGAAGTAAGATTGGTGTTTAAAATCTCGTCGACGACAAGATCATTACAGACAGAGCTCTAGTTCGCACGGGAGAAGGAAGGGGAAGTAAACCGACAGTGTGCGATTAACAGGAGTTGTAACGTATAAAACGGTCGGTTGTAAAATGTAGTCTCACAGTAAACGCGGATTTGACCCCCATTAACTACACAGTGAGTTACAGTAAATGAAACTTCTCACATTAAAGATGTGCGGGGATTAACAAACACGGTGGATTTCAGCAACAAATGTCTGCCCTCACCTTCCCTAGCTCGACTGGAGGCAACTTACTTCACGTCTTCTAAAGATGTCCCGTAGCCGCTGTCCCGCTCGGTTTCTTCTCCGTCGGTCACGGGCTCTAAAGCTTGTGCCATAAACTGTGCATAATAATGTGACAAGTGTGTAAATTTAAATTCTAATAGTAACAAGAACCTCTGTCCTTTCTCGTTATTGGATCATCAAAGCGCAAAACTCTGATCAACACTTTACACCTCTTGTCCGGCATAGTAGCCCGGAAAATTGGACGACCAGTCGCACCGGTAGAAAAAAGAGAAGAAAAGTCCTCCTTGGACGATTTGAAAATTCCCGATAATATAAGGAGACTAATAAGTGCAGATATTTCTTACACGAACCGCTGTCCGGGTGTCCTAATTTTTGCCGTACAGTCTCTATTTTTGAATTATTCCACCCCAAAGTGTCATCTATTATATTGTCGGAGACGTAGATATGCCAAAAATTTACGGGACCGGAATTTTGTAAGCTTCGAGCGTTTCCCTTCAGACCTGAAAACCTTATTTTCATAACATTTGTCGCTGAACGGTAGTTTCTCGAGGCAACTGGTTTTAAATTCCAAGAAAAACAGCCCCGTTTTCAGAATAGGTGCGCCGGCCGAAGTGGCCGAGCGGTTGTAGGCGCTACAGTCTGGAACCGCGCGACCGAACGGTCGCAAGTTCGAATCCTGCCTCGGGCATGGATGTGTGTGATGTTCTTAGGTTAGTTCGGTTTAGGTAGTTCTAAGTTGTAGGGGACTGATGACCTCAGAAGTTAAGTCCCATAGTGCTCAGAGCCATTTGAACCATTTTTTTCAGAATAGGTAACAGCATTTTCTCCATCTTCACTGGATCGCTGTTGGTCATCTCGCGTGTTTGGATGCCAACTAATTTTGTTTTATATAATCCATCGCAACGTTAGTAAAACGACTTCTAGAACCAGTCTATCGTAAACATTCATAACAAGATTCCTGGTCATTAATCGTTAGCTTTCCAGCACCGCAAAAGTCACAAAAATGCTTCGCACGATATTAGAGTCAACATGCCGGCCGAAGTGGCCGTGCGGTTAAAGGCGCTGCAGTCTGGAACCGCAAGACCGCTACGGTCGCAGGTTCGAATCCTGCCTCGGGCATGGATGTTTGTGATGTCCCTAGGTTAGTTAGGTTTAACTAGTTCTAAGTTCTAGGGGACTAATGACCTCAGCAGTTGAGTCCCATAGTGCTCAGAGCCATTTTTAGAGTCAACATGAGAGCGTACAAGTATGTTTTCCGAGGCAGCTTTAACAATTAATTCTGTCTTTATATGGAGCTGCACTTCACATACTAGTTCGCATGTTGCCACCTAAAAAACCTATCGTAGAACGCCTTGGATTTACACATCATCCCACAAGTACGTCAACCGAGGCTATTTTTCAGCGATCTGTTCCGTCTTCACAAGAGATGAGATTTTATACACGAATTCATGTATTACCTCCTCGTAAACCGATCGTGGAATAGTAGTGAGCTGTCTTAGCAGTTTGGCGCCTGCCCTCTCAAGGCTCACTTCTGATTGGTCCATCCTTTCCATCAGAAAGGTTCAAATGGCTCTGAGCACTATGGGACCTATGGTCATCAGTCCCCTAGAACTTAGAACTACGTAAACCTAACCAACCTAAGGACATCACACAACACTCAGTCATCACGAGGCAGAGAAAATCCCTGACCCCGCCGGGAATCGAACCCGGGAACCCGGGCGTGGGAAGCGAGAACGCTACCGCAGGACCACGAGCTGCGGACCCATCAGAAAACACTGACAGTAATTAAGATTTGGAATTACCATTTCCTGATGAACTGAGTGATATTCAAATTATTATTAATAAGCTCTCAGTGCAAGTAACGTCATCATCACTGTAAATATAAATAAAAGACTCGCTTCTTGGTGGCCGAACCCCCACAGTTTCTCTCTGCTCCAGTAACACATGGTACTCACTCGCTCGGCCGTTCTCACGCTATGTGATCTTCCGGTGTCTCGTCGACTCGTGTGTCTTGTGATCCTACCTTCTTCCTAGCCTCCAGTGAAAAAATCTTCCTATGCTATGCTGTACCCCTTAAGATACAGACTCAGCTTGTGGATCGTTGAGCCCTGCAATTTCCTGTATTACCGTCAAAGACCAACATAGTCTCAGTCGTTCATGTGTTGGTGCGAAGTCAGTGTCTTTGTGTCCCCCGTTACTCGTCTGGCACAGTGATCACTGGTTTCCTGGAACTTACCCCGCCTCGCAGACGGATATACCCCAAAACGTACACTATGTGATCAAAAGTATACGGACACCCTAAAAAACATACTTTTTCGTAGTAGGTGCATTGTGCTGCATCCTACTGCCAGGTACTCCATATCAGTGACTTCAGTAGCCATTAGGCATTGTGAGAGAGCAGCATTGGCGCGCTCCGCGGAACTCACGGACTTCTAACGTAGTCAGGTGACTGGGTGTCACATGTGTCATATATCTGTACGAGAGATTTCCACACTCCTAACATCCCTAGGTCCACTGTTTCCAATGTGATAGTGAAGAGGAAACGTGAAGGGACACGTACAGCACTAAAGCGTAAGGGCCGACCTCATCTGTTGACTGACAGAGGGTCGTAATGTGTAGTAGGCGGACATCTATCCAGACCATCACACAGGAATTCCAGATTGCATCAGGATCCACTGCGAGTACTATGGCAGTCAGGCGGGAGGTGAGAAAACTTGGATTTCATGATCGAGCGGCTGCTCATAAGCCACCGTTCACGCCGGTAAATGCCATACGACGCCTCGCTTGGTGTAAGGAGTGTAAACATTGGACGACTGAACTGTAGAAAAACGTTGTGTGGAGTGACGAATCACGGTACACAATTTGGCGACTCGATGGCAGGGTGCCGGTATGGCGAATACCCGGTGAACGTCATCTTCCAGCGTATGTAGTGCCAAAAGTAAAATTTGATGGCGGTGGTGTTATGGTGTGGTCGTGTTTTTCACGTAGGTGGCTTGCACCCCTTGTTATTTTGCGCGGCACTACCACAGCACAGGCATACATTGACGTTTTAAGCACCTTCTTGCTTCCCACTGTTGAAGAGCAATTCGGGGATGGCGATTGCATCTTTCAACACGATCGAGCACCTGTTCATAATGCACGGCCTGTGGCGGAGTGATTACACGATAATAACATCCCTGTAATGGACTGACCTTCCCCCATGAACCATGGACCTTGCCGTTGGTGGGGAGGCTTGCGTGCCTCAGCGATACAGATGGCCGTACCGTAGGTGCAACCACAACGGAGGGGTATCTGTTGAGAGGCCAGACAAACATGTGGTTCCTGAAGAGGGGCAGCAGCCTTTTCAGTAGTTGCAGGGGCCACAGTCTGGATGATTGACTGATCTGGCCTTGTAACATTAACCAAAACGGCCTTGCTGTGCTGGTACTGCGAACGGCTGAAAGCAAGGGGAAACTACAGCCGTAATTTTTCCCGAGGACATGCAGCTTTACTGTATGATTAAATGATGATGGCGTCCTCTTGGGTAAAATATTCCGGAGGTAAAATAGTCCCCCATTCGGATCTCCGGGCGGGGACTACTCAGGAGGACGTCGTTATCAGGAGAAAGAAAACTGGCATTCTACGGATCGGAGCGTGGAATGTCAGATCCCTTAATCGGGCTGGTAGGTTAGAAAATTTAAAAAGGGAAATGGATAGGTTAAAGTTAGATATAGTGGGAATTAGTGAAGTTCGGTGGCAGGAGGAACAAGACTTTTGGTCAGGTGATTACAGGGTTATAAATACAAAATCAAATAAGGGTAATGCAGAAGTAGGTTTAATAATGAATAAAAAAATAGGTGTGCGGGTTAGCTACTACAAACAGCATAGTGAACGCATTATTGTGGCCAAGATAGACACAAAGCCCACGCCTACTACAGTAGTACAAGTTTATATGCCAACTAGCTCTGCAGATGATGAAGAAATTGATGAAATGTATGACGAGATAAAAGAAATTATTCAGGTAGTGAAGGGAGACGAAAATTTAATAGTCATGGGTGACTGGAATTCGTCAGTAGGAAAAGGGAGAGAAGGAAACATAGTAGGTGAATATGGATTGGGGGGAAGAAATGAAAGAAGAAGCCGCCTTGTAGAATTTTGCACAGAGCATAACTTGATCATAGCTAACACTTGGTTCAAGAATCATAAAAGAAGGTTGTATACCTGGAAGAATCCTGGAGATACTAATAGGTATCAGATAGATTATATAATGGTAAGACAGAGATTTAGGAACCAGGTTTTAAATTGTAAGACATTTCCAGGGGCAGATGTGGATTCTGACCACAATCTATTGGTTATGAACTGCAGATTGAAACTGAAGAAACTGCAAAAAGGTGGGAATTTAAGGAGATGGGACCTGGATAAACTGAAAGAACCAGAGGTTGTAGAGAGTTTCAGGGAGAGCATAAGGGAACAATTGACAGGAATGGGGGAAGAAATACTGTAGAAGAAGAATGGGTAGCTCTGAGGGATGAAGTAGTGAAAGCAGCAGAGGATCAAGTAGGTAAAAAGGCGAGGGCTAATAGAAATCCTTGGGTAACAGAAGAAATATTGAATTTAATTGATGAAAGGAGAAAATATAAAAATACAGTAAATGAAGCAGGCAAAAGGGAATACAAACGTCTCAAAAATGAGATCGACAGAAAGTGCAAAATGGCTAAGCAGGGATGGCTAGAGGACAAATGTAAGGATGTAGAGGCTTGTCTCACTAGGGGTAAGATAGATACTGCCTACAGGAAAATTAAAGAGACCTTTGGAGAGAAGAGAACCACTTGTATGAATATCAAGAGCTCAGATGGCAACCCAGTTCTAAGAAAAAGAAGGGAAGGCAGAAAGGTGGAAGGAGTATATAGAGGGTTTATACAAGGGCGATGTACTTGAGGACAGTATTATGGAAATGGAAGAGGATGTAGATGAAGATGAAATGGGAGATAAGATACTGCGTGAAGAGTTTGACAGAGCACTGAAAGACCTGAGTCGAAACAAGGCCCCGGGAGTAGACAACATTCCATTAGAACTACTGATGGCCTTGGGAGAGCCAGTCATGACAAAACTCTACCATCTGGTGAGCAAGATGTATGAGACAGGCGAAATACCCACAGACTTCAAGAAGAATATAATAATTCAAATCCCAAAGAAAGCAGGCGTTGACAGATGTGAAAATTACCGAACCATCAGTTTAATAAGTCACAGCTGCAAAATACTAACGCGAATTCTTTACAGACGAATGGAAAAACTGGTAGAAGCGGACCTCGGGAAAGATCAGTTTGGATTCCGTAGAAATGTTGGAACACGTGAGGCAATACTAACCTTACGAGTTATCTTAGAAGAAAGATTAAGAAAAGGCAAACCTACGTTTCTAGCTTTTGTAGACTTAGAGAAAGCTTTTGACAACGTTAACTGGAATACTCTCTTTCAAATTCTAAAGGTGGCAGGGGTAAAATACAGGGAGCGAAAGGCTATTTACAATTTGTACAGAAACCAGATGGCAGTTATAAGAGTCGAGGGGCATGAAAGGGAAGCCGTGGTTGGGAAAGGAGTGAGACAGGGTTGTAGCCTCTCCCCGATGTTATTCAATGTGTATATTGAGCAAGCAGTACAGGAAACAAAAGAAAAATTCGGAGTAGGTATTAAAGTCCATGGAGAAGAAATAAAAACTTTGAGGTTCGCCGATGACATTGTAATTCTGTCAGAGACAGCAAAGGACTAGGAAGAGCGGTTGAACGGAATGGGCAGTGTCTTGAAAGGAGGATATAAGATGAACATCAACAAAAGCAAAACGAGGATAATGGAATGTAGTCAAATTAAATCGGGTGATGCTGAGGGGATAAGATTAGGAAATGAGACACTTAAAGTAGTAAAGGAGTTTTGCTATTTAGGGAGTAAAATAACTGATGATGGTCGAAGTAGAGAGGATATAAAATGTAGACTGGCAATGGCAAGGAAATCGTTTCTGAAGAAGAAAAATTTGTTAACATCGAGTATAGATTTAAGTGTCAGGAAGTCGTTTCTGAAAGTATTTGTATGGAGTGTAGCCATGTATGGAAATGAAACATGGACGATAACCAGTTTGGACAAGAAGAGAATAGAAGCTTTCGAAATGTGGTGTTACAGAAGAATGCTGAAGATAAGGGGGGTAGATCACGTAACTAATGAGGAGGTATTGAATAGGATTGGGGAGAAGAGAAGTTTGTGGCACAACTTGACTAGAAGAAGGGATCGGTTGGTAGGACATGTTTTGAGGCATCAAGGGATCACAAATTTAGCATTGGAGGGCAGCGTGGAGGGTAAAAATCGTAGAGGGAGACCAAGAGATCAATACACTAAGCAGATTCAGAAGGATGTAGTTTGCAGTAGGTACTGGGAGATGAAGAAGCTTGCACAGGATAGAGTAGCATGGAGAGCTGCATCAAACCAGTCTCAGGACTGAAGACCACAACAACAACAATGGACTGACCTGACTTGATCTTATAGAACACCTTTGGGATGTTCTGCAACGCCGAGTTCGTGCCAGGCCTCACCGTCTGACATCGATACCTCTTCTCAGTGCAGCACTCCGTGAAGAATGGGCTGCCATTCTACAAGAAATCTTCCCGCACCTGATTGAACGTATGCCCGCGAAAGTGGAAGCTGACATAAAGGTTAAGGGTGGGCCAACACCGTATTGAATTCCAACATAACCGATGGAGGGCGCCACGAACGTGTAAGCGATTTTCAACCAGGTGTCCGGATACTTCTGATCACATAGTGTATGTAAACACACCCGCTTCCCCGGCGGATATTCCCATTTGTGCAATGTTGCTTCATAGACGTCTGTTCCCAGCGACATATATAGTCATAAACATCTCATTCTTACGTGCAGTAATTACATTTTATTACCTTTCATCTCATACGAATTACTAATGAAGTGCGTTGCTGGCATTTCAGGTGAACAATGAGTATGTTGCCAGGGGTAGTGTCTTCTCGAATAAAAAACATTATGGGTCATGTTCCCCCTATATCTGACGAATCTGAAAACGATAAAGAAGTATATTCCGAAGACTTGTATGTACCAGATGTAGAAGACATGCAGCATTCTGATCACATTGCTTCATCTGAGGTACAGGCAGCAGAAATAGAAGACGTAACTACTGCAGCTACGTCAGGCGATGATTACCGACCAGGTGGGAACAGAGGTGATGGACAATGATCCAGTGAAGATATAGAACATGTTGTAACCTATTCTACAAAACGGGGGTGTTTTTCTTGTAATTCAAAACCAATTGCCTCGAGAAACTGCCGTTCAGCGACAAATGTTACAAAAATACGGCTTTCATCTCTGAGGGAAGACGCTCGGAGCATACAGAATCCCGGTTACGAAGATACGTCGCGTATCTGTGTCTCCGACAATATAATAGATTACATTATGGGGTAGAATAATTCCAAAATGCAGTCTGTACGGCAAAAATAGAACATCCGGACAGCGTTTCGTATAAGAACACATCAAAAGAAGAGATATCGCCACTTTTTGGTTTCCTTATATTCGCGAATTTTCAAATCGTCCAAGGAAAACTTTTCTTCTCTTTTTACTACCGGCGCGATTGGTCGTCCAATTTTCCGGGCTACTATGTCGGAAAAGAGGTGTAAAGTGTTGATCAGAGTTTTGCACTTTGATGATTCAACAACGAGAAATGAGACAGAGAAATTAGACCCACTTATAGCTATTTCTTCCCTTTTTGAGAATTTGATTGACAGTTGTCAGAGAATTAGTAAAATGGTGCATTTGCTTGCATAGACGAGACCTTTATTCCTTTAAGAGGTCGATGCCGGTTCAGAATGTACATACCCAATAAACCGGCCAAGCACGGCATAAAAGTAATGTGTCTGACGGGCGCGAAGACTTCATACATGTATCACGCATATGTGCACGTCGCCAAAGACACTGTCGAGGAAAAACAACGAAGCAAGCCTTCTCAAGCAGTAGTACAGTCTTCGAAATGTATCTACAGAAATATCACCTTCGATAATTGGAAACTGCCCAGCGGTTGTGTGGCAGCGGGCTCATGATGGTTGGGACCATGTGGATAAACAAGCCACAAACCCCTAGGGCATTTCTCCCAGATACGACCAAAGAGTCGGTTCAAGCATCTACGGATTCACCAAAGAACTAACTCTCCTTTCCTATGCACTAAAGAGGAACGAGACTACGATTTTCTTGTCTACAATGCAGAATTCCTTCGACCGAGGGAATGACAAACCCGAAATTATTTCGTTTCACAATGTAACGAAGTCATGCGTAGCTACACTCGCCATGAAATGCAGAAATTATTCGTGTAATAGGCAGACTAGAAGGTGGCTATTGGGAATTTTTTATCACTTACTGTCTTTTGGTTGCTGTAATGCCTATGTTTTGCACAAACGTATCAAGGACAAAGCTGCTTTGTCAAGATTTCATTTTATGGAAGCATTAGGCCTCTCCCTCATGTAACTCCACGTGAAACAACGACTCCAGACTAATTTATCAGGCCATTTACGAGCAGTTATTGTGGACATAGTGAGAACTGATGATGATGGTCACCAAACAAGTCGAAACGATGAACCTCCTCAGTCATTGAGGGGACCAGTTCGAATCGATCGACTGGACAAACGTAAGAGCTGCCGATATTGTCCCTACCAGAAGAAACGTATGACTAACAATGCGTGAAATGTCAAACCCAAACCAGCCTGGAATGCTCTAAGAAGCTATGCAACACCTGTGTATCACATTTGTAAACTATTATTGCTAGGCAGTTATTATCTATTGTTTTTTCTATGCAACACCTGTGTATCACATTTGTTAACTATTATTGCTAGGCAGTTATTATCTATTGTTTTTTCAACGCATTTAGCTGATTTGTAATGGATTACATTTACTTTTATATCAGTAACGAAAACAACAAAATTTATTTTGCGTTCATCAACCAGTTCTGATGATTGTGACTGATTGCTAGAAATAGCTCATGTATTTATTTGAAATTCATTGTAGTTCTCGTATGGTTACATAATTGTGTATTGTAGTGTATAGTCTGTTTATGTTTGCTTGTAATCTGTTGTATTTACAAAGTAATATTCTGTATCTAGAGCTCATACGAACTTAGATAGTGTCATGTTCCTGTTATTATAACGTATTCCTGTTCTTTGAATGTTCATATTGTTACGCGTTATTTTTGGTTTTATTACAACGTTTTTGTGGTTCCATTCTCCCTCGTTTTCTATATAATTTTTCTAATGAAGTGCATATGATGCAGGTATTCATATTTTTGATGGCTATTATTCACACAAAAGATTGACAAGGTTCTTTTTCCACATTTACGTAACATGTAGGATGTTCCTGTTTCGTCAAATGTCAATAAAGTTGCATTTAAATTCACATACTTTTTTGCCTAATGTAATGTGAATGTGCTAAAAGAGAAAAAAATTACACATTAACCATTGAAACGAAATGTGAAAACCCCGAGCATTTATGACATATTGCTTTAGCAGTCTAAGAGGCGGATGTTCCGTCTAACGTAAATATCGTACACGCTCCCAGCTAAGGGTTAAAGCATTGCACCCAAAACGTAATTAACGTTGGCATGGATGTGGCATAAACGCCACAGAATCATTCGATCATTTGTGTGAAGCGATATAGGGAATCCACAAGAAACCTACATCTGGTGGCCCCAAGATGTTTTGAACTCAAATGTGAAACAAGGGATGGGTGTATGGGACACGGCTGTAGAGAGGTAACCCCGAGCCTATTACAGCTACGTAGGCAGGGCAATATCTCGATTGATAGGCTATTGAAGAAAACACTTACTCTGGCGACTTACTGAAAAAGCCACACCACTCACTAAGACGCGACAATTCCTTTTATTTTACTTTTTCATCCTACAGGACCTTCTATGCTGCCTTCGATGGACAAATATTTATCCACTGAGGAGACATAGTCAAACTGTATCATCATATCACTACAGGGTGTCGTCCGAATGTGCGATTTATTTAATTAAAAAAAATTGTTCAAATGGCTCTATGGGACTTAACATCTGAGGTCATCAGTCCCCTAGACTTAGAACTACTTAAACCTGACTAACCTAAGGTCATCACACACATCCATGCCCGAGGCAGGTGTCGAACCTGCGACCGTAGAAGCAGCGCGGTTCCGGATTGAAGCGCCTAGAACCGCTCGGCCACAGCTCCCGGCAATTAAAAAGTGTTTCGGAAAGACATGATCCCATTATCAAGTTCTATTAACATGGAAAACTTTTCTGATTATTTTATATTATTTATTAATATACACGTAATATAAACCCGTGTATATAGTCTGTGTAGTATTACGTCCCTTCAAAGTATTATGCCACTAGGCTCCGTTAAAAATACGCAATCGGCAAACACGGCACTGAAATATTACATTCTGTCAAATCTCAATAGATGCAATCGTCATAACATAGGTGTAAGCCTGCTTTTAGTTTTTGCTTTGACATACAATTACAGATGTTCTAAAGTTCTTGAGTAGAAAGATGTGTCAATGTTGACATCGATTTATACGTAACAAAATGTTACAATCTTTAGTAGATGATAGGCAGTTGAAATTCGTTACCCAGTAAACAGAGGTTCGTGATGCTCTTAAGCGACACCAGTAATTACGAACGCCATCCATCAAACGTATAGCATGGAGAGTCTTATATGTTTGATAATGCATGTTTGTTGCTTGCTTATTTTAGACTGTACTAATAGCATAAGGCTTTTAAGATGTATGGTACCACATGTATAAAGCAGGTTTAACTTAAATGTATATTAGTATTAAAATAACAATAGTAATTTAGCGTAGCTCAAAGGCCGAACGTAAGTATTTCAATTGACCACCAGTTATCTAACCAGGGAAAGAGAATATACAGTTTAACTTGTTATCCGAACGACGTTTGGTTGCTGGCGACTCCTCGCATTGCTGAGAGACAGAGTGAAGATGTCGGTGCTCCGACCGGCATTCCATCGCGCGACCTCTCGGTCTCCAGGCACGCGTTTCACCCCTAGACCACCAGGGACAATCTTTGCATACTAAGGAGAAGTAATGATTTGTTACGGCGTAAAGCCAGGTGTCGGCACGCCAGTCGGGAACGATAGAGCAGAGAGCGCTGTGAGACGACGTCAGCCAATTGCACGCTGACTGATCCCCTTCCAGGACGACAACGCAACAGCAGCGGCCTCTATGTAAAGAGGACGACATAAGCGCCGCGCCCGACTGGTCGCGGTCCAGTCGAAGAGAAGCATCGAGACTAGCGACCCGAATAGAAGCATCAAAGCTCGTTACTTGCCTGTACATTTTATGTAACTCTATCTTGGAATTGTTTTACTGAAGAATATTGATTATTTTGCATGGCACCCTTTGCTTGTGACACATCTATGCAATTATCAAAGTTAATTATTGTAATTTTTTCTGTAATAAAACCCGTTAATACGATTTGTTTGCCCGCATCTCGTGGTCGTGCGGTAGCGTTCTCGCTTCCCACGCCCGGGTTCCCGGGTTCGATTCCCGGCGGGGTCAGGGATTTTCTCTGCCTCGTGATGGCTGGGTGTTGTGTGCTGTCCTTAGGTTAGTTAGGTTTAAGTAGTTCTAAGTTCTGGGGGACTGATGACCATAGATGTTAAGTCCCATCGTGCTCAGAGCCATTTGAACCATACGATTTGTTTGAATTGTTTGTCTAGCAATCTGAGGAAGCAGGTTTCCTGGACACCCCATCTTTGACGACTAGACAGGATTCAACATGATAAGTGTTTTCCTTGTTTGTAGAGTTTGATAATGGGACCATCTCTTCCTGAAACACGTTGTTTTAAATTAAATAAATCACACATTTGGACAACTGATGCGTCATACTCTCCATATGGATAATTATTTATTGCCTTACATAAAAATATATGCGGGAATTGACGCCTGCCTGTGTTTAAGTACCAAAGGAATAACACTTATAGCATGTCTAATCTTTCGGTGGTATACTTGATAATTAGGTGTTTGTTTCTAAGTTTATCCCGCCAAAATGCCTGACGTGAAAATTAACTGGTTAGTTCCTGGGAAGGGATTCGCAATGAAGAATTAAACACTTGTCATAAAGTGAAGTAAGTTATGCAGGACTATTACCAAAAGGAACCATCCCGGCATCTGCCTGGAGCGATTCAGGGAAATCACGGAAAACCTAAATCAGGATGGCCGGACGCGGGATCGAACCGTCGTACTCCCGAATGCGAGTCCAGTGTGCTAACCACTGCGCTACCTCGCTCGGTAACCTATAGTACATTCACGTCTCGTTAGATTTTCAATATTCTCACGCTCTCTTCGCGTTAATTATTATTCGCATTGAAAAAATGAATAGGACCTTTATTGTAGCAAATTTAATGCAGCTTAATGTTACAACGCGTCACATTTTTGCTGGAGGTTGTGATTTTCGGGTACAAATGTGATGCTAAATGTGTTCTCTCTCAGAATAGGGCCTATGTCCATATGAATTTTGTTTTCAGAATCACTAATACTAATCAGCCCTCAAAGCACGTACCTTTCCTCCTGATTTACGCACTATACACATGACGTAAAAAAAACCTCAGACCCAGGCACAATCGGGCATTGAAGTGAATCCAATTGCGACAGGTGGAAAGTTGTGCTGGACCGTAACTCGAACCTGAATTGCCTGCTTTACACGAGCGGTCGCCGCTTTGGCTGTCCGAGCACACTTTCCATCCAAACCAAATTCTCAACTTGTCACAAACTACACAAATAGCGTCAATTGTTCATTACCTCCATTGCTCACAACTTCACCTAATTCCCAAAAGACTTTGGACGCAGTGTGCATCTGCACACTGTAGGTATCATTATTCGCCGTCAGGTGGATATATATATATATATATATATATATATATATATATATATATATATATATATATATATGTGTGTGTGTGTGTGTGTGTGTGTGTGTGTGTGTGTGTGTGTGTGTGTGTGTGTGTGCACCAGGTGCAAATCTGGCTTTGTGAATACAAGAAACACGTGTAGAAATGTTTCCATATGTGATGGATAAGGAACGGAACATGGGCAGAAAATGTTAAACAAGTGAGACAGGCCTATTGTTGATTTCATGATTTCAGTGTTAACCGCCGCTCACACAATTTGTTCAGTATGAGCACTGGAGACGTCGACGAGATGCTGCAGCCAACAGTTGTTCGCAGAAGTTCCGGTGGAATATGAGCAACGTGTTCCTGTTTACTGGCCTTCAGATCGGGTAGAAACCTAACTTGTCCCTGGTAAACGCATTCCGTTACATATCACCAGAGCCAAATGTCACAAGGGCTCAGTTCAAGTAATCTTGCTAGCCATGTATCTGGAAAACCTCTGGAGATAACACGTTCGTGGAAGGTCGCATTAAAAATGGTTCAAATGGCTCTGAGCACTATGGGACTCAACTGCTGAGGTCATTAGTCCCCTAGAACTTAGAACTAGTTAAACCTAACTAACCTAACGACATCACAAACATCCATGCCCGAGGCAGGATTCGAACCTGCGACCGTAGCGGTCTTGCGGTTCCAGACTGCAGCGCCTTTAACCGCACGGCCACTTCGGCCGGCGAAGGTCGCATTAAGCAGACCTTTCACTGGGCGAGCGACGTGAAGTGTTGCCAACCAAAACAATGGTTTCCACACATCTGCGCTCTTCCAAAGCAGGAATTACATGTTGTACGAGGAGGTCTCGATAATGTGCAGGTGTCACCATACACCAGATTTAAAAAAAAATGGCTCTGAGCACTATGGGACTCAACATCTTAGGTCATAAGTCCCCTAGAACTTAGAACTACTTAAACCTAACTAACCTAAGGACATCACACACACCCATGCCCGAGGCAGGATTCGAACCTGCGACCGTAGCAGTCCCGCGGTTCCGGACTGCAGCGCCAGAACCGCCAGATTTAAACTATCTGAATGGTAATACTTATTAAAAATTGCTAGGAAAAATCATACTTACGACTAGCATTTTTCGTACAAATAAAACAGTCACTGCGTCAGTCACTTGTTTATTTTGCCACTAAACGTTTCGATATTTCACGCCATCATCATCTTGTGGAGACCTGTTTATTCACGTTACTGGTGTTAGTGAAGAGTGTAGACGTCTTTTCACATTAGCATACCAAGGGCAGTGTAGCTTATTTTGCTTCGTTTGGTAATGATAGAAATTGTTTATCTTGAAAAGGCGCTTTTGAGGTTAAAAAACGTTAATTTCTGACAGTGAATTGTACTCACAAGGACGGCAGATTTGTGAAAAGTCTGCCATCCTTGTTTAAAGAAGTTGGTAACCATCCTGGTTTAAAGAAGACGAGGACGACATTCGAAAACGCGGCTGAGCTTAATGTGGCACCTGGAAGAGGAAGGCCTCCTATCCCGGTGGAAGTTATTGACGAGGTTGCTGTTGCTGTAACAGCCCATGCGTGACTGTAGAGTTGTAAAAAGTCTACCGCCCTTGTAAGTAAAATCCACAACCAGAAATTCATGTTTTTTTAACCTCAAAAGTACCTTTCCTAAATAAACAATTTTATCATTATCAAAAGACGCAACAATCCTACACTGCCCTTTGTGTGCTACTGTCGAAAGACGTCTGTACTCTTCATCGACACCTGCTATGTAAATAAACAATTCTCCACCTGAAGATGATGGTGTCAACTATCGAAATGCGCAGTGGCAAAATAAACAAGTGACTGACGCAGATCCTTTTTTATCTGTGTTTATCATAACGCCGTCCCTTACGGACCAAATATTAATTAGCATTTTTCATGTTTGAGAGTGCACAGGTATTCAAAAATTTTCATTTTTCCCAGTTATCAGGAGGTTGTGACGTTACAGCAAGAAATGTGCTTATCTAAATATAACAAAAACTGACATCTAACCTAAATTCTCTTTGTAACAAAAAGTACTGTTTGAGCAGATCAGTTCATCTCACAGTAAACAACAGATTCTCATATCTGTGAGTTTATAACAACTAGAAAGGTGAAATGTGTAGCTGAATATGTTTGCATAAGAAAAGGTCTTTTAAATAAGTGTGTTACTTTGTTAACCAAACTACACGTTAATGTGCAGGCAAAACGACAAAATCAAAATTTACTCGTTAGATCTGGATATAGTAGCTCTTTATAATGGCTTGATAAAAGCATTGTTGAGTAAATATACACTAAGATATAGCAGATTTCAGCACAGGTTGCTCCATTTAATGGTGATTTTTGCCACATGATCACTTTACAGAACAATAAGCTATCAACATCTACTCTTGACTACCTCTTACTTGTGGTTATGATTTTTTAAATAACTAATATTTACAAACGGACATTAATTTCCAGAAAAATGAGTAATTCCCCTTGTGTGTGTAACAGCAAACAAGACAAACATTTCTTCATCTGAACATATGCTCAGTAACTACAGAATTTTTCACATCTCGAGCTTCTGCTCACGATTTTGTCAGTGTTATGTAATATGATGCTGGCAAAAAATGTTGCCTTAAGGGCGATTTATGATGTCATCGTGATCGACACAGCGATAAAGACCTGCCACGCTCTAATGCCCCGCTCTGACCGAGGATCGCTTCCTTCTGTGCTGTCGTCCAGTAGAAGATGCGTAAATGGTAATTAAAGTAATAGGAGAACTACGGAGTATAGTAAAACCGTATCTGAGAGCTTTCTGCGAGATGATTGATCACTGGTGGATGAGGTGGTAGAGGCTCGGTTTGTCGTGCGGAAGGTCCCGAATTCATATCCCAGCAGCGATGGCTTTTTTTTTTTCCGCGTGAAATTATATGGGAGAACATTTTTCTGACATGTGAAGGGACGTTTTGGAGTTTGTAGCAATGTTCGTCTGGGAGTCTGTTTTCGCTTCTTTAGTTGAAAGTAGCAATCCTATAGAGTACATCTGTATGGATGGATATGGTGTTATTCATACAAATGTACGCTATAGGTTTGCTACTTTCAACTAACAAAGCGAAAGCAGACTACTAAAAGAACGTTGGTACGAACTCCGAACGTCCTTTTGCATATCGGAAATATATTCGCCCATATAGGCCTAACAATTTCACGCGTAAACTGTTAAAAAAGTTGCCAGCAGTGGGTTTCGTACCCGGAACTTTTACAACAACGATCTAAAGCTCTACCAACTCACATACCCCAGATCTTCGGTGTCACTGTTCATAGATACGCTTTTCCTATATCGTGTAGTTCTGGTGTAACTTTTAATTACCATTTACACATGTTCTACTGGACGACAGCACACAGCACGAACTAAATAAATATTTTCATTGATACCCCATCGAAACACAACGTACCGAAATAAGTGTCTGACATCTGGAGGTTTGCGTGTAGCGGAGTTTAAAACCCTATGTATAATCTGGTCACCTACTTTATTCTACAACGATATCAAGTGAATGAGTCATGCTAATTGCCAATAAATTAGCCTATTACACGAATGTTCTGGCATTTAATTTTGACAAAATTGGTTCACATAACTGAAGATATATATCTTGACGATGACTTGTGTTCTACTAAAGTCTTATGATTTTTGATACTTGTATCACTTGAAAATGGCCTAAGGCCTAAATCTAGATTGTGGACTAAAACCTGTTGTACTGTCAAATGGTGGTTATATTTTTGAAAACGCTTCCTTTTATGATGGCTCTGCGGTCTACCTGCTGGGAAATATTCCCCTCACGCTGGCCAGCAACTCCCGTTCCCTGAAACAGTCGTAAATGATTACAATTAGCAAGATTCAGTCACTTACAGCTTTACATCACCGCATGGCAATCCTAGCATGGAACTTCCTGGCTATGTATGAGTCTCAAAAGGAATTCCAACTTTCGTAACTGTGCAATGCATAACATAGTTTTTAACATTTGATCCCATTCTTAATTTACTTAAAGAACACAGCAATGTAAGGCAGAACACAGTTTCCACTGTAATGTTTCTTACGTGCAAAGTCGGCCGGAGTAGCCGAGCGGTTCTAGGCGCTACAGTCTGGAGCCGCGCGACCGCTACGGTCGCAAGTTCGAATCCTGCCTCGGGCATGGATGTGTGTGATGTCCTTAGGTTAGTAAGGTTTAAGTAGTTCTAAGTTCTAGGGGACTGATGACCTCAGAAGTTAAGTCCCATAGTGCTCAGAGCCATTTGAACCATTTTTTTTTTTTTACGTGCAAAGCCATTTCAGTTCTCTTTTTCAGTTCTACATCGGATTAAAACGTTATCGCAAAATATTATGATTACATAAATTTTCGAGTGCTCTCCATTTGTTTGTCTAAGTGATAGTGTTGGCGAGATGTGTGCTAAGAGCAGGAAGTCCATACAGGGTGGCGAATATTCAAATACTAGGGGCGTTCAATAAGTAATGCAACACATTTTTTCCTTGTCTTTCGGTTGAAAATATTTGTTATTTGTCGTGGAACATCGTGGAATATTCTTGTGGTGTCACCGCCAGACACCACACTTGCTAGGTGGTAGCCTTTAAATCGGCCGCGGTCCGTATACGTTGGACCCGCGTGTCGCCACTATCAGTGACTGCAGACCGAGCGCCGCCACACGGCAGGTCTAGAGAGACTTCCTAGCACTCGCCCCAGTTGTACAGCCGACTTTGCTAGCGATGGTTCACTGACAATATACGCTCTCATTTGCCGAGACGATAGTTAGCATAGCCTTCAGCTACGTCATTTGCTACGACCTAGCAAGGCTCCATTATCAGTTGCTATTGAGCTTGTGATGCATGTACCGTCAGACCGACGTTCACCATTAATGGATTAAAGTTAAGTATTCCACCAGCTACCTCCGTTTTTCTAAATTCTAATTTCCTTGTCCTGTTCCAGACCTCACGCTAGCCTACGTGAGCTAAAACGCGTGCCTTTTGGCTTCCTATAGTACACTCCTGGAAATGGAAAAAAGAACACATTGACACCGGTGTGTCAGACCCACCATACTTGCTCCGGACACTGCGAGAGGGCTGTACAAGCAATGATCACACGCACGGCACAGCGGACACACCAGGAACCGCGGTGTTGGCCGTCGAATGGCGCTAGCTGCGCAGCATTTGTGCACCGCCGCCGTCAGTGTCAGCCAGTTTGCCGTGGCATACGGAGCTCCATCGCAGTCTTTAACACTGGTAGCATGCCGCGACAGCGTGGACGTGAACCGTATGTGCAGTTGACGGACTTTGAGCGAGGGCGTATAGTGGGCATGCGGGAGGCCGGGTGGACGTACCGCCGAATTGCTCAACACGTGGGGCGTGAGGTCTCCACAGTACATCGATGTTGTCGCCAGTGGTCGGCGGAAGGTGCACGTGCCCGTCGACCTGGGACCGGACCGCAGCGACGCACGGATGCACGCCAAGACCGTAGGATCCTACGCAGTGCCGTAGGGGACCGCACCGCCACTTCCCAGCAAATTAGGGACACTGTTGCTCCTGGGGTATCGGCGAGGACCATTCGCAACCGTCTCCATGAAGCTGGGCTACGGTCCCGCACACCGTTAGGCCGTCTTCCGCTCACGCCCCAACATCGTGCAGCCCGCCTCCAGTGGTGTCGCGACAGGCGTGAATGGAGGGACGAATGGAGACGTGTCGTCTTCAGCGATGAGAGTCGCTTCTGCCTTGGTGCCAATGATGGTCGTATGCGTGTTTGGCGCCGTGCAGGTGAGCGCCACAATCAGGACTGCATACGACCGAGGCACACAGGGCCAACACCCGGCATCATGGTGTGGGGAGCGATCTCCTACACTGGCCGTACACCACTGGTGATCGTCGAGGGGACACTGAATAGTGCACGGTACATCCAAACCGTCATCGAACCCATCGTTCTACCATTCCTAGACCGGCAAGGGAACTTGCTGTTCCAACAGGACAATGCACGTCCGCATGTATCTCGTGCCACCCAACGTGCTCTAGAAGGTGTAAGTCAACTACCCTGGCCAGCAAGATCTCCGGATCTGTCCCCCATTGAGCATGTTTGGGACTGGATGAAGCGTCGTCTCACGCGGTCTGCACGTCCGGCACGAACGCTGGTCCAACTGAGGCGCCAGGTGGAAATGGCATGGCAAGCCGTTCCACAGGACTACATCCAGCATCTCTACGATCGTCTCCATGGGAGAATAGCAGCCTGCATTGCTGCGAAAGGTGGATATACACTGTACTAGTGCCGACATTGTGCATGCTCTGTTGCCTGTGTCTATGTGCCTGTGGTTCTGTCAGTGTGATCATGTGATGTATCTGACCCCAGGAATGTGTCAATAAAGTTTCCCCTTCCTGGGACAATGAATTCACGGTGTTCTTATTTCAATTTCCAGGAGTGTATTAAGGTGTTGGCTCTCCTGCCAACCCACAACAATTCTCGCTGCGGATCCTATAGTTTCATGAAGCCCCGATAGGCGGCGGTGCTATACGCAGCCTTCAAAATGGCGTCTGTAACGGAGGTGCGTTCCAAATAGAAAGCTGTCATTGAGTTTGTTCCGGCGTAAAGTCGAGCGCCGAAACGCGAGTCGGGAACGTTAGAGCAGAGAGGGCTGTGACGAAGACGCCAGCCAATAGCACACTGACCGACTCCTCTCTAGGACGGCAACGCGACAGCAGCGGCCTCTAGGCGAAGGGAACACAGGCGCCGGGCCGACTGGCCGAGGTCCAGTTCTACAGATGCGTCGAGACCAGCCACCCGGATAAACTGTATTAATTCACCTGACTTTGGAATTGTATAAACTGAAGGACATTGTTTATTTTGCACGTCGCCCTTTGCTTGTGACACTTCTGTATTTCTCGAAGTTAAGTATTGTCATCTTTTTCTGTAATAAAGGTCATTAATACGATTTGCGTGAATTGTTGTCTAGCGATCCGAGAAGCAGGTTTCCTGGGCACCCAATCTTTGACAACTAGGCAGGATTCAACAGAGTTCTCTTAGTGGAAAACCAGATTATCGCAGATATTCATAGGTGCTTGCAGAATGTCTACTGAGACCTGGCAGTGAACAAAAGCACGGAGAGTAGTTGGGCGACGCGTCTGTAATCATCGCAGCAAGGTGGCGCAAACTTGTCCGATCTCCAGTGTGCCGGACGGCCGCACACAGCAGTGAAATTGAAGAAAGGACTTTAGCGTATTCGTCGCCACAAAAATGCAAACGGACTTCTTCTTCTCCATGACAGTGCAAGGCCTAACACAGGTCTGTGCACCCGAGAGGAGCTGTTTCTTCTTCCTCATCCATCCTGCAGCCCGGATCTCGCAGCTTCCGAATTTTATCAGTTTGGCCCAATGAAGGATGCACGCCGCTGGATGATGGGGAGGTCATTGATGCAGCAACACGTTGACTCCGACGTCGACCAGTAGAGTGGCACCTTGCGGGCATACAGGTGCCGTAAGGCCGTCGCACTGAACGCAGATCGTGTTGAACAATAGTGCTTTGTAGCCAAAAGAGTAGGGAATAATATGGTATACTGCAATTATAAATAAAACCGACCGAGCAAATACTGTGTTGCATTACATAATGAACTCCCTCGTAAACGTATTCCAGATGTTATAACTAGCAAGCGTTCACAAGTGACACAGAGAAAACATTGTCCCTAACACAAATAAAATCTACATCCTTTGCCAAGAGCTGGAATCTGACAAGAACCTGTAAACATCCCGCCAATACCCAGGGCATTTATTGCCACTGGCAGTAGGCTGTATACCTCAAAATATAGTCTGCAGTGTGTCCTGTAGTCACTCAGATCACCAAAGATCTGTTTTTATTTCTTTATTGGAATGAACTTACACACACAGCAATAATCAATTAAAAATTACAATAAATATTGAAAAATTAAGCTAAAGGAACAGATAACGCCTATCCGTGGCTGTTACAGTTTCCAGAAAATGGTTCAAATGGCTCTGAGCACTATGGGACTTAACATCTGAGGTCATCAGTCCCCTAGAACTTAGAACTACTTAAACCTAACTAACCTAAGGACATCACACACATCCGTGCCCGAGGCAGGATTCGAACCTGCGACCGTAGCGGCCGCGCGGTTCCGGACTGAAGCGCATAGAACCGCTCGGCCACAGCGGCCGGCCACTCTCCACACCACAAGGTCCTAGGCTCCATGATGGGACAGTTTACCTGAGTGCTACTGGCACCAGAAGGGTCGTCAAGAGATTACCGATTAATGGAAGATACAGTTAAGGATCTTACTGCTCGCTGGTTGCGAGAATCAGATCACCCGAAATCACAATAGCAATTCGTTTTTGCGATCGCATCCATGCCATCGCTGGGGTAATCTGCCACATTCTACTGCCATGTGCCATCATTGGTCTCTCTCCCACTCGCGTTGAATTACGTGTTTCATTTCTTCATTTTGTGTCCTCTAATTACTTATGTGTGTGGGTTTTCCTCGATTCCGGGTTCGATTCCCGGCGGGGTCAGGGATTTTCTCTGCCTCGTGATGGCTGGGTGTTGTGTGCTGTCCTTAGGTTAGTTAGGTTTAAGTAGTTCTAAGTTCTAGGGGACTTATGACCACAGCAGTTGAGTCCCATAGTGCTCAGAGCCATTTGAACCATTTTTTTTCCTCGATTGACGAAATTTTTGTCTACCGGTCCAGTTATAACTTCCTGATATCCAGGCAATTTTGCCACCTATTTCAGTGTGTTTTTACCCTCTTCAATCCATGAGCTTCATTGTTAATACGTTGTTGGCCTTAACGAAACTTTATAAATTTAATCGAGTCAGGCGTCGGCTCTCACTTAAGTAGAGTTGTAGTATCCTCTTCCGTCCTTAAGGTATCCACTGTGATTGTGAAGTCGAGGTCGGATCACGCCTGCAATAGCAGATGAATTCGGTGACCTACACACCGTCAGGGCACGAGACTCCTTTCCAAGCCACACGGCTGGGAACGCGGTTACACCTTTTCACAAGCCGTTGTATTGTGAAGAAATATGTAAAGTACACTGACGGAAAAAAATCGCAACACCAAAATATAATTCGTAGAAAGAAATTTCGGGAATACATTTGTCTAAGTAACACATTTAACCGATTAGCATGGCAAGATCACAGGTTAAAGAAATGTGCGAGATAAGGCATTGCCAACGTGAAATGCTGGTACATTAATAAACGATTGTAACAGCAAGAATATTGAATGCAAGCATGCCAACGTGCATGCATTGTGTTGTACAGGTACCGGATGTCATGCCTGTCGCATTTGGTCGGCCAATCAGGGACGGTTAATGCTGTTTTTGGATGAAGCTGGCGTTGTCGAACGATGATGTCCCATTCTTGCTCGATTGGAGACTGATATGGTGATCGAGCAGGCAAGGCAAAACGTCGACACTCTGTAGAGAATGTTGGGTTACAACAGCGATGTATGAGCGAATGTTCTCCTGTTGGAAAACCCGCTGTTCATGAATGTCAGCACAACAGGTTGAATCACCATGCTGACGTGCAAATTTGCCGTCAGGGTGCGCGGGATAGCCACGAAAGTGCTCCTGTTGTCATTCAAATCGCACCCCAGGCCACATCTCGAGGTGTAGATCCAGTGTGTCTAGCACTCAGACTGGTTGCTTAAATGCCCTCAACAGGTTTCCTTGTAACTAACACACGGTCATTACTGGCACCGAGGCAGAAACAGCTTTCGTCACAAAATATTACAGACCACCACCTTTTACTCCAATGAGTTCTCGCCTGACACCGTTGAAGTCGCAAATGGCGGAATGCACGATACAGGGCGTCTGGCTCGGAAATGTCCTCGAGACAACCGATTTACATCAGATCGTTGTGTCACTATGGTGCCAACTATTGCTCATATTACTGCTGAATATGCAGTACGATCCGACAGAGCTATACACCGAACACGGTCTTCTTGAGATCGTGACCACCACTGCCAGCAATCATGTACAGTGGCTACATTGCCACCAAGTCTTTCTGGAATATCGCAGAAGGAATATCCAGCTTCTCGCAACCCTATTACGCGACCTTGTTCAAATTTAGTGAGGTGTTGTTAATGGCGTCTTTGTCGCCTTAAAGGTATTGTTGACTGTCATCATCTCACCATGCCCAGTCTCAAAAGTAACTAACACTCACTGTCGTTACGGCATGTATTTAAAGCAAGACTGATCTGGGTTCTCATAGGGGTGCTACTAGCGCCACTCTTTTGCGACTGGCACGAAATTTTAATAGGCATGATCTTTCCGATGTAGAAACACGCCTATCAACTTTCGTTGACACCGCACAACTCCAGTGTATGTGAACATATTGGCGCTCTAGAAAGATGAATTTGTAAACGTTTGAATAATAAGTGTTACTTACCGTGTTACTGAGAAGAATTCACAACTTAAAAATAATCTTCTAACAAAGGCGTAGATTTATTTTTGGTAGTAAGCCCTCGAAGGGAAAGATTTCTTGGCAATCTCGAAACGATTTAAGCTTTGGGACCGAAGTCACATACCAAACTCTGTCTCACAGCCAAGACAATATTTACAGGTGAGGTAAAGAAAGAACTTATCACTGAATGTAGGAAGATAGCTTGCATCGCTTGTAGGCTGAAAAACCAGCAATGTTATAAAAAGGAGGAAACAGAATGTGCGGCATATCAGCAGTTACTAGAAACTAAGATTGATATTATATAATTTGAGGGAAGACACCTGTTTGCTTAAAAATACACTTATGCCGCACAAATATCTGAGATATCTAGAGATATGATACACAACTGTCACATGTTCTACGTAGTAGATTAAACAAACAGCAAGTTTCGATTACGCTGTGATACTGGGAAACTTTTATACGAAACAAATTGTTTGTATGACGCTGATATGGCCTATTATCAAGCACTGCTAAAGTCAAAGGGACCCATTCGAGGTCAGACTTGCGGAGGGTGATGATCGTACACAAGAAAGACCATCACGAAATGTATGTTTATCTCGTGCGAGAGCGTAAGGATATCGCTGAAAAATCTCTACTGAGATACACTATGTGAAACAGTCTTAATATGTTAAGGAAACCTACTTGTAGAATTTCAAGAATCTGTCTTCTTGACAGGCTGGGTATTTCTTCACCTCCTATATACTGCTCCCACAGACACCATCACGACGAAATTGGATTAACAACAGTACGTACAGAGGCATATAACCAATCATTCTTCGTACATTCCATCCTTGAATGGTTCTGGAAAAATTTTGATGTTATATAAAGTAGTGCCCTCTGGAATGCGTGTTATTGTGATTCGCAGGGCATATATGTAGATTTAGAACTAGAAATCAGAGAGGAATAGAAACTTCTGTGCTTTAAAACTGAGTTACAGATGCTTTTCTTTGTTTTCTTTATACGCCAGTCATGAATTAATGTTCATTGATGAAAAATTAAGTCAATTTAAGTACTGAGTGTGGGATATTAAGTACATGAAAAACCGCTGAGATATTTTCTTATGTGCATGGATGAATCACGGCTGTCAAACAATCTGAAACTCAGTTTAGGAGCTATGCATTACTGGAAAGTTAAATAACCGAGCTGGTTCTAACAAGTTGTTTCAGTGTTATTACATTATTTTTAATTTTCTGCAAGAGAGCATTTGATCGACCATAAACGAACATTTTGTAATAAAATCCCATACAGTGACAACATGTTTTATTATATGCCTTCACATTGTTTAGCTCACTGAATTGTTCCTACTGCTACGGCAGAACCAGAAGTAACATTCGCTCCAGGAACCTAATGCAAAGTTACTCTCTTTCTGGCACTATATTCACATCTATAAATCGAAAACATATAAATCAGTTCAAGAACTTTTAGTCACAGACACTTTATTTTGGTGTATTCGTGGCAGGTTTCACGCAATTATTCCCATTTCCAAGGTCTTGCTCATACATACGGAATTACTGCAGTAAATGTGGGTGTAGCTACTGAACCCGCTGTATCACAATGCAGGTGTCTTTCGTCTCTCGAAATGTTTACTGGCATTAATCATCGTCCGAACAAGAACGTAAACAGGATATTCTGTGTGCTCCATATAATTTCTCACATGATGCACAAAGTCTAGAAATACACAATACACTGCATTAAATAAAACAAAATAATAAAGAGTAGTAAATTTCCGGTACAAAAAATGCATGTACCGTGCACAGAGGATGTTGACGTTGATAGCTCTTTAGGGACGATTAATTTTTCCTGTCGTACATACACTGGGAAGGCTGGAAATCTCAGATTTATCTTTTTAGTCGGCATATGAGTTGGTACACTTATTCTGCAGGGTGTTCTTCGTGGTTTTTTTTATATAGAAAATGTGTGGAAGTATGTTAAGGCGTTCTAAGGTAATGAGGTGAGTATAAGCTCAATTTAAACCAGGCAATTCTGAATGTGTCTAAGGCTTTCTCGAAGCTTGCAACTGAGCGCCTCTATCTTTTCAATTCAATAATCCACATTGCTTCCAGCCGAAGCTTAGTGTTACTTTGTGGAGTCATAGAATAACTGGGGCCATCGCGCCACTAAGTACCTAAAGTCACAACAAACAAGAAACTGTCGATTTAAATGGTTTATGCCCCATAACTGCACATAGCAGCCAGTCAAAAGTAGTAACCGTATTGCTGATACCATCCATTTGATCAAAACAGTTCCAGTGGTGCTAAAAACTGCCAACTATACAGAGAGCTGTTGAAGTTAATTCGAACAAACGGTCCATTGGGATCCAAATGGAATTACCGAAATCCCAGAGGAGACTGTGTGATGAATCCGAGAGGAGCATCTGAAGACTATCTCAACTGACTCCAATGAGATTATCTGCAGAGCAATGAAGTAGTCGTAGTGATTCTCAAAGTATTCACAAGTAGAGTGGAGGAAGTAAATGTAGGGACCAGCATCAGGGTAAAAGAAGGCTGCATTGGTGGTCCAAAGCAAAGCGCTGTTGTGATACAGCTGGACGATTGTTACGGATGCTTCTGGACGGATCACCTGTAGAAATTAACTGCATAGTACCAGCAGGCTGTATAGGCTTTCACAAGTGGATCCATCAACAGGGTCCAGCAACATGAGGAGACCGTATTAAAGGTTCCTGGAGGAATCACTATTGAGGACTAGCAACAAAGTGCAAAAAGAGGCTACATTAGTATTCGAAAGTGGAACTATCAACAACAAGACGAGGAAACTGTCTTGGATGTTCCCAAACAAATCAAGATACAGGCAGTACCCCCGGTAGGATGTAGCCAGGTGAGAAACCTAATGTGGAGTTTCCCACATAAGTCACATTCTGAGGATAGAAACAGAGCAAAAGGAGACTGCATCAGACTCAAAGTGGATTCAGCAGCAAGACACAAGAGCATCAGGAGATTACTGTTGAGATTCCTGCAAAAACCATGAGCAGAGTATAATCAGAGCAACCAGGACACTGATATGGAGGTCACTAGTGGATACATGAGCAGGGCACTGAGGCAAGAGAATACTGTAGGGGAGGCTCCTCAAAGACCCACCAATAGGGCCGAGCAGCAGGGTAACAGTGTAGTCCGAAGTGGGATTCCTGAGGTACAGCAAAATGAAGAGGCTTCTTTGGAGGTTCTTCGACCAACAAAAAATACAAGCTAAACATAGAAGATCAAGACGCTGTATTGGTGGTCATAAGCAGAACCACTAATGTAACAAAATGAGGCTTCTGTCATGGGCTTCCTGAAATGAATTATCAATAAAGGGTGAGAAAAGGGCATCTGAAAATTGCAACATAGATCTCAAGTTGGATCACCAGAAAGTGTAGCAGCGTGCCAAGGTTGTCATGTAGGAACCACCAGTAGAAACCAGCATGAGCACACTAAGAGACTGCATTGATGGCCACAAGCAGAAAATCATCGAGCCAGAGGAATATAGAGATTGTCATGGAGGATCACAGAGGAGCGACTAGTAGAGAGGAGGAAGAGATCACCAGGAGACTGCAACGGAGGACACAATGAGGATAAGCAGCAGCACGCGGTATCACAAAGAGAATATAATGCTGGAACGACCATTAGACACCAGCAGTAGAGCAGCAGAAAACTACATTGGTGGGACCAATGTTGCTGCTTATGTTTGACAAGCAACCACAAAGACATTGTTTACGCAAGTGTGTTCAGATTCTATTCCTATAAGCTCTGGTTAACACATAGCAGTCTAAAGGCAGTACTGTTTTTAATTGTAACCTTACTTTAAAGGGGTTATCAATCCATGAAGACTGCCAACTATTATCCTTGGGTAGTTACTCTAGCTGCCGTAGAGTCACGGACTTCGGGCTTACCCTCGAGTAATGAATAGAGGAAGCAAGTAATTCACATACATTTTCCCTCGCTCTTGTACACAGTGCATGTACTGTCGACCGTTCATGCCAATTTACAAACTTCAGCAAAACCTGATATTTTATCGGGTAATGGATCTCCCTGTGATAATATTCTATTGCACAGAGACGCAGAGCACATCACATAAAAAACCTGCCTAAATGTTATTTTGAATCTAAAAGGCCTTGGTTTCTGTATCTCTCAGCGGAATAACTACAGGATGCGGGAGTGTATGGCGTGGGGGAATATTTGGAAAGCGACTCTGATTAAAACTGGTGATTTAATGTAATTACCAACAACCCGCATGAAGCAAATGAACTGATATAAACCATTGGTAAAATTATGCACTCCCATAGTTGCATGATGATCATGCTTAAGTAAAATTAGAGGGGAAAACCATCGTGAATGAGTTCAGAGGCAAGGACATGAAAACTGGGAGACCACACAAAGAGGAGAGTAATCCAGCAATAACGGTGGAGCAATCATACACGAAATAGTGGCTGAAAGAGACAGTTATTTCTCCACCATCCATTGAACCACACAAGTGAAAGAAACGGAACTACAGAATGACTCAAGTCAATGTACGAGTCTTCCCACTAAAATTAATAAATTCTGTAACTACTAGAGTACATGAAAGAAATTATGCAGATCTGGGTTCATTATGCGGAGAATTTCCTACTGCACTCTGAGGGAAGGGCTGTGCTGCAAAATCTTCATGTTGTTTACATGTGGCGGTCAGGTTGCATAAAGGTTCCTAAGCCAGAAACAGAAAAACAGCTGCAAATCCCACGATCAAATTGTCTCCTTATGTTGCAAGAAACTGATTAACATCAGCATCATTATGCTCACAATTGATGAAAAAACTACTTTTAAATAAACGCCGGAGAAAGACCAGTGCTGGTGGCACACGGCTGGCATTGATATGAACAAAGGTATAACTCAATTCCAAATATCACCCACAAAGATTAATATAGCAACTCCACAGTTCTAAACAAGAAACACTCCTGAGCAATCAGTGAATTCAATGGAGTGTTCTCCTGACAAAAGGCAAGTATCTGCCTTCACTAACCGAAAAAGAAATCGTAACAAATCATGTCCCAAGGAATATTCGTGTTTACCAGCTTGGCGACAGAACCCAGAGAGCCGTTAAAAAAAAGATAACTAGGGACAATTACAGTGAAAACCAGTTTTTTTAAGGGAGTGGGGGAGGATCTTGCAGTATCATAGGTTATCGACACTGCCAAAGCCAGTGGCTCGAAGATTCTCGCGGGCGCTTTGAACATCGCCACCAGCCCGCCGACCAGTTAAGCTGCCAGAATGGTGTTATACGCGGTGGACACCGGGCCACCACTCTTCTAGCCGACATTATTTCAGTGTCGCTATTTGGTGCCAAACGTTACACTGAGTTTCTGATAACTGGCTCTATCGGCGAACATTCACTATACTTAGACGCACGCCTGCGTCGGGGCTACGCTTATAGCTAGACTTGTCTCTCACTAAGTTGCATTTCTTCACCCACAGGCTGAGAACATCATATTTATTTAAAGTGCAACTGCGTCAACTAATCTTTTGCAGGCCTGTCCAGATTCTAAGATCCCCTGGCCAGCTTCCACCCTTCTGTCATCACACTGAGGAAGTTAACACATAGCTCCTCGGAATATAACAGTTATCAGCTCGCGTCATAACAGATCTCATAGCCAATAGGTCGGAGAGAAGAAGTGGGTACCTTCTGAGTTTTAAAGAAGCAACTATGTCAGACCTCTCTGGAGAAGATTATCAGGGTTAGCACTACACTACCAGAGAGCACAAAAGTCTTTGTTTCCCTCACCAACAGATGTTAATTCGTACATCCATAAACTCATACTTGTTGATATTATCCTTGGACACAGAGTCAATGCGGAAAGGATGCCGATTATTACACAGAGTAAATATTGCCACGCAATGCATAATCCCTTACCAACAGACTGCACCGCACAGAAGAAACAAGGTTACCACAAGTTACCAGGGTATGTCACACGAGAAAAAAATCGAAGTGGGTTTAGACAGCTCCTTTGATCACACCGTCGCTTGGGGAGAAAATTTCACTGGTAGTACTTGTTTTTAATATTTAAGAAACAGTGACAAAAATTTTCTCAGCCTGGCTTTTTTTCACAGGAGGGGACTCAAACTCCTGATAAAATTACCAATAAACACAAAGATAAAATCATAAAAACAAACTTTTCTCCACAGTGAGACCACTATAGAAGACACAAAAATTATAATACATATACACAACGCGTAGCTACAAGGCAACTAATGATTCACACAGACCTCATTGGTCATCAAGTCAATCAGCATTACGCAATGATGCAATTAACATTGTAATTGGGCACATTGGCTGTTAAATCCATTAACATTAAGCAGTTAAAGTTTACATAGTGTTAACCATCTGTCTTTGAGGATAATTAAAAGGTTAATCAATGAAGTGACAGTCAAAATGTTCCATCATAATTTACATAGACAAAATTCAACACAAGTGTGTATATTTGTGTGTTTATAACAAACTAATATTGTGTAGCTGTAATGGATAAGAGGACTATCAGTCAAATACTTAAATATTAACTTTATACATTAGCATAATCTATGCACACAACTCTCTATTCAGACATTAGCAAAGTAAAGGAACTAATCGCCATGATGACAGTAACATAAAGTGAGATAAAATACAATTAAAATGATATTCGTTCATTGTCACTGTCAAGCGAAATACTTACAGGACAGGTAACACTGAATTGATAACACAGGAAATGCATACACATACGGAAGAAAGCAGACAGTAGATTAGGTGGTAGGCAATGAGTTTCTACAGGAACGGTTAGTACTGAGATACAAGATCAAACGCAAACATACCACAAAAACAAATGAAAATTATGATTCTTAACACTACTACAGTCATGTAGATCATCACGGTGTTCATCAGTTACGAATAAGACACAGATAATAATACAAAAAACACCCAACGAGGCACTGACTTTAGAGTGGGGCTCGCCCTCTTAAGTTATTCGTTACAACACACTTGTAACATTTGAGGGTAAAGTAGTGCATAGCAGAATGGTCCACCGTGGTGGAGGATTTTCTTCTAAAGATACTTAGAGGACGGACATTGATGAAAGTGACAGCATCTGGTTCAATCCACTGGCGCCATCTTGCTCTCCTCAAAACAGTCGTCTTTCTTCTGCCTTCCACAGTTCCACTGACCGATTTCTCCTAGACCCTGATAGTCTTACATCTTTCTCAAATGACTGGCAATTTCCAAGACAAACCTTCACATTTTCATGAAATTCCAGATAATCAACACTGTTTTTGTGGCCGTTGCATTGCGGGGAATGCCTAGTATTCATGAGGGAGTTATGGCAGCTAGTTTCCGATAAGCATCCTCTCGCTTGATCATACAAATTATTATGTCTACATCCCAGTTCATTCTCGCCACTAAAGGAAAGTTCGTATCCCAGTTCAAGTTCCCTGACAATGTCGTAAAACTATTTCCATCACACAATACTGTTCTCCACGAATATCCCTCCACTTCTACGCTATAATAAGATTGTCTAGTGTCACCAAAGTTACCTCAAAAAATATAATGTTCAGCATTAGGATCTTTCAAAACCATATGTCATCCACACACTGACTTGGCACTATCACGTAAACAAACGGGTACAGGCTGCGCACCACGAATTTCAATGTCTCTCCACAGGGACAGGGGGAGCGAAAGCTTTTAACTTAGCCACGCCGCATCAGGCGGCGATAAGCCACTTCAGAGAGACCTTGAGCCCTAGCATCCCCTAAGCCCCTGCTCTCTTGGACAGGCGAGACACGCCCCTGTGCGTGACGTCAGGTCGCTCCAGATGTAGGTCAGTCAGGTGGCACATTGTCGCCGGGGTGGAGGCTATAAGCCACTTCAGAGAGACCTTGAGCCCTAGTGTCCCGTAAACCCTTCCACTCTTGGACAGGCGAGACACGCCCCTGTGCGTGACGTCAGGTCGCTCCAGATGTAGGTCAGTCAACTGGGGCATTGTTGCCGTGGTAGGGGCGTAGCGGTGGACGCAGTCAGCTGTCCACCCGAGGAGAGTTATAGGGCGAGACACTTGTGGGCGGGCCCAGCCGCTGTCAGGGGAAGGCCACACCCACCTTCATAGGTAACACAACATATACTGTCAAGTAAGTACTTAAGGAACAGGTTACAGACTCAATTGACAACACAAGAAATACGTATACATATAAGAGAAAACAAATGGGAGATGAGGTGATAGGCCATGAATTTTTACTGGAGCGGTTAGTACAGAAGTACAAGATCAATGTCGCACATATAACAAAAGCACAAGAAAAATACGATTCTTAACAGTACTACAGTTATGTACAAGAGAACACTGACATCATAAGGAGCCCCGTGAGACAGCAGAATAATGGCCTCATGTAAACATCTCCAGCTCCGAGACGAGCTTCTTTCTCAGGCTTGTAGTCATCCCCAAAACATGTCTTAATTGTACGAGCTCAGACTCTCTATGAAATCTATAATGTAACATGAATCATTATCTGACAACCTTACTGAAGGCCGTCTCACTCACAAATACAGATTCAACAACAAAAACTTAGGACAATCCGAATGTCCGTTGGCTCTCTATAATTTAACTTTACAAAGGATAGCAATCTCGCACTAATAAACTTAAACAGCAACAAACCCAAATAAAATCATGGTCTGTATTCTAGTTGATACCTCTCTCATAAAAAAAGTACACAACAAAATTGACGGGGGTGGGGGTGGGGGGGGGGGAGGGCAGGAAAGCTCCCGAATCACAACTGAGTACCTCCTTTCATGTCATGCACTCACCACATTTTACTGGAAGATACAGGAGTGACAATTATTGAACTATATTAAACAAAATCGTCACAGCTTCTGAACAGTTTATGTTTGGACGTTCAAACTGCACAGTTGGCCGCAGGGCATGATGGGAATTAGTATGCGCTATATGGTTTGGTTTAGCGACGAAGCCCACCTTCATTTGAATGGATTTGTCAATAAGCAAAATTGGCGCATTGGGGGGACTGTGGTGTACAATGTTCAGTCACCGAATAATCGGTGTAAAATTCCTTGATGGCACTGTGACTACCGAACGGAACGAGAAGGTTTTGCAAAATGAGTTCATCCACATTATCCAAAGTGACCCTGATGTCGACAATATGTGGTTCGTGCAAGACGGATCTCGGCCCCATCGAAGCACGAGAGTGTTTGATGTCCTGGAGGAGCACTTTGGAGACCGCACTCTGCCTCGGAGGCCACTGACATGGGCCTCGATTGGCCGCCATATTCTCAGGATCTGAACACATGCGACACCTTTTTGTGCAGCTGACGTACAGCAATAACCACGAAACCATTCCTGAGCTGGAAACAGCCCTTCAGGAGGTCATCGACAGCATCGATGTTCCGACACTTGTTCGATGTTCCAGCGGGTCATCCAGGATTTCGCTATTCGTCTGCGCCACAATCGCCAATGACGGCACGTATATCGAACATACCCATAACCTAAATCCGAATATCTGTAGTGACGTTTAGATGTTGAATAAAGTGTGTGCATGCCGTAGTTTGTAACTAATTTACGTTTTTTTTTTTCACATAGTTCAATAATTGTCACCCTGTACCTTGCAACACAGGCAAAGACATCTCGATTCGAGAAGTAAAAACGTTATTTGCAGTCAAACTTAACTGATCAAACAACTTATTCAATCTATAATCTCAGTGGTTATGCCCTGAACATCCATTACTCTACTGTGAGCCTGCAAACTACTCCAGATTTATCATATCACCTTCTTTTAATTGTCTCGACACGTCTAAGTCAGCGAAACATCTCAAAAACGACACCAATATTGTCGTTCCATCGTAAGCTACCACTCGTGCACTCGCCGTCAAAAGCCCGCCAGCGCGAACGTCAGCATCTGCGGGCCCCGAGAGGTGGAGGGAAAGTACGGCCGCCCACTGCACCGCTGGTGACACATTCACTTCTGCAGCATACGAGGCCTGTTCAGAAAGTAAGCTCCGATTGATTGCCAAATTGAAACCACAGTGAACATCAGAAATGTTTTACTTGTAACAATTAGCTACACCTTTCAGCTACTTCTCTACGTAGTCGCCGTTCTGACTTAGACTTTTGTCATAGCGTTGTACCAACTTTTCAATAGCCTCATCATAGAAGGCAGCCGCCAGTGCTTTCCGCCAATTCTACACGCTGGCCTACACCTCGTTGTCTGTGTCAAAATGTTGTCTTCAAAGACAGCGGTTCATGTGACCAGAGATGAAACTCAGGGGGAGACAATTGCGGACTGTATTGTGGGTAATCTCACATTTCCATTTGAAAACGATGCAGGAGCATCTTCATTGCCCCTGCAGAATGCGGCTGAGAATTGTCTTGAAGAAGAAACAGCACGACAGTTATGTAATGTTAGCTGCATAGCTTCAGGCGAAATTTCTCACCAGGCCCTCGTACTTGGCGGCAGACACTATTTTCTAGACATCTTTACGCACTCACTGCGAGCTCAGAAATGAGAAGAGCGACGTGATGCTAACTGGGGTTATACTAGAGACACTACCCAACACATCTGTGCAAAGCTTTATCGGATTTTCATAGTCGTTTCCATTTCGCGACCGATCGGAGCTTACTTTCTGAACGCCCCTCGTATTTAGCTGCGTATATTAAAGAAGTGCACTCAACCGTCTAATGTGCTTCTAAAACTGATCAGTGGCTTCAAATGAAATATGTCGGATATTTAGCAACAAAAACTCTCAACAAATTTAAGCTAAATAAGTGGAAAAGCATTTGATGTGGCGAGCATGAAACACTTTTTTTTCCTTGCTATCCTTTTATTAACAGCGAAAGAAGATCTTGCAGTTCTTGTTGCGGTATCGAGTTTGAACACCTGTTTTCGTAATTAGCGTGAAATTGGCACTATTCAATAGTCAGCAGGACAAAAGGGAAGAAATTTAGTTCGCAAGTGCAAGGAAAAAACCATCGCTAATTTAAAGCTCTATATCGGCTTACTTATTGTTCCTGCTACTCGGTACTACGAAAATTCGCCCAATATCTTTTAGTTATACGTAATAAAACATTGAATTCAAATATATATGTGCGGTACCTTACTAAACAGAATTGATAAACGTGCCTATATGATTACGCATGCTTTATACTTTTCACAGATCTAACTCATAAAATTTTGTCTTAAAGTTGTTCTATGACATTAGGAGAATGATTACGGAAGTACATGAGAATACAATATTTTTAAAATGTGTTCGAATAAAAATAGGCATATGATCAAAAGCAGGCTGTAGGAAACAGTAACAACTGTATTCGTATTAATATACTGCAGATTAGCAGCGAGGTTGCAGCAATAACAATAGTCTCCTGGTAATGTTAATAGTGAATGAAAAGCCGTAGGTTCGATACTTGAATAGTACGAAAATTATTTTCTTTCTGTAAATTATATTGTGTGCAACAATTGATTATTGTGAGCATCCTAAATATAAGTTTAAACGATACTGTACAGTCAATCAAGTCAAATTTTTATTTTTCATTTTGTGTGCTATCAGTGGCAGTTTTATCTCTAAGATTTCTATTCTATAATTAAATTATCATTAAACCATCCTATTAGCTCTTCTGACTATTTTTTGCTGTTGGTATGGACTGGAAACTGTGTAACAGAAATGTAAAAAGGAGACAAAGACAAGAGACCAGAAATGAATAAAATTAACTGAATGGTTAAGCCGAGTTCCTGCAAACTCTCCCATTGCGACCAAGATCATCCCAAAAATAAGAAAATGTATAAGGACTTGTGATGAAGTCGTCAGGCATTGCAATTAAAATAATGGGCCTGGAGATGCTCCTGATAGTAGCATGAGATTAGCTGAATTAGGTTTAAATAGCAGTGTTGTGCTCACGATCACAGAGAACTTACAAACATTATTTTTGTCACTACCAATAAGGGAATATGGTTCTAGGTTTGCTTATTGATTAGTTCACCAAATTTACATTAATTTTTGAATATGGCTTTCAAATAAATGATGTGTCATTACACTGAAGTAAATCATATGCTGGAAAAGTCCCTGCAGCAGAGATGTAAGGCAAGTATATCTCATTTTAAATGAGTTGCAATTGCAGGACCAAGAAAGGAAAAAAGAAATAGATTTTGGCTTGAAAGCTAAGATGGAGTTTTGTAGTGTAAAGACAGTGTATTAATAGAAAAGATGAAACAACGTTTACCTATTTTATATTTTGTGCTGCAAAAAATACGCCTTTATAGCAGTCAATATATTACAGATTTACTAGAAACGCTTCGTTTTTACCAGGGTTTGTCCAAAAAAATAGGCTTGAAAACGTCGTACCTTTTGAAAACAAATTTGACCGGCTTTAGGCTAATCATGTATAATGATGCACCAAATCTGATCACGAAGTGAGTCAAAATGCAGCAAGTTTGTTACACAGCGAATCTTAAACGTTAAGATGATTTTCACTAATGAATAAAAACTGTACTTACCACACACAGTCCGCCCCCGGTAGCTGAGTGGTTTGCCGGCACGGTAGCTCAGCGTGTTCGGTCAGAGAGCTGGTTGGCCTCTGTAACAAAAAAAATTGAGCTGAAGGATCAACAAACGAACTTGAACTGGTGTCATGTGACGTCCTCAAGGACCAAACACAACGATAAAAAAAAGAGAGAAAGTAGTCAGTGCGACAGAATGCCAATCCTAAAGGCCCGGGTTCGATTCCCGGCTGGGTCGGAGATTTTCTCCAGCTCAGGGACTTGGTGTTGTGTTGTCCTAATCATCATCATTTCATCCCCTTCGACGCACAAGTCGCCAAAGTGGCGTCAAATCGAAAGAATTGCACCTGGCGAACGGTCTACCCGACGGGAGGCCCTAGTCACTCGACATTTACATTTACCACACACAAGCGAGCGTCTCTTGTGGGCTGCGAGTTGGCTCTGCTGATTTTTATCAGCCATATTCACCTTCTTGTTGCATCTGTCCCTTCGGAAGGAATTCTGTAGAGTTTTCCTACCCTTTCGCCTCGAAACGTACAGCCAAAAGCACAGCACTGAGGCATTATTCTTTTTAAAACTTCGAAGATACACAACACTTCCCATATTTCACACGTAACGCTTGGGCCCACAATGGCTGCTAATGTCACGAGACGCGATTTCAGCCAATCCTGAACTGCGGACGGCGGCAAACGCAGGGGAATAGGATGGCCATACTGTCCCTTATACAGGGTTTTAAGTAAACGCAAATCAGGCGCCCCTCTTCCCCTCGCCGGAAAGAGTACACTACACCAACGTCCGCTCCGACGCTGGCATAAAGGACATCGACGACAGCGCTTGATGACCAGCTCGTCAGCACAGATCGTCTCCCCACTTCGATAGCTCAGCTCCACGAGACAGCGGCCGCCGACGTCATAGTAGATAGGCCCGTAAGAACCAGTGCAGCTACGAACATAGTTTAATGTTGAGTTCACAAAAGACTTTATTCAGAGACTGAAAATGCTTCTTATGTTCTACATGACTGCTTCTCAAAAGATAAGTCTGTTGATATTCTGCAGTGTACCACGCTTCCGTGGTCTGTCTCTTGCTTCCCAGTCTTCGAATTACTCTTATGATCACCCGAGATACAATAAATATGATTTATACAAGACTATACAGCCTACAGTTGCAGGTTAACTTTATCGTTTACCTAGGTTTCAACGTTAGTAATAACGTCTTCTTCAGAACCTGCAAAAAGTTAATATTATAATGTGCTAGTAAATTATATTAGATATGGTCATCCTACAGGATGCAACGTGTAGTACTTACATAAAATATCATTTAAATGCTAGCCTGAAACAAGCCATGTACTGAAGTCAACTTTATAAAACTTGATGCATAACCATAAGGTTTTGTCACTTCTATTAAACCAACTGTAGAAATTCACTTTAAGCCCGTTGTATGGGCCTCGTCGTGTGACTAGAGACTGCGGACCGCGAGGGCTCCGCGGTCTGCCTCACAGAGGGCGGCGCGCATGCGCGAGACGTATAGACTCAAACTCTAATTATGCACGCGTCAGATAACATTTTTGCTATGAATTAATTTTATGCTTTACTATTGTAAGTTAATTAAAGTATCCAGCATGACTCCGTTTTACATTCTACTACAAAGCCTTATAAACTGACCAACAAATCTCGTATGAACATCTGTACATACACGAAGCTGAAGCATATGACCTCCAATTATTTTTGTCTAAAACCTTTAGAGATAACTACAATTTTCAGATAGATGGGTTCTGGTTTCATGTAAAATCATGGTTAGATAATCGTAAAATGGAAATTGCTCAACGGCATGACAAAAAGTTAAAGAAATTAGTCAGACTTAATTCTGGTGTATCCAAAAATGCGCGCAAAAGGGAGGCTGCCCAGTCTGTGTTTCATCAACACGTTGTAAATAAAACAGATATCATTTTCACAGAGGACGAAAATAAATTGTTAAGTAAAGGCATCAAATATAAAGTAGAACCTAATTTGACCCCTCAAAATTTTCGGAAGTTGGTAGTGGATCTTAAGGTTGGCCTTGGTAGCGGTAAAGCAGATAAAAGTATCCAAACGAGACTTGCTTACGATGCTTGTAAAATATTACAAAAAGAGTGTCTAGGTAGTAATACGTTCACGAAAGATATGTGCAATATTAAAAACATTAACGAAAAGCTAAGAAATAATGAAGCCCTAATAACTAAGGCCCATTAGGGGATGTCGTTTCTACAAAAAAAGAATATATTCAGAAAACGGAAATGTTCTTTGAAGAGAATGGCATCGTACCACTAGAGGTAGACCCAACGCCCGCCATACAGAGGGATATTAGAGCGAGTCTTAGCAATACTAAGAAGTTGATCGGAGAATTTAGAAAAAAGGCATTGATAAACATGAACCCCAAGCCCCCGACGTTAAGGAGTCAATTTAAGCTCCACAAAATTTCCCATCCGATCCGCCCTATTGTGGATAGCACCAATAGTGCTTATAATAAATTAGCGAAACACTTACATTATAAAATTAAAGAATATTTCGTGTTTCAGAATAATTTTTCGATTAAAATTTCAGTGGACCTAGCCAACAGACTTAAAACCGTAACATGTTCCGAAAACACCAAACTGGTGTCATTTGATATCATTAGTTTGTACACAAACGTACCAGTGGATCAGACCTTGAACAATATAGAACAAAACTTAAGGTACCACAAAAAAATTATCCACCATAGAAATTGATGAGCTAATGTTACTTCTTAGAACGATTCTTAAATACAATTATTTTTCATTCAATAAGAAATTATATTCACAGCCATGTGGCCTAGCTATGGGGAGTCCACTTGCATGTATCATGTGTGAAATTTTTATAAATTCTCTGGAATTGGTTTTTTTCCGAAATTACCGGGAATTAGTGAACAACATCATCTTTTATGCGAAATACGTGGATGACATTCTTCTACTGGTTAATAACTCTCCAGAAGGAATAAAGCAAATTTTCGCAACGTTTAACAATCTACATGAAAAAATAAAATTCACACAAGAATTGGAATCAGCTGATAGATCACTAAATTATCCTGATTTAACGTTGACTACTAAAGATGCTAAAACAGAGCCCAACATATTCCGGAAGGCAACTTATTCAGACAACATCATACCGGCTGATTCAACCCACCCCCAAGCGCATAAAATGGCGTTTTTCTATTCTAGTATCCATCGGGCGATTTCTATCCCGTTGTCAGATGTCAACCTCTAAAAAGAATTACAAATTATCGAGAGAATTGCACAAATAACGGCTTTGATCCAAAGATAGTGAGGCAATTATATCATAAGAAAAGGCGAAAAAGAACGGCTTAAGTAAACACAAATACTCAAACCCAAGATCAGACCAACAAATGGCTGTCGGTTCCATACATAGGTAATGTCTCCTACAAGATAGGGCGCCTGTTGAAAAATTCAGGCTTTCAAATTTCCTTCTCGACGAGTAATAGTTTAAAGCGAAATTTGGTTCAAACCCTTGAGAAAGACTGTGATAAGTCAGCAAAATCAGGCGTATATAAGATTATGTGTGATGATTGCCCATGTTATTACATAGGTCAAACAGGCAGAGCTATAGCAGTAAAGTTTAAAGAACATCTTCCAATAAAGGGCGTAGGAACACGGGGGTCAGCCTTTGCGGAACATCTGGTGCAAATGGCTCATACACCTAAACCTTTTCGTGACATAGAGCTACTACATCAAGGAGTTAAGGACTCGACACGCTTGAGGAACTACAAATTTATGCACACGTAATTACAGATAGAGGCAATTTACTGAACGATCAACTGTATCTAAAAAATAGAGCATACTTCGAAGGCTTCCAGCCTATATTAGGTTTACAATATTTCGTAATGCATGTGACCATTTTTTTCCTTTATTGTATTACGCTGCTCTGCAGCCTACAGACTTTTTAAAATGTAAGGAGAAGTTAAGAAACAATAACAGCAGGTGATAAAACGGGGACTTAAATTGTAAAACGGCGGAAAATTGTGGAAAGTTAAAACGTAAAGCGAAGGGTTGGCAAAGCGAATAAAATACACAGGATGCAGACAGGTAACATAGTAGACAGACAATTAAAAAACATGGCGACAGTCTGGTTTCTGTTCGCAAGAGATATAAAATCACACCCAGCGACATTATGATGGCCGTTCGCAACACTTCGGAAAAGACACACAACACTGAACACTCACTGTAAACACTGCACTATAATGTCGGCACAAAGATGACACACCATATCCTAGGGCAGATGAAGGGAAAAACAAGGAGAGAGGAGAGGAAAACAGAAAGGGGGGGGGGACCAAAGGAGGGAGAGGACTCATAAGTTGGGGGGGGGGGGGGGGGGCAGGGCAGACGTGAGAGGGAATGGGAAAAGACAGAGTAGGGAAATGCAAAAGGACTCGGGGGAGAGAAAGGGGGGGGGGGCAGAGAGAGGGTAGGTGGGGAAAAAAGAGGATGGAAGTTTCTGTACAGTTTCTGTAATAATAGAGAACCTTTCCTACAGATGTTCATACGAGATTTGCTGGTCAGTTTATAAGGCTCTGTAGGAGAATGTAAAACGTAGTCATGCTGGATACTTTAATTAACTTACAATAGTAAAGTATAAAATTAATTCATAGTAAAAATGTTATCTGACGCGTGCATAATAAGAGTTTGATTCTATATGTCTGCCGGCCGGGGTGACCGAGCGGTTCTAGGCGCTACAGTCTGGAACCGCGCAACCGCTACGGCCGCAGGTTCGAATCCTGCCTCGGGCATGGATGTGTGTGACGTCCTTAGGTTAGTTAGGTTTAAGTAGTTCTAAGTTCTAGGGGACTGATGACCGCAGAAGTTAAGTCCCATAGTGCTCAGAGTCATTTGAACCATTTTTTTCTGTGTGTCTCGCGCATGCGCGCCGCCCTCTGTGAGGCAGACCGCGAAGCCCTCGCGGTCCGCATCTCTAGTCACACGACGAGGCCCATACAACGGCTTAAAGTGAATTTCTACAGTTGGTTTAATAGAAGTGACAAAACCTTATGGTTATGCATCAAGTTTTATAAAGTTGACTTCAGTACATGGCTTGTTTCAGGCTAGCATTTAAATAATATTTTATGTAAGTACTACACGTTGCATCCTGTAGGATGACCATATCTAATATGATTTACTAGCACATTATAATATTAACTTTTTGCAGGTTCTGAAGAAGACGTTATTACTAACGTTGAAACCTAGGTAAACGATAAGGTTAACCTGCAACTGTAGGCTGGATATTCTTATATAAACAATATCAGTTGCTGTCGCTGCATAAAAATGTTAAAAATTACAATAAATATGACATCTCAGTAGAGTATCTGACAGCCTCATCTGCAAATGATAGCATCATTTCATCCACTAATTATGGTCAATGGTTCTCTGAAACATAACAAAAAGCCATATAGCAACTGGCGAAATAATTGTAACCCAGTTGTTCGTCTATCCTTAGATTTGCATCTGAAAACGACATGCATTAACATATAGCAGCATGACCATGGTAACACACTATGATAAGTCTGTTCTTATTCAACGTTGCGCCAGGTGTGTCGGCTTATTCTCATTATCTTGATCCTGTAGCTAATGTACCCCGCCTTAATAGTCTCTTGTGGCGAATTGGCGTTCCTCACTCCTCTCACCAGGCGTCGTCTGTCGTGGTCGATACTCCTTTCTCACATCACATCGCCAATTATGGTTTGTCCCTTATTATTAACTGCTGCTAACTGAGGGTTTTCTCCATCTCGTCGTCTCTACTAGTGGCATCTGTGGTGTCGTTCGGAGAGCGATCTGCTAAGCCCAGGTTTGTGCCCCGCAACGGACAAACAAGTGAGCACAGACGCAACGAATGGGAGACGTTGGCGTAGACAAACCCTCAAGACTTCCATGAGCCACCGTTGCAGCATTCTTACTTACGTCTGAACGGAGTGCCGTTCACCCCAGTCTGCAATCATCGGCAAAGACGACAACATCGTCTCACTAACGAGCCAGCAGTGCGAGGGTCGCATTAGGCAGAATACGCCGCTAAGTTTATAATCAATTGTACATTGAGACTATTATCTTGTACTGAATCTAATGACATGTTAGTGTTCGGTGATAGTAACAAATATACAAGACATTTCTGTGGCAGTGGATTGTTTCAAAGTTAAGTATCTTATCTTGTTGAAGTTATATTAAAATGCTCTAATATTCTCTATGTGCTTTTATATGAACTGGGCCACCTTCAGAAGTAACTTTAAGAACCCACCACTGTGCCGAAGGCACAACAATAACAATAACAATCAATCAAATGTGTGTGTATTCCTAAGGGATCAAACTGCTGAGGTCATCGGTCCCTAGATTTACACACTACTTAAACTAACTTAACGCTAAGGACAACACTCACATCCATCCCCGAGGGAGGACTCGAACCTCCGGCAGGAGGGGCCGCACGATTAGTTACATAGCGCCTCTAACCGCGCGGCCACTCCGCGCGGCTAACAATCAATCTTTGAGTATAATACGAAACATCACCACAATGTCCAGAACTGCAAAGATCCTACACTCGCTTTGGTAGGCACATTCCTTTGCTCAAAAAAAGCTTCTCCGTCACGGGCACAGCACTTTACTCGCAGTAGACAGTAGACACACAACCCTCACAACGCTATTCAGTAACTGTGGCATCAGCAATACTTATTTATGCTTCAAAAATGCAAAACTTTTCTTTTCAAAGGTACTTGTGCGAGGGCTGTTCAATAACGAGTTATCGTATTTTCATGGTCATAATTTCTGGCGCTAGAATTTAATCTTATAATATTCTGTTATCTTTATGTGTAAGAACACATGCCGTACTAATTTCATTTTTGGTATTCCAGGTTCTCGCCTACGAGAGACGGGCAAGCTTAGACACGTTCAGTATCGCCTACAGCAACAGTGGAGGTGATGCGTGATGAACAATAACTGGTTTTGAATTTCTGCTTTCGTCGCAGTTTATTTCCAGCTGAGGGGTATGCAGTGTAACAGGGGACCTATCGAGAGTGAGTTCTTCCCTACAGCACATTTCGAGGATGGTTTATATTGTATAAAGAGGGAAGACAATCAATTTCAAAGGAACGCGCTCCAATTACTGCTCTTAATGGGAGAAAACATCAACACCGTTGCCATTATGAGAAGCATAGACACATAACCTTAGGAAAACTTTCTGAAATACTGAAAATTTCATTGGGTGTCATCCACAAGTTGGTGACAGTAAATGTACACATGAGACGTTTTTGTGCACGGTGGGTTCCAAGACTACTGATTCTCAAACAAAAGGACATTCACGTGCAGATCTGCACGCAATTGAAGTTGACATCTGAGGAAGATCCAGAGTTTCTTCTAAAGGTAATCATCACAGCTTATGACACATGCTACATTATTTTGATCCTAAAAGCAAATAGCAAAGCTCAATGTGGAAATCTCCCTCGCCATCAACCCTTCAAAAAGCAAAAGTGGTTGTTTCTGCTTTCGATATTCGTGGAATGGTTTATCAGCATGTTGTATCTGCAGACACCTCAATAACTGGACAGTACTACATGAATGTCCTGAAAACTTTGCAGGTTCGTATTAGGTGCAAAAGACCACTTATCCTTGAAAGAAGATGGATGCTGCACCGCGATAATGCATGACCCCATACTGCAAATGTTGTTACTGAACATCTTGCAAAAATCAAAGTGCAGTGCCTTCTTCACCCCCCCCCCCCCCCCCCCCCTATTGTCCGGATTTATACTGTGTGATTTCTTTTTTGTTCCCTAACCTGAACAAACACCTTCGTGGCAGACATTTTCTATCATCAGAAGCAGCAGCACAGGCTGCTTAGGCGATGTTGAAGGACATCTCAAAAAACGGATTCCAGTACGTCTTTGAAGACAGACAGAGCCGGTGGGACAAGCTAATCTCATCCAGAGGAGACTATTTTGGGAAGGACCATCAAAATTATGAGGATGAGTAAAGGCGACAAGATAACCTTTAAATATGAGATGAGACTATTATATCACTCACACATTACCTAACACGAAGATGATTAGATATAGCACGGAAAAAATGACACATACCCATTAACACGATAATTAAACATGGAAATTTACTATAATATCTCAGGCAGAGAATCAAACCAAATGGCCGCTAGGGATGGGCCGACAGGGGAAACCGCTAGTAATAAATGCGACTGGCATTCAAATTCATTTCCGAGCTGCTTGGTTACTCCCTTTCACAGCACCACGTACTCTCGTCCTCAACCGAGCGAGGTGGCGCAGTGGTTAGCACACTGGACTCGCATTCGGGAGGACGACGGTTCAATCCCGTCTCCGGCCATCCTGATTTAGGTTTTCCGTGATTTCCCTAAATCGTTTCAGGCAAATGCCGGGATGGTTCCTTTGAAAGGGCACGGCCGATTTCCTTCCCACTCCTTCCCTAACCCGAGCTTGCGCTCCGTCTCTAATGACCTCGTTGTCGACGGGACGTTAAACACTAACCACCACCACCACCACTCTCGTCCTCTGACCGGCCACGACTTTTCCTTAGTACACATCCCAAAGGTGCTTTGATCAGTCCCATAGATCTGCCTGTAAGTGTTCGAAATGCGCTGCATCCATTTGTTATTGATCCTTAACATTCAGTACCGTGTAGCCGACAGTGGATTTCTTTCTCTCCTCTTCGATCAGGGTTTCTTGGAGCTCCCAGGATGTATACACAAAGACATGGGCTCATTTACATTCACATCGAGATTGTCCACTACACACGTAGTCAATTCCTCAATGTGTCATTTTTTTCCGTTCCTCTCATTGGTTCACAGACCTGCATTTCTGATTTCTGCAATTCTAGGAGGCTCTTGATTTGATCATCCCTCCCTGTCTACCATTGTGGTCATTCCACAGAGACCAGCAGTCTCTCTGCGAGTTCCTATTCAACCTATAACTATTTTGCCACTACGAATGCCGTGATGCCCAGTTACTATTTTCCGGCGCCCTTCTTTCTGGAGGAAAGTTATTTCTGCCGGCCGCTGTGACCGAGCGGTTCTAGGCGCTTCAGTCCGGAACCGCGCTGCTGCTACCGTCGCAGGTTCAAATCCTGCCCCGGGCATGGATGTGTGTGGTGTCCTTAGGTTAGTTAAGTTTAAGTAGTTCTAAGTCTAGGGGACTGATGACCTCTGATGTTAAGTCACACAGTGCTTAGAGCCATTTGAACCATTTTATAGTTATTTCTCACAATTTGCACAGGCTTGCGTCTTTCAGCGCCGCAATCATAACCAAGTTCTTGCAGGAGGCAACGGAATGCCCTAATGTTCTGCATATTCCAACAGGCATTCATTATTTCCCTTTGTAAAAAGTTGTGCAATTTGGATACGCATATTCGAACTAACTATGGAGGATCGCACGGAGCATCCAAATAAGGACTTCTCTGTACCAGCTCCTTAAAGTAATGAAACGGAGTCTGAAAGTTTGAGCTTCCATACGCCTCCATCAGTAGAATTCTGACTTTTACTTGGTCTTGGGTACTCTTTGACCAGCACTCTTCTAAAATGGCACATTTGAAATCAGCATATGTTTTACACTTGCATACTTCGAAACGCATGCAGAACACTACCTCCTCTTTAAGGTGTCCACATATGGAGTTCGCCGTTAATATGGGTGACTGTGACATTGACAATGCATCAGTCAACCGAATAACCCACATTCTTGGGCATTAACTGTACAAGGAGTTGGTAAACAACGAATACTTTTGTATGGACACGTTGTGTCTCCTGCTTTCGTCGTCATCGAAATCATTATGGGCTTCTCACCCGTTTATTTGTGGATGAGATGGTGTATTTCACACACACGTAACCTCTCTTTGAGGTCTCACAATTTTTACACCTTCGTGCATCTTCGGTTTCGTCCTCGCACTTTATGTCTTTTGAGACATTTTGCACATCAGTATCATGATCAACGATGCGCTGGGGGTGACACAGTGCCTGACGATTTCTACAATTTATGTCCAATCGGTTTTCTTTAAATCAGAGTAGTGAATGGACCTCCTCGCTCTAGTTAATATTTGTACGACATACTCGGTCGGAATCCGCCTCACACCGTAGCAATAATTGTTTGGCTGCATTCGTAAAAAAATGGTTCAAATGGCTCTGAGCACTATGGGACTCAACTGCTGAGGTCATTAGTCCCCTAGAACTTAGAACTAGTTAAACCTAACTAACTTAAGGACATCACAAACATCCATGCCCGAGGCAGGATTCGAACCTGCGACCGTAGCGGTCTTGCGGTTCCAGACTGCAGCGCCTTTAACCGCACGGCCACTTCGGCCGGCCATTCGTAAAAACTTCTACTTTATCAGCGACCTTGCTGGCCACCTTCGTACATTGTTGCAATATCTCCTGATGATAGGCAACGCTTTGAGAGAAACCTTGTAGCAGTTCAGTCTCCTCTTCTTTTACCTCGTGCAAAATATCGCGCATTCCCGTCATTTAGTTCGCCGCACCATCCGCCCGTAGTGCCACATTGTTCTCCACAGCGCTTGCTCTTTCCTCCAGTTGCTCGGCCAGCACTCCTTGGCTAATTCTAATGATTTTGACCTTTGCACCGATTTCTTGTCGCCACAGGTCAACGGATCCCAAGTCTGATCTCAAATCCACCAACTCTTTCGGCATTTCCTCTGTTGTATAACTAGTCTCTGTGACAATCACATCTAACTTGTCCTTTTGTCCATCGACCTTCTGCTCTAAAATCTTCATTTTCGCATTCTGCCCTTCGAACTCGTGTCTAAGACTGGAGTTCTACATTTGAAGCTGTTGCATAATGAGACCTAAGTAATTATTTATGTCGAAAGCGAATGGTATTGCGAGTCTCGCCGCTGCCACCACTGTTCCTGTGGTCAGAAACTTCGGGACGATGGTCTCTTGGCGGGTCATTTCCTCAGCTGGCAGCACCTGCCTGGCGCTCCTGAATATCTGTGGGGCAGATGGCCGGATTTTGCGTGTTTCCTGCCTAACGGTCATGTCTACGAACTCGGGTGGGAGGGGAAGGTCAGGGTTCATCAGTTCTTCATACGTCGCCGTCCAGCGTGAGCCCATGATGTCGTGCAATATGCGGTAAAACTCCAGCGGGAACCCATCTGGACCCGGGGCTTTATTCGCCGCACCATTATGAAGAGCATCGGCGACGTCATCAGACGTAATTGTCGCTGTGAGAATCTCCGCATCAGTCGTTACCGCCATGTTCTGTCCTCTGCTGCATAGAACTGGTTGTAGTGACCCACAAAGGCTTATACGATGTCATTCTGGGACGTCAATCGACGACCATCTGGCATGTCGAGGGCGTTGACCAGTTTTCTCCGACACCGCTACTTCTCTCGGATAGTATGATGCATGTAAGGAGGCACTCCTAGTCCACAACCGTGACATCTTGCACGCACTATTGTGCCTTCAAGGCGGTGACGCATAAGAGAAAGTATCTTCGCCTTAATACGTTGAATTTCAACCTGTCGTTGAACAGAGGGGGCATGGTTTGAGAGTTCCCGCAGAATTGTAAACTAGTATTCCATGGTATGTCGTTGCCACAGCATTTTGTCGCGACCGTAATTCATCATCGAACGACGTAAAGCAGGCTTGGTGGAGTCGAGCCACCACCGGAGTGTGGAAGGATACGCTGGAAGGCGTCTTACACAGTTGTTCCACGTCGCTTCTACGACCTGCCTCCATTCCGGATCCTCGAGATGGGTGACATTCAGTTTCCACAGGCCTCGACCGCGCCACTCTTTCTGCCTCTGGAGCGAAACAGTGCAAATTCAGGCGATATGGTCGGAAAAGGCGGTAGGCCATAACTCAGCGTCAAGCGTGGCAGTGGAGATTCCTTGGGAAACGTAGACACGGTGAAGACGACTTGCTGAATGGCTGGTGACGTACGTATATCTAGGCCGATCACCATGCACGCGGTCCCAAGTATCGGTGAGGTTCAATTCGTGCACGAGCAGCTTGAGTTCCTGGCATGTGGTGAAATGCGGATGTTGGTCCTTCTGGGATAACACACAGTTGAAGTTGCCGCCAAGAATAATATGGTCGTAGAGGTGTACAAACAAAGGAGCGACCTGTTCTGAATAGAATCGCGACTTTTCCCGTCGTTTGACCGTGCCCGAGGGAGCGTAAATATTGATGACTCGGACACCGTGGAAAGTCACAGCAAGACCCCTAGCCGATGGCAGGTAAATCACCTCGTCTACCTCAATGGCTTCCTGTAAAAGAATAGCTGTCGCACTGCCTCCGTCAGCACACGGCTTGAGGTAGGACACTTAACCACAGATATTAGGAAACGTCGCCAGGCGAACTTCCTGCAAAAGGGCAACATCGAGGTCCGACGCCCTCAACATTTCACGGAGCATTTGTAGTTTGATAGGGGTGCCAATGGTGTTGACATTGATGGAGCCAATCCTGTAAGCTTGTCGTGGAATTGGGACTACTGGGACGCTCATAGAGGCCCGAAGAGCAGCAGCGAACAGGAATGTGTGTCAGGAGGCTGCACATCCCCACCCAGGAACCCTGTCGATTAGCAGTCGTGGGTTGGAGCAGCAGTATTCGCTGCTGTCTCAACGGTGGGTGTGTCGTCGTCTACATCGTCAGACCACGCAAAGGTGCGTGGATGGCGTGCGGCCGGTGGAGTACCTCTGCAGTCCGAAGGCGGCGTCACGTCGGCGGTGGAAGAGTGGTGCTGGCTCAGCTGCTGTTCAACGTCCATAGGTACAGCGTCTGGTGCATGCGAAGATGGTTGTACCTCCGACGGGGTGCAGACCGGGGCTTCCACCAGGGAATCGTCCATCGGGGCAATATCTTCATAGGTGTGATCCTCATCGTCTTGAAACTGCGACCTGCAGGTGTCAGACGGGGCGATCCGCCGTTTCCGACGTCTCTTCGGCGACCGTTGCTTGCGCACGTGATCTTCGGTGTCCGAAGACGGCCGGGGATCTGGATGGTCGGGCACAGAAGCATCGGTAGGCACAAACGTGGAGTCAAGGGCCGTCCCCTGTCCCAGAGATTGCTCACCACTGCATATGTAGGGAGGAGGAGGCAAAGGCCGCAGTCCTTCCGTAATTGCCTGAGGCCATACCGGAGACGACGATGTGGCAGTAGCAGGATCCAGTGGTGATCGCGGTCGAGGGTCTTTATGCAGAACTTCGACACACGTCAGCGGTAGCGTCGTCGGAGCGATCGAGGCCGGCAGGTCCCCAGGCGGTAACCGTGTGATTCTGCGTTGCAGACAGCTGGAACAGAGGTGTCCTTCTTTGCCACATCCCGAGCATGTCTTCGGCTGGCCAGCATAAATAATTACTGCACGGCAGCCACCAATTCATAAGTAGGACGGCACATGTTTGGTTACCTCTATGCGGATCTGTCGTACTCCATTGAATGCAGATACCACTACCTCTGAAGGCACCTCGAAAGGGAGTTCAAATACACGTATCGTCCGCAGTCCAAGTCCGGCGTGTTCCACAGTTATGTCACCGATGTGTCCATCAGAGTAACGGAACTTAATACCACTTCGAGTTGCACTTAGAATTTTGTCACATAATTTCACGTAGACCACACTGCTCACTATAGACAGGTGGATGCCAACAAGATCGTTGCAGTCAATCCTGACTTCATCTCTGATAAACTGTTCGATTTCCAGTGCTTTTGGTCGGGCATATTCAGGTGCAAAGCTGATCTTCAGTGTCGATTTTCTGTGGGCGTAAGCCATTCTCTGTCGAAGGAAATATAACGCGCTAAGACGGAAGAATCGCGTAAACAGCTCCGCGAGCGAGCTGCGCGGCGAGGACGTAAACAAGATGTCCGTACCGCTAGCGTGCCGAAAGGCGAGTCGTCCATCTGAGCCACCCAAGCACGACCCACGCCTCGTCATCACAGCCTCCGCCAGTACTGACGGAAGCAAGGCTGTGGGGAGGGGACGTGGGTCGTGCTTGGGTAGCTCAGATGGTAGAGCACTTGCCCGCGAAAGGCAAAGGTCCCCAGTTAGAGTCTCGGTCCGGCACACCGTTTTAATCTGCCAGGAACTTTCAAGATTTGTCATTGTTGAAGAGTTGATTGCATTTTAGACAGTAAAGATCATTCTTGGTCGTGGTTATCTTATGTGATTACAAGGTGCAGGCTGATAGCAGTTTTATTTTAAAGTTCTGCGATAATGGAAAACACACTACGGAATGACGCTGAAAACAAGAGTAAGGTAATTAAATGAGCACGTGTTCAAGGAAGTGAATACGTAAACTATGCAGCAAAAACAAATCAGGGAAGAAAAACAGGTGAGAAATGCAACTGTAAGAAAGCATCTTTTGTTAATATTGATATATTTCGTCAGACTTCTTTGTTAGATAGATTTAATAATTTCAAGAGCAAAGACGAACAGGAGAAGGACATATACTTACAAGGTCTGATCGCCTGTAGCAATCTACGAAGACTTCGACCGTCTAAAAATGTGCCATCCATTAAGGGTAGTCACAGTTTTAAGTACTTCATCATACTCATTGATGAAAGGAAGAGGTATGCCAGAAGGCATTTTTATCTTTTTATGATCTTAAGGGTGAGTAGACTGTGTCGTCAACGATAATTGGTGATAGCCGGTAAACCTCCACTTGATTTGAGAGAGAAAAATCCCACAGCAGATTCAAAGCCTGTCGAAATTTATATGCTCATTCATCAACATCCTGAGTCTTTTCCAAGAAAACAGACTCACTATTCTTTCACGGCGAAAAACTACCTCGATGAAAAGTTAAATGTGAAAATCATTTTTCAGAAGTTTAAGGAATAACATCCTGACATAGATATTACATAGTAGTAATATGCTAAATACTTCAACGACTACTTTCACCTTAGTTTTGGCAGGCCTCAGGTAGATAACTACTGTACAAGCGAAATTTTGGAACAAAAACTGAAGTCGCCATTCCTTTACGAGAAGGAAAAGAAGGTTGCTGAATTAATAATCCACAATAGAAGAGGTAAAAAATTTACAATACTCTTCGAGCTTCAACGAATCTGTGCAAAGAAATGTAGGATCTAACTGTTATAGCACCTGACTACATGCAGAATATTTCACTGCCTAATATTGCGGTGCAGGAGTTGTTTTATTTTCGATAGTTAACCCTCAACGTTTTTCAAATTCATAATGCAAAATCAGCAGAACGTAATTTTTTATGTCTATGATGAGACCCAGGGTAATAAATATCAAATGAAGTAGCTTCTTTGCTTCTGCATTACACAGATAATTGCATTCCGAAGGATGTAACGCCCACCTCTTTAGTGGTAGCTGTGGTGGTCAAAACAGAAATCACACCATAGTAAAGTTTTTAATGGTTTTTCTAGAAACAGAGCGTTTTGATAAAATCCAGCATTTCTTTCCCCTGAGAGGACATTCTCTTCTCCCCAATGACGGTGATTTTATTGTTGTGAAGAGGCTTTTGTCAAAACACGATCGAATTTATCTTCCAAAAGAAATATTTGAGATAATAGTAAAGTTAAGACGCCCTGGGAAGTTCGTGGGTACTATGGTAGGCGTTGAAGATGTAATTAGCGTCAAGGACAGGCGGTCTCCTCCATATAAGAAGACAGCAAATTCACTGTAAAGCGAACATCTTTCAAGAGACAAGCGTATTGCATTCCAGATAACAACATTAAGGCATTTCAAGTACACATCTCGGCGCCCAGGGGCAGTAATTCCATCACCATTGATCAACACAGCAATGAAACATACAGTAATCCTGCGGGGTACTGGGAGCAAAATGTGTGTTTACCGCAAACAACGGCATACTACAGACAACTGTCAATCACTGAAGCTAAACGTGCTGACATGAAGAAGATCTTATAGTATATTACTAAAGAATATCAGCAGTTTTACCTTGTAATTTTGGACAATCATTGATAATTCGAAGTAATTGTTTTCAGTCTTGCATTTACATTGCCAATTCGTAACATTATAACATTATTTTTGTTGCGTAATTTAAAGAAAGTATTAGACGGCTTAAATTAATGTTAATGTTAAAGGCAATATATTACTAGTGTCTTACATTTGTGTAAGTTTGCTGTATAAATCAGTTTTCATATGTTCCACAGCTTTTGAAAGTAAAATTATTATTATGTCGATTACAATAGCATGTTTCAGTGATAAATTTTCACAAGCATTTGAGTTAATTTTAGAAAAAAAATAGAGTTCGAATCACTTTGATCACTGTTTCGGTTGGGTCTGCTGGGATCTAGAGATTATACTGTATGTTAAATTAGTCACCTAATTATACTCTTTAAAAAGGGCGCCGTAGCTTTTGATACGAGTATGTGTTCAACTCTCTTTTAAAAATAGTTTTTTATGTTTCCTCAAAAATAAGCATTTATGGAGTTAAGCTGTTTCTAAAATGAACGACTCAAGTGTACCTGTTAAAAGATGTGTTACGGGCTAGTATGTTACTATTCCGCGCCTCTGTGTAGGTTAGAAACATATATATTTACCTGTGGCAAGTGACTGATATGATGCGACCACTTTCCTCACGTAGGTGGGCACCATATCAGGAGTATAGAGGCTATTGCACGTACACTCATGAGCAATAGAACTAAAGAAATACATGGTACGACGGAGGATCCATTCTTGTTCTGATGACTGTGTCTATGTGTTGCGACATGGAGAAACTACATGAGACTGTGGAAGTGTTGGGGAGCCATCTTTTTCATGACTCCTCAACCACACATCCGTAACTTACGGAATTCTGTTCAGTATGATTGAGATAAAGCAGTTTGGGAGGCCATAAAAACGTCCTATAATTTGAGTTTTACTAAAACCGCTCAACCCCAATTCGAAAGGAAGGAAGAGAATTATTTATATCCCATCGACGACGTGTGGTGGAACCGTCCCTTCTAGCTCATTGCACACTAATCTCAGTAAGCTCTACAAATCTGCTGCCTCATAAAGCCGACAAAAACAATGCAGCTCAGTCGACATAAGCTGCTGAAATTTGGATGCATGTAGTGGGTCCCTATACAGAATTCTATTGGCTTTTAATCTGCTATAAATTTGTTCTGTACATCAGGTCTTGGTTTATTAGTTAAATGAGTTAAGCTCTTTTAAAAACAATGACTGTGCTGTATTTTCAAATAGGGAAGTAAAAAATACTGCAAATAAAACTGAACTAAACGACAAAAACACATTTCTAATGTACAATTCATGGTACAAAAGATGATTTTTAAATATTTAGCTCACTGTTATTAAACACTCTCGCCAACAGTCAGTATCCCTATCGAACCAACGACCTTCCGATGAGCAATCGTAATAAATTCAGTTTACTAACAGTCAAATGTTAACCTACAATAATGTCACTCACCGAAATATTACACAGTTCGTTTTCGCTCAGTGAGTTAGTGTCTCTAAACAAAGTATATTACAGTAAGTAGAAAGAAATAGAGTTTTCACTTTAGTTAACAAAACTCACAGAAATATTATCCAAATTAGATTTTAATTATCTTGTCCAATTTATAGTCTCCTTTATCCCACTGTTCCTCAGCTAAATGCATTATTGAACACGTGACCAAAATTTTCGGAGTCACTGGAGACACAATCCTCCTCTATGAGAACTACACTGAAGCGCCAAAGAAGCTAGTATAGGCGTGCGTATTCAAATACAGAAATATGTAAACAGGCAGAATACGGCGCTGCGGTCGGCAATGCCTATATGAGGAAACAAGTATTTGGATCAGTTGTTAGATCGGTTACTGCTGCTACAATGGCAGGTTGTCAAGATTTAAGTGCGTTAGAACGTGGTGTTATAGTCGGCGCACGAGCGAAGGGACACAGCATCTCCCAGGTAGCGATGAAGTGGGGATTTTCCCGTACGACCATTTCACGCGTGTACTGTGAATACCAGGGATCCGGTAAAACATCAAATCTCCGACATAGCTGCGGCCGGAAAAAGATTCTGCAAGAACGTGATCAAGGATGATTGCAGAGAATCGTCCAACTTGACAGAAGTGCAACTCTTCGGTAAATTGCTGCAGTTTTCAATGCTAGGCCATCAACAAGTGTCAGCATGCGAACCATTCAACGAAACATTATCGATATGGGCTTTCGGAGCCGAAGGCCCACTCGTGTACACTTGATGACTGCACGACACAAAACTTTACGCCTCGTCTGTGCCCGTCAACACCAACAATGGACTGTTGATGACTGGAAACATGTTGCCTGGTCGGACGAGTCTCATTTCAAAATGTACCGAGAGGATGGACGTGTACGGGTATGGAGAACACCTCATCAATCCATGGACCTTGTATGTCAGCAGGGCACTGTTCCAGCTGGTGGAGGCTCTGTGAAGGTGTGGGGCGTGTACAGTCGAAATGATATGGGACCCCTCATACATCTAGATTCGACTCTGACAGGTGACTCACACGTAAGCATCCTGTCTGATCACCTACATCCACTCAGGACCATTGTGCATTCCGACGGACTTTGGAAATTCCAGCAGGACAATGCGACGCCCCACGCGTACACCCTATAGAGTGGCTCCAGGAGCACTCTTCTAAGTTGAAACACTTCAGCTGGCCACCAAACTCTCCAGACATGAACATTATTGAGCATATCTGAGATGCCTTGCAAAGTGCTGTTCAGAAAAACCTCCACCCACTCGTACTCTTACGGATTTATGGACAGGCCTGCAGGGTTCATGGTGTCAATTCGATCCAGCACTACTTCAGAGATTAGTCGAGTCCATACTACGTCGTTGTGTGGCTCTTCTGGTGCTCACGGGGGCGCTACACGATATTAGGCAGGTGTACCAGTTTTTTTGGCTGTTCAGTGTACATCCACAATCCTTCATAATTTACTGTGTGCAACCAGGCTACCCGCTCCAGAACACAGGACTGCACTCTTCTCTGATCCGTTGAGACAAACTGTGGCCACTGAGTGTTGTAGCTGCTGTCGTGTAACTAAGTACTTCACCTATTTAACCAATCACAAGCCTATATTTAATTTGCGAATTCTGCCGAAATGTATTTTTTCAAAACGTCAGACAAACATTAACGAACAATATATTTACGTGTTTCAAAGACTGAAGTAAAAATATTACTTTATCCACATAAATTCCAGCTGTTTTTATTAACTCAATTTCTTGTCTATCTGTCTGTTCGGCACAAATTTTCCAACTGATTTTAAACTAACTTCCTAATTAGCTAAAAATCTGAAATTACACAGCTGCATGACATTGCAGTATTAACTAGCTTTCTTGTCGGTCTGTTCTGTACGGGTGGGGGTGTATGGGTGGAAGGAGGGGGGGGGGGTGGAGGTGATGAATAAGATGGGTAACATCTGTCACAAAGGTTGCCATTCATGACCAGCATGTTGTGTGGATAGTATCGGAATGCGTTTCAGGCACACCTGAGGAGAAAGAGGGGCGAGGAGGAGATGGATAGTGAGAGGGGGCGTAGATGAGATGGACAGAAACCGGGGGAGGGGAAGATGGACTAGAGGGGAGAGGAGTAATCTCAGTGCGTAGCAAGAGATCTACCTGAAATTTTTATTTTGAACGGAAATATGTAAAACTCACGCTACACGATGTGAAATCCACACTAGCCCGTCCATCAAACAATTTGCCTGCGAGAAAGCAATCTGTTTTCAATGAAACTGCTTCCGCTAACTGATCGTAAAACAAAATGATACAGATTAAAATGTTGGCCCTCAATATAGCTAATCTTCACCTTTAGTCTCCCAAACTATCACTGTGTAGAGAAGCAGCCTACTCACGCCTTATAAAATTCTCATCAGTCTTTCCATTGTGTGCCAGCCTAGCTCTGACGTCATAAATGTTGCGCAATATTTTAAAAATCAAGTAAATAACCTGAAACGTTTCTAGTATGTCAGGAGTAATACTAAATCAATATGTGTTGAATGTCAGTTCAATAACTTTAACCGTTTTCGAAATTTGGACGTTTTTCTGTAAAAATCATTGGCGCAACAGAAAAGAGCTAGAAACTTAAAAATTTGTATTTAGATTCCTTTTGCATAATAATTTAGTAGAAACATTATTCTGGATCTCACAAATTAAAATTTTAGTTGAAATTCATAATTTTCTGGTTTTTGTCTTAGAAATTAAGGAAGCAAGATAGATTAAGTAGGCGAATAAATAAGGCTAGGATGTTTAAACATAAGTAGAAGGGAGATCCACTATAATCATAAAGATGTGAGAAGTTTCAATTGAATAACTATAAAACTATAGCGATAGCGTATCTCCAAAGGGCAAGTTCAGAGCTCGTCTACTGCGTGCAGTGTAATTAAATTAATTCTCTCGCCCAAAATATTTGACTTAGCCACGTCAGAATTTTATTATGATTACTTACCTGTGTGCTGATTGCACATTTAAATTGTGAGCGTCATCGGCCAACAGCAAAGGAAGCGATGATTTATTCAATAACTTAAAGTGGTGCATTACTAGCCCAGCGGCTAGTCGGGAGAGCAATTTTGATCTGGCGTTCGCTTAGCCGTCCGCACCGCGGCTTTATATTTAAGAACGCTGCGCGAGAAAAGAAGGCCCCAGTTCTCTCCAGACGCTGATGAGCACACCACCTGTGCCGGGAGACGCGTCGCGTCGGTATCATTGCTATAAACAGCCTCGGCTGCCGTATTAAGTTACTCGGGATACGCGTAACCATGAAATCATTTTCGAGTGAAGTGTTAATTTTGGGATGACTTTAATGATCTATCTTCAGTTTGCGTATGTCGTATTTTCACGTGCCGCCGCGGGACAAACATTCTACCATTATTTAGCGTGGCGTTTGATGAACATTATCATCAAATTATGGCGAGCATTCACTTAAACATTTAGTTTGAACAGTTATAGTTGCATCAGCGCATTAGACTCTGAACTGCTCTGGTAGTTGGATTGTGTGGATTCTTTTTGGTCTGTGACTTTCAGGATATAGTAACATTTTTAGAAAATCGTTTTTGAGTATGAATCCCAGACAATCTCCTAATTCCTCAGAGCTATAAGCTGTAGCTATAAGTGTATTTCTCAGATGAAGTGGGCACTAGGAATTCTATTACAGGCTTCACGTTTTGCTAATCACTTTCTGGTTGCCAATATTGTAGTTAGAGAGCCAGTGTTGAGAACGGCAAACAACATTAAATAAATAATAGGAACAACATTTTATATAACAATAATTCCACCCGCCGCCCCACATATGGTGCATCGGCCGGGAAATGCATCTTTTCTACATTACAAACCAAACATTATATAACAACATAATTCCACCCGCCGCCCCACAACTGTACAAGAACTGCCATTGTAATTAAACAGTAAGCAAACATAAAATTTAACACATCTGACTTTCTGTTAAAACTGCTTGAAAATTCACAAGATAGCACCTTACTGAAATCTTCTGCTAGTATTAAATCTCTGAATTGATATGGTATTATTTTCACATGAACACTCTGACAATCACTGTGCTTTACGATGGACATGAACCTTGATGATAATTAAATTCGTTGGTCTACCTGCGCTTATTGAGCGCTCGTCTGTTCTATAACCTGTTGCTATTAAGATAATGATGACACTGTCAAAATCAAATTTCATTTATCGAACTTGAGACGTGCAATGCAAGACGGTATCTCACCAATTTACACAAAATGGCTTCTGCAGCACACAACTCGCGATTTTTAATGCATGTACACATACACATTCATAAAGGTAAGGAATGAAAAATGTGGAACTATATTTAACGACTGATAAATGAGAACAAAGACTCCAAGTAAGCTTCATTAAATCATAACAACAATCATTAAGTTCGCACAAGTAGACAAGTTGGCGTAGTATTTCTTAACGATTTTCCCGGGTACAATTATTTTCCTTGACACTTATTTCAGTTATAAGACAAAACCATACTGTGCATTGTGAAATTTTTGCTACAGACTTCAGCCATACGCTATGCATACAATAAGAAACTGCATAGTTATAAATATGAAAAAACTGTATTACGTTAACATTTGAGTTCGTAATTCTTCCATTAATATTTGCTCGATATCTCAATATTCCTCAAAAACATATTATCACAAAACCCATTTTTACATAATGCTGTCTCCACTACACGGGATGCCAGCTTCTGTCGTTTTCAAATCAGGTACATTACCAGACTGTCTAACACTCGTTGACTCTCTACGCTCTTCAATTAAAGTAACCTTCCAAGCTAATTATGTAAGTGTAGACCAGATATGGCTCAAATTCAAAGATACAGTATCGGCAGCAATAGATAGATTCATACCGCATAAGTTAATTAGAGACGGGACTGATCCACCATCGTACACAAAACTCGTCAGAACACTGCAGCAAAAGCAACGAAAAAAGCATGCCAAATTCAGAAGGAAGTAAAATCCCCAAGACTGGCTAAGTTTCACGGAAGCTCGAAATTTAGTGCGGACGTCAATGCGAGATGCTTTTAATAGTTTTAATAGTTTCTACAATCCCCCCCATGAACCATGGACCTTGCCGTTGGTGGGGAGGCTTGCGTGCCTCAGCGATACAGATGGCCGTACCGTAGGTGCAACCACAACGGAGGGGTATCTGTTGAGAGGCCAGACAAACATGTGGTTCCTGAAGAGGGGCAGCAGCCTTTTCAGTAGTTGCAGGGGCAAAAGTCTGGATGGTTGACTGATCTGGCCTTGTAACATTAACCAAAACGGCCTTGCTGTGCTGGTACTGCGAACGGCTGAAAGCAAGGGGAAACTACAGCCGTAATTTTTCCCGAGGACATGCAGCTCTACTGTATGATTAAATGATGATGGCGTCCTCTTGGGTAAAATATTCCGGAGGTAAAATAGTCCCCCATTCGGATCTCCGGGCGGGGACTACTCAAGAGGACGTCGTTATCAGGAGAAAGAAAACTGGCGTTCTACGGATCGGAGCGTGGAATGTCAGATCACTTAATCGGGCAGGTAGGTTAGAAAATTTGAAAATGGAAATGGATAGGTTAAAGTTAGATATAGTGGGAATTAGTGAAGTTCGGTGGCAGGAGGAACAAGACTTTTGGTCAGGTGATTACAGGGTTATAAATACAAAATCAAATAGGGGTAATGCAGGAGTAGGTTTAATAATGAATAAAAAAATAGGAGTGCGGGTTAGCTACTACAAACAACATAGTGAACGCATTATTGTGGCCAAGATAGACACAAAGCCCATGCCTACTACAGTAGTACAAGTTTATATGCCAACTAGCTCTGCAGATGATGAAGAAATAGATGAAATGTATGACGAGATAAAAGAAATTATTCAGGTAGTGAAGGGAGATGAAAACTTAATAGTCATGGGTGACTGGAATTCGTCAGTAGGAAAAGGGAGAGAAGGAAACATAGTAGGTGAATATGGATTGGGGGGAAGGAATGAAAGAGGAAGTCGCCTTGTAGAATTTTGCACAGAGCATAACTTAATCATAGCTAACACTTGGTTCAAGAATCATGAAAGGAGGCTGTATACCTGGAAGAATCCTGGAGATACTAATAGGTATCAGATAGATTATATAATGGTAAGACAGAGATTTAGGAACCAGGCTTTAAATTGTAAGACATTTCCAGGGGCAGATGTGGATTCTGACCACAATCTATTGGTTATGAACTGCAGATTGAAACTGAAGAAACTGCAAAAAGGTGGGAATTTAAGGAGATGGGACCTGGATAAACTGAAAGAACCAGAGGTTGTAGAGAGTTTCAGGGAGAGCATAAGGGAACAATTGACAGGAATGGGGGAAAGAAATACAGTAGAAGAAAAATGGGTAGCTCTGAGGGATGAAGTGGTGAAGGCAGCAGACGATCAAGTAGGGAAAAAGACGAGGGCTAATAGAAATCCTTGGGTAACAGAAGAAATATTGAATTTAATTGATGAAAGGAGAAAATATAAAAATGCAGTAAATGAAGCAGGCAAAAAGGAATACAAACGTCTCAAAAATGAAATCGACAGGAAGTGCAAAATGGCTAAGCAGGGATGGCTAGAGGACAAATGTAAGGATGTAGAGGCTTGTCTCACTAGGGGTAAGATAGATACTGCCTACAGGAAAATTAAAGAGACCTTTGGAGAGAAGAGAACCACTTGTATGAATATCAAGAGCTCAGATGGCAACCCAGTTCTAAGCAAAGAAGGGAAGGCAGAAAGGTGGAAGGAGTATATAGAGGGTTTATACAAGGGAGATGTACTTGAGGACAATATTATGGAAATGGAAGAGGATGTAGATGAAGACGAAATGGGAGATAAGATACTGCGTGAAGAGTTTGACAGAGCACTGAAAGACCTGAGTCGAAACAAGGCCCCGGGAGTAGACAACATTCCATTAGAACTACTGATGGCCTCGGGAGAGCCAGTCATGACAAAACTCTACCATCTGATGAGCAAGATGTATGAGACAGGCGAAATACCCACAGACTTCAAGAAGAATATAATAATTCCAATCCCAAAGAAAGCAGGTGTTGACAGATGTGAAAATTACCGAACTATCAGTTTAATAAGTCACAGCTGCAAAATACTAACGCGAATTCTTTACAGACGAATGGAAAAACTGGTAGAAGCTGACCTCGGGGAAGATCAGTTTGGATTCCGTGGAAATGTTGGAACACGTGAGGCAATACTAACCTTACGACTTATCTTAGAAGAAAGATTAAGAAAAGGCAAACCTACGTTTCTAGCATTTGTAGACTTAGAGAAAGCTTTTGACAACGTTAACTGGAATACTCTCTTTCAAATTCTGAAGGTGGCAGGGGTAAAATACAGGGAACGAAAGGTTATTTATAATTTGTACAGAAACCAGATGGCAGTTATAAGAGTCGAGGGGCATGAAAGGGAAGCAGTGGTTGGGAAAGGAGTGAGACAGGGTTGTAGCCTCTCCCCGATGTTATTCAATCTGTATATTGAGCAAGCAGTAAAGGAAACAAAAGAAAAATTCGGAGTCGGTATTAAAATTCATGGAGAAGAAGTAAAAACTTTGAGGTTCGCCGATGACATTGTAATTCTGTCACAGACAGCAAAGGACTTGGAAGAGCAGTTGAACGGAATGGACAGTGTCTTGAAAGGAGTATATAAGATGAACATCAACAAAAGCAAAACGAGGATAATGGAATGTAGTCAAATTAAGTCGGGTGATGCTGAGGGAATTAGATTAGGAAATGAGACACTTAAAGTAGTAAAGGAGTTTTGCTATTTAGGGAGTAAAATAACTGATGATGGTCGAAGTAGAGAGGATATAAAATGTAGACTGGCAATGGCAAGGAAAGCGTTTCTCAAGAAGAGAAATTTGTTAACATCGAGTACAGATTTAGGTGTCAGGAAGTCGTTTCTGAAAGTATTTGTATGGAGTGTAGCCATGTATGGAAGTGAGACATGGACGATAACTAGTTTGGACAAGAAGAGAATAGAAGCTTTCGAAATGTGGTGCTACAGAAGAATGCTGAAGATAAGGTGGGTAGATCACGTAACTAATGAGGAGGTATTGAATAGGATTGGGGAGAAGAGAAGTTTGTGGCACAACTTGACTAGAAGAAGGGATCGGTTGGTAGGACATGTTTTGAGGCATCAAGGGATCACAAATTTAGCATTGGAGGGCAGCGTGGAGGGTAAAAATCGTAGAGGGAGACCAAGAGATCAATACACTAAGCAGATTCAGAAGGATGTAGGTTGCAGTAGGTACTGGGAGATGAAGAAGCTTGCACAGGATAGAGTAGCATGGAGAGCTGCATCAAACCAGTCTCAGGACTGAAGACCACAACAACAACAACAACAACAATGAAACATTGTCTCAGAATATGGTAGTAAACCCAAAGAAATTCTGGTCGTATGTAAAGTACACCAGTGGCAAAAAACAGTCAATACCGTCACTGCGTGATAGCGATGGAATTGTTACCGATAATGGTGCCACTAAAGCGGAGTTACTAAATACAGTTTTCCGTAATTCCTTCACGAAGGAGATGAAGTAAATATTCCAGAATTCGAAACCAGAACAGCTGTTACCATGAGTGACGTAAAAGTAGATATCTTAGGTGTTTCGAAACAACTCAAATCACTTAAGAAAGGCAAGTCTTCCGGTGCGGATGGTATATCAGTCAGGTTCGTTTCAGAATATGCAGACACAATAGCGCCTTTCTTAGCAATCATATGCAACCGCTCACTTGACGAAAGGTCTGTTCCTAAACACTGGAAAGTAGCACTGGTCACTGCAATATTCAAGAAAGGAAGTAGGAGTAGCCCATTGCATTACAGACCCTTATCACTGAGCTCAGTTTGCAGTAGGATTTTGGAGCATATACTGTACTCGAACATTATACATCACCTTGAAGAAAATGACTTATTGATTCAGAAAATATCTTTCTTGTGCAACACAGCTCTTTATTCCCATGAAGTAATGAGCGCTGTCGACAAGGGATCTCAGATCGGTGCCATATTCCTAGATTTCCAGAAGGCTTTTGACACCGTTCCTCACAAGCGACTATTAATCAGATTACGTGCATATGGAGTATCGTCTCAGTTGTGTGACTGGAGTCGTGATTTCCTCTCAGAGAGGTCACAGTTCTTAGTGATAGACGGTAAATCATCGAGTAGAACAGAAGTGATATCTGGCGTTCCGCAAGGTAGTGTCATAGGCCCTTTGCTGTTCCTGATTCACATAAATGATCTAGGAGATAATCTGAGCAGCCCCCTTAGACTGTTTGCAGATGACGCTGTAATTTAACGTCTAGTGAAATTATCAGGAGTTCAATTCCAATTACAAAATGATCTAGAGAGAATTTCTGTATGGTACGAAAAGTGGCAATTGGCACTACACAAAAAAAGTGCGAGGTCATCCACATGGGTACTAACGGAAATCCGATAAATTTTTGGTATACGATAAATCGCACAAATCTAATGGCTGTCAATTGGACGAAAGACCTAGGAATTATAATTACGAGCAATTTACATTGGAAAGACCACATAGACAATATTGTGGGGAAGGCAAAACAAAGACTGCGCTTTGTTGGCAGAACACTTAGAAGATGCGACAAACCCACTAAAGAGACAGACTACATTACACTTATCCGTCCTCTGCTGGAATATTGCTGGGCGGTGTGCGATTCTTACCAGGTACGATTGACGGAGGACATCGAAAAAGTGCCAAGAACGGCAGCTCGTTTCGTGTTATCGCGCAATAGGGGTGATGGCGTCAGAAATGATCATCATACTAAAATAAGAGAAATCACAGCTCGAACGGAAAGATTTAGGTGTTCCTTTTTCCCACACTCCATTCGAGAGTGGAATGGTAGATAAGTAGTATGAAAATGATTCGATGAACCCTCTGCCAGGCACTTAAGTGTGAATTGCACAGTAACCATGTAGATGTAAATGTAGAAACCACTCCGATCAACATCTATATTTACAAAGAATATGGTTTAGCGATACTACAAAGGTTGGGAAAATTTGTCAAATTCGCAACTTTCTTTCTATTTATGGTCAAAACTTCTCGAAAAACCTCATGACAAAGAGGACAGATACCTTTCAAGTATTCCAGTCAACGCTGTCAAAAGCTTCCTCTAAGCCTACAAATGCTATAACCTATTTTATACTATGCTATTTTATACTATCCTATAAGCTATTTTATAAGATAAATCGCAGGTTCAGTATTGCTTCGTGTATTCCTACATTTCTCCGGAATCCAAATTGATTTTCTACGAGGTCGGCTTCTACCAGTTTTTCCATTCTTCTGTAGGGAATCCGTGTTTGTATTTTGCAACCATGAATTATTAAACTGATAGTTCGGTAATTTTCACACATGTCAGCAACTGCTTTCTTTGGATTTGGAATTGTTACATTCTTCTTGAAGTCTGAGCGTATTCCGTCTGTCTCATACATCTTGCACACCAGATGGAAGAGTTTTGTCATGGCTGGCTCTCCCAAGGCTATCAGCAGTTCTGACGGAGTGTCGTCTACTCTTGGGGCCTAGTTTCGACTTAGATCTTTCAGAGCTCTGTCAAATTCTTCTCGCTGTGTCATATCTCCCGTCCTATCTTCATCTACGTCCAGTTCCCTTCCTGTAATATTGCCTTCAAGTTCATCTCCCTTGTATAGACTCTATATATACTCCTTCCACTTTTCAGCTTTCTCTTCTTTGCTTAGCTTTGCTTAGTTTTCCTTCTGAGCTCTTGATGTTCATACAGCTGCTTCTTTTTTTGCCAAAGGCCTCTTTAATTTTCCTGTAGGCGGTATCTATCTTTCCCCTAGTGAAATATGCTTCTAAATCCTTACATCTGTCTTCTACCATTCCCAGTTAGCCATTTGCACTTTCTGACCATCTCAGGTTATAAAAGTTTTGATTCCCTTTCATTTGCTGCATTTTAAATCTTGTCCTTTCGTCAGTTAAAGCCAATATCTCTTGTGTTATCCAAGGATTCCTACTAGGTCTTGTCTTGTTACCTCTTTTATCCTCTGCTTCCTTCACTACTTCATCTGTTAAAGCTATCCGTAAGGTCTTCTACTGTATTCCTTTCTCTTGTTCTAGTCAACTGTTGCCTAATGGTCCCTATGAATCTCTCAATAAAGTCTGGTTCTTCCAACTTATATAGGTCCCATCTCCTCAATTTCTCACCTTCGTCCAATTTCATCGTTTTTAATCTATAGTTCATTACCAATAAATCGTAGTCAAGTCCATATCTTCACCTGGAAATGACTTAGAGTTTAACACCTGCCTCCTAAATCTCTGTCTAACAGTTATATAATCAATCTGAAAGCTTTCGGTGTCTCCAGGTCTCTTCCACGTATACAACCTTCTTTTATGATTCTTGAACCAAGTGTTACCGAAGATTAAATTATGCTCTGTGCAAAATCCTACCAGGTGGCTTCCTCTTTCATTCCTTTCTCCCAGTCCATATTCACTTACTATTTTTCCTCCTCTTCCTTTCCGTACTATTCAATTCCAGTCCCGCATCACAAGTAAATTTTCGTCTCCTTTGACCATCTGTAAAATTTATTTTATCTCATCATACACTTCTTCTATCTCTTAAGCACCTGCAGAAATAGTTGGCATATAAACTTGTACAACTGTGGTGGGAGCGGACTTTGTGTCTATCGTGGCTACGATACACGCTATACTGTTCATAGTAGCTCATCCATACTCCTGCTTTCTTTTTCATTATTAAACCCACTCCTGCATTGCCCCTATTTGACTTTGTACTTATAACCCTGTATTCACCTGACCAGAAATCCTGTTCCTCCTGCCACCGAACTTCACTAATTCCTACTATATCTGACTTCAACCTATCCGTTTCCCTTTTTAAATTTTCTAAACTACCTGCCCGATTAAGGGATCTAACATTCCATGCTCCGATCCGTAGAACGCTAGTTTTGTTTATCCTGATGACAACATCCTCCTGAGTAGTCCTCACCCGGAGATCCGATTGGGGGACTATTTTACCTCCGAAATATTTTATCCGAGCGGACACCGTCATCGTTTAACCATACAATAGAGCTGCATGCCCTCGGGAAAAATTACGGCTGTAGTTTCCCCTTGTTTTCCGTCGTTCGTAGTACCAGCAGAGCAAGCCCGTTTTGGTTGATGTTACAAGACCAGTTCAATCATCCAGATTGTTGCTCGTGCAGCTACTGAAAAGGCTGTTGCCCCTCTTGAGGAACCACGCATTTGTCTGACCTCTCAACAGATAACTCTCCGTTGTGGAGTACGGCTATGTGTATCGCTGAGCCAAACAAGCCACCCCATGGTCCGTGGTTTATGGGGAGGGGGGAATCTTATAAAAAACGACTTTTTAATTTTATAAAAGGTCACGTAAAATTAATTTCTCTTACTTCTTTATCGTATTTTTAGGAGAATGACAATTACATTGATATATTATTAGTGTTATATTCCAGATATTATTAGGTGCAAAGACACTGAAACAAACCTGAAATTTAACGTACATCTCTCTTATAATTTCATCACTATGTTTAAAATGCACTGAAAAATTTCACACACACAAGACTAAAATGCAGAAAATTATTATTTAAATAAAAATAAATATCTAATTTACCACGTTTATGAATTGCACTAAAAAGTATAAAATAATTTCTTCTAGCCCCATACAGATTCCTAACCTCATACAGATAGTTCTAAAAGTTTTTGATTGTGACTTGTTAATAGCTATGAAAATACGTGTCAGATTTATAATGAAAAATGTGGTGTACATGTATTACATAATTGATGCATGAATAGTTACCTCCTAACTATTATATACTGCACGCGTGCCTAACGTTTTTCGTTATAATTCTTATAAGTACTGTCATAGCTATTAAAATTTTACACTCATAATTTTTCAGAACTACATGTTAGGGGTTAGGAATCTGTATGGTGATAGGAGAGCGTAGCAGCAGCGCGGTTCCGGACTGAAGTGCCTAGAACCGCTCGGCCACAGTGGCCGGCATTGTTTTACTATTTCATTTGCAATGTTATCAGTTCCACGAGGAACAGTGAGTAGCTTTTCTAAGTCCCACGAAAGACGTTGAATGAACACCGAGTTGACTGGATATTTGTGCTATTGGTTCTCGCAAGTACTGGAATACAAAGCACCCTCTAAACGTTTCCAACGGTATAACCCGGCTCGCGCACGGCTACAACAAATGTGTGCGAATATCGAGGCTGTACGGGAGAGGGTGACGCGCTGAAATGAGGTAGAGGAAGCGAGCGGCCGTAAATCTGGGGGAGCTAGCGGCCAGCAAAACACGGGCACGCCGCTCTCGTAAATTGACACGTAGCCTGCGCGCCGTGTCTGTTGCAGTGCGCGCAAATTACTCTCGCGCCACTGCTTCCCGCTTTTATCCCACTGCCAGGATCACGTCATCTCAAAATTGGAGCCTTCATCTGACGGCCGCAGTGGAAAACAATTTCGATAATATTGGCGCCAATGGCCGGTGGCGTAAACAAGATCGAGAAGCCGCGTGGCCGATCGGGATTATGAGCACTGTATCGTCCGGCAGAGGGCTCTTACTTTCGGTTTGAGCGTCTCCCTTCGGAAGCAGCGACCACCTAATTTAAGTTTTCCTTTGTTTCTTTTTGTCAATTTAGGCCCGTTCTGAATCGGTTCCTTTGACTAGGCTATATCCGCTTCTGTCCAACAGAGCCAGTTATCCGCTCTTAACGCGTGAAGTGGGTATTTTTCCTCTGCGCTCCTCTGCCCAGCGCTGACTAGAGGAATCGCGCCACGTGCCTTGTTGACTCATTGTCAGTAGAAGATATCTTTGTTGATTTTATTTTATAGACCAAAACTCGTGTGTTCCAGTGTTATGGGACCTGCATCATTTGCTACGTCACAGTGGGACATCCTGCAGAGAATTAGTGGAGAGTATGCTGCTTGATATTTTATTTTTTTATATAAGCTTATTTCGGCTTTATTACCTTCATCAGTACATCTGCAAACAATCGCATTTATTTATATTTTCCGTACTATATAATTTATAAAGGTTTTTTATATCGGATGTTGCAGTCAAGCCCTGGCGTTGTAGACGGACAAATGTCAGCTTTAAATAAACTACTGCTGCTGTTCGTAGTTTATAACGATATGTTTACGTAATGTGTATACATAAACATACAGTTATAAATTTCCCCGTTCGTAGTCGCTAATTATAACAATATGCTACCTTTGTGCTGTAACATATAGCTATAATCAGCGGTGGAAACATATTTGCGAACGCCGGCCGTGTGCGGCTGTTTCTTGTTGGATCGTCTGATCAGTCGGAAGTTGCATTGCAGAGGAGAGTAAATGCCTATTCAAAATATAATTATTTTGGATAGCACAACATGAATTTCCTTAGGGACCGTAGTTTATCATACATTTACCAGTAGAATATGGCGCGGAGAAAATATTTCGCCGCATACAACTTCCGTCCGATTTCGACGAACGAATTCGTGACTGTGAACTCTCTATTGGCAGAAACATAAAGAAAATTAAATAACTTCACGAAGAAGTGAGACATAGATTCTACATTAAATAAATAGTCCATACACCAGTTCCATTTATATCTGAATTTCTGGCAATTAATAGACGAACTTACACTGCAATGAAGGATTTAACATGGATGCCGTTTTGACTGGTACTTCTCGTAATAAAAACAATTCCTTTGACGTTTTCACATACACGTCGCACAATAAATCTACTGCTAGGCACTTTTAGTATTACACATTTACTTTACACTAGAACAATATTATTTTTAACAACAATAATACGGCGGCAGGACATGCGCGTCCGCCACAAGTTACAGGAGACCAGAGAAGAATGAGTAACTGTTCATCGAGAATATCTCGTACCTCAAAAAAAAAAATGTGTAAAAGTATTCTTCTTCTGTCCGTTTTTCGCGCCGCGGTTTTCAAAGTCAATATCTCACTGCATATCTGACGGCGCTTCGACAATAAACAAGTTACGTCACAGGTCGTTCACCTTTTACATTTTCGCAACATTATTTGCTAATTGTAGCTGTTGCCGAGCGACTGCTCGATTAATTAATGATTTAAAATGATAAGGCAATCACATAATGTTACATTGCCTTCCATGGGAATCTTGGAAATCAAGGAGATTACCAAGATTCACATGTCGCCGTTAACATTATGGGATTGAGTACTTTACAGATTCACATTGATCAAACACAGTATTCCTGTCATTTGATTATTAAGATTACACAAATATGGTGATCTCTCATTCATAGGTAAAGATACACAAAAAAAATTTATAAACTAAGACAGTAATTCTACGAAGTTTACAATGGAGGTTATACATTATACTCATTACAGTCTTTTTTTTTTTTTTTTTTTACAGAGTTCATAACGACCATCTTTGTGGCCTCAAGTTATTGTCCAGAGCTCATATGCTCTTTGCTCCTGAAAGAAAGCACATAGGATTCATCTTTTTATACACATAATTCTCACACATGGAATTTCTCACACGTGTCCATTTTTATACACATATACTTCTCACACATGGAATTTCTCACACGTGTCCATTTTTATACATATATAATTCTCACACATGGAATTTCTCTCACGTGTCCATTTTCCATTGCTCACTATTGTTATGATTTTTTACGCTTTCATTGTTTGTGTATTGACAGGTAAGTTAAAATTTGATTCTTCTCCAGGTGAAGCTTATGCCTTGAGAAGTTGGATCGCTACTTTGCGGTCTCCGAGTAGAAAACTTTTCATCTCCAGGTGAAGCTTATGCCTTGAGAAGTTGGATCGCTACTTTGCGGTCTCCGAGTAGAAAACTTTTCATCAGCTCCGGCGGGCGAGCCTCACTCGCACGTTAGGTACACACGTTACATGTAACAAAAAATATAAATACCCATTAGTCTAAAAACTGAGCTTAAATCTAATTTTAGGACTTGGTATTCATAGGAATTTGACTTTGTCACTATTCGCGTGTGGTTTGGCTGTTCGCATTTCATTCACGGGATATAACATTAGCATAGTTGTGAACTCATATAAGAGTCTTTTATTTTGGGAGCGGCTTTCATGGAAAGTCCGTTTCGTCGAACTGCAGCGGGAGTGCTGTGCTAGTACATCACTTTAACGCGTTTTTTGCGTCGATGGACGTTGACACAGGCTGATTGTTAGAGCTGAATCGCAACTCGAGGCGCTCACTAGCCTCCACGCGGTACTTCAGCTTTTCCGCGCACGGTTCAGTGAACACGTTGCGTCGATGGTGTTGTGGTTTGCTGAGCTGGTGCGGAGGGACGAGGATTACCAGGGACAGAGACTCCATTGAAACCATCCCTGTCTCCACATTTTCCAGCCGATTTTGAAGATTTTAAGGTAGGCTAGCGCTCGCACTTTGCAAAGCAGCTAACACACTTGGTTTCCGGTGCACTGCACGTAATCACATCACCGCCTTCAGTTACACAACCGGACTATCATTGTCCGTCGGCCTATCTGCACGTTTAACACTTTTTATCTTCATCGTGAATGAAATTATCACTTACTTTAACAACGATGCATTGCTTCGTGTCTGTGGCAGACTTCCACAGCATTTTAAGCCTTCACTTATACACTACTATGTACACAATTTTTTCACAGTTTATAATCAAATAGTTTGTCTCACTTTGAAGCTTGTTAATTGAGAGCTTCGATTATCATGTCCATTTCAATTTCTGTTACTTTGTTGGTAACTATCTTAAACATTTCGCTTTACATTGTTCATCATCTTTCTCTAAGACTAATTATGCTTTTAGTTCACAGTCACAATACATTAGTTTCTCCGATCTGTTAGCAATTATTATTATTTTAATTCATTTCAATCGTTCTTTCTATTTATTAGATTCATTAAAGTTATCACTGTCATTTCAACAAAAATTCTCTTTTTACTAGATGTGAGGATCAATCAGTCACATTTGATCGCCCTCTCACATGAGAACAGAACACCATTCAAGAAAATATTCAAATTCCTTATCGCGATCTCGGTTTCCGTCTCGGATTGACTTTAAAAGGAAAAATAAAGACATTTCAAAACTAGCTTTTCCCGATTTCGTTCACGCGTTTCCTTTTGAAAATCGTATGCCAAACCAGCCTTCCACGTCAACCGCATTTCTCAATCTGTGACGTCAAGTCTACGGGACGGGTTTAGCCGGGTTAGGGTATTTACACAAATTCAGAAGAAAGACATAGATATAATAGTACATAGAAGAAGAAATCTAGCAAACAACTCCTTGTTCCTTATGACTTAGAAATTAATTTCCCTTTGCGCCGTACGTCTGGGTACTGCGTACGCGCTCCAATTAAGAACTAGTTGGGTTGTTTTTCCGGCTGTTTCATTGTCATTTTATTCTCGCCTTGACGCCTGCTTGCGCTACACTGCATTGACCTCTATATATGACCTTAAGTCATCATTGCTTTGTCCTTGCCACTTACGCTCTAATACTTGGTATTTATTTCACTTATGGCTTTGAATGTATCTGTCCTGAGTATTTCAATTACAATTAATGCTACTTTGTTTATCTAACTGAAGGATGGCGCTTTCGTGGTCATGTTGGTACGTACAAGTAACTTACATGCTTCGTAAACATTACGTTATTTTAATGCAGAGATGAACCTGTTCCAGATTTCTATGTACATTGGAACTTAATCTAGACATAGCTGACTTAGAAACTAGTTACTTGTTTTCCTTTTTAGTGGGATCAGGAACCAATAATTGTCAAGCGACCCTTGTCCTTGACGAAAATAAATTTCGTTTCTGGATCATTGCTCCTTGAACTTAAAAAAAATTCTTACATACTATGTTTTATTTTCACTTCTTTAGCATTTCATATCGCAGAAGCCGGCTTGTTAGGCACATCCTTCGCTTTATATTTCATTTTTCTCTCTTAAATATTATCTCCTTAAAACTAAATCTTAAAACTAGAGTTCTTGGAGTTGATCACTTTCTTTGTTAAACAAGAATTTTTTTCATTTATCAGCTTGTCTGTACTTAAATTATGGCTCAAGATAACATATTTTGAATTGTCTGCTGTATAGCAAGATAGACTCACTGTCGTGTAATTTAATACTAAGCATTTTATTATTATTTTTTTTTTTTTTAACGAAGTCAGATCAGTTGTCACTTAGTCACTAGCGGCTAACCTTCTCTTGTCATTATAAAGCTTTCCTTTTGACTTATTCTGTAGCATGATATTTTTTAAGATCAGAGTGATGGTATAACCCTTTTATTTTTCCATTTGCGGGATCAGAAATCAGATAACAACCTGTATGCGGTATACGAAGGATCTCGTAAGGTCCCTCAAAAAGACTTTGCCATTTTCGATTTTTGTGTAAGAGCAACGATGGTTTAAAGTGTGTTTTTAGCAAGACATTTTCACCTACTTTATAAGTTAACACCTTATTAATATGTTTGTCATACGCCTTCTTGCGTAAATTGGCTTGGGTGGTCAACGTTGTTCGAGCTTGTCTTATTCTGGCGTCTAAACTAGCACTTGTGTTGTTACACTTAGGAATTGAATTGACCTTGAACATCCTTGGACGGGTAATGTTGGAATTTCAATTAATGTACTAATTTGCTTATAGAAACATAAGGACATAGCATTAATATTTGCACCTGTATCTAGGATTACAGTCGTCAAAATTCCGGCTATAGGAAGTTTTGTCATAGCTTGCACTTGGTCATCTATCGGTTCATCACCGTCAGTCGTCTCTTTCTCTTGTAATAATGCTTGTCTCATGTCAATCCCGTCATTGTATCTCAGTACAAGTACGTCATGGTTAGTCTCTCCGTCGAAGTGGTAGCCCCCATTCTGTCTCACAGCATCACTTAGGGAGCTTTCAGATGCTGAACTTAGTTTTCCTGCTTGTGTGGTTTTGATTGGCCTTCATCATTAGAAAGTTCGACCAATCTGACATTGTGAAAACACTGAGGAACAAAATTACTGTTATGCACAAACCTCGGGTCAAAATGTTGCTGCGTTTGTTCTGGTGTCCAATACGTGTTACTGTCTTCCGCGTTTGCGAAAAATACAGGGGGATTGTAATGCCTTCGCGGGGTCTGATGATTTTTATTACTATTATGATTTCCGGAATTGTTACTGTGAAATCCACCTTCACACTGTGGTTTGCCGTTAAACTGTGTGTTTCTGTACATTCCCTGCGCTTGATTTTTACTAGGCGCGGAGTTGTATTGGTATGAGTGGGCGTTACCAGCTGTTTGTTGCTGCCCGTAATCTGAGTGTTGGCTGCGCGAGTACGGTGCATTCCATTGCGATCCGCTCTGCTGTTGCCAACCTTTTTGACTGAAACCATTTCCAAACTTCTGCTTGTACTGTTGATTGCCGTACTGGTTACCAGTCGTGTTATACACGGGATTGAATCGGTTGTGTTGATTATGTCTATTCCTTTTGTGCGGATACCCACTGCCTTTATTTACGTTTTGCCAATCGTTACTATTTTTTGAACCGTTCCCTGGCTTTTCATAGCCGTTACTGTCGTAATGTTGTGGCCAAGAATTGTGCGGAGTATTCTGCGGTTTGTTAGCTCTCATGTCCTCATAGATCAGGTCTAGGGAATCTAACATCGACAGAAAGGTATCTGGATCATCATCTGGTATGGCTATCAACTTTTCACGAATCGAAATGGGTAATTTAGACTTGAGAATCATAATTACATCTTTACTATTGATAGGGTTATCCCAATACCTAATTTTGCCAAGATATTTTTCGAAGTACTTTCTCAGGCTACTATTCCTGGGGTCAAATTGTTCTGCATTGTAGACTTCTTTACGAAAGCGCTTCTGAACACCTTCGCTCCAAAATTTGCTGAGGAAACAGTGCTCAAACTCCTCATATGTTCGACACTTATCAACCATTTCTGTTCCCCATATTGCCGATTCGGCACCTATATATCCGGTAACAAATTGGATACGCTGTCTATCAGTCCACGAATTTGGAAAAATCTCAGAGAATCCACGAAGAAAAACAATTGGGTGGATATTTCGTTTTTCCGGGTTAAAGGTTTGAAAAACTCGATGCTTTATCATGCTTTCTTCCTTCATCATTTTTACTACTGACAAGGGAACCTCCCCATCGCACCCCCCTCAGAATTAGTTATAAGTTGGTACAGTGGATAGGCCTTGAAAAACTGAACACAGATCAATCGAGAAAACAGGAAGAAGTTGTGTGGAACTATGAAAAAATAAGCAAAATATACAAATGAGTAGTCCTTGTGTAACATAGGTAACATCCAGGTAAGTATTAACACATGCGCGCCGTGGTCCCGTGGTTAGCGTGTGCAGCTGCAGAACGAGAGGTCGTTGGTTCAAGTCTTCCCTCGGGAGAAAATTTTAATTTTTTGTTTTCAGACAATTATCAAAGTTCAGGCACTCACATATAATCAACTTCGCTCTCCAAAATTCCAGGACATGTTCAGATTTGCTTGGACATATGCAGGATTTGACGGTCTACACACGGAAAAATTTGCAAACGTTAAAAACATACGTTTTGACAGAGCACAGACAAAACTGTGCGACTGTGAAACTGTTGCATTCATTTGTTGCAGTTAATGTGACAAACTCTTATGTTTTCACACTTTTTTGGGAGTGATTATCACATCCACAAGAAAACCTAAATTGGGCAAGGTAGAAGAATCTTTTTACCCATTCACCAAGTGTACAAGTTAGGTCGGTCGACAACATATTCCTGTCATGTGACGCACATGCCGTCGCCAGTGTCGTATAGAATATATCAGACGTGTTATCCTGTGGAGGAATCGGTTGACCTATGACCTTGCAATCAAATGTTTTCGGTTTCCATTGGACAGGCACGTCCTTTCGGCTACTAATCGCACGGTTTTGCGGTGTGGTCGCAAAACACAGACGCTAAACTTATTACACTGAACAGAGACGTCAATGAACGAACGGACAGATCATTACTTTGCAAAAATAAAGAAAGTAAACTTTTCACTCTAGGGAAGATTTGAACGAAGAACCTCTAGTTCCGCAGTTGCTCACGCTAACCACGGGACCACGGCGCTCCTGAACTGGGACTCTCCTAGATGTTGCCTATCTAGCACGTGGACTACTCAATTTGTATATTTTGCTTAGTTTTTTCATAGTTCCACACAACTTCTTCCTGTTTTCTCGATTGATATGTGTTTGGTTTGTCAAGGCCTATCCACTGTGCCAACTTATAACTAAATGTGAGGGGGGTGCGATGGGGAGGTTCCCTTGTGAGTCAGATTCTTGGTTTCGGTGACTAACTGGAATATGTGGTGGTGAAGTGTGTTCATTAGATACAACAGGTATTCGGAATTGCCGAAATAATTCATCTTCTTCCTCTGAGGCTAAAGAGTTAGGATAATTCGGTCTCTGTATTCGGGAACTACTGCTCACTTGTGCCTTCAGGTTATTTAGCTGTTCCGTTACCTCTTGCTTCCAATTTGGTAATGCTTGCTGAAGGGTACGCCTAATGCTACCGAGTTCGGACATTACGGTATCTCCGGAGCTTCCAGGAGCTGACAAGATACCAATAGTGGTTGCTTTCACAGTCTCTACTAGATCTTTGTTAATTTTATCTTCGACAAATTTGTCCTTTCCAGCAATCCAGTTCTCATACTTTTCTCTAAATTCTCTCTCATGACTATCTAGCCTCTCCTTTACTTTCGTTTCCGTTTCCAGAGTCAAGTTTGACATTCCCTCGGTTAGTTTTTCTACCTGCGTAGTTACTCTGTCTAATCTGTGATTAACAGTGGTTACGGTGGAGTCAAGATTCTTGGTTGCGTTTCGGATGTCAGCTGTCTCGCTTTGCATGGTAGCTAAAGTGTCATTCAGTTCGAAAATTATTCCACTTCGCATTTGAGAAACAGCATCCTTAACTTGCTTTGCTACTTCTTTGGCTACGTTTTCTCTAACAGTTTTTATTTCTTCGCTTACTGTAGAAAGTTTATCGTCAATTACTGTAGAAAGTTTATCTTCAAGCGAGGCTAACATTTGTCTATTTTCGTCTTTCAAATCATTTTTAATGGAATTCACCATTTGGCGATTTTCCTCTTTCAATTGGCGATTTCCGTCCTGCATCATTTGACTTATTTGACTCAGTAGCTGTTTAAATACATCGTCTGTCACTACCCCTGAATTGCTTTCACCTGCCTCCCTTGTAACCGGTATATGGCTACGACTACTAGTGGCAGAAACTATGCTGGCATTGTCTAGTTCAGTACCGGTAACATTATGGTGTGAGGCAACAAAGTCCGTAAGATTTCCCACTTCACTTTCTACAATTGTTTCAATTGGTGTCTCAGCCCTACTAATTATCGTGCGGGTCCGTAAGTAACGCGACACTTCACTCGTTTCATTCTGTTCATTTGAATCTAGTGATGACATTTTATCGTCTGCCATAGCTCACTTATTTACAAACAGTAAGTCAATGAAGTTCGTTTGAGCTACGACCGTCAGCTGTCGACAGAGATGTAATTTATCGGTTGCGAGTCAGTTGTCACTGCTACGACACAAGATCGGAATGTCGGGAGATGCACGTCACGAGAACAAGAGACTATTCTGGACCGTAAAGAAAGTATGGCTGCACACTGTTCAAAACAAATGAAAACTAAGGCTGGTCAGCTCCGTGAACAGGCAGCAGACATTTAAAAACAAATGATATGCAATACACAACAATGTAATTTAAACAATACTTAAAGAAATTACCAATCTAAATGCAATCTACTGAATTCAAAGCAAATTTTACTGCAACTACTAAAGATCGTCACAAATTGATTAATGTCAGCTGAAATTAAGGAAGCTTGGCTACGGCTAACGAAATTTTAACTTACGTTGCTGATGACTGCCTCGGGCGCTGCAACTAGATTTTCGCACAAATTCGGTTCCAAAAAAATAATCTCTCTTCCGTAATGTACTCTGAATATCTCGTTTCTTTCGCTCAATGGAAATTTTATTGGATGGTGTTTGATGCCATGTAACAAATAAAAAGCAAAAGATTAGCTACAATTATTTATGAATATTTCCACAATGCCTATCTTACATAAATTTTTATTCCTTTTAAGTTTTTTTTTTTTTTTATTTTTATTCAAGGCCCTGTTCGGGCGCCAATTATAACGATATGTTTACGTAATGTGTATACATAAACATACAGTTATAAATGTCCCCGTTCGTAGTCGCTAATTATAACAATATGCTACCTTTGTGCTGTAACATATAGCTATAATCAGCGGTGGAAACATATTTGCGAACGCCGACCGTGTGCTGCTGTTTCTTGTTGGATCGTCTGATCAGTCGGAAGTTGCATTGCAGAGGAGAGTAAATGCCTATTCAAAATATAATTATTTTGGATAGCTCAACATGAATTTCCTTAGGGACCGTAGTTTATCATGCATTTACCAGTAGAATATGGCGCGGAGAAAATATTTCGCCGCATACAACTTCCGTCCGATTTCGACGAACGAATTCGTGACTGTGAACTCTCTATTGGCAGAAACATAAAGAAAATTAAATAACTTCACGAAGAAGTGAGACATAGATTCTATATTAAATAAATAGTCCATACACCAGTTCCATTTATATCTGAATTTCTGGCAATTAATAGACGAACTTACACTGCAATGAGGGATTTAACATGGATGCCGTTTTGACTGGTACTTCTCGTAATAAAAACAATTCCTTTGACGTTTTCACATACACGTCGCACAATAAATCTACTGCTAGGCGCTTTTAGTATTACACATTTACTTTACACTAGAACAATATTATTTTTAACAATAATAATACGGCGGCAGGACATGCGCGTCCGACACAAGTTACAGGAGACCAGAGAAGAATGAGTAACTGTTCATCGAGAATATCTCGTACCTCAAAAAAAAAAATGTGTAAAAGTGTTCTTCTTCTGTCCGTTTTTCGCGCCGCGGTTTTCAAAGTCAATATCTCACTGCATCTCTGACGGCGCTTCGACAATAAACAAGTTACGTCACAGGTCGTTCACCTTTTACATTTTCGCAACATTATTTGCTAACTGTAGCTGTTGCCGAGCGACTGCTCGATTAATTAATGATTTAAAATGATAAGGCAATCACATAATGTTGGTTTTTTATATCGGATGTTGCAGTCAAGCCCTGGCGTTGTAGACGGACAAATGTCAGCTTTAAATAAACTACTGCTGCTGTTCGTAGTTGTTGGTTGCAATAGTTCTTCAGTAACGTTTTAAAGTTATTCTATGATTTGAAGTTGCATGTGTATGACAATACCTTTTTTATTATTTTGACAGTCGTAGAAATTCAAGTTTGACAGCTAGTTGTTTACTAATAGATATTTATGTTCTTCCAGGTCGTGTATCTGTGGAAGTGTACTGATGTGTTTGCAATCTCTAGTATCATGGTTATATCCGTTATCTCTATATAGAATATCAACAAATTGTTTTAAAAACTGTGTGTGCTTTAAATCGGTTTTTTCATTTAGTATATCGCGGAGATAACCCTTAGAATGTGTTTATACTTGAACTTACTCCAAATTATTCATTACTGGACCTTTTCGGACTTTGAGCAGGATTCGTAGTGGGTTTTCAGTGTTGTTAACTTCGTGTTTTTCGTTTCTCGGGTGTGTAAAGAAGATGAATTGCTTGTTTCTTATTTCGCTCTTGTGTTCTCTGAATCGAACGATGAAATTTCTCCCCGCCTGACGTATATAAAATATGTCGTATGTAAAATATACTGGCGGAAACACATACTCAATGCCTTCCCTGCGCAATAGCAGTGGAAATACTATCGACGACAGCGCTGCGGAAGCAGAGCTACTAAACACAGCCTTTCGAAATTCCTTCACCAAAGAAGACGAAATAATATTCTAGAATTCGAAACAAAAACAGCTGCCATCACGAGTAACTTATAAGTAGATATCCTATGAGTAGTGAAGAAACGTAAATCACTTAACAAAAGCAAGTCTTCTGGTCCAGACTGTGAATCAGTTAGGTGCCTTTCAATTTATGCCGATTCAATAGCTCCGTACTTAACAATCATATACAACCGCTCGGTCGACGAAAGATCTTTACCCAAAGACTGGATAGTTCCACACATCACACCAATATTCAGGATGTGTAGTAGGAGTAAGCCACTAAATTACAGGCACTTATCATTAACGTCTGATATGCAGCAGGATTTTGGAACATATATTGAGTTCGAACATTATGAATTACCTCGAAGGGAACGGACCATTGACACACTGTCAACACGGATTTAGAAAATATCGTTCTTGTGAAACACAACTAGCTCTTTACACACACGATGTGTTGAGTGCTATTGACAAAGGATTTCAAATTAATTCGTACCTCTAGATTTCCAAAAGGCTTTTGACACTGTAGCACACAAGCGCCTTGTAGTGAAATTGCGTGTTCGTGTAGTACGTCTCAGCTGTGTAACCGTATTCGTGATTTGCTGTCAGAGATGTCACAGTACGAAGTAACAGAAGGAATGTCATCGAGTAAAACAGAAGCCATTTCTGGGGTTCCCCAAGGTAGAGTTATAGGCCCTCTGCTGTTCCTTATCCATCTAAATGATTTAGGAGACAATCTGAGCAGCCGTCTTTGTTTGCAGATGATGCCGTCGTTTATCGTCTAGTAAACTCATCAGAAGAGTCAAACAAATTGAAAAATGGTGTAGAAAAAATATTTGAATGGTGCGAAAATTGGAAATTGACCCTAAATAATGAAATGTGTGGTCAGCCACATGAGTGCTAAAAGGAATCTGTTAAACTTCGGTTACACGATAAGTCAGTCTAATCTAAAGGCCGTAAATTCAACTAAATACCTAGGAATTACAATTTTGTACAGATGTTACAGTTAATTTTTTAATTCCAGATTTTAAGTGTTCCGTGTGACTTTCCCTGGAATTTTTCTCTCTCTGTTCTCCGAGATTAATCATGAGTTTCAGTCTTCTGTTTGCGCAGTTACAAACTTTTTTTTTTACAGAATGTATACATTAAATCCTCCAATTAACGAAAATCTTCTGATAATATTTTTTCCTGTCTTCTCCTGACCATTTGATATCTTTGCAACAAGGAATTGCTTCTATCAAAAATGGTTCAAATGGCTCTGAGCACTATGGGACTTAACATCTATGGTCATCAGTCCCCTAGAACTTAGTACTACTTAAACCTAACTAACCTAAGGACAGCACACAACACCCAGCCATCACAAGGCAGAGAAAATCCCTGACCCCGCCGGGAATCGAACCGGGAACCCGGGCGTGGGAAGCGAGAACGCTACCGCACGACCACGAGATGCGGGCAATTGCTTCTATCCTCGTCTCCTATCTTCTTGAGGTAGTCCTTGGCTTTTGTACGATGCCATTCTTTGAATTTGGTTCTTGAGACGTATCGTCATGGAACGTGCTTACCATCATGGCGTCTCTCTTGCCCTTTCATTTCGTTAACACCTACATGTTTCTGCGCGCCATTATTTAGTCGCCCTTCTTCAGTTGTTCATTTTTCATTAAGTCAGGGAAATTCTTTCTGTTTCATCGCATTGTGCCGACATGTTGATGTTCATACTCGTTAGTTTGTCAGCCAAATCTGTACTAGTGTACCACATACAATAATCTTTCTGAGCAAATCATGAGCAAGCTCCAAAACAATTCGAGAAGTTACTTTCCCCACAGGATAATGACTGCCTTAATTTGTGTCCTTACCACAATAAGCAATAAAAACTATTATAACTGGCCCAGAATATATTATCTTGACTATTGAGCTGAACACTAAACTTGAGAATAGTCAAAGACATCTTTCCATAGAAAAAAGTGATCTTCTTTGGGTTACGTATGCTTCAACATATTCTAAATAAAATTGTGTTCGGGAAACGCAAATCTTTCTAAATATCCTCACTTTCGCACAGAATGTCTAAAGAACTGTGTGCGTGCAGTACGAAGGGAATACTGGTCTCCGTCGAAATATAGCGTCATTTGCAACTGTCATTTTGCAAAAGACAGGCACTCTTTGCAACGAGGAAGCGATACACAACTGCTGAAAAATGACATTGTGTCGAGTGTGCTCAGTTTTTCTCTCTATCTGCAACTGAAAGTCAGTCAAAGAAGGCAACTTGCTCGGAACACACCTACAGTTTCTGAGGTAAAACCATGCGTCAACTACCAAAACGAATACACATTGCTATTCTTGTACCTTTAAATATTTGTAGTAGCTCGAATTTATTGCTGATGAATTGTTTTAATTAGGTTTCAGGAAAGAAATGAGATTGAAACAATAAATACTTTGTGCGAACCCGATGTCAGTCACGCCAAATGTGAAGCAGATGTTTAGAATGTAACATCTCATACAATTACAGCCCTTAGAAAGAAAGTGAGAAGACAGAAGAAGAAACTTAAACGTCATGAAAAAAAGTGGGAATCATGGCACAACTGATCACAATAGTGACGAAATGACACTGTATAACTGGTAATAACGGAAGTGTACTTCAGGAGCATTTCACTGGTTTTACTTTAGAGTTTACTGTTACTCAACTGAAAGACTGGTACTAAAAAGCAATCCATGCGATGTAGCGAATCAACTTAACAATTTTCCGCCAGGGCGTACAGATTCGTATGCTCAGTGTTTCTTTTGCCCCACCCCAGTTATTCTTCGTGGTTGATTATCTTCCGTAAATTGTGATCCTATATATTTAAAAGAAGTTTTTAATTGACTGATACAGAATACCAGAGTCAGACAACATCTTAAAGAGTGTGCACTTATTTTTGATAGTATGTCAGTTACAATGCAGCTTGTATCGTACAATAGCAAAAAAGCGTATCCAGGTATGTGGGCTTCGGCAGCATTATGAATATACACGCTGAAGAACTGGATAATGAAGATTTAATTTTTCTCAAATAGTATAAAGCACAAAAAATGTAAATGTCCAATTGCCTATTTTTAGTGAATACATTGTCATCAGATACAGTGTCTGAAACTGATAAGAGTTAAAATTGTTTCTGTTGGTGCCCTCGTGAAGTCAGTGAAGTGTGATGGTGGTGCTGTCAATATTCAAAAGCTGAAGAATTTTGGGTGCTCACTGAATCCTAATAATCTTGAAGCTGTTTGTGAAGACATGCATGAATCATCGTTAATATTATGCATTGCTACTATGAATCTTCATATTAGATTAATAGCACACATGAAACAAGCCACAGCTGCTACAAAGGGCAATTATTATGAAATGAGGCACAGGTTATGCAAAGTAATTAAATTTGCCTGTGTGTGACATGTTGTAAATACACAGTGCTGTCACTTTAAAGCGACCACCTGTAAAAAGCCTCAATAACCACCTTTCGCAGCGATAACCGTTGCAAGACGTGCAGGAAGCAAGTCAATGAGGTTCTGGAAGGTACCGACAGGGATGCAGAGCCACGCCGATTCGAGTGCCCTGATCAACGGCGCTAGGTTTCTCGGTTGAGGATCCCACTATCGAGGTGGTCCAACCAATTCTGGGTGGGTTTAAATCTGGGGAGTTAAGTGGAAGAAAGAGTACGATAAACTGATCCCGGTGCTCTTCAAATCACTCTCGTACACTGCGAGCTGTGTGCCACGCTGCATTGTCCTGCTGCTAGATGCCACCTTACTGAGGAAAATCAAAACTTCACACAGGGGTGGACATGATCCACAAGCATAAATGCATACTTTTGTTGATCAAATGGCTCTGAGCACTATGGGACTTAACTGCTGTGGTCATCAGTCCCCTAGAACTTAGAACTACTTAAACCTAACTAACCTAAGGACATCACACACATTCATGCCTGAGGCAGGATTCGAACCTGCGACCGTAGCGGTCGCGCGGTTCCAGACTGTAGCGCCTAGAACCGCTCGGCCACACCGGCCGGCTTTTGTTCATCCATTGTGCCTTTCAGAATGGTGAGATTACCCACGAAATGCCACGAAACGTCCCTCAGACCATAATGCATGCGGGGTGTTTGATTTCAGATGTTTCACGCCGTACACACCAACGGCCATCTGTCAAATGGAGCGCAAAACGTGGTTTATCTGTAAAGGACACCTGTCTCCATACAGTGGATGTCCAGTTACTGTACTGTGATGCAAATTCCTGCTTTTGTCGACAATGAAGAGCCGTCATTGTGGATGCACGAACCAGGAACCTACTGCAGAGGCCTATATGCAGGAACGTTCGCTGAATGGTCGTTGAGGAGACACTGTTGGCAGCCCCTTGGCTCACCTGGGCAGTCAGCTGCTCAACAGTTGCACGTCTATTCGTCTGTACACATCTCTGCAGCCACTGTTCACCCCTGTCATCCATGGCCCGTGATACATGCACGGTGTACATTAACCACGGCAGCACACTAAGAGTTTATAATATTACCCGTTTCGTACGTGGGTCCACCTTCGGCACGAAAGTCAAAGATCATGCCCTTTTGGACATCAGATAAATCGCTGCGTTTCCGCATTACGATAACGACTACACTTTATTCCGTGTCTTCCTGACACGCCATATACCCTCCACTGCTAGTGCTGCCACCTGGCGTCTGCGAGTGTTTATTTCACGTTGACGTCGAACGTAGGCGGTGGCCACATTTACGTGACTGGACTGTCTACACATTGAATGAAACAAAAAAAAAATACAAAATAAAATTTCATCTTACTAATTTGACGACCTCTGTCCTCTCACAAAACTCTTTACTGGAAATCATTTATCTGACAACCAGTTGCGTGTTCCATACAAATTACGAAGCTATTTTTCCTCTGTTTGTAGCTAGCTTTATACTTGTAATGAGGAACAAAGCAATGCCTCAGGTGCTTTTTTGCCTACTGACATGTTCAGAACCTTTTCCGTTAGGTATTTACAGAAAGGTATTTTCCACCAAATGAGTTATTGCCTGAAATTTCGTTAGTCATATAACCAAATAACTAAGTTTAAAAAAATCATGTCAATGTACTGCTAATTTTGTGTGCCATGCGGCCTTGTCATTCAGGAAATCAAATGCAAAAAGTGAAAGCAAAAATTCTCTTGTATAAAGACAAGAGTTTTGAGAAGTATAATTTGTGATCATCTTTAGAGCAAAATACCTGCAACATTGATCTTGCAAGGAAGTATGTGTCAAAACAAAAAAACATTAACAGTGAAGATCAAACTAAACTCAGACAGGGCGCTTAGAATCCTTAAATGTAATTGTTTTTCTTCTGTATTGCAGACCATTTCCACAGCCTGACCCAACATAAAATGGCGTCTGTGATGTCACACATCACGTCTTTGCTTTATGAAGTAATTTAGTATTGTGCTCACTGACACTGACTGGTGAGAGACACCATCTAGCAGAGGAAGCACAGTAACGCCAGTAGTGGAGCATCAGGAGCATCAGCACATTTTGCTAGTGGGGGCTGCCTACATGAGGGGCAAGTATATATTCAGTGGCAAACCTACTGAATTCCTATGAATGACAGATACTTAACCTATTGTTCTGCTAATAGTATTATGACATACTGGGGATAATCCTACTTTTTTATTGACAGGTCTTTAACCTATTGTCCCCCACCACTTCCCATCCTGCTCCTCCTGCCCACACCTCAGGAAACTTGCAACCCTCCTCCATCTACCTCTCTAATACAGGCAGACTTTCAGGCCTGAGTTATTCGAATAGCCCCTTCTCACTTTACCAATTTGATTGATTACTTGCTTAAATTGATCATAACACTGGTAAACTCCCAAACCATCCCCGCTCCTCTCCCCCACCCCTACCTGGAAATTTGCTGCTCTGGGCTGGAGAAAAAGGATCTCACAACAGTAAATTCTATTGCATAGTAGAGGGTATATTGTTCATTTATAAAAAATTCGGTTTGCAGTGGGTGGATCTCTCTTGTTCACCATTCCCTGCTGTTTGGGCAGATGCAGGTCTTGTAAAATACATTGGAAAGGAATATTAAATCGATCGCTTTTTTTATCCCGATCACACAAGGAAAACTGTCACGTAAACCCATCACAGGTAACTGCACTGTTAAAAATCTTTCAGTCCCAAAGCACTCACCATCCACTGGCCCATACAGAATTCCACCTGTGCAGCTGCTCGGAGTCGGAGTGCACCGGAGGCCCCGTGAAGCGACGTGTCCGTCAGTGGCTATGCCACGAGCCAGTGTCTGAGAGGTGTCCGCTTGGGCCCCGTGGCTGACAGACTGGGTGTCACACTAATCCCTGCACAAAAGCATCAGGCAGTGGCAACCGTTTGACACTTGATACCTGATAAATTCCTGTAGAAACACGTGCTGTCTCTCTCTTTCTCCTCCTTTAATGTCCCACTGCCAGGTGCCAGGCCTGAACGAGTTGTCGGTCACGGTCGGACCGAACCGCAAATAGAGCAATGTTTACCTGTAAACCCATGTAGAATACCGATGCACATGAGAACTCCTTTCAAGGCTAATGCCTGACTGAGAATAGATTCCACCATGGGCTCTAACGTGCTATCTGTGCTGAAGAGGAAGAATCTCATGACACTAAATTCAATTATATAGCACCAGATATATGGTTTATTTACACAATTCAATTCGCAGGGGCTATATCTCACTTTCATTTGATGGTAAAAGCGCAGATCCAGGGATATACTGAGCTAGTACACAGTGCCACCACCAGAGGACGTCCCACACCCCTGCTCCTCGCCCCCTCCCCCCCCCCCCCCACCTCCAACTATCACAGAAAAAGGTGCTAGAAAAAAAGACTCACTCTGTGCTGGAGAGGAAGAATATCATGACACAAAATTCAAATCAATGTCAATAGTATATTGACACATACTCTTTATTTAATCAGTTTGCAGGAGTCAGGGTTCCCCCACTTGGGTAGACATTGTGACTGCAGCTCCCACCCTTGCTCCCATGGTATAATAACTATAATCACCAGGGAATGGAATGAATCGCAGTATAGTAGCCACTGTTTGGGGTCTCCCGTGTGTGTGTCTATCGTCAGGGCGCCGCCACGAAGGTCAAAACAGCCCAATGTCCTAATTGCAAATCACGTTACTAAATACCACCAACCATAGACAGGATATCAGCCTCCTCTGATCTCATGGGCCCAAACAAAGCATCAAGTGGCAGCATTCTGTGGACTGGCAAATTCCAGACTCCTGTCGCTGTCTCTCTTATTAGGCCACTCCCTGCTTGTCTTTGTGAACCAACATCTCCAAACTCGAAGATGGAAATTTTCATCTCTCCTCATAACATTGTACTCCTATTGGCTAATGCTGGAGACAAAGGGGAAGATGACGCAATTTCGATGTCAAAAATGGAGTGAAATAATTCATTTGCACTATCCTGTCAAATTAATTGTTTAACAATTTACAGGAATCAAATAGACCGGTTAAAACAGTCACTTCCACCTTACGATGATCCTTAGTCACAATAAAAGTTATTTACAACGTTTGAGTATCATCCGCAAACATTACGCAAATCAAGTAATGAAATTTCCGTCACAAATAGATCGTAGCGCTAAACGTATCTGCCGGCCGCGGTGGTCTCGCGGTTCTAGGCGCGCAGTCCGGAACCGTGCGACTGCTACGGTCGCAGGTTCGAATCCTGCCTCGGGCATGGATGTGTGTGATGTCCTTAGGTTAGTTAGGTTTAAGTAGTTCTAAGTTCTAGGGGACTAATGACCACAGCAGTTGAGTCCCATAGTGCTCAGAGCCATTTGAATCATTTTGAGCTAAACGCATCTGCAGCCGTGTACGCACCAATGTTTGAGAGCATAAACACTCTCCTTCTCCGCAACGTTTCTACTGAACATATCTGGCGAAAAAAAAATCATGACGATAAGGAAGCGCACTGTCCGCCAACTTCAGGGTAGAGCCGTACGTGCCGACTGGGAGAGAGAGATCGACACTCGCGCAGGCCATGTCCGGCAGTACCGAACGCATGCGTACGCGCGATTCAACTATTAGAAACAATATATTGATCAGTCGGGAATTTGACGTCACGATTGGGTTTTTAAAAGTACCATAGACTTCCTAAACTGGTTCTCTCCGCTACCTCCGGAAGGAGGTTCAAATGGCTCTGAGCACTATGGGACTTAACATCTATGGTCATCAGTCCCCTAGAACTTAGAACTACTTAAACCTAACTAACCTAAGGACATCACACAACACCCACTCATCACGAGGCAGATAATCCGGAAGGAGGGAGGAATGTTCTACTGTGTGATAGAATAGAGACTACAGCAAATACCACTGCAAGACAAGAGTCCACTGCGATGTATTGAGAAGCACTAAACACAACACAAACCCCGATCCTTTCCGTAGCAGTAGTTGCAGTGGGTAGATGTCGGAGATCGCTGAAACATTTGCGCATCCCGCGCACTCACCTCCCAGACGTCTACACACAATCCGCCCTTCCACTCATACACCGTCAGTCCCGTCGTTCAGAGACCGGAGGAAACTACAGCCGCAGCCGCGGCCGTAGACGTGGAAGCTCGTGTATGCCAGAGTACACCGCCCTTGGTCATGGACGGCCTCCGGGGACGCCTGGAGTGGTAGGAATTCGGATATTATCAATATGTCCAGCGCATCCATCATTTTGAATCTTATCTCACGCAACACACACACGTCCATCTCTCTCGCGCTTACCCAGCATCGAGGAGAGGGCAAGTCATGCCCCTCTGGAAACCTATGAAGTGTCTGTATTACAGAGAATCAATGCTTTCTTTGGTGTGCAAGTTAGTCACTTTACAGTTTGTCGCCATAGTTTATCGCTGAGAAACTTCCATAGAGAATGTATGTCATGCACTGGGGATATATTTCCTACATTGAAGTGTTGCATTCCACATGACTAATAGTTCTAAAACCGCACCGTTCTAGTGTTATAGCGTGTTTTAAGTGTAAAACTGTATAGCCTTTAAGAATTCATGCGGTTATATTCTCTATTTCCTCTTATATTCTCTCTTACCTTCGTGGTACTGACCTCAGGTTCAAAATGGTTCAAATGGCTCTGAGCACTATGGGACTTAACATCTGAGGTCATCATTCCCTTAGAACTTAGAACTACTTAAACCTAACTAACCTAAGGACATCACACACATCCATGCCCGAGGCAGGATTCGAACCTGCGACCGTACGTAGCGGTCGCGCGGTTCCAGACTGAAGCGCCTAGAACCACTCGGCCACGGCTGCCGGCTACTGACCTCAGGCACTAGAACAATACTTTTGAATTGATAGTGCAGTAGATGTGCGTAAAATGCTTCAAAGTACGTTCGTCTGGAGCTCCATCATGTATAAACCACACATTTGTTCTTCATAACCATCTGTTATATCATCGCCGGCCGTGGTGGTCTAGCGGTTCTAGGCGCTCAGTCAGGAACCGCGCGACTGCTACGGTCGCAGGTTCGAATCCTGCCTCGGGCATGGATGTGTGTGATGTCCTTAGGTTAGTTAGGTTTAAGTGGTTCTAAGTTCTAGGGAACTTATGACCACAGATGTTGAGTCCCATAGTGTTCAGAGCCATCTGAACCATTTTTTTGTTATATCATCACAACACTTTCATTCCTACTACACACCGATTAGGGATGATATCCCTCTCGACATGGGTGCATCTGGGGAGATCTTGTGCACTTGGGTGGATGTTGTGAGTAACAGTGGTATGGAACAGCAGCTACGGACTCGGCTTGCTCTGCTCCTATATGAGACGTGGGATGTAGCTGTCTACTTCTGGTCAGCTGCAAATTAAATCTTCGACTATCCTGAGAATGCGAGAATGCTCTGTGACTCCCATCCACATAGGGACAGGTGGGCAATCGTAATTGTAAATTATGCCCTATGATTGATGTGGTAGAAATAAGTAGCTCTCTGTCTAGTATACTTTGGTATATATATATATATATATATATATATATATATATATATATATATTCGAGGATTAATAATGAATGGATGTACTGCACAGTCATCTGTCCACACTCGCAATCTAGTATATGGAACTCGCAAAGTAGTGGGGAGTGTTTTAGCGATGATACAGAAACTGCGAAGCATGCTGCTGTGTCATAGGTAGGCGTTGAAATTACGGTAAAATTGCTGAAATTGATCACACTATCAACTGTGATGCTTATCACAGTACATCGATTGTGTATTTTCCATCCCATCCACTCTTTGGTATGCTGTTGATTACCACATAATGATTGACTGTCATCGCTTGTTTGAGATGGAGAAAGAGTCTTGGTGCACGGGTTTGCAGATGGCTAGCACCAAAACAATGATCACATACATGACTGCAATATGAGGAATCAATCTAAACGGAACACTGAGCCATCAGCTATCCAATCACTGTGAAAGCTGAGTTTAAATGTAGGGGTCATCAATCTCCTTTGGACCGCTGTTTAGAAATGCTCCACAATGCTGGAAAACTCTGCCAGTTTAATTATGTTGTGGCTTTCTTTTATTTCAATCATCTGGTGAGTGTGTTGTGGGAGCAGCAGCAACGTGATTTACACAATGTTGGCTCCAGTTTTCTGTGAGAAACAATGGATCGAAACATGTTAATGTCGTGGTGGAAAAAACAAAATGTGCGGCTGTATACAAAGCTGTAGTAATACAGCGCTTGGACGTGTTACAACAGAAGAAATCAATGTATCAGACAACAGAACAGGAACCTTCCCTTGCGAGTGATAGTGTGTGTCATATGGTCCTCCTACTGTACAGAACTTTACACTGGTCTACGCAAGTGACTTCGATGACTGGCCATCTGCTCCAATGAATCAATACCTGTATATTTAATAGGATCGCCACTTATGGTCAATGCAAGCTCACAGACGGTATTTGTTTTTGCTATGCACATCTCAAGACAGGGATGCGGAAATATCTTATCGAGTTCCCTGTTGGATGACAGTAGCAGAGCTTTCATAGTTTGTAATTTTCCTCTGTTGGATGGTACAAAATAACTATGATAGAAAGTTTGGGCGATAGTGTGGTACTAGCAAGATGGAGCAACATACCACACCTCTTGGCCTTATATGGAAATGTTGCACAAGTTGGTTCCTGGTCATCTTGCATCTCTGCGAGAAGACATCGCGTGGCCCTCATGGTCGCCTGATTCACCGCCTTGTGATTTTTTTCTTTGCCGACACTTAAAGGCTCTAGTTTACAAAAATCGTCCCACAACACTGCAAGCACTTAAAGAGGTCAATGTATCAGAGGCCCAAGACGTGGCAGCCATTCCACGGGAAATGGCACGAAGATGTGTGGAGGACTTTCGGGATAGACTTCGTCAATGTGTCAACAACAGAAACCGTCATTTAGCAGATATAATTTTTAAAACCAAATGATCCACAGTGGGAAAGTATGTACTTTTCGTAAATAAAACTAATGTTTCTCTATCATAGTTTTTCTTTGGCAACCTATTAAAATGAGGGAGGTTTTATTTCCAGACACTGCATTTACAAAAAATGGCTCTGAGCACTATGGGACACTGCATTTACAACTTCTCTGTGCTGTTACCTTAAAAGAGAGTCTGAAACTGAGGAGGCGTCCTGTGACAGTGGTAGATCTTAGCACTCCATCATGAGCCAAAAATGAGTTTAATGTTCTAGTCCTGTGATGCAGGAAATGACAGACATGAAAAGATATTTTTTCTACCTGATGAGAGAATAATTAGAGGGAATATAGCGTAAGTCATAGTCCTGTATACGATATTCACAACAAGTAACATCTACATCTACATACATACTCCGCAATCCACCATACGGTGCGTGGCGGAGGGTACCTCGAACCACAATGATGTCTTAGTGATATGAACATGCGTGTATGGTCCGATTTCTTCCATCTTCGAAAGTAACTCGTATAAAAGGCAGACATCTACATTTAACGACAATAATTCGAGGTGTACAGTCAACAACATAGTGCCTTGAACTGGGTAAAGGGGATTTTTTAAACTGGTGGGTCTATGTCGGGTTCAAATGGCTCTGAGCACTGTGGGAGTTAACATCTGTGGTCATCAGTCCCCTAGAACTTAGAACTACTTAAACCTAACTAACCTAAGGACATCACACACATCCATGCCCGAGGCAGGATTCGAACCTGCGACCGTGGCAGTCGCGCGGGTTCTATGTCGGGGGTGGGATTGTTTAGAAATACTGTATGTGTCCAAGCCACAGCTGCTTGTTTTGCAGTGCACCAAGGCTGGCTGCAGCGGTGGTCACGAGGAGTCAGGATCTGGAAGTAACCGATTAGCTCAGCCTGGGCCGCCGACCTGTCTGAACTTGCCAATGGCAGCAAGGGCTGGCGAAGTGACAAGTGTGCTGTGTGAGTGCGATAGAGGCAGACGTGTGAGTGTTGCATGGGAGAACACCAAAATGATGGATGTTTGTACTCGACATATTGATAACATCCGAATTCCTACCATTCCAATCACCCCGAATGCCCTCCATGCCCAGGGGTGGTGTACTCTGGCATAATCCTCTTAATAGGACAATAGGTTAAGGACCTGTCAATCAAAGGAGAAAAATAGGTTTGCCCCAGAATGTATACATGCCCCTCATGTATGCAACGTGCACTAACAAAATGCACTGATGTCCTTGTTGCCCCACTACAACGCCTGCCAGCCTGCCACTTGTATTTCCTATTAGCTACGAACCAAAGAATGTAGCAGACAGACGTATCTGATTGAACCAACTGAGAATGAGCAGATTATGAAAGGCTATATCCATCAGGTCTACTTAAAGTGTTAATAGTCTGTACATTGGCTGAAAGTTACACATACTCTTGCCATTGAAACTTACTCACCAACATCAGATTCCATTTCAGAATACAAGTTTCAGTCAGCATAGCACTGACCTACAGACCCTACACCTACACATTCGTGTTGAAATTCGCTCACTGTCCTACATAACCAATTGTATTGTATTGTATTGTATGGAACTGGGGACCTAGAAACGATGGAGAGGCTTCATTTCCACCGCAGTCCTCAGTGGTTCACAACCCTACAACAGGCTACAGCAGTCCACTCACCCCATCGCCGCCCTCCACCGAGCCCAGGGTTATTGTGCGGTTCGAACCCCCAGTGGACCCACCCTCCCTGGGAACGTCTCACGTTGACGAGTGTAACCCCAATGTTTGCGTGGTAGAGTAATTATGGTGTACGCGTACGTGTAGATAGTGTCTGCGCAGCAATCGCCGACATAGTGTAACTGAGGCGGAATAAGGGGAACCAGCCCGCATTCACTGAGGCAGATGGAAAACAGCCTTAAAAATCATCCACTGACTGGCCAGCACATCGGACCTCGACACTAATCCACCAGGCGGATTCGTGCCGGGGATCGGCATGCCTTCCTGCCCGGAAAGCAGTGCTTTAGACCTCACGGCTAACTGGAGGGGGGGGGGGGGGGGCTACATAACCAATACTCATCATCTAACACATGATAAATACGAATTCAGCGGCACTGGCAACAAAAACAAACTACCAAGAGCGTCATAAGATCCACTGGCATATCATCATACAACATCGCCCACTTCTAAATTAATACACATGTTTTGTTTTTGAATAATCACTATAATTTTTAACTATGTACCAAATTATTGGGATGAAGTAGTGAAGGCAGCAGAGGATCAAGTAGGTAAAAAGACGACGGCTAATAGAAATCCTTGGGTAACAGAAAGAAATATTGAATTTAATTGATGAAAGGAGAAAATATAAAAATGCAGTAAATGAAGCAGGCAAAAGGGAAAACAAACGTCTCAAAAATGAGATCGACAGAAAGTGCAAAATGGCTAAGCAGGGATGGCTAGAGGACAAATGTAAGGATGTAGAGGCTTGTCTCACTAGGGGTAAGATAGATACTGCCTACAGGAAAATTAAAGAGACCTTTGGAGAGAAGAGAACCACTTGTATGAATATCAAGAGCTCAGATGGCAACCCAGTTCTAAGCAAAGAAGGGAAGGCAGAAAGGTGGAAGGAGTATATAGAGGGTTTATACAAGGGCGATGTACTTGAGGACAGTATTATGGAAATGGAAGAGGATGTAGATGAAGATGAAATGGGAGATAAGATACTGCGTGAAGAGTTTGACAGAGCACTGAAAGACCTGAGTCGAAACAAGGCCCCGGGAGTAGACAACATTCCATTAGAACTACTGATGGCCTTGGGAGAGCCAGTCATGACAAAACTCTACCATCTGGTGAGCAAGATGTATGAGACAGGCGAAATACCCACAGGCTTCAAGCAGAATATAATAATTCCAATACCAAAGAAAGCAGGTGTTGACAGATGTGAAAATTACCGAACTATCAGTTTAATAAGTCACAGCTGCAAAATACTAACGCGAATTCTTTACAGACGAATGAAAAAACTGGTAGAAGCGGACCTCGGGGAAGATCAGTTTGGATTCCGTAGAAATGTTGGAACACGCGAGGCAATACTAACCTTACGACTTATCTTAGAAGAAAGATTAAGAAAAGGCAAACCTACGTTTCTAGCATTTGTAGACTTAGAGAAAGCTTTTGACAACGTTAACTGGAATACTCTCTTTCAAATTCTGAAGGTGGCAGGGGTAAAATACAGGGAGCGAAAGGCTATTTACAATTTGTACAGAAACCAGATGGCAGTTATAAGAGTCGAGGGGCATGAAAGGGAAGCAGTGGTTGGGAAAGGAGTGAGACAGGGTTGTAGCCTCTCCCCGATGTTATTCAATCTGTATATTGAGCAAGCAGTAAAGGAAACAAAAGAAAAATTCGGAGTAGGTATTAAAATTCATGGAGAAGAAGTAAAAACTTTGAGGTTCGCCGATGACATTGTAATTCTGTGAGAGACAGCAAAGGACTTGGAAGAGTAGTTGAACGGAATGGACAGTGTCTTGAAAGGCGGATATAAGGTGAACATCAACAAAAGCAAAACGAGGATAATGGAATGTAGTCTAATTAAATCGGGTGACGCTGAGGGGATTAGATTAGGAAGTGAGACACTTAAAGTAGTAAAGGAGTTTTGCTATTTAGGGAGTAAAATAACTGATGATGGTCGAAGTAGAGAGGATATAAAATGTAGACTGGCAATGGCAAGGAAATCGTTTCTGAAGAAGAGAAATTTGTTAACATCGAGTATAGATTTAAGTGTCAGGAAGTCGTTTCTGAAAGTATTTGTATGGAGTGTAGCCATGTATGGAAGTGAAACATGGACGATAACCAGTTTGGACAAGAAGAGAATAGAAGCTTTCGAAATGTGGTGCTACAGAAGAATGCTGAAGATAAGGTGGGTAGATCACGTAACTAATGAGGAGGTATTGAATAGGATTGGGGAGAAGAGAAGTTTGTGGCACAACTTGACTAGAAGAAGGGATCGGTTGGTAGGACATGTTTTGAGGCATCAAGGGATCACAAATTTAGCATTGGAGGGCAGCGTGGAGGGTAAAAATCGTAGAGGGAGACCAAGAGATCAATACACTAAGCAGATTCAGAAGGATGTAGGTTGCAGTAGGTACTGGGAGATGAAGAAGCTTGCACAGGATAGAGTAGCATGGAGAGCTGCATCAAACCAGTCTCAGGACTGAAGACCACAACAACAACAACACCAAATTATTAGATCTTTGTTTTCTACAAAGGGATCCTGTAAGATATAATTTTAGGCCCGTGCTTGCATGCTGTTTGGGTGTCTATTGGGTCCACCAGTGGCGGTATCTGAGGAAAGGAGGTGTTCTCCAGCCAGGACGTGAACAGTCAATCTTTCCTAATCCTCCTAAACCGGTTGTGGCTGGAGCCTAAGTGGCTGGCTTACAGGATTGTGATTCTCCACGACGTTCAGTATTTCTCGACATCCGTTGCAGACAGACTTGTAAAACAGGAGGCAGCAGCTCACAGAACCTGTATTAGAGGTAGCAGGATATTTAATGGAAATGTTTACATTCTGCTCCAGATTATGACTGGCTGTAATGCCTAAAGGTGAGGAAATTCTCTGAGCGTTTTAATAGCTCGCTGAGTTGGGAGCCGTCCGGAGCCCTCATCGGATGCCCTCTAGGGTGGAGGCAGTGTTGCGGTGGGCAATTTGGGAGCTGATGGTCCGTAGTAAATGAAACGGTTCTCCTTACGTCGAACGTTTCCGCGAGTGCATTCCCCTCGTGCGTGTGTAGGTGCTGGCTTAGTCGTTTAGGCAGGCTGATCAAAACCAGTTACGTTCGTTAGTAGGAAGTGTTCGCTATCTTCATTTGTACAAAAATGTCTAATTTCTGTCTGCAGATCGCTTTTCTTTATTTCCAGATAACCGGTTTCGGATCAGCTGCCCATCTTCAGGTCTGTTATACAAAATAAATGACAATTGATTCAAGTAGCCTGCTAAGACTTTACATTACAGTTTTCAAGAAACCTAGTTCGTGGGATGCTTGTAACGCTGAAGAATGCCCTCTATCAACAAAAAATTAATTTTCATACAGAAAATGTTCGTAAGTATAACATATAAACAATGATGACGCGTATAATTTAAAATAATTACATTTAAAAAACTTTAGGAGGATTTTAAAACCATTATTAACAAAGTTTTTTTTTGTCTGGAAAATCATGTCTTCTCTTCTTTGAATTTGATGGTCGTGGAGGGAGCTTCCCTGCACCGGGCTGCACACAGCGCCACGTTGAAGTTTCCTCTGCCGCCGCCAGTAAGCCGATGGCTGCCGCGGCTGGTGCTTGTCAGTGCATCCTGTCTCATCCCTAAGTAAGACTTGAAATGTCTGTAAAGATTTCGTAAAGATTCTTATGCATAAAATCCCTTTGCACATCAGGCTGTTTTTCTGGGTTTTTCATTTGGTGGGGGTAATTTCTAATTCCTCATAGGTATATTTACTAAAATCAAAAACAAATTTCCTAGTACGAGTGATGAGGGAATGAAGATTAAAATTAAGAGAAAGTTCGTTACTTCGCTCGTACAAAGAGCATGTATCGGAGAGAATTGCTAATTTCTTTCCAAAAAAACGTTATTGTGGCATTTCAAAATGACGGGCAAATGGCTCATACGTCAAGGCATAGACCAGGCACGAAAAAGCGCAACAAACACGGTAACTCCAGGGTATACAAGATTAAATGTGCAGACTGAGGTAAGTATTACATAGGGCAGACTGCCGGCAGGAGTGGCCGAGCGGTTCTAGGCGCTACAGTCTGGAACCGCGCGACCGCTACGGTCGCAGGTTCGAATCCTGCTTCGGGCATGGATGTGTGTGATGTCCTTAGGTTAGTGAGGTTTAAGTAGTTCTAAGATTTAGGGGACTGATGACCTTAGAAGTTAAGTCCCATAGTGCTCAGAGCCATTTGAACCCATTTTTAGGGCACACTGAGCGAAACTGTGACGTCTGACGCAAAGAACATTGTGGTCACAGTAATCGGACATCATGTTGAGCGCATGTAACAGACAGTCAACATGAAGTTAGCACAATAAGTGAACAAATGGAGTTTCGATAATGTTTTATCTAAATATGCGGGCGGCGCATTGGACACGGAGAGAAAATTTCCGGGTGGCATTATGGCCGGCTTGTCGCAGTGGAATTTCCCTCCTCGAGCATTAAATAGAAAGAATAGAAGACGCAATTTTCCAAAACTTAAAAAATCTTTCTTAATATGGTTTTTAAGTCGTTTTAAAGTTTTTTTTAATTTATTTCAAACTATATACATCATCATTGTTCATATGTTATACTTACTAACATTTTCTGCGTGTCAATCAATGTCCTGGAGATAGAGAGCATTTTTCAGCGTTACAAGCATCTCGTCAATGACGTTTCTTAAAAAAATGTATATATCTTACCAGGCTAGTATATTTTCAGTTATGACGGTGAACTTCCAATTCTCTATCGACAGATACTCTGTAACTGTTACAAACGGCATGTTTTGCATTGAAATTGCCGGCCGTTGTGGCCGCGCGGTTCTAGGCGCTGCAGTCTGGAACCGCGCGACCGCTACGGTCGCAGGTTCGAATCCTGCCTCGGGCACGGATGTGTGTGATGCCCTTAGGCTAGTTAGGTTTAAGTAGTTCTAAGTTCTAGGGGACTGATGACTTCAGCTGTTAAGTCCCATAGTGCTCAGAGCCATTTCAACAATTTTTTGCATTCTAATTAATTTCTTAAAATTCTGGAGCTTTGTAAACATACGTCTTGAATCACCCTTGCAATTGAATTTTTTCTAATAGATTTGAAGCTGGGTAGCTGGCCCTAAACCGATTATCTGAAAATATAGAAAAGATATCTGCAGACTGAAATTGGAAATTTTTGTGTAGTCAGGCGTTGGCACTAAGTGGGTGTCCAGCTACTCTGTAGGACACAGCTGCATAGCGATGTGTGGAGTCATCAGCTAGCTGGAACGGAGAGGATCGGCGAGGGTTATTAGCACATAATCAGTTCCGTTTTGTTCCAATAGAAATTTCAGGTATGGAATTCTATTGTGAGTCCTTATCCACTTTGATTTTAGACTGTGATTCAGTGTTGTTTACAGAGGTGATGTCAGAAACTGGTTTGTGACTATGTATTGACAGTTTGTGCTGCTCGTTTTAATAGTCCGTAAATCAAATTGAGACTCCTTTGAGAAAAGTGGGACAGCTGCAGGCCATTGATTAGTGGTATAGCAAAAGCGACTATTTAAACCCTGCCTCACGGTCAAACTGAGGCTGGCGAACCTTATTTAGTTGACAGTACCTGTGTAGCAGTGTATAGAAATAATCCTGATCCGCCTCAAACGCATCTGAGGAAGTCTACGGAGCAAAAAAGGTTCAAATATGTGTGAAATCTTATGGGACTTAACTGCTAAGGTCATCAGTCCCTAAGCTTACACAGTACTTAACCTAAATTATCCTAATGACAAACACATACACCCCTGCCCGAAGGAGGACTCGAACCTCCTCCGGGACCAGCTGCACAGTCCACGACTGCAGCGCCCTTGACCGCTCGGTTAATCCCGCGCGGCTCCACGGAGCAATACCTGCCGTTATCCGTCTGATGCGCCGCACGGTGTTGAGAGTGAGTGGATTCTTGCCGCGACCGCGAATCAGACTTCGCCAGACGCTATGGAAACTCCGAGACGACAGACGAAAAGAACGTTTCAGTTCGAGCACCCAGACTTTCAATGTATTCCCTCTGATTCAATGCAAACACTACAGCCAGAGATTAACCCACGCGGATGTGTGGAATAGAACTACTGGAGGAACGGGCTGTATCACAGAGATAGTAACAGCAAACGCCAAATCATTTCATCCAGTGGCGCTATTCTCTTACATCTGCCGCGCGGGATTAGCCGAGCGGTCAAGGGCGCTGTAGTCATGGACTGTGCGCCTGGTCGCGGCGGAGGTTCCTCCCTCGGGCATGGGTGTGTCTGTTTGTCATTAGGATAATTTAGGTTAAGCAGTGTGTAAGCTTAGGGACTGGTGACCTTAGCAGTTAAGTCCCATAAGATTTCACACACATTTGAACTTTTTTTTTCTCTTACATCTTGTGGGTAAATCTCTGGTTGGAGCATTCAGAAGTAATACGAGGAAAACAAAAGTGTCACTGAATGTTAGTCTTATCCAAGAGGTACGCTCGGGTAGTCTAAGTGGTTAAATGAGAGTTCACAGCAAGCAGGGAAGTCTTAGCCTGGCACAAATCGCAAATTTTCGTTTATGGTAACACATTAAAATAAAAAAATAAAATAAAAACATCTTCGACAACGTTTGAGATGACAGAGAAAATTCTAGGGTATCATGCTTCAAAATACTACGTTGTTGACACCGGAGAAATGAGAGACTACAAAAAAAGGGCGTCGCATTGTAACCTTTCTCTGATAAATGCCGCGGATGATTTTTTCTGCAAACATTTGCATGAGAATTAAATGATTTCGACCATGATGAACCTTTGTGTATCACGAGAAAAACTGTGATATTTTGGTATCAATGTTTGAACTCGTCATTTACACTACAATATTCTACCACGGAAGCTCCCTGGATTCGTAGCTTCGTTAACCAAAACCTCTACGTTCCTTTATCTACAGTGTCGTAGACGCACTCTCCGTTACCTGGCGTGGTTCGCCGTCATTCTGCCGCCCACGTCTTATTTATGGTAGGGTCTGTTCTTGAGGTTGGTCTTCCTCATTTCCTCGCATCGGCGACGATGCCCGTTGTAGCAGCTTCCGAAGACTAGTTTAAGTGTTTCTCTCTAATGTCATACGGATTCCACGTTCTGTCCTCCACCACTTCTGCACTCATTCAACAGATCTCCAAACCACCTATCGTGTCGCTAAGTTAGCGGATGTGGAGACCATATCCTAGATGCCATAAATTCCAGACCTCACTAACTCACCCTAGTTCATTTATACAAAGAAAAGACAATTCCAACAAAACCTCAATGTCTAGCGTGAGTAATGACTAAGATTTAATGTATTTTCTACAAGCATAATAAAATTACAGCAATTTAAATGTAGAGTGACTTGCCGAACATATTTTATATCTAAACGAAACAATATTTCAATGTTCATTTTCTTCAAAGTCCCTCATACCGGCCGCGCGACGTATCCGCGCGGTCTTGGGCGTCTTGCCATGGTTCGCCAGGCTTCCCCCGTCGGAGGTTCGAGTCCTCCCTCGGGAATGGGTGTGTGCGTTGTCCTTAGCGTATATTAGTTTAAGTTATATTAAGTAGTGTGTAAGCCTAGGGACCGATGACCTCAGCTGTTTGGTTCAATAGGAACTTACCACCACCCTCATACTGCATCAGTTACTGATATCACAAGCTGCGACATAGTCGCGAATCCATCAGTGGTCCAGAAAGTGTAGAATAAATTCCTTTATTTCCGTCTGTTGTCACAAACTTGTCAGGTCTTCAGACTGCCGGTTTCGGTCACGAATGACCATTTTGAGATCTGCAGCAAAACATGGGAAAAACACAAATACGACTAGTGGATTGTCTAAAGCTTAAAGCAATAAAATCGGCCGTAATGAAAAGTACTACTGACATACGTGTCAAAATTATGCGCTTTAAATATGACGGAGCATTCCTGTTTTAAAAAAACATGTCCTAGTATAATGGAGCCATAGTGGCACCGTCAAAAGATAAACAAAAAATCGTAATTATTAGACGTAATCTGCTATCCCATAACAAGATCAGTACCACAGAGTGTACACAACTAATTGAATTTCTAGATTTTGTTTCAAGTTACAATTTTTTTTTTTACCTTCAATGACAAAATATATTATGAAAAAGATTGGCTTGGGATGGGTAATAGTCCAACCGGTACTTCAGTAGATTTTTTTTGAACGAGTTAGAATGTAAATTTTTTGCCAAGTTTCAACGGCTACAATAAAAAACAATTTATTATAATCGCTATGTTGACGACATCTTAATACTGATAAAGCATGACTCCAGTGAGGTTACGCATTTGCCCAAGCAATAGGCAGCACGCACGCAAAAATAACTTTTACTACTAAGTTGTTGAAGAGAACTCCATTAACTATCTTGAGCTTACTATTAAGAAATTTGACAACAAACATAAATTTCCGATTTTCAGGAAACCTACATCTACGGATAGTAACATCAAAGCCAGCTCATGCCATTCTCCACGATATAAAAAAGCCTTCTTCACCTCAGCGATTCACCGGCTCCTTCGTCGATATTTGGCCAAAAGCGAGGTACGCAAAGAACTCGGCATATTAAAGCAAACTGCAATAGTTAATGGTTTTTCTGTGAATGATGTCACGCGCCCTTACAGTAGGCTAAAGAAACGTATAATAAACAGCAGGCAGACGCACGCTCGCCTAGAAAACAGAATGAATAAAGAACGTATGATAACGATTCCAATTAAATTTCACGGCAAAATGTCCCAGCAAATAGAGAAATGTTTCAGGAAATTTACTGTTAGACGTGGCTTTGAAGTTAACCACGCCCTAAAACTGCGGGTAAAGCATGAACTGAAAAGGGCGTATGACAAATTTAATAGCTCTGAAGTATACAGAATTGACTGTAATAACTGTGATAAAAATTGTATCGGCCAAACCGGCCGCTCTTTTAACATATGGGTTAAAGAGCATTCATAGCGGCGTAACAAAACTGCTTTGGGATTGCATTTATCAGAAACTGGCCATTTCATAGGGAGCATAGAGAATTATATGCGTATTCTCCACAGGGCGCAAAACGGCCGTGTTCTCAGCTTGTTACAGCAGCTTGAAATTGTGGTGTCACCGCCAGACACCACACTTGCTAGGTGGTAGCTTTAAATCGGCCGCGGTCCATTAGTACATGTCGGACCCGCGTGTCGCCACTGTCAGTGATCGCAGACCGAGCGCCACCACACGGCAGGTCTCGAGAGACGGACTAGCACTCGCCCTAGTTGTACGGACGACGTAGCTAGCGATGCACACTGTCGAAGCCTCGCTCATTTGCAGAGCAAATAGAATAGCCTTCAGCTAAGTCCATGGCTACGACCTAGCAAGGCGCAATTAGCATGTATCTACAGAGTCTCACTTGTATTGTCAAGAGCGATGTACAACAAGGATGGATTAAAGTTAAGTATTCCAGAAGCTACGTACTTTTCTTTATAGCATTCATTACGTATCCTGTTTCAGACCTCTCTAGCCTGCGTGAGTTTAAGCGCGTGCCTTTCGGTTACCCGTCACTGTGGACTGGCTGTCTTGTCAGTCCACAACAGAAATTAATAAAGAAAAAAAAAAAACGAGACCCAGCAAAACTATTTAATGGACAGAGCGATTTTGTACCCAATGTCTACTTTTCTCCGTTTGACAGTGTTCTACTTTTTTTTCCCTTTATTGTCATTTCATTACGCTGCCCCATGGCTGCAGCGATGGGCTGGCAGCGGCACAATTCGCCGCTCTTCAGACAAGAGATTACATGAAGTACCACAGGATAACGCTACATATATAAAACTCGGGGACAAAAGATGAAATGTACACGTGAGAAGGGGGAAGCAATTGGAGTTAAAATATACAAAAAAGGGTAGTTGGATGAGGCACGTGTACGTAAAATCCACATACAGTTAAAATGGCACTCGATGAAGATGTAGCACGTTAACACTGGCGGCATGAACGACACAATTTAAAACGGCGTTCACAGTATGGGACAACACACACTGCACAAATGTTAAATACACATCGAGCACCAAAACACAACCAAGTAACTGCAGTACAATTCGAAGGGCCTGCCAAGGGAGGGGAGGTCGGAGAGGAGGGAGAGAGGAGAGAGAGATGGGGAATTGACGGAGGAGAGGGTGATGATGATAATGTTTCGTTTGTGAGGCGTTCAACTGCGCTGTCATCAGCGCTCATACAAAGTCCCAATTGTTACACAGTCCACTCTAGCCACTGCCACAAACGATTATGATGCTGAAATGATGAGGACAACACAAATACCCAGTCTCCAGGCAGAGAAAATTCCCAACCCAGTAGGGAATCGAATCCGGGACCCCGTGATTCAGAGGCAGCAATGCTAGCCACTAGACCAAGAGCTGCAGACCAGAGGAGGAAAGAGGAGGAAGGGGGGCAGGAAGGAGGGGTTGGGGTGGAGTCGGTAGCACACCTAGGGGGAGAAGATGGTGAGGGAGTACAAGGACTGGGAAAGGAGAAGTCAGAAGGACAGGGAGGAGGAGGGAGGAAACAGCAGAGGGGGAAGGGGAAGGAGAGGTAGCCCAAGGGAGGAAGGGCAGGGGAGAGGAGGGTCATAGTTGGAAGGAAGGATAAATATCTGGGTGAAGCACATCGTCTGGGACAGGAAGATGGTGGAAGTTCCTTTGGGAGAGATGGAGGTGGAGATGGAGATGGAGAGAGGGGAGGACACATCGGTAAAGGCGCGGTGGCAGGTGGGGAATGGAGGGGAATGGAGACACCTGGGGGATGAGGGGGATTGCGGCAGTTGGTGTAGAGGTTACAGATGTGTTCAAGAAAAAGAAGAAGAGGTGAGAAGTGGATGAGGTCAAGTAGGATCCTCATGGTCACAGTAGACAGATACAGAAAGCAAGGCAGAGTGCATGGCATTCAAGGATTTGGAGGGCTCTATAGAATTTAGGAGGGGCAAAGATCCAGGCAACAATGGCGTAACAAAGGATTGGACAAATCATGGATTTGTAGGTATGAAGGATTGTGGAAGGGTGCAGTCCCCACGTCTGGCCATACAGAAGTTTCAGGGGGCAGAGTCTATTGTGGGATTTGCATTGGATGGTAAGGAGATGGGGAGTCCAGGTGAGGTGACAGTCAAGGATGAGGCCAAAATAATTCAAAGTGGGTGTAAGTTGGATAGAGCAGTTATAGATGGTGAAGTAGAATGCTTTAATTACTCAACGCCTTTCTCTTACATATATCGTGCCTCTGTCTTTACTTCATATAGAGTGCATTACATTCACTTTGTTTTCTTACGTTGACCTCATTACTCATGTGTTTTCTTGTCCCTTCACTGTTTGTATAATATATTTCAATAACTAAATGGTATTGCTAATTGACTGGTATGGGGTTCTATCATTCTCTTCTTGGAACGGCGTATCGCAGGGTAGTTAAATCCCTCATATCTCTTCACACTTATGCGACATTCCGTTGGTCACATCAAGAGAGGGCGCTGATTACTTGCTGCACTATGATTTCATTCCTTTGGCTTCTTTCCCTATTTGTTTTACGATTTTTATACTATTCTGTGAACCCCATAACCTTCTTCTTATGTATGTCATTATATTTTAATCTAAAATTCACCACAAGAGCGTATCAGAATTGTTTTCACTTAAAACTACACAGATCAACCAGAACATTATGACCACCTACCTACTAGCTGGTCTGTGCAGCTTTCGCATGGTGTGCGGAAACGGCTTTGGTAGGAGTGGCTAAGGCATCGGGCAAATGTGTTGAAAGAAATTGTTCTGACACCTTTTCTTGAGATGAGGCAGAAAAACCAACAGACGTGAATTCAAATGGGCAACACGAGTCAGGCCTGGGGAGGCGAGGGTGAGCCAAGACGTAGTGGTAGGCAAAACATAGTTCGCAGCAAACTTAGGCAAAGTTACAGAAAAGTGGTGGCTGCCAAAAGTGGTGGTAGCTACAGAAACAAAGTCCTTGGCGCCGCAGCACTGGGAAGAGAAGATGACGTTCACAGACACCGGGTGAGTGGCAGAGAGCCCGTTTTCGGCCGCCGGGGGACAGGGTACCTCCAGCATGGCCACGCGATTTCCTCTGCCCTGATTGTCCAGGAGCTGAGAAAACTGCGGGAGTGACATGGAAAGTTCCAAAGAGCGGCCTGGTCAACTTCGCCTAAGCGGCGTTGCCTCGTCAGCACCCGAGGGAGGCGCGTGATCGAGATTGCCTATCTCAGTGCTGACTTGCAGCTGCCAGACCATGGGATGAGAAAATTACAGGCAGCTGAAGCTACCGGCTAATGCTTGACCGTAACAAGAAAATGGTATAAACCTTTTGAAAGAAAATATAGAATCCCCTACTATCTGGCTCAATCTTACAACGGATAACAGCAGTGACGCGTCATGGCAAGGAAGCAGTGAGGCCTCGGTAGATCGCTGGAGGGAACTGGAACTACATCTGCACACACAAGTCACCTTATTCCTATAAATTCCGGGGAGGGGGTCGATGAGCTCTGACACCACGTTTAATCACATTCCAGATGTGTTCCATCATGTTCAGATCTGGCGATTTGAAACGCCAGCACATCAATTGGAACTCGCCGCTGTGTTTCTCCAACACACTCTTGGTCTTGTGACATGGCACATTATTTTGCTGAAAAATGCCACTGAAGTCGGGAAACAAGATCGTCATGAAGGAGTGTACGTGGTCTGCAACCAGCGTACGATAGCCCTTGGCTGCCACGGTGTCTTGCATGAGTTCCACTGGACCCAAGGGTCCCCGTGTGAATATTACCCAGAGTATTATGGAGTGGCCGCCTGCTCGACTCCGTCCTGCAGTATAGGTGTATAGGATCTGTTCCCCTGGAAGACGACAGATTCACACCCTCCCACTGGCAGGTGAAGAAGGTATCGGGATTCGACCGTGCAATTCTCTGCCACTGAGCCAACATCCAGTGCCGATGGTCACATGCTCATTTCAGTCATAGATGCCAATGTCAGGTTGTTGACATCGGCACATGCAAGGGTTTTGGGCTGTGGAGGCCCATTGTTAGCTATGTTTGGCCCACTGTGTGTCACAAGTCGCTGCTACTACATGCACCACGCGTGTGTCTGACAAGCAGTCATTCCTCGCCAGGTGACAGCGATATCGCCTGGATGAGTTTACATCGATAGTAGGTCGGTGGTCATAATGTTCTGGATGATCAGTGTATTTACTTTTTAACAAACTAACTTTGGTAGTGTTTTAATTTATGGCATTTTATTACTGTAATCGTTCATCCGACACCAACTGACTAGCAGTCTCTTCCAGTAGTTTGGTTTCGCACAGACTGGTAGGGGCCACTCCCTTATGCTCTGTGTCCATCTTTGTTCATCGTTATAATTTTGTTTGTGTCAGCAAGACTTTCTTCTGTGAGTGTGTGTTTCCTTCACGATCTACTTGCATATCATGGTTTTCTTGTCGCCTCCTCAATCTTACTGTACAACCGCCGTCTGCTGTCCGCCATCGCCACGGCCGCCGCCACCGCCGTCGCCGCCTTCGCGCACTCGTCTCTGTACTCCTCTTCATCTTCATCGCCGGCGTTGCCATCGCCAGCGTTGCCATCGCCGCCGCCGCCGCCACTGCAGCCACCTCACCACCTCCATCTGCTTTTCTTCATCTCTACCAGCACCACTCCTTATCTGCCATCATCACTTCATCACAGACATCGTAGAGCCCATCCTCCACCATCTCAGCGATTCTCTGTCACTGGTATGTATCAACCGTACTCCTGACTCCTCACCCCATGATGGACACCCTAACCAGCTCCATCAGTTACACTATACTCGCCCCTGCTCCCACCAGCCCTACATGGAGCACACCCTCTGGCCCATCACCAAACGTCCATCCACCACCAAAGTTTCTTCCCCATCCACAGACACCAGGCACCTGCCCCCACCGTGTCTTTGTGACACCTTCCCTACCCTCAACTCTTTCTTTTGCCTGTCCTCCACACCCAACCTTTCCCACACTCGCCACTACCCCTGCAACATCAGCATGAGTTACATCTCGCCGCACCACCATCGCTACAGCAACTGCACTGACCTATTGGAAAGACATGCCCAGCGCCATATTCCACCCTTTCCATTCAGTCAACCACAACCCCATCCCACAGTCACCAAAAAAACCCAGAAGCGATCTAATGCAGACAACACAACCAGCACTACCACCAAAAAGTCAACAGACCAACCCTGATCCCAATGAACACATGGACACTGCTCCATCCCCCATATCGTCTCCCCCAACTGTCCAGACCCTCCTCCTCTCCCACCCTGTTCCTCAGTTCCTAAATGCCAAATCCCTCATCCTCAAAATCAGAAAGTATGTCCCCCACATTACTATCACCCAAATGATCCCCCACAACGACTTAGTCATTATCAAACTGACCAATCCCAGCTTCCATACAGACCTTCTCCGCAAGCTCCTCCATGTTACCTTTGGTCCTCATGCAACTTTCGTTCCTTTCACCACTACCACCCTTCCCCCAGCCAACAATCACAGTCTCTGCACCACACCCCAACCCTCACTGCCATGATTATGAAGCTTGGCCCTGTTATTATGGCAGTGGAGGTGGTTGCAGAGCTCAATTCCAATCCTTCCATAGAAATCTGCACCTCCCACTGTATCTTCAGTGACTCTGGTCCCACCTTCCTCCTGCAATTATTTACAGGGTGTGCTTCCTCCAACAATCGCCTCCTAATGGAAGGAGCCCTCATATACAACCACTGTCCAAATACCCCCAGGACCATAAGTCCTACAGGTGCCAAAAATGCCTCCTCTATAGCGACCACTTTACTGCTGATGCAAGAATCCTCCCATCTGCCCCACTGTCAGCAATCCCACTTCCTTAAGCAATGTCCAAATCTAGTTACCCATAACCCCACCTGCAGTACTTGCAAAGACATTCACCCTACTTATTCTGCCAAGTTGAACGCCAAACCCCACCTATCAATCCTGAATTAACTGTGCCTGTCCAACCTATTGACCATCCCATCCACCCCAACAACTCCTACCTACCTCCCACTGCTGAAGACATCATCTGTTTCTTTACTATTGTCCTCCAAAATATGCACCCCTTCTAACAACCACATAATCTTCAGGAAAACTCCCTTGCTGACTGATCAGTAGTCCACAAGAACACCCAAGCCACATACTTCCGAAATCATGTCCATTTCATCTTCACCCATCTTGACACCCTCATATAAACCTCTTCACCCCTAACCTCCACAACCCACTTCCTAGCCTCTCATCATAATGGAACTACACGACAGCATCCTATACAGCAACATCTGCTCCCTACCCACCAACAAGTCCCTTTTAATTCAGACCCTCTCCCAATACAACATCAATACCTTTATCCTCAATGAAACATACCTCCAACCACATCACACCACCCATACCTCTCCCTATATCCTCCACCCAGATAACTCCTGCCTTCTGGCCAGAGGTGGAGTAACAATTGGCTATCACAGGAACATCTCTGTTCAGCAACAACCCTTACTCAATAATTGCAGTGAACACATTATCCTTAGCCTCTTGTTTAAAACCTTAACTGTTACCTGTGCTGCCATCTACATCTGACCTAATAGTCCCATCCCCTATAAGTTCTGCACCATCATTGAGCATACCTTTTCCACCAGTATTATTGCTGTTGACCTCTACATCCATAGTAGATCCCCTACAGAACTTCAGCGTTTACATCAGTTTATTGAGTTGCTCCAAGGTATCACTGTTCTCATCCCACAGCACACCCATCCTGAAAGCAACACCACCACAGATGTCGCCATAGTATCTCCCAACCTACTTGGATGACTCAATGCGGAAGTCCTCAGTCCAACTGGATGTGGCTACCTACCTGTCCTCCTCACCATATCCTATGCACTACCCCATCCCCATGCACCCTATACCAGTCCCTGTCCAAAAGTTGTCACTACTCCTGTGCCAATTGGTATGCCTACAGAGGATCCATAGATACACAGATTGGAAGCCACCCCTTACCCTTCCAGCAAACTGCTGATATCCTCCATGCCACAGCCTTCCTGCAACAGACCTTGTCATATGCTATCTCTCCCCACATCCCTACAAAAGTCATGTATCCTCACTGCAAAACTCTCCCTCCACAAGCTATACTCCTTTTCTGTGAGTCCTGTCGCTTATTTCGCTCCATAATCCGGACTAAGGACCAGGATACACTCAAATACACTGTCAACTACAGTGACATATTAGAAATTTACCCAATGTCAAAAAACGCTGGTTGGCATCAGACACGCAACCAGACTCAACGCTACACTCCTAGTTAATTCCTCCAAGTATGGGAAAGCATTCCACCAACTTACTGGCACCCATCCCATCCCTCACTATGCGATCCTACACAACAATCTTCCCTTACTTGACGATCTGAGCAAAGCCAGTCACTTTGCATCGTATCTCTCTGACATATTCTCCATCCCTCACGACCCTCACTTTGACTACTTCCAATTCCCTACTGTCCTTGAACGCACAGGTATCACAGTCCCATCCCAGGCTCCCAGCTTCTGGTACTTGAACAACATACCAGAAACAGAATTAAACAACCCAGTCACACCACAAGACACAAAACAAGTACTTCACAGAAAATGCAATACATCCCCTGCTCACGACCTTATTAACTATCAAGACCTCAAAGAATACCCTGTCTCCTTTCTCATCACCCTTGTAACACTGTATAACACTACCCTCTCCACTGGCTACTATCCTGACCTGTGGAAAACCTCCAGAATCCTGCTTTTCCTCAAACCAAACAGACCTCCCATTGATACCTCCTCATACTGCCCCATTTTACTCACCTCACTGTTTAGCAAGGTCTTTGAATTCATCCTCTCCCGACACACCCACCGCCATCTGCACGAACATCATCTGCTTCCTATTACCTAATGTGGCTTCCTTCTTCTCTCCTGATGATCAACTTCTGAACCTCTCCCATCTCCTATCCCAACAACTCAACAACCATAAATCCGCCATCTTTGCATCCCTTGACCGATTACCCAGTTGGGTGTGGCATTCTGGACTCCTTTTCAAACTCCAGACTTATGCACTTCCCATCAACTATGTCCACCTTATTGCACCCTTCTTCTCCAATTGCCCATCCTATGTCATTGTTAACAAAACTGTTTCCCATACCTTCCACCCCACTACAGGAGTTCCCAAGATTCCTTTCTCTCCCCCTCCTTTACCTCTTATACACTGCTGATATGCGGGAACCACCTCCTACCATCCACTTCCTTCAGTATGCTGATGACACCACTTTCTTCGCCCTCTATCCTACATTGCAGAAATCCCAACGACCCCTCCAAACCAAGCTCAATCAGTTTACCTCCTGGTGACACCAATGGCTCCTTCCTTAAGATTAACCCCTCCAAAACCCAGACAATAATTATAGGACGTTCCACCTGTACCTTCCATCTCCATGACTTCTACCTCATCATTTATGACTGTCCCATCCATCTAACTAACACACTAAAATACCTTGGACTAATTTTCCACCACCACCTAACAGGGAAACCTCACTTACTAACAGTTCAATAGAGCGCCCATAATAGATTAAATCTACTAAAACGACTAACTGGTCAAATATGGCACCTAAATCCCTCCACTGTCTGCACACATACAAATCCCTGATCCATCCCATTCTTTGCTATGATAATGTTGCATGGACATCTGCCCCTCCCAAGTTCTGTAAGGAACACAATGCTCTCTGCCTCCCTTACCACATAAAATTACCTTCCCCCACAGGGATGCCTTACCAGCTCATTAAATTCCCATCTGTCCTCACTCATATTGAAGACCTCCAATGAACCTGCACCATCTATAAACCTGACTCTAACAATCCTATTGTGTCGCCAATCCTTTCTGATCTTAGTGCACTGCTGCAGTTCTACCTACACATCCTACCAACCCTACACAGGTGTATCTCCACATCCTCTCCCAAACCATCTCCCTCTCCCAGACCATGGACTCTGCATTGGCATATACCTATCCTACCACTTCTGAAGCCCAACCCTCTCAGCTCCCCCACCAGGCGCTCCCTCCTCCTCCTATCCCCACACCACACCTTCTCTTTTCCCTTTCCCCTTGTCACCCCCCTCCCCACCCAATTTTCCTCAATCTACAGGCCCCAATACCAGTTATCCCTCTCACCCTCTCCCCCAAAGCCACTCCTGTCTCATCACCACCTCTTACCAGTCCTCATTCCCCATCACCACCACTCTCCATTCCCCCTCTGTACCCACCCTCCCTTTACCCTAAGACCTACAGTCCTAGGTCAGGTCCTTTCCCAATTTTAGAGAAAGTGTATGGTGCTCCGTTTTCAATGGTCAGTGTATCTTCTGTCATGTTCAGTGCTTCTCTTTCAAGTGTTTAGTGTTCCTCAAATGCTTCTCAAGTCGTTTTAACTGTGCTGTATGTCCACATGTTTATCACTTCTTTTAAACAATTCATCAAGACAACCTCATATTACTTATAATCTTCTGTTCTCTTCGTCTTTTAAAATAATTTTAATTCATAGTGTATATGTCTCCTTGTTTTTCTTGTATTACCATCTACGTTAGTGAAAAGCCCAGGTGGCTGAAGAGCGGGCTGTTTGTACTGCTGTCAGCACGACCCCCCTCCCACCCGACCACATGGGGCATAGGGAAATGAAACAACAATAAAGAAAAAAATATTACTCTAATGACTTATACAGCTGGTAAGACTACTACAGACTTTACCGACTGTATTTTCTTTTCTTTTTTTTTTCTATATCGTACAATTATATGATTTAAGAATATGTATACCCCTACAGTAGCAAAATCTGTCGAACATGCGACACAAACATTATGAGGCTACTGTACGGCAGTTTGTTTTGAGCAGTAGCGTTGTTAAAAAAATTACTCTAGTACGGTATATATAATACTTTAATTATGTGCGACAGTGCCACTATGGCTCCATTATACTAGGAATTGTTTTTAAAACAGGTATGCCTTGTCATATTTAAAGCGCACAATTTCGACATGCATGTCAGTAATATGTTTCATTGTGGCCGATTTTATTGTTTTAAGCTGTAGACAAACCATTAATTGTATTTGTGCTGCAGATCTGAAGATGGTCATTGCTGACCGAAAGCGGTTGTCTCAGGATCTAACACGTTTGTGATTGTAGATGGAAATAAAGAAATTTAGTTATTGATATTTTTCATCCTGACTCTCAGTATTTTAGAAGGAACGCTCAGAAACTGTCCTGCAATCGTCGATTCTGTGGCATTTCTCTCATTTTAAATTTGAAGACTTCATTGTGTAATGTACACAAGAACAATCTTTAATCAGGCACTGGAATATGAACATGATATGGGACTGAAAGGAGGAGGGGAGCAAAGAAAAGTAGTATTATTTTGTTACTGTATATATCTCATCTCTGTGGAAGATATTTTCTTCGTTGAGGAGCCGGGCAGGATATGTCTGCAACGAAGTGCAGAGTACATATACTAAAAAATATGTTGTCTCCTCTAGGGGCAGGATGTTTTATCGTAGACGTTCGCCAGTACCGTCAAAACTCTGTCTATACACGGAAAGCTCAAAAAGCAATCTTCCTCCAAGCCAGGGAATTATCTACTTGTTTGCACAGTTTATGCGAGGCAGACTACCAGGACTTCGCAGAACTGAGGGCTTGTTAGTTTCGGGGTCACGTTAGTATGAAAAACAGCTTCTTCGAAGTCTTACGCACATCACTTTTTCCACAATAAGATGCTGACAAACACGTAGGTCGGCTTACGTACGAGCAGATGTTTTCTTTTTGTGGTTTCTGGATCGTGAAACCCGAAAGTTTATAACTGGTTGAAATTTATCTTTCTATTCGAAACGAAATGTTATTTAGTTTTTAAGATATATATTGTCCTTTATATTCAACGTGCAAGTATTAGCTTATCACAGAGAGGCAAAAATCCACCTACATAACTCGTTGCGGAGTATGTAAACTTGTTATAGCACACATTGCTTTATGAACTTTGGCTTCATAGTAAGGTTTAATTTCTCTCTAATGAGGAGCAACGTGTCTTTGATACCAAGCATAAACCTTTCATGAAAATCTCTATTCCCATGAAAGGTCGAAAAATTTGTGTAGAAATTCATCAAGTCTTGTCCTCTCAGAAAAAAACGCAGGAGGGGTATCATTTGTAGAGATAAAGTAATTCGAGAGACCATTGGGTTGTTCAGCCGTGGAAATACGAGAACAAGAAGAAAATCTCTCGCCCTGGCACCGATATGGCAGTCTCATCAGTGAAATTTTGTTTCTTTCATGTTGGTAACTGTTGTGCAATAACTACACTGGAACGTCAGTTTGATCAGTGGAATAGAATAAACTGAGATGCCTAGCTTTCATAAGACTGTTTGTTTTGTATTTTAAAATAAGTCGTATATTAGAAGCACCAAGAGCTGCCGATAAATAAATCTACAGGTTTAGATCATCTGATCATTTTCAGGAATCACAAAATTAGCTACAACAGCCTGTATGGCAACATTCTTAGTGTGGAGTCAAATAAAGTAAAAACCATCCTGTGTCACCATGCAATATGCATTCTATAACCATCACCGAAATGCGTCAATATAGTATATTTTTAATAAATCTTCGTACAATGGCTTATGCAGTTTCCGTGCTCGTGCATGGAATGCACTCTGCATGCTGAACGTTTTTGTGTAGCTTCGAGTCTATGACTCGTAACGTTAAATTCATTTTCCGCGTTAAGACTGTAACAACCACCTTTCAAGTGACATCATCTTTGTTAAGGTTCACGTCCATGGGACAGTGAAACAACGAGAACCAATAGAATGAGTACTTACTTGAGATCAAACTCTTTTCATTAAGACAGTTTATCTGCAAGATAAATATGCTTTGATTCTCTGCAATCGGCGAATTGTCAGTTTGGTAAGAGATTCACAGCCTCTGCAGTAAAGTCGTATTTTGCCTTTACATCAATTTAGCGGGAATAGCGGCAAAATGAAGCCAATAATGATCATTAAGTCGTCCTTGCAGCATATGTGTGTTAATTCTTGTCACAACAAGATATCGATGGCTGTGATAATAGAAACGGCGGGATTTTATTGTCGGCGCTTGTGTCCGACATTTTCGGAATAGAGGAAGACAGTCGTTTAATAAACCGGCGGAAGAAATCGCAACATCAAAAAATAATTAACGTAGAGTAATGAAATTTTGGGGATACATTTTTCTAGGTAGCATATTTAATGTTTCAAGATCACAGGCTAATGTAAGAGTGAGGTAGGCCGTTGCAAATGTGAAATAGTGAATAATAATAATTGGTGTAACTGCCACAGTGTTGAATGTAAGCATGCAAACATGCACGCATTTTGTTGTACAAGTGCCGGATGTCAGTTTGTGGGATGGAGTTCCGTGCCTGTTGCACTTGGTCGGTCAATGTATCGACGGTTAATGTTGATTGTGGGTGACGTTGCAGTTTTCGTCCGACAATGTGCCATATGTGATCGCTTGGAGACAGATCTGGTTATGGAACAAGCCTCGGCAACATGTCTGTACAGCATCTATGGTTACAACAGAGGTATGTGCGCGAGCGTTATCCCGTTGGAAAACACCTCCTGGAATGCTGTTCATGAATGGCAGCGCAGCATCTAGAATCACTAGATTAATGACAGTTCTGAAGTACGGATGCGTGGGATAACCACGAAAGAGCTCCTACTATCACACGAAATCGCACACCAGACCATAACTCCAGGTGCAGGTCCAGTGTGTCTAGCACGCAAATAGCTTGGTTCCATCAGAAAACACACCACTGACGGCGCAAATGACTGTGGTTTGTGATCAGTCGAGTGCTACAGGGCGTCTGTCTCGGAGCTGTCGTTGAAATAACCGATTTGTATCATTTCGTTGTGTCACTGTGGTACCAGCTGCTGCCCATATTACTGCTGCCGATGGATTATGATCCCTCTCGGTAGGGCCACGTGGCCGTACGTTGCCAGATCTTCTTGCGACCGTACATTCTCGCGACCACTGTTACCAACCATCACGTACAGTGGCTACATTCCTGCCAGGTCTTTCTGTAATATTGCGGAAGGAAGATTCAGTTTCTCGCAGCCTTATCACACCACCCCTTCCAAACTCAGTAAGTTGTTGATAATGGCATCTTTGTCGCCTTAAAATCCTTCTTGACGAACATCAACTCACCGCGTCCAGTGTGAAAGTTAAATAATGCTCACGACAGCTACAGCGTGTACTTAAAGCAAACCTGATTTGCATCCTCATAACGGCGCTACTAACGCCATTCTTATACCAATGGTGCGAAATCTGAATAGACATCATCTTTCAGATGTAGAAACACGCCTACCAACTTCGTTTATGTCGCACAACTCCTTCCTGGTGTTGTGATTTCTTTTCCGTCAGTGTAGTAGTGAACTTAATGGCATGTTCCCCATATTTAAGGATCTCCTATAGACCTGTGGAGAAAGAAGTATATCTACATAGGGAAAGTAAATTATGCATGTTGTCCAACGCTACGCAACAATATTGGCGTGTTGTCAGACGGGACTACATGTTCCAATTGTCCTATAGACACGCTTCTGCTACAGCACGCATAACAGTGTGCGAGTGAAATGGTGCTGCAACTAGCAACGCACTACTCCAAACTCGAAGTACGCGGGACAGTAATATTCTTGTGAGCGAAACGTCTGAATTGCGTACAGTTTCACAGTGAAATTTTGGAGGTAATGGACAACACAACGCCGCGCTCAGCCGTAGTAAAACGATGGCGACAATTTGACCAGTGCACCACAGACGTTGGTGATGCTGTTCCGCCGTACACTACAGGTCTTACACATGCCCGGCCGCTGTGACCGAGCGGTTCTAGGCACTTCAGTCCGGAACCGCGCGACTGCTACGGTCGCAGGTTCGAATCCTGCCTCGGGCATGGATGTGTGTGATGTCCTTAGGTTAGTTAGGTTTAAGTAGTTCTAAGTTATAGGGGACTGATGACCTCAGATGTTAAGTCCCATACTGCTCAGAGCCATTTGAACCATCTCACACGCGCGATTTCTAGCCTTCTGGCTAGCTGAAAAAACATCGGTGGAAAAGAGGTTTTCCAACGATGAGGATGTTCACACAGCGGTACCTGAATGACTCCGTGACCGAGGAACGAATTTCTATCGTCGAGGAACTGAACGACTGTTAGAACATTCCGATCGTTGTTTAAGAGACTTCGTGACTATGTTGAAAAATAGTGTCATGTATCTGTATGGCTTTGAAGTGTTGTGCATAGTTCAGCATTCAAGAAAAGTTACTTTGCCCGCCACGACAAAGTGTTCCTTACTGTTTGACGTCCTCTCTTATCTGCCTATCTCTTAATAAGCTGGAAGGGCCCCCAGATGTCCTTCAGCGTGACGACGTCTGTGCTTGTACCTTACGTGCTACCACGCACTAGCTCAAGATGTGTCCCTCGCATGGTGCGGGAGATACTGACTATATTTCTTCGTCGTGACGTATACGACTAACCCACGAAGACCGCACCGTCTCCTGTGGAGTGATACTGCGTCCTTCGCCGTCCATTACCCAAACCTACGCCAACGCCCAGATAAACACCCGCTGAGGATTCTAGTCTTAATTAAGAGAGAGTGCAGGGTTTTCTTATAGTATCTGACCACGCAAGCGATGATGGAAAGGTAGCAGTAACTACTAATGTTGTTTAACACAAGAGGAAACCCCGTGAGCATCAGACCAATGTTGGCTGCATATTTATTTCACTTGGCTAAACTTTCTGGATTAGTAGATCTATATCAACAGACAATAAGTGAATCGTACCTTAAAACTTTAGTAGAATTGTGGATCGCGTGGTGGGCGATTCGACCTCTGTGCGTAGTGACAAATGATAAGTGAGCACTGTACTGTTGTTACGGTCATGAAAGTTACATGTCTCCCACTAGTGTTAAACTTAGGATACTTATCCCGTAAACTGATTTTACAAAGCATTTTGACAGCTGCCTATCAGCCCAAACAAAGGATTATTAAATTGTGGAAAGTTTGCTAAAAAACTACTACTGTCTTATGATTTAGTGTCAGTAAAATTTTTCGCTACTTGTATATTTTGAGACTGATACACATCTAGAGACATTACGTTCATTCAATTAGTCTTCACCGAGCAAGGTGGCGCAGTGGATAGCACACTGGACTCGCAATCGGGAGGAAGACTGTTCAGACCCGCGTCCGGACATCCCGATTTAGGTTTTCCGTGATTTCCCTAAATCGCTTCTGGCAAATGCCAGGATGGTTCCTTTGAAAGGGCACGGCCGACTCCCTTCCCCATGCTTCCCTAACCCAATGAGACCAATGACCTCGCTGTTTGGTCCCCTCCCCCGAATTAACCAACCAACAAGTCAGCCCTGTGGTAAACTGATTGCCAGATTAATACTCGCTACTTATACATACATAATTCAGGTATTATCACAGTTCATGAACACTGGAAAATATCATGAGACTGTTTAATGGCACGAAAATTGTATGTACATTTCTGAAATAGTTTTTTAAAAAAGAATTTTACAGGGTCTACTCTTACAGTTAGTCTAAGGATAATATTAAATACACCAGAGTTCCCGATAATCCTTTATCCGCATAAGAAGACAGTTTCTCAAAAAAGATTAATCAAACCAGTGCTAAGATATTGTCAAGGAACACTTGGATTAAAGTTAGTATACGGTAGTCTACGGAAAGAAAAGAGAAATCTATAAAATACACAGAATGAGTAAGAAATAAAATTTCTTATGTAGAGTAAGCAGTTAGTTAGCTGGTTCTCCACAGATCATTTCAATGATTTTTTTATCGAAATGATGGGGAAGGAGTCAGTTTTCAGGATATGTGTGCATGATAAGTTTCAACATTAATACACTTTTCATTATCAGTTTATTTTCTCTTGTATATCAAAAACACTGGAGGGTCACAGGTGAAAAATAAACTGCGGATGGAAAGCTGTGTCTGAGACCGTCATCCACCAAAACAACAGAGCATCGCATTCGTAAGAGACGAGGCCTGTCTATGCAGCAGCTAACTCAATCTTCTCCACAGGCGATCGTGCAGTCACTGAACAGCAAATGTTCGGCCTACGGTCCGTCTGCGTACAGAGTCACTTTTTCTGCCGAAGTGGAGGGCGCCGGCGCCTTATAACTTCGACTCTCTGACGCGTCGTTAGCGTGTCCAGAGTTAGATGATATTTCCGGACACGGGTTACTATCCTTAATTTTTTCCTTACGACTCCCTCTACAACCCTTCGAAGTTTGTCGGTATCGTTGTGTAACGTCCTGTATATACACTGGGAGTCTCTCCTAAGAGTCGTCAGGCGCATTTTCTCTGGTATTTCGGAAGATATTTGCAATTTCGTATTTGCATCATGTAGATTAGTCATTATCATAAACGGCAGTTTGTTTGCCATTACATACATAATTATTTTTAAATCGGGATTTTGTGTGTCCATTCGACAGAGCGCTACCAAATTAGTCAAGTCCAATGTTAGTTTTATTCATATGTATTAACAGGGATAGTAAAACACGAAGAATAAACAGCAGTTACTGAGGGGTGTGCATGCTTGGCGGTAGGAACGGCGGTTATAGCTGAAACACTGGTTTTCGGTTATATCGGTTTTTTTATGACTCAGTTTGATGTGACTGTTAAAGCCGCTCAAAACAACCAGTTTGCCTGTGATAAAAGTAGAAATCAAAGAAAGACTGAAGAATATTGACTCTCTCAGCTTCAAAATACAAAGACTTAAGATAGGCACATAAAAGAAAACTTTGTCCGTCCACCGTTCACTTCTTTTCGCGACGAATGATATGTGGTTGAATGCTACTAATGTTTCTGAAACCCTGCTCAAAAATTATGTTGTACCATCTAATAGGCCGAGCCACATACTAACAGGTACGTTATTGTCTCAGCAACACCATACCAATTCCTATGTCATATGTTTGTCGTTCGTTTCTGTCTGCGTTGTTATTAAAATAGCAACTGACCGCTTTTCCTATTCTGTATTCCAACGCAATATTTCAAAGCAATAGAAATTTTACGAATAAAAATTACCTGATTTTTTTTTTAAAAAGGTTTATTTAAAAGCCAAATTTTAGCATTGCTTCTATGGTTCATTGATATTTCGGTTTTTATTAACCTGGTTATTAGCAACAAACAAGAAACACTGTTAACCGAGGCCAAACAAATACCGATTATTCAGAACTAGACTACCGGTATCGGTTTTACCAGTTGGTTTTTCCCATCCGTACTTGGCGGTAGCATTCAGCACGAGCAAGGGCGGTGATGTCGCTGCTGGAATAGTGGCTGTTCTTCGAGTTTTACTGCCCCTGTTAATACATATCGATAAAATGAACATCGCGCTATTCTGGGCCCGCTCTATCGAAAGGGCACGCAGAATTCTGCTTTAAAAATCATTTTTCTTGAAACGGGAAACAAACCGACGCATGAAAGGCTTAGTGGGCTGACTCCAGCTACACGACGCAAAATAGAAATTGCAAATAAGTGTTGAAATATCAGAGAAAATGTGCCTGATGACTCTTACGAGAAACACCCTTTGTATATACAGCGCGCAACGGATATAAGTGCAGATATTTTTATATATGGCACCTTAATATGTACACACGTCACTGTGTTGGTTGTTTTTCCTCTGCGTCGAAGTCTTCCCACAAACTAATCACAAACCTTAAGACCTGATTTTTCTGTGTGACTGTAATGCACCGCTAACTGGACTACATCTAACAATATAGACTAACCGTTTTGCGTCCACGTGTCCACACTTCATCACCTGAGCTAGTGCCTAGGAGAAAATAAACTCTTGACACATGTTCCTGGAGGTACTACTCAACCTAAAAAGGTACGATTTCTAATAGTTATAATTGTTAGTCTGCTAAAGATCAAGTTTTGAAGGTCTAGGCAAGGGCACCCACAGCTGGGGGCAAGGGGAGGGTGCGCCCCCCCCCCCTTCCCCCTAGCTGTCAGGGAAAGGAAAAAATATAGTGTAGTCAGGTGTATTTCTTTCAAGAAAATAATTTAAAAGACGGAGTTATGCAAGGTTTTAGCAGGGTGGAAACTGGAACTCTTTTATGACTACTTACAAGTCGCCATTCGTCTTTCAAAAGCCGGCCGGGGTGGCCAAGCGGTTAAAGGCGCTACAGTCTGGAACCGCGGGACCGCTACGGTCGCAGGTTCGAATCCTGCCTCGTCCATGGATGTGTGTGATGTCCTTAGGTTAGTTAGGTTTAAGTAGTTCTAAGTTCTAGAGGACTGATGACCTCAGAAGTTAAGTCCCATAGTGCTCAGAGCCATTTGAACCATTTTTTTCTTCCAAAATATTAAAAATACTTCATACCCCTGGTTGGCCCCCACGCCTCAAACTATTATATGGGCGCCCTTGGGTGCAGTTAAAATGAGTAACGCATTGAGGAAATACGTACAAGATGAAAACACATATTATTCTTACTGCTCACATTTGTGCAATCAATACTTTGCGAGGAGCCGGGGCAAGCAGTGTATTTAAAACCAATTTCTTCTAGAATCTTCATATGGAACTGATGCTCTAAGCCCCCCCCCCCCTTTTCTAAATCCGACTTTTGCTGTTGCACATGGATTAAGAAGAAACGCGAACTGACTGTAATCGACCCTGCAAGTGGAGTAGGAGAGCGTTTGGCACCTGCAATAATTTAATTTGATAGAAATTAATTTGATAAAGGAAAGTTTCATTAACGTAGTGAGAAATGAAAGGGTTGCTCTACCGATCTACAGAATGAAAGTTCTGTCCAAAATAACAATTTGATTTGTTATGACTAAACTCAAAATAATAAACAAAACACATGAAACATTCACAATACGTCAAATTGGATACTCAAATAAATGCTGTGAAGGTGAAGTTGTCCATAAACTAGCTTGCGACATTTATGACCAAATAGTATGTGGAGCCAATTCCTTGCGACTCAAAACTTAAGAGAAACACCAACCAACCCAACATTAATTGCTGCTACAGTAGTGAGAACTCAGGCAATGAACACCCAAGACAGAACCACGTCAGAAAAGACTAACAGGCGCGCTCTGCTGAGCTCTGATTATCACGTAGCAAAACTCCCTAAACTACTGCTGCTGCGGACATACATTACCAAGCTGCCTTCTTAACTGCAAGGACACGATCTGGCGTACCGGAGGCGACGGCTGGTTGCTTCGACGTCCCGTCGTGGTGATGATAATGTCGCGAGGATAGCCCGAAACAAATTATCCTGGTCTTGTTGTTCAGACTAAAGACTTCCTAGCAATACAAATGCGCCTCTGAGGGAGCCGAAGAAGGCTCGCCACACAATCACTGGCGGTATAGTGATTGATTTTAACAAGCAAAGTCACATAGTAACTCCGATACAGTCAACTTTAGCCAAAACTGCTCAAGACGGACAACATAGGCCGCTTGTACGCAGAACACTTAATTGCCAACTGTATTCGGAAAGTAGGTTAAAGTCGAAACTTCAGAAACTTCGTCAAGCAGTTACAGTGAAATGAACGTATATTAGACAGCCAACGGAAGGAAGGTTGTCCAGAGCAGCGAGAGCTCAGTCTTGTAACCTACACCGACTAAAAGGTGTGACTCGACACTCCCAAGAGCACCTGTACAAGCCGAACACAGAACATTACCGCCCCCAGCACAGTGGCTGTGGTTAAACGTGCCAATCAGCAACTCGAAAACCGGTGGAAAATTCCCCTCTATTGCCGAAGCACTACTATTCCATCAATGGAGATACTTGGCGCCAATTTCTGCGCCGATTTTGCTATGTCACGGAGCTATCCCCTGATCAAGCCAATCACAGTTATGATTTTGCAGAAAACGCGGGAAGTTGTCTGCCAAGACTGCCTGGGAACACAAGTCATTCCCACACCTCGCTCGTAGCCAGTCAGAAAGCGTTTTCGTTAAGTTTCTGCGAAGTAAAGGAATCTCTAACCCCAGCCCCTCCTTCAGGCCACTGTAGGCGTGTCGCCCCCGCTCTTATGACAATGTCGGCGTCTGGACAGCATCAACTCGGCTCCCTCCAACCTGTCGGCATAACCCTTTCAAGATCAGCAAAACCCGCATGTCACCGGACCATCCGGGTGACGAGAGATGCTGCGTGGGAAGTCCGTGTGTGAAGGAATAGCAACTTTTCACTGCATGCAATTAGAGAGGAAAATTTTCATATCTTCTGAGTTCTCAATACTAGCCTTGTAATGACCATACTCGGCTATACTTCCTCAAATCGAGTAAGAGTAAGATATACATATGAGAGGGAGCAAGTCACTGTGTGCATCGTAAAGGCATGCCACCTCCCAACTTTCTTTCTATGTGATAAGTTACTCCAGAAAAGTTTTCCCTGAGACATTACTGAGTGCAAAAATGATAAGTATGTTAGGATGTTGATACGTTTATTTCCAAGAATAGCAATTAAATTAAGAGTAAAAGTAGTTGATCTTAACCGTTTGAGCAGCTCAGTAACATAATTCTTCCATTTCCAGTTTTCATCAATCTGTGTAACCAAAAATTTGGAGCATTCTGTCCTATTCACTAACTGTTAATTCGTCGAAAATTCTGTGCCACTGCGGTATATTATGACAATGGCGTACCAATTCTGACTGATTTCTCGTGGGTAGTTGCAGCTTATACTACTGTTTCTTGCTAACATTTTTGGCTTCTCACCTATTTATCCATCATTGTTTGGATGCGGGCAGTGCATGGGATGCTGCTTGTGGATACTTTTAATTGCAGAACGATATCATTGCTTCCTCCATAGTGGCGTACTGTCCGCTAATGCACATTCATTGTTATCAGTATCTAATCGTGGTTTCCGCAAAAGAGAAAGACTAAGACATATTTATTTTACCTGAATGTAACTCTTACTTCGAAAACGAAGATCAAACTATCCTCTCTTTCAGATTTATGCACTTCCTTCTTCTTTCTCGTTCCCATAATCTTCTGTACCGCCAAACATTCACGACAGGATAAAACTGAGCGTCGAATAAAGGCTCTTACCGGAATTCCTTCCTTTCTCTGTGGTTCTATTCCATTTCAGTTAAATGAATTTTCAACGCGGAAAGTAGATAGATGGATGTAACAAATTTCAATTTTTTTACCCTTTCTTCTGCGATCGCACTTCGTTTCACTTGTTGGATTATCAGACACTGCTACCGTCATGTTGAATCTGAATGACGAGGAAAGTATTTGCGTTCGAACGAACATATCTGTATGAAATTTTTGTTACAGCACGTTACGTACCTCTCAGTTTGCTGATGTGTGTCATTTTTCTGTAAGACTCTGCAAACATGCCCTAGATGTCACTCAAGATGTAATTGTAGGAGCCAGACGCAATGCTGATATCGTAAGTATAAATGCAAGTGAGGATTGCAATAAAATGCTGAAAGCAGTATGAATGACTACAAAACTCACAGTGAAGAAAAGCAAGTTGATCACATGTCAGAACTCCACATTTTATAGTATCAGTGCTGAACGCCAAGTCAATGACATGTCTGAAGTTGCCCACAGGTTCACCGATATCGTATCAGCGATCTGCCACGCGTAACGAAGCATTGGTCTATATGCTTCCGAAGATCATTTATTGTAAATGACAATGCATTTTCATGATAAAGAATGTGTCATGCAAATTTGTTGCATGTTCTTGGAACGTAGTCTGAGAAAGTCTGTTATTATCTTGGCATATATTTTATATTACCTGAAGAAATACACGTCCCGAGGTTATGCGTATTTTGTAGTTTTAGGTGGAATTACTTTTAAAATTACATTTTCCCCCCAGAGGCTTCCAGTGGTACTATTTCATCCATATGACCAGACCTGGAGTCATAAAGTACTAGTGACTTTGTCGGCAAATGGGGATTCAAAACCGACAGAAAAAACATCTTCAGATTTTCTTTCGTCATCTTCCGCTCACAGTTGCATGTACGAAGAGATCTGGAGGGCACCGTTTTTGTATTTCCTGTGACACACGGGGTCCGAACTTTCCATTTGGTTCTTGGAAGCGTATATAGAATTTGTTTGCCAATTGTCCGTCCATTGATATACACTCATGTTCATAAATTTAGGATAATTGCAGAATGTGGTGCCAAACAACGTGGCACTACACAAAACTGGCGCTAATAGTATAGGCACATAGGGAACACACACGACACAGATCTGTAAGTCCACGGTATTGGTGATAAGTTGAGAAAACCGTCCCGAAACACATGTGCTACAAAACGCCACTGTTCCCTGCGCATGTACCCCAATATCAATATGGGATATGGTCACCATGCACACATACACAGGCCGCACAATGGGTTGGCATACTCTGGATCAGGTGGTCGAGCAGCTTCTCGGGTATAGCCTCCCATTCTTGCACCAGTGCCTGTCGGAGTTCCTGAAGTGCCCTAGGGGTTTGAAGACGTGAAGCGATACGTCGACCGAGAGCATCCCAGACGTGCTCGATGGGGTTAGGTCTGGAGAACAGGCAGGCTACTCCATTCGCCTGATATCTTCTGTTTCAAGGTACTCCTCCACGATGGCAGCTCGGTTGGGCCGTGCGTTGTCATTCATCAGGAGGAAGGTGGGACTCACTGCACCCCTGAAAAGGCGGACATACTGGTGCAAAATGACGTCCCGATATACTTGATCTGTTACAGTTCCTCTGTCAAAGACATGCAGAGGTGTACGTGCACCAGTCATAATCCCACCCCACACCATCAAACCACGACCTCCATACAGGTCCCTTTCAAGGACATAAAGGGGTTGGTATCTGGTTCCTGGTTCATTCCAGATAAAATCCCGGCGAGAATCACTGTACAGACTATACCTGGACTCGTCCGTGAACATAATCTGGGACCACTGTTCCAATGACCATGTACTGTGTTCTTGATACCAGGCTTTACGGGCTCTCCTGTGACCAGGGGTCAATGTAGTGCACCTTGCAGGACTCCGGGTGAATAAACCATGTCTGTTCACTTGTCTGTAGACTGTGTGTCTAGAGACAATGTTCCAGTGGCTGCGGTAAGGTCCCGAGCAAGGCTACCTGCAGTCATCCGTGGCCATCTGTGGGCACTGATGGTGACATATCGGTTTTCTTGTGGTGTTGTACACTGTGGACGTCCCGTACTGTAGCGCCTGGACACGTTTTCTGTCTCCTGGAATCGTTGCCATAATCTTGAGATCACCTTTGTGCTACGACCTGCTGTGTTTGACCAGCCTCCATTCACCATAGTATTCTACCCCTCATAACGTCATCAATATGTGTTCTTTGAGTCATTTTCAACACACAGTCACCATTAACACATCTGAAAACGCCTGCACACTTACTCGCTGCACCGTACTCTGACATGCACCAACACACCTCTGCGTATGTGGACTGCTGCCAGCGCCACCGTGCGACGACCGCAGGTCAAATGCACCGCATGGTCATACCCCGAGGTGATTTAAAGCCGCAAACCGCCCACCAGAGCGTTGTTTCACCATGTATCAGCATTATTTTTAATTTATGAGCATGAGTGTAGTAACATCGATGGTGTGACTGTTTGCAACGTCGAGACCAGTGTTTCTCTTCCCTTTCACGTATAGCGTTCTTTCGGAAGAAAGCTCATAGTTGAACTGACTCCGATCAGAGTTTCATACAGAACTCATTTGGATATCTCTTGTCGTGATGTGCGCATTGACTTCAGCAAAAAATGCTTGAGCTCTTTCAATCACCTTTTCTTCGTCGTCCTTATCTTTTCGTGCTTATAAATGCCAATAATGAACGGAAGAACCGCATTTTCATGCTTCACCAAACTTCGTCCTTACGCATTACTTGATGATCTTGAGCTGCAGCGTACTATTACCTTCTGTTTTCTTTGTCACATTGTCCAGCACGCTTTTAATGTTGGTTCTAGCCTTCGGTTTAGGGTGTCTTTTCAGGAGATGGTCATATGTGTTGCAATAGCAGTTTCAGGAAGGACATGTGAAGTTTTGTTATGGTTAAAAATATAGCACAATATGTATGGAAGTAAATGACGTTCTTTGGATACTATTAATCCATGCTGATGCGTAATGTAAGTTTTTCTAAAGCTGTTTTATTCAATAAAAATAAAGCAAGCAATCGGATTATCAGAAAACGTGGTTTATCATTTATATCTCAACGACAGCGCATGTGTCCTCTAGTGTTTTGTCATCAGACACAGTGATGACACTTTCGACTTTAAATTTCTAATCAGGAAAAGGATGTAATTCACTATCACTGCTTCCAGCGTATCTTCTCGAACTTTCAGTGAGGTGTTCGTCATTATCATCACTAGCATCATAATTATGTGTTGGTGTTACAACAGTATCCGTTTTTAACCAGTGAAAATACTTTTACAATATAATGGGTACGTTAAAACATGTGAATGGTTCATCTATACCAGTACCATCATTATGAAGAGGATTTCGTCATAATTTCATCTCAATCGTAATACATTAGCAGGACTGATTACCACTAGCTGACCCGTGTGACGCTTCACTACGCCAATAACTTCACAAAATACAACTTCACGTAGTCACTGCACCGTCTCTACTGATCTCTAATGGCGTAGCCTCAGGCATAGGTCGAATTCTGAATGGCATCTTCAACGGCCTTTAATGGACGACTCTCCAGGTCTGCAGATAAACGAATACCACTGGTGCAAAGAGGACCTTTAAATGATCCCTCGTGGGACTGTGGAGCAATTGTGTTCGTTCGAGTCCAAATACTTTTCTTGTGAGTTATTGCTTCGGATGCATAGCGATTTGAAACGTCTTTATTGCCTGACATATTAACGTGCTTTCTTCTCTGTGATTTTTAGAAAAAAATTAAATGGCTTTTTAGACTATTAAAAACAGTTAAATGATATTTCAAAATATTTCGCAAATAGATTACGGTGTTGTTGAAGAATATAAATTTACGAGATCGATGCTTTAGTGTAGACGTGCAGGTGATGTAGGCTGGCTCTGAGCACTGTGGGACTTAACATCTATGGTCATCAGTCCCCTAGAAGTTAGAACTACTTAAACCTAACTAACCTAAGGACATCACACAACACCCAGTCATCACGAGGCAGAAAAAATCCCTGACGCCGACGGGAATCGAACCCGGGAACCCGGAACGCTACCGCACGACCACGAGCTGCGGACGCACGTGAAGTAGACTTGACGGCATTGACTGTGCTTATGTATCTCTTTGTATGTATGAGTAGAATTAGTTTAATCAGCTCTTATTGTTTAAAGCGTAATGCTCTGGCTTACAGTTAGGGAAGTGAGCCAGACCCTATCAAACTTCACGTACACTATCTGGTACACCTGCCAGTAACACTATCGTTTTCAGGAGACTTCCCACATTTCCTTATCTGGTGTCCCAAGTCCATCTGAGAAATACAAATTAAAGTAATTAAAGAATACTCCACTTTTATAAGCAAGTATAAAGTCCAAACTAACCACACGATAGTCGTTTGTGCACACACGGAAGCTAGAAATGGACACTGACGTGTTTACAAAAGTTGTTCGTATTGTGACAAGCTGCTATCTAGTACAGAAGTACATCTGATCAGAATATCCTAGTATTTTTCGCCATACAAAACAAATAAATTTAAAAAAGTAATACAACCAATTCGTATGAAACTATGTAAGCAAACAAATACAAATTTCATTTCTGACTTTCGCTACGTACCCCGATAAAACGCTCCATCCGGGCTTGTGTGTTCCCAGTCCAAAGGTGATGTAGGCCGTACTGCTGGCTACTTCAATTCTTTGGGAACGTTATGAATTGCCTTTTAAACAAAAAATTAAGACTTGGGAAATGTGACTGTATTTCACACCTTATGCCTGTTTTGCCCTGTAATTTTTTTTGTTTTTTTGTTTTTTTATTTGGGGGGGGGGAGGGGGTAACTGTTTCTTCTGCTGGAGGCTTTTGCAAGAGGAGGACGTAATTGCCTTCGCGAGGTGTTAGTCTACAGTGCAGTGGGCCGTGAGAAATGTTATAGGCTGACATTTCTGGCGCGGACGAATATTACACGTCGGTCCTGCAGTTAATATACGTCCGCTTTTCCACCGCGCAAAGAAGAGTTTAAGTTACACAGCGCGTCACAAGTTAAAGAATAAAAAGTTAAACTGACGAGAATTCTTGCAGAAACAACCGTGGGCCACGTTTATTCGCTTGAAATATTTATTTTTCCATGAGATAGTTTTCAAGCTTCAACTGCCTCATCATCACGTAATGACAATTGCAAACCGTGAGCAGAACGTCACGGAAGCTGTAGCGCTGTAGTTGAAGCGTAAATAATAAACCAGATTTTCTGGTAATCTAATACGTTCCATTATTTCTATTGAAGAAAACAGTTTTAGAAAAACTTCCATCGTGCATCAGAATGGATTAATAGTGTCCAAAGCCGGCTGGAGTGACCGAGCGGTTCTAGGCGCTACAGTCTGGAACCGCGTGACCGCTCCGGTCGCAGGTTCGAATCCTGCCTCGGGCATGGATGTGTGTGATGTCCTTAGGTTAGTTGGGTTTAAGTACTTCTAAGTTCTAGGGGACTGATGACCTCAGTAGTTAAGTCCCATAGAGCTCAGAGCCATTCGAACCAATAGTATCCAAAGAACGTCATTTACTTCCGTATAAATTGTGCTATATTTTCAACCATCACATAACTTCACAAATCCTTCCTGCAACTGCTATTTCACGTGCTTTGTGATGTGGGATAAGGTTGTCATCAATGGCCCAGTCACCTTTCGTCTCGAATTGAAGGAAATCCAATGCTTCAAACGTTGTGAAACTGAATGTCAGAATTCTTCATGTAGCCCACATTGCAGTGTGTGACGGTTATTCCTGATATACCTTTAACACTATCAGGAAAAGTGCCCAAATATTTTTCGCGAAGTTCCATGCACGGATAGCCGTTTCCATCAATGGACCAGTTGAATAAATCGATCATTAGATATATATATCCGAAATTTCGTCATTAAACACCTCTTTTTCGAGTAGACACTGATTGGGTGGATTTGAATATGGCCACACAGCGCATTTATGAAAATAAAAGCATGATTAAGTGCTAATTAATTGTAATATGAACGAATAATGTTGATTCTGAATATAAAAAGAGCTAAATTAGACCAATATTGAACTGCAGTACAATTCTAAACTGACATTATTAAGAAATTAAGTGAAATTTAGGTTACCTTATAAAATAATTGTCATTGCGTATAATTGTGGACGAACAATGAGGCAGTTAAAACTCTTTTCCATAACTCAGGGGTACAGTCTACCTGCAATTAAAACAAAAGTATATTTTAGAATTCTTTCTAACTCCAGCACAGTTTTCATGCTCCCACATCCTTCATGCCATGCACTGAATAATGTCTTCCACTGATCGATTTTGACATAGTTCACAGACCCAATCATTTGAGTTGGTGCTTTTCATTTTTTTCGTTTGACTCACTATAGGCAGCTCTCTCTTTACGTCAGTGGAAGGTTTAGCGCTACGACCTAATTCATCCTTGTATGGAGAACTTGTCAGTATTAAAGTCTTTTTTTATGTGCCTTTTCTTGACGTGGCGTTTAGTGACGTGGCAGCACTGGGAATAGCAGAACTGTCTGCTAAAGGAACAGGCAAACGATTGGGTCCATCAGTATTTTCTTCCGATGTCGTTTGCGGTTGTTGGTCGTCTTGCTGTCCAACCTAACGCCCTTTCCATCACCGTTGGTGGTGATGATGTCTCCCACACTACTGCTAACTCTTCAATGGATGGGCTGAAGTGAACAGAATGACTAGCGGGAAAGTGATGATCCTTAAAGACGTCTCTCTCTACCGGCCAGACTCCAGAACGACCAAATCCAATAACTGCCGTCTCTGTAGTTGCTGTCCTCTCATGTATTTTTCCAAAAAGTGCTCAAACTTGGAACTGGGTCACTATTCGTCCTGGATGTGCTGGAAGCCATTTTTCCGTTTCGTCTATGTAGTAACTCCTTAAAGCTTAATACAAAGAGTCGTATTTCTTGCCAGTAAAATAAATAAATTCCAATACTCTACGTGCACATGATATCCTTTAGTAATTTTGTAGTGTTTCCATGAATGGACCCGTGGTCTATTCATGGGAGCTTGCAGTGGTTCAAAGGTGGCAACGCCGTAAAGTCTGCTATGCACCCCATTAGACAAATCTAAATGTAACCATTAAAAGTAGATACGATTCACTTAAAAATTGTATTAGCAACATAGACCTAGAATAATCTATATTGTTACCGCGCAAAATATAATCTGAACCCGACGCCACATCAAATAACATAGTTTTCTTCGTGCATTTATATCAGGTCTCCACTGTAACCTACAACTTTCAAACAAAGATGGTAGCATGTTTCTCAACTAGTAAGTCGGTTTAACATACGTAAATGGCAGTAGCTATCGAACATACTAAAGCATAGTTGTAGCCCACCTAGTTTGCACTTATCGTGAATCTCTCGCCCAGCACTAAGTCCCAAGCGACTGGAAAAAAGTGCTGGTGACTCCAGTACATAAGAAGGGTAAGAAAAAACGGACCCACGAAATTACAGACCAATACCGCTAACTTCTGTTTGTTGCAGAATCCTTGAACATATTCTCAGTTCAAATATAATAAAGTTTCTGGAGACTGAGAAGCTTATGTCAACGAATCAGCACGGTTTTAGAAAGCAGCTTGCCCTTTTCTCACAATATGTACTGAGAGCTATGGATGAAGGGCAGCAAGCAGAATCCATATTTCTAGACTTCCGGAAACCATCTGACACGGTGTCCCATTGCAGGCTGTTAACGAAGGTACAAGCATTTGGAAGAAGTTCACAGATATGTGAGTGGCTCGAAGATTTCTTAAATAATAGAACCTATTATGTTGCCGTCGACGTCGAGTGTTCATCAGAGAAAAGGGAATTTCCAGGAATGCCCCAGGGAAGTGTGATAGGACCGCTGTTGTTCTCTATGTTCATAAAGTATTTGGCGGACAGGGTGGGCAGCAGTCTGCGGTTGTTTGCTGATGTTGACGTGGTGTACGGTAAGGTGTCGAAGTTGATTGACTGTAGGAAGGTACAAGACGATTTAGACAAAATTTCCAGTTGATGTGATAAATGGCAGCTAATTCTAAATGTGGAAAATGTAAGTTAATGCGGATGAGTAGGAAGATCAAACCTCTAATCTTCTGATATTGTACTACTAGTGTGCCGCTTGACACAGTCAAGTCGTTGAAATATCTGGCCGTAACGTTGCAAAGCGATATGAGGTGGAACGAGAACTTTGGTAGGGAAGGTGAATGGTTGGCTTCGGTTTATTGGGAGAATTTTAGGAAAGAGTAGTTTAACTGTAAAGGAGACAGCACACGGCACGCTGCTGCTCGAGTGTTTCGGATCCATACCACGTCGGATTGAAGGAAGACATCGAAGCACTTCATGGGCGAGCTGCTAGATTTGTTGTCGGTAGGCTCGAAGAGTACGTAAGTATCCGGAAACTCAAATGGGAATCCCTGTAGGAAAGTCGACGTTATTGCCGAGAAATACTATTGAGAAAATTTAGAAAGGCGGATTTGAAGCTGACTGCCGGACGATTCTACTGGCACAAACATACATTGCGCGTAAGGACCACGAAGATAAGAAAAGAGAAACTAGGGCTCACTCTATTTGCAAGTGTAACAGGTAGGGAAATGACAAGTAGTGGTACAGGGTACCCTCGGCGGTGGCTTGCGAAGTACCTATGTAGATAGAGATGTAGATGGAACCTGTCCATTGATGGCAGCCTTACCATGATGTATTGTGAAGACCATTGTACGACGATGGGTTTACTGAGACATCAAACCTCGTTCAAGAAAAATAAATATTTTTAGGGAAAAAACGTGACCAGTGCCTGTGTTTTCTAGAATTATGCTGAACTGACACCCCATTTCCAGCTCTGAGCAACGTCCGCAATTAACAAGTTAAAAAAAAAAGAGGCTGCGTGCGCTAGAGGTAAAGATGTCTGGAAAAAAAGAACCGAGCAAATGTAGGCACAAATTCGAAATCAAGAATACATTCCAAACTTATATGTTGTAACAATTTCAACAGTAGTGTTGCACTGAATATATTAGCAATCTACGTCGAACAGGACCTTCACAAAGGACTGTCTGTGTTAGACTGTCTGTGTAGCGAATGATCAGTGGAAGCAGTCGAAATAGCTAGCCTGCTTAATTTCTTGGATGAATTACAGTCATGTTAAGGAAGATTATGCCTTAGCGCCTCGTCGGCGGTGGGGCCGAGATAAACTTTAGTTTAGTTTTAGCTATGTCATGTCCCGTAGATCATTTTCACGATTATTTTATCGATATGATGCGGAACAAGTCAGATTACAAGATATACATACCCAGATGAATAGTGCTAATATCAATATTACTGAAATTTTTAGTTCTACACATGCAACTACATTTAGAGGTACAATTTTTTTTACCTGTTCTTAAACAGAAACTCGTCCATGGAATAGAAGGAGTTGTCCAAAAGATATGATTTTAAGCTAGATTTAAAACTTGATCTGCTACCTGCCAGACACTTTATGTTGTTGGGCAAATGATCAAAGATTTTTTTGCTGAATAATGTACTCCTTTTTGAGCAACTTACAGCTTCAATAAGGGATAGGAAAGGTCATTTTTTCCTATAGTGTTGTACGTATGAACATCACTGTTCGTCGCGAATTGAGATGGATTATTTATAACGAATTTCATTAGCGAATATATGTACTCCGATGGTGCAGTTAAAATACCTAACTCCTTGAATAGGTGCCTACATGACGTCCTTGGGTGAACACCACTAATTATTCTCACTGCTCTCTTTTGTGCAACTAATACTTTATACCTTAGTGGTGAGTTACTTTAGAAAACTATTCCATAAGACATTATTGAGTGGAAATATGCGAAATACGTTAGGAGGCTGATCTGTTTATTACCAAGACTAGCGATTATACGAAGAGCGAAAGAAGCTCAACTTAATTGTTTGAGAAACTCAGTAATATGCTTCTTCCAGTTCAAGTTGTCATCAATTTGAACACCCAAAAATTTGGTGAAATCTACCCTGTTAACTGAGCCCTGTTCATATGCTACATCAATCGTCAGTATGAGTCTATTCGGTGTACAGAACTGGATATGGTGAGTTTTTTCAAAATTAAGGGAGAGTCCAATTTCTGAGAACCACTTAATAGTTCTTTGAAAGACATCCTTAATAATATCTTCAGCTGTTTTTCTCTTTTTTTAATGTGATTTATTATAACACTCGTGTCATCTGCAAAAAGTACTAGTTCTGCTTACTGAACGTTAAGTGAGAGGTCGTTCACATGAATAAGGAGCAGCAGAGGACCCAAAATTGAACCCTGTGGGACTCCCTTTGTAATAACTCCCAATTCACTAGAATTTACCACCCTCCCGCCATTATTTGTACGAGGGCAGTTCAATAAGTAATGCAACACATTTTTTTTCTCGGCCAATTTTGGTTGAAAAAACCGGAAATATCTTGCGGAATATTTTCAAACATTCCCGCTTCGTCTCGTATAGTTTCATTGACTTCCGACAGGTGGCAAGGCTGTACGGAGCTGTTAAAATGGCGTCTGTAACGGATGTGCGTTGCAAACAACGGGCAGTGATCGAGTTTCTTTTGGCGGAAAACCAGGGCATCTCAGATATTCATAGGCGCTTGCAGAATGTCTACGGTGATCTGGCAGTGGACAAAAGCACGGTGAGTCGTTGGGCAAAGCGTGTGTCATCATCGCCGCAAGGTGAAGCAAGACTGTCTGATCTCCCGCGTGCGGGCCGGCCGTGCACAGCTGTGACTCCTGCAATGGCGGAGCGTGCGAACACACTCGTTCGAGATGATCGACGGATCACCATCAAACAACTCAGTGCTCAACTTGACATCTCTGTTGGTAGTGCTGTCACAATTGTTCACCATTTGGGATATTCAAAGGTTTGTTCCCGCTGGGTCCCTCGTTGTCTAACCGAACACCATAAAGAGCAAAGGAGAACCATCTGTGCGGAATTGCTTGCTCGTCATGTGGCTGAGGGTGACAATTTCTTGTCAAAGATTGTTACAGGCGATGAAACATGGGTTCATCACTTCGAACCTGAAACAAAACGGCAACCAATGGAGTGGCGCCACACCCACTCCCCTACCAAGACAAAGTTTAAAGTCATACCCTCAGCCGGTAAAGTCATGGTTACAGTCTTCTGGGACGCTGAAGGGGTTATTCTGTTCGATGTCCTTCCCCATGGTCAAACGATCAACTCTGAAGTGTATTGTGCCATTCTTCAGAAATTGAAGAAACGACTTCAGCGTGTTCGTAGGCACAAAAATCTGAACGAACTTCTCCTTCTTCATGACAACGCAAGACCTCACACAAGTCTTCGCACCCGAGAGGAGCTCACAAAACTTCAGTGGACTGTTCTTCCTCATGCACCCTACAGCCCCGATCTCGCACCGTCGGATTTCCATATGTTTGGCCCAATGAAGGACGCAATCCGTGGGTGGCACTACGCGGATGATGAAGAAGTTATTGATGCAGTACGACGTTGGCTCCGACATCGACCAGTGGAATGGTACCGTGCAGGCATATAGGCCCTCATTTCAAGGTGGCGTAAGGCCGTAGCATTGAATGGAGATTACGTTGAAAAATAGTGTTGTGTAGCTAAAAGATTGGGGAATAACCTGGTGTATTTCAATGCTGAATAAAACAACCCCTGTTTCAGAAAAAAAATGTGTTGCATTACTTATTGAACTGCCCTCGTATTATTCAGCACAACGTTTTGCTTTCTGTTCGTTAAGTATGATTCAAACCAGCTGTGTGTATAGCCTTCAGTTCCATAAAACCTAAGTGCTTCTAAGAGTGTGACATGATCCACACAGTCAAATGCCTTGGAAAGAACACAAAAGATACCAATTGGCGATAATTTGTTATTTAGGGCTTGTACTATTAGATGGGTAAATGTGTAGATAGCATTCTCAATCGAGTAACCCTTCTGGAATCCGAACTGTGACATGCTGAGTAAATTATTTTCACTTAAAGGTGAGACTACTCTTGAATACATAACATTTTAGAATATTTTAGAAAATGAAGTTGCTCTTAAATTATTTAAGTCACTCTTGTCCCCTTTCTTATAAAGAGGTTTGACAATTGCGTATTTCAATCTGTATGGAAAAATTTCCTGCGCCAGCGAACATTACATATATTACTAAGGACTCCACTCATTAAATTAGAACAACACTTCAAAATTCTGTTACAGACTCCATCTACACCACACGAGCTCTTGTTTTTCAGTATATTTATAATCCCATTAATTTCAGTGGAGGATGTTGGTGCTATTTCTAAAGACCTAAAGTCCTGGGGAATGACATTTTTAACATATTTTTTTGCTTCTTCAGCTGAACCCTTTAACCATATTTTTGCTGCTACATTCGGAAAGTGATTGTTAAAAATACTTGCAACTTGTGAATTATCACTCACAACTCATCATTTAGCTTTATTGCTATGGTATGCTGTGCACTGTCCCCCGTTTGACAATATTTCATATAGTTTTAATCTTGTTATCAGCATTATTAATTTCTGTCAGAACACATAAGCTTCTCGACTTCTTAATGACTTTCCTTAAAATATTACAGTATCTTTCGTAGTAAGCAAGTGGCGTCGGATCCTGACTTATTCTGGCCTGTCCATATATTTCCCTCTTCTTATTACACGATATCTTCATTCCCTTAGTAATCCATGGATTACTTGGCTTTTGTAACGGCTTTTTTGGATAACGTTTCAGGAAAGCAACTCTCAAATATTGAGACAAATTTGCGGTGGAATAAATTGAATTTGGCATCAGCATCATTTTCTGTGTATACTTCTTCCCATTTTACCTCTTCTAGGCTGCTCTTAAAACTCTGTACCCTGTTCGCATCAATAAGCCTCCCTGCCTTGTATGAACCTGCCTGAAGCCTGTAAGGTGCTACATGTGTTATTTCCATTAACTGTGCATCATGATCAGATAGCCCATTAACAGCTGGGTACACATTAATTGTTTCTGCCTGAGCACTGTCTATAAAAATGTTATCGATAAGTGACCCACTATCCTGATGCTCACGAGTTGGAAAATTTACAACAGATACTAGATTGAAACAACCAAACAAAGATTCTAGCTCATTTTTACTATCTGTATCTTTTAAGAAATCTACATTAAAATCACCGCAAACCACAAACTGCTTCTTTTTGTCTGACAGGTAGCTCAATAATGCCTCTATATTTTTCATGAATAGCTGAAAGTTACCCTGAGGGGATCTGTAGATTGTTACAATTACTATAGAAGCATACTGCAATAGCAACTCACAGGCATAGGCTTCAAGGATTTGATCTACACAAAAACTTTTTGTTTCAATATTTTTGACTTTGTGTCCAGTTTTTATATAAGTAGCACCTCCTCCTTTTTTCTATGCTGACTCTACGTAAATAAGATGCTAATATGAAATCCCTTAAATTTAACTTCTCCATCGCTGCGGTTACATGGTGTTCAGAGAGACACAAAACATCTATACCTTCAGACTTTACCCCATTTGCTAGGCATACAAGAAGTTCATCTATCTTATTTTTCAATCCTCTAATGTTCTGATGAAATACACAAATGTTATTTCTTTGGATACTGCTACAGACATTATGGCACTGTTCTGTTTTCAAATGGTTCAGATGGCTCTAAGCACTATGGGACTTAACATTTGAGGTCATCAGTCCCTTAGACTTAGAACTACTTAAACCTAACTAACCTAAGGACATCACACACAACCATGCCCGAGGCAGGATTCGAACCTGCAACCGTATCAGCAGCGCGGATCCGGACTGAAGCGCCTAGAACCGCTCGGCCACAGCGGCCGGCTGTTCTGTTTTAATCTCTTTCAATACTCTCTGTCTGTAACCTGACTCTAACCTACAACATGTGTCCTTCTGACTCCAGTAATCACAGGTATTTTGTCTTGTGTGCATATGGCCCCCCTTACATTTTCTGCAAGAGGATCAACTTATCTATTCTTCCCCCTCCTATTCAGGTGCAGGCCATGACTAGTGTAACCCCACCTCCCAATTTCATCAACAGGCACAGCACAGATATGAGATTTAGTTTCTGACAACAGTAACCCCGCCAGCTCTCTGTTAACATGGTTGACAGCCGCATTAAGCCAGAGTTGGTCATGGCGCTGCAAAACATCCACAAACCCCACACGAGTTTGAGCTGTTGCTGCTCCTATTACATCCAGGTCACACCTAATACTATAGTCCGAATCGCTATCCAGGCTGTTTCCTGCTCCTCCTACTATAAGAACATGGTCCTCACCATCAAAATCTTTGCACAAGGTTTCTAGGTTTTTCTGTAACCTGGCTAAGCTTACAAGGGAACCTCCCCATCGCACCCCCCTCAGATTTAGTTATAAGTTGGCACAGTGGATAGGCCTTGAAAAACTGAACACAGATCAATGGAGAAAACAGGAAGAAGTTGTGTGGAACTGTGAAAAAATAAGCAAAATATACAAACTGAGTAGTTCATGGGAAGATAAGCGACATCAAGGACTCTAAGAACACTGGAGCGCCGTGGTCTCGTGGTAACGTGAGCAGCTGCGGAACGAGTGGTCCTTGGTTCAAATCCTCCATCGAGTGAAAAGTTTATTTTTTTTATTTTCAGTTTATGTGACAAACTATTGTGTTTTCATCACTTTTTTGGGAGTGATTATCACATCCACAAAAAAACCTAAATCGGGCAAGGTAGAAGAATCTTTTTACCCATTCGCCAAGTGTACAAGTTAGGTGGATCGACAACATATTCCTGTCATGTGACGCACATGCCGTTACCAGTGTCGTATAGAATATATCAGATGTGTTTTCCTGTGGAGGAATCGGTTGACCTATGACCTTGCGATCAAATGTTTTCGGTTCCCATTGGAGAGGCACGTCCTTTCGTCTACTAATCGCACGGTTTTGCGATGCGGTCGCAAGACACAGACACTAAACTTATTACAGTGAACAGAGACGTCAATGAACGAACGGACAGATAATAACGATGTAAAAATAAAGAAAGTAAAATTCTCACTGGAGGGAAGACTTGAACCAAGGATCTTTCGCTCTGCAGCTGCTCACGCTACCACGAGACCACGGCGCTCCTGAGCTCACATTCTCCATGATGTTGCCTATGTGGCCCATGGACTACTCAGTTTGTATATTTTGCTTATTTTTCACAGTTCCACGCAACTTCTTCCTGTTTTCTCAATTGATCTGTGTTCAGTTTATCAAGGCCTATCCACTGTGCCAACTTATAACTAAATCTGAGGAGGGTGCGATGGGGAGGTTCCCTTGTTAGCACTAGGTTTCACAGTGGTCGTGACCTGGTACTCGACTCCTAGCCTACCCTGTAGCAACTGCCCTACACCTCTCCCATGATTGCTACCTAACAGCAGGACTCTTTTCTTTCTGCTTTACTTTACTCCCGACCTACCATTACAATTGTTGCTACGAGTCCGCTGCACCCTACTTTGCTCAAAAACTGTTTGAGGCCTTTCTACTTCAGGTAACAAATCAAACTGATTGCTCACTGGAATATGAAAAGTGATTTCTCTGGTTTTTTCCTTCTGACTACGACTTGATACCTGTTCCCAGCTCCCACTGTCTCTTCCCCCCTTCAACCTGTCTAATTCGAAGTACACCATTTCTAGTTCAGCCTGAATGGTACAAATCTTTTTCTCTGTTCCATGATTTTCTTGTCACGGCTACGTAATCTACAACTCCATTGACGAGCCTCATCTGGCACTATAACAGCTTCCCCGCCATAATCACCCCAGTGAAACACCATCCCACAATCCTGACATTTCACTCCCGGCTCACTAATCTACGACAACATCCACATTCGTCACACATGACGGCAGATTAAATAATACAAATTACACTACAAACAAGCCGGCCGCGGTGGTCTCGCGGTTCTAGGCGCGCAGTCCGGAACCGTGTGACTGCTACGATCGCAGGTTCGAATCCTGCCTCGGGCTTGGATGTGTGTGATGTCCTTAGGTTAGTTAAGTTGGTTGGTTGGTTGGTTTGGGGAAGGAGACCAGACAGCGAGGTCATCGGTCTCATCGGATTAGGGAAGGATGGGGAAGGAAGTCGGCCGTGCCCTTTGAAAGGAACCATCCCGGCATTTGCCTGGAGCGATTTAGGGAAATCACGGAAAACCTAAATCAGGATGGCCGGACGCGGGATTGAACCGTCGTCCTCCCGAATGCGAGTCCAGTGTGCTAACCACTGCGCCACCTCGCTCGGTAGGTTAGTTAGGTTTAAGTAGTTCTAAGTTCTAGGGGACTTATGACCACAGCAGTTGAGTCCCATAGTGCTCAGAGCCATTTGAACACTACAAACAAACAACACAAATACAAACAATACAAATTACACTACAAACAATTCCGCTACACCAATTAATAATTAGTAGAACGTAACTTAGCTTAAGGTGAGATGAGCAGAGAACTTCTGGACGTCTGGCGAATGTAGCAGCAGGCGAATGTAAACAGGCGTAGGTTATGGCTCTGAGCACTATGCGACTTAACTTCCGAGGTCATCAGTCGCCTAGAACTTAGAACTAATTAAACCTAACTAACCTAAGGACATCACACACATCCATGCCCGAGGCAAGATTTGCAAGATTCGAACCTGCGACCGTAGCGGTCGCTCGGCTACAGACTGCAGCGCCTAGAACCGCACGGCCACTCCGGCCGGCCAGGCGTAGGTTATAGTGGCGGAAATCACGAAACGACAACAGCAGGTTTGAACAGGCGCTATCACTGAAATATGTATAAATACTCTAATGGAAACAGAAACACCACTTAACGACTTTACTGCACAATATGGAAAATTAACTGTACGGAAATATAAAAACACAGAAAACACGAACCGAATGCAAACTATACACGCACGATACTCTTCACAATAAAGCTACACAGACACTACCCGGAAATTATTAAATAATAACATCACTTACTGCCGTCCATAACGAAAACAAACCCACGCCAACGGCTTGTCCTTTAGAACAGTTATCTTTTCACGAAAACTACGCAAGTAAAAGCGAAACCTTCAATATATATAAAGCACAATAGATACTAATTTAGTTATTTAAGCTACAATATTGCCTTAATAAATTGTTTTTCCACGAGTAAACACCTATATTTACGAGCGCACTGAGTAAACACATACGCCAAGGGCGAAAACTGCGCAAGTAAAAAGTGCGATCTCTGTTGGATAATGACAGAAAAAACAAATCGGTCTCAGTTTATCGTAAGGGAGAAGCCTAGTATTCGCCTCAGGTGATATAGGATAGCCATAGAAGACCGAAATCAAGACCAGACAAGAATGAAAGCCAACACCTTTGAATTAAAGTGGTATGCAGCTGGAGCTAGGAGATAAGGCGGCATATCGAAACAACTTTGGAACCCTGCAGGGCACTTTCCATTTATTGTTGCTTCTTCCACAACCTACAGACTATTTAGAGAGCAATATATATTGCTCTCTAAATAATGTGTAGGCTGTGGAAGAAGCAAAAGTAAACAAAAAGTGCCTTGCAGAGTTCCTCGAATGTTTCGATTCGCAAGCAAGTAATGCTGAAAGTTAAGGTTATGTCAAAGACGCCCGAAAGGAAGAGCGAGAAACACATTCCCGCCGTCTAGTGTTTCAACTCCTTACCGCCGGAAGAAAAACATCATCCGGAAAACAGCCAACATTTCCATTTTCAATCAAAGTTTGCAGGGCAGAACTGTGGAGAAGAAATAACAGCTTTGTGCGCGCTAGGTAACGAAACAAACAACTGTAGGAGGTTGACATCGCTTTGGTGTCCGCGTCCGTAGCGCTGCGGTAGCGTTAACGCCTACCTCGCAAGGTGGCCCGGATTTGATTCCCGGCAGGGACTGGGTGTTGTGTGTCCTTCATTATCATTTTCATCATCATTGACACGCAAGTCGCCGAAGTGGCGTCAAATATAGAGACTTGCAATACGGCGGCCGAACCCCGAATGGGATATCCCGGCCAGTAAATGCCATACGATTATTTCATTCCATCGCATTGGTTAGAAAAAGAAAAAAAACGGACACCGGTCAGAATCTGAGTAACTGTGCAAAAACATACAGAACACCGGAGGCTGTGGGGATAGCGCTCAACCGTACGAATGTAAAAAGAGCCATGGCGAGAGATACGTGTTCATTTTTGTAAGTATGAACGAGTTTAGCTGTGTTACATATTACTTTCAGATGCGGATGTTCAGATCTCTGGACAATTTTATTACAGACTGTCGTTCCAAATACAAGGACTCAGTGTGCCTAACGCTTTCCTTACTGCAGTCACCATCCGGATAAATGAATACAGGAAAGAGCAGACCATTCGGAAAGGAAAATTTGATATATCTGTCTAACATGTGGGGTAAGTGTTTCGGCAGTCGAATGAACGCACTTTATATGAAGTCGTACCATTAATCTGAGGATAAAGTGGAAGTACAATTCTTGAACGTTAAAGACGTATTTCCTACGACAACGAATCAACGGGTCGAATGCAACGTGTTTTAGCCCACGAGTTCAGGCATTACATCAGAGGGATTTTTCATAAAGGACATGTACCGAAGTCCAGTATCGGCAATTTTGTTGCGAAGTGGAGTATTCGGGACGTATTAAATCCAATCATGTTACGAGTGGACCTTAAAATTTAAGAGAAAATCAATGCCAAACTCGAAAGCTTACCGTGCAAAATAGTCGTCAAGCGTTTTAGTCAAGTACCGCAGATGATTTCCGTTGCAGTTCACATACTGACGTCAAGAACAATGCTTCTAAAGGTTATACGACTCGCGTCATACGGCTGTCCATAAACGACTGGTTGCAAGAAAAAATGCACCACGCCCTTCACGCTTCTGCAAAAAATGCTGCCGTCAGTCACTGGAGCAGCGGTAGACGGTTTTACGGAATTGTAAGTTACGTGATGTGCCACTGAGATGGGCGCGTGTCTGCATGACAGATTTGCGGCCAGCGATCTTTTCCTGGGTGCCTTGGATGTTACGTGGGCACAGGTAATGCGAAGAGCAAATATAGTGCATCTCTTTTCTTGGATTTTCGCACTTACCATCTGTACGAGGAGGAGATCAGAGGCAGATTTGATGATGTCCCACATGTGCTCGATTGGAGACAGATATGATGACCGAGTAGGCCAAGGCAACATGACGAAACTCTATAGAGCATGTTCGGTAACAACAGCGGTATGTGGGCGAGCATTATCCAGTTGGAAAACACCCCCTGGAATGCCGTTCATGAATGTCAGCACAACAGGCAAATCACCAGATTAACATACAAATCTGCAGCCAGAATTCGTGGGATAGTCACGAGAGTGCTCCCGATGTCATACGAAATCGCACCCCAGACCGTAACTCTAGTCTTATGCGACTGTCGCGAGATTTGAAGAGACATCATGTTCCAGGTGACGCCAGACGTTCTTTTGTATAGGTTATGTCCCCGAGAGATGACAGGGTATAGACACTCTGTAGCGTGTGTATGCCTTATGTGTTACCTAAAGTTCAGTCATCTGCTCCATGTAAAAGTGGGGTTCCAGCGAAATTCAGGTTCCTGGTTCGCTCCTAAAGTATCTTTCTCCACTTACAGACACTCATTTTTAAGGTCTTCTTGTTTAATGTCAAGCTATCAGTTTACTCGTGTAGGTAGTATTCAGGAAACATGGCTAGTAGACTCTGCTAGTTTGATGAAATCTCGTCGTCCCAGGGCCGGCGAATACTAAAGGTCTCCTAGCTTCGCCGGGAAGCGCCATCAAATATCTTGTCTTTAACAAAACGTGTTGCATATATATGCGGCCTTTTCCGACTGGCATGCTGCCCCATACACACTTTCTATTCTCCGATGGATGTCTGCCGGTGTTTGTCTTTCGGGAGCAAGGAAAGAATAAAAGCACGTTGGTCCTGTTTGGCCGCTTTTGGTAATAACGCCGCCATAGTTCACGCTTCCGCATTTACGGCACGCACGTAGGAAAGACACGAACGCCACACGAATCCCTTGTCTACATGTCGGTGGTCATACACCCGCATATACGCTGCAGCAACACCTTAAATGTAAAAAAGTGTGACAGGTAAGTAGGTGCAGATATTTTTATATGTGTTACCTTAATATAATTACAAATCAGTGGGCTGTTTGGTTTTTCTCTGAGTCCAACAGTCTTCCTGCAAACACATCACATAATTTACTGTATGATGTTTTCTATACAGACATAGCTGCACCACTAAGTATCCTACGACTGCAGTATAGATTAACCATTTTGCATCCACGCATCCACACCTCAACACTTGACGTGCCGCCCAGGGAAAATAAGTATTAATGGCTTGTTCTTGTCACATGTGGTTAAAGATACTAACCAGTCCAGAAACATACTACTCCAAATAGCTATAATTATTAGTCTGCAATTGAAGTGAATATTGATGTAATTTTGTTCAGTGCACTACCCTCAGTCACCAGCAAAAATATCTGCACTTATATCGTTTACATCATGTATACATAAGGGGAGATGAGGAAGTGAAAATCCTCAAAGCCTATTGAATAAAACAACCAATATTAACATCCTACATCTCTGTTCTTCCTGTCTACATATTTATTTCTCAACATAGTCCCTCTGGCGACGAACACATTTCTCCCAATGAGAGACCAGTTTGTTGATACCGTCACTGTAGAATGTCTGACGTTATTGACGGGGCACCAAGTCACTCCTGCTTGCACCGCTTCAGCATTATCAAACTGAAGTCCTTGAAGGTGATCTTTAAGTTTTGGAAACAGATGAATATTAAATGGGACCAAGGGGCTGTGTGGAGGATGATCGTTGACAGAGTGCCCAAGGCGTCGAGTAGCTGCAGATGTCGCAGGGCTCGTATGTGTTCTGGTATTGTCATGGTGTAGGAGAGGGTGCTCCATATGTGGATGAACCTTCCGAAGTCGTGCTTTGAGTTTGCTAAGGGTCTCACAGTACCTTACAGAATTTATGGTGCTATCTTTAGCCGTGAATTCCAAATGAACCACACCTTGAACATCTCAGAACACTATGAGCATCTCTTTTGCTACTGATGCCATGGTCTTGAACTTTAATGTTAGAAATTGAGTCCGCCTTGATGCAAAACACCTTGTTGTTCGTTTATTTCCTTATTATCCCAAACTAGTTTCGGCGACAAATATCACAATCATCAGTGGAGTTTTTAATCTAAAACACGCAGAAAATGGCATGGTTGTACAAACACAGTAAAACATTATTACATTTTTACGATTCGTCTTTTGAAATATAGTTTTCTATTGATACTTTCATACTACCTTATTTATTGTATGTTACAGCATGTTTTAAGCAATTATTGGCGCTGTTTGCGACATATTTTCCGTGCTCTCCTTTTATGTTGCCATCTTTTTACCAAGCGAACATCATGTCATTTGCAACCATGTGAATAGCTGTTGGTAAACAAATACTAAAAGGAAACTTCCTGGCAGATTAAAACTGTGTGCCCGACCGAGACTCGAACTCGGGACCTTTGCCTTTCGCGGGCAAGTGCTCTACCATCTGAGCTACCGAAGCACGACTCACGCCCGGTAGTCACAGCTTTACTTCTGCCAGTATCTCGTCTCCTACCTTCCAAACTTTACAGAAGCTCTCCTGCGAACCTTGCAGAACTAGCACTCCTGAAAGAAAGGATATTGCGGAGACACGGCTTAGCCACAGCCTAGGGGATGTTTCCAGAATGAGATTTTCACTCTGCAGCGGAGTGTGCGCTGATATGAAGCTTCCTGGCAGATTAAAACTGTGTGTCCGACCGAGTCTCGAACTCGGGACCTTTGCCTTTCGCGGGCAAGTGCTCTACCATCTGATACTGGCAGAAGTAAAGCTGTGAGGAGCGGGAGTGAGTCGTGCTTCGGTAGCTCAGATGGTAGAGCACTTGCCCGCGAAAGGCAAAGGTCCCGAGTTCGAGTCTCGGTCGGGCACACAGTTTTAATCTGCCAGGAAGTTTCATATCAGCGCACACTCCGCTGCAGAGTGAAAATCTCATTCTAAATACTAAAAGGTGAACTTCGTACGTATATACTTGGGGCTGTGGTAGTGTTGTGGAAACAAGTTATTTGGTGTGTACTAAGCTGTTGCTTAGCTATTCGTGTACTCACGTTCGTTGGATGGTATGTGGCTGCTTTTATACACAGATAAACAAAACTTTTGCACTTTGTTTCTGATCCAGAATATTACGCCATATTGCTGTTCGCGTGTGTCGTGAGAGGCGTATCGCATGTGGCGACAAAGGCTATGAAAAACTGTTCCGCGAATTACGACGACCTCTGTTCATTATTTGTGTCTCTGTGTGTGATGGGGAAGTTTCTTTTGCGTGTGTGTGCTTTCTGTTCTGTGTCCTTGGTCAGTTCTCTCAGAGCGGTAAAGAGTGTGTTGTTGCAGAGTGTTGTGTTTTCATTTATTACATTTTCCCTTCGACCACAGCCTTTTGTATGTGGTAATTTTTATGTATTGTTAGTTGTCGGTATAGACTGTTGCTGTTTCTCAGAAAGCGTAGATCGTTTTCGATATTAGTGGGGTTATGGTTTTTGTTCATTAGATGTTCTGCAAAAGTTGAATGTGTACTGTCACTTTTTAGAGCTCTCATGTGCTCTGTGTACCTCGTTCGGAAATTTCTGCTTGTTTGTCCTATGTAGTGGTCCTGACAGGAGTTGCAAGTGAGTTGATATATTCCAGCATTGCTGAATTTGTCTGAGATTTCTCTGACTGATCTTAGTCTTTTCTGAACTGTATTGTTTGTTCTGAATGTTATTGGGATCCCTTGCTTTTTTAAGATGTTTCCTATCCTATGTGATATTTTGTTATTGTATGTTAGTGTGTACCATCTCTCTCTTTTTTCTGAAGTGGTGTGGTCTGATGTGTTGTCTGTGTGCACTGCATGCTTCAGTTTTACCTTGTTGTTGAGTTTGTTTATGATGTCTGTTTTTTAGTCGTTTTCAATAGCAATTTCTTTGATTATATTTATTTCCTGTGTGTAGTGTTCTAGTTTAAGAGGTGTACTGTTTATCCTGTAGAGCATGTGTGTGAAACTGGCATACGTATTTATGCACTGTCGGGTGGTTGGGTGAGCTGTGGATAACAGTGCTTGTGGATGTGGGTTTTCTGTAGATGGAGAATTCATGTTGGTGGTTGTTTCTTGTGACTGTAAGACCCAAGAAATTTAGATTCTTGTTGTTTTCTAATTCTATTGTGAAGTGGATTTGTGGGTGTACTGTGTTGATGTTACTGTGTAGGTCTTCTATCCTGTTATGTGTTTCAAAAAATGTTCAGATGTGTGTGAAATCTCACGGGACTTAACTGCTAAGGTCATCAGTCCCTAAGCTAACACACTACTTAACCTAAATTATCCTAAGGACAAACACACACACACCCATGCCCGAGGGAAGACTCGAACCTCCGCCGGGACCAGCCGCGCAGTCCATGACTGCAGCGCCCTAGACCGCTCGGCTAATACTGCGCGGCTTATGTGTTTCATCTACAAGACAGATTACGTCATCCACATATTGGTACCAGTAGATTATTTTGTACCCTTCTTGTTTTACAATATTATTGAATATTGTGTTCTCTTTATGGTCCAAGAAAATGTTGGCTAAGATTCCACTGATGGGGCACCACAAGGGAAGCCCCACTTGTTGTCAGTAGAAGTTGTTGTTGAAAGTGAAGTAGTTTTGTTCTGTGATTAGCACTAAGGATGGATGAGATTTCATTTATATGTACATCTGGGAATTTCTTGCATTTTAGCTGTTGTTCTATAATGTTTATAGTTTCTTCTGTGGGTGTGTTTGTGTACATGGATGTTATGTCAAAAGATACCAATTTTGCTGTTGGGGGGGATGTTGACATTCCTAATTTTCTCTATTATGTCTCCTGTGTTTTTGAGGCTTCTGTTTGTGTATGTATTCTGTAGGAATGTGTGCATGTGTCTCCCTAGCAAGTAAGATGGGGCTTTTCTGAAGTCAAGCACTGGCCTGACTGGGGTGAGGGGTTTGTGGACCTTTGGCAGGCTTGTTAAGAGTCGAGCTTTAGGGTTCTTTTGTGTCATTCTTTTTGTCTGGTTCAAGGTGTGTGTGATGTTTTTTAAGAGAGTCTTTACATTTCTTTGGTATCTTTGTGTTGGGTCACTGGGTAGCTTGCTTATTTCATTCTCTGCCAGAAATTTTTCTGTTTTCTCAATGTATTCAGCCTCTGTTATTAAGACTAGAGCATTCCCTTTGTCTGCCTTGGTGATGAGAGCATTGTGTTGTTTAAGTTTTCTGTGTATACTGTTTACGGTTTTGTCATCAGATGTTTTTTTATTTGTGTTTATGTGTTTATGGATGGTTTGTTCTTTCTGATGATTTGTTTCATTTCCTGTCTCTAGTTCTCTTGTTAGGCCTGGGTTGAAGTCTTGAGTGATAGTTTTTTCATGTTGTCCTATGATGTATTCAGTCTCAGTAATAAGCTTTTCTATGGTCTTATGTGGTACGCCCACATAACACATAAGACCATAGCATAGATGCATTTAGCGACGAAGCGTCATTCACCAACAGCGGTAACGTAAACCGCATACTATGCACTATTGGGCAACGGAAAATCCACGATGGCTGCGACGAATGGAACATCAGCGACCTTGGCGGGTTAATGTATGGTGCGGCGTTATGGGAGGAAGGATAATTGGCCCCCATTTTATCTATGGCAATCTAAATGGTGCAATGTATGCTGATTTCCTACAATGTTACTACAAGATGTTTCACTGCATGCCAGAATGGTACTTCCAACATATTGGATGTCCGGCACATAGCTCGCGTGCGTTTGAAGCGGTATTGAATAGCATATTTCATGACAGGTGGATTGGTAGTCGAAGTACCATACCATGGCCCGCACGTTCACCGGCTCTGACGTCCCCGGACCTCTTTCTGTGAGGAAAGTTGAAGGATATTTGCTATCGTGATCCACCGACAACGCCTGACAACATGCCTCAGCGCATTGTCAATGCATGTGCGAACATTACGGAAGGCGAACTACTCGCTGTTGAGAGGAATGCCGTTACACGTATTGCCAAATGCATTGTGGTTGACGGACATCATTTTGAGCATTTATGGAATTAATGTGGTACTTACACGTAATCACGCTGTAACAGCATGCGTTCTCAGAAATGATAAGTTCACAAATGTGTACGTATCACATTGGAACAACCGAAATAAAATGTTCGCACGTACCTACGTTCTGTATTTTAATTTAAAAAACCTACATGTTACCAACTGTTCGTCTAAAATTGTGGCATATATTTGTGACTATTACAGCGCCATCTATCACAAAGCGAAAAAAGTGGTCCAAATAAAACATTCATATTTCTTTACATACTACACGAATATGTAATAAAAAATAGGGGTTCCTGTTTAAAAAGAACGCAGCTGATATCCTTTTGACCTATGGCAGCGCCATCTAGCGGGCCAACCATAGCGCCATCTGGTTTCCCCCTTCAAGCTAGACAAGTTTCGTTCTTTATAGTTTTTTCCTTTGATGTTTATTTCGTGAGATATTTGGCCTGGTCACGATCAATGGGCCACCCTGTGTACGTGATTTCTGTTCTTTCGAACAGGTCTGTAATTCCACCGTGTAAGAAATTATATTTTGAAAAACCTGAATTTCAGAACAGTGTTTTGTAAAAATTGTTTTCTCTTTGTATGTTCTATCGCAAGTCTTCACAAAATCGAAACCTGTGATTTTCATGGAGGAAGAGGGAAAGGGGGGGGGGGGGGGTTAGAAACAAAGCACTAGTGTGAAGTGTTTCACCCCCGTCTCCTATACATCAACATGAAGATGCAAAATATCAGTCGGATTCTCTGTAAAACAGTCCTGCAAAGCAACTTTTGTTTCCAGTCAGAATTCAACTAATGCAGGTGGCAACTTACTTTGACCTTCCAGTACACCGAGCGAGGTGGCACAGTGGTTAGCACACTGGACTTGCATTCGGGAGGACGACGGTTCAAACCCGCGTCCGGCCATCCAGATTTAGGTTTTCCGTGATTTCCCTAAATCGCTTCAGGCTTTCTTTGAAAGGGTCCGGCCAACTTCCTTCTCCATCCTTCCCTAATCCGATGGGGCCGACGACCTCGCTGTTTGGTCCCCTCCCTAAATCAGCCAGTCTTCCAGTATCACGCTGTCCTCTTTCTCGATTATTACTCTGTTACTATTGTTTTGGAATGTCCTTCACGTGAATTACCTTCAAGATTAATGGCACCAAATTTTAATTTATCCGTCCATTTCTTAACTATTGGAAATACAAGAGAAATCTCCTTAGCCGGCCGAAGTGGCCGTGCAGTTAAAGGCGCTGCAGTCGGGAACCGCAAGACCACTACGGTCGCAGGTTCGAATCCTGCCTCGGGCATGGATGTTTGTGATGTCCTTAGGTTAGTTAGGTTTAACTAGTTCTAAGTTCTAGGGGACTAATGACCTCAGCAGTTGAGTCCCATAGTGCTCAGAGCCATTTGAACCATTTTTTTTTAAATCTCCTTATAGACCTAAATCGATTTTCCGTTATATTTCCGTTGGCGCTGAACTGTGCAAAATAAAAATAAAAATTTGATGACAAAGGATCCATCCGAATAATCATGTCGTATCGAAACTGAAGAAACTGCAAAAAGGTGGGAATTTAAGGAGATGGGACCTGGATAAACTGAAAGAACCAGAGGTTGTAGAGAGTTTCAGGGAGAGCATAAGGGGACAATTGACAGGAATGGGGGAAAGAAATACAGTAGAAGAAGAATGGGTAGCTCTGAGGGATGAAGTGGTGAAGGCAGCAGACGATCAAGTAGGTAAAAAGACGAGGGCTAATAGAAATCCTTGGGTAACAGAAGAAATATTGAATTTAATTGATGAAAGGAGAAAATATAAAAATGCAGTAAATGAAGCAGGCAAAAAGGAATACAAACGTCTCAAAAATGAAATCGACAGGAAGTGCAAAATGGCGAAGCAGGGATGGCTAGAGGACAAATGTAAGGATGTAGAGGCTTGTCTCACTAGGGGTAAGATAGATACTGCCTACAGGAAAATTAAAGAGACCTTTGGAGAGAAGAGAACCACTTGTATGAATATCAAGAGCTCAGATGGAAACCCAGTTCTAAGCAAAGAAGGGAAGGCAGAAAGGTGGAAGGAGTATATAGAGGGTTTATACAAGGGAGATGTACTCGAGGACAATATTATGGAAATGGAAGAGGATGTAGATGAAGACGAAATGGGAGATAAGATACTGCGTGAAGAGTTTGACAGAGCACTGAAAGACCTGAGTCGAAACAAGGCCCCGGGAGTAGACAACATTCCACTAGAACTACTGATGGCCTCGGGAGAGCCAGTCATGACAAAACTCTACCATCTAGTGAGCACGATGTATGAGACAGGTGAAATACCCTCAGACTTCAAGAAGAATATAATAATTCCAATCCCAAAGAAAGCAGGTGTTGACAGATGTGAAAATTACCGAACTATCAGTTTAATAAGTCACAGCTGCAAAATACTAACGCGAATTCTTTACAGACGAATGGAAAAACTGGTAGAAGCCGACCTCGGGGAAGATCAGTTTGGATTCCGTAGAAATGTTGGAACACGTGAGGCAATACTGACCTTACGACTTATCTTCGAAGAAAGATTAAGAAAAGGCAAACCTACGTTTCTAGCATTTGTAGACTTAGAGAAAGCTTTTGACAATGTTGAATGGAATACTCTCTTTCAAATTCTGAAGGTGGCAGGGGTAAAATACAGGGAGCGAAAGGCTATTTACAATTTGTACAGAAACCAGATGGCAGTTATAAGAGTCGAGGGGCATGAAAGGGAAGCGGTGGTTGGGAAAGGAGTGAGACAGGGTTGTAGCCTCTCCCCGATGTTATTCAATCTGTATATTGAGCAAGCAGTAAAGGAAACAAAAGAAAAGTTCGGAGTAGGTATTAAAATTCATGGAGAAGAAGTAAAAACTTTGAGGTTCGCCGATGACATTGTAATTCTGTCAGAGACAGCAAAGGACTTGGAAGAGCAGTTGAACGGAATGGACAGTGTCTTGAAAGGAGGATATAAGATGAACATCAACAAAAGCAAAACGAGGATAATGGAATGTAGTCAAATTAAGTCGGGTGATGCTGAGGGAATTAGATTAGGAAATGAGACACTTAAAGTAGTAAAGGAGTTTTGCTATTTAGGGAGTAAAATAACCGATGATGGTCGAAGTAGAGAGGATATAAAATGTAGACTGGCAATGGCAAGGAAAGCGTTTCTCAAGAAGAGAAATTTGTTAACATCGAGTATAGATTTAGGTGTCAGGAAGTCGTTTCTGAAAGTATTTGTATGGAGTGTAGCCATGTATGGAAGTGAAACATGGACGATAACTAGTTTGGACAAGAAGAGAATAGAAGCTTTCGAAATGTGGTGATACAGAAGAATGCTGAAGATAAGGTGGGTAGATCACGTAACTAATGAGGAGGTATTGAATAGGATTGGGGAGAAGAGAAGTTTGTGGCACAACTTGACTAAAAGAAGGGATCGGTTGGTAGGACATGTTTTGAGGCATCAAGGGATCACAACTTTAGCATTGGAGGGCAGCGTGGAGGGTAAAAATCGTAGAGGGAGACCAAGAGATCAATACACTAAGCAGATTCAGAAGGATGTAGGTTGCAGTAGGTACTGGGAGATGAAGAAGCTTGCACAGGATAGAGTAGCATGGAGAGCTGCATCAAACCAGTCTCAGGACTGAAGACCACAACAACAACATCATGTTGACCGGGGAAGGTGTCGTAGTAATTAAGACACTAGACTCGTTTTTGGGAGGAATGCGATTCAAACATCCCTCCCCCACCCCCCTCACCTCCTGGCGGGTAAAAAACTTTAGGATTTTCATGTTTTTCTTAAATCGATTAAGGCAAACTTCAGGATGATTTCTTTCGAAAGCTTAAATAATCAGAAAGGACTAGACGCTTGTGGCACTGTTTTGGCGCTGCTGAACGAGCGTCCAAAGTTAAGTGGACAACGAGAACTTCGTCAGTCGTACATAACTGTCTTCAGAACATTGTTTTCATTTAAACATATACTCATTTGATCACTTGTATGTGTATCTGCGTTTACTCATAAGTGAAGGTAACCATTAAAATTGCAGCATCATGAAGACAGCATGCGACAAACGTCAAATTGAAGTACTTCCATATGCAAATTATTAGCATTTCAGTGCAATTACCGAAGTCGGAAGGAGTAACACTGTCTATATTCCGTATATAAACCTTTGAGTCTCAACAACATGAAGAAATATATAATTTAATTTTGTTTCACAAAATTAATCTTTAATACCGTAGTAACCAAGGAATACGACAAGAAATTGGCAAAAAGTGAACAATCACTTGCTTTAAGAACGTGGTTTCACTTTGATATGTAATTTTAAAATTCTCCGAAAAGTTAGGCTTTATTATCGTAGTACAAATTGACAAAACGTAAACAGTCCGTTGTTTTAAGGAGGAGCTTTCACTTTGGAACCACTTGGACATACCGTCTACAACTGCTCATGATTTCATGCGATATATTTGAAAGAAAATTTGTATTTTTCGTAGACAAAATCCCACACTCCGAAATTTCGATGAACTCAGTTCGAAACCACTCATGAAAGCAGTTGTAAAAACTTAAATCTGCGTTATAATGACTTCAGATATACATACTTTCACTGTCAATGATCTCCTCAATATGATGCTCATATGCAACGAGGCAGACGCACGTCCACGAAGCTCTCGCTAAGTTAAGTGATTAGTATTGAAGTAAGAGCTAATTTAGTTAATATTACATCTTATACTAGTGTAATTACTTCTTCACTAGGCTATCTTTTGAAGGTTTCGCTTTTCTGCGCGTATTTACATCGAAATGAAAGTATTTCGTAAAGGCCGGTAGTCGTTAGTTTTGTTTACATTTTTAGGCGTAAATTTCGTGCGACTGTAGATATTGATTTTTGAGTAGACTTAGACGTTCAAAGTTAAATTAATACGTGTCTCTCATATAGAGTTTAGGTAGTTAATTAAAACTTTCGAAAGTAAGTTTAAAAGTTTGTTTACATTAGCGTTTAGTTACGTATTAGTACAGGTTACGAAACTTCAGTGCTCTTGTGCCAAGTTATTCTATGCTTTTGTGTAAATTTTTCTATCAAACCTTGTGTGACAAATGTGGTGGTTGCTGTAGAAATCTGAAGGATGGGGTGTTCTGTGAAGACTGTAGGTTATGGTTTCATTGGGGCGAATGTAGCGGCGAGGAAACGGGAGTAGATAATGATGCTCTTTCATGGCAATGTAGTTTATGTAGAAGGGACAGAAAAATCGCTGAAGAGGAGGCAAAAATCTGTGCCCTTAATGCCGAATCAGAAATTGCGAATTTGGAGTTATGTAGGTTAAGGGAGGAAAGATAGATGGTTCAAATGGCTCTGAGCACTATGGGACTCAACTTCTGAGGTCATCAGACACCTAGAACTGAGAACTACTTAAACCTAACTAACCTAAGGACATCACACACATCCGTGCCCGAGGCAGGACTCGAACCTGCGACCGTAGTGGTCGCGCGGTTCCAGACTGTAGCGCCTAGAACCGCTCGGCCACCCCGGCCGGCGAAAGATAGATGGGGTGCTGGGAAAGAGTAGCAATCAAAGGGCGAAAAAGAGAAATTGTTGAAAAAACTTTCGAAATTCAGTAAGTAAATCAGTTTGGCTTGCTATCTGAAGTAGTGAAGGAAGGGCCCCATCCAGATGTAGCTGAATGCAGGTTGAAGCAGAATATTAGCTTAAAGAAAAATGACAGGTCGAGATCAAATCAGAATAGGAAAAGAAGAATTCTTCTTCTAGGTAACAGTCATGGGAGGGGTATAGGCCAGCAACTTCAGGAGATATTAGGTGCAGGGTACCAGGACACAAGTTTTGTAAAATCAAGTGCTAGCCTTAGAAAGGTGACAGAAAACGTAGGTCAGCTATGCAGGTAATTTGAGAAGGAAGATCAGGTAATTATAGATGGAGGAGCAAGAAACAGCGTGGTCGGTTGTTTGGGGGAAGAGACCAAACAGCGAGGTTATCGGTCTCATAGGGTTAGGGAAGGATGGGGAAGGAAGTCGGCCGTGCCCTTTCAAAGGAACCATCCCGGCATTTGCCTGGACAAGAAACAGCGTGGCTATGAATCCAAGATATAGTATTACGAGTGACGGATAAAATAGAAGCAGAAACTGGGCACACAAATGTGGGATTTGTAGAGGTCTTTCAGCGCCGTGATCGGCCCTGGTAAACACTTCTGTAAGGCATGTTAACACCGAACTGAACAGGATGCTCCAGACACCAGCAAAATCTCACATAAGTACTGTTCCAGTTGGTGCCATTGGTAAGTGGGGATACACTATTTATGGCCTGCACCTAAACAGGAAGGGGAAAGATAGTTAGCTTCTCTATTATCAAATACTGTAAGGGGAGCCACAATCACACAAGGGATGATCCCTGTGGTTGATGAGACCAGGCAGGTAGGTTTTTTAGGTTAAAGCCAAAGTCCAGAGAACAATCAAGAAAACTAGAATAAAAGAAGCTTCATGTACAGCAGATTTGGATAAAGCTATGGGTAGTATCAACTTACTTCATCAAAATACAAGGGAAATAAAAAATAAAGTAGATGAGCTGTTATTGTGTTTCGATGATTTCAAAAATACGAATGTGATTGATATACTTTGTCTGAACACCGTGTAACTGTGGGAATGGAAAGTGTCAGTATAAATGGTATAATTTAGCGTCTTACTCTTGCAAATAAAGGAAGAGTGGTCATTTACACAAAACAAGGATATAAATACAAAACAGTAGAAGTAAGCAAATTTTGTGTCGATCAGCACTTTGAAGTTTGTGCATGTGAACTACAGCTAGATAATGTAGTGTTGATATTAGCAACACTGTACAGGTCCCCATTAGGAGACTGGGAGCAATTCATAAAGAAGTTTGACTCCATATTATGCTGTCTACTAATCTGTGGTGATTTCAGTGTAAACTTTCCAAGCAAGTCTGACAGGAAAAGTGAACCAGAAATGTGTTATTAATGACACATAACTAGAATCAGTGATCAGTTTCCCTAGACATATAGGCCAAGACAGTAGCACTCTAATAGATAATTTATTTGTATACCAAAAGGACGTAAAACTAACACATGCTTTCCCTGTGATAAATGGATTATCAGACCAACTTACAAAACCTATCAGGGTGTACAGTTCAGAAAGCATTAAGTAAAAGTGTAAGGTTGCTCAATCTAGTACCTATAGAGCACTTCAGAGAAAGTTTAAGAAATGTTAATTAGGGAGCTAAATGCTAAATATAAATGCAACAAATTTCTTGATAAATTTATATCCTATTTTGAACATTGTTGCCCATAAAAATTACTAAATGTAACACTAAACAGTTTTCAAAGAAACCTTCGATTACTACAGGTATTAAAGAGTCTTCAGAAAGAAAAAGAAAAGTGAATGTGACAGCAAGAATTAGCAAAGACCCTGAGGTAATTTTAGACTGTAAAAATTATTGTGACACACTAAAAAAAGTAGTCAGAAAATCAAGAAATATGTATGTTAGAAATGAAATTAATAACTCAAGCAATAACAAAAATATCTGTATGGAATGTTATTAGAAGGGAGATAGGAAAAGTAACCACTGGGGTAGATAGTATCACTATTAAAGAGAATGAGACCATCTAAACCAACAGTACACAAGTTGCTAATGTATTTAACAACCATTTCTTAGCTGTAGCTGAAAAAGTTGGTGAGAATAGTTCAAAAGAAAAAGCTAATCAGTACATGGAAGAGTCAGTTTTGAGAAACCCTAGTCAGATTAATTTTCACCTAACAACCTCTTGTGAAATAAAGAAAATCATTAAATCTTTGAAAAGTAAATGTTCTGTAGCAGTAGATGACAACACTAACAAGATATTAAAACACTGCGGAACAGTTGCAGCTGATATTCTTAGTCACATATGTATTGCATCACTAACTCAAGGTATTTTCCCAGACAGGTTAAAATATGCCACTGTCAAGCCTCTCTACAAAAAAGGGGACGCGACAGATGTCAATAATTACTGTCCAGTATCCTTGCTTATAGCACTTTCAAAAATCCTTGAGAAAGTAATGTACTCAAGGGTATTTCCAGAATGAAATTTTCACTCTGCAGTGGAGTTCTGCAAGTTTCGCAGAAGAGCTTCTGTGAAGTTTGGAAGGTAGGAGACGAGGTACTGGCGGAAGTAAAGGTGTGAGGACGGCTAGCGAGTCGTACTTTGGTACAGCACTTGCCTGCGAAAGGCAAAGGTCCCGAGTTCGAGTCTCGGTCCGTAACACTGTTTTAATCTGTGTGTGTGAAATCTTATGGTACTTAATTGCTAAGGTCATCAGTCCCTAAGCTTACACACTACTTAACCTAAATTATCCTAAGGACAAACACACACACCCATGCCCGAGGGAGGACTCGAACCTCCGCCGGGACCAGCCGCGCAGTCCATGAATGCAGCGCATAGACCGCTCGGCTAATCCCGCGCGGCTGTTTTAATCTGCCAGGAAGTTTCTTACTCAAGGGTGGTTAGCCATCTCAACAGTAATGGGACACTTAGTAAATCACAGTTCAGATTTCAAAAATGCTGTTTCACTGAGACAGCAATATACAATTTCACTGCCACACAATAGAGACTTAATAGGAAAATGTCACTAATGGTAATTTTCTGTGACTTATCCAAAGCATTTGATTGTGTGAACCATGACATTATGTTACAGAAATTACAATTCTATGGTATAAATGGAGCAGCATATGAGTGGTTTAAGTCATATCTATAGAATAGGAAGCAAAACGTTTCTTTATATAGTTTAAGCGATTTCAGGAAGTTTGCCACTTCATCTAACAAGGGTGAAATTACATTAGGTGATCCACAGGATTCGATCATGGGTCCCCTTCTGTTCTTGATATACCAGGTGATCAAAAAGTCAGTATAAATTTGAAAACTGAATAAATCGCGGAATAATGTAGATAGAGAGGTACAAATTGACACACATGCTTGGAATGACATGGGGTTTTATTAGAACCAAAAAAATACAAAAGTTCAAAAAATGTCCGACAGATGGCGCTTCATCTGATCAGAATAGCAATAATTAGCATAACAAAGTAAGACAAAGCAAAGATGATGTTCTTTACAGGAAATGCTCAATATGTCCACCATCATTCCTCAACAATAGCTGTAGTCGAGGAATAATGTTGTGAACAGCACTGTAAAGCATGTCCGGAGTTATGGTGAGGCATTGGCGTCGGATGTTGTCTTTCAGCATCCCTAGAGATGTCGGTCAATCACGATACACTTGCGACTTCAGGTAAACCCAAAGCCAATAATCGCACGGACTGAGGTATGGGAACCTGGAAGACCAAGCATGACGAAAGTGGCGGCTGAGTACACGATCATCACCAAACGACGCGCGCAAGAGATCTTTCACGCGTCTAGCAATATGGGGTGGAGCGCCATCCTGAATAAACATCGTACGTTCCAGCAGGTGTTGATCAGCCAGGCTAGGGATGATGCGATTCTGTAACATATAACACTATCGTCCGCTACTGCTATACCATAACCTCGAAGCTGGAGGCAGTTTGCAAAACGGAATTATTTTGTTAGAGTAATTATGGTATAACGCATCAGAGCAGTGTTACCCTCTGAGAGGAATTTTATTATGTTGACCGTATTGTACCTAACGGAGGTGGCTTATCGGAAATGAAAGTCAGAATTACGTATATGTTTGAACAGTAACAAACAAAATTTTGCCTATCTGCACTGTTTAATTGATAATGGAAAACGGTCGCCAGCCTAATTAGGCAAGAGAAAGATTAACGTTCTCGTTTAAGAAAGTAGGTATGCGTAACTTTAACGGACAAACACAACCTAGACTTGGCCATACGCGAGTGCAATGAACTCTGACACCTGCATATGTTAACGTTAAGGTTGGAACAAACAGCTAGAGCAGCACAAACTATTTGTAAAATTATAATAGATGACGAAACACACTATTACTTTCAGGGCTTGTTCAAACTGAATGGTCTTTATAACATTACTGTTAACATTCACTGCAGAATCACTAAGTGGGTATAGGTTAAGTCTCTCTCAGTTAAATACTTTACTATTTAAAATGAAAGTTAATTGGAATCCACTGAAAGGTTGCTTCTCACTATCATTTGAAGAAAGAAATTATGATTTTCATAATCAATGGTCTTTCCGTTACTTGTTACTCTGCATTAATGCAATAGACAAACTTTACCTTATATTTGAGCACACTAACACGTCCATTAAGCTGATCCTTCACTGTACATCATTGTAGTATTCCGATGCAATGATTGCGCAATGTGGTGGCAACTGCATGTTGGTAGGTAGAATTGCAGGTAGAATTGCTGGACTCTGTCATTTCTTGGTGGCGACGATAGATACAAATTCCAGAATAGTTCCAGCTATTTATCCATCCATCCGAGGCATTGGAAAGAAGCAGAAAAAGCCTCTCTCAGAACCAGCACAATACGCATCTTTTACATGGCAGTGCACGGTTTGGTAGCTCGTCTCCGACTCGTAGCTCGTCCCCGACTGACTCTTGTTCCACATTTTCTACCTAGGCCAACCACACTTTGCGCGCGCTACACAGTTCCGTTCCCGAGGGGAACCACAACAACTTTTACATACGAAATAACTAAGAGCCCTAAGTGAGGATCAGCAGTTTACATAACAGCAACCAAATACATTAAATAAAACAGAACATTTGCACATATTGACATTTCTACCAAAAATTATTCACACAAAATTATAATCATATACAGTAAGTTTTGTTCCCTCCAAATGGGACAAAGCATTTAATAGACAGATACACTACTTTGCATAGAACCAAACCATGACATCAAAGTTTTAACAAAGAAAAGAGTATACAATTTTATGTTATCGATTCAAATAAACACATTTACAGATGCTCAATGTTATAACATTAAACCAAAGCAAAACGCAAAATAAATCCGTAGAGTATTAGAGCTATGGTGTTACAAACATGTCGGGGTACCTCTCACCCGTCACGGTAACAGTTACAAAACCAGAATCACGCATTTCCTCGAAGAAAAAAGGCCCGATAACGGTAGATGTGGTAAATCCAACCCATACCGTGACTTTCTCGTCGTGCAATGGAGTTTCCACGACAGTTCTAGGATTTTCGGTAGCCCAAATTCTGCAGTTGTGGGCGTTGACAGACCCTCGGAGCGTGAAATGAGCTACGTCGGTCCACAACACGTTACTCAACCAATCGCCATCTCCCGCCATCTTTTGAAACGCCCACACCGCAAATGCCCTCCGCTTCACTAAATCGCCAGGTAACAGTTCATGATGCCGATGGATTTTGTACGGATAGCATCGGAAGCAACGCCTAAGTGCCAACCAAACAGTAGTGTATGGAATGCCGGTGCGACGTGCGACTGCACGAGCGCTCTTCCCCGTGCATAGACGAACCCGCTACAGTCTCCATTTCTTCCTGAACTGTCTCAGCAGCATTACGCCTTGTGTTCGGTCGGCCACTACGGGGTCTATCGTCTAAACGACCCGTGGCTTCAAACTTCGAAATCATTCTCGCCACAGCTGCATTTGTCAACGGACCTTTACCCGTTCGAATCCCCTTCCTATGGCGATAGGATCGTAACGCTGAACTAGCACATTCCCCATTCAGATAATACAGCTTCACTAAAAGCGCCTTTTCAGGTAATGTCAACATGCTGCGACTGCTGGCGCATCTTATTCTCTCTCTCATTACAGCTCCTTTTATACACGAGTGTCATGCGCAGTCACTGACGTTTTGCTGTCCAGCGCCATCTGTCGGACATTTTGTGAACTTTTTTTTTGTTCTAATAAAACCCCATGTCATTCCAAGAATATGTGTCAATTTTTACCTCTCTATCTACATTATTCCGTGGTTTATTAAGTTTTCAAATGTATACTGACTTTTTGATCACCCGATATATGAATGATGTCCCTTCTTATCTGAAACAAGAAGCTAAACTGACACTGTTTACTGATGATACACGCATCATTATTAATCCAATAAAAGAAACTCCAATAGAAAATGATACAAATAATGTTTTTGGAAAAGTTATTAATTAGTTTTCCGCGAATGGGCTTGCCCTGAACTTTGAAAAGTCACAGTACATCCAATTTTCTGCTGCAATAAGTAATGTTTCTTCAATACATATAACACATCAACAGAAGTCAGTAGTCAGGGTAGAACCTGCAAAGTTTTTGGGTTTACAGATAGATGAGAATCTTAAATGGCAAATTCAGATTTTGGATCTCCTAAAGCGACTAGGTTCAGCAACTTTTGCAATCAGAATAATTGCCAAATTTGAGGATACAGAAATTAGTGAGCTAACATACTTTGCATACTCTCACTCTCTGATGTCATACAGAATAATATTTTGGGGTAATTCAACACTTAGGCAAAAAGTATTCACTGTTCAAAAGACAGTGGTTAGAATAACGTGTGGGGCTCATAGTCGCATATCTTGTAGACATCTGTTTAAAAGTTAGGAACTCTTACAACAGCCTCACAGTACATTTACTCAGTAATCAAATTTATTCTTAACAACATGGACCAGTTTAAAAACAGCAGTGACATTCATGATTATAATACCAGAAGGCTGGCTCTGAGCACTATGGGACTCAACTGCTGTGGTTATCAGTCCCCTAGAACTTAGAACTACTTAAACCTAACTAACCTAAGGACATCACACGCATCCATGCCCGAGGCAGGATTCGAACCTGCGACCGTAGCAGTCGCACGGTTCCGGACTGCGCGCCTAGAACCGCGAGACCACCGCGGCCGGCATACCAGAAGGAATAAAGACGTACACTGTCCTCTACTTAACCTATGTTTGGCACAGAAAGGGGTAAAATATGCTGCTGTAAACTTTTCGATAAATTACCAGATGAGTTAAAATGTCTAACAGTAGTAATAGTTTCAAAAATAGATTGAAATCACATCTCCTTGACATCTCCTTCTATGCCGCAGATGAATTCTTGAACAGGAATAAGTATATCTACGGCATTTTGTGCCATTTAAGGGAAAGGGGTAGGTAATAAAAATTTAAAGCTCCAAGAAAAATAACCTTGATTCATGTGTGCATTTCTTATGCACTTGACACGTTCCACATCATAACGGTTACCGTGAGATTGATCAGTGGAGCACGTAACTAACTAACGGGTTAGAAAAACCGCATGTCACAATCTCCGACACTCTCTGCGTCGACTGTTGCTTTGAACGGTATATACTGAGTTGGCGAAACTCATGGGACACCTCCTAATAACGTGTCGGACTTCCTTTTGCCCGGGCTAGTGCAGCAGCTCGACGTGATAATGGACTCAACAAGTCGTTGGAAGTCCCCTGCAGAAATATTGAGCCACGCTGCCTCCATAGCCGTCCACAACTGCGAAAGTGCTGCCGGTGCAGGATTTTGTGCTCCAACTGATCTCTCCATTATGTCCCATAAATGGTCGATAGGATTCACGTAGTGCGATCTGGGTGACTAAATCATTCGCTCGAATTGTCCAGAATGTTCTTGAAAGCAGTTGCAACAATTGTGGCTCGGTGGCACGGCGCATTATCGTGGGAACGTGATGTCCATGAATGGCTACGAATGGTCTCCAAGTAGCTGAACATAACCATTTGCAGTCAATAGTCGGTTCAGTTGGACCAGAGGACCCAGTCGATTTCATGTCAACAAAGCCCATACCATTATGGATCCACCACCAGCTTTCATAGTGCCTTGTTGACAACTTGGGTCAATGGCTTCGTAGAGTCTGCGCCACACTCGAGCCCTCCCATCAGCTCTTACTACATCTAGTGATACACTGAGGTACTTTTCCGGATGTAGTGCATTGTAACAGTCACTCTAAGTTGTAATGGGATAGTGATATGCACACGTACTGATGGCGGTAGTATGGCGTATACAAGGTATAAAAGGGCAGTGCATTGGCGGAGCTGTCATTTGTACTCATGTGGTTCATGTGAAAAGGTTTCCGACGTGATTCAACCCGTATAACGGGAATGGAAGTTAGATCTAGACACGTGGGACATTCCATTTCGGAAACAGGAAGTTCAATATTCCTCGATCCACAGAGTCAAGGGCGTGCCGAAAACACCAATTTTCAGGCATCACCTCCCACCACGGTCAACGCTATGGCTGATGGCCTTCATCTGATCAATCTTCGTACATCCATATTTAAATTGGATGGTATAATTTTTATTGAAAATGAAACTCCTCCAGCTGTACTTAAGATTTCATACTTATTTGGCTACTACTTTCGACGTTGCGTCAACGCTATCTTCAGGCCCGTACACTTTGATAATATCAATTGTATGTGGCTGAGTACTAGAAGTCCGCGGTGAGAGCAATACGTGCTCCACACTGCCCGCCTTCCATGTGGAGCACGTATTTGTCTCACAGCGGACTTCTAGTACTCAGCCACACACAACTGATATCATCAAAGTGTACGGGCCTGAAGATGGCGTTCAGGCAACGTCGAAACTAATAGCCAAATAAGTATGAAATCTTAAGTACAGCTGGAGCAGTTTCATTGTTAATAAAAATTCACCTGACCAGGCCACGGTTTTCCAGTAGTCTAGAGTCCACTCGATACGGTCAGGAGCCCAGGAAAGGAACTGCAGGCGATGTCGTGCTGTTACCAGAGGTAGTCGCATCGGTCCTCCGCTGCTTTAGCCCATTAACTGTCCTAACGGGTACGTTAGTTACTAATTTCTGCGGTTATTGTTTGTCTGTTAACACTGACAAGTCTAGGTAAACTCCGCTCCTCTCGGTCGTTAACTGATGGCCGTAGGATACTGTGTTGTCCATGCTGAGAGGATATGCCTAAAATTTGATATTCTTGGCACACTCTGGACGCTGGACCTCTGAAAACTGAATTCCCAAATAAATGTCCCATGTGTCTAGCTCCTGCTACCACTGAACGCTCAGTCGTACAGCCAAAATCACGACGGAAACCTTTTCACTTGAATCAACTGAGCATAAATGACAGTTCCGCGAATGCACTGCCTTTTTATCCGTTATTTATGCCATATTTTTGCTATCTCTATATGTGCATACCGTTATCCTTTGATTTTTGTCACCTCAGTGTGAGTGAATGTACAGTGCACTAGTACCTCAGTGGAGCATTAGATGTCTCACGGAACAGCATCGGTGTGTATACAGAGAGAGTGGTTCAAATGGCTCTGAGTACTACGGGACTTAAACTTCTGAGGTCATCAGTCCCCTAGAACGTAGAACTAATTAAACCTAACTAACCTAAGGACCCAGAATGAGATTTTCACTCTGCAGCGGAGTGTGCGCTGATATGAAACTTCCTGGCAGATTAAAACTGTGTGCCCGACCGAGACTCGAACTCGGGACCTTTGCCTTTCGCGGGCAAGTGCTCTACCAACTGAGCTACCGAAGCACGACTCACCTAAGGACATCACACACACCCATGCCCGAGGCAGGATTCGAACCTGCGACCGTGGTGGTCGCGCGGTTCCAGACTGTAGCGCCTAGAACCGCTCGGCCACCCCGGCCGGCACAGAGAGAGTGGCCATAGGTGAAGTTGCCCGTGATTGGTTGATTAGCTTTGGCAGAAAAATGGCGCCAAACGTCTCTCGCGCTTCCTATGTTCGCCGTGCTTTTGAGATGAATTGAAGTTCAGAGGACTTTTGGAAATGATTAAAAGGTATTTGAATTATTGAGAGACTTGTTATGCGTTTTGCGTGCATGTTCGATTTAGTTGTATATCGTTTTTAGTACGTAATTAGCGTTTTCGATCTTAAATACGAGTTGAAATAATGAAGCGTTTTGTGATGAAGTCGGTAGGCCTACATGTTTGAAGTAAACACGTTAGTAATTGTACATTATTGTTTTTGACATCTGTAATTCGTTCTGTAGACGTTCTTAGACGATGCCAGGTTGTGCTGCATTTGATTGTTCCTATAGAGGCGAAGGTGGATTTCGCATGTTAGCATTTCCACGCAATGAAGAAAGACGAAAGCAGTGGGCAGTCGCAGTCAACAGGGCTGACATAAATCAAACAGGAGCCTTGTGGAAAACAACCAAGTACTCTTATCTATGCGAAGTAAGTCGTTTTTGCTTTTTACTACATATAAAACAACTTGTAATACACATAGTTAAATTTGAAAACAGACCTGTAAATTGGCTGTGTGAAAATTATTATAATACGTTATTCTTATAAACAAAGGCATTTAACGAATGATTTCGCCGTATTGTGTTGTGCTTTTTTGATTCGGTGAGTGTGTACTCCACTACTGGCCATTCAAAAGTCCCGCCCGCAGTTTGGCAGAAAAATGGCCGCCGTATCGTCCGGTTGGCCACTCTCTCCCTATACAGGCTCTCTGCATCGGTGGTTTCGTGCTAAAACTGCGGGTACTTGAAAGAAAAAATTAATAAAATGTTGGATTCAGTCGGGAACCCGTGGTATGCAAAGGGATAAGGAAAGATTATACAACGGGTATCTCATTAGAAACCACATTAGAATGTTGATTGTTTGTGAGAAGATCTCGTTATGTCTCATCTAAGGAGGAGAAATGTCTACCAGCACGTGTCGGAATACGATACTGGCAGAATCGAGGCTGCCGTTTAATATTCCGCGTACTGCTACTCGCGTTGATCGGGACGCCACTACCGACATACCAGTACGGATTGGATGGATGCAGCAGGTCTGTACTCAACAATAGGATCTCAACGACTAGCAGTCGAGACGTGCGGGATCGTATAGCGACGCCACGTACCTCTAGTCAGGAAATGCACTTGTTTGTATCCCTCGATGCGTCAACAGGAAGAGGCGCGCCGACAGCGGTGTGCAGGACACAGGCGACGGGAGTGCCACCACGTCCCAGTTCTTCGTTCAGCTCTGAGGAGAACGAACGTTGCACATTACATTTTTTCGGGCTTAGTACTTAGTGTGATGGTATGTCGTCACGGATGGCACAATGGTTAACGCACCTGCCTAGTAAGCAGGAGATCCCGGGTTCGAATCCTGCCCTGGTACACATTTTCACTCGTCGCCGCTGATTCCTCGTAATGTCCCGCTGCTGTTAGCTAACAGCAGTGATTCCCTTTAATTTACATATAATGTTTCACAGCTGCGGATTCTGCGTGGTGTCTATTCTTTCAGATATGTCCGACCCCACGCATTCGTATAATCAGTACTGAGTATCTACTGCCAGACGACTAGTCTCCTGTAGCAGCCATTTTGTTTATTTGGAGGACATTGCACGATTAAAATCAGAGAAGAATTTTAGATAACTTAATATCATCATTCCATCATGTTGACGTAAGGCTAATGATTTAAGCAGCACACGCCACCTGCCGGCGTACTGCCGAGCCTAAGGCTGTGAACGGACTGCCCGACCGCAACCCGCTACAACGCCAGCCGCACGTCAGAGGCGCCATTCACTTGACGGCGGTGCGGTCGCGCCAGTTCGCCGCAAACATCAACGTCTCTCACACTAGTTTCTGAGATTATCTCGCACATACAGACAGAACCGACCAGGGAAATTCAATTTATACAACGACAGGAGAGAAGAGATGCATATAGCACTTAGCAGTCGAATCCACAAGCGTCAACTAACGTTAATAGTTTATTGCTCACAAGGGAACCTCCCCATCGCACCCCCCTCAGATTTAGTTATAAGTTGGCACACGGATAGGCCATGAAAAACTGAACACAGATCAATCGAGAAAACAGGAAGAAGTTGTATGGAACTATGAAAAAAATAAGCAAAATATACAAACTGAGTAGTCCGTGTGCAAGATATTCACATTAAGGTGCCTGTTCACTGAGGAGCACCGTGGTCCCGTGGTTACCGTGAGCAGCTACAAAACGGAAGGTCCCTGGTTCAACCCTCCCTCGAATGAAAAGTTTTAATTTTTTATTTTCAGACAATTATCAAAGTTCATGCACTCAGACATGATCAACTTTGCTCTCCAAAATTCCAGGACGTGTTCAGATTTGCTTGGACACATGCAGGATTTGACGGTCTACACACGGAAAAACTTGAAAACGTTAAAAACGTTTGTTTTGACAGAGCACAGGGAAAACTGTGCGACTGTGAAACTGTTGCATTCATTTGTTGCTGTTTATGCGACAAACTCAATGTTTTCATCACGTTCTTGGGAGTGATTATCACATCCACAAGAAAACCTAAATCGGGCAAGGTAGAAGAATCTTTTTACCCATTCGCCAAGTGTGCAAGTTAGGTGGGTCGACAACATATTCCTGTAATGTGACGCACATGCCGTCACCAGTGTCGTATAGAATATTTCACACGTGTTTTCCTGTGGAGGAATCGGTTGACCTATGAATTTGAGATCAAATGTTTTCGGTTCCTATTGGAGAGGCAAGTCCTTTCGTCTACTAATCGCACGGTTTTGTGGTGCGGTCGCAAAACACAGACACTAAACTTATTACAGTGAACAGAGACGTCAATGAATGAACGGTCAGATCGTAACTTTGCGAAAATAAAGTAAGTAAAATTTTTGCTCGAGGGAGGACTCGAACCAAGGACCTCTCGTTTCGCATTTGCCCACTCTAACCACGGGACCACGGCGCTCTTTGTGTTATATGGTCCTAGATGTTGGATATGATACACTTGGACTACTCAGTTTGTATATTTTGTTTATTTTTTCATAGTTCCACACAACTTCTTCCTGTTTTCTCGATTCATCTGTGTTCAGTTTTTCAAGGCCTATCCACTGTGTCAATTTATAACTAAATCTGAGGGGGGTGCGATGGGGAGGTTCCCTTGTCAGTAACAAACAAAAATATTTACAGGGACAGTAATATTTTAAGATGTGCTTAATTTTAACTGACGTTGGTAAATTCGACCGTGACCTAAGAAAATCTGGCCGCTTACCTCAGGGGTAGTACGGTCATTGCGGGGTTAGAGGTTGTGAGAGAAAGAATGTTCAATGTCTGTCTTCCAGTACTGACAGCTCACGGGCATGTGCGACTCGTACTGATCAGTTGCTGTCATATACGTTTTTGTACGGGTGTAGCATGGATTGTGAGTGCCCATTACAGAGGCTGTCTTTAAAAATACGGTACTTACTTGTAGCAAAGGATATTAAACTAATTGAGCCTATTGTAATACACTCATGATCAGAAAAAGAACAGAACAGCCTCAACGCCTAGAGACAGGACGTTCATATTCACAGGACTTGTACTTTAGTATGTTCTGCAGAAATGATTAGCAGCTGAACCAAGTCGGCCCGCGGGTTCAACGACAACACCGATATCGCGGCGCTACAGCACCCACCGGAAAAATGTACCTGCGGCTCTCGTTGTCGCTAGAAACCGAAGGTAATGGGTCAGTACGACGTGCAGGATGCCTCGCAGACGTATGCTCGAACCGTACCGTCAAATCAGTGAGTTTGAAAGAGGGCGCATTATTGGCATGAGAGAATGTGATGCAATATCCTTTCTTTCAGGAGTGCTAGTCCTGCAAGGTTCGTAGGAGAGCTTCTGTAATGTTTGGAAGGTAGGAGACGAGGTACTGGCGGAAGTAAAGCTGTGATGACGGGGCGTGAGTCGTGCTTGGGTAGCTCAGGTGGTAGAGCACTTGCCCGCGAAAGGCAAAGGTTCCGAGTTCGACTCTCGGTCCGGCACACAGTTTTAATCTGCCAAGAAGTTTCATATCAGCGCACACTCCGCTGCAGAGTGAAAATCTCATTCTGGCATTATACAGGGTGTTCGGAAATTCCCCTTACAAACTTCCATGACTTGTTGAGGGGAGTGAGTAGATAATATTTTGAATTGGAACTCACGTCCGGAAACGTAGTACCGTTTCCGGGAGAAAACCATTTGAAAACATGTTGATAACGCTACCACTTTTACAAGTAATTGATTAGGTGTCACACAGTACACGATTTGTTTTACAATTCCACTCAGTAATAGCCAAAGAAATTGCTCGTGTACCCATTGATGGATTCTCTTCAACGTGATGTAGTACGGTATCTTCCAATTCTGGCGTGCGGCGGCTCCTTGGAGCACCACTGTCACGCTCTTTCTCGAAGCCTTTGCGTCGTTGTGGCGAAAAGGCTGTGCGTTGTTGAGAACAATCGTGATAAAGGCGACGAGCAGGTCTTCCATTACCGTGAGCTTCGCCATTCTGAAGGATCATGTCGGCGTACTCTGCAAACGTGTACTTAGCCATGTTGCTCTAACACTCACAGACACGTGACTGAGGCTCGAACCAGTTCAGAGAGGTAAGACAGACGTCAAATTACATAGCGTCGCCCCCCCCCCTTCCCCCCACCGTGACTACCCTGTTGCATGCCTACCCAGCGAACATGTTTTCAAAAGTCTGTAGCACGGACAGGGTACGTTTCCGGTCATGGGTTCCTATTCAGAATATTATGTACTCACTCCCCTCTACAGGTCCTAGAAGTTTTAAACGAGGATTTCCAAATCCCTTGCATAATTGTTATACGAAACTTGTTATCATTTTCACGGAGAACTAAATAGTTTGCAAGGTATAATTTCCTATTTTTCGAACGACAGGAGGGCTCTTAACGATACGTGAGTGCTCTTACCGACAGGATCTCAGTTCGAATCCCCGCCACAAAACTCGTTAACATTACAGGCGTACCTAGGGTGAAGGGCGCCAGGTAAAGGCAAAAGATGGGGGCACACCCAACCCGTCGCTCCCGTAGCTTTGTTATATCACTCAGAGTCAGTCTCACACAAAGTTTCGCTGATCCTGAGCGTTCGTCGCGTTTTAGTGTATTTGTGTAAGTGTATCGTTCGTGGTGTGATTATTTTTGTTATATCAAATAATGTCTGGCGTACCAACAAAAATAGTGACTAAGAGATAGTCAATTGAAGAGAGCAAGTTTCCAGCAAATATGGGAAGAAGAATTTCGTTTTATAGTGGACACAAAGAAGGTACTGCTATTTGCTTAATATGCAGGGAAACGGATGTGGGAGTTAAGAGATTCAGTTTACTTCTCCAGTACAGAAGGAAGCGCAGTTTATTTACAGTAGTTTTTGCTTTAGATTCAGATGAAAGAACGGAAAAAATTACTCATCTAAAATCAACAGTTTAACGTCAACAAAACGTTATGTTAGCAGTAGTTGGGCAAAGTAAGGCTGTTACGGAAGCGTCATACGAAGTTCATTATATTGTTGCAAATAATATGAAACCTTTCACTGACTCTGAATTAGTGGAGCAGTCAATACTAATTCTTTCTCAAACTTTGTTTCAACATTTCTCAAACAGTGAACAAATAGTGGCTGAAAGAAATAAGTTTACACTTTCAGGCTCCGCATGTTGCCGCCATTTCAGAATAAACAGGGGGATTCAGTTGCCTCTACCGGTAGGTTTTATGCAACCTGCAACATCTTCAAAAACCACATGTGAAATTTTCATATTTTCTCACTCGCTACATGCAAACTATTAGTCCAACGGAAAAAGAACATTACCTTTTTGTAGGAAATTTAATGTAGTTAAATTTTGTACTGGAATAAATTTTAGCTGGAGGCCACAGTTTTCGAGTTATTCACGAAAACCTCGTTTGAAGGTCATTTTCGTACATTTTTCTTGAATATTTGGGAAACTATGGCCTCTAGTGAAAACATCCCAGCAAAAATTTAACTACATTAAATTTCTTACAAAAAGGTCCTCTTCATAGTTCCTGTAGGACTAACAGTTTGCACAAAGGGAGCGAAGGAATATGAATATTTTGCTTGTGGCACTCGTCGTTGTGGGTTGCATAAAACATATGGTTATTGGCAGCTGAAACACCCTGTATGACTGACGGAGTAATTAATAAGGTGAGTGTTACTGCACAAATGACGGTGTTATAGGAGAAGACTTTCTGTGAATTATATTCATGAGATGCCACATGAGAGGTTGTGATTTTGTGGATGCAATTAAAGATTTTGTAGTAAAAATGGCTTACCAATACTATCAGTGTGTACAGATGGTTGTCTGTCAGTGATGGGCATAAACAATGGTTAGATAGCATTGATTAAAACAGAATGTAATTTACCAAATTTACCCTCCATTCACTGCTTACAGCATCAGCAAAGTTCAGCGTGGAAGATCTCAAATAACAAATTGAAGGATGTTATGAAGACCGTCATAAGCGTTATAAATTTCATTTGTGCGTGTGAACTTAAGTCATCGAAAGTTTGAAGAACTGGTTGAGGTATTGTAAGCTTGTTACGGTGATGTTGTCCTACTTATTGTTGTCAGCAGTGCCCACGGAAGGGGAAAGTGCTGGAACGGTTTGTCAATTTAAATCTGAAAGTATTTTATTCTTACATCAAAGTGGCAAAAATTATGCTGAACTTGATAATTATGAATGGTGGGCACTTACAGTTTTTTGCCCGATACTACACAGAAATCATTATTCAACAAACTTAATTTGGAATTGCAAGGACCAAACAAGATAAGTGGGCAAATGACTCATAAAATATTCGCATTTGCCAAGGCTTGGCGTAATATTCGAAATAATATTTGGAAGAAATAAAACATAGATTTGCAAACGTTAGAAATATACGAGTCTGTTTCAGTCTCGTAGAGAACTCTGGCATGTTCATCATGCCGATCTCAAATTATTCCGCCAATTTAGGTTTCATAAAACTGATTTGATAAATGCGATACTCGAACTTCAATAAGAGACACAGCTTAAAGCTTTTTCATTCTCGTCGAGAACCCTTGGCGTGTTAAACGTGAGGATCTCAAATTATTTTGCCACTTTGGGTTTCATATAACTCATTTGATAAATGAAATACTCGAACTTCAACACGACACACAGCTTAAGGCTTTATTTATGGACATCGTGAAACTTAGGCGTACATTGAATTTTGGAGATGTGTACCTAGCAACTATAAAAAGTTACGAGACTGTGCTCACTTTATTTCAGCACTACTTCCTTCAAACTACCGTTGTGAAATTTCATTTTAAAAAACGAACTAGTGAAAAACTAAATACCGTAATCGGTTTTGCAGTCATTTAAAAGACGCAGTGAGGATTGCATGCAGTCCAAACGACGTAAATACAGACGAGATGTCCAAAAAAAGTACAGCATCGACAGTCACATAAATTAAATGGTTCAAATGGCTTTGAGCACTATGGGACTTAACATCTGTGGTCATCTGTCCCCTAGAACGTAGAACTACTTAAACCTAGCTAACCTAAGGACATCACACACATCCATGCCCGAGGCAGGATTCGAACCTGCGACCGTAGCCGTCACTCGGTTCCAGACTGAAGCACCTAGAACCGCACGGCCACACCGTCCGGCCACATAAATTAACAATTTAATTTTTGTACTTAATTTTGTTTTGCAATTAAAAGAACTAAAATCTGTATTCTAGAATACAGCTGTAGCTTTCTTATATAGCCTTTAGTACGTGAAGGGTGACGTAAATGAAGGGTCGCACCGGCTTTTTGTCATTTTGAAATTAACAGCATTAGAATAAAGTTTATGTGCCCATCTGAATACTGTAACATATGTTTTAATGATACAACTAGCAGATCTGGCATAAAAGTACTTTGAAGTCAACTTCAGGAACAAAATACACTGATCCCAGACTCGTTTAGGAATGTGACTCAAAATGATCAAATTACATACGTGTCCCTTCCTTTCCTTCACTCTTCATAGCACCTGTCAAGCGACATGAATATTATAAGACTATGCAAGTCAGATGAACTTTATTTTCGCAGGGGTGAGGTAGACTGGACTCAATTAAACTGGCGCACTGTATTCTTTCTTTTAGTTTATTGAAAACAGATCAGCAGCACTTTATTTTATTTTCTACACTCGCAAACATGGTGGCAGTCATTCTGTGAAATTCTGTCAATAGAGAATCACGTCACTGGCTCAAGCTAACACAATGATGATTCCAGTCCGCGATAACACTCGACTCCCATCATTCCCACAAAAGTGTAATCGTCGTCAAATTGGAAGATGCCAGCTACCGACTCTTACGAATACATCCTTCAAAATCTTATTGTTGTCAAGCCGGTGTGCCGATTCAAAATTTTTATCTCCTATATAATGATTTTATTCGACGAAGGAGTCAGGTACAGCCAACTGCAGTAATGGCACGAGCGATATTTTACCAGTGGATTACAGTTTTATAACAGATTAACATCGCGAGGAATAAAACAAAATGAAGAAAAAAGCGATGGTATCAGCGAGAATCGAAGCCAAGCCAACGAATTGCCAGGCAGTGAGCTTGACCATTGCGCGAAGGCACCCATACGTTAACTATTTCTCAAAAGTCCCTCATACTCTGTGCGTAAATCTTTAGAGCGTCACTGACCACTCAGGTGAAATATGCTAGGAACTTGAAAGGGCATCTACTCACTTTTTGTTCCAAAGGTCTACAGGAAAACGGCCTCTTTAATAGTGCATCTGCAAAATTTGCTATGTCGCTTGCACATTATTTTACACGCACTTTCAAAGAAAAATATGGACCTAGTGCTGTGAGAAACGTAGTGCCCTAGTGCCGGAAAGGGATGACGTCACATCAGAGCATGCGCAGTCGAAAACGGACAGCTACTCCCTTTCTCTGAGTTGACCATCATTTCAGCACACGACATTGGTTTATAGATATTGTGGAGAGAGCGCTACAAAACATGTTTTCGTCTGAGTTATTTGCATACCAGCTCGCACTCTAAGAGAAATGGCGTACTTTTAATGCGATTTCTAGCTCGTGTTCGAAGAGAAGTGGCCTATTAAAGCGAATTCCGATTCACTTTCGGGGAGAAATGGCATAATTTAAGTACGGTATTTACAGCGTGCTGTAGCACACTACCACACGATCGGCGGCCGCCACTGGGCAACAGATGAGAATTCTTTACCAGTTTCGAAAATACATTGCAGGTGTTAAATTTGAATATCTTCTGAAGAAGGATAACTGATTTATATCCGAATCCGGTAAAGAATAAATACTTACCATGTGCAGCTGTTAAATGTACTTGACTCCTTTGTCAGTTCAAACATATACTGGAGGAGTAGTATTAGACGCGCGAAAAGTTGGCCAGTCACCTCAGAGGCGAAGCTCGGTGCAGGGACAGCAGCTGGGTGATGGAGCGTAATAGTTGGAATGTTTTCTTGCTATTCTTCCAGTACTGGCAACTCATGGACGTGTGTGCCTTCCACCAATCACCCGCTATGGTATAAATTTCAAACGGAAGGAACACGGGTTCGTGAATGCGCATTACAGAGACATCCAACTTCAAATGCGGTACACATATTTAACAACGGTCCGGCCCCTTAGCTGACAAGGGACCCCCCCTCGCACCCCCACCCTCCTCAGATTTAGTGGTAAAATATCCCTGTGGATAGCCCGTCAAAAACTGAACACGAGTTAAACATGGAAACAGGGAAAATGAGTACTGAACTGTGAAAAAAGAAGCAAAATAGTAACAGTGAACGGTCGAAGCTCAAGATGAGCAACATCGAGCGCATTTGCAGAGCCACGCCGTAGTGGTTCTGTGGTAATGGTGTGGACAGCAAAGGGGGAGAGACCAATGTTAAAATCTCTCTCATCGCCACCCTTTTTTCACAAAATTATAATCTTTCCGTCAGGTCATTCGCGTGTGTGTTCTCCTTCTGTAGTCTTGGCAATAATCATACTATACATTGGATATAGAATATGAGTCATGTGGTAAGAATGTATTACCGTCGGAAGTAAATGTGATGAATAGTGAGAGAAGGCGAAATGGCACATAGGCCTCTCACAGAAATGTAAACAACGAATAAACAGGTGTGACCTATGTTACAACAAAGTAATTTAAGAGTCAAAGCTTCCAGGACGGAACGCAAATCTCATAACATGTGGTACCTATGTAGAACAAATAGGAGGTACGTACGTCTGGAGGTCCCTGCCTTACATCTCGTTGCAAACGGACGTTACACCACGACTAAGACATTAACTGAAAAAGCGAAGAAACACGTCAATGACCGGACGAACAGTTCATAATTTTGTGAAAAAAAATAGGGGACCCGAGGGAAATTTGAAGACGGATCTTCCCCTTCGCAGTCCGACACCGTGACCACGTGCAATACGGAATTTCCCCTGTGAGTGGTCAGTGCGTCTGCCTGCAATACAGCGGGCCCGGATTCGATTTTCAGCCCGGTCAGACATTTTCTCCGCCCGAGCACTGCGCGTTGTGTTGTCCTCATTATCAACGACACGCAAGTCGTTCAGTGTGGCGTCAAATGAAAAGACTTGCACCTCGACGACCGAAGTTCCGAAGGTGGGGACTCCAAGCCATACGATCGTTTCGTATCATTTTCCGCAAGGAATATGAAATAAAATTAAAGCTATTGTTGTGGTGTCACCGCCAGACACCACACTTGCTAGGTGGTAGCTTAAATCGGCCGCGGTCCATTAGTACATGTCGGACCCGTGTGTCGCCACTGTCAGGATCGCAGACCGAGCGCCATCACAAGGCAGGTCTCGAGAGACTTACTAGCACTCGCCCCAGTTGTACGACGACGTTGCTAGCGGCTACACTGACGAAGCCTTTCTCTCATTTGCCGAGAGACAGTTAGAATAGCCTTCAGCTAAGTTAATGGCTACGACCTAGCAAGGCGCCATTTGTACCATTGCATGTATCTCAAGATAGTCTCACTTGTCTCATCAAGAATGCTGTATACCAAAGGACGATATAAAAGTTAAGTGTTCTAGTAGCTACGTTCTTTTCTTTATGGCATTCATTACGAATCCTGTTCCAGACTTCGCGCCAGTCGGCGTGTGTGTACGTGTGCCCTTTCGGCTACCCGTCACTGTGGACTGGCTGCCTTGTCAGTCCACTACAATTGTAGTACAATGCAATGAGCAGAACAAAAATGACATTTAAATATAAGTACAACATTACTGTTATTACTTAGTTAGTCCCCCGCACACAAAGATAACGGAAAAACATTTCCTCATGCAATTACAGTGTCAATGTCTTCGGGTCAGTGACCTAGCAGAAATCTACGAGTAAAACAGAGAACAGTCAACACGCAGTCTCTCAAATGGTGTCGATTTTTAAAGATTAGTACTTGGAGGTCAGTGGCTCCCTACCGGGGGCTCACAACATGCTGATCTGTGTATGTTACCTATTAATAATAAGATCGGTACATATGCGGCCCAAGGTGCCCCTCCCCAGCGTCAGTGTTGGCTCCTGACCAAAACGTTTGACGACCACTGCTCTAGACCGTATGCTGCCCGTGCTGCCCTGACCTACCTCGACACGGAGGGAGCTCGACTACACGTTCCCCAGATTTCTCACCCACTGGCTCCTTGCCACGGTTCGCGCGGCTCCCCCCGTCACAGGTTCGAGTCTTCCCTGGGGCATAGGTGTGTCTATTGTCCTTAGGATAAGTTAGTTTAGGTTAGATTAGGTAGTGTCTAAGCCTAGGGAACGATGATCTCAGCAGTTTGGTCCCACAGGAACTTACCACAAATTTCCAAATTTTTCCACTGAAACCGTCTGATCGAAGGTTGCCGATAAACTGGCATGCCACCATTCATCAGCTGCTTCGATTGATACGATTGATGAGCTTCGGCATAGAGATGAAGCAGGCTAGAATGACGTACGCGTATCCGTCATTCATTTCTACTCCATGACCAGCTGAGATAGAGTCATTGCTGTCAGAGGTAGTATTTCTGTAAACTAAATACCGCAACCTGTATATCCCCTCAATCACCTACAAATTTAATCACGTATTCCTCCCATTATACTGTATACGCGCAATAAGAAAAATTTAGTTATTTACTATCCTTCCTGGTGTCGCAGTTCAAATGGCTCTGAGCACTATGGGACTTAGCCTCTGATGTCATCAGTCGCTTATAACTTACAACTACTTAAACCTAACTAACCTAAGGACATCACACACATCCATGCCCGAGGCAGGATTCGAACCTGCGACCGCAGCGGTTGCGCGGTTCCAGACTGAAGCGCCTAGCACCGCTCGGCCACTCCGGCCGGCGGTGTTGCAGTCTTTAAAGCTAGCACTGTACTACCTTTGAAAAAGACACGACCAATTTCTTACCCCATCCTCGTCCGGTCCTACTGTAGGTCTATCTTTAATGGCCTTGTCTTCGACAGGGCGTAAAAATGCCCTGCACAGCGCCGTACTGCCTAGCGCCTGATACACACTGAGGTGACAAAGTCACGGGATAGCGATATGCACACATACAGGCGGCAGTTTCGCGTACACCAGCTATAAAAGGTCAGTTCTTTGGCAGATCAGTCATTTTTACACAGGTGATTCATGTGGGAAGGCTTCCGACGTGATTCTGGCCGTACGACTGGAATTAACAGACTTTGAACGCGGAATGTTTGTTGGAGCTAGACGCACTGGTTATTCCATTTCGGAAATTGTTACGGAATTCAATATTCCGATATCCACAGGCTTAATACTGTGTCGAGAACATCAAATTTCGCGCATTACCTCTTACCATGGACAACGCAGTTCCCGAGGGCCTTCACTTAACAACCGAGAGTAGCGGCGTTTGCGTATAGTTGTCAATGTTGACAGAAAAGCGACAGTTTGTGAAATAACCGCAGAAATAAATGTGAGACGCATTACAAACGTATCTGCTAGGACAGTGCGGCAAAATCTGGCGTTAATGGGGTATGGCAGCAGACGACCGACGCGGGTGCTTTTGCTAACAGCACGACATCGCGAGCAGTGCCTCTCCTGGTCTCGTGACCATATCGGTTGGACCCTACACGACTGGGAAACCTTGGCCTGGTCAAATACGATCAGATTCAGTTGGTAAAAGCTGATAGTAGGGTTCGAGTGTGATGCAGATCTCACGATGCCATGGACCCAAGTAGTCAACAAGGCACTGTGCAAGCTGGTGGTGGCTCCATGAATGTATTGGCTGTGTTTACATGAAGTGGACCGTTTCATTGACTGTAAATAGTTATGTTCGGCTACTTGGAGACCATTTGCAGCCATTCATGGACTTCACGTTCTCAAACAATGACGAAATTTTTATGGATGACTATGCACCATCACTGTGTCACAACCGTTCGCGATTGGTTTGAAGAACAGTCTGGACATTTCGAGTGAATGTTTTGGCCGCACGCAACGCCCGACATGAAACCCCTCGAGAATTTCGAGAGGTCAGTTCTTGCACAAAATCCTGTACTGGCAACACTTTCGCTATTCTGGTCAGCTATTGAGGCAGCATGGCTCAATATTGCTGTACGGGACTCCAACGACTTGTTGAGTCTATGCCACGTCGAGTAGCTGCACTACACCAGGCAAAGGGAAATCCGACTCGAAATTAGTAGGTATCTCCTGACTTCTTTCACCTGAGTGTACAAGTCACCATGGAATCCTAGTTGCAGGCATCCCTCTACACGCTAGCGGAAAGTACCTTCACCAACAGTGGGCAAATAAAACGTTCGTGCGGCTATCTGGAACTGGCAGGTAATGCAAGTTGCAGTTCTTTGTTACTGGCAAGTAACCGAGCGCATCACGAGACATGGAAATTTATGGACGCTGTTCTTCATAAATACCTGTATGTGCCGGGTTAGTAAAAGTCCGGCCACAGACCCGGTACCGTCCGAACGCCGCGTCATTGGATGCGGTATGGAGCGGCGTGGGGTCAGCACAACGCTCTTCTGGCCGCTGTCCGTTTTCGCGATCTGGAGCCGCTACTACTAGGCCAAACAGCACTGCAGTTGGGCTCGCGAGGCTGAGTACTGAGTACACCCTTTTCCAGTCCTCCCACCGAGGAAGAATCCCTCACAGTACCGAGAATCGAACCCTGGTACGCCACGTGACAGTCAGCCACAGAGATCACTCAACTACGAGGGCGTACGTGTTTTCAAATGTTTGCAGATATATCCATTCAGTATTTCACGTCACATAAAACATGTGGCAATGTATGGCAGTGAACATCTGGGCAGGAACAACAGCAGCAGTAGTAAGTCGTAAGATGATATTCCGTAGTGTCTTCAAGGAATACATATGTCTTGTAAGGGTAAAAAATCTTACAACACTGACTGTCCAGTTTGTCTAGAGCCCCAAATAACTTTTTGTCCAGAACCAAATGAACAATGTATCAAATAAATATTGTTTAGCTAACCGGGGGAAATAAACCGGTGTAATTGTAATAATTGTCTTTCTTTAGGCTTTGATCGTTACGAAGATATGAACAGCAGTGATTCATGTTTTCAAATAGCACTCAACATTTTTATATGTTAGTCCTCGGGACCAATGAGCTCAGCAGTTTAGTCTCATAGGAACTTACCACCACTTTAATCCTCTTCCTCTCCATAAGACCTGTGCGAAAACGTAAATACGGTGTCATTAAAAACCGAACACAAAACTGAAAATGTCTCTCCTGCACCGGTCATTGAGTCAATTATCTTAAGTTGAAAGTTTGAGTACAGTGCCCATAGAATAAGCGAGGGCAGAAATGCTACTGATCTACCCGAATGTAAGATGGCAGAACAATAATTGCAATAATGTTTTCTTGTTTACGGTGTGGGTACAAGCAGTAAAGTTTTGTAGTACTCTTAAGCCATATGCTATGTACAGTGAAAATAGTAATTGATTAATAACTTCATCATCATTAGTTTACATCAACTGAAGACCAGTGTGCATTATCCTTGTGTTTCCATTTATTTACTGTGAACTCTAGTTAGTGGACAAGTTACTTTACACCGAGTATCCCGACTCAAAGTTAGTTTTCTGCCAGGCTTTAATAACGTCATATTTACCTGAATGGTACATTGTGATACGTTTTAGAACAGTTCTTGAGGAGAAAATCTGGCTTACAGGAAAAAAGATACAGGGTGCTACTGAAAAAAGACGCAATGTTGTTCATATCTTCGTAACGAATAAAATTAAAAGAAAGGCTGTCACTTTTGTTTGCTTCTGGACAAAAAGTTACTTGGTGTGGTCAAGATAAATGAAATACCCTGTACACAGGATGTTCGGAAATTCCCGTTGCATACTCCTAGGACCTGTAGCAAACAAAGCTTTCTAGATACAAGGCCTACGCACAGCGGCCTTATTGGCACGTGACGTCACAAACTGTTGGCCATATAATCCTCAGTCAGCAGTCCTGTTGGCGTGTATGTTGTGTTGAAAGTGTGTGCCACATGAAAGTAATATATATTTCATACGGTATTCGCCTACAGTTCTTCGAAGTATGCGATACAAGGGCTGCGTTCCCTTTTGCCAGGGAAATTTTAAATCCAAAAAAGGCATGAAAGTGTACATGTTTCGATTTCCCAAATGTGTGAAGTTGAGAAATCGCTGGATTGCAGCTATTCCTTGCCGGCTGGTGTGGCAGAGCGGTTCTAGGCGTTTCAGTCTGGAACCGCGCGACCGCTACGGTCGCAGGTTCGAATCCTGCCTCGGGCAGGATGTGTGTGCTGTCCTTAGGTTAGTTAGGTTTAAGTAGTTGTAAGTTCTAGAGGACTGATGATCTCAGATGTTAAGTCCCATAGTGCTCAGAGCCTTTTGAACCATTTTTGAGCTATTCCCTGACAGGAATTTGTGCCTACACATCACTCAGGGGTAAGTAAATGACGAAAAATTTATAACGTGTTATTTGTTTCCATTGCACCACATTTGTCAATTGTTTTTAAAAGCAATTACGTATGATGTATCAGTATCATTTGTTTCCTAATTCTGGACCGTTGCTGCGAGGTTAATACGAATCCGGCTGTGAAATGTCTCTCATTAATGTAACTATTGTCACACAGAATAGTTATACTCGTATTAATTCGTGTTGTGCTGTTACAGATGTGTCACAAACATTTCCAACTGGAAAGTATTGTATGGACAGCAACCTGCTTTGACGAGAAGACAGGACGGATTTTAATTGTAAATCTTGAACGACCGAGGATAATAAATGGATGTGTTCCATCGATACTTCCTGGTTGTCCTTTCTACTTGTCATCGCAACTGCCTTTCCGGGAATCGCCTGATGAAAAGCGGATGTGTCTGGAAGCAGCACAACTTCAGAAAGCGATGAGTGAAAGATAAAACAAAATTTCAAATGTATCTCAGTTAACAGGGAGGCATAAAGTCAACTTTTCTTCGTTCTGGACCGTCGTCAGCAAGACAGACAGTGTAATTTTTGTTAACATTGAAACAACAGGGTCTGTACCTAATTTATGTTACTCTGTAGTTATTAATGACCAGTTGGAAGTTTCAGTCTTTTATAAAGGAGTGTCAATGAATAACTTCCAGTATAGATACCAGTTTCCTATGAAAACAAATTATTTTCATGATATTGGGAGTATACTGAAGTCTGTTGAAAACAGTGCATCTCCGGATTATGAAGGTAAAGAGCAGTTATTAGAGATGATGCAAGTTATTTTAGATAAGCTTATTGAAGACTGATGATAAAGGCTTTTTTTCAGTTTGTGAAGTCCCAACTACAACTTGTGAGTAGCAGGCACAGACTAAGATACAAACCAGAAGACTTGTTGTTTTCTTCTCTTGTACAAATTATTTATCCAGTTGCCTATAGCTTCATGAGGGAATCTGGAAAACTGGTAATGCCCCATCAAAGCACAATAAGGCGACTTTGTTCTGCAGCTAACGTTGCACCTGAATTAAAAAAAAAAAAAACTTGACAGCAATTTCTTATTTTGCATTAAGAGTAAAGTTCCTCTTTTGTAGTCCCAGGATACGATTTTAACTTTAATGGTTGATGAGATCCATATTAAGCAGTATCTTTATTATAAATGTGGTTATGCTGTTGGAAGTCCTTTTGATTCCCAGGAGTTAGCTACTAGTGCACACACATTTATGATAAGTAGTATTATATCTCCATTCAAAGATGTTTTACACATTTTGCCTGTTCAGACTGTAACTGCTGAAACGTTGCACACTGTTTTGAAGAAGGTAGTTCTTGGCTTGGAAGACATAGGGTTCAGAGAGCTTACAGTACAAAGTGATAATAATTCTGTAAACAGGAAGGCTATGGCATATTTCTCAAACAAGCCTAAGCTGAGTATTGTGTATCCACATCCTGCAGGCAGCACAACGCCCCTCTTTTTTGTAATTGATCCTGTGCACTTACTGAAGTGTGTTAGAAATAATTGGATTGACCAGAACACTGATGAGTATAATTTCAAATTTCCTCCATTTGATGGAAGTTTAGATTCACTTTTGGAAGTTTCATTCTCAGATGTATGAAACTGTATAGTTTGGAATCTGACAAATTACTGAAATATGGTTATGGGGTGTCACTGAAAGCACTCTATCCTTTCTCCATAGAAAAGCAAAATGTGAAATTAGTAGTCCAAATTTTCAATGGCTGCATTGTGGAAGCATTAAAGATATTGGGTCCATGTAATAACTTGAACACAGGTACAACAGGGTTCATCAGGAGTATTTCTTTGTGGTGGAAAATTTTGAATATTAAGACTCCTCACAAAAGCTTATTGAAGAGAGATCAAATGCAGAAACCTTTGACTAATTCAGACACAGATGAGCGATTCATCTTCTTAAATAATTTTTTGGCTTGGCTAGATAAGTGGAAAGAGTTGAGACAAGGTATAGGAATCTTTATAAAAGAGACATTATCTGCTCTGAAATTGTCTACACACTCCATTATTGAGATCACACATTACTGTGTGGATGAACTTTGTTTAAAATACCTTTTGCCTGGAAAATTTCAAACTGATCTTCTTCAGGATAGGTTTGGAAAGTACAGGCAACTGGCTGGGGCACAATACCATGTATCAACCAGGCAAATTTTTGAAATGGAGAAAAACCTTGGGAGTAACAATATTAATGTGGTAATAGCAAACTGCAGGAGCGTCTATAGAAAGTTCCCAGAACTGCTCTCATTAATAAACGGCCACAATGCCCACATAGTACTAGGGACGGAAAGTTGGCTGAAACCAGACGTAAACAGTAATGAAATCCTAAACTCAGATTGGAATGTATACCGCAGAGACAGGCTGGACAGTGAAGGGGGAGGTGTGTTTATAGCGATAAAAAGTGTAATAGTATCGAAGGAAATTGACGGAGATCCGAAATGTGAAATAATTTGGGTGAAGGTCACGGTTAAAGCAGGCTCAAACATGGTAATTGGATGTCTCTATAGGCCCCCTGGCTCAGCAGCTGTTGTGGCTGAGTACCTGAAGGATAATTTGGAAAATATTTCGAATAGATTTCCCCACCATGTTATAGTTCTGGGTGGAGATTTTAATTTGCCGGATATAGACTGGGAGACTCAAACGTTCATAACGGGTGGCAGGAACAAAGAATCCAGTGAAATTTTTTTAAGTGCTTTATCTGAAAACTACCTTGAGCAGTTAAACAGAGAACCGACTCGTGGCGATAACATATTAGACATTCTGGTGACAAACAGACCCGAACTATTTGAAACAGTTAACGCAGAACAGGGAATCAGCGAACATAAAGCGGTTACTGCATCGATGATTTCAGCCGTAAATAGAAATATTAAAAAAGGTAGGAAGATTTTTCTGTTTAGCAAAAGTGACAAAAAGCAGATTTCAGAGTACCTGACGGCTCAACACAAAAGTTTTGTCTCAAGTACAGATAGTGTTGAGGATCAGTGGACAAAGTTCACAACCATCGTACAATATGCGTTAGATGTGTATGTGGCAAGCAAGATCGTAAGAGATGGAAAAGAGCCACCGTGGTACAACAACCGAGTTAGAAAACTGCTGCGGAAGCAAAGGGAATTTCACAGCAAACATAAACATAGCCAAAGCCTTGCAGACAAACAAAAATTACGCGAAGCGAAATGTAGTGTGAGGAGGGCTATGCGAGAGGCGTTCAACGAATTCGAAAGTAAAGTTCTGTGTACTGACTTGGCAGAAAATACTAAGAGGTTTTGGTCTTATGTCAAAGTGGTAGGTGGATCAGAACAAAATGTCTAGACACTCAGAGACCAAAATGGTACTGAAACAGAGGATGACAGACTAAAGGCTGAAATACTAAATGTCTTTTTCCAAAGCTGTTTCACAGAGGAAGACTGCACTGTAGTTCCTTCTCTAGATTGTCGCACAGATGACAAAATGGTAGATATCGAAATAGATGACAGAGGGATAGAGAAACAATTAAAATCGCTCCAAAGAGGAAAGGCCGCTGGACCTGATGGGATACCAGTTCGATTTTACACAGAGTACGTGAAGGAACGTGCCCCCCTTCTTGCAGCGGTGTACCGTACGTCTCTAGAAGAGCTTAGCGTTCCAAAGGATTGGAAAGGGGCACAGGTCATCCCCGTTTTCAAGAAGGGAAGTCGAACAGATGTGCAGAACTATAGACCTATATCTCTAACGTCGATCAGTTTTAGAATTTTGGAACACGTATTATGTTCGAGTATAGTGACTTTTCTGGAGACTAGAAATCTACTCTGTAGGAATCAGCATGGGTTTCGAAAAAGACGGTCGTGTGAAATCCAGCTCGCGCTATTCGTCCACGAGACTCAGAGGGCCATAGACACGGGTTCACGGGTAGATGCTGTGTTTCTTGACTTCCGCAAGGCGTTTGATACCGTTCCTCACAGTCATTTAATGAACAAAGTAAGAGCATATGGACCATGAGACCAATTGTGTGATTGGACTGAAGAGTTCCTAGATAACAGAACGCAGCTTGTCATTCTCAGTGGAGAGAAGTCTTCAGAAGTAAGAGTGATTTCAGGTGTGCCGCAGGGGAGTGTCGTAGGGCCGTTGCTATTAACAATATATATAAATGACCTTGTGGATAACATGGAAAGTACACTGAGGCTTTTTCAGAATGATGCTGTAGTATATCGAGAGGTTGTAACAATGGAAAATTGTACTGAAATGTAGGAGGATCTGCAGCGAATTGACGCATTGTGCAGGGAATGGCAATTGAATCTCAATGTAGACGAGTGTAATGTGCTGCGAATACACAGAAAGAAAGATCCCTTATCATTTAGCTACAATACAGCAGGTCAGCAACTGGAAGCAATTAATGCCATAAATTATCTGGGAGTACGCATTAGGAGTGATATAAAATGGAATAATCATATAATGTTGATCGTCGGTAAAGCAGATGCCAGACTGAGATTCATTGGAAGAATCCCAAGGAAATGCGGTCCGAAAATATAGGAAGTAGGTTACAGTACACTTGTTCGCCCACTGCTTGAATACTACTCACCAGTGTGGGATCCGTACCAGATAGGGTTGATAGAAGAGATAGAGAAGATACAACAGAGAGCAGCGCGCTTCGTTACAAGATCATTTAGTAATCGCGAAAGCGTTACGGAGATGATAGATAAACTCCAGTAGAAGACTCTCCAAGAGAGACGCTCAGTAGCTCGGTACGGGCTTTTGTTGAAGTTTCGAGAACATACCTTCACCGAAGAGTCAAGCAGTGTATTGCTCCCTCCTACGTATATCTCGCGAAGAGACCATGAGGATATAATCAGGGAGATTAGAGCCCACACAGACGCATACTGACAATCCTTCTTTCCACGAACAATACGAGACTGGAATAGAAGGGAGAACCGATAGAGGTACTCAAGGTACCCTCTGCCACACACCTTCAAGTGGCTTGCGGAGTATAGATGTAGATGTAGATGTAGAACCTGCTACTTTCTACAATTTTAAGGATCTCTTTAAAATCTAGAATAGATGGACCAACGAAAGTAAATCATTTTGATGTTATAGAACCATGGAGGGAATACAATGCAGAACATGCACCATTTTCACACAACTTTGCTTCTCTCTGACATTCTGGCATTACCAGTTACTTGGCTGTAATAACATATCTTGCAGACTACTGTGCATACACAGTCATAAGAAAATTGAAATGTGATGTATGCAACGAGAGTTTGATTTTTCAAAAAGTCATGCATGATGAGGAGTCCCTCCAGCTTATAAGAAACTTAGATCAAGGAGGTTTACTCTATCCACGCCCATTTGTTGTTAATGCTGTTATGTACAGCTTTATCACTATTTCTCAGCTTGTTAGTCCTGAAGATGAAAAACAATTCCTGCAGGAGCAAAAGGCAACAGGTTACCAGTCTGATACCACATAATTTGTCAACAAATGTGGAGCACCATGATTTATGTGGCAGCCATATGACTGAAAATGTTCTCAAAATGATTATATAGATTGCAACAAATTCGTTGTTCAAAAACTACTGCAATAAAAAATTAACAAAGCGGATCGACAGTCAAAAGGTGGTAAGAGGAGAAAGCTGGAAACGTTAAAAAATAGATAGTTCTACATCTACATCTACATCCATACTCCGCAAGTCACCTGACGGTGTGTGGCGGAGGGTACCCTGAGTACCTCTATCCGTTCTCCCTTCTATTCCAGTCTCGTATTGTTCGTGGGAAGAAGGATTGTCGGTATGCTTCTGTGTGGGCTCTAATCTGTCTGATTTTATCCTCATGGTCTCTTCGCGGGATATACGTAGGAGGGAGCAATATACTGCTTGACTCCTCGGTGAAGGTATGTTCTCGAAACTTCAACAAAAGCCCGTACCGAGCTACTGAGCGTCTCTCTTGGAGAGTCTTCTACTGGAGTTTATCTATCATCTCCGTAACGCTTTCGCGATTACTAAATGATCTTGTAACGAAGCGCGCTGCTCTCTGTTGTATCTTCTCTATCTCTTCTATCAACCCTATCTGGTACGGATCCCACACTGGTGAGTAGTATTCAAGCAGTGGGCGAACAAGTGTACTGTAACCTACTTCCTATATTTTCGGACCGCATTTCCTTGGGATTCTTCCAATGAATCTCAGTCTGGCATCTGCTTTACCGACGATCAACATTATATGATCATTCCATTTTATATCACTCCTAATGCGTACTCCCAGATAATTTATGGCATTAATTGCTTCCAGTTGCTGACCTGCTATATTGTAGCTAAATGATAAGGGATCTTTCTTTCTGTGTATTCGCAGCACATTACACTCGTCTACATTGAGATTCAATTGCCATTCCCTGCACAATGCGTCAATTCGCTGCAGATCCTCCTACATTTCAGTACAATTTTCCATTGTTACAACCTCTCGATATACTACAGCATCATTCTGAAAAAGCCTCAGTGTACTTTCCATGTTATCCACAAGGTCATTTATATATATTGTTAATAGCAACGGCCCTACGACACTCCCCTGCGGCACACCTGAAATCACTCTTACTTCTGAAGACTTCTCTCCACTGAGAATGACAAGCTGCGTTCTGTTATCTAGGAACTCTTCAATCCAATCACACAATTGGTCTCATGGTCCATATGCTCTTACTTTGTTCATTAAATGACTGTGAGGAACGGTATCAAACGCCTTGCGGAAGTCAAGAAACACGGCATCTACCCGTGAACCCATGTCTATGGCCCTCTGAGTCTCGTGGACGAATAGCGCGAGCTGGATTTCACACGACCGTCTTTTTCGAAACCCATGCTGATTCCTACAGAGTAGATTTCTAGTCTCCAGAAAAGTCACTATACTCGAACATAATACGTGTTCCAAAATTCTAAAACTGATCGACGTTAGAGATATAGGTCTATAGTTCTGCACATCTGTTCGACTTCCCTGCTTGAAAACGGGGATGACCTGTGCCCCTTTCCAATCCTTTGGAACGCTAAGCTCTTCTAGAGACGTACGGTACACCGCTGCAAGAAGGGGGGCACGTTCCTTCACGTACTCTGTGTAAAATCGAACTGGTATCCCATCAGGTCCAGCGGCCTTTCCTCTTTGGAGCGATTTTAATTGTTTCTCTATCCCTCTGTCATCTATTTCGATATCTACCATTTTGTCATCTGTGCGACAATCTAGAGAAGGAACTACAGTGCAGTCTTCCTCTGTGAAACAGCTTTGGAAAAAGACATTTAGTATTTCAGCCTTTAGTCTGTCATCCTCTGTTTCAGTACCATTTTGGTCTCTGAGTGTCTAGACATTTTGTTCTGATCCACCTACCACTTTGACATAAGACCAAAACCTCTTAGTATTTTCTGCCAAGTCAGTACACAGAACTTTACTTTCGAATTCGTTGAACGCCTCTCGCATAGCCCTCCTCACACTACATTTCGCTTCGCGTAATTTTTGTTTGTCTGCAAGGCTTTGGCTATGTTTATGTTTGCTGTGAAATTCCCTTTGCTTCCGCAGCAGTTTTCTAACTCGGTTGTTGTACCACGGTGGCTCTTTTCCATCTCTTACGATCTTGCTTGCCACATACACATCTAACGCATATTGTACGATGGTTGTGAACTTTGTCCACTGATCCTCAACACTATCTGTACTTGAGACAAAACTTTTGTGTTGAGCCGTCAGGTACTCTGAAATCTGCTTTTTGTCACTTTTGCTAAACAGAAAAATCTTCCTACCTTTTTTAATATTTCTATTTACGGCTGAAATCATCGATGCAGTAACCGCTTTATGTTCGCTGATTCCCTGTTCTGCGTTAACTGTTTCAAATAGTTCGGGTCTGTTTGTCACCAGAATGTCTAATATGTTATCGCCACGAGTCGGTTCTCTGTTAACTCAGATAAAGCACTTAAAAAAATTTCACTGGATACTTTGTTCCTTCCACCCGTTATGAACGTTTGAGTCTCCCAGTCTATATCCGGCAAATTAAAATCTCCACCCAGAACTATAACATGGTGGGGAAATCTATTCGAAATATTTTCCAAATTATCCTTCAGGTGCTCAGCCACAACAGCTTCTGGGCCAGGGGGCCTATAGAGACATCCAATTACCATGTTTGAGCCTGCTTTAACCGTGACCTTCACCCAAACTATTTCACATTTCGGATCTCCGTCAATTTCCTTCGATACTATTGCACTTTTTATCGCTATAAACACCTCCCCCTTCACTGTCCAGCCTGTCTCTGCGGTATACATTCCAATCTGAGTTTAGGATTTCATTACTGTTTACGTCTGGTTTCAGCCATCTTTCTGTCCCTAGTACTATGTGGGCATTGTGGTCGTTTATTAATGAGAGCAGTTCTGGGACCTTTATATAGACGCTCTTGCAATTTACTATTACCACATTAGTAATGTCATTCCCTGTTGCGTTTTGTCTACTGCTACCTTGTCGCGTCTCAGGAGGCGTCTTGTCGGGCCTAGGGATGGAATACTCTAACCTAAAAAACCCACATGTGCACTCCACATCCCTGTAGCCGCTTCAAGCGTGTTGTGCACGCCTGACCTATTGAGGGGGACCCTACATTTCTCCACCGGATAGCGGAGGTCGAGAAATTTGCACCCCAGATCTCAGCAGAATCGTCTGAGCCTCTGGTTTAAGCCTTCCACTCGGCTGCAGACCAGAGGACCGCGATCGGTTCCGGGAACGATGCTACAAATAGTTAGCTCAGATTCCACCCCACGAGAGAGGCTTTCCGCCTTCACCAACTCCGCCAACCGCCTGTATGAACTGAGAATGACCTCTGAACCCTGACGGCAGGAGTCATTGGTGCCGAAATGAGCAACAATTTGCAGTCGGGTGCACCCAACGCTCTCTATCGCCGCTGGCAGGGCCTCTTCTACATCTCGGATGAGACCCCCCGGCAAGCAGACAGAGTGAATAATGTTCCATAACGAGTGCTCTGTTGTAAGAGATGACAGACAGCTATAGCTGCTTGAAAGCTTGCTGTGATTAGAATGGATTGGGGGGTAGGGATGAGAGTTTCTAATTGGTTTTCTTGTATTTCTGTCTTTTACACATAATTTTCTGTGTTTTTGTTATTATACTTATTCACTCATTGATATATCATGTTTTGTCAATCTTAATCTGGCAAACAAGTCAAGATATACATTAACAGGAAGATGGAGCCACTGTAGGCTATTCCTGTAATGTACACAAAAAAACAAAAATCAGAAGAAAGTAGTTGCTGTGAAGAATAAACAACCAAAGCACGTAGTTTTGTGATATTCATTTGCTCTTTTTGTCTATTAAGTTTTTGCCAATCATGTATGTAACCTTTCACATTTTCATCAGTCCATGAAATGGGACAATTACAAACTAGCTAATATGAGCATTAGCGTAAACTAGAAGTTACATGAAACTTCCTGGCAGATTAAAACTGTGTGCCCGACCGAGACTAAGTAAAGCTGTGAGTACCGGACGTGAGTCGTGCTTCGGTAGCTCAGTTGGTAGAGCACTTGCCCGCAAACGGCAAAGGTCCCGAGTTCGAGTCTCGGTCGGGCACACAGTTTTAATCTGCCAGGAAGTTTCATATCAGCGCACACTCCGCTGCAGAGTGAAAATCTCATTCTGGAAACATCCCCCAGGCTGTGGCTAAGCCATGTCTCCGCAATATCCTTTCTTTCAGGAGTGCTAGTTCTGCAAGGTTCGCAGGAGAGCTTCTGTAAAGTTTGGAAGGTAGGAGACGAGGTACTGGCAGAAGTAAAGCTGTGAGTACCGACCGTGAGTCGTGCTTCGGTAGCTCAGTTGGTAGAGCACTTGCCCGCGAAAGGCAAAGGTCCCGAGTTCGAGTCTCGGTCGGGCACACAGTTTTAATCTGCCAGGAAGTTTCATATCAGCGCACACTCCGCTGCAGAGTGAAAATCTCATTCTAGAAGTTACATATCTGAATCCAAATATTTCGATAAAATATGGGACAGCTAGTAGGCTATCCTTTTAGTTTGTTGTGAATATCTAAGTATTTCTGATTTTTTGCCTTGTATCTGCCAGTATTATCTTATGCTTTTTAATGAAAGTATGTTAGAAACTTTTTCTCTGTTTCCACTTCAATTATTTCTGGGTTGTTTTGAAAGTAAACTGGACTCATAGCATTTTTGGAGATAAATTTCTCATTTGCTGTGTGTCCTTAGCGAACTTCTTCCCATTAATGATGCAAGAAATTCTCTCTGGGTGCTGTGAATGAGTCACCATTTATGATTCTGAGGAACTGCACTTTCTCTCTTCTTCAACAACACGATAGATGATGCTTTATTGCTCCCATTTGGTCATCATAGACAAGCCATTTACTATGGAGTTCACATCTGTTTCATGTAAAACAGATTTAGGAATAAATCATCAATCACTTTTGGACTCTGTCCTCATTTCTTAGTTGGGAATATTACTGTAAGGAAGAAACCAAAGTTAGGCAGCAGTACATGGATTCACTACTTTCAGTAGAGTCAGCACTGTCCTACACGAAATTAATATTGAAAATGCACTTACAGTGACTTCCTAGTTACTTCTACTAAGTATTATTAGTACTCTGTCAGGTGAAGTTTTAAAAAAATTGTGATGTGGGCCTTTAAACTCTGAGGTCTAAAGTAACTTAACTGAAGTGCTCGTTACGACAGTGGCCTGCAACTTCATTGCAATTTCTATGTAGGCTATATAGCCACTTCACCTTTCCTTTGGAGCCTTCGTTCAATTTCTATGACTTTCAGACGATGTACAAATCAGTTATCTATTGTTGTATGAGAAGCCTATCTGTCTTATGTATCATACTTATGTTTTGATAAAAAAAAGTCCAAATGTGTTTCAGTAAGGTGCTTGACAAAGTCAGAGTGAGAATAGTTTTGTTTCAATGAAGTGTGCATTGTATTTTGTGCACAACTTCCTTCGACTTGCAATGTGCCTAACTATGAAGTGTGCGTCAAGTGTTCTGTACAACTTGCCTGTCAGTATATGCAGTGTGTGCTCACATCTGAGTCTGACATTCCCCCTTCCAGTACAAGTGTATATTTTGGGAGACTTGTAAGAAATGCAAGTTGTGTATGATGTATGTAGAGTAATTTTCAATCAGATTTGTGTTTCTAGTATTCAAGAAATAAAACGTTTTGTCTTCATTTTAATTATTTTCTGATGAAAGGAAATAGATTTGTTTCTACAGTGAGAAGAACATATGAGTATCTTGTGCTATATCGTTACATGTGTGTTATGTGTCTGTCAGAATTTTTATAATATTTTACTGATTCATATTGATATACAACTTTTCTGTGCTGAAGAATAAATTCCATTCACTCTGCGGCTCGAAAATGTTTAGTATTCCATGTCATTTCTACCAGAATATTGAGTTTCCAGTACTTTTATTTGAAAGAGCTACAGAATTATTTTGTTCAGTTTTACAAATTTCGGAAATACTTTTGAATTTAAATAAATTACCTTAGAAATTTGCTTTAATGAACTCAGTGTTCGACAGATTAAGCAGTATAGAAAGCAGAATTTCGAGGTAAGTGCATTATGATTAAATTAATAGCACTCTGTGACACGAATTTCAGTCAACGATATAGGAGAAACAATCTTTTCATATTTAAGGCTCCTAAAGTCGGGGAAATAAAATATTTATTTGAGTTTTTTGATTTATTAAACATTATGTCAGGAGGTGCTCCATTCCGTCGAATGATTCGAGATTCGTGTGAGGTCAGAAAATTTTGGAGTGGAGGGGAAAATTTACAAAAATAACAAGGGAAACAAATTCTTATATTCTGTAGGAGCTCCAACTGCTTTATTTAAAACCGAAAACGTCTGCTTGTTGTTGCATAATGCCGCTTTTTTAATGCAAGAAAACGTAGGTCCTGAGACAAAAGACAGAATTTAAAATTACATTTTGTCTTCAAGCCTAGAAATGCGTATGTAAGGTAAATCGTCAAAACAATTTTATATGCTCAAATAGGCCAGTTTTGTTCAGTTACTTTACGCAATGATATAAATTTCCATACTTCGATTACAAGGCCATGCAGAAGAGGAAAGCACGGGAATACCTATGCAGTTTCAGCACTAAGACTCGTAAAGTTCGTATGGCTGTAGGGTGCTTCACAGCAGCGTTCCGATACAGACCCGGCCATCAGTATGTGACGTCACAAGCGTGCACGCAGGTCTGTGTTGCTTGTAGAGGGGAGTGATTACATAATATTTTGAACAGGATCCCATGTCCGGAAACATACAGTTTCCGTTCTACGACGCTGTAATCGGGAAAATCAAAATGGGTAGAAAATCGTATGTTCCAAAATGCTATCCAATGACACCTAAATTAACCCCCCACATCCACACTGCGAGGGTAGGACAGGCAATTATTTCATAACTTTTTATGCAACTCCACTTGTAACACCACAGCTCTTATGCTGTATGGATTTATTTATTTATTTTTTTTGCTTTATTTAATGTTACATTGTTGATCGTCTGTAAATGTGTTTGAATCGATAACATAAAATTGTGTACTCTTTTCTTTGTTAAAACTTTGATGTCGTAGTTTGTTTCAATGCAAAGTAGTGTATCTGTACTGTAAATACTTTGTCCCATTTGGAGGGAACAAAACTTACTGTATATAATTGTAATTCTGTGTGAATAATTTTTTGTAGAAGTGTCAATATGTGAAAATGTTATGTTTTATTTAATGTGTTTGTTTGCTGTTATGTAAACTGCTGACCTTCACTTAGGGCTCTTAGTTATTCTGTATGTAAAAGGTGTAGTGGTTCCCCTCGGGAACGGAACTGTGTTGCGCGCGCAAATTGTGGTTGGCCTAGGTGGCAAAGGTGGAACTGATAGTCAGGGACGAGCAGTCAGTTTGGGACGAGCCAGCAGTCAGAGATGAGCTACGAGTCCGTGCACTGCCGTGTAAAAGTTGCATAGTGCTGGTTTCGAGAGAGGCTTTTCTGTTATTTCCCAATGCCTCGGATGGATGGATAAATAGCTGGGCTATTCTGGAATTTGCATCTATCTTCGCCACCAAGAAACGACAGAGTCCAGCAATTCTGCCTGCAATTCCACCTACCAACATGCAGTTGCCACCACATTGCGCAATCATTGCAACGTAATATTATACGGATGTACAGTGAAGGATCAGCTTAAGGGATGTGTTATTGTGCTGAAATATAAGGTAATGTGTATCTGAATTTATGTACCTACCTTGATTTTTCTCCTTACCATAACACCTCTCAGGGTCCTCTCCATTTGAAGTAAAGTGAGTACCGAGTATCCTTACTAAAAGAAGTTAAAGCCTAAAGTTTTGCTAATTAATATCTCTTGGACTTGGTAAAAAGAAAGTTAAAGTTAATGTGGCAATAGAGTGAGTTAAAGTATATATTATTTGCTCAAAATAACTTTCCTATTAAAACTGCTATTTAAAGTGCTGTTGCTAACTTCAATATTAAAAGTTCTTAAGACTGAGACTTATAAGGCAAATGATCACATTATTGTCTGTAATAAATCCTAAAAGGCGAGTCAGTTTCTTGCAATTTGGTCAGTATTGTGTTTCGCTGTAGTAAAAGTGAGAAAGCTGCAGTTGTGAAACTTTATATATTCATGTTTGCTAAGTGTTTATGTATCTTGTATATTAGAAGCGCAAGTTAATAGTAATATTATAAAGACCATTCACTTTATGTAAGCCTGAAAGTAATGGGGTGTTTCGGTATCTCTTATAATTCAGCAAATAGTTTGTGCTGCTCCAGTTGTTAGCTTCAATCTTAAAACATGTGTGTCAGAGTTCATTGCACTCGTGTGTGGCCAAGTCTAGGTTGTGTTTGTCCGTTATAGTTGATTATACTTACTTTCTTGAACGAGAATGTTAATCATTCTCTTGCCTAGTTAGGCTGGCGACCGGTTTCGTTATTCATTAAACAGTGCAGATAGGCAAAATTTCGTTTGTGACTGTTCAAATATTTACGTAATTCTGACTTTCATTTCCGATAAGCCACTTCCGTTAGGAACAGCACGGTCAACATAACAAAATTCCTCTCAGAGGGTAACACTGCTCTGTTGCTTTGTACCATAATTGCTATAACAAAATAATTCTGTTTTGCAAACTGCCTCCTACTTTAAGGTTATGGTGTAGCGATAGCAGAGTGGAGTGTTATACACTGCCTGTTATGATACGTCATAGTTCACAGCGGTGCGTCGACCAGCCCCATCGGGGGAATACAGCACTGAGAATGGGGTTTACCATTATAAGTTACGAAGTAATGACCCGTCATACCCTCGCAGTGTGGAGGTAGGGGGTTAATTCAAGTGTCATTGGGTAGCAGCTTGAAATATACCATTTTCTACCCATTTTGATTTTTCCGATTACAGCGCCATCTGTCACCTGAAAAAAGAATGTTTCAGACAAAACTTATGTGCTTTTCCCCTTGAATGCGAATCTGCAATGAAAAATGGTGGTTCCCGTTTAAAATTTCAAAATTCTTCTCCCCCATTCCCCCCCCCCCCCCCCCCCCCCCCCCCACACACACACACACAGACGGTGTGGGGTGGGAGGTCGAGTTTGGTGTCATTGGATGTCCCCCTCCAAGACGAACAAATTTCAATTATAAATTGTTTGGATCCGATTTGTGGCTTTTGGGATATTTCAGGGTCTTCAGGTATATTGAACACCCTGTATACTGTCTTTTTGTTATGTATAGATATTCCATAACTTCGTCAGGAGCGAAAAAAGAATTACGTAATTCTGCACTCTAGACTTTTGCGCCAATGGAACCATTCGAGGTACGAGGACTAATGAACTTGGTTGCTATAGCGGGGCGCAGTGCCTGAAAGCTGCGTCACTGATCAAGGCGCTGCAAACACTTTCTAGGCCGGCAGTATGTAGGGCCTGGAAATTAAAATATTCGTACTAATCTTCCGCTATTTTCGTTGATGTACCGTATAATGTGAAAAATAAATCTACACCACTACTCTGCAACTCTCATTAAAGTGCTTGGCGAAAGATTCATAGAATCTGTTTCGAACTAATTCTCGACCGTTCACTCTCGACTAGGACGTCGTAAAAATGAACACCTAAATCTTTTGGTGCTAGCTCTGATTTCTCTTATTTTATTACGCTGGTCAGTTTACTCTATGTAGGTGGAAGTCAACAAAATATTTTAGCATTCGGAGAAGAAAGTCGGTGGTTGAAATTTCGTGACAAGATCTCGCCATAACGAAAAACGCCTTTGTTGTAATGACTGACAACACAACTTGCTTATTGTATCCGTCACGCGGTCTCGCGTATTTCGCAATAATCCAAAACGGGCTGCCCTTCTTCGAACTTTTTCTATGTCAGTCGTCAGTCCTTGCCGGTAAGGATCCAATACCGCCCAGCAGTTCTCCAGAAGAGGACGGCCAAACGTACTGTAGGCAGTATCTCTGATCGATCGATGCATCTTCTGAGTGTAATGCCAGTAAAACTCAATCTGTGGTTCGCATTCCCGACAACATTTACTTTGCGACGGTTCCAATTTAAGGTGGTCGTAATTATAATCTCTAAGTCTTTAGTTGAATCGACAACCTTTAAATTTGTGTGATTTATCCTGTAATCGTAATTCAAAGTTTTCTTTAGTATTCATGAGGAAAACATCACACCTTTTACCGTTCACGGTCAACTGCCATGTTTAACACGAAGCTGATATCTTGTGTAAATCATTCCGCAATTGGTTTTGACCTTCTGATGACTTAACTAGACGGTAAACTACAGCATTATTAGCAAACAGTCCGTCTCAATAGCCGAGTGGTCAGCACGGCAGATTGCTGTGCAGAGGGGTTCAAAAATGGTTCAAATGGCTCTGAGCACTATGGGACAACATCTGAGGTCATCAGTCCCCTAGAACTTAGAACTACTTAAACCTAACTAACCTAAGGACATCACACACATCCATGCCCGAGGCAGGATTCGAACCTGCGACCGTACCGGTCACGCGGTTCCAGACTGAAGCGCCCAGAACCGCTTGGCCACACTGGCCGGCTGTGCAGAGGGGCCCGGTTTCGATTCCCGGCTGGGTCGGAGATTTTCTCCGCTCAGGTACTGGGTGTTGTGATGTCGTCATTATCACATCATCCCCATCGACAGGCAAGTCGCCGAAGAGGCGTCACCTAAAAAGACAAAAGACTTGCCATCAGGCGAGCGGTCTACCAGACGGGAGGCCCTAGCCACACGACATTACATTTCATTTCATTAGCAAACAGTCTATGTGGGCTGCTCAAATTGTCTCCTAAATCGTTCATAGAGGATGTCGAGGAGGAATGGTCAATAACAGAGATATGACAGGTACGATCATTCTTCGAAGCAAAAACGTCTAGTAAACACATGCTCTAAAATGCGCTATGAGTACGTCTTCTTCGATACTGTGAAACAAATCTGTTCTGCTGCAAGCTCTTTGCTTTCCATATTTTGAAAGGTGATGTTATGGACCAAAACAAGAAAAAAAATGTCTAGTAAAGATGGGCTCTAAAGTTCTTACCTCAAGAGCTACGAACACCTGTTCATCTTAGCTACAGTGAAACACATCTCTTCTACTGATCAAGTGTTCATAGTTCTTGACGTATGCATTTTAAAGCCCATGTTTACTAGACTTACTTTGTTATGGTCCATACTACCTCCTCCCAAAATATGGAAACCAAAGAGCTTGTAGTCGAAGAGATTTAATTCACAGTATCAAAAATGAAGAGGTCCTCATAGGATTAAAATTATGCATTTTGGAGCCCATATTTACTTGACTCTTTTGCTTCGAATCATCGTTCATGTCATATCCCTAAATACTGGCCATTCCTCATGGGACACCCTGTATATTTTAAGAACAGCAGAGGACCTCAAACACTTCCTTGGAGAACACAAGTGATCATTTCTGTTTCAATAGATGAATTCACCCCAATTACTATGAATTGTAAGTTTTCTGACGCTAAATCAAGAATCCAGTTGAGCAACTAAGACAATACGTCATAGGTATACTATTTAATTAGATGCCACATGTGAGGAACAGTGTCAAAAACAATATGGAATAGACTTGAGATCACCGTCCATAGCACTCAGTCCGTCGTATGAATAAAGAGTCAGTGATGCTTCATAAGAACTATATTTTTCTGAATCTGTACTGGTTATGTGTCAAAACATCGTTTCCTTCGAGGTACTGCATAATACACCGAAGCGCCAAAGAAAGTGGTATAAGCATGCGTATTCAAACACAGGGAATGCAGGGAACAGGCAGAATACGGCGCTGCGGTCGGCAACGCCTATATAAGTGTTTGGCGCAGATGATGGGTCGGATACTACTGCTACAATGGCAGGTTATCAAGATTTAAGTAAGTTTGAACGTGGCGCTATAGTCCGTGCACGAGCGATGGGACACAGTATCTACGAAGTAGTGATGAAGGGGGGATTTTCCCGTACGACCATTGTACGAGTGTACCATGAATAACAGTAATCCGGTAAAACAACAGATCTCCGACATCGCTGTTTCCGGAAAAAGGTCCTGCAAGAACGGAGTCAACGATGACTGAGGAGAATCGTTCAACGTGACAGAAGCGCAACCCTTCCGCAAATTGCTGCAGATTTCAATGCTGGGCCATCAACAAGGGTCAGCGTGCGAACCATTCAACGAAACATTATCGATATGGGCTTTCGGAGCCGAAGGCCCGCTCATGAACCCTTGATGACTGCGCGACACAAAGTTTTACGCCTCGCCTGGGCCCGTCAACACCGACATTGGACTGTTGATGACTGGAAACATGTTGCCTGGTTGGACGAGTCTCGTTTCAAATTGTATAGAGCGGATGGACGCGTACAGGTATGGATACAACCTCATCAATCCATGGACCCTGTATGTCAGCAGGGGACTCTTCAAGCTGTTGGAGGCTCTGTAATCGTGTGGAGCGCGTGCAGTTGGAATGATATGGGACCCCTGATACGTGTAGGTATGTCTCTGACAGGTGACATGTACGTAAGCATCCTGTCTGATCACCTGCATCAGTTCATGTTCATTGTGCATTCAGACGGACTTGGGCACTTCCAGCAGGACAATGCGACAACCCACACGTCCAGAATTGCTACAGAGTGGCTCCATAAACACTCTTATGAGTTTAAACACTTCTAACGGCCACCAAACTCCCCAGACATGAACATTATTGAGCATATCTGGGGTGCCTTGCAACGTGCAGTTCAGAAGAGATCTCCACTCCTTCGTACTCTTACGGATTGATGGACAGCCCTGCAGGATTCATGGTGTCAGTTCCCTCCAGAACTACATCAGACATTAGTCGGGTCCATGTCACGTCGTGCTGCAGCACTTCTGCGAGCTCGCTGGGTCCCTACACGATATTAGGCAGGTATACCAGTCTTTGGTTCTTCAGTGTGCTCGAAAGGAATGTATGTTCCAAAAATCCCTTTGCTGAACGATGTCAATGGCGCTAAAAAAGGTTCAAATGGCTCTGAGCACTATGGGACTCAACTGCTGAGGTCATTAGTCCCCTAGAACTTAGAACTAGTTAAACCTAACTAACCTAAGGACATCACAAACATCCATGCCCGAGGCAGGATTCGAACCTGCGACCGTAGCGGTCTTGCGGTTCCAGACTGCAGCGCCTTTAACCGCACGGCCACTTCGGCCGGCTAATGGCGCTAACAAATTCGTCCTACATTGGCCGGTCACATTAATGTGACCACCTGTCAAAAGCCTGAAGAACCCCTTTCTGCGCGCGGACGAGCAGGAAGAGAGTCAGGGAGGTTCTGGAAGGCACCGACAGGGATGTGAAGCAACACCGATTTCAGCGCCGTGGCGAGCCGCGCAAGATTTTTCGGCTGAGAATCCATGGCGCGAGCAGTCCCATCGAGGTGGTCCCACAAAGTCTCGATTGGGTTTAAATCCGGGGAGTTTGGTGGCCAGGGAAGTACGATAAACTGATCCCGGTTCTCTGCTAACCACGCACGTACACCGCGCACTCTGTGACACGTTGCATTGTCCTATTGATAGACGCCATCGTTCTGAGGCAAAATAAACTGCTTCTAGGGGTGGGCATAGTCCCCAAGGATAGATGCATACTTGTGTTGAGCCACTGTGCCTTCCAGAATGACGACATCGCTCAGGGATTGCAACAAAACTATTCCCCAGACCACGACGCACCCTCCTCCGGCGTGCACTCTTCCGTCTATTCTTGCAGGCCGTACACGCGAACTGCCATCTGTACGATGGAGCATAAAACGTGATTCACCCGAAAAGGCTACCTGTCTCCACTCCAGTTGCGTTATTGCGGCGCAAATTCCACCCTTCGTCGCCGATGGACAGCAGTCCTCAAGGTTGCACGAACCAGGCGCTTGCTGCGGAGGCCCATCCGCAGCAACGCTCGTTGAGGTGACACTGTTGGTAGGCCCTTGATTCATATGGGCGCTAAGGGGCTCGACAGTTTCACATCTGTCCGCCCGTACACACCCGTCGTTCACCTTCGTCCTCTATGACCTGTGGTGCAGCAGAGTTGCCTCGATACCAGTTTTGGACAACAACAAAAAAAAAGTGTATGACATCTTATGGGACTTAACTGTTGAGGTGATCAGTCCCTAAGCTTACACAGTACTTAACCTAAATTATCCTAAGGACAAACACACACACCCATGCCCGAGGGAGGACTCGAACCTCCGCCGGGACCAGCAGCACAGTCCATGACTGCAGCGCCCCTGACCGCTCGGCTAATCACGCGCGGCCCAGTTTTGGACAGCCCTTTTTTCTATGCTCGGTATAGATTAACCACAGCTGCTCGCGAACAATGTAGAAACTTAGCCATTTAGGAAATGCTTCCTCCCTTGGCCTGAAAGCCAATGATGATGCCCTTTCGGACTTCAGACAAATCGTTCCGTTTCCGCATTACGACAACGACTGCACTGTTTCGCGCGTAACACCGACACGCTTTTAGTGCTGCGACCTGCCGTCTGTGAGTGGGTATTGCTTGTTGACGTTGAACATAGGCAATGGTCACATTAATTTGACTGAACAGCGTAACTAATACCGGCGTGAACCACGGGTACATTTTGAAAAAGAAATGAAACAGGCCTGTCGTCAGTGCGTATGTGGCCTGTTCCGTTAGGCGCAGACGGAACACGGTAGACGGCAGCTGCCGCCCGGCCTCCACGCAAGTGGCACGTGATACTGGCTGGTTTACAGCCTTTGAGGCGAGCACAGTGCCAGTGGACGGAGTGCGCGCCTAACCATCACCGGGGGGCCTCACTCACAATATTGCTACCCTGCTCTCGTCTCCTAGTAAACTGCTGCCCTTTACTGACAAACTGACGTCTCGCTCTTCGGACGGCGAATGTTCGACAGAAACGAAACTAACATGGGGTGTGCTCCATGGAAGCATAATAGGAACTAAAGATGGCGGTGATCGCTGAAACAACCGGTTTTTGTTTATATCGGGTTTTCTTCCACGCCACTTTAACCTGACTGTTAAAACTGCTCAAAATAACCGGTTTATGATAGAACTGATTTTCGGGATTTTATTCCTATTGTTTCCAATTTTTTGAAACTTTGCCCAAAGATCATGTTGTATCCGGGGGTCATTTCACTGTTTGTGCATTACGAATAGTCAGTGGTAAAGGGTAAAAGCTGAAGATGAAGACTATCACAATGTTTTTCGTGTTAATTTGTCCTTTCCCAGGGCCTACAAGCAGATAAACGCATATTGTGTAGCACAGGCAGAAGATGAGACAGTTTTTATTTTGATTGTATACTATGAATTAATTGTGAAGTTTAAATTTATTACTGTCACCACAGGTTTCTTCCTCTTTCATGATCTAATAGAGATGACAGGAAAATATTGAGTCTTTTAAAGCAAATAAAACATTGTACTTCATTGTTCTGTCACTTCGTAAAAGTATTTCTAGACTAGGGTTGGTGCTATTCTGCAATAAAACAGATGTCCAGAGACGACAGCAAAAAACTGTCGAATAGACCAGGTGGGGGCAACTCTTGTACACAGCACGCACACGCGTACCTTAAGCCACAACGCACGGCAACAGAAACATTATTGTCTCGGGAATGATGTACCGATTCTTATGCCATGTGTTTCTTGCTCGTTTCTGTCGGAATTGTACTAAAATAGTACTGATCGCTCTTCCCATTTTCTATAACAATGCAATATTTCAAAACAGTGCATATTTTAAGAACAAAAAAATATACGTTCTTTAGAAAAGGCTTACTTAAAAACGAAAATTGTAGCACTGCTACTATGGATAACTGATATTTCGGTTTTTTTATCCGGTAATTAGTAATAAAAATAAAAACACTAGTCGTAACCGATACCGAAAACATACCGAAAAATACGGGTTATTCAGAATCAAAATACCAGCGTCGGTTTTAACCGGCCGGTTTCCCAAATCCCTTCTGCAAAGGTAACCGCTTTACGCGAAAACAGTAGCCGTTTATAGAGCTGTGACAACATCGAGTCGTTGCCATAGAGACGTCTACTAAATCGCGTTACGTTACTGGCTGAGGTAGGCCCGCGAAGCTACCTCTGCTATTGTCACAGCTAACGCGCACCGGTGACTTTTGTCACCGTGACTGTTTCGTCACTCCTGTCCAGTCTGGATATTCCACCTAAAATCGGACGAAAAATGAGAAAACTGACCTCGTACTTATTAAAATCATTAATATTTCTTTCAGTGTCCATTACTGTAAAAGAAAACATCCTTCTTAAAGTTATCTCTTAAATGTTTACTGGATTTAGATTTAAAATTCGATAATGTTTGCGTTATTTTCCATATGCGACAATTTGTCTGCCATGTAACTCATGAACCTTATATCGGATTTCAGTTGAAATACGATTCATTTTTAAGTAGAATGACTGTTGTTGATGGAGGTATACAACAATCTACATCTACATAGATACTCCGCAAGCCACCGTAAGGTGCGTGGCGGAGAGTACCCTGTACCACTCCTTGTCATTTCCCCTCCTGTTCCACTCGCAAATAGAGCGACAAAAAAACGTACGCCTCCGTACGCCTCCGTATGAGCCCTAATTTCTCGTCTCCTATATTCGAGGTCCTTACCCGCAATTTATGTTGGCGGCAATAGAATCGTTCGGCAGTCAGCTTCAAATGTCGGTTGTCTAAATTTTCTCAGTAGTGTTTCCCGAAAGGAACGCCGCCTTCCCTCCAGGTATTCCCATTTGAGTTCCCGAAGCATCTCCGTAACACGTTTTGTTCGAACCTAGTAGCCCGCCTCTAATTGCTTCGATGTCTTCCTTCAATCCGACCAGGTATAGATTCCAAACACTCGAGCAGTACTCAAGAATAGGTCGCACCAGCGATCTATATGCGGTCTCCTTATAGGTGAACCACTCTTTCCTAAAATTCTCCCAATAAACTGAAGTCGACCATTTGCCTTCCCTACCACAGTTTTCACATGCTCGTTCCACATCATATCCCTTTGCAACGTTACGCCCAGATATTTAAACGACTTGACTGTGTCAAGCTGGACACTAGTAATACTGTATCCGAACATTACAGGTTTGATCTTCCTACTCATCCGTGTTAACTTACATTTTTCCACATTCATCACACCAACTGGAAATTTGTCTAAATCGTCTTCCATCTTCCTACAGTCACTCAACTTCAACACCTTACCGTACACCACGTCATCATCAGCAAACAACCGCAGACTGCTGCCAACACTGTCCGCCAAATCATTCGTGTATGCAGAGAACAACAGCGGTCCTATCGCACTTCCCTGGGGCGCTCCTGACGGTACCTATGTCTTTGACGAAATCTCACCGTCGAGGACAACATACTGGGTTCTATTTATCTAACTTCTTCCACATGCTGGTACCTTCGTTAACAGCCTGCAATGGGGCACCGTGCCAAATGCTTTCCCGAAATATGGAATCTGCCTGTTGCCCTTAATCCATAGTTCTCAGTATATCATGTGAGAAAAGGGCAAGCTGAGTTTCGCACGAGCGATGCTTTCTAAAACCATACTGATTCGTGGACATAAGCTTGTAAGTCTCAAGAAAGTTTATTATATTCGAACTGAGAACTTTTCAAGGATTCTGCAGCAAACACAAGTTAGGGATACTGGTCTGTAATTTTGCGGGTCCGTTCTTTTAGCTTTCTTATACACTGGAGTCACCTGCGTTTTTTTCCAGTCGCTTGGGACTTTGTGCTGTGCGAGAAATTCACAATAAATGCAAGCTAGGTAAGGCGCCAATGCCGTAGAGTACTCTTTGTAAAATCGAACTGGGAGTCCATCCGGACCTAGTGATTTATTTGTTTTCAAATATTTAAGTTGCTGTTGTACGCCAGGTGCGCTTCTTTCTATGTCGTCGATACGGGAGTGTGACCGGTGGTCAAATGACGGTATGTTTGTACGGTTCTCCTGTGTGAACGATTTCTTGAACGTGAAATTTAAGACTTCGACTTTTATTTTGCTGTCTTCAACTGTCACACTACACTAGTCAACAAGGGACTAATGGTTCAAATGGCTCTGAGCACTATGGGACTTAACATCTATGGTCATCAGTCCCCTAAACCTATCTAACCTAAGGACATCACACAACACCCAGTCAACACGAAGCAGAGAATATCCCTGATCAACAAGGGACTGATTGGAAGTCTTACACACGCTTAGCGATTTTACATACGACTAGAATTTTCTCGGGTTCTCTGCCAGATCTTTTGCTCAGGTGTGACGGTCGTAACATAACAGTAATTAACACAATTTTTAAAAATATTTTATTCGTGTCTTAAGCATAAATACCAGTTTCATGAAGATTAAACTTACATACACTTGAACTCTTTTTATTGCACACTGATTCCAGTTTTAAATTTTATGGAGCCCCTTGTCTGAAACGTTGAAAAAAATTATTAAATAATAAATATTTACGCTCGCGCTGTACTTTTCTTAATTTATTTTTTTGGTTTTGTGTTACAAGAACCATACAGCCAATAACGTTTAAAGAGTGCTATAGAAACATAATCGCAATAAAAACGAAATATCACAAAATTACAAAGTTAGCATACAAACACGCTCATAAAGCAAAATAAAATAGCAGTTAGACAAACACTAGACAGCCGGCGGCAGGGATAACAATAACATTGGAGCAGAATTACAGACGGCACTACACAGCAACATTATGACAAACATGCTTATACTCTTATAGTAAAAGGCAAAACATGAAAGGGCAAACACCGTACAACATACAGTAAGTACAACAATACCTTAAGAACAAAATTGCAAATAACATCGTACAATAATATGAGAAACGTAGCATACGGACAGACGTATTAAAGAAAAACCCAAAATGACAAACACAATACAGCCAGCGGTATGTACAATAGTGCCAATAGAACAGTGACATAAAATGCACAAGAGAGCAATAATGAAAGTTCAACGTACAAGTGGAAACCTGTACGCAGATTAAAACACTCGATTACGAACCGGGCTGATGCCATGTGAAAATGAAGACATCGGCAACCCGTAAGTTAAATTTGGCTGCCGGTGGCTTTCAAATAGTGTGTGAGCAAGTTAAGTAAAACAGGAACACTGGTGGGGAGTGGGTAACCTCTCGCAACCAATTTCGTATACTGATTGTGCAGTCGTGTACTTGGAACATGCCAGTATGATGGGGTTAAGATCCGTTACTGCCGTTGTGTCCTCATCGCAGTGTCCAGACGTGATAATGTTCAACAGATATAGGTACGCCGGGTAGCACCTGTGTCCTAGCCTCATGTCGTCTTCGAAGCTGCACCGAGGCGAACCGTGGCCGAGAAGAGAAGTTCGGTTGTATGGCTGCCAGATGGCCGCCCTTAGAGTGCTGACAGATGCCATTCACAGTTTCAAGCGGAATAAGCAGCCTTTCGTATCGTGGATGTGAACCCGTATAAGGGGTTGGCGTTGGGCGTAACTGACTTGTTGTAATACTCCTCTTGGCAAGGCGGTCAACAAATTCATTATGAAAAATGACATGATGCCCTTTAATCCAGTGCAACTGGACGGCAATGCCCAAGGTCTGCGCGTTCTGAAGGCCGCCAAGACGTCCAGAACATGTCTATTGGTCTATCAAACGCGGAATGTTGCAATTCCTGCAGCACACTTTGAGAGTCCGTAAGTATCAGGATGAACTTTAATGCCCGGGACCATAATAGAAGATTAAGGAGGAGGCGCAAACATTTGGTAGGCGCCACTAAAAGGGCTAAAGAAGGCGTATCCCACACCCACCTCACATTTAGAACCGTCCGTATAGACATGAGCGTACATCGACCATTTTATGCCGAGAAAATGCTCCAGGTCGCGAGTGATGTTAGTCTCCGTTTGGAAATCGGACGGCAGGTATGCTACTGAGGCTGGAGTGAAGAACAAAAAAATGGTTCAAATGGCTCTGAGTACTATGGGACTTAACATCTGTGGTCATCAGTCCCCTAGAACTTAGAACTACTTAAACCTAACTAACCTAAGGACATCACACACATCCATGCCCGAGGCAGGATTCGAACCTGCGACCGTAGCAGTCCCGTGGTTCCGGACTGAGCGCCTAGAACCGCTAGACCACCGCGGCCGGCAGTGAAGAACAGAGAAAACAAAAACAGGGGAGTTTTGTGTCCTGTAGAACGAGTGGAAAGAGATGGCGCCATTTCTCGCAGTTGCGAACTAATAATGGAGTTCTGTTCATTCGTCGTCCATGAGGTGCCTGTGTGAGTCTCCAGGATCAAACCACCGCCTTAAGAGAGGCATAATCAGATATCGAAGATCGACAGAGGACAAATATATTAGTCATCTCCCGTCTAATAGACAACGACATGATGGATGCTTCCACTAGCAGGACGTTGGTGGACGCTGATTTCATAACTCCAAGGACGAAATGGTTCAAATGGCTCTGAGCACTATGGGACTTAACTTCTGATGTCATCAGTCCCCTAGAACTTAGAACTACTTAAACCTAACTAACCTAAAGACATCACACACATCCATGCCTGAGGCAGGATTCGAACCTGCGACCGTTGCGGTCGCGCGGTTCCAGACAGAATGGATCAATATCTTATACAGAGTCAAGAGCATAATCGGTTCCGCTCCCCACCATACTCGGGCAAGCATACGCAAAATATTCACCGTGTTATCTAACTTGTCGATGAGGCACGCAACGTGTCGCGTCCACGTGAATTTGCTGTCGAAGTAGACACTAAGGAACTTAGCATGTGACCGAATAGGAAATGTGTAGGGGCCAAGTCGAAGTTCGGATGAAAAGTTACTTCGCCGTTTCCTCGTGAATATCACAACTGATTTCTCAGGTGTCAAAGTGAGCCCATTGTTGAACTCCCATGCGGCCAACACTTGACATGCGTCGGTAAGCCATAGGCGTATCACGAAAAAAAAAAAAACCACAAGTAAGCGTATATACAGACATCGTCCACATACTGAAGAACTTTGACGGTGGAGCTGAACAAAGTCTCCCTGCGGGAGGCCATGAGACACTAGGTCCATGCAACACGTTGTCCTGATTGCGGATATATACTGTACGGCAACCAAGCAAACTGTATATAATCCGTAAAATCACAACCGGGAGATGCAGCAGTTGCAGTTTGTTAATACGCTCAGGTATCAGGACATTGCAGTACCCTGTCGAATAGTCAAGAAATAAGGCCGTTAAATACTCGTTAGTGACGAATGCGTCTACAATGTCCATCGCAAGCGATGCAGTAATATCATAACTATTTCTGACCTTACATAGGCCGTTTTGCGTCCGCGGGAGCAAACTGTCATCTTCCAACCACCATTCTAAGCGAAACTTGAGAAGACGTTCGAATGTCTTACACACGCAGGACGACAGTGCAGTCGGGCGATACGATGTCGCTTGACCAAGGTCTTTCCCAGGCTTCAGTATGGGCGTCAATATCTGAGTCTTCCAGTCTTCAGGAACGTTCCCATCCCTCCAGATGCCATTAAAGATGTTCATAAGAACACATTAAGAATCGTCAGACAAATTTAAAACCATGGAGTAGCGGATGTGGTCATAGCCGGTCGATGTATTTCATGCGGACGTGAGGGCCCTGTGGGGTTTGGCGAGCGAAAATGGCATGGTTCTGCCGTCTCAAAGATCGGCAGCAGCACCTGTCGCCGCGAGATTGATGGGTCTCGGCATGGCAACTGAAGGTGCGACAATAGCGGTTAACTCGTTTATCCAGATCTGCAACCGTTTGGGACGTGGCGGTTTCCGTTTGAGCGAGTTCACCACCGTCCAAATACTCCAACAGGAGTGTGCACAGATAGTTGTTCGCAGAACTTCCTCCAGTGTTCTTTCAAATGGTTCAAATGGCTCTAAGCAACACATCTGAGGTCACCAGTCCTCTAGACTTAGAACTACTTAAACCTAACTAACCTAAGGACATCACACACATCCATGCCCGGGGCAGGATTCGAACCTGCGACCGTAGCAGCAGCGCGGTTCCGGACTGAAGCACCTAGAACCGCTCGGTCACAGCGGCCAGAGGTGTTATTTCTTGCGGGCCTTGAGAAAGCGCTTAGTGGATGCATCCATCCGTTTGTAGAAAACGTAGTTCTCCCACGTGGTATGCAAGCCAGCCTCCATTGCGCCACCCGACAAGAACCTTCTCGGTCCCACCAGGGAACCGGGGATCGACTGGTGCCATTCATCATCCTATTCTGTGGAACTAAATGCGATACCAGCACGTTCCTATAATTTCTAAACATAATGTACCTAGCTTGCGGGGACGCCACGGTGAGACATGACGATAATTGGGCATCCATTAGTGGGCCATACCGTGACCAATCTGCCTGCATAAAGTTCGATTTTCGAGATGGTCTATAGGCTGTGATAGGAGTTGCAGTGAAAGTCGATATAAGAAGGGTGTAGTGGTTAGACCCCATAGGACAGGGAAGATTAGTCCACGTAAAAAAACGAATATAGTGCGCCAAACACAGTCAAATCGACGGCTCAAGGTCTCTGTCCAGGTAATTGAAGTACCGTAGGGAATCCATCATTGAGGAGGATAAGATCGAACTCGTCGAGAATCTCAAGGATCCCGTCACCCAACCTATCATTAAAGGCACAGCTCCACAGTCTGTTGGTCACGTTAAAATCCCCACAAAATAAGAATTGAGGTTCCAACTGCCGAACCAGTGCGTACCACTCTTCAAGGGAAATATACGACCTTGGCCGGCTGTAAAGAGCCACGATGGCTAGGCGACCGATTGGAGTAGAGAGCCTGGACACTGTCGCTTGACCGAGCGAGGTGGCGCAGTGGTTAGACACTGGACTCGCATTCGGGAGGACGACGGTTCAATCCCGCGTCCGGCCATCCAGATTTAGGTTTTCCGTGATTTCCCTAAATCACTCCAGGTAAATGCCGGGATGGTTCCTCTGAAAGGGCACGGCCGACTTCCTTCCCCATCCTTCCCTAATCCGATGAGACCGATGACCACGCTGTCTGGTCTCCTTCCCCAAACCAACCAACCACTGTCGCTTGAAAGCTGTCGATAACCTCGTGAGATATCTTTACTGGGGAGTGATATTGTTGATTATTAATGAAGACGGCGATACCCCCTCGACCATCGTCTCTGTCTTAGCGATAAACTTGGTATCCTCGAAAGCACACAACAAAATCCGATTGTAACCACGTCTCTGGGATGGCAGCGACTGCTATCTTCCGCGTCCAAAGTTCATGCTGAAGGACTCATTTATTGGCAATCGCAGACCGTGCATTCCATTGGGGGATATTAAAGCTCGCCACAGTTGCTAGGCATAAGTACGGTCGTTAATAGTTGTAGAGGCTGTGTCTGTAAAGTTCTAGGTGGCTGTGTCTTCGCGTTTGCCAAGAGGTGCACGATGAACGACATATTCGTTGTTTTACAAAGTACGACGGTTGTTGACTATACTCTGGAGGGTTGGCTGGCGGCGGGGCTTAGAGGAGATGATGAGAGACAGAATATTCGTGACGAATATCTGAGAATCCCTGTCGCCAGATTGGCCTAGGAGCATGCCATTTCGATGGGCCTCTCGTGCTAGAGATGGCACCCGATCTGTCTGCCAACTGGAAGTCATGTTGCCGATACCAGGCATCCTGAGGGAGAGAGCCTAATTGGGGCGACACTGGCGGTGGCGTTGGTAGCGAAAACAATATTGTAAAGCGACTATCGGTGCGTGGAATGCCTTGGAGGTAGAGGCGGGAAATCCAGGGGATTTTGGCAATTAGGAGGTTGTGGACGAGCAGCGGAGTATGAGAGCTGCGGGCTTCCAATTACCCTCCCCGACGTAGCGTAGGCTTTTGCACGTAGGAGCTCCTGATGATTGAGAAAGACCGCGCATGAACGGTCTGTCACTGGGTGTGGACCAGAGCAATTTAAACACGTCGGAAATAGCGCCGTGCATGAATCCGCTGGGTGTGGATCACCACACTTGCTGCAACGAGTATGACTTCTACATTGTCCTGCCCGATGATGAAAACGCCAACAGTTTTGACACTGGATGACAGGAACGACGTATGGTTCCGCTGGACAATGCGTCCCCGGAATAGTAACATGTGAGGGCAGAGTTTGGGAGCGAAACACCACCAGACAGATTGGAATCTGCACCGTTTATTCAGGATATGAATCATTTTTCTTAGTATATCGCTTGATATTTGCGATAGGATATATGCTCTCCATTGCGTTAACGATCTCCTTGTCTGTCAAGCTGATGTCCACATCACGAATAATGTCGTACGTATGGAGAAGGAAGTTGGAAATATAGACATCAAACTTACGATCTTTGAAAACAGACTTCCATCAGAGCGTTGGCAGCCGCAGCAGTTTTCCGTTCCATCTTGGCTCTGTTTCTGCCTGACGGACTACTGTCAAAAATGTCACTCTTGAGATGATAGTTATAGGAAAATAATAACTTGCCTATCGACATATGGTGGAGTTTGCCAACTTTCTTATCTAAGCTCTCCACTAAGACAATATAGGGGCCTGCATCTGATCGACTGTGCCGATGGTTGACACTTGGCCTTACGACAACAGCAGTGAAAGTCAACAGTTGACTCTGAGAGCGGACTGAGTTTGTCTGCAGTGTACCATTACTAGAAAGGGGATCCGAACCCGGTAACACACACGCAACACAGTCTGGGACAGGTGAGTCGACACAAAGTCGTTTACTAAGGGGACCAACTTCCTGCTGCTGACTTGCAGGTGCATTGGCTTCAGGCGCGAGGCTGGAAGGGTCGGTGGGATGGCTAACTCGCTGACTAACCTGATGCAACTGTTGTTGGTAGTGGTGAGATTGCTGGAGCCGCTGTTGTTGTAGCTGCAACAGTTGAAGTTGATGCTGTTGAGCCAGTTGTTGCTGCGAAAGCTGCTGTGAGGGTTGATGATGTAGTTCCTGTTGTTGTTGGTGTTGGAGAAGCTGTGTATCTGGGAGTGATAATTCACCATGGTCGTCGGACATCGCCGGCCGCGGTGGCCGAGCGGTTCTAGGCGCTTCAGTCTGGAACCGCGCGACTGCTACGATCGCAGGTTCGAATCCTGCTTCGGGCATGGATGTGTGTGATGTCCTTAGGTTAGTTAGGTTTAAGTAGTTCTAAGTTCTAGGGGACTGATGACCTCAGATGTTAAGTCCCACAGTGCTCAGAGCCATGTGAATTTTTTTTTTCGGACATCGGTAGTAATGGAACATCTGTCAGTGCGCGTTGATGGCAGATTTCTAGTGCCGACTATATCACCTGACCCGTATCAGGAGGATCGGCCATTTTAGGATGAACTATGTTGCACTACCGCCGCAAAAATGTGACGAAGAAAACACACACAATCCGGCGTACGTTACACTGCACGTAAGCGGTTCTTCTCGAAAAACGACGATGTAAGTAGGGAAATACTACAAAGGGGGAGAAGAGTACGAAGCACCACATTCCTTCGCGAAACGTAAACAAAGCACGGCCACGCGGAGCGCACTAGCCAGAACGTCGAAAAGCCGCTACAGGCGCTGTACTTAAAATTGCGATGGGCTGCTATCTGCCACTCAACATGGGGCGAGGCATCGCAGCTAGTCAAGGTCAACAGCGGGCCTCAAGGACTAAATTGATTACATCTACTTACACTATGTGATCAAAAGTACCCGGACACCTGGCTGAAAGTTACTTACAAGTTCGTGGCGCCCTCCATCAGTAATTTTGGAATTCAACATGGTGTTGGCCCACCCTTTGCCTTGATGACAGCTTCCATTGTCGTAGGCATATGTTCAATCAGGTGCTGGAAGGTTTCTTGGGGAATGGCAGCCTATTCTTCACGGAGTGCTCCACTGAGAAAAGGTATCGATTTCGGTCGGCGAGGCCTGGCACGAAGTCGGCGTTCCAAAACATCCCTAAGGTGTTTTATAGGATTCAGGTCAGGACTCTGTGCAGGCCGGTCCAAAAAATGCTTGAAATGGCTATGAGCACTATGGGACTTAACATCTGTGGTCATCAGTCCCCTAGAACTTAGAACTACTTAAACCTAACTAACCTAAGGACATCACATACATCCATGCCCGAGGCAGGATTCGAATCTGCGACCGTAGCGGTCACGCGGTTCCAGACTGAAGCGCCTAGAACCGCACGGCCACAACGGCCGGCAGTCCGGTCCATTACAAGGATGTTACTGTCGTGTAACCACTCAGCCACAGGCCCTGCATTATGAACAGGTGCACGATCGTGTTGAAAGATGCGATCGCCATCCCCAAATAGCTCTTCAGCAGTGGAAAGCAAGAAGGTGCTTAAAACATCAATGTAGGGCTGTGCTGTGATAGTGCCACGCAAAACAACAAGGGGCGCAAGCCCCCTGCATGAAAAATCGACCACACCATAAAACCGCTGCCTCCGAATTTTACTGTTGTCACTACACACTCTTTCAGATGACGTTCACTGGGCATTCGCTATACCTACACCCTGACATCGGATCGCCACATTGTGTGCCGTGATTCGTCACTCCAAACAACGTTTTTCCACTCTTCAATCGTCCAATGTTTATGCTCCTTACACCAAGCGAGGCGTCGTTTGGCATTTACCGGCGTGATGTGCTGCCGCTCGACCATGAAATCCAAGTTTTCTCACCTCCCGCCAAACTGTCGTAGTACTTGCAGTGGATCCTGTTGCAGTTTGGAATTACTGTTTGATGGTCTTGACAGCTGTCTGCCTATTCGCATTACGACCCTCTTCAACTGTCGGCGGTCTCTGTCAGTCAACAGACGAGGTCGGCCTGTACGCTTTTGTGCTTTACGTGTCACTTCACGTTTCCACTTCACTATCATATCGGAAACAGTAGTCCTAGGGATGTTTAGGAGTGTGGAAATCTCGCGTACAGACTTACGACATAAGTGACATCCAGTCACCTGACCACGTTCTAAGTCCGTGAGTTCCGTGGAGCGCCCCATTCTGCTGTCTCACGATGTCTAATGACTACTGAGGGCGCTGATAAGGAGTACTTGGCAGTAGGTGGCACCACAATGCACATAATATGAAAAACGTATGTTTTTGGGGGTGTCCGGATACTTTTTATCACATAGTGTATATATCGTTATCTCCGCGCCCTCTGTTGTAAGAGAATGTCTCCTTGTCAAAATTTTTGGCTTCGAAATTGGAATGCACGCATGTGTTGTTAGGGGCCCTAGGAGTACGCGTGCATGTTAGAAACAACGACGAAGCACGTGTTCTTTAACTCTGTACTCCTCCTTCCGGGCGTAACAGAATGTTACAGTTATCAAACTCGATGTTGCTCACTGAGACAATTCGTAAAGTGTTACTGTTTCACCATGTCTTGGACGCTGAAGGCTTTCTCTAGCTGACAGTCTCTTGACAGCTCCCCCAATGCCGTCGCATCGCCCGGTTCCGTAAGACGTTGCTAAAAATGCCATTCTGGATCTCTTTTAGATGACTGCTTAAATTTGTAAAGTATTTCCGATTTTTATATTGGGAGGAAGCACCATCAGTAAAGAAAATTATGTTAGACAAATTTTGAAATTTATCTTTGAAGAACGATGTTACAAATTTCTGAAACAAGTGAACTGCTACTGTATCGTGCTTCAAACAATGGGAAATTGCAACGAACGACACACAGTTGACATAAACACCATCATTGTAGCAGATAACAAAAGGATGTAGAGTGACCTGGTTTTTGTTCCAGGGAAATACGGAAACCTCATCTTGGATGACAAATTAATAATTTTCCGAAAAATTCATTAAAGCGGCAATTTCTGTTTCTTTCGGCCTGTTTTTTATTTCATGGGATTATAAATTTCGCTGTGACGCAGATTGGGAAACAGATTGAATACGTTCTTTCAGTCTCGACGGAGTCAGGGAACGTTTTACATCCATTAAGAGAGCAGCATGGTTGAGACGGATTAAAAATTCCTTTATCAAAAAATGTTCAAATGTTCAAATGTGTGTGAAATATTATGGGACTTATCTGCTAAGGTCATCAGTCCCTAGCTTACACACTACTGAACCTAAATTATCCTAAGGACAAACACACACACACACCCATGCCCGAGGGAGGACTCGAACCTCCGCCGGGATCAGCCGCACAGTCTATGACTGTAGTGACTTAGACCGCTCGGCTAATACCGCGCGGCTTGCCTTTATCAATCCAGTCGAACTATCAGAAGTGCTGTCACTACACTCATCATTTACAAGGTGACAATTATTGAACTATCTGAAAAAAACGTATTTTAGTTACAAACTACGGCGTGCACACACTTTATTCAACATGTAAACGTCACTACAGATATTCGGATTTAGGTTATCACATGTTCGCTATGCCTGCCATCACTGATGATGATGTGCCGAATGGCTGTTTTCAGATCAGTAATGGTTTTTGGGTTATTGCTGTACACCATGTCTTTAATACAGCCCCACAGAAAGGAGTCGCGTGTGTTCAGATCCGGAGAGTATGGCGGCCAATCGAGGCCCATGGCAGCGGCCTCTGGGTACCCCAGAGCCAGAATGTGGTCCCCAAAGTGCTCCTGCAGGGCGTCAAAAACTCTCCTGCTTCGATGGGGTCGAGCTCCGTCTTGCATGAACCACATCTTGTCGAAATCAGGGTTACTCTGGATGATGAGGATGAAATCATCTTCCAAAACCTTCACGTACAATTCGGTGACCACCGTGCCATCAAGGAATATCGCACCGAATATTCCGTGACTGGACAGTGCACACCACACAGTCACCTGTTGAGGTTGAACAGGTTTCTTGCTCGCGAAATGGGGATTCTCAGTCCCCCAGTTGAGCCAATTTTGTTTATTGACGAACCCAATCAAATGAAAATGGGCTTCGTCGCTAAACCAAACCATACAGAGCATACTAATTCCCATCATGCCCCGCGGCCAACCGTGCAGAAAGTCCTAACGATAACCGTTCAGAAGTTATGACGATTTTATTTTATATAGTTCAATAACTGTTACCCTGTACATTAATACCAAAAATGGGCTTCACATTTACTTGAATACGTTGTGTCGCCCAAGTAGCACTACTAACTCTTTCAGTTCTTTTTAATTTAATTCTGCAGGTGCGCCAAATTTTGACAGTTTTTTTTTTGTCGGTCTGGGCTATCATACTGTGGGGCGGCGGGTGGAGGAAATTGTTATATAAGTGTTTGTAGAATGTAGAATTTGTTTGAATGGAGAAACACTGCATTTCCTATTATTTAGAATGTTATTTATGCTGTCTTTCGCCGTTCTCAACACTGGCTCTCTAACTACAATATTGGCAACCAGAAAGTGATTAGCAAAACGTGAAGCCTGTAATTAGAATTCCTAGTGCCCAATTCATCTGAGAATACACTTATAGTTACAGCTTATAGCTCTGAGAAATTAGGAGATTGTCTAGGATTCATAATCAAAAACGATTTTGATTAAAATAGTTCAGTATATTCTGAAAGTCACAGATGAAAACAAAAGAACCCACACAATCTCACTAACAGTGCAGTTCAGAGTCTAATGCGCTGATGCCACTATAACTGTCCAAATTAAATGTTTAAATGAATGCTCGCCATAATTTGATGATTAGTTTCATCAAACGCCACGCAAAATAATTGGTAGAATGTCTGTCCCGCGGCGGCACGTGAAAATACGACAACACGCAAACTGAAGATCGATAATTAAAGTCATCCCAGAATTAACACTTCACTCGAAAATGATTTCACGGTTACGCGTATCTCGAGTAACTTAATACGGCATCCGAGGCTGTTTGTAGCAATGATACCGACGCGACGCGACTCCCGACACAGATGACGTGCTATTCAGCGTCTGGAGAGAACTGGGGCCTTGCTTCCTCGCGCAGCGTTCTGATATATAAAGCCGCGGTGCGGACGGCTAAGGGAACTCCTGATCAAATCGGCTCTCCCGACTAGCCGCTGGGCTAGTAATGCACCACTTTAAGTCACTGAATAAATCATAGCTTCTTTTGCTGATGGCCGATGAAGCTCTCAATTTAAATGTGTATTCAACACACAGGTAAGTAATCATAATAAAAGTTTGACGTGGCTAAGTTAAATATTTTGGGCGAGAGAATTAATTTAATTACACTGCACGCAGTAGACGAGCTCTGAACTGGCCCTTTGGAGATACGCTATCGCTATAGTTTTATAGGTATTCAAATGAAACTTCTCACATCTCCATAGTTATAGCGGATCTCCAACCAAATATAAACATCCTAGCCTTATTTATTAGCCTACTTAATCTATCTTGCTTCCTTAAGTTTTAAGACAAAAACCAGATAATCATGAATTTCCACCAAAATCTTAAATTGTGAGATCCAGAAGACTGTTTTATTAAATAATTATGAAAAGTGAATCTAATTATCAATTTTTAATTCTCTAGCTCTTTTCTGTTGCGCCAATGATTTTTACAGAAAAACGTCAAAATTTCGAAAATGGCTAAAGTTATAGAACTGATATTCAACACATGTTGTTTTAGTATTACTCCTGACATGCTAGAAATGTTTTAGGTTATTTGCTTGATTGTTAAAGTATTGCGCAACATTTATGACGTCAGAGCTAGTTACAGCGGATTGGGCTGGCACACAATGCAAAGACATGTGAATTTACTACGGCGTGAGTAGGCTGCTTCCCTACAATACTTTTCCATCAATTGTGGCGTTACGTTTAGAAGGGAGTTAACGTTTACTCTTCTGTGGTAGGATAAACCCAAGGGGTGGAAGCAGCGGTGGGTTACATAACGTTTTTCTTCCATTTATGCTACCTCTGAAGTACACATTCAGTTGCATAAAGTTGTAAAGTATTTCTGATTTTTATACTGGACGGAAGCACTATCAGTAAAGTAAATTATTTTTGCCAAATTTTGAAATTTATCTTTGACGAACGATATTACATATAATGTATTGCTTTTAGAAAGCATCGCTCATGCAAAACTCAGCTTTCCCTTTTCTCACACGATGAACTGCGTACGGACTATCGATGAAGGGCAACAGTCGGTTTCCGTATTTATAGGTTTCCGGAAAGCATTTGACACAGTGACCCCCTGCAGGCTGTTACCTAAACGTACCTAGTATATGGCACACGTTCACAGATGTGTGAGTGGCTCGAAGACTTCTTAAATAACAGAACCCAGTGTGCTGTCCCAGACGGCGAGTGTTCATCAGAGACAAGGGTATCGTCAGGAGTGCCCCAGGGAAGTGTGATAGGACCACTGTTGTTCTCTATATGCTAGGGTTACCCAGAAAGTAATGCACCGCTTTTTTTCTTCAATACTTCTTTATTGAACATAATGAGAATTACACACACGAGAGAATGGTGTTTCATCTACATACCCTATTTTTCCTTGTAATCTTCATCCCGCTCTATGGCTTTGTCCTGGAGACCAAGCCAGTGCTTCACCGTGTGAATCACCTCTTCATCATCATCAGCATGTCTTCCAACTGCCGAGTCGTGATGCGTCTGTCCTCGCGAATGACAATATCAGCTCGCTGCAAAAGGTTGTAACAATGGAAAATTGTACTGAAATGCAGGAGGATCTGCAGCGAATTGACGCATGGTGCAGGGAATGGCAATTGAATCTCAATGTAGACAAGTGTAATGTGCTGCGAATACACAGAAAGATAGTTCCCTTATCATTTAGCTACAAAATAGCAGGTCAGCAACTGGAAGCAGTTAATTCCATAAATTATCTGGGAGTACGCATTAGGAGTGATTTAAAATGGAATGATCATATAAAGTTGATCGTCGGTAAAGCAGATGCCAGACTGAGATTCATTGGAAGAATCCTAAGGAAATGCAATCCGAAAACAAAGGAAGTAGGTTACAGTACGCTTGTTCGCCCACTGCTTGAATACTGCTCAGCAGTGTGGGATCCGTACGAGATAGGGTTGATAGAAGAGATAGAGAAGATCCGACGGAGAGCAGCGTGCTTCGTTACAGGATCATTTAGTAATCGCGAAAGCGTTACCGAGATGATAAACTCCAGTGGAACACTCTGCAGGAGAGACGCTCAGTAGCTCGGTACGGGCTTTTGTTAAAGTTTCGAGAACATACCTTCACCGAAGAGTCAAGCAGTATATTGCTCCATCCTACGTATATCTCGCGAAGAGACCATGAGGATAAAATCAGAGAGATTAGAGCCCACACAGAAGCATACCGACAATCCTTCTTTCCACGAACAATACGAGACTGGAATAGAAGGGAGAACCGATAGAGGTACTCAGGGTACCCTCCGCCACACACCGTCGGGTGGCTTGCGGAGTATGGATGTAGATGTAGATGTAGATGTCAGGTGCGACAGCCGTGGATGGTCCCCCCGACCGCTGCAAATCGTGGAGCTCCGCCGAACCGCCTTATGATTACCTCACCCTCTGAGGCCAGCGACTAACTGTACTTCTGTCGACAGCAGATGCTCCACAGACATTTCACAAGCGTTTGTGAATATTCCCCACAGTTTCTTTCCCTGCAGTGAGAAATTCACTAACGTCATGTTGCTTGTAACGAACATCACCTACAGACGCCATTTTAAACTGTCCTGCAGCTACGGTATCTGTCGGAAGTGACGGAAACTTGGCACCTCACTCAGGAGACTTCAGATAATATACACATAACGTTTCGCATTCGCAGCACTGTTTTCGGCTGAGTTAAACACGCAGTAAATTACTTGCTGGGCAACCCTCGTGCATAAATGATTTGGCCGACACGATGGGCAGCAGTATGCGGTTGTTTGCCCGTCCGGTCGAAGGCACGGCTTTCCGGATTGGGAAGGAGCGCCTGGTCTCCGGCACGAATCCTTCCGGCAGACCTGTGTCGACGTCCGGTGAGCAGGCCAGTCTGTGGATGGTTTTTAGGCGGTTTTCCATCCGCCTCGGCGAATGCGGGTTGGCTCCCCTTATTCCGCCTCAGCTACACTATGTCGGCGATTGCTGCGTAAACAAGTCCTTCCCGTACGCGTACACCACCATTACTTTACCACGCAAACATAGGGTTACACTCGTCTGGTGTGAGACGATCCCTGGGAGGGGTGGGGGGGGGGGGGGCAAGGGTTGGCCGAACCGCACAATATCTCTGAAACAGTGGTTCGGTGTGGGGCGGCGGAGGGGTGAAGTGGAATGGGGTGCGTTTTTAACGATAACTTTACGCTACTCAAGTTCCGTTACAGCTATCTTGACTCGTAATGTTACACGGCCCCCCAGACTGTGATGTCTTGAAGAGGGTTCCAGACAGAACAGGCTTATTTTTTTGTGTACTGTGACAGGAGAGGGTATTTGTTTCGGCGAATACACTCACTCTCAGAGTCACTCAACAAGTCAGTACGTACATTCTACAATATTTAAGTTGAGTTAATGGGCCTAAACAAAATGCCCTTAACTAAATTCCACTTTTGTTTATAGGTTGTCTTAGAAACACTTCGCACTAATCACTTCATATTCACACCACATTTTTTTTCTTGGATGAAGCCCTCAGTTCTTCAACCGACTGTGCAAGGCAGGGATCACAGCCGGCTTCGACGGTTGGCATCCTAGGCCAAAACCCTTATCAGGCCACTTGTTTAACCAGAGATAATTTGGTCCTTTACTTTTCCTTTTAATTCCACTTTTAAGTCATCCATCCTCGCTGTTCGGTGAGAGGATAAATCGTATTTCAGCGTCGTCATTGTTGCTGATACCAAGAAGGTATCTCATGGAAATCTTCAGTACATTCTTTAATTTTCTTTGTAAGTTAGTATAAGTACGTATTTATCCACTGGTGCTTTTATTTAGTCCACTCTGAGAGTAGTCTTGGTATCATTCAGTGTTTCTTGAATCTATATTTTGCTCATTATTGATAATACTTCTTCAGGTCTATGTGAGGGAACAAGCCCTTAATTACATCAGCAGCACAGTCTGCCAGGAGGTAGCTCCCTTCATGAGGTATTTTCATTATTTTGTATGGACCTGTATATAAATATTGTCATTTCTTATTCAGTCTTTGTCTGGTTGATGCTTTTGGGTGATTTCTCAATAAAATTTCTTCCCCTACATCATATGTGACTACTTTCTTCACATTTTTATCAAAACGGGTTTTTCTCAATTGTGCTTGATGCTTCAGGTTTTCGTAGACCTTCTTCACCATATCTTCTTTCTTGGTAATCTTTTGTTCTATCGCAGGTAATTTCTTCATCCATTCTGGCACAATACTTTCACCAAATACTATTTGGTTAGGTGAATAACCTGTCGATAAGTGTGGTAAGTCATTATACACTTTCTCAAATTCATAAATCCAATCGATCCATCTATAATGTTGTTTGGGTATGTACGTCCGTAAAAATCGGTTCAACTCTCGGAAGATTCTCTCAACCCGATTTCCACAAGGGTAAAATGTTGAGATGTAAATGTGCTGGATTCCTTGTTCTTTCATAGTGTCTCTCCATACTTCGCTTGTATAATAAGCAGCGTTGTCTGTCAAGATCATTATAGGTTTGCCGAGCTCAGTTATATAGTTGGTGATAAATTTGCGTAACATGGGTCGAACGTTGAGATTTTTCAAAGGATACAATTTCACATATTTAGAAAAGAGATCATAGAAAACCAAAACATATTTGAACTGTCCACGTGTCATGGGACATGGCCCACAGACATCACATGACACCAACATTAAAGGTTGTTGTGGGATGATAGGATGTAATTCTATCTTCTGACAATAGTTTATAGGTTTCGCCTTCTGACATATTTTGCACTTCTTAAGAATATTTGTATCTAGACGTCCCAAATTTGGATGATAGCAGTATTGTGCTATTTTGGCTGTACATTTAGCGGCACCAAAATGACCCCAATTCAAGTGAGTGTACCATACTAGTGATTCTAAATATTTATTTGGAAAACAAACTTTCCAAACATCTTCTTCATCCTTCGTCCGATACAATATTTCGGATTTTAATTGATACTGTTCTTGAGTGTGACTTAGCGTTTTGCTTTCAACAGCATGTCTAATGGCTTTCCACAACTTATCATCTTCTTGCAGTTGTGGAAGACTTCGACATAGCTGTGAAATCTGCCTCGCACAATATTGCCTTGATAAATTCATGACTTTAAATTCAATAGTCCGTTCTTCACACTCGTCGTCATTCTTTCTTTTCGGTAGTCTTGAAAGAGCATCGGCTATGATGTTGTCTTTCCCTCTGATGTACACTCCTGGAAATGGAAAAAAGAACACATTGACACCGGTGTGTCAGACCCACCATACTTGCTCCGGACACTGCGAGAGGGCTGTACAAGCAATGATCACACGCACGGCACAGCGGACACACCAGGAACCGCGGTGTTGGCCGTCGAATGGCGCTAGCTGCGCAGCATTTGTGCACCGCCGCCGTCAGTGTCAGCCAGTTTGCCGTGGCATACGGAGCTCCATCGCAGTCTTTAACACTGGTAGCATGCCGCGACAGCGTGGACGTGAACCGTATGTGCAGTTGACGGACTTTGAGCGAGGGCGTGTAGTGGACATGCGGGAGGCCGGGTGGACGTACCGCCGAATTGCTCAACACGTGGGGCGTGAGGTCTCCACAGTACATCGATGTTGTCGCCAGTGGTCGGCGGAAGGTGCACGTGCCCGTCGACCTGGGACCGGACCGCAGCGACGCACGGATGCACGCCAAGACCGTAGGATCCTACGCAGTGCCGTAGGGGACTGCACCGCCACTTCCCAGCAAATTAGGGACACTGTTGCTCCTGGGGTATCGGCGAGGACCATTCGCAACCGTCTCCATGAAGCTGGGCTACGGTCCCGCACACCGTTAGGCCGTCTTCCGCTCACGCCCCAACATCGTGCAGCCCGCCTCCAGTGGTGTCGCGACAGGCGTGAATGGAGGGACGAATGGAGACGTGTCGTCTTCAGCGATGAGAGTCGCTTCTGCCTTGGTGCCAATGATGGTCGTATGCGTGTTTGGCGCCGTGCAGGTGAGCGCCACAATCAGGACTGCATACGACCGAGGCACACAGGGCCAACACCCGGCATCATGGTGTGGGGAGCGATCTCCTACACTGGCCGTACACCACTGGTGATCGTCGAGGGGACACTGAATAGTGCACGGTACATCCAAACCGTCATCGAACCCATAGTTCTACCATTCCTAGACCGGCAAGGGAACTTGCTGTTCCAACAGGACAATGCACGTCCGCATGTATCCTGTGCCACCCAACGTGCTCTAGAAGGTGTAAGTCAACTACCCTGGCCAGCAAGATCTCCGGATCTGTCCCACATTGAGCATGTTTGGGACTGGATGAAGCGTCGTCTCACGCGGTCTGCACGTCCAGCACGAACGCTGGTCCAACTGAGGCGCCAGGTGGAAATGGCATGGCAAGCCGTTCCACAGGACTACATCCAGCATCTCTACGATCGTCTCCATGGGAGAATAGCAGCCTGCATTGCTGCGAAAGGTGGATATACACTGTACTAGTGCCGACATTGTGCATGCTCTGTTGCCTGTGTCTATGTGCCTGTGGTTCTGTGAGTGTGATCATGTGATGTATCTGACCCCAGGAATGTGTCAATAAAGTTTCCCCTTCCTGGGACAATGAATTCACGGTGTTCTTATTTCAATTTCCAGGAGTGTATTTGAGCGTAATATCATATTCTTGCAGTAGCAAGGCCCACCGGGTTAAACGTGAATGGAACATCCTTCCTGTTAAAACAAAAGATAAAGCTTTGTGGTCGCAGAATACAATGATCTTCTTTCCATATACAAAATAGCGAAACTTTCTAAGGGACCAGACCACGGCCAGTACTTCCAATTCAGTAGTACAATACGCACGTTCACAGCTAGAGAGTGTTCTGCTGGCAAACCCAATTATTTTGATGGTACTGATATCTTATGGATTGTCCATCTTGAAAAGAGTGGCACCCAATCCTGTTTCAGAAGCATCCGCAGCAATATAAAAATCTTGATCAAGTCTCGGATGATGTAACAGGGGAGCATTAGTCAAAGCATTGCGGATGTTATCAAAAGCTTGCGTGCATTCGGAATTCCACTCCTACATGACATTTTTTCTTAACAGCCGTAACAAACAGTCTTGGCTTCCTAATGGGTAAAAATCGTCGAAAAAATGAAACTAAGCCGATAAATGACTTTAATTCCGTTCTATTCTTTGATAAGCACATCTGTTAATTGCATCGATCTTTTTAGGATTTGGTTTTATCCCTTCAGGAGTAATTATATGTCCAAGAAATTTCAATTGGTTATGAGCAAACTTGGATTTGCTCAAATTTACAGTAACTCCGTATTCCAAAAATTTCGCAAAAACTCTTCTTAATAATTCCAAATGTTCCTCCCAAGTTTCAGAAGCAATTAGCAAATCATCCACATATAAAGTAACTTCATTCAAAAGGTCTCTGCCCAGTACGGTGTCTAATGCCGATATGAAAACACCACCGCTTATTTTCAACCCAAATGGCATGACGGTAAACTGGTAACTTTGGCCCAGAAAAACGAATGCAGTATATTTTCGAGATTCTTTCGATCTTCTAGTTTGCCAATATGAACAACGCATATCCAAAGAAGTTAAGAAGCGGGCACCATAAAACTTTTGTACTAACTCTTCTAGGTTCTCCGGTCGCGTTTGTACAGGTATAATGATCTTATTGATCTCTCTGGCATCCAACACCAATCTGATGTCACCATTGGGTTTAATTACCGCCACAAGAGGGTTACAATATTCGGAATCTGAGGCCTCAATAATACCCCATTCTAACCTTTTATTGATTTCCTTTCTCACTACTTCTTTCTTTGTCCATGGGATAGAATAGGAAGTACGACAAAAGGGTTTATGTGCATACGTCTTTATATGGTATTCAAAGTCTTTTATTATACCCGGACGTTTACTAAAAGTCGACTGATATGCTTCCAACAAGTAGTACAATTCGTCCCTTTGGATAACAGGTAAGTATTCTGATTCTAACACATTTTCCTGCAATGACATTTTATCCATCATTTCTTCAGAACATTCAATAAGGCATATATCATACACATTTTCATCATCAATACTGACATATTTTACCATTAGATTCATACACAATTGATTTGGAATTACTCGGCCCTTTCTCAGGGTGGCTGTCAAAACATTACCATTGGAATTAAATATACGTTCACCTTTGTCTAAATTAATGATTGCACCGGTATCAGATAAAAAATCCAAACCCCAGATACATGGTACTGTCATTTTAGGAACAACCAGGAATGTACTTTCTATTTGAGGCCCCCGTATTGTAACGTCGACACGTACCTGTTTCACAACTTTTTGCATTTTTGCGCTGAACACGCTAGACACGGTACATCTTGTGATAGGAAAAGTGGGCATTTTTACCCCTCGGCTTATCTGTTTTAAACAGTCCAGCGTCATGACACTAATAGTCGCTCCAGTATCAATTAATAAAAATGGTTCAAATGGCTCTGAGCACTATGGGACTTAACATCTTTGGTCATCAGTCCCCTAGAACTTAGAACTACTTAAACCTAACTAACCTAAGGACATCACACACATCCATGCCCGAGGCAGGATTCGAACCTGCGACCGTAGCAGTCGCGCGGTTCCGGACTGAGCGCCTTGAACCGCGAGACCACCGAGGCCGGCATCAATTAATATTTCAACATCAACATTATGTATACTTGTTGGAATTATTGTCTGTAAAATTTGTCCGCATTTATTAGAGACTTCAGGTTTTTCTTCAGTTAATTCATTCCTTATATCCTGATCATTATTGTACCTTAACACTCTCAGTTCAAATTGATGCCTGCCTTCCTTCTCCTTTCCAGTCATCCTAGGAAGGCATTTGTTGACTGGTATTAGTTTAATCTATCTCGTTGAGTCATCGGTGGGGGTTCATGAAATTCCACAATCCGTACAGTATGATCCGAGTTATGGTATTCACCCCGTCGCACATTGGAGGCTCCTTCGCCCGTTGGTATAACTCCTTGTGCTGGATGAGGACTCGAGGCATTTGTTCCATCCTGCCGATGAACATTACGCTTCGAATTATCTTCCCAAGGTCGAATACAATTGGGTTCATCACTTGGATACCTGTTACTCTTATTAATATCACTACTATGCATATTCGCGTCACCATATCGAGGTTTACCTCTAGCACAGTAAGTATCTCTTCTATATTTATTATAATCATTGTTTTTATTGCAACCATAGGATGAAGATTGTCCACGCTCCTGTGATGCGGGTTTGACCTGGTTTTCGGTATTATTATTATCATACGTTAAATTATTATTATAATTATTCGTATTACTATGAGTGTGAGTCGACATTTGATTACTACTCATTTGTCTTGCGTCTTCCATTATCATATCTATAGAGTCAATCACCGACAAGAATTGTTCTACATCGTGGTCAGGAACATTTATTAACTTTTCACGTATATTTATGGGCAACCTTCCCTTCAAAATTCTGATCACTTCCTTGTGAGAAATTGGATCACTCCAATAACGTGTCTTATTTATGTACTTTTCAAAATATTGCCTTAAAGTACTCCTTTTACTGTTAAAATACTCAGGTTGGTAAACCTCTTTTCTTAATTTCTCTTGTTTACTCGACGACCAGTATTTAGCCAAAAAAAAAATTGTTCAAACTCAGCGCAAGTATGGCAACTTCCACTTACTTCGGCGGCCCATAATGTGGCTTCTCCGGTAATTTTGTATACTATAAATTGAAGTCGGTCGTGTTCTGACCAACTACGTGGAAATATTCTTTTGAAATTATTGATAAAGATTTTCGGATGCAGGTTGTTCTTTTCAGTGGAGAATGTTGGGAATTGTCTGCTTTTAAAAATGCTGTTCTCCACCTTTAAAGAAGACAAATATTCTCGCTGACCATAAGAATCGTCATCTTTACCAACGGAATCATCAACTTCCCAATACAAATTTTCACCACAATTGTACTTCGTATTATCACATGTTCGGTTGTTTTTCGACCTATTCTCCGAACGTTCGCCCTCTGTCAACAAATTTTGTGATGACTTTCGTTCTAACTCCGCCAATTTATGATTGGTTTCCTTTTGCCATTTAGGTAACTCATCAACTATTTTGTCTTTTATTTTCTGAATTTCGCTAGTGAAGAGCTTAATTAATTCATCATTTCTACTTAGGTGCTCATTGATATTTTCATTTGGCTGGGATCCAATAGTAGTCTTAACCTTGTCTACAATTTCATTTCCTTTTATTTCTATCCATTCAGATAGATCTTCGTCAAGTCTTTTAGTTTGATCTACTAAATACTTGTAAATCCCCTTACGAGCATCGGACTGAAACTCGACTATTTGTTTCGAAAGCTCTTCTATCTGTGCGCTAGCATTGAAACAGCTGCTTTCACACTTAACCATCCTATTGGACAGGCCATCATAACTCTTCGAAACTACCTCATATTTCTTTTCTACATCACGAAGTTTACCCATTAAATTATTATGTTGCCTTTCTAAGGTGTTAGAAAACTCTACATCTAGTCCTCCAAATTTCGCATTTAATTGAGTCTCCCAGTCCGCCTTTAATTCTTTCTTGGTATTTTCCAGTTTCTGATCAAAGGTGTTCAGTTTGCTTTCCAAAGAATCCATTTTACCTTCTAATGAACCAAATTTAGCCTCAAATTTTTCATTTAACTTTTGATTGTCCTCTTTTATTTGCTTATTATCTTTTTCTAGTGAACCAAGTCTTCTATTCATTACACCCATTTGAGTATTTATTGATACCAGCATATCAAACATTTTTTGATTAATATTTCCATTTTGAGGATCAACTTGCTGATCTACTTCCGAAACCTCAAGATCTTTATGTTCTCCCACGCTGCTGACCTTACTTATCATTGTATTTGAATCTCCTAACGGCTCTAAATCAATAACTGTATTTTGTCTGTACATGTCTCCTGTCCCACATTGAGCTCATGGGATGCATCCTCCATATCCTCTTCACTTTCCTCTCTCTCTCTCTACTCATTACTCTACTCAACTGCACATTATCATCTACTCTTTTCGTTCGTTTTGACATGATTATTCACTACCAAGACATACACTTATTTTCACTATGTATTTATATATATTTATCTACCAAAATCACAAGTCTCAACTACCTTTTTTTATAATTATGCAGTTATTTTAATCATACCTGGTAGTATCGCTCACTTTTAGCGATTATTGAAGAATACCTCTTTCATTGGACAGACTCACAGGCTGCTACAATATTTTCCAACTCTAGGGTTCGTGAATCCGGATGACACTCGACTCAATGCAGCAATCCTCCTCTATCGTATCTTCCTTCGCCGTCGGCGTTGTCGTTGGTACCGTGAGACACCGTTATACCAAGAGGAAAGGCGCGTCCATCTTAGAGCATGAGATATGATGACCTTAAGCCATTGACAACACACAACGGTCACGGTAGCACCTGATTCCAGAATAGCTGCAGTAGTTAGGATCTACGAACTATCCCCTCTTGACCAGGTCCCCAAAACTTAACTCGTAACGAGACCCCTCAAAGCAAATTGTCATAACGATCGTCTATAAGGGCTTCGTACAACGAGAAGAAATGTTACAGTTTATGGAATAATAACAGATACGACCAAACTGTCTTGTCTCTTCTGCTTTATTTAACATAACTTCGTTCATAGTTTCATTTCGCATTCACCACTCATTCACCGAAACCCTTTGATGAACAGTTTTGGTTGCTTGACACCAACAGTCAATGATAATGATACAGCTTTTCTCCTTTTTATAAACTGAAGCCCGCTCTCCGCGATATAATTAAAAAAAAAAAAAAAAAACGGTCTCAATACCGCGTCCCTCGTGATATGCGAATAGACTTATCCCGGAATTGACCGCACTGTAGGTGTCCTCAGTTTAATGACCACACTTCCCTATCTGCTATTTCGCGTAACTGAATGTCCATTTGTTAGTCTGATTATACACTGTAGCTATTTAAAATTCGCCCCTATATTTTTCACAACGCACAATTAGCACTTCTTTACTTTTTTTTCTAAGAGTAAACGGAAAAAAAAGACGCCGTATCATCGGCTTAGTCGATATAAAGCAAAACACCTTAATATGCCCAATTTTACCTCTTCTTATAGGATCGGCTACCTTACTCATAAATTTACTACATATTATTTCCAATAACACTGAACAGGCATCGCCGTTATATTTTAATTGTATTGAAAAGCATGTTACTGTTATTATGACTGACCAAATCGTAACAAATCGCTCGGCGTGCGTTTTTAACGATAACTTTACGCTATTCAAGTTCCGTTACAGCTATCTTGACTAGTAATGTTACACACGCCCGTGTCAAAACTGTCTCTGCGCCGGTAGGTTTTGATAGCCGCGCTAGTGTGGGTGACAAAATCGTCACTCTCCATGAATTCTCCGCTTCCGTGACAAAACTGTCTCTGCGGCGGTAGGTTTTGATAGCTGCGCTCGCGTGGGTGACAAAATCGTCACCCTTCGTGAATTCTCCCCATTTGATTTCAGACTATCGACACAGTGACACCTGACACCTGTGGTGACACGCAAACACGACATCAACGTTTTCGCACAACGTGTCTGTGCACGAAGATGATATCGATAATGATATCCCTATAGAAAAAGAACAACACTGCTCGAAAAAATCTGAAGGATTGTTCGCACATAAATATGAAAATTAAAGGATGGCAAAAATCTATCGAACAATATTTTCAAGTGCTTGGGACAACTTGTGTTCAGCTGGGACAGACACTCTCATGTTCGTATTCGTGTATGTTAATTCAGGTAAAATACGAAGTAATTCATCAAAATTTTCAACATTCATTCGAAAATATTGAAAAAATTTCTGTGGACGTTGTCGAAGTTTATGAAATAATGAGTAAAACTGTTGACTTACTAGTCTTTCACTCCCACAATTATTTTGTATGGTACAGTATTTTATTTCACTTCTCATAACTTCACAAATAATGACCATCTCTTCAAAATCATATCGATAGACGACGCTCGGCTTTCAGAAACAGTTTAGTGGCTGTGATCCTTCGAGAGCGCACTCCGCTTTGTTGACGTGACGTGGTAGTGACCATGGAAAACATGTTGGATTTTTGTTGCACGCCATCATTTTCATTTACAGTGGGTTATGTAAGTAGGAGGCTTCTTTTTGTTCCGGCGTAAAGTGAAGCGCCGGCACGCCAGTCGGGAACGACACAGCAGAGAGGGCTGTGAGAATCCGTCAGCCAACAGCACGCTGACCGACACCTCTCCAGGAAGACAACGCGACAGCAGCGCCCCTCTGCGAAGAGGACATAAGCGCAGCGTCCGATTGGTCGCGGACAGTTGAAGAGTAGCATCAAGATTAGCGAGTTCTATAGCAGCATCAACACGAGTTACTTCGCTTGTACATGCTATGTAGTTCAAACTTGGAATTGTTATACTGAATAAACTTGATTGTTTTGACTGTCGCCCTTTGCTTGCGACACATCTCTGTAACACAAAGGCCGGCCGGAGTGGCCGAGAGGTTCTAGGCGCTTCAGTCTGGATCCGCGCGACCGCTACGGTCGCGGGTTCGAATCCTGCCTCGGCCATGGATGTGTGTGATGTCCTTAGGTTAGTTAGGTTTAAGTAGTTCTAAGTTCTAGGGGACTGATGACCTCAGATGTTAAGTCCCATAGTGCTCAGAGCCATTTGAACCATTTCTAACACAAAGTAGTTTTCATTTTATAATAAAACTTATTAATATTATTTATTTAAATGGTTAAAATGGCTCTGAGCACTATGGGACTTAACATCTGAGGTCATCAGCACCCTAGAACTTAGAACTTCCTAAACCTAACTAACCTAAGGACATCACACACATCCATGCCCGAGGCAGGATTCGAACCTGCGACCGTAACGGTCGTGTGGCTCCACACTGAAGCGCCTAGAACCGCTCGGCCACACCGGCCGGCTGTTTAAATGTTGTCTAGCGATCCGAGAAAGCAGGTTTCCTCAACACCCCATGTTTGACGACTAGGCTGGATGTAACACTTTTATATGAAAATTATAACACATTTGAATATTTAGATTTCATATAGCGCGTGCATCACACATACATTGCACATTGAGGCCCAAAGAAATTTTACATCTACATCTACAGAGACATGTAAACAGGCAGAATACGGCTCTGCGGTCGGCAACGCCTATATAAGATAACAAGTGTCTGGGGCAGTTGTTAGATCGGCTATTGCCGTTAAAATGACAGGTTTTCCAGATTTAAGTGAGTTTCAAAAAGGCTCGTTTACGCTGGGGCAACATCTTGCAACATTGTGGCATGCTACGGAAATGTGACGTGCGTCGTCTTGTTGTATGTTACAAAAGGCAACATCTTGAGGCATATGTTGCATGCGGCAGGTTAATTTATATTAAAGCAACAGAATTTGTGCCACACTGAGTCGGTCTTGTAGGAGAATGAGTGATAACGTGATTACGGCGGCTGCTTACTTGCTCATCGCACAAGTCGCTTTCAATGGAAATGAAAATAAACGGAAAAGGAAACGATGATGGAAGAGAAGAATATTCAAAGAAGGTCCACAAACGAGTATACTTGGAGATCTAGCAGCAGATGTTTTGTGTTAGCAGAAGAGTCAACACCGTGTTACGACTGGAGGCCGAAATGCACGCGTTTAGTTCACGCAGGCTGGCGTGAGGAGGGAAGAACTATACTGACGTGAGGTCTGGAACATGACAAGGAATTAGAATTCAGAAAGCGGACGTAATTACTTTGATACTTAACTTTAATCCATTAATGATAAACGTCGCTCTTGACGGTACATGATTCACAATTTTATCTGTTCAGAATAGTAACTGAATATGGCGCCTTGCTAGGTATTAGCAAATGACGTAGCTGAAGGCTATGTCGTCTCTGCAAATGAGAGTGTATGTAGACAGTGAACCATCGCTAGCAAAGTCGACTGTACAACTGAGGCGAGTGCTAGGGAGTCTCTCTAAACTAGACCTGCCGCGTGGCGGCGCTCGGTCTGCAATCATTGATAGTGGCGACACGCGGGTCCGACGTATACTAACAGACCGGGGCCGATTTAAAGGCTACCACCCAGCAAGTGTGGTGTCTGGCGGTGACACCACAAGATGATGGTGCGTTATTTAGTAATTTTACGAGAATGTCCAGGAAAGACTTCAGTTATTTACTTCAATTAACTGCACCTCTCATTCTAAAAAATAAGAAACCAATTACCAAGACAGTATTTCACCAGGAATTCGACTGGCCATCGCATTGCGATTTTTAGCCACTGGGGACTAGTACAAGTCACTAATGTACTCATTCAAAGTATCATATTCTGCTATTTCCCTCATAGTGCCAGAATTATGTGAAGCTATTTCATCAGTGTTGAAGAATTACATAATGGTAAGTACGCAACGTTCAATACTTACTTTATTTAAATAATTGCTTATTTTCATTTTTAAGCAAGTTATAATCAAAATTAAATAATTGGTACAAAGTATTTCACTTATTTTTTAAATTGCAAAAATTGATGTAGCTCTTCTGATGTACCAGGTACTTCAATGAATTCTTCATTCTCACCAGTATCATTGTCAACGTATATAATTTCACAGTTAGCTTCTGGACAGCTTATTTCTGCACTGTTTTCCGATACGACAACGGGTAATGATGTGATGCTGGGAGTTCGCTTCTCATAGTCCCCCTAAGCTGCTTTGAATAGCTCATTTCCAATTATGTTCTTCACATACGTTTGTGTAGTCGGGGTAAATTTTCTCAGCTCATAGGCGATGAACTCTCCATACACACACCATTCATCTGTGTTGTTAACAGTTTTTAAAATCTGGTAAGGTTCCTCAACTCGAGCATCTCTCTCCATTTCCTGAGCTGTTCATTTTTTAGATTTAGTAATTATCTTTCTCTGTGTTTCCTCATGAGACTTAGTTGGTGTTTGAGGCACATTGTCTTCAAAAGGCTGGCTTGCATCTTCATCTTCTGTTTCTGTGTCCTCTGTGTCGTCGTTCTGAAAAAATAGCGAAATTAATTATAAGATTTTACTTTTCAGGCTCTGGCTCTGAGCACTATGGGACTTAACAGCTGTGGTCATCAGTCCCCTAGAACTTAGAACTACTTAAACCTAACTAACCTAAGGACATCACACACATCCATGCCCGACGCAGGATTCGAACCTGCGACCGTAGCAGTCTTACTTTTCAGAATCCAAAGGACACTGAAGAATGGAAGAATGTTGCCAGAAATTTCGGAGTGAAGTGGAACTTCCCTCAGTGTATAGGAGCCATAGATGGCAAACATGTGCAAATTATGTGTCCTGTCAATACTGAAAGTGAATAGATTAACTACAAAAAAACATTTTGCATCGTCCTTATGACCACTGCAGACGCAAATTACTGCTTTCAATATGTTCATGTTGTTTGTCATTCCCGCGTATCAGTTGGAGGAGTTTTTTAGAACACTTCGTTTCTTAAAGCGTTCATGGAAATAAATTAAACATTCCTCTCCGCCGGCCGGGATGGCCGAGCGGTTCTAGGCGCTACAGTCTGGAACCGCGTGGCCGCTGCGGTCGCAGGTTCGAATCCTGCCTCGGGCATGGATGTGTGTGATGTCCTTAGGTTAGTTAGGTTTAAGTAGTTCTAAGTTCTAGGGGACTGATGACCTCAGAAGTTAAGTCCCATAGTGCTCAGAGCCATTTGAACCATTTCAGCCATTCCTGCCCCAGAATCTCTTCCAGGAAGACAAAATTTGACACCATATGTTTTAGTAGCGGACGAGGCATTTCCATTGACCACAAATATAACGAAACCGTGTGCTGGCCAGCCACCAAGATCAGAGGGAAGAATATTTAATTACCGGCTTTCTCGCGCACAACGAATTGTCGAAAACATTTTCGGAGTAACTTCCTCTGTTTTTCTAGTGTTTAGGAAGCCATTGTTACTTAAAGTTGAGAACGCTGAAATAGTTACAAAAGCTTGCACGTATCTCCATATTTTTTTAAGGCAAAGTGCAACTTCCAGAACTATTTATTTACCTCCAAATAGTTTGGATACAGAAGACGTAGGCAATGGTGTAACTACTCTTGGAGAGTGGAGAGAAGCTACTCGCAACTATATAGGCTTAACGAATTTTTCAAAAGTACCTCGGAGACCTCCCTGTGATGCACAGGCAGTACGAGAGGAATTCAAAGAACATTTTATGACACCACATGGAAAGGTTGAATGGTAAGAGAGATACCAATAGTATTATCATCCTGCATCAATATATATTAATTATGTTCGTACTACAAAGTGTATTCATTTATGTAAATAAACAGAATTATCTAGATGAACTCAATCATTTTAGTTACTTTGTTCCTACGAACTTGTTTGTGTGGTCCACTGCAGTAAAATGAATTTTGAAACTACTGTTTATATCTATCGACTACATACTTATTCGAAAGCGTTTGGTAGAAGGTACCGTATGTAGCCTATTCATTAAAACAATTGTCAAAAAATGTGACTTTCTAAGAACAGAATAAAATTCCCTATTTTACAAATGTACTTATTTATAATTTTGTTGCCATGGATTGGTATACTGCAGCACTCACAGTTAAGAAATATGAATAGTTATTGAAATCGAGATACTTACAATTGAGCCGTACATTCCTGCACGTGGTTCCGTCACGTGGTTCCGTCCGTATTACCCGCTGAGCCGCTTTTTTTATTCGTCACACGCATGTGTTCGCAATGAAACGCACTTCTCAGATTTTTAACCTTCTTCCTCACAGCATCCTCATGGATTTCATATTTTGAAGCGAGATTCCGTATAACGTCTCTTTTTCACTACGTATTTTTATAATTACGTACGTTCCACAGGACCTCAGCTTGTCTGTAGTCCTCTATGAATACTAAATACTTCTCGTTCGACCACATCATATTTTCGAATTTACCGCTGCCGCACAGAAAATGTCGCACACGAACCCACTCAGCTCGGGGGTTAGCTGCGGCATATTGCGGCAGCTTGTGACATGACGCACGGTGTTGTCTATGCCGCATGAATCATGCGACAACGTGCGTCATGTAGCATGCGGCACTGTTGCATGCCACAATGTTGCAAGGTATTGCCCCAGCGTAAACGAGGCTTAACACTACCAGCCGCCCATTTTGTTAAGGTGGATATCGACAGAAGATGATCTTGGTGGGCAGTTGTCATTCTGGTACTCGCTAAGTACCATTAAAAGAACTCAATGAAAACCAAATTTGAGGGGTAAATCGATGCTTGAAGTGAAATTCTCTGCAGCTAGAGCTAAGTGAGCAGACTAAATAGAAGCTGCATTTGCTACTGTGATGTCGATTTATAGGTAATGTGCAACGTGAAGCTGGCCGGAGTGGCCGTGCGGTTCTAGGCGCTACAGTCTGGAACCGAGCGACCGCTACGGTCGCAGGTTCGAATCCTGCCTCGGGCATGGATGTGTGTGATGTCCTTAGGTTAGTTAGGTTTAATTAGTTCTAAGTTCTAGGCGACTGATGACCTCAAAAGTTAAGTCGCATAGTGCTCAGAGCCATTTTTTTTTGTAACGTGAGGTTAGATTATGTCTTATTGGAATATAGCAGCAGGAGTGCACAAGTTCAGCCTCTCTACCATAGCTTTGCACTTGAGGGTCACTGGAATTAATAACGGCTGTCATTGCCAATGTTATTCAAAGACAATTAACAGCACCGTGTCTGCCATTTATTCAGTTCCAGTATGCACACCAGATGATGTGTGTTGCATTTGGGTATGAGTGGCCACTCAGTGACACCAACTGTTGTCATAATTAACATTAGACCCTTCTTCATTAAAGTTGTACAGGCTTAACCCTAGAACGGTCAGGCGAAAAATAGTTTCCAGAACGGTCGAGCTGAGTCTGTGGGACTCAATAAACAAAATACTTATAACAAGTGACAGACAGCACATTTACATCAAATGACGAATTTCTGTTTTGTTCGGGTAGTACTAAATGCTATAGTGACGTTAATTTAACCTTTCTGAATTACCCTTAATTGTAAAAAAAAAAAAAAATTGAAAAACCTACTTCTTTGTAGAACTACATGTAAGTAAACTGGAAATACAAGTAACTTTGACTGAAATATGAGTATAAATGGGAATAAGTTGTAGAACTAAGAAGCAAAGATGTTGAGGTTTCATTATATAAACAGAAATTGTGAATATAATGTACAGTTTGTGAGATCTCGTCCTCTAAAATCGTCATTTTCAAAACAGTCGCCGCAAGCCATTTTAGCATGCGCCAAGCGTAACCGAACCTTGCAAACTTTGCAAAAGTATTTAGTTTTGCTGTCGTTGCATTTGTAGCATATTCCCCTTTTCCATCGTTGTGGATCCTCAATTGTTGTTTGTTCTTGGGTGCCGGACAGGTTAGACTTTAGAGGCAAGCCTGGGAATTTCGCGCGTGGCTGGGTTGCACGCATTGTCAAATATGGTGTTATGATAGACATTTCTAGGGTTCTGAGTTATTCTCGTCGAACTGAAACATTTTTGTTTGATTTGAGTACAATGTAGCCATTGAGAGATGCAAAACAAAAATAAACATAAAACTCAAGACAGCATTTTCTACCAAGGAATAAAACTGTACAATAAATTACGAAAAGATTTTAAAGAAATTGCAAAAATACACTTATTTAAACAGGCAGCTAAAAAGTACCTGTTATGCGATACATTTTATACATTGAAGGATTACTTAGCTAAAACAGAGTAGGGGTTTGATAAAAAAATGTTATACAAATAAATAATAATAATACTGATTATAAAATATCCAACATTCCACATAACATATTCACTTTGTTTTCTTCCTTCTTTTTTCCTTTTTAGAAATACTTACCCCCAAACTATGCATAGCACAATATTAACACCTCTTCCTCTTTCTGAGCTCAACATCTCACTCATTATGGAGGGATGCTGACTCAGTTTTTCAGGATAGCAAATGGGAAGTTGCAGTAAGTGTGTGTGTGTGTGTGTGTGTGTGTGTGTGTGTGTGTGTGTTATGAAACAATGTGTGTACAGTGTGTAAAGTGACTGATAGTGGGATATGAGTGCACACTGTGACATTACATTATTTAATAAGTTATTTGTAAAAAAAGTATTGTATACCAGAAGTAAATCTAATGATAGTCTCTAACTAGAAGTCTGTAAATTTATGTGTATACGAATTAGCTTATTTTAAATTGATCTAAATTTGTAAATACTTTGACATGTCCTATATCCTTGTAAAAAGACATCTACTGATGAATAAAGCTACTACTACTACACTGTTCAGCTACTGAAAAAAGAGACCGAGAGGCCACTGTCTTGTCCCTCTAGCAACAGTATATTCACCTCACATAGCGTCTACGCTGCCATTTGTTTTGTTGCAGTACGTTATTATACTTGGTTTTTTCTTTTCGCCGCTGTCTGTCAGTTTCATCAACAGTATGCATTGACGAAATGAGCAGTGCTGTTCCGTTTCGTTTTGGTACCGTTTTCCTGAAATCCAAACATATAATTGAGCATTCCTTTTTAATTTGTTGGGTAAATACTCAACTGGAATTTCATGCTTATTTTTTAACATACCAACAACAGTAATACTCTTTTCCTGTACGGTAGTACTTTTTTGACGATTGGGTAAGAAGTAAACCAATTGTCTATTGTCAGATTACTTCTATACCCTTTCACTGGATCTAGAAGACGCAAAACAATGTCGTATGCCTTATTGCCGGTTTGTATAGTTTTTGTGGTTGTGCAACTGCATACGTTTTAGAACAAGCCTGGATGAAAACCGTGATCCCACACTTGACAGGTTTATTTGGGATATACATCCGGAACCTGCATCTGCCTCTGTACGGAACGAGCATTTCGCCCAAAGTAACGTATGGTTTATACAAATATTAACACTCGAGTCCGCCACAAAAGTCTTCTGAGTGGAGCAGAATATGCACTGCAGTTGGAGACAAACTTATCAGGAATGGATCTTTATGGCAGCAAGATGATCTTGTGCTTTTCTTTCTTCCCTCGTATCGATGTTGTCAAACCTGATGCAACGAGTAAAAAACATGAACGTTTTCAGTGACATACGTGCTCTAGAGTTTTCAATTCCGTCCCATCTGTATTCCAAAAGTCTGCAATATTCGTTTTACCGCCATCCAACGTTCCAGCTAAGTAAAGTAGGCCAAAATGCGCTTTCAGTTCATCAAAATTTATAGGCTTAGCCATATTTGGCTCACTTGTCTGTTTAGTTAGAACTGAACTGAATCAACATAGATATTGGTTTATTCAAGAACTAAATCAATGAATCGATTGCTACAAAAATATCTGCCATGATTCTCACAGTAACTGTACATCCATTGTAGCTCTAATACTTCAGGCAAGTGCATGGTAACTATATTGTGTTGTCTTGTTCGAACGTTTTGATGGAAACAAGCTTTTCACCATTTGGTTGCTCCCTTCCCTCCTTTGCCAAAACACGTAGGTGATGTACCTGTCAGTTACAGGAGTTTTACTTGAATCAACAACAGTAGGTGCATCGGTGCTGACAAAAGGCTGAACATCTTCCTCTTCACATATTCCACATATTTCACTATTACTATGTAAGTAGGCTATTTAGGTTTTTATGTTGGTAACGCCACATAGCGCTCTGAATGAAAATCACTGATTGTGCTGTGTGCAGTCTGTGGCTGGTTGGCATTGTTGTAATATTCGCTATTGTAGTGTTGGGTAGTTGGATGTGAACAGCGCTTAGCATTGCGCAGTTGGAGGTGAGCTGCCAGCAGTGGTGGATGTGGGGAGAGAGATGGCAGAGTTTTGAGAGCGGATGATCTGGACGTGTGTCCATCAGAGACAGTAAATTTGTAAGACTGGATGTCATGAACTGATATATATATTACGACTTTTGAACACTATTAAGGTATATATTATTTGTTCTCTATCAAAATCTTTCATTTTCTAACTATGCCTATCAGTAGTTAGTGACTTCAGTAGTTAGAATCTTTTCTTTAGCTGGCAGTATTGGCGCTCGCTGTATTGCAGTAGTTCGAGTAACGAAGATTTTTGTGAGGTAAGTGATTCGTGAAAGGTATAGGTTATTGTTAGTCAGGGCCATTCTTTTGTAGGGATTATTGAAAGTCAGATTGCGTTGTGATAAAAATATTGTGTGTCAGTTTAGTGATGATCAGAATAAGTAAAGAGGGAAATGTCTGAGTACGTCCAGTTTTGCTCAGCTGTTTGAAACTCAAATAACGTAAGGGGTTTATCAGCACAATCATTCATAAATTTTTGTAAGGGGAGGTTTCAACTATCATGATCACTGTTTATTTCAAAGTCTGGGTCCACATCAGAATCGTCTACTTCACTCTCATGGCGGCGAGCGTTGATGTAGTAATAAATCGCTCGGTAAACTATGAGTATTTAGCGTCTACAAAGTGCATATCGTGTGATAAAATAGTAAAAAGCGGTATTAGAACTTGCCCAGTGATGCATATGTGGTATCATCCACACTGCTTTGCGAAAGTAAATCTCGAAAACATATCGTGTGCTTGAGGAACAAAGTGCAACGGTTATTTAGATGCGACTGGAATGTATCGTGAAAATCGCGAAACCAATGTATTAGAAACACTGCAGAAAGAACTTCAAGCCACAAGACAACATGCTCTGCTACTGGAAAGCATGATCAAAAACCTTTCTGAACCGCCACATAAAGAAAAAGTTCGAAATTTGTACAGTGATGTTGTTTTAAATACTTGTACTAACAAAAGAAATGACGCTCCATTGAAGAAGAGTGAACATGAAAAATGTGAAACAGTAAACAAAGGTAAGAGTGAACATGAAAAATGTGAAACAGTAAATAAAGGTAACCTACAAAGTGCTTCTGAACACTTCTCGTGTAATTTAAAAATGGTTAAGAAGAATGACTGCAGTAAGTTGAAAACAAACACGAAAATGAGTCAGCTTTCAAATAACAAAAAACAGGTACTGTTACTTTCAGATAGTCACGGTAGGAACTGTGCAGAAGTACTGAACGAAATTTCAACAACCAGCTATAAATTTACATCTTGGATAAAGCCAAATGCTATATTCAAAGAAACAACATGCAATATACAAAACAAAACGTCTAGTCTAGGACAAAATGATTATGTTGTCGTCTTAGCTGGTGCAAACGATATTAATGGATCAAAACGTGGTTTTATGACATCACTAGATGAAACGATCGCAAAAACTAGGCACACACAACTAATTCTATGCACAATACCGTATAGATATAACATGCCAAATGAAAACTGCAAAATCTACCAAATGAACAGTTAATTGATGCAGAAGGCATCCTACAGTGAACACATCAGAGTTTTAGATGTAAATAGCTTCCTCCAACGGAAAGACTTCACCAGGCATGGGCTTCACTTACATAAAAATGGGAAAAAGAAACTGTGTGTTAATCTGCTGAATGCCATCAAAAGTCCAGTGGTAACAAGAAGTGCCATAAAACGTGTTACACCAGGACATCAAACATATTCGTGGTCCAATGAAGCTAATTTGGTGGACAATCCCAGAAGAATGAGCAATACTGCAGCTGAACCAACAGCAACACCAGGAGCTGAAGAGCCATCAGTAACAACAACAAAAGTGAATATGCAGTCAGGGTCATCAAGGAAAACACCAGAAACAGTTTTAGAAAAGAAGAAGGTATCCACAGTCAACACTAAGTCACCAACAACATCCTATGCAAATATCTCGTCAAGTGCCACAAATCAGCCAGCCCACGACATCCAAGTGGAAACAACAAAAAATGTGCAGCCACACTCCAAATCAGTATCACTGGAAACTGTGCCAAGATCTTCAACACGAAAACGCAGACCTCCAGCCCACAGCCAGGATTTTTTATGGGCAAGAACACCAGTAGCTCCCTGCTAGCAGCAAACCAAAGGAAAACAGGTGCAGAGCAAAATTTTCATGAACCAAAGCTACAAGAAAACCCGGTCAAAATCATTCCATTGGAAAACAGTCACTATTATCCTTTAAAATATTACACCATAATGTGCAGTCAATGTTTAATAAGTTACTAGAAATAGATCTCTTCCTAAAAACAAAGCCACACTTAGATGTTCTCTGTATTACTGAACACTGGTTAACAGAAGACAAAATTTAAAAAAACCCACTTGGCGAATTTACTCTAGCTGGTTATTCTTGTCGGAACAAAAGTAAGGGAGGTGGTACAGCAATCTATGTCAAAAAATATTTAAGATACAAAAGCCTCACAAAGTACAATAATATGCAAATAGAAACAGACTTTGAATTCTCCTTAATTATCTTAACAGACTCTAACCTATTGATACTGAATGTATATAGAGCCCCTGATGGGAACATCCAAACCTTCAAACACTCCCTCGAAGCACTACTCACAAAAATTTACTCACTAAACAAAAATCTATTAATAAGAGGAGACTTTAATATTGACTTCCTCACACCTGGAAAAAACAAAGACGAATTGTTGAATATTACAAATTCATTCAACCTATCCCCAACTGTAAACACACCAACCAGGATCACAAAAAATTCAAAAACAGCTCTAGATCAGATTTTCATAAACACAGACAAACTGCACCACTCAATCGAAGTCATCAGCACAGGTTACAGTGACCATGAAGCCCAAATACTAACAGCGAATTTAAATTACATAGGACAATATCCCACAATAACTAAAATGCAAAGGCAATTTAATGACGATAATATAAGGCTTTTTAACTATCTGTTAAGGGCTGAAAACTGGGCAGAGGTCTATAAAGAAAATGATGTAAACTACGTATTTAATTCCTTCCATGAAACATTTCTCCACCACTTCAATACTGCATTTCCACTGAAATCCAGGAAAATCGGAAACAAACACACAAACTCATGGGTAACAAAAGGGATAAGGATTGCCAGCCAAAAAAAGCGTGACTTAAAAAATCACATGAAACACCATGACGTCGATGATCAGTTTAGGTCATATTGTAAGACTTATTTTGCAATCTATAGGAAAGTTATCCAACAAGCAAAAAAATTATACAATGATAAATTTATAAAGGAATCTAACAATAAAATGAAAGGCTTGTGGACAGTTGTAAAAAATGAAACAAACAGTAAGCAGCATGTCATAAACAAAACATTAAAACTAAACCTAAATGATGAAGTCACATCAGATCCCCAAAAAATAGTAAATGGTTTTAATGACTATTTTAGCAAGATAGCAGAAAACCTGATAAAGAACAACTGCCACAGACCAAATGCTCAACACCAAACACTAATAGAAACCGCACCGGTACAGGCATCAATGTTTCTTCACAAAGTCTCCAATCCTGAAGTACTTACAGTTATAAAAGGGCTAAAGAATAAGTACTCCAGTGGTAGTGACAATATTCCTGATATAATTGTAAAGAAATGTGGAGAATCCATTGTAGAACCCCTAACCCACATAATAAATGCATCCTTTACAAATGGAGTTTTCCCTGACCTACTAAAGACTTCTAAAATTACCCCACTTCACAAAAAGGGCTCTAAAAATGATGTAGCCAATTACCGGCCCATAGCACAGCTCAGCTCATTCTCAAAAATATTTGAAAAATTATTTTACACCAGATTGGAAGACTTTACTAATAAA